>NC_092499.1:11690000-12940000 GCF_047511675.1 Marmota flaviventris | reverse complement strand
GGTCAATGGCTGCGGGGGGAGGGGGTCCGTATGGAGGCTCCCTGGGGGATGGTTAAGATGCTCTAAAATGGATTGTGGTGACAATGCGTGGCCCTGTGGATATACTAAAAGCCACTGGAGTGTTTTTTTAAGTGGGTAGTTATGTGAGTGACACTTCAGGAAAGCTCTTAAGGAGACACAAAAATCCACAAAAGCTTTCCTTCCACACTAGGGCGAGGCAGGGGCTGGACTCACCCTCTGGCTTTCTGAGCAGGAACTCAGCTGTGTCTGACCCCTGCCACCGGTCTTCGGCCAGGCCTGGTCACCCTCAGCCCCTCAGCACTGCCCTCCCTGGCCTTTCCCCAGTGGAAATCAACGTGGTGGCCTTTGGCTGTAGGGCCAGGATGTGGCATCAGGAGAGGGATGACAGACAGCCCTGCCCTCTGCGTCAGACCCTGTCCACACCACTGTTTTCCCCCATAGCTTTCCCATAAATGTCTAGCATGCCGCTGGGCGCGGTGGCGCATGCCTATAATCCCAGCAGCTCGGGAGGCTGAGGCAGGAGGATCGAGAGTTCAAAGCCAGCCTCAGCAAAAGCAAGGTGCTAAGCAACTCAGTGAGACCCTGTCTCTAAATAAAATATAAAAAAGGGCTAGGGATGTGGCTCAGTGGTTGAGGGCCTCTGAGTTCAATCCCTGGTACCAAAAAAAAAAAAAAAAAAGCCTAGCTTGCTGTGTTTGCTTTTAACTGGCAACCCCAGATAAACATGAAAATGAAAACCATACATAACCCATCAACCGTTGCAGAAAGTACGGTTTTGTGACTTGCCTTTTGATTTTGTTCTGTTTGAAAGTACTTTGTGATTTTCGGGTTTGTTTTGCCCTAGACCCAGTGTGAAGGGGTGTTTAGTTCAGCATAAAGATCTGTCAGACTTTCAGCCCATCTGACGATCTTGGGATCATAAGTGTTTTGAGGCACATGTCTTCCTTATCTTTAGTATCAGTTATTTTCTTTCTCTGACGTTCAACTCATTTTCTTTAGACGGGTAGAATAAGCCCTGCTATTTAGACAGGGACGATGTTGCTGAAACGGAGCTATTTGCTTGCAGGTTCAGCTTCATGTGACGGCTCAGAATGTTCGTTCCTGAGCTGACGTCAGGAAGTCCAAGTTTGGACTGGGAAAAGCCAGCGTTCAACAGTGCAGGCTATATAAGGTGTAATCTTGGACTTCAAGGGTTTCAGGTTAGCTGAGGCTACAAAACCCGCCTAGGGAGTAATTCAGCTCTGAACTGCACACAGTCGATTCAAAGTGCAGAAGGAACTCAGGGAATAAGGGTTTCAGACAGTGGTTCTCAAACATATTTGCAATACACATGTTTAATATTTTAAAAGTGCATTCAGGAAAAGCATTATGTTCTCTAGCTCACCCATGTTTGCTTGTAACTTGCTTTTTCCTTATGATACAGTGAGAATTTTCCTAGTTATTAAATATTCTTTGGAAACTTGAACGACTAGCCAACAACCCACCTTTGGGAGGCCCCCAAAATATATGTTCCCTGAACTCCCTGAATTCAGGGCTGTTTTGACGGCATTTGAGGCACATTGCTGCGTTCATTCATCTCCTTCTGTCTTGCTGCTGGCTCAGGTATCCCCAAGGGTGGAGCCTTATTTTGCTGTCAGGACCTCAGCCTGGCCCTCTGAGGACTGTAGGAACGGACACTTCACAAGAGACGTCCCCCACTGAGGCTCAGGAGGCTCAGGCCAGCAAAATGGTGGCCTTGGCTGGAGGGATGAAGAGAGGCAGCAAAGGGATGGGCCCTTTCTGGGAACTTCCACAGCTTGGCACGGTGCCCAGGGCACTGGCGCACACAGTGCTGCCAACCACTAGGATTGCATGACACTATGTTCCTCTTCTCTGGCCTTGGCATTTTGCAGGTTGCAGAGAAAGTTACTACTCCTTTTTTTTGAGCATAAACTCCCGTGCTGCGTCTGAGCTTCCCTCACGGGGCCCAGACCCTACAGTGCAGCTCCCAACTTCCCCTCTCCCCTGGAGCGGCAATGGCTTGGAGGTCTGTGCCTTGCCACTTGCAACCACCAGGGACAGGACAGCAGCATCCTGGGCCCTAAGACCCTCCCCTAAAACCCAGCGTCTGCTCTGCTCCTCGGGAATCCAGATGAACCGAGGGAAGCGTGTTCTTATTCTGCATAGGGCAGCCCGCCCTGCTCTCCTGGGCAGGCCATGCTGCGGACGGTCCACCCACGTACAACTCCGATGCCCTCCTTTTGGCCCCCCTCGCCCACTGTCTCATCTCCTCATCCCCTGTGCCTCAGGCTGTCCCACCTTGCCATCAGAGCTGACCCTTCCTATGTCTCCTCCCCTGGACCCTGCCTCCACACTGGCTGAGCTAATAAGCCAAGCCCTGCCCTGGCCACTAAAGATGTGCTGATGGGGCGTCAGACAAGAGCAGAACTGTAGCTCAGTGGTCACTGCAGAGCACACTCAGAGCTGGGGGACACGGGAGCCAGGTGAATGCATCCAGAAGCCTCCACCAGATAGGTGCCATGTGACCTGAACCATAAAGGAGGAGCAAGAGCTTATCAGGTGGAAAGTGTGGCCAAAGAATCCCAAGCAGCACAGGAACAGAGTCGGGCAGCACGTGGCCTGTCCATGACAGCCCAGCACAAGGAGCTGGGTGTAGACTCAGCAGATGATTTCAGAAAGGAGATACAGGGGCCAGAACCGCAACCCAACACAGGCTTGAAGGATGTAGGAAGCAATGATGGGAGGGTCCTGGTCCTGGCCAGCAGTTCTGGACATTTTCTAGCCAACATCCACCCTCACCAAAGGAAGGGTCTTGGGGGAACTTGGGCTGCTGCCCCAGGTACCTTTGAGTCAGGCTGGCCACCTGCTGCTTGGTGCTCTGGAAAGTTCCAAGGAGACACCTGTGTTGAGCTTGTGCAGAAGTGCTCACCTCATAGGGTCAGAGCATCTGAGTCTCAACACAAAGCACCCAGGGAGTGAGTCCTCCCTGGAGGGGCCAGCAGCTGCCCAGGAAAGCAGAGCAAGGACTGGCAATCATGGAGAGTAGCTGGCCCCGACACAGGGCAGCCTGCCTTGGACAGACGTATCCTGTGGCTGTGATGTACAGAGCTTTGCATGCTGGAGGGACGATGGACGTCTGTCATTTTGTTATGGTGGTGACTGCTGGCCTTCTTGGCTGGTGGCCAGACACAGGGTCTCTGCCCAGGGCAGGGCTGAGCAGTGAATCCCACTCCCCTCCAGTAAGGGGTACCCACGCCTGGCGGAGGCAGCTGACTTTGTGTCCTGGAGTGCACGCTGCTCACCTTGACTCTGCCCAGCAAGATTGTCAATGACCATGTCCCTGAACGTGCCCATGTCTTAGAGTGGGCACACACTGTTGCCCCGACCCCACCCACCATCCAGCGATATGTCCTTACTATCAATGCCAAGAGGCCGTTGTGTTCTTACCACATCCCCAGCTCTGGGGTGCAAGCCACCTGCCACTCACCAGCACTCGGAGAGCAACCGAGAGGGGAAGTGTCGCAAGTTCCTATGAAGAAAGGCTGCGTGACATGGTGGCTAAACAGACGCTTCAGAGCTGGTCTGCCCCTTCCAATCCCAGCTCCCTCACTCACCAACCCTGTGGCCTCCAGCAAGAGCTTTGGTCCGAGTTTCTTATCTTCAACTGTAAAATGGGAACCAGGCCTACCGTCAGGGTGTGGAGATAATCCAGGGAAAGCCAGCCTCCCACCCGCTGGCGCACGCCAACAACTCCCTGGGGTGTTGTGATGCGAGGTTTTCTTTTTCCTTTTTTAACATGAAGTTTATTTAACTGATACATAAAAGCACAAAATTGTACATATCGATGGGTCACCGAGTGAGGCTTCGGTTACACAGTGATATACTGTAAGGTTTAAGTCGGACCAAACACGCCAGTTTCCTTACTTATCATTCCTTTATGGTGAAAACTCAGATTCCTTGTTAGCTTTGTGAGATTCACGGCACCTTGTCGGTATCTGCGACCACCCTGTTCTACAGTCGCACACCAACCTCCGTGTGTGGCTTTCTTATGAATGAATCTCACCCAGGTGGCAGAAGCCCAGGGCCAGGCCGGGCCAGCTCCCGCTTTCACGGGAACCCTGGTCTGCCTGGCCAGCGCCCTCCCTGCTCCTACAATCTGCGGGTTGAGCAGGACCTGGGTCCATGTTCCTCTGAAGGAGGATCTGCTTGAGTGAGCTCAGGGTGGCTTGTCTGCCAACTGGAATTGTTTTCAAGAGTGTCCCCATGCCCTTCTGGGGAGAGTCCTGAGCATTCCTGGAAGCTTGAAGGTGTGGCCCCCAGAGGTCAGGGACTCCCGGGCCAGGCCTGCCTAGTTGGCTGCAGGCACTTGCGGAACCCGCGGGGCCCATCCTGTCGGCAGTGCTGGGCCCCACTCAGCACCAGAGCCGCTGCTGGCCGAGCTGCTCCCCACGGGGCCTGGTCCCAGCTTCTCAGTCAACTTCAAGAGGCCCGAGTGTGGTGGGTTTGCAGCATCAGGTACTCTCCATGGGCTGGCTCTGATTCCCTGGGCCACAATCCCTGGGTTCCTTCTTCCCGTATCAACTACGGTGGCCAAAACAGGCCGAGTCCCCTCCCAGGACCTATAGTGTCCTCTCTTGCATCCCAGTGATGTGGGCACTGCTGAGATCCTCTTAGAGGTGACCGGGATGAGGCCCAGGAGAGCCAAGTGACCTGCCCCAGAGCACCCAACTGGGCAGCTGCAGGACTCCAGCCTCTGTCCCCCCACCCCGTCTGCGCCATGCCTTCCCCACGGGAGCCTTCTGCTGGCCTGGCTCTGGAGCGTGGCCGTTGTCACCCCCACCCTGGGTCCCGCTGCCCCCCGTGTGGGCTGTCACATCGGGGGACGGAACTGAAGCTGGGCCTGTCACATCGCCCCAGCCCCACCCAGCTCTGCGGGGGAGGGTGGCCGGGGCTTCCCCTCGAGGCAGGAAGTGGGGAGAAGTTTAAGAGTCCAAGGTGGGAAACAGCCAGAACAGTGAAGCAGCCGCCTTGATGGGCCTCGGGGCCCTGTCCCCCGTGCCCGCAAAGGCCACCCGCCCCAGCACTCACGGCCTCCCCGTCTCTGCTTCCCACAGGCTTCTGGGACTCCTCGCTGAACCCCCCGCGAGGCCGCAGAAACTCAGCAGAGCCCCCAAGAGACCCCGCGCCCGGGGCCCCCGCAGCCTGCAGCCCCCGGCCCCCCGCTCGCTATGAGAACTGCTCCTGCGAGATCGAGCTGTCCACGGGGAGCGACCGGCTCTGGCTGGTGAATCCCATGTTCATCGAGGACTGCGGCAGCACCCTGCCCGGCGACCTGCCACCTCTGGGCAGCTGCCCCTCGCGGGCTTTGCCAGCCGCCTCGGACACCGCCTCGCCCACCTCCAAGTGGGCCCCCTGCCGCCCGCCGCCGCCACCCCCAGCGCATGCCCCGCACCCCGCTGGCCCAGCCCGGCCCTTTACAGTGGCGGGCCCGGCTTGTCCACTGCCCGGTTCTCCGGCAGCATCAGCCCCCCAGACCCCAGGGACCCCAGGGACCCCCGACCATCCGAGCCAGCCACCCATGACAGCCTGTGAGAGGCTCTCACGACCTGCCACTGGGCTGGGCCCCCTCAGGGAGGAGGAGCCGACGCCAAGGACCAGCCCCAGCCCCTCGCAGCCGCAGCCGGCCCAGGCCCCTCCGCTGCCCCTGAAGAAGAATCTTCCAGCTGCTCCTCCCAGACGGCGCGTCTCCGACAGGGTGTCCCTGGAAGACCACGGTGCAGGGATGGTGGCAGAGGGGGACCCACCCGTGCTTTCCAGGGCAGCCCCACTCAGCCCACCTCCCCAGGGGACATCAGGCAGCCCTGGAGACAGACTTCCAAGGACCACAGAGCAAGGCCAAGAGGCAGAGGCCAAAGCCAGTGATCCGGGCAGCAAGCCAGAACCTCCCAGGAAGGCCAGGCAACCCCCGGTCCCGCCCCCCAGGAAGAAGCGCGTCTCCAGGCAGCTGGCCCAAGGCCTGCCAAGTCCCTCGGAGAGCGCGGAGCACCCCCCGCAGGAGGTGGCCTCAGAGAAACCCACGCCCAGTGCCCCCAGAGAAGGCCAGAGTCCTGCTCCCCAGGCCGGGACTCAGCTCCTCTATGCTCCGGCCAGCGCCTGTCCCCAGAGCTCCGCGGGGTTCAAGGGCTCCCTGGCCTCGCTCTCAGAGAACCTGGGGCTGCCTGCTTCAGCCACGGACCAGGACTCCTACTCTACCAGCAGCGCCGAGGAGGAGCTGGAGTTCGGCAGCCCCAGCGTGAAGAAGAAGCCCTCCATGATCCTGGACAAGGCGCGGCACCGGCTGAGCTTCGTCAGCTTCACCAGCGTCTTCCACGCCTTCCTCTCCAGCGACCGCAAGCTGTACAAGAAGGTGGTGGAGCTGGCGCAGGACAAGGGCTCCTACTTTGGCAGCTTGGTGCAGGACTACAGGGTGTACAGCACGGAGATGATGGCGCGCCAGACGTCCAGCACCGAGATGCTGCAGGAGATCCGCACCATGATGACGCAGCTCAAGAGCTACCTGCTGCAGAGCACCGAGCTCAAGGCCCTAGTGGACCCCAGTCTGCACTCGGAGGAGCAGCTTGGTCAGTGCCTGGGCAGGGGCTGGCAGCTGGTGGGAGGAAGGGAAGGATGGCGTGGCACAGAGACCCCACAGCCCCTTAGGACAGAGGAGGCTTGTGCGGTGGGCACACTTGGTGTCCCCCACCCCCTTTCCTGGGTGCATGTCCCTGTCTGCAGTCACTGCAAGAGGTGGTTCCTAGTGGTGTATGCCCACCCTTTTCTAGAGCAGTGACTGCAGTTACGTAGGGGCCACCCTCCCTGTACCCCCTTCTGCCACCAACAGCCACCGGTCCACCATGGGAGGCACACTGGGCCCTTCCCTCGGGCGGGACCACCATGTGGTGCTGTTGATGCTCCCGGGCACCCTGTGGGACCAGACTAGGGCTGAGACCTTGTCCTCACTGCCTCCCTTCCCTGGCCACTTTCCCTCTGTCCACAGAACCTCTGGGGTGCCCAGACCCCTCTCCTGGGCTCTGTTTCTGGGGCACCAGCCCGAGGCGGCTCACTCCTCTGACCCCCCTGGCCTTCCTGGCCCCACCAGCCTCTAGTCCAGTAGCTGCCAAACCCTCTGTCAATTGTGACTCACACTGAGAAACAGAGGGGTCGTTGCGATCACCCTCGCGGCCACATCAACATGGGAACTATTCGGTCAGGTCACACTGCTGGGGCCAAAGCAGCTGCCCAGACATCAAGTTGCTGATAAGCTACCTGGCAGCGGTCACTTCCCCAGCCGTCCAGGGTCCCCTCCCCCGGGCTCCCCAGCCCTCGCAGCCCCCTCCCGTAATGAGAGGGTCAGAACTGGGCACAGGAAGGGGCACGGGGCACTCCGCGTCACAGGCGGTTCATTGTGAGTGTTTCCTGATAACAAAGGGCCAAGCTGGAGGCCGCCCTGAGGAGGCTGGCCTTGCTGCCCAACTCCTGGGAATGGACACAGTCACCAGGCCACGGACTGGGGCGCCGCCAGCGTGGGGGGTGCAAGTCTGAGGCTGGTGCCGTGTCTGCACTTGTGCGGGGGCCTGGGGAGCGGGGTCCCCCTGGGCAGGAAGCTCTGGGCAGTCTGGGCGAGGCCCACCCCTGCAGCCTCAGTGCAGGAGAGTGGAAAAGCCAGGAGCCCCTCCTACCCTCAAGGAGCTTGCTGGCCAGCAGGGTGGCCGGCCACCAGTGGGAAACCTGAGCAATGGATAGAGGAAGGGGTAGGGGACTGGGCAGGCAGGAGGCACCAGGAAGGCAGGTCACACAGGACCTGGGCGCCTCCCCGAGGACTCGGCTTCCCCTGCAGCAGGTCAAGCCTAGGGTAGGGGGGTGCGGGGGTGATGTGGCCTCAAATAAGCACTGGGGCCATAGTGCCCAGTGGGAGCCGAGGTCGGCTCCGAGGCTACTGTCACTGTCCAGGCGCACGTTGAGGGTGGCCAGGAGTGGGCAGCGCCTGGGCAGGTGGAGCCGGGACCTGGATTTGGGTCTGCTGGGGAAGCCAAGCAGGACAGGCTGACGTGGGATGTTGGGGAGAGAGGAGGTAGGCCAAGGACCGGCCCTGGTGTCCCTGGGAGGCCACTTCCTGACAGGCACCAGGGAGAAGTCCAGGAGATCAGTGTTGGACATGTGACCTCGGAGACACTTATTGTCCTAGGGGGCCGTCGGGTAGGCCCCGGGGACCTGAGTCTGCAGTTCTGGGGAAGAGTGTGGACTGGAGGTGGATGTTTAGGAACCGTCAGCATAAAAAGAGCCGCGAGGCTGTGAGATCATCCCAGGCCGGGGAACGGGGTTGACCTGGGGGACGTGGAAGGGCATGGCAGGCTCCAGGTGGCCCGGAGGAAGCTGTGATCAGCCCTGCCTTCCAAAATAGGGGAGGAGGAGCTGGGCCCAAGGGAGGAGCAGGAGAGGGTGCCCAGCCGTGGAGAGAGTGGTGGGCCTCCATGCAGGGAGAAGGCAGTGTGGACACAGGTGGAGAGCTGAGGCAGGCGGACCAGGGCTGCTCGGGCAAGGCTGCTCCTTTGGCCAAGGGTCCAGCCGAGATGAAGTGGGGAGATGAGTCAGGGCTGACCCAGAGGCTGGGACAGGGCCAGCAACCTGGTGCCAGGCTCTGAGGGAACCGCTAGGATGTGATGACCCTGGGACACTATTCCCCGGGGGCTCCTGAGCCACGGTGTCTGCAGTGTGGCTTTTGGCTGGATGCACTACACGTCCCCCCTGTCAGGACCATGGGGTCTACCTGCTGGGCTGAGAGGTGTCCCTCCAGGGACCTGGACATGGAGGGCTGCAGGGCGGTGGCAGGGTCCCTGCAGCCAGTGCCCTCACCCTCGCCCCCTGGCCACCCGCAGAGGCCATCGTGGAGTCTGCCTTGTACAAGTGCGTGCTGAAGCCCCTGAAGGAGGCCATCGACGCCAGCCTGCACGAGATCCACACCAGGGACGGCTCGCTGCAGCAGCTCAAGGACAACCAGCTGGTGATCCTGTCCACCACCACCACGGACCTGGGCGTGACCACCAGCGTGCCCGAGGTGCCTGTCATGGAGAAGATCCTGCAGAAGCTCTGCAGCATGCACAAGGCCTACTCGCCCGAGAAGAAGATCTCCACCCTGCTCAAGACCTGCAAGCTCATCTACGACTCCATGGCCCTCGGCAGCCCAGGTAGGCCCGGCCAGGCCACGGTCACAGGCCCCGGTGAGGGGAGGGCTGGGCGTCCGGCACCTCCCAGGGGTGACAGGGACAGGGAAGGGTGATGGGCTGCTGCCCTGGAGCGGGTGAGAGAGCCACCCTGGATGGGGCCTTCGCGGGCACTGGGGCTGCTGGAGCACGGCCACAGCAGGGATGCGCTGTCCCCCCCAGCGCTGGGGCCGGGAGTCGAAGGTCACGGTTCCTGAGGCCAGGGAGCCTCGGCACCCACCTGCCTCCTGCTTGCTCTGCCTTCTGCACTCGGTGTCGCCTGTGTGCGTGTCTGTGCCCAGGTTTCTCCTCTCTACCTGGACACGGGTCGTGTTGAATGAGCGGCTGTCCCTGCTCCAGGTGACCTCATTTAGCTAATCATATCTGCGACCAACAACCCCACGTCCAAGTAAGGTCCGGCTCTCGGTACCGAGTTAGTTCCTCGTGAGTTTGGAAGGGACACTATTCCTCCTAACAGTGATGCTGGCCACGCTCAGCTGGGCTGCCAGGTGGCCAGTCGAAGGCCTGCTGGTTGGGGACAGCAGTGCCCCTCTGGCGGTGGGCTGGTCTAGGATGGCCAACAGGTTACCCAGGCTTGCACCTGTGGCCGTGGCCAGGGTCCAAGCGAGGCCCGTGGAGAGCCAGCCCGCACAGGCGCACTGACACATTTCTCCAGCTTGTTTACTCACAAGATGAGCCAGACTCAAGGGGTGAGGCACTTCCCCTCTCGATGACGAGATCTGCAAAACCACAGCGCCGGGGGTGCAGAGGGGGAGGGGGATCACTGGGATGGGACCTAATGCCGTTGCCACAGCGCTCCTCCAGGCAGACCAGAGCAGGCGCCCATGGTGTGCACCTCAGTGAACCGAGCACTGGGGGGAATCATCCCCCAGTCACCCCTTGTGCAGTAAGCAACATGTCTAACTATACATGGCAGCCATGGTAATGGAGAATGCAAAAATTGTCACCTCTACAGCCATGTAGAACTGGGTTCAAATTCCTGGTCCCGAGCTGGGAAGTAGCTAGGAGGCAGAATGCTTGCTCAGTGTGCATCAGGCACTGGGTTCCATCCTTAGTACCAAAAAAAAAAAAAAAAAAAATCTGGTCTTCATCTGCTACCTGTGTGAATGATCACCTTACCCCTTTGGGCCTGATTTCCTCCCCCTTCACGGACATAGCTTTCCTGGGAGGGGAATGAGCCCTAATGGTTCAGAAGCCACCTCAGTCACTTGGGAATACTGGAAACAAGCCCTGTCAGACATCGGCCTCGGTGTGGGCAGCTGCTGGCTGTTAGAGGACAGGGATGCGCTCTGTCTCCCGGGAGAGGGGCAGGCCAGCTTGGCCACGGGCCAACAGAGAGCAGTTGTTGGTAAAGGAATGGGGACGGGGGGGTCAAGGGCCCTTCACCCCAGGAAAGCTCCCAGGGGCCTGGCACAAGCTGGAGTCACTCTTGAGTTGTGCTTATCTGTGTCCCTTGCCCACTTGTGAGACGGATTAGTTTCCCCAAGGGTGGACACCACACTGAGCGGGAGCTATACAGACACTTCACTGTGACCTTGGGAATGTGATAGAAAGAGAGGACCGTGGTAGAGACAGAGTGTGGCCTAGAGTTTCGGGAAGTGGACGTTGGACTTGGCAGTCCAGGGTCTTGTGCAGTCTTCAGGCCAGAGAACAGGCCCAGCATGCCAGCACAACTGAGGACCCTCCTAAAAACTGTACCAAAGAAGTAAGGCGGGGTCAGCGGGGAGCCTGCAGACCCCGAGCCCTCAGCGAGCTCCACGTGGCCAACCCTGGAGGCACAGACCCCAGGAAAACATCGTGCCCGGGAAGGGCTGGCTGGAATGGACCAGGGGCTTGGCAGACCTCTACAGGGCGGCAGTCCGGCTCTGCAGCTCCTGGGCCGGTGGGCTCGGGGTGCCCAGCGTGGCCTGTAGGGACAGCCTCAGCAAGGGCCAAGCCAGGAAGGAGACAGACCCTGAGGTCCCTCTGCTGGGGTCAGCATCAGAGAGACCATAAGCTGCCCTGGGGCTGGGGGACGTGGCACAGGTGCCCACCTCACGTCCTCCTGTGGGGGGCACAGCCACACCTACCAGCAGGTTCCCGCACTCAGCACTTAGAGAGCTACAGGTGTCACCTTCCCTGACTGGTGTCTCATGAGGGACATTGTCCACCCCTGGGCCTGGCAGCGTGAGGGGGGGAGTCAAGGCCAAGGTACTGCGGAGCCTCAGAGGCGGTCAGGGGCCAGCTGCAGCTGAGAGGGGGCTGTTCCATGCCCAGCGGGTCCTGGTTGATGGGAAGCCTCGGGCTTCCTGGGATTCCTTTTAAAACCCTGTCACATGGTGTGACCTTCAAATGCCTCAGGTTTCTAACCCGGGAGAGCAGGCGCTGGGGGGGAAGTGGGATGAGGAGAAAGGGGACTGGTGGGGGGCGGGAGCTGGGGGTGGTCGGGAGCTGGGGTTCGGGAGCTGGGGGTCTGAAGCTGTGGGGGGCGGGAGCTGTGGGGGGCGGGAGCTGTGGGGGGCGGAGCTCTGGGGGACCGGAGCTCTGGGGGTCTCCGGAGCTGGGGGGGGCGGGAGCTGGGGCAGCAGGTGGAGCAGCAGCCTGGTGGGGAGGGAAGGCTGATTCGGGAGGCCCAGGACAGGACAGAGGCAGTGAGCCAGCAGGTGAGGCCAGGATCAGGGCTGGTGTGAAGAGCCCCCACCATGGGTTCCCTGTTGGGGGACACTGGGCTCCCCGCCCGCCACTGGCTGAGTGCTGGACAGGGAATCCAGTGGTTCCCAATTTCATCTCCGCCCAGCTGGCCAGGGCCGCGCCCCCAGGCCTCAGCGCCTTTGCCTGGGAGGAGGCCCCCCAACAAGGACAGGGCTTTGGGGTTTATCCGCAGGCCTGGGCTTAAGCCCCCACTGCCATGCTCAGCCTTGGTGGCATCTCCCGGGTGGGACGAGACTCCTCAGGTGCTGCTTCAGGGCGGAGGGTGGGCAGCCAGGGGAGCACCTGGGCACCAGGGCGCTCAGGACTGACCTCCCAGGCCTCAGTCTGCCCACCCACAAAATGGGCTCAGATCCCCTCTCGGGCATGTGTGTGAGCATTCAGATGCTAGGATGCAGGGACACTGCTCCCCCACATTCCCAGACCATGGAGGGGAACCGCTTCGTGGTTTCCAAGCCAGGCCCCACAAGGCACCCCAGGGAGGCCACCTAAGGGACACAGACAGCTGGGCCCCAGGCCGGCCTCACCGCAGACAGCTCTGCTGGGGCCTGTTTTACACGCGTGGGGTTTTGTCTGAAATGAATAGTTCTGAGGCTTTTTTTTTTTTTTTAACCTTTCATTTGGAAATATTTTCAAACTTCAAGCTCTGCAAGAATGTAAATAACTCATGGAAAGAGGAACACCTTCCGTCCCTGGGAATCACCTCCTCACCCACAGCTTCCCCCGCCCCTGCCCACCTCTGTGCAAACCTGACCTTTCCTGAATCACAGGGGGAAGTGACACCGCCTGGGGCCATACCCCTGGGTGCTCTGCTGGGTGTCATGGAACGTCTGTCTCAGAGGCGGCGAGACCCCCGCGGGTGACCACTGTGGCGTTTTCCACTTCAGTAGTTTTCATCCACGGTGCTTTATCTGAAGCACCAAGTTGTCACCTGGCTCTGCGAGGTCCTTTCTGGCCTTTCCGGTTCGGGACGCAGTGACAGACCAGCCAGGTGCTGCGTTTGCTGGGTGCCTGTGTCTGGCCTCCTTTGATGCCGGCTATTTCCACGGCCTGTTCTTGGTGTTTTAGGACCTTGGCGTTTTTTGAGATTGAAATGCAGGCTTCCTTCCCTGCCCCCACCTCTGTCCTTGAGGCAGAGCCCAGGCGCCTGCAGATGTTTCCCGCGATTGGGTTGAGGTCCTGCGCCCTCCGCCACATAGAGCTGACTCCTCCTGAGACTTTGACATTTGGATATCTTAAGTCCAGGCCCCGGGCACTCCACTCACACCCCTCTGCCGGCCCTGTCCCCACCCGCCCCAGCACGGCCTCCCGGAGGGTGCCCTCCCTCCCGCCTGCCCCACTTCCCTGGAGGCTGGATGCCACTTGCCAAGAATCAAACAGGGCCTGGCTGCTGGTGGGACCTGCTGGGACAGTGGGCGGAGGGGAACTTGGGGCCTGGAGCTCTGAGTTAAGTGGCCACCCTGTCCTCCTGGAAGGTGGCTGCTGTCACGCCCTTAATGCTGGTGGGCCAGGATCCACACCTAGAGTCACCTCCCTTCAAGCCAGCCTGGAACCGAACCCCAAGTTTGAGAATCAAAACCAAGTCCCTTTTCCACTGCAGCGGGATTAGGGCCTGGGCCCAGCAGGGTGGGAAGCCACCAGGGCAATGACTCTGGGTCCTCTCAGCCCACCCTCCGGCCCACCCTCCCACCCAGGAGCACACCCCGTTCCTGGGGGCCTCATGAGCGTGGAGAGAGTGGTAGGTCTCCATGCCGAGCACTTGCCTCTCTGCCACCTCGTGGGGGGAGACCCTATTATCACCCCCAGTTTAGAGTCAAGAAAACTGAGGCTCAGGGAGGCAGAGTGGCACGCTTAGGGTCACAGCTGAGTGGTGGACAAGGGACTTGGACCGTGGTGGTCCTAAGCTCAGCCACTGCCTCCCTGGCTGGTCTCCTCAGGGTGCCCAAGAGTCAGAGATGACCTCTGAAAAGGCAGACCCACACCGCAGACCGAGTTTGGCTGCCCGGCTGGCGGACTGGTCTCTCCAGAGAAGGGTCCGGTGACGGCCTCAGGGATGCCGCGTGCACAGAGCAGAACATAGACTGAACCAGCGTCTGAGCAGCCGTCGGGCAGGCAGGGCGCTGAGCAGGAGGGAGGGGCTGCAGGCACTTTGGCACTGTGGGTTCAGACCAGACCCACAGCTTTCACACTGGCTCTGGAAGACTGTCTGGAGGTCACAGACATAGTTGGGAGTCAAGAGGAAGCAAGCAGATCAGCCCTGCTGCCTCCACCCTGGGCCCACCAGAGAAGCCGAGCTGTGCACAAGGTGGCCGCTAACACAGGCCCTACAGGGCAGGAGTGAGTTTAAAACCCCCTGTGCCAGACACTGTGTTTTACCATCGATGTTTTCATCAGATAAATTCATTCTCCACAGTTCAACAAGCAATGGTTGATACAGATGCTAACAGCAAAACCCAGGAAGACCTAGACCCGTCTTGAGGACGGTCCCAATTTATGCAAAAAACAGAGCAGTAAACAATCAGCGATCGTGTGGGGTGATAACTTATGTTCATTCATTCATTTAGCAAACACACATATTAAATACCCGCCGTGGGGCACCAGGCCAGGCACGGCCAAGGCATTGGTTATAAACTCTGAGCAAGGCACTGTCCCACTGAGTAATGATGACATTCTGCAGGGGACACAAGGAGTCAACAGGTAATGAAAACTCAAAGCATCATCAGATGAGAAACCACGAGGAACAAAACAGGGCGAGGGCTCTGGGCTCCTGGAGTTGCTCTCTGGGCACGAGGAGGCCTCTCAGAGTCAATGTCTGCTAATTATTTTTCCACTCCACACTGACAGGACTCAGGAAACCCACCCTAAGGGCATGAAGCCTCACGGGTGGGGGTCTTAGGGAAGACTTCTGGGAGGAAGGGAATTGCTTTAAGCTGGAAGCATGGTGCAGGGCAAAGGTCAAAGCAGCTCAGTCCTGCACCTGGTGCAGCCCCAGGACTGTTGCATCAGCCACCTGCGTTCAGTGGGAGCCTTCAGCAAAACCAGGGGCGGAGCTGGTTAGCCCAAGCCGATACACCCTCTCCTCTAGAGCAGGGGTCTGCTCACTCTGTCCCGCCTCTGACTTTATAAACACATTTTTATTGAAAAACAGCCACATGTGTTCATTTACACAGTTTCTAGGGCTGTTCATGTGACATCAGCTCCATTTTAACAATTGGGACAGAGACTGTGTGCTGGGCAAAACTAAAAATATTTATCTGGCCCTTTACAGAAAGCATTTGCTAACACTTCTTTAGATAATGCTTCCCAAGAGACCAGACCTTATTTCATCCTCTCAGCTGATGCTCTAAGGCTCTATATGATGCCCTGAGTGTATTATTATGTGCCAGTTTTCAGATGGGGAAACTGAGGCTCCAGGTGGCTTGGTGAGAGACCCTCGGTCACCTACCACATCCGCTGGCACAGTCAGGGCCTCTAATCCTCACGGTCTGCGTGACCCAGGTGAGCGCTCTCCACCTCAAACTTATCTGCAAGAGCGCTTTCCAATATCTCCCAGCCCGTGAGACCTGCAGAGGGGCCAGACAGCTCTTCCCAGCGTGATCCCCAGGCCTACAGCTGGCGACCAGATGGAATATGGCAAAAAAGAAAGCAGAAACACCAGGAAATGCAGACTGCAGCCGGCAGGGTTTCAGATGCACAGCCAGGCAGGCGTGAGCCCAGATCCACAGACGCAGATGTTCAGGTCACAGGAGAATTTTCCCTCAACCTGCCCCAGCATCCCGGGGTGCTGGCTGAGGACCCGCTGTGCACGGGGCTCAGGCTTCCTAGGAGAAGCCCCGGCTGCTCCCTGGGGGTGGGCTCGAGCCAGTGCGCTTCAACTGTGCTTGAAGCTTGTGTTGGTCCAGAGTCTACAAGGTCCTAGGGGCCATGTGGACGTCACCCGCCTACATCAGAGGGGGAGACCCAGATTCTAGTCCAGCTCCACCAGGGACCAGCTTGGGGCTCTGAGCAAACCTGGCCAGCTCTGAGCCTCAGCTCTCTGGTGGGGAGGTTGGCCCTGTGACCCTGAGGCCACTGGTAGGCAGGAATGGACCGTACCAATTTATGGGAGCTAACTGTGTGCTTCTCCTTCATCCATGTTCAAGGTGGTACCTTGAAACTGGCCATTGTGGAAACAGTTACATGATGGACATTGGCAAACACGGCTGGCCAGGGGTTGTTTTTTCTTCTAAAAGCCAACTGTGAAGGTCTCCCAGCACAGCACTGTGGAAGGTCCACAGCAGACCCCAGTGTCTGTGACGGTGACCCTAACCTTGGGCAGGACGAGTAGGGACAGAGGACCCCCGAGGAAGAGGCAGGCCACCCAGCTTTGCGTCTGGGGACTGAGAGGGAAGCAGGCTCCTTGATGGGCATGGGAGGTCCAGGAAGGGCTGCTCTTGGAGAGCACAAGGTGGTGCACACCTTGGCATGGCCGCTGGTGAGGGAGGGACCCCCGGGCCCTACAGAGGCCTGTCCAAGTCGGCTCTGGGGTCCTGCTGGGAGCTCGGCATTCATTCACACACTGACCCTCTGCTATTCCTGTGCCCCTTCACGTGCTGGGCAGGCTGTGGGCATGGGGGAGATGGGGTGCAGTGCTCGTGGGTAACTGGAGGGACAGATGTGGGATGGGGGTGTCCCCCACAGTGGGCAGCCGAACACCCTGGGCAGAAACAAGGACACCGGCCCAAGGCCCTGCAGGAGTTGAGCAGGAGTCCTCAAGGACTATGTGGAGAGCAGGTGAGGGCCAAGGACTTTCTGTCTCCGGAGGCACAAAGCCAGTCTTGAGAGACTCCCTCCCCACCTGTCTCCATGGTACCACATGGCCCAGCCGCTCTGTCCCCAGCCCTGGGACCTCAAGTGCCTAGTCCTGGGGCCTCTCTGTCCCTAGGCCTCTCTGTCCCTGGGCCTTAGTTGGACCATCCTGGGGCTGAAAGTCCCACCCCCGGGCAGGGCTTCTCACCCCGGACACTGTGAGACTTGGGGCGGGGTAACTCTCTGTTACGTGGCTGTCCTGTGTGTTGGAGGACGTTTCTCAACATCCCTGACCTGGAAGCCAAGAGGTGGCTTGCCAGGTGTCCCCTAGAGGGCAAAATCACCTGGCTGAGAACCAGCAAAGTCACTTGCCTGGTCATGGAAAGTTCTTGAAGGCTCAGGACTGTCACGGCTGCAACATCGCACCCGCCTCATCCCCCAACTCGTAACTCAAAACAGAAACAAGATCTGCACACGGCTAGCGACCAAATAAACCCAGGCACAAAACTGTCTTTCCCCAGGAGCTCCTCAGTCATGCCTCAGGCTCATAAAGGAGACAGGAAGTCTCCCCAAAACTGACTCTGCGGGTTGGGAGGCCACAGAGGCCTGGAAGAAGCCAGGGCTGGAACGCAGAGCTAGAGGAACCAATGTTCCCCTCTAGCAGACGTTTCCATGGGAGCAGGGCGGGAACACCCCATGAACAGCCTGCTGTAGAATCCTCACCAAAACCCCACAGGATGGTCGTGTTCTCTGTGTCAGTTCACCTAGGACTAGAAATGCAGGCTCAGAGAGGTAAAGCAATTAGGCCAAGGCCACACAGCTGGAAGCTGGAAGCTGTGTCCTGGGACTTGTGCCCCAGGTCTGTCTGGCTGCTTTCCAGTGCTGCGCACAGCCAACACCTTCAGCCTGTGCATCTTACAGGTGAGAAAACCGAGCCCACTGAGGGAGCAGATCACGGACGTCCCCTTTGGGCAGCACGTCACGGGTTCTGACGCACTTTCCCATTCTTTTTCTGATTGTATTCAACCTAAGCGCCACCAGGGCCCGTGATGCTGGCTCCATTTTGCAGATGTAGGAAAAGCGTGGTCAGGAAGGCTGCGGCAGCACACTGTCCTCTGGAAAACCAGACTGGGTCCGTGGCGAGCACGGCCACGCTCGCTGGGCAGGCCGTCCGCGGCTCCTGGCCGGCACTGCATGGTGTGCTCTGGAGGACCTGGCAGTGGGTGTGCTGGCCGGGCCCTGCCTGCCGAGGGGAGGCGTGGAGATGCTCCTGTCCACCCTGAACCCGCTGAGCAGTGCGGTGGGCTCCTGGGGTGTGACCCAGCCCCGGGGGACACTGTCCACGGATGTTTGCAGCTCACATCCTGTAGAAGCTGGGCTGAAGCTTGGGCCACTGGCTACACAGACACACCCCCAGGATTTAAACAGACCTTCACTCCCTCTCAAGCACCCATGCAGGTGTTCAGGTCCCCTACACCATCCCCAGGGACCCAGGCTCCTTCTACCTTGCTACTCCACCATCCTCCCGGCTTCTCTCCATCCACAGGCTCCTCCCACTTAAGGACATGACCTGGAAGTTGAATGCGCCACCTCCCTCACGACCCCTTTAGCTAGAACCTAGGTGTACGGTTGCACCTAGCTGCAAGGGAAGCTGGGAAATGTAGTCTTTATTTCGGGGTCGACCTGTCCCATTTAAGCCTGGATGGTCCAGGAGGAAGGGAACAGCTGAATCACCAGCTCTCCGGCCAGCCTGAGCAGGACTGAGCGGCGAGGAGCACAAAGCCCTCCTTGGTCAGTCGTCCATGACCCCGATGTCACAGTCCCTGGCTTGAGACTTAGAAAGGCCTTGAAGGCAGGACCACAGGGCCCCACACCAGCACCCCTCATAATGGCTGCCAGGCACCAAGTGCTGGTCCTGCCAGCTTCTGCCCTGGGGCCCTCCCACTAGGCCAGGATTCCGGTGAAGGGGCTGAGATTCTCCCCTTAGGTACAGACTGTAAAGGTCCCCCAAAAGCTCAGCAGTCAGGATGCACTTTATGTGTGTGTGCGTATACACAGGTGTTTTAAAACAGGGCAGTGGTTTTTGGTGTCTGCCTGAGGTCATGTGACCAAGACCACTGACGTGTACCCATCAGTGGTCACTCTCCCTTCCGGCCTCCCCCAGCCCGGCCCCCTGGAAACCACAAATCTACTTTCTGTCTCTGTCGATCTGTCGAGGTCTTCCAATCCTAGCATGGACCATTATTTGGTTCCTTTCTATTTCCAAGTGGTGTCCACTGGACAGCTGCACCACATGAGATCAGTTCATCAACCAGCACTGAACGTCTGGGCCATCTGCCCTTTGGGGCTATTATAAATAATGCTGCTGTGGGATTTTGTGTACAAGTCATTGGGTGGAAAAATAATGTTTTCATTTCTGTCAGGTATGTAACTAAGAATGGAATTTTGGGGTCATATGGCAAGATAAGTCATATTTCAATGCAATATTTTACCCTTTTTGTGTATGAGTGTGGGTGCTGGAAGGGAACCCGGGGCCTTATGCGTGCTAGGCAAGTGCCCTACCACTGACTGCGCCCCCGACCCTTAATGCAATTATTTTAAAACATAAAACTTAATGCAAAAAAAAAAAATCCACAATGAACAACAACATATCAACTTTTAAATAAACACGGGCAGTTGTACGTGTTGTGCCACAGGAACAGTCATTTCTAGTCAGCCAGTGGCTTCCAGGGCACGCACGTGACTTTATGGGGGCGGGTGACAGTGTGCGGACGAGTCGGAGACACAGGATTTTGCACTCAGTGTTTTGTTTTGTTCTGTTTTGTTAAATTGTAGATCATTCATTAACTTTTTCTACTTGGTTCAAATTATGAGAGGCCACTTTGGCCCAGGCCACCAAGTCAACTTGGACCATGGTACTCTCTGGGCACCGAATCCCAACCTCTCTGCCAAGGAACTTTCCCTGGCCCACCACTAGTGAGTGGTACAGGTGGGATTCGAACCCAGACCCAAGGCCAGAGGCCAGCCCTTTACACTCAGAACTCTAGGGAGGGCCAAGGGACAGTCACTGGAGCTCTCTGAAGTCTTCTCCTTAAGGAGGCAAACAACGCCTACTTTATATCATTGTTGTGAGGAACAGATATGAACAAGCATCAGCAACTGTGAAATTTACTCCGCTTCCCAGAAGTGCTTGCTCTGAACATGAGATCCCCGTGAAATGTCCCCTTGTGTGCTGCAGGGACTTGCCAATCACGGCTCATGTCCCCCAAATGAAGCCCCATGTGAAATTTTTATTTTAGAGCTAAAGGTTAGAACAATAATTGGGTTCCCGCGAGTCTCAGCTCTATCTCCTCTTGAGCAATGAGAAAAACAGAACAGATGAGGTTTCCCTCCTCACTCTGGCCACTAGGAAACTCAAAGCCAGGTTTGGAATTCTAAAGAAGCCACTGCACAGGTTCTTGTTTATTTGGGTTTTGATTTTTCCTGGGATTCCTTTCATAATTTATATTAGTCTTGATGTTTACATTTTTATTTTAATTTTCATGTCATAAGTTGTATTTCCCCAATGGTCACCTAAATCCTTTGCAAAACGTGTCAAGTGGAAATAAATCTTTTGAAAGAACTAGAAATTGTTTAGAAAGTGTTCAGGCTGTTTATTAGTCTCCCCAAAACACAGGAGGCACAGCGCCGCCGAAGACCTTTCTGGGGTCACACACCACCCTGTGGCCTCTGGCTGAGCCCAGGCCTGGGCCTTGACCTCCTTTTGTTGGAGGAAGTGGGAAGCGGGACGGGGGACCAGCACGGCTGTGTCCACAGTGAGTGCAGAGCCTCGCTGCCAAGCATCAATCCCCAGGTGCGCTCCAGGGGCAGGCTGGACGCCAGGGGCATCCTGTCCCCGGGTGAATTCACGTCCAAACTCCAGTTTGGGGTTGCCAAAGGAGGGTCTCAGAGCCAGCCCGGGGGCAAATTGGGGCGACCCCTTTTGGTCCCAGCTTACACCCTCCTTTCTGCCTCTGTCCCTTACTGGGGACCTTCCACCTGCCTTGCGAGGGATCCCTTGCTATTGGGATTCTCTGAGCCCCAGGGACCCAAAGGCAACAGGGGCGCTTCGTTGCTGTCCGGGTTTGCAGGAACACCCCGCCTCAGGAAAGGCGGAAGCTCGGTGTGATGGTGAAGGTGAGATCCTGGCTGAGGCCTCTGGCTGAGGGAGGTTCCTGGTTTGCTGATCGGGAGGGAGATGCATGGTTAGCGGGGACAGGGACCTTCCCAGAAGTCTTCGGTGTGAGGCAGACAGCTGCCCTTGGGTGGGTCTGTGAATAAGTGTGATGTGATTTTGGTGGCCAAGCAAGGACGTGGTGGCCATGCGGGGGAGCTGAGAAAGGGGAAGGGGCTGGGTTCTTTCTCACCCCTGACAAGAGCACTTTCTCACTTCCCTATTCCCAGACCTGCCCTGGGCCTCAGGACCTCCCGAGGAGGCTGATCCCAGGGACAAAGAGTGGGCATGTTCCTCTGCAGGGGTGACCACCCCGCCAGCAAACCACAACCCCCCACCCCAGCAGGGAGCAGCTCCCAGGGGCGCCTGGGTCTCACAGATTCCTTCTTGCCCCCCCAGGGAAGCCCTACGGGGCCGACGACTTCCTCCCAGTGCTCATGTACGTGCTGGCCCGCAGCAACCTGACCGAGATGCTGCTCAGCGTGGAGTACATGATGGAGCTCATGGACCCCGCCCTGCAGCTGGGGGAGGGTGAGTCGACCCCCGGCCCCCCACACCCCAGGCCAGATGGCACAGCAGTCAGGGAGCGCTTCCCGGAGGAGGTGATGCCTGAGCCAAGCACTGGAGGAGAACAGGGCTCAGCAGATAAAGATGGGAAGGCGTTCCTCCCAGAGGGAAGAGCCGTGGCAGTGTAGGAGATGAGACGTGATGGACAGTGTCCACGTGAGGAGTCTGACAGGGAGTGGTCAGTTCCTCGAGTGCCCCAGGGACCCCCGGCCCTGCTCACCCAGCCCTGCTCAGGACCTCTGTTGGTGGGGGAGGTTGCTGAGGTGGCAAGGCCCCTCTCCCCAGTAGGACGAGGGGGGGTGTGGTTAGCTGCACCCACCCCCAGCCTCCCTTCCCCTCGCCTCCTTCCCTCCACTTCCTCCCGCCCACAGCCTCAGCCACCCTGCCACCAAGAATCCCTTGAAGGGCAGATGGCCCCATACCAGCTCTGAGGGAGCCCCGACCTGTCCTCTGAGACATGAGCCACAAAGAATTGAGCAAGACTCCCAGGCCCCCAGTGTCCCCTTTGGGCTTTGTGGTTCTTGAGATTAGCTGACTCTCTTTTGCATCTATTTGCATTTTTAGCATGTTTCTGGGGTGACAGTTTCATGTGAGTGGTTCTGTGAGTTCTATTTTAAGTGTTTTTATTATAATCATGCATAATAGTGGGGTTCATTTTGACATCATCATACATGCATGGAACATTATTTGCTCCATCTCAGTCTCCAGTAATTCCCTTTTCCCCAAGTCTGTGAGTTCTTGAAAGATCAGGGGAGCTGTGAGCTTTACTGTCATATGTAACTGTGGCTCATGGCTCTGGTGTCTCTGCAGCTAATTTCCTCTTTAGTTAAATGTTTTCTGCAGGTGGGGCAACTTGTCATACATACATACATGAGGTCTAGCAGCTCAGAAGAAGCCAAATTCTCTTTAGTTCATCCATCCACCCACCATCCATCCATCCATCAGTTCATCCATCCATCCAGTCTTCCATCCATCCATCCATTCATCCAATCTTCCATCTATCCATTCATCCATCCATTCAACTCATCCACCACACATCCACCCATCCAATCACCCATTCATCCATCTATCCATCAACTCATCCATGTATCAGCTCATCCATCCATCCACCCACCCATCCATCTACCCATCCATCCATCCATCCATCCAATCATCCATCCATCCATCCATCTACCCATCCATCCATCCATCCATCCAATCATCCATCCATCCATCCATCTGTCCATCCATCCACCCATCCATTTATCTACCCATCCAATCACTCATCCATCCATTCACCCATCTATCAGCTTATCCATCCATCAACTCATCCATCCTCCAATCCATTCATCTACCCATCCAATCACCCACCCATCCATCCATCCATCCATCAACTCATCCATCCATCCCCCCATCCATCCATCAACTCATCCATTCACGCAGCCATTTGCCCATCCAGTCATCCATGCCAGGCTGGACTTCAGTGCCGGGCAGGACAGGCTGATGATTCCATGTGCTTGCACCCCCAAGCAAGCACATGGAAGCACTACAGGCTGAGGAGATGGGAGGGGGCTCCAGGCAACACTGACCTGTCCCCACAGGCCCCACAACTTGAGGGAAAGAATGGCAGGGTGGGGGAGGCAGAAGGGTCAGGGACCGTGAGCCCAGGCGGCCTTCTTCCTCAAACCCGGAGCACCCCATTCCTAGGACTTGCCCCTACGAGGAACAGCAGCCTGCGTGGGGCTTTCAGCAGGAACCTTCACCATGGTCTTGGGGCTGCCCTACATGTAAGCCCTAGAGGTCAAAACTCTTACATGTCAAAAATGACCCTAAGTAGAAGATAACAATAAACCAGGAGAAAGTGTCCCTACAAATCAGTAAACCAAGACTTAACAGCCTCTATATGTAAAAGACTCTTATACATCAACAAGAAAAGTGCTAAGACTCTTACTAAGGTCCCTGGGCTGGAGCCAGTGACTCATTCACTCAGCAGGTGGTGCCAGGCTTCTGCCTCTGTGTGGGGTTTCTCACAGTTTCCTTCCAGGGGAGGAATCAAACCTCAAGCAGGTTAAACCAATGAGCAAACAAGATGACTTCACACCCAATCCCACGTGACAAACGCTGAGGAGAGGCTGATGGAGTGGCGGGGGGACAGAGGGGCTGGGGGGAGGGACACGGTGACCCAGGAAAGCCCTGAGTGCAGAGCCCGTGGCAGCTCCTCTTCACATTTTTTTCCGTTCTCTAAATCTCCCACAGCAGCCACGTGCTGCTGACCGCCTCAGGAGAAATCATAAAGTCCTGTGGAAGGAAGGGCCCAGACCCTGCGGGGGTGGGACGTCTGAGACAATGTCCCTGGAGGTCACTGCAGGGTGAAGGTAGAGGGGGCCCTGGGGCTCCGGGCAGATGTCTGGGTGGCTGGCTCTTTGGCAGTGGTGGCCACCATGACTCCTGCTCTGTCCTCATCCTGAATCCTTGTGGCCAAACAGGGCTCCAGGCCAGGCGTCATGCTGAGCAGGGACAGCAGGAAGCCCCTTGGCTAGCAGCCCTCGCTGTGGACCTGCATCTCCCTCCCCAGTCCTGCTGAGGCCTCCAGGGCTCCTTGTCCCTGTTCCCAGGAGCCCAGCGGGTTGGTGGGGAGCC
This sequence comes from Marmota flaviventris, assembly GCF_047511675.1. Taxonomy (NCBI): domain Eukaryota; kingdom Metazoa; phylum Chordata; class Mammalia; order Rodentia; family Sciuridae; genus Marmota; species Marmota flaviventris. Next base: position 12,915,844 of record NC_092499.1, on the reverse strand, counting down.
CGAGGCAGCTCAGGCAGGAGGTCTGGTCTGTTCTGGGCACTTTGGGCACTTCTGAGGCCCAGCAGAGTCCACACCCTCCATGAAGGTCTGAAACCGTCCACAGGTTCTGACCCGAGGCTCCTGAGGACCTGCAGCCTGCCTTTGCCAGACCTGGGTAGTCAGAGTCTCTGCCCACCTCGGGCCCTGCAGGCGGGTCTCCAGGGCACCTGCAAGGTGTCTGCGAAGATGACGGTGCAGCCCTGGCGCGGCCCCTCCCTCCTAGCAACCCTCGTCACCTCGTCACCCACAGCAGTAGCAGACCCACCATGGCAGCTCCAAGGGCCAGAGGACAGAGTTCACGAGCACCTGGAGGAGCCGCGGTGGCAGAGACGCCTCCCTGGCCCTCCTTTGCCCCGTTCAAAAAACCAGGGTGTGGGAGGTCACATCACCTAGGACAGGCCCAGCCTCACAGCTGTTGGCCTTGGGGTCTCCAGCGAGGGCAGGGCCTTCCCTCATTCAGCAGCCTCAACCCTCCATCTGGACGTGTCTGGGCCCAAGGACAGGAGGGCAGTGTGAGGCGGGAGGCACTTCTGAGTCCCCCTGCCCAGCCCCCATCTCGGCTGGGTGGCGGTGCCCAGGACCCCCATCACCTCAGCCCCGAGAAGCAGGAGAGACGACGGGTCCCACCTGTGAGCACTAGAAGAGGGCGAGGAGAGGGGACAGACCGAGCCCCCCACTGGCGCAGGTTCCGGTGCTGCTTGCTCCACGGAGGTCAGAGACGCTTGGGCGGGGGCAGGCCCCCCAGGCCCCAGGCTCGGGAATTAAGTGGCTTGAACCTAAAAGAACTAAGAGGGTGACGTCCAAAGAGCAGTCTGGGCCCGTTCTGCCTCGGACTGCAGGACAACCTGGGCAGGTCACCTAAGCCCTCTGGCCGGCACAGTGAAGGTGTTGGCCAGACTGGGTGCTGCAGCATTCTCCGGGGTACCTGAGCGTCAGTGGCTTTGGGCTGCCATGACCAAAGCCACTAACTGGGCAACCTGTGAACCACAGAGATTGCTTCTTACAGTTCTGGAGGCTGACGTCCAAGATCAAGGGACAGGCAGATTTCGTGTCTGGTGAGGGCCCTTCCTCATAGATGGCCCTCCTTGCTGTGTCCGTGCATGGTGAAAGGGACAGGGCAGCTCTCAGGGCCTCTTTTATAAGGGCACTAATCTGATTCAGGAGGACTCCCCCTGGTGACCAAGTCACCTCTGAAAGGCCCCACCTCCTAATGCCACCCACTGCAGCTGGGTGTCCACATGTGGGTTGCCAATCCAGACCAGAGGCCCAAGGCAGGCTGAGGCTGGAGCCGGCTCCGCCGTCCTGCAAACAGTCTGCATCCCAGAGAGCCTGCCAGCCGACCCACGTGCTCTGGAGGTTCCTCCAGGCCTGTTCCAGGTGATGTAATTTATTTGGCAAAGGCTAGCCACTGGGCCCCACCATCTGCAGTAGGCCTTCAGGGCAGAAGAGCTCAGAGGCTTCCTGGAAGCATGAGGGAGGGAGGGTGGGACCCGGTCCCCTTCCACATCTCCCCAATGCTCCCACCACTCTGACTGACAAGAGACCCAGGCACTGGCTGGAGCCCACCCAGAATTCAAGCCTTTCCATAAATGCCCTCAGGGACTCCTTTGACCAGGTCCCCTCTCCACCCTGAGTTTTTCCAACCAAGGGATGTTACATCCCAGAGTCCCCAAACCTCACATTGGTGTCAGCCACCACCTGGTGGTCACAGCAGGTACTGCATGGCTCACCGCCCAGGGAAGGGAGCGCTCCAGCAGGAGGCCTGGAGGGGCTTGGAGTTCCTCCCCGACCGCTAAAGGGCAAGGAGTCTCTGAACACTCCGAGGTCATGGAGCCACATGCATTGCCCGCAGGTCACTAAATCTGTGCCTGACAGGGCTCCTCTCATTGACTCTTCACAATGTTATGGGATTTGCAGAGGAGGAAACCGTGGCAGAGAGCTCGCCCAGGACCACAGGACGGCTGCTGCACGCCCTGTTTCCTGACTCCCGGACTGGACAGAGTGTCCCCAAGGGAAGCGGGCTGTACTACCTAGGGACATGGACTCAGGACAGCAAGGGCTGGAGTATCTCTTGTCACTCAGGCTTGGCATTCACCTAGGAAGGGAGACACACGAGTGGCTTCGTGGCTCTTCTCTGATCAGGGTCACCAAAGGGTGGGTGATCCTGTGGCCATAGACCCCTTTAGCGCCCCCACCCTCCCTGGCCCAGGGGTGGACCTGGCCCGCACTGGTTGTGGGACTCCTCCATCCAGCGTGGCCGTTGGGAGGCTTGGGGTTTCAAGTAACTCACAGTGTGACTCATAATGGCTTGATCAGGGCTAGGGATTGGTCTGTGACCTTGATCAAGAAGTGCAGGCTCCACAGCTGATGAGGATGGAATCTGGGCCAGCTCTTTCCAGCTCTCCTTAGCAAGTGGGCCTTTGTCTTTGTGCCTACCACCTCTGATCACAAGACAGCTGCTGGGCCTCCAGGCTCATCTCTGTATTCCAGGAAGGAGGAGTGGGGATAGGCAAAAACCCAAAGGGATAAGTCAAATGAAGTCTGTCCCTTTCAAAGGCCCCCTGGAAGCCTCACTCACATCCAAGAAACCAGAACAGGGCTCCTGCCCGTGCCACTCTGGGAGTCAGGAAATGAATATTTTCATTCCAGTGATAATTCCCCAAATAACAGTGGGACTCAGTTCATTAGGGAAGATGGGATTTGGGTCATTGGCACAATCAAAAATCATTGTCTTGGCACTAAAAGGGGCCAGGGAGAGAAGTCTGATGAAGGGCAGGGAAGCCAGCTCCTGGAAGTGACAACACTGAAGATCCAAAGAGAACAGGTTCTGAGAACCTCCTTCCTCTCCAGGGCCCTGACCACTGCGTGACCTTGGCTAAGTCACCCCCCACCCTTCTGGGGCTCAACAAGGTTAATAGTTCTAGACTTTTTTTTTTTTCAACCAAAAGCCCCTAATAAGCTAAGAACAATGAACCAAGCATCCATGCACAATATTGTCTTTTATCTTAAAATCGTATGTAAATTTTGAGGTCTGAAGTATCTCAAAGCTTTACTTCAGGAAAAGTTAGGGATTAAGAATGCACATGAGGGCTGAGGTTGTGGCTCAGCGGTTGAGCGCTCGCCTCGCATGTGCAAGGCCCTGGGTTCGATCCTCAGCACCACATACAAATAAATAAAATGAGTGTATTGTGTCCAACTACAACTAAAAAATAAATATTAAAAAAAAAACAAGAATGCACATGAAGTGAATTAAGAAGGTGGGAAGAAATGGGCAACTGGCTCATTCAAAATGCTTACTTATTTTAAATCATTAAAAACTACACAGGATGATTAAAGTGTCCCCCACGCCGGATGGCGTTGGTGGTATAGTGGTGAGTAAAGTGTCCCCCACATCTTTTAAAGCTATTTTTAGAATAATAAGACATCCCCTGGCTCAGAAGGTGTGTGATCCAGGAGAAGCTCCCAGCCACTCCCAGCCCACTTTAAAGGCATCCACGTTTCCGTGTCTTGCGCATCCTTTACATTGTAATATACCGCTTTAAAAATAAGCAAGCGTTTCATTCCGAAGGGAAATGATGACCCGTTTTGAGCAGGGCTGGGCTTTGGGCCCTTGCCCGGCTGCGCGGTGGGCGTGGCCAGGAGCTCAGTCTTGGAAGCTGGGGACCAGGAGGCAGGCGCCCCCTGGCGGCGGCGGGGCGGAGCCTGAGGAGTGGGCGGGGCCCGGCAAACTTGGACCACCTTCCCTGTGTCCTAGCTCAACCTCCGCACCCTCGACCCCGCAGGCTCCTACTATCTGACCACCACCTACGGGGCCCTGGAGCACATCAAGAACTACGACAAGATCACGGTGACCCGGCAGCTGAGTGTGGAGGTGCAGGACTCCATCCACCGCTGGGAGCGGAGGCGCACGCTCAACAAGGCCCGGGCCTCGCGCTCCTCGGTGCAGGTGAGCCTGGGCGAGTGATGGGAGCGGGCGGGAGGACCCTGCCCAGACGCCAGTCTCGCCGCCCAGCTGGCTCAATGGCTGTGACAGCGACTGCCTGCTCCGTCTGGCCAGCCCTGCCCTCAGGGGATAGCGGGGCTCCCGCCAGGGAACGGACCCCAGCCCTGGCCTGCTAGGTATGTCCACCTCCGGGCCAGGGACATGGGTGGGCCTAGAGAAGTCCTACCAGCCATGGGAGTTCTGATGGGGCAGATGAGATGACTCTAGCCCCTGTTGTGCACTTAGTGCCCCACTAAGGCTGGAGATGGGGACACAAGCTGACTTACCGCCTTGCCCCTGGGTCCCTGGACAAATGCAGAAGCTGCCAAACTTCCCGTTTCCCCGATTCTGTCCCCACCGACCAGCCGCCCACCCCTCCATCTCTCCATCTATGCAGACAACATTCAGGCAGCATCCTCCCCCGTCACACCCAGGCTGCCATAAACCCAGTCACCCACAGCTCCCCAACAGCTCCTGGCTGACCAGCCTCTGCCCAGGCTGCTGCCTCCCTCTCCAGCTGTCACGCCAGCCTTCAAGACAACACAGGGTCTCTAACAGCCAGAGACTTTCCCGATGCCCCCTCTTGCCCCTCTTCTGTGCTTCCCACTGCCACCCCCATTACAGTGCATATCCCACCATGTTGTAACCCTCTGTGTATGAAGCCATTACCTCTAGGAGGGCAGCACCCATAGTTCACATGTCTCAGGGGTCCCAAGCCCAGGACCTAGGACAGAACAGACTGTAGTATGTGGAAAATGGAGAGAGTTATAACAAGCTATCGCTATGCAGACACCACCACCCCAGCTCCCAGAGCTCACAGGTCCTGAATCCCACTCCTGGATTTCCAGAGGGCCCATCTATAACAGATACAGCCCAGGCCTGGGAGGCAGGAAGCTCAATCTGGACCCAGCTCTGAGCTGGCTCTCTGCATGACCCTGAGCAATCCCTGCCTCTCTGGGACTGTTTCTCTATTCACACAAGCTGACTGTGAGCAGATGAGCTCCCCCAACCCAGCACCTGTGTAGGCTGCCAAGCTAATGTCCCTACCCCTTCCTCTAATCAACAGCACCTTGTAATGGCTCTCTATGAAGAAGGAGAAGGAGAAAGAAAGAAAAAAAAAAACTCTGAATTTAGCTTCTGTCAATTTCCGTGGTGTAAACTCCCAGTTTCAGCTCGTATCCCTGATCTTAGAGTTGGAAAGAGGCGTGCTCTCCCAGGCTGGTGGGAGCTCCAGCCCACCACTATCCCCATGCCCTCTGGCATGCCTACACCCACCAGCTTGGGGATATGGATGCTCTTGGTCCAAGCCTGGCCCAGCCCTTCCTTCCTTCTTATTTGCAGCCGGTGGGTTCCTGATGCTGATCCAGAGGATTAGACAGACCCCCCCCACCACTGAGAAGAGGGAAGCTTGGGAGAGAGGCCAGGAGCCCTAGTTTCTGGAACCTAGGCAGCGCACACTCTCTGCCCCCTCCCAGCACTTTGTTGACACCCAACTCCTTAAATCCTTTCCCTGGGGGATGAACACCCAGAGCCCCAAGGTCAACAGTAGGAGGCAAGGGCCCTTAGGAGGCCTAACTGGGCAATGCAAGGACAGCCCTGTGACACCAAGAGAGGGGGCGTGGCAGCAGCAGTGAAGCCCTTGACCCAGCCTGGGGCCTCATAAGCATTCACTACTGTGGTGGTCATTGTCATCTCCATGGCATGGCTGCTGTGGAGCCATCTGGGCCTGCTGTTACCACTTTGTCCAGCAGAGGGCAGTCATGGCCTCACGCTTCACACCTGCTTGGTCCTGGGTGAAGGAGAGGCTGACTTGATGTAGTACTCACAGCTGTGTCATGACTGATGTACTCAGTGGACAGTTGAGGAAACAGGCTTAAGTAGGTCAAGGTTACACAGTAAATGGGAGAAGATTCAGAACCAGGCATGGGACTCAGGGGCCACACTGTCCTCTTTCTGGGGGCTGGTGGAGGGTGGTGTGTGCTGGCCAGGTACTTGGAAACCTTGCTCACACAGTGCCCTTTCCACACGTCCTAACCCCTGTGTTCTTCCCCCAGCTCCCCTCCCTCTTTCCCCAGGCCTTCTCCCCCCACCCTCCTGTCCCCACCTGGCCTCTGAGCCCCAGAGGCAATTCCAGCCTTAAGGGCCTGAACTGTTCCGTCTGTCTGAGTTGTGGGATGTTGGGAGTAAGGTCAGCACCCCTAGTTTTATTTACGCTGATCTCCAGCATTGTTCCTGGGCACAGGGGAACTCTGGGAAAGATAAGCCATGGAATGATGAGTGGATGGAGGAAGGAGGGCGAGCCTCTAGACTGGCCACCGGGGGGCGCACTGGCTCCTCAATGCCAGGACTGAAAAATGACTCAATGATCCAGAATAGTCAGCCCAGTGACAGAGAGCGAAGGGTCACCCAGCAGGCTCAGTCGCAGGGTAAGGGAGGGCTTCACAACTGCTCCTGCGAGCCTGGGGACCAGAGAAGGCAATGATAGGTCCACAGTCGTCCAGCTCCTCGCTGCTGGCCCCAGTTCCCAGCACCAGGGTGGGGGCCACACGCGATGCCCACTTGCCCTGCAGGTGACTGGCGTGCCCTCTGTCTCACTCCGCAGGACTTCATCTGTGTGTCATATCTGGAGCCTGAGCAGCAGTCGCGGACGCTGGCGTCACGGGCAGACACGATGGCCCAGGCACTGTGTGCACAGTGCGCTGAGAAGTTCGAGGTGACCCAGCCCCAGGAGCACCGGCTCTTCGTGCTGGTGGACGGGCGCTGCTTCCAGCTGGCCGACGAGGCACTGCCACATCGCATCAAGGGCTATCTGCTGCGAAGTGAGCCCAAGCGCGACTTCCACTTCGTGTACCGGCCCCTGGATGGTGGTGGGGACAGCGGGAACCCGCCCTTCCTGGTGGTGCGGGAGCCCAACTTCCTGTGAGGCCCGTGCTACCAGGGTCCTTGCCATGGCAGTATTTCCTGAGACTGGTGGGACAGGAGAACAGGGACTGGGGCCTCACTCACTCACCCCACCACACTCAGCTGCACCCACTCATCCAGAAACGTGCCCCCACGTCTGAGCACACACGGAGACTCCTGGCGGGTGCCCACCTGTGCACATGCGTACCACCCACTGAACATGGTAACCCAAGAGCACAAAATAATTGTGAGAATAACATGAAGCAGTGGCCAAGGGCACTTTCTGAGGTGGAGTCATAGCACTGAGAGGCCATGTTCTTCATTAGACAGAAAGGGAAACTGAGGCTCAGAGAGGGAAGAGGTTCTCCAGCCAGCTGCAGCTAATAAGCCACCCCTGCTCATGCACAGCCCTCAGGCCGTCACCTCTGCCTCCTGCGGCCCTCCCCATCCTTGCTGTTTCTAGGGCTCATTTTTCCAGGGCTGACTGAAGAGGGAGCGCCTGGCCCCCAGTTGCTCCTCTGCCACTCAGGATGGAGCTGGGAAGTTCCGGAAACACGCAGCATCTCAGGAGCATCTCTCAGGGTGTGTGTTGAAGGGACAGGCCCCCTGCCCCTGCCAGAGAGCCTGCCCTCAACCCCCAGTGCCCACAGCCCCCTATAGCACCTGCACCCCTCCAGAGGCAGCCAGACACCAGGACCACCAAGCCAGGCCACGGATACATGGACAAGCCCCACCTCCACCAGGGGAAAACTGACAGGGCCCGTTCCCTGGTGGACACACAGGGCTGTGGCAATTGTTGAAAGAGGCACTGGGGGGAGTTTAATAAAAGCCCTTATGAAAGTGGCATTTCCTTCTCTGGAGAAGCGGGAGCTCTGTGGCCATCCCAGGCCATGGCCTGACTCTCCCAGTTGGGGCTCAGAAGGCCCTGCCCTCTGCCAGAACCTGCAGTGTTCTCAGAGCCTGCAGCCCTCGGGGCCCTGGCCCCGTCTGACCCTCAGCCTGGTCATCTTCTACACCCCCACCACCCTCGGTTCTTTCCATCCCAGCTCTAGATGACTTCCAGAACCATCTCTCGCCCCCCGCTGCTGCTGCCCCCCCCCCGCCCCCCGGGAACACCATTCCCTGTGTCTCACCTGATCAGCTCCTCTAGAGCCTTCAAAGCCCTTCTCCACAGGAGGCCTTTCTTGACACCCGGGTTGAGCCAGACAGTGCCTACCATGGTCCTCAGCCCTGGCCAGTCCCGTGACAGTCCGCCCATCCACTGGCAGCTGTCTGTTATCCTCCTCTTCCTCCAGCGGATCTGTACTGTCCCTGTCTGTCCTTGGCACTGATTAAAGATGGGTGTTCACTGGGGACCTGCTTAACGTCGGCACTCTTCTAGGTCCTGGGAACAGCAGAGGAAGCAGAGCTCGTGGGGACCCCAGTGTGAATGGGGGCATCAGGGAACAGCAGCCTGGGCTTAGCCTTATTAAACCCAGGCGCCAACCGTCTCATCGAGGCAGGGGGTGCCCCAGCATGAGCCCTGCCTGGAGGTCAGTGTACCAGACACCAACCTCCATCCCAGATTGCCTGTCCCCCGCCCCCCTGCCAGGTGCAGACACCGTCCTCATCCTCGGCTCCCGGCACTGCCCCTGGACTCAGGCCAGGCGGGGCTCTGCGACTTCATGCCCAGCTGGGAGGGCACAGTGCCCACCGCCTGCCACCCGGCCTGAACCAGCTGGGGAGGTCAGAGGCTGCCATTCGCCTGAGCAGTAGATGGAGTTCAGGGGTGAATTGGGCACCAGGTCTGCCCTCAGGTCTCTTTACCCTGAGGCCATGAGTCCCAGAGAGCAGGAGGGACAGTCACCCAGAGCTTTGGTCATTGGGAGCCTCAGGGAGCTGTGACGGGTCCCAGCCAGGAGACAGCATCGCTCCAGCCGAGCTCTGGGTGCCTGGCACCCGCTTGTGACTCCCCTGCATTATTTTATGTTCTCCACGCAGCCGCCCCAGTGGGAGGAATTCATGGAGGAGACCACAGAGAAAGGGGACGTCCAGGTGGCCTGGGGTGGCAGAACAAAGCACCACGGCCTGGGGCCGATCAGTGGGCTCCGAGCTGGGTGTCCATGGTGGGGATGGTGGCTCCTGAGGCCCCTGTCCTCAGCTTGGCCTGGCTGGAGTCCCTCCATCACAGAAAGCCCTAACCTGGCCCCAAAGGTGCCTGGACTGGGTGGCCCCACCACACCTTGATGGAGTGTGTGGAATCTGCTGCTCCCTGGGGCCAGGACAAGAGGAGCAGAAGCCCCGGGAGGGTCCTCTGGGTGCAGCGAGGACTCCATACACAGGAGGCTGCCCTCCCACGGGGCAGCCCCAGGCCAGTCTGGAGAGCTGACACCGGTTCCCTGATGCCCTTGCCGTGTGCACTCAATGGCCGGAGCCCAGCACCAGGGTGCCAGCTGCTGGACAGGGTCATCTTAGGTGGGGAAGAGGGAACAGCAGGGACAGGAAGCAGCCCCTGCCTTCACATGGGGCAGCGCTTGGGGGAGAAAAGTGTCAACTCAGCGGTGGCTTCCCCTCATCCCTGTTGCCACACTATTTGCTGGAAAATGTTGAGTCCTGAGGAAGCTCTCAGGAAGTGCCTCTGCAGCCCACGCAGCCGGCCACAGGGAGCTAGGCGTCTGGCTTCCATGCCACAAACCTACTCAGCAGTCCCACGGTGGGCGGGGCCTGGGAGCAGGAGACCTGAGCTCCAGGCTGGCGGTGGGGACGCAGCACCTACCTTAGCAGCTCTGTGCCTTGGTGCCCCCATTCTTATTACACCCCGATTTCCCAGGCTTGGTGCTGGGATCACCCCGTTTCCTGGGTGGGGGCAGGCAGGAGACACCCCCAGTCTTTTTATAAGGGTAAATAGACGCGGGGCTAGCACCGTCAGTCACAGGGTTGTTCACTGCCAAAGTCGCACAGCTGGAAGGACGTGTGGGAAATGTGTGCTACACCTGTCCGGGCCGGCCTGTGTCAGCCCGGGGGAGGGGACAGCTCGCCAAAATCTATTCAGGAAGTATATGTCTCCCGTGAGCACGGGGCACACACTCTGGAGCTGGCTAAGCCTTGGGGATATTTTCAGTTTAAAGTGACCTGGGTGGGGACAGCGGTAGGCACAGCATGCTATGGGGGCCTGCAGCATGAAGGGTGCAGAGAGCTTCCTGGAGCCAGGGGTGCCTGAGCTGTTCTTGAAGGACAAGGACCTGGCCAGGGACAGACGGGCCTATCAGTCCCATGAGGCTGCTGGGAGCCCACTCTCCGTGAAGCGCTTGCATTTCTGCATCCTGGGGCAGAGTCCTTGATGGCTTTTCTCTCTCTCTCTCTCCCCACCCCCCCTCATTTTTTGTGTTTGGTATCAGGGATTGAACCCAGGGGCACTTAACTACTGAGTCACATCCCCAGCCCTTTTCTTTATTTTCCAATTTTGAGACAGTTGCTTAGGGCCTTGTCAAGTTGCTGAGGCTGGCTTTGAACTTGTGATCCTCCTGCATCAGCCTCTGGAGTCACTGGGGATTACAAGTATGTACCTCCAGGCCCGGCCACCAGACTCTCTCTCTCTCTCTCTTTTTTTTTTTAGTTACAAATGGACACAATATCTTTATTTCATTTATTTATTTTTTAATGTGGTACCAAGGATCAAATCCAGTGCCTCACATGTTCCAGGCAAGCGCTGTCCACTGAACTACAGTCCCATCCCCAGACTCCCTTTTTAAAGAGCGTTTGAGTAACCTTGGAAGAGACAGGTCATTTCTTCCTTTTGGAAAAGGGTAGATTTCACACCCCCCCCCCCCATTCTCTCACCTTGGAGGATATTGTTTCCCTCCAGGGGTCAAATTTGCTAGTCATTTTCTTGAAAGGATGGATCTTCCTAAGTTGAGGTTCCGTGGCGTATCCACTGTGTGCTCGGCATTCCCCTGGGCCCAGCTCGGCAGCACACTCAGGGCACATGACAGAAGAGAAGCGGCAGCAAACTTGAACTCCTTGCCACCTGCCCTGCTGTGAATAAGTCCTTTGTCTCTGACCCAGGAGTCTCGTGTGTGCCGGCTCCTGCCAACCTGTGACAGGCCGTGGCAGCCTGAAGTGGGGTCAGACCTCAGCCTCTTGACAGTTCTGGTCAAGGAAGAGGGAAGACAAGGGAAAAGCTCGTAGAAAAAAATTGATAAGAAGCTTCTGTTAGGGGAAGAGACCTTTTCAAGATGACTTGAATGTGAATGGAGATGAGGCAAAACTGGAGATTCTCCACCCATGTGGAACCGGATTGCACGGGCCACCTGGAGTGGGGAGTTCTGCTGTCCCACTGTGACAACCCAGATGGGAGGAGGGGAGGTCTGAGCTGGGGCAGGTGCAGGGATGAGAGGAAAAGCTACTGATGGGAAAAGCTGGATGTAGAAGGAGCAGAACGTGGTGGGTGACTGGAAGGCAGGTCGGAGAGGACAGGTCCTAGGACCTGCAGTTCCCAACATGATGCTGTGGTGAAGGGCCTGGCCTCAGCTGAGGCTGGACATAGCTGCAGGCTTAAGAGGAAGCAGGTGACACCAGCTCTGTGTGTGTGTGTGGAGCGGGAGGTACATGCAGGACACTGAGCAGTAGTGGAGGCACAGACTTGGGGGCCACCAGCACCCCACCCCGGCTGAGCCTGGCATGGCCTCAGTCCCTCCCAAGGACCGCAGAGGGAAGGAGTTCCACCCCTGGGAGGTCCTGGCCTGCCTGTGGTGAGCACCCAGGCCCATTTCCTGCCCCGCAGCTGGCCTGGAGACCTAGGCCGCAGCCACATCAGCTGACTTAATTACTCCTCAGAGCTGAAATGGGGTAACCGGTTCTCCTGGGGACGATGAAAACACACAGGAAAAATGTGTCCCAGAACAGCTTTAGAAAATGTAATGCACTGTTTCAAAAAGAACTAATAAACATGGAAAAAAAAGTACCAGACTTGAAAAGATGACCTAAGCCAGGATTCGAAGAACTCAGAAGTGAGAGAACAGATGTGTTAGCTGGCTCTCCACCACTGTAACCAGCGCCTGAGATAATCAACTTAGAAGAAGAAACGTTTACTTTGGCTCACAGTTTTGGAGGGTTCAGTTCATTGACTGATGGGCACAGGACATCATGGCAGGAGTGTGGTGGAGGAAGCCGGCGAGCTCCGTGGCCAGGTGGAAGAGAGAGAAGGATGAAGGGTTCCATTGTCCCTTCAAGGGCGTGCCCCCCACAGTGACCTCAGATCCCCGTAGGTCTCACCTCTTAAATCCACCACCTCCTGAGAGGGCCCCTGGGGACCAAGCCTCTAACTCGTGGGCACATGGGGACACTCACAAATTCAAGTGATAGCCGCACACCTATCGAAATGGCTAAAATCCAGGGCTGGGGATATAGCTCAGTTGGCCGAGTGCTTGCCTTACAGGCACAAAGACAAAGCCCTGGGTTCAATCCCCAGCACCGCAAAAAAAAAAAAAAAAAAAAAAAAAAAAAAAAAAAAAGATTTAAAAAGGCTAAAATCCAAACTGCCAAATGTTGGTGAGAAGGTGAAGCAAGAAAAACCCCTGTGGTGGCTGGGAGAGCACAGAACAAGGCAGGTGCTTCCGAAGACGTTCCGTGTCTGCAAAGCTAAACGGCCTTATCACATGATCCTAAATTATGTCCCTATAATCAACACAACTAGATTTACAAGCTAGGTCCACACAAAGACCTACACTTGAATGTTTCTAGCAGTTTCATTTATCGCCACCGGAAACAACCAAGCTATCCTCCAACAGGTGAATTAGCAAATTAGGGTCTATCCACACAATAGGATTCGGCAATGGGACGAGCAACCAGTCATGAAGAAGACAGGGACGAAACCTACACACATGTGGCTAATGAAAGAAGTCCATTTGAAAAGATCATATGATCCAAATTCCATGACATTCTGGAAAGGGCAGAACTATAAGCTGTGAGATCAGTAGCTGCCCGTGGGGTGGGGGAAAGGAAGGAGATTCGCTGAAACCCAGGGGACTTTCAGGGCAGTGAAACTGTTTGTATGAAAACGTCATGGTGGGAACTTGTCATACTGCCTTTATCAAAACAGAAGTTTATAGCCACCAGGAGTGAATTCTAATGTATACAAATCTCAAAATATCACTTCGGGAGGTCAGGAGACCCCAGAATGGATTGTAGTCTGCTACGAATAAATCTGACTATCGCCATCTATCCTAGCTGGTGACCTATGCTGGGCTCACAAAATCGGACTCTTCCAATAACTTAAGAAAACATCAAAGAAAGCACAAAAACACACAGAAGTACCTTTTCACATATCCAGGGACGTCTCTCTGAACTTAGAGGTCTGTGGAAAGAAAGAGAGCCTCTGGAATTCTTTATTCTTACATAGGGGACACACAAGAGGAGGTTCCGTGGGACATGCCCTGGCAGAGTGGGAGTTCACAGATAAGAAAGGGCAGGCGGCTAAAAAGGGTGAAGGGGTGGGATTATAAAGGAACAGGTGAGTATAACTCAGCCCCACTGGGTGAGGCCTCATTATCCGAGCAGAGGTAAAGCCCAAGTTATTGCAGGGTGTAATAATTGTTCAGTATCTCTTGCTGAGGACTTAAGGGCATGTATTTCCAGAGCATCTCCTGACATCTGACTATAACAGGGGAAGGGGCTGACCTGAGGAATTTTGGAAGTGAACCTGAAGGAGAAGAGGCCATTACTCAGCAGGAGATTGCACATAAGCACTGTGCCCTAGTTGAAAAGGCTGTTCCCCAGGAGGGGGCCATTCTGACACTGCTACACATGTGCACTGAAATCAGACAGGTAAATGGGTGGCACATGGAGAGGGCATGCTTCCCTGGCTGAGTGGGAGTTCACAGATAAGAAAGGGCAGGCGACTAGAGTGGTCCACGTGGTGATGGAGTTGGAGACATCAGTAGGAACCATGTGCAGCTAATATGGGCCCACAGTCACCATGGACACTCACAGAGGCACACACATGCTTCCTGCTCAGCCAGCCTCCAGGTGACACCCACCCCAGGAGCAACATGCACATCTAGTACCCAGGTCTTAGTTTCTGAAAAGATTTCCAGTAAGAAGAACCAGGGCTCTTTGGAGAAAAGGCTGATGCTAAGCCTGGAATCAGAAAATAGATAAGATAAGCCTAGAACATCTTGTTGCCACAGAAGGTAAGGAAGTCCTCAAACAGAAACGAGACGAGAGGCCTGTATGGATGGGGTGTGGCATGTTTAAAGGACAAAGTAGCCAACTGAAAGAGTGCCTGAAGACCAAAATTGGAATAATTTGAGCAAAAAGTATTGAGTTAGAATCCAAATGGAAAATGAGTCTCCCCATGGGCCTGTGCCTTGATTTGGAACTCTCAGCCATAAGAAGGAAATTTCTGTTGTTTCTAAGTTACTCAGCTAAAGCATTTAGTTAGAGTACAATAATTTTTGTCCATAGACAGAAATCTAACAGAAATGGCTTAACACAAGGGGGAAAGACCCCTTTCCCCTGAGAGCCTAGGAACCACAGGAGGAGAAAGTCCAAGGTCTTGTGACTTGGGAAGTTGTTATCTGAGAAGTGAAATAGGGCTGCTTTTATTAAGTGGTTAAGTATGTTTTCTTCCATAGGGGAACAAATAAAAAGAGAGAAGTAGGGTCCTGGTGGCAGTGGGCAGTTCTGGAAGACAGAGGGACCCACGTCTTATTCTTAGCGCTGCATCTCTTTAAAAGCCCGCCAACCCTCAGGTTTGCTGTTGAGCATTGGCAACAAGTGCAGAGGGTTTTTTTCAACTGTTACCTGAAACCTCAGAGCCCACCCCGCCATTTTTGCTGCTCAGTGGGATTCTACCGGGTAGGCTAGACGTGGTGACCCTCATCCCTGCACAGGGTCAGGAGAAACAGGAGCCAGTGGCCTCTGCCCTGAAGGAGGTCATGCTCCCCACTGGGATGTCCCCTCCCTACCCTGCAGCTGGTGCAAGGACAGACCCTGATGTGGCTGTCAGAGGCTGGAGGAGATGGTACTTGTAAAGAGAGGGGAGGCAGGGAGGGAGGGAAGTTCAAGGACTGGCACTTGGGCACTTGAGATGCCGTTCAAGGGTCTGTGGGGATGAAGGGAAAAGCACTGGGCAGGAGGAACAGGAAGGAGCGAAGGCACAGGAGCCAGAAGTCCCAGGCCTGCAGGGGCAGAAATAGCAGAGCGGGGGAGGGGAGACAGGGCCCCACCAGGAGGGCCAGGAGCATGGACCTCAAGGTCATGGCCAGGAATTCATACTCAGCTTCAGTTATAAATCTTTATTTTTTAAGACTCATCCAATGTTACAGAATAAAATACAAAAGCAATCAAAAATTATAATTTTTTTCCTAAAAATAATTTTGCATTCGGGGCTCACTTCCCTCTGCAATCAAATCATCCTGAAGACTTCACGAGGTTCCAGCTTCAACTTTCTCAGAACAAAGATCCTTTCACAGGCTCTGGCAGCCCCGGGGAACTGCTTGCTCCTGAAAACTAATGAGTAAAAAACCAAAAACCTCCTGGAGAGCAAATGTCCCTTTCTCGACACAGTCCGACCAGTCAGTGTGCAGTTCCTTCAGTTTCATGGCTGTCCCTGCAGAGGACAGGGAATAAAGGTGTGGGAGGTCTTGTGACAGGAAGGCCTGGGGAGAGGCCCAGAGTGGCCCACCAGCACCCCGGGGCGCGGCAGCGGCTCCCCTTCCGCCTCCACTCTTCAGTCTCTGGTTAGTCCAGTGTTCACATGGGAGCAGCATCCAGAGGGCAGCGCCTCAGTAGTAACCAAGGCACACCTTGTCCATGGACAGTTTTATGCTGTAAGAGACAGGAAAGGCATTCACTGAGCCAGCCAGACTGTCCCACGCGAGCAGGAGTTCTTCAAGACAGACTCCCAGCCACCCGCCAAGAAGGCAGCTGCTCTGCTCTGCACTGGCCAAGTCCCCACAAGGAAGCCAGGCAGCGGGTGAAGCCAGGCAGCGGGGGAAACCAGGCAGCGGGCGGCAGAAGCAAACTGGACACTTGCAGAAACAGACAGCAGTGTGCTCCCTGACACTCTCAGAATGTCACCATCACGGGCATTACCTGTCGATGGGATAAGCCTTTTCACAAAGGTTGGCCAGCACGTACAAATGCCTCAAAGCATACTCATACTAGAAGAAAACAGAAGAATCACACGTCACCGTCACCATGCAATGGACTCGTTGCCATTACAGAGACAGGCGTCTCAGCCAGGGGTTCCTGGCCTTTCCATCTGCAGAGACTTCACTCAGGACCAGGGTGTGACAACATGCATCTTAGGGAGGGGTCAGAAGAGCCCAGCAGGGAGAACCCCATGTGGCTGAGGGGGCGGGGCGTTTGGCAGGGACAGCAACAGCGGGAGAAGTAGGCACTTGAAAGACACACAGGGAGTGCCACCTGTGTCTTGGGGACTCCCTCACCCGCTGGACCATGAGTGCACCAGGGCCAAGACTCATGGCCAGGGAACTGGGCATCTCCGCCTGAGGGCCCTCAGCCAGGATGGAACCTTCCTCAAGGCAATGAACCCGAGGTGACAGCTAGCAAAACAAAGTGAATTTAGCTTCCGGGCGTCAGCTGCGGCGGCCCAGGCTCACCATGGAGGAGTGCCAGTTGAAGCAGTGGGTGCGGAAGTGCGTCACGGCCTCCTGGTAGCAGCTGTGCTCCGTGAGCGGGGCTCTCTCGGACAGCAGCCTCTCCCCCACAGCCTCGGAGGTCGTCAGCAGAGACACGATCTTGTTCACGGTCTTCTGGATGATGTGCCTGGCCTGGGGGGGACGCACAGCCCTTCAGTGGAGTCTGGCTCAGCACTGCTGGGTGCAGTTACAGACCCCTCTCCACACCGCTCCAGCCAGCTTAGGCGTCCTGAAGGGGGCCAGTGTGTGGGGCTTGTGTGACCTCGCCTTCTGGGGCCTCCACTTTCGGGGAAGTGTTACTCCTGATACCAGAAGGGCTGCTTTCACCCAGAAGATCCAGGCCCTGTCCCAGAGCATCGGTCCCTGCTGGGCTGCAGAAAGGGATGAGCGGAACAGGCAGCAGGCTCTCTGGAGGGACAGGCAGCCCTCTGCCCAGCATGCCAGAGAGCACGCAGCTGGAACGTGGGAACAATCCTGCCAGTTCCAAACCAACTGAGGAGCTACTAAGACAGATGCAGGGAAGTCAAGGAGAGCTCAGGGCTGTGGGAAGCACTTCAGGCTGCGGCCACGAGGATCGCGACAACAGGAGCAGAAGCACTTTGTGTTGGGTTTAAAACTACACATATGTGATTAGCTAACAACTCAATACGCAGCAAGACAGAACTGGCCTCTAAGAAACAACGTATAAAAGGGGGCCACCACACGCCCTGGCTTCTTGGCAGGACAGGGGAATAGGCACCCAACCCTTGGCACCTGACCACCAAAGAGGTCAAGGTCAGTTTCCTAGAAGGGAAAGAAGACGCCCCTCCTCTGCTGCACCTGGAGCACAGAGGTCGGTCCCTTTCACACACACTCTTATGTGGCCAGAGGTGGTGGCCTGAGGTCTCTCAGCTGGCTCTGAGCCATCCTGGGGACAGGTGGGGACAGGGGCCTCGGTGGCCCAAGCCACCCACCTGGGCTGGGAGCGGGGCTGCAAAGGATCCCTGGGTGCTACTCACATCCTGGTGCTGCTGGATCTGCTTGAGGAGACCCCGCGACTCCTGCCCGTCATTGGTCTGCATCAGTTTCCTTTTCAGGATGGCCAGGGTTACCTCCGGGCTGGGAGTGAGGTCAAGGCGTGTGACTGGAGGCAGAGAGATAGGGGAACTGGCTTTGTGCTTCATGCCCTGAAACTGCATCACTTTCATGGCAGAGATGGACTGGAGAGAGAGAGAGAGAGAGAGAGAATGTCCGAGTAAGCAGACGGATGGAGGCGCACAGTTGGCTCCCACAGTTTTGGGGCCACTGAAGGGCCCTGAGTGTAGACTGAAGACGAGGCCAGCCCCCGCAGAGGAGCGGGGAGGCCCACTCACTTTGTTTCCGTACTGCATGACGTGGCTGGTGTTGGTGTGGGACTTCACCAGCTGGTACTGCTTGTGGAGGGTCTCCTTGGTCAGATCCTCCTGCAGAAAGGAGAACGTGAAGGTCCTCCCAGGGCCAGAGCCTGACCGTTCAACCCAGGGGCTGCCGGCCCCCACCAGAGCTCACCACGTCCGAGTCTTCCATCCAGTTGACACTGTACCAGTCACCCAGGTAGGTGTTCCTCTTCTCGTCGTAGTAGCAGGCGTAGGAGGACTCCTTGGGGTTGGCGGCGGTAGTTGCGTAAACTACAAGGAATCAGAGGCACCTTTGAGTTGCATTTCCTTCCTCCCGGAGGGCCACACTTAAAGCTGGAGTCTCCCACCTCCCCTGCCACCTGCTTCGACCCAGGACTGGTGGCCGGCCCTGTCCACTCAGATGTGTTTACTAGCATTTAGTGGGCGGTGCTGGGGATCAAACCTAGGACCTCACAATGGTAGGCAAGTGCTCTACCACGGAGCCACACTCCCAGCCCAGTCCCCCCAGTTGAATAATCTAAACACAGAAGAAAGAAGAGCCACTTAACAGCAACACAGCGAGCACGCTGAGTACCCCGAGCACTCCTGCCATCCTGCAAGAGCACGCTAACAAAGCCTAAGGGCTCACGTAACCTAAGAATATGGGACTAATCTGTTACTAAGAGTTACTAAAAAAAAAAAATTCAGAAGGGGCCTTGGGGGGTAGCTCAGTGGTAGAGCATTGGTCTATCATATACAAGGACCTGGATCCCATCATGAGCATAGGAAAAATAATTAACTTAAATTGAATTTAAAAAGAAAAGGAGGCACTCAGCTGGACAGACCTCCTCAATAGTTACCACTTAGTCTCTGTCCACTTGGGCTCAGAACAGTGCTGGGCACATGAACTGATTCAAAGCATGAGTCTCCCAACACAGGCCCTAGCTAGATCCCCACTTTGCAGATGAGGATACCTGAGGAACAAAGAGGATAAGTCACCTGCCCGAGGACCCGCACGAGGCCAAAGCCCATGGCTGATCCAAAGCCCACTGGTTTTGGACTCAGGTAGTTTTGCTAGAACCTGGGAGTGCCCCGTGAGGCTTACAGATTCTTTATTCCCTAATAATCCTCAGGGAGAAGAGGAAGTGAGAGCTGCCGGCCTGGACACCCCCACGTCTGCACACCAGGCTGCCCTGGTGGCCCCCCTCCTGTGTAGAGCACGAAGTTCCACGGGCTGAGTGCCCTGCCCAGCAGCCCTGCTCTCCACCTACCGTTGATGTTATTGGGCAGGTGGTTCATCATGGAGCCGGACTCACAGGCTTCGATGTAGAACACCATCTGCAGGCAGACAAGACGTTTGCTGCCCAGCCCCACGAGTGCTACTGGGGTTCTGCTGCCCCCAGCCCCACCCACCACGTGTTCACGTGAGTCTTTCACTTTGGCCTTTGGAGACATGAGTGCTACAGGAGGCTGCTGCAGAGCCCCCAAAGCCATCCGACAGGGGTCAGTGCACACATTGCTAATACACTGAAATGATCAACTAGTTAACGTACAGCAGGGGAGGAGGAGCCGTGCGATGCTAGGGAAAGCAGTGTCACCATGACACGGGGAGCAGCTTCAAAGAGCAGAACCAGGAGGCACGCTGTCTTTCTGTCACCGTCACATGCGCCCTGCCCTCCTGTGAGGATGGCCTTAGGCCTGAGCATAAGCAACTCCATTTTTAAAACTCCAGTTTGAAACCTGCAGTCTCTCCAGGCACACCTAATGCAGCCCTCAGTATGGCCCTCAGGCACAAACAAGCCACCTCCCCAACCCTGATAAACTCAGAGTGAAGCCCCTGGCAGGCTGTCCTCCGATAGCTGGTGGCAGCTGATAAGGACTGAAAGGGGGATCAAAAGCCCCCAAATTTAATATAAATAATAACACAAATGAACAGACATCCAGCCAGCGGATACTGATGCCCTCACCCTGAGAGAAGGAGGAGCACCTGGGCTGACATCCCAACCCTTTTCATCATTTGCTGATCCTCTGCCTCTTCCTCACCACTCTGCAACTCTACAGCCACATCTTGACCCTGGTGAGAGCCACAGCTTCTCCCTACGACCCGTAGCTCCACCCCAGGAGAAGCTTGCCTTGGTTCCTGATCTGTGATCACCGCGGTCTTAGTGAGTGTGCATCTGCTGGACTTGCGGCCTAAGGCTTGAGACTTTTGATCTGACACTTGAACTTAGCATGCAAAAGGAATGTCTGTCATGAGCCTGTCATGATTAAGTGTGTTTACAGTGCTTAGAATTAAACCAGAATTGTTTGTTGTGAATTGATTATGTCTACTGCAGTGCCTAGCACTAAGGATTGTCATTTTCTTGATTAAGAACCTACAGAGTGAAATTGTACTGAGTGATTTGAGTGAATAAAGCTTTGAGTTGGGCAGAAGTGCGTGGACATTCTTTATTTCTCCCCTTGGACTGCATAAGTTGCACCTTTTGCCCATCGCAGCACCTCCATGTTTCTAAAAGGTACCAGAGAGGCAAGAGGGCCAGGGTGGAAATAAGATGGTGGTATGTTCCTCTCCAACAGTTCAACCCTGGGGACAGCGATCCTCAAAGTGTGGTCCCCAGACCTGCAGCAGCAGCTCCTGGAAACTGAGAAAGTCACCTTTCTCAGCCTCCATATCGCACTGGCCAGACCTGGGGTGAGGCCCTGCTCGAGGTCCTCGGCGCTCCCTAGCGGTTCTGATGGAAGAGCTACCGCCCTAGGCTCACTGAGGCTCCTCCTGGGCAATCCGTGGTCCATCCAATCAAAGGAGGAAACCCTTTCCAGAAACACAGCCACCCAGTCATAGGACCAGTCATACCACGGTGGCCTCTACTAACCCTGCCTTCCTCCCCCTAGGCCACCCGGGGCTGACGTCACCTTTTGGTACATTTTGTGTTCGTGCATGTAATGGATGGTCTCATTCAGGTCCTTCACGTGAAGCTGCAAGATAAGAACACTGACGTCAGGCAGGCACCAGAGAGGCCCCTGCTGGGAGCCCACCAACAGAGACTTTACCAATCCTCTCCTTTTACCCTCATGTAACCGCAGGGAACAGTCAGACCCTCCAAGGTGACCTCGGCTGTGTTCATGACGTGTTTGAACGGGAAGAGATCACGCTTCCCCGCTCGGGGGTTTGTCCTGGCTGTCAGGGACTTTGCTCTTCCACGTCTAGTGTGACACTCTCGTCCTGAGACAGTCACAGATGCTGGGAGAGGACTGTGGGCAAAGCCAGATGGGAGCGGCGTCCCTGGACAGACCTCAAGCTGCCAAGCTTGTCCCCAAGGCCAGCTGCCACAGGACTTAAGCAGCCTGAGAGGGCTTCAGGAAACAGGCCACAGGCCGAGTCTTGACACCCAGGCTTTGTTTTTTATTTTCCAAGTTTGTCTTTAAAAGGTCAAGGACCAGTGCTGGCGGAAAGGGCGGCTCAGAGGTACAGCGCTTCCCAGCACACACGAGGCCCCGGGTTCCATGACAGCACCGTGATCAGAAGGAAAGCAAAACCGAAAAACCTCCCAGGATCAAATGAGAAGAAAAACTCACGTCATCGTTAGGAAAAACCAGGATTCCAGTAGCTCCGTGGTCAGTGAAGTAAACGAACACGTGATCCTGGGGGCCGCTGCGAGGAAGAGTGGCCAGTGAGAGCCCGGGGGCAACGGGCTCCTGTTTCTATTTTAAATTCCATTTCTCTGAACAGTCAAAAAGCTAATAAGCTCGAGGATGAGGGCTGCCCAACAGGTCGAGGAGGAGCCGAGGCCCGCGGGTGACCGCCCCCTCTGCTTCCAGGGCCCTGTCCTGGTGCCAGGCTCTGCACCACAGCTGGAAAGGCAGAGGGACCTCTGCTGGGCAGACAACCAGGTGGGACCTGCAGAGTGGGCTCCTTGGGAGTCCTGCAGCCTCCCCTCCAGGCCCCTCGGACCCACCTGCCCACCCTTGGCAGGGTTCTAGCTGGGAGGGCAATGTTCAGGCGGCAGAGACCCAGAGGCACACTCGGAGCCAACTCAGCTCCCCAGGAGGGTCCCCCCCTCTAACTCGCCTCTGGTTGGATTATCTGTGCCCAGGCCTCCATTCCCTTCTGATCTGCTGCCAAAGTCTCCGACATCTCTTGAAATTGTGGCTCTGGGAACACTAAGCACCAGACATCTCCAGCCACCATCAGCGGGGCAAGTGCTGGGGTTAGTTCCCTAATGCCAGTGTTTGCCCTCCCTATGCGGGGACCTATGGCCAGAGGCTGGAGGCAGGCGGGGCCCGGCAACCCACGGGGCCTTCAGGGACTCCCCCGGGTGACCAGCACCACAACCCACAGACAACGCAACAGTGGGTCTAAGTGACAGGGACCACTTCTCCAGAGTAGTGAGGGACCAGGGATCACAGGGTTCCTGAGCACAGAAATGGGCCATCCAGAGAAGCCACTGAAAGTCACCCCTGAGCCGTGGTCCTAGGAGAGGACAAAGCTCCCCTCTGAAGCCTCTCACAACAGAACAGGGGCGAAGCGCGCCTGGCTGAGCCCCGGTGCTGGGCGCCAGCTCTCGAGAGAGGAGTGAGACCCACAGACGGACGTACCTCTTCAGGACCTTTCCAGAGCCTTTGCCCTTCACTGCTTCAGCGTCACCTCTCAACACAGCCAGGAAGTTTTGTGGGGTGACGTCCTACGAGGAATCAGGAGTCAGTCAGATGCAGCTACCAGTCCCGACCAGACAGCTGGACAAGAGCCCAGCCACGGCTACACAGGCAAGGGCTCAGGGCTAACCCGCTAGAACCAGGAAGGCCCCAGGCAAGGGCAGTGTTGGGCCCGGGGCATCCCAGGGCCAAGCACACCTCAGTTTCCGCTCGGCAGGCCTGGCTCCTTCCTGACCACCGTAATGTGGGCAGAGAAATGCAAAGATGATGACAGATAGGGACCAGAGCAGAGGAAGAGAACGTACTCCAGGGACAGACACAGAGACAGAGACAGCAGCGACCAGCCCGCCCCCTGCATCCAGCTGGCTACCCAAGAGGCTGAGTCCCAGAGGGGGACGGAGTCCTTAGAGGGCAGTCTGTGAAACTGATACTGGATCATTAAATGCAATACAAAAAAGTACACAGGAAGAAACAATCACCCTAATCCTGACACCCAGATTCCAAACGTTCCCTTCTATAACCATGTAGAAAGAAACAGTTTCACCAAAATGGAATCAACTCTGTTATATGTATGATATTAAACTGAATTATATTTGAATGTAAAAGAAAAAAATGAAACTGAAAGAAATACTAGACTTGAGACAAATGTTTATCACAAAGAAAAATCTCCTAAGAGATCACTCTGAAGATATGAAAGAGGTGACAAAAACCAGACTGAAGTCACTATGGTGTTTTAAATGTGTCAATTTATACACTCTCCATCAAGTGGGTGAAATATAAAAACATTTAGAAGTGATGTACTATAATATCAACAAAAACCTACCCTCGGGAAAATCCTGAGATACCATGCACTAGGCCCAGGGCTGAGAACACTGATTTTCATAAAAGAGCACAGATAATCCAAGATCAGATTAATGGTAATACCTGAAGAAAATCAGGTTATCACTAAAGAAATGTATTACCAGACTTAAAGTATGCACAGACCTGAAACCAAATAATGGTATATTGCAATTTATTAGACACGATGTTCTTTTGTTCATTTTTTCTGTTTTCTTTTAAAACTCTCATAATTGAGCCAGGTGTGGGAGCATACACCCAAGCCCGAGCCACACGTGGGGACTGAGGCAGGAAGATCACCTGAGCCCAGGAGTTCAAGGTCAGCCTGGGCAACACAGTGAGACCCAGTCTCAAGAAAACAAAATAAAATAGCTCAGTGGTAAGCACTTGTCTAGTATGAGAGAAGCCCTGGGTCCACTGAGCACATGTGTGCATGTACAATCTCTCTCTCTCTCTCTCTCTCTCTCATGATTTACCCCTCAAACACTAATCCTAACAGAAACATGAAACACGGACAAGAAATCAGTCTAGCAAGGTTCTGATTCTAGAAATACAACAAATAATGAAAAATCATCAAGGAAATGAAACAAAATCCACCGTCCCCACCCAAAGTCCCTGAGTGCCCTCACCTCCCCAGTGTAGTCCTTGGGGACTCCCTTGTACACGTCCGTGCCGTTGGGCCTGTTGATCACGATACCCGGGGTTGGGTTCCTGCAATCAGAGGACGTGACAGAAACAAAACGTGACTGTCTCTGAAATCTCTCTTCAGCGTCTACCCCATTGCGTAAAGAAACAGTAAACCACTACGTTTGTCTGAGACATCTCTCCGCTGCCTGCGTGGTCCCCAGGCTGTTGGTGGCTTGGGTGGGTGGAGACCTCAGGTGGCACCATCCAGGAGCTCCTGGCAGCAGCAGTGGGAGACAGAGCTCTAAAACTTAGGCCAGGGCCAGCGCCCACCTCCTGCTGGGTACCACACAGCACCTTGGGACCAGGGCTCACCAGGGCTCCCTCAGACAAAGGACAGAAAGAGGACTCGGAAGCCAGCCTCGGAGTGATTCGGTGATCCCTGTGATGGCCACAGAGGGCAGCACCCCTCAGGACCACTGCAGGGTGACCGGGGAGGGGAGGACTGTCAAGCTCAGTGCCCACCTTGCTTGTCCTTGTCCCTCAGGAAACTAAGGGCAATGAGTCACAAAGGTGCAGAGCGGGCCGTGGGGGGCCGATGCCCGGACCAGCGTCTTCTAGGAACAGGCAGACCTGGGGCCCCACGGGGCAGCTCTCCAGGGTGAGAGGGAATCTAGCTTTAGCCTCTCAGGGGCCGCCGCCTTCCACTTCCCCACCCTGCCTGGGCCGAGATGCGCGGGGATCTGGACAGAGCCCTTGGCCTTCCACCGCTGTGACGGGCTGCGGCCCGCACTCTGGGAGCCCTGGAGCAGGAGCGGTGCTGGTCTCAGGCCTTGGCCCGCGCCCCCCATTCCCAGTGCTCCCCACTTACTCCTCGTTGTTGGCGATGTCGTCGTACATCATCACGATGATCTGCTCGTCGGGAATCCCATTGCGGTGGATGATCTGGTAGGCGTGGCATGCATCGGCCTGCGAGGAGAGACTCGGTCACCCTCGGCCTGGGAGGGGGCCCCTGGGCTCCTAGAGCCACCCACGTGCCACATCCTGGAAGGCGGGCTGCACACGGCCGCCTGCTGGTCGGTGTTGAAATCATTGCTTTCTAAAACGTACATTTCTGGGGCTGGGGCTGGGGCTCAGCGGTGGAGCACTTGCCTAGCACACGTGAGGCCCTGGGCTCCATCCTCGGCTCCACATAAAAATGAAATAAGTAAAATAAAGGTACTGTGTCCATCTATAGCCCAAAACATTTCACCTTGATTTTAAAAGATTCCCACCCACCCAAACTCTCCGGATTCTGGCCTGGGGGGAAGCCAGCGCTCGTGCGGGCCACACACACACACACACACACACACAGCTACGGGCACGAGGGCCTTGCAGGCCACACAGAGCCTCCTGAAAACAGGGATTTAGCTCTCCAAAATGAAACGGCTCAGAGTGACCGGCAGACAGGCTGACAGCTCAGGGGCCGGCGGTTGTCACACAGGCCTCTTCCGACCTGAGGACAGAGGTGTCCGGCTCTGCCTCCCTGGGAGGACCTGGACCCCTGCACTGCCTGTTCCCAACCGCACCGGCTCTCAGTGAAGATAAAGCTTGCCACTGGTGCGGCAGTGCTGCCTGTAAACACAGAGGCTCGGGAGGCTCAGGCAGGACGATCACGAGTTCAAAGGCAGCCTCCACAACCCAGCAAGGCCCTCAGCAACTCAGTGAGACCCTGTCTCCAAATAAAATATGAAAAAGGGCTGGGGAGGTGGCTCAGTGGTAAAGCACCCTTGGGTTGAATCGGGTGAGACCCACTTCAGACTCTCACCTCCAAAAGTAAATAAATAAAAATAAGCTGGCCAAACACTAAGCCTGGTATCGGGCCTGCAGAGGCCCAGCACAGATACACTCATTTCATGGCAAAGATGGTGCTCGCGGCTCAGTTGCTGAATGCTGAACGGGCAGGCTCCGGGCCTGGCACACGGGCTGTTTAGATGAATGGACGGCTGAGGAAATGCAGTAACAGACACTTCCGCTGGCTCTTCCACCATCCAGCCCTGTGCTGGAGCTTCCCACGCATTATCTCATTTAGTCCTCACAGTGACCCCAGGTGATGGAGGTCACACCCCACTTCACCAATGGGGAAAGAGCAACCTGGCAAGGGGAGGTGACCTGCCCAAGTCACACTCAGCTCATGGCGAAAGACCCCGGGCATTCTCACTGCAAAGCTTGACGGTGCCTCAGACAGAGGCAACAGGGAAACCAGTAAAACTACAGAGGTCCAAGGAGAAAGAGCCGGGGCAGAAAGTCTGAACAGAGACCACTGAGTCACCACCTAATGCCTCATACGCAGTCATGGGTCACCTGACAACGGGGACTTGCTCTGAGAAATGTGTCATCAGCTGATGCTGTTGTGCAAACATCGAATATTTTCCAACCAGCTGGTTACCCTGTCACTAGGCCATCGGATCTTAGGAGACCACAGTCGTACATGAAGTCCGCTGTTGGCCAAAACGTCATCGTGCATCACACACACACAAACCGCGACGCGCCTGAGTCCCCTGCCTCTGGAGTCATGAGGACCTTCCTGCACCAACTGGCAGGCAGAACAACGCCCCCCAAAGACGTGCACCTCCCCTGCCCAGAGCCGTGAGTGTGGCACAGACCACGCCAAGGGGGAACCGACCCAGCACGGTTTTAAGGTGCCGATCAGCTGCACCCAAACACAGAGGTCTTCCCGATTGATCCGTGGCCCAAGTTAGTCACAAGGCCTCTGTGGAGAGTGGGGCAGGGGTCTGTCTCTGAGTGACACAACAAGGACTCCCTGGAGGCTTGCTGACTTGAGGAGGGAAGAAGGGGCCCGTTCTGCGAGGAGGCAGGCAGCCTCTAAACACTGGGAAAGGTGAGAGAACGGAGCCTCCTCTAGAGCCTCCTCCAGAGCCACCGAGGAACAGATTAACCCGGTGAGTCCCACTTCAGACTCTACCTCCAGAAGTGTAAGACCAACGTCTGTGGCCGTTGGTTACATCAGCAATAGGAAGCCAACACAGCTGTGGCAGAAGTTGGGTGACTGACACCCCACTCTGAAAACACCCTGGTGCTGTCCGTCAGGCTGACGCACGCGCCCTCTGACCCAGCCACTCTGCCGCAGCTGTAGCTACTGAAGCTCACACCCGCGGTGCTTCACGGCATCACCCAAAGAGCAAAACCCAGGAGCAGCCCAGGGCATCAACAGCTGGAAAGAGAAACTGCCTTTTGATTGCATGTGGGAAACCTGTGCCAGGCTTCAAAACAGAGGAATCTTGGGGCCACAATGGGAAAAAGAACACGAGGGAGAAAAACCCCTTTCACTATGACCACACTTTTATAAAGGTCAAAACCAGCTAGTGCAGACATCATGTCGTTTACAATTAAATACACGTATAAAGCAAAACAAAGGAGACGGACAAAAGGTTCAAGAGCCTGATCCCCAGGGAAGAGGGAGGGGGTTCATCAGACACAGACAGTTCTAGCGGTTTTCTTTTCCTTTAGCTGGGTGCTAGGAACACAGGTATTCATCTCATTGTTGTTCTGTAAATTGTCCACTTGTGTTATAGACACATTATGTAATTTGCTATTTCATAAAAAAAAATCAAATAACTATTATGTCAGATACAACCTACCCCTAAATGAAATGTGAGCAGATTTACCCACCCCTATGACAAGTCCCCTATGTTTATTCCTCCTGTCAGAGGTCAAAAGGCAGATTCAACCAAAACTCAACAGGAATAAATTTAACTTGAACTTGTGAACCTCCTGCCTCAGTCTCCCAAGTTGGTGGGATCACAGATGTGTGCTACTGCACCCGACTTGAAATAAAAGCTTTAGAAAGCAGCAGAAAATCTTTGGGACCTTAAGTTACAACTATAAGGATGCCATATATGACACCAAAAGCATTGGTCCATAAAAGAAATAAAAGGAAAAAATTAGAAAGTGGATCTCATAAGTGTATTAAATGCCAGGGCTTCAAAGAACACCTTTAAAGGGCTGAGGGTATCGCTCGGTGGTTGAGCACCCGCCTAGCATGCGTGAGGCCCTGGGTCTGATCCCCTGCACTGCAAAAAAGAACAGGAAAAGAAAAAGATAAAATTAAGAAGACCAAGAGGCAAGCAATAAGAAGAACATATTTACAAACCACCTACTTAATAAAGGGCTTGTACCAGAAGCTGCAAAGAACGTCTGCACCCTAAGATAATTGACTGAACCAAAAAATAGAAGGATTTGAAGGAGCACTCCACCTAAGGAGGTGTACTAATGGCTACGAGCTCAGGAGAAGAGGCTTAGCATTAGTCACTAGGGAAATGCAAATCAAGACCATGATGAGATGCCACTTCACAGCCAGACGGAGGACAAGTGCTGCCGAGGACCAGAGAAGCAGGAAGGCCACGCATGGTCTGAGGGAAGGCAGGTGGCATGGCCACTTTGGAAAACAGGTCAACAGTTTCCTCAAGTGCTCCTGTGAGACTGGTAGCTGCAGCAGGCATCCACCCAGAGAAACAGAAGCATTTCTGACTCAGAGATGTACACCAAATGTCCTTTGAGGTGGTGCCCAAGAGCCAGCACCTGGACACCACCCAGATGTCCAGCAGCTGGAGCACGGACAAGCACACGTGGTCCATCACGGAGCGGGTACCATTTGGTGCTAGAGAGGAATGAAGTTCCCATGCACAGAGAGCGCCAGAAACATCCCGCCAGGAACCAGCACGGAGGACGCACGTCGTCTAGCGCTACACACAATGTCCAGCAAAAGGCCAGCATCAAGGCAAAGAAATGATCGGTGGTTGCTGGGGCTATGGTGGGACATTACTGGAGTGACCAGCTGTCCTAAAACTGGTTATGCTGATGTTCACACAACTTGGTGAACTTGCTCAAGTATCACCGAGCTATGCACATGAAATGGGTGAATTACAGGTGAATGTAAACTTCGCCTCAATCAAGTTATGGATTTTGAAAGGGCCAGGTGCAGAGTGCCCTGTGTCGAAGCCCCCCAGGACACCTTGACAGGCAGGCACTTTTATCCCCATGTTACAGATGGGGACAAGCTCAGGAGGGGCAAGGCGTGCTGGGGACACAATCCCAGGTCTCCTGCCCCACCAGGCCTCGGGTCCCTCCTTCCACACAGTGGGGTCCAAGGCAGACCAGGCTTCTCTCAGGGCCCTGGGAGGCAGTGGTCGCCTCTACCCATGAGAGCTCAAAGGGTTCTTTGTTGGAGTCAAATATGAAATGAAGTAGGGTTCCAGCCACTGGAATAATTTGGAAACAGTGTTAAAGGCCACTTGAACCACTTCCCCTGAACATATGTGGCCTGTAAGCATTTTTCCCCTTTAAAGCAGAAAAGCCACATGAGGTAACACTGCAGGGGGTTGAGCAAGACTGTAAGAAAGAGCCTCTGGAATGATGCTCAGGGACTGCGTGACTCAGCTGGTTCCCCGCTGGCATTAGGAGCTCTCCAGTCCCACTAAGGCCCCGTGACTTCCTGATTCAGGCTGCTGTCCTCACGCTGTCCTGGTGCTCGGCTGCCAACTGCGAGTTCAATAAGCAAATGGCTGGGAGCAAAGGCCAGTGCAGTGGCCATGCCCGGTCACCAGGGCCAGGTCCACTCTCCAGCCGGCTCTGCTCACCTGACAGGGATCCTCCCTTCCTGCCGCACATCCTGAGGCTGCCAAGGCCGGGCAGGGGCTGGATTTGTGCCGTGCCCCACTCAGCCCTCGCCTGAGCCCAGGGGCAGAAGCAGAGGTTCAAAGTGAGATGATGTCATCTGTTCAAACCAGCAGGCAGGTGAGCAGAGCAGCAGCTGCCCGAGGCCTGCCCACGTCCAGAGCCCCTCCCTCCTAGGCTCCTGGGTGAGGAGGACAGTCCTGCTGATCCAGCTGCTCTGCCTCTGCCCTGCTCTGCCCTGCGCAGCCCTCAGACCGCAGGCCCTCCCCACCACGCCCTCTGCAAGGGCTCATTCCTGTTTTTTAAATATAAGTGATGCTTTGCTCCAACAGGGACTAACCTCAGGGCCTTTGCACTGAGCTAAGCGACCGCCTGAAGACCAGCTGTCAGCTGTCACCACGGCTCCTGGCTTCCACCCCGCACCCTCGATTTTGCCTCCCACCGCACAAAGCGTCCCATATTGACTATCTGGTCCTCTGAGAGAGACGTGTGCAGAGCCCCAGGCGTGAGGCCCTGAGGGGGAAGGGGCTTGCACACTGTCCTGGCTCTCGGTCTCACGATGCTGGGGCCACCTGGCTTCCCTGTCTAGCTCTAAGTCAGATGGATCCTCGCCTGTCCTCACTCAAGGTTTCCACCCTCCTCCCGGGTTCGCCCTTCCTGTCCATCTGACCTTGTGCTGATCTTGCTTCCCTCTGGTCATCGTCTATGGGGTCAGGAGCTTCCCTGAGTCAGAACTGGAAATCGCTTTCCCTCAGAAGGAACTGCTGTAAACGCTGGCCAGGCAGACGTGAGGCAAAGCCCGTCTTTAGCTTCAGGGAAAGGTTCATGCCGATTAAGGGAGCGACAGACGGTCAAGATGCACAGATGGCCTCTTTTCCTCCAGGGTTTTGCTTTGTCTGGATGTGACACCTGGTATGGCTGCAGCCATCTTGTGAACACGAGGACTTTCCTGAGGACAGGTTATCACAACAACGATGGCAGAGCGGAAAAATGGAAAGGCCCTGGGTTTGAGACAACGGGACTCAACTGCTTCATGGGCCAACTGTGGAGTCTCCACACTCCATGGCCTCCAAACCACTGCGGGGGTTGTGGTTAGGTGTACTCAAAGCACCCGGATGTGCTGTTCTCACTGCAGTTCATGCTCTTCCCTCCACGTGGGCCACTCACCCTTTCTCCCAGCTCCTCTCATGGGAGTCCCATTGCCCTTCACGCCCACCTCCAGACTCTCCTCCAGAAGTTGTCCTCCTGTCCCTCCCTGACCAGCTCACAGACTCCTGACCCAGAACCGGCACCTGGAGGAACTGGCCTTTCTCAGCCTGAGCCTGGGGCCCCTGACCTGACAGCCAGGATCACCATTCCTCGTCCCCTCTCACCCCACCCACACACCAGGCCTCCAGGTGGAGGGCGTCAAGGGGACAACAGGTCACTTCTGTTTCCATGCCCAGGGACCTTCTGCCTTCGCGCCCTTCAGAATACAACACCACAGACAGTGATCCCGCGTGGCACAGCTGACCCACCTTCTTTTGCTTATCTGGTTTTATTTTCCCTAAGTTTTCTATAAGAAGTCTCAATGTGTTGGTTTTCTTAATGTGTTGGGTTTCTTTAAATAAAAGAGAAACTATTTTAAAACAAAAGGTGATGAGCTAACCTAAGCTCCCCGTGTCATGTGGCCAGAGGAGTGGCTATGAGCATGGGCTGCAGAGCCACCTGGGTTCAAATCCCTCTCCACCCGGGATTATCTGTGTGACCTGAGACAAGTCACCTACCCTTTCTGTGCCTCAGTTTCCCAGTCCGAAAGTGGGTCTATTTAACAGGACCTATCCCCTTCTGCTGTCTGGGGGTTAAATGAGATGATACATGGCCCGTGACTGGAGCTGGGCCTGGCACGCGACGCACACTCGGTAAGAACAGCATCCCTAGAGCAGGATGTGGGCACCAGCACCTGAGCAGCCCCAGGGGGCGCCATTCCCTGTTAGTGATGCTCCCTCTGCAGCTCCTCCCGCCCACAGCTCGCTCAGTCTGGCCTCCACTCTCAGGACCAGGAGGGCTTCCAGGGCGCCCTCCTTCCTCCCCAGACACGGGACGCTGGGTGTCCTCCCAGCATCCATGAGATCAGCCCCATCTGTCAACCCTTTCAAAGTGAGAAACAGAGAAAATCAGATCTGGTCAAGACAAAGTCGTGTTGAAACCACCCCCAGGGAGCAGAGAAAACTGGCCATGTCGCCGTGTGCCTGGCATGTTCTTCCCAGGACAAAAGGGAAATGGAAACCTCTGCAAGTGCGTCAGCTCAACCTGCTCAGGCTGTGACAGGGGACAGACAGACATGAGCAGGGGAACATGAGGCAAGGGAATAATTTGGAAACCGGGCCCACCGGGCTGACCCCCACGTGCCTGGCTTCTAAAAAGCAATTCACCGGCAGCCCTGCCTGGCTGAAGTCCACAGGACAAGCTCCTCAGCACACGACCTGATACTTACCCAAGTGCAGGCCCCGAAAGGCTGATAAGAAGAATAGAGTTACCCTGAAGGGATAATTCTGTGACCCTTACCCAGACCAGATCCCAGCGCTCAGGGAGATAAGGGTGACTCCCCAACCACAAAATCTGTATGAACAGGTTCCAGTGTGAACTGATCAGCATGGGCCAAAATGCCATACAGTTGTCATGGCAGTGGGGACTTGAAAGTCTGATGGCATCCTGCTGTCAGTCAAAAGTCAAGAGGAGGACCTGGGCAGGACTTTCTGGAGACTTCCTGGAAGGCAGGAGGGGCACACCGTCCCTCTCCTCTCTGAGGACCCACTCTCTCTCTCTCTTTTCCTATTCCTTCTGATGAACTCATGCCTGTTCCTTTGAGTGATGTCTGAAATCTTTTTGGCATCACTGCAAGGACCGGGTGTGAAGGCGTCTCCCCACGGCCCCAGCTGCACAGAAGGCCCGACCCTCTAACAGTCCTGTAAGAACGGTTCTTTGAAGTGCCCCTTTACTGTAGCCTTCAAAGTTTGGAAGCACATGTTGGTGGCCAGGCAGGGACACAGGCTGGGGGCGGGGGGGGGGCGCTAACTGAGCACAGTTTATCTCCTCCACACAGCCTCAGGGCCACCATCCTCTGCAGCTGGAGACACACTGCGGTCTACTTGTCCCCTGACTTCTTGTCCCCTGACTCCCAAACTAGCAACACTTCTTCAAAAAAACAAAAGTGTTCCTGGGAGCAAAGTGTAACTCCCACGAAACATTTAACCCATGTATTTTTTTTAGAAGTTGGTTGTGCAAAAACCAGCGTGGCTGATGAATCAGTCCAGTCACCCACCATCTGTGACCTGCTCTTCCTTGTCTCTCGGCCTTGTGGTTAGGCAGGAACCTGAGAGAGAGTGGCACAGCTGGGGCTGCCGCTCTTTCTCTGGTCAGGTCTGTGGGTAGGAAGGAAAAGAGGTCGCACTGCCAAGATCAGATCTTTCTCATCAAGCCAAATTTCCTATTTGGCTAGCACACAAAACCCGTTCAAGAAATGAGTCATGACTTCACCTAAACCAACCCCCTCCACTCAGTGGATATGAACACAAACACCGCAGGGAGAGGGATTGGCCCAGTTCTCACTGATGGGCCAAGTGGTCAAGGGCACAGGCTTTGCAGCTGGGTTGTCCAAGGCGACAGCCACTGGCCACACGTGGCAATGGGGCTCCTGATGTGCTGGGTCCCAAATGAGACACATGGGGCTTGTGATGCACACTGGGTTCCAGTGACTCGGTTCAAAAGAGAGAACGGAAGGTACTTCTGTTGCCAGTCTTTATGTTGATTACACTAATGTTTGGGCACACTGGTTTAAACAAGATATTCAAATTAATTTCACCTGTTTTTAAAAATATTTTTTAAAGGTGGCAACGGGAAGATTTACGACACACATGGCTCTCCTGCTGGACCGGGCTGCTCTAGAGCCTGCAGCCTTGGTTTGAACCTTAGTCCAACCACATGGGCCAGCTGTGCCATGCTGGGCAAATCGCTGACCCTGCCCACAGAGAGGGAAGAGGAAGCAGACCTGCTGCACACAAGACCACCACAGGGCACAGCGATCCAGAAGACAGCCCACAACACAGATGCCCACACAGTCTAAGCAGCTGGTTCCTGAAAAGATTGAATTGTTTTAAATAACGGCTCTACAGAGATATGGTTCACATGATAGAAACCGGCCTCTCCAAGTCAGCAATTCAGTGATCTCTAGTGTATTCACCATGACCACCAGCCAATTCCATGACCAGCACACGCACCCCAAAGACCCCTCTCCATTAGCAGTCACTCCTAACCCTCTGTGACCAGTCCTGGGCAACCACTAATCTATCTTCCATCCCTGCTGATTTCCTTAACTTGGACTTTCGTTTAAATGGAACCATAAAACATGTGTTCTCCATGACTGGCTTCTTTTACTTAGCACAAGGAGTTTAAGGCTCGTCCATGTTGAAGAATGTGTGAGTACCCCCTTGCATGAGGGCACCACTCTGCGCTCACCACTCCTCAGCCAAGGGACATGGTGGCCCCAGGCTTTGGCTGGGAACCAGGCTGACATAAACCCTCAGGTGCAAGTTTCTGTGTAGATGAGCTGTCATTTGTCTCCGGTATAGACTTGGGAGGAGTCGACGGATCACAAGACAACTATTTTTCACCTTCTGAGGAACTGCCAGACTGTCCCCAAGGGGCTGCACCTTGTCACACTGCCACCAGGAGGCTGGATTCAACATGTGACTAGACCTGGTTTCTTCTCTGACAGGCTGATCTGGTGGAAATGCCAGGAGAGACAGGAGGAGCGGCCAGGACAGCAGCCTGGCAGAGGTACAGAGGACAGAGAGGCCTGGGGCCTGCACCAGAGGCCTGGCCTCAGTCCCGTCTGCCTTCCTGGCTGTGTGGCCTCAGGCATTACCTCCTCTCTCTAGGCCTGTTTCCTTGTCTATAAACAATGGCCTTAGGCCAGTGGGGCTTGACCTGGGTTTTGCCTCCTGGGGACATCTGGATGTGCCTGGAGACATTTGGACTGTTACAGGGTGTGGACATGTTGCTGGCATCTAGTGGGCAGAGGTGAAGGGCACAAGGCACCCCACAGTGCACCAGGCGGCCCGATAACCAAACATTATCGCTAAGGTCCAGGGTGAGACATCTTGCATCAGACTCAAGGGGCCCCACAGGGACTTCTGAGGAGCTGCCAACTGTCTTCCTAATGGCTGTCCATTTTATAAACCCACTCGTAATGCAAGAGGGTGCCCGTCTCCCCACATCCTGGTCAATACACACGTCTTCGTCACCTAATGGAGTGCAATGGCTTTTCAAAAAGTCTTTTCACCAACGATACCCAGGATCGTTATCAGAACGCCAGGGTCTTAGAGAAGAAGCAGCACTGCCGTCCCACCTGGTGCCTGTAGTTGTACCAGCCATTGGAGCCTGCCACGATCACCACCCAGTGCTTGCCGCTATCCTCAGGGTCGTCCACCGGAGCAGCAGCGACGCCCAGGGCCAGGCCGAGCAGCACCACGAGCTTCCAAGTCATTCTGCTCTTGGCGCTCACCTGCAGGAACCTGGAAGCAAGCGGCAGAGTCCATCAGGTAGGAAGGACAAGGACATGCAGCGCCCAAGACCCACACAGTGAAGGGAGCAAAGACAGGACCCCTGGGCCACCACACTGATGGTGACGCTGAGGACACAGCACTTCTTCTCGGGGCTACGCGGCTTCTTCCGCTGCCCCCCGCACCTCTCTCCCCAGCTTCCCAACGAGTGGAAGTTACTTCTATGACCACAGAATATCCAGAAAGCGCTTTGGGGACCTTTTAAAGTTTTTGTCACAACTCAACATTAAACAGATTAAATTCACCAACAAAATTCATTGTGTGGGCAAAACATTGACCACATTCTAGGAACAGTTTGTAAGAAAAGAATACACAAGTAATATAAATTATGCATAAAATGTAGACCATTTAATAGCAGTGACTCTGGGGGTGGGCGGGGTTAAGACAGATCTTTTTCATATTTGCCTCTTTTAACATTTAATGTATATTACTTAAGTCTGTAAACATTCAGTACGTGTTCAACATCAACAACATTGATGGACAATTTATTTTTATCGGTGGATTATCTGGATAAGCTATAGTCAAATATTAATTCACATCTTTGTGTAAAACTTAGCAGGACATGT
Organism: Marmota flaviventris; assembly: GCF_047511675.1. Lineage (NCBI taxonomy): Eukaryota > Metazoa > Chordata > Mammalia > Rodentia > Sciuridae > Marmota > Marmota flaviventris. The sequence continues at coordinate 12,879,964 of NC_092499.1, read as the reverse complement.
ACATGTGTTTCACGAAACAGGTGGGGCAAATATTTTCATGTTGCTTTAGTGGGGGGGTGGAGAGCAAGTGACTTGTCCAATGTCCACAAAGAGTCAACGTGGCCAGAGACCAAACCCTTTTGCTCATATTCCTGCCTCAGCCCTCTGCTTTATAATTCTGCCTCCTAGGCTTTACTCTTAATGAAATACTACCCTATTTTATACTTCAATGTCAAAACTTCTTTTTTTGAAACACAGTCTCCCTACCTTGCCCAGACTGGCCTAGAATTCCTGGGCTCAAGTGATCCTCCTGCCTTGGCCTCCTGAGAAGCTGGGACTACAGGCATTACCACCATGCCAGCTCATGTCAAAACTTTAAATAAAGATTTTTAAGCATAAAAGGTGGGCATGTGGCCTTGTCCCTGCAGTACAAGAGCAGACCTCTCCCGGGTCCTGGCTATGTCATTCTAAATTAACTGCCTTCCTGTTAGAGAAAACCCAGCCAGCCTGGGACTCTGTGATAAAAAGAAGACACTGCATTTGAGACTTGGGGACTAATGGCAGAAGGGGAGTCTATGAGGCTGACCTCAGCCTCCACTCATCCACTTATTCATCCACCACTCAGCCAGCCTCCTGCCGGGCTCTGTGGGACCACGCTCGCTCTAGGAGCTGAGAACCCTGCCCTCGGGAGCGAGCAGCCAGCTGAGGGGTGACCCATCTCTGAGGGAAGTCATCATCCTCAGCATCTGTGCCTTGCACTCCAAGCATGGAGTAAAGCCCTGGAGCTCTTGAGAAGGTGTCAAGAGCTAAGAGCGCCTTGGGCCAGGCTTTCTCTGTGAGCGAGCACCCAGCTCACCAGGGATCCGGGAGGATGCAGATTCTGACCAGCAGGCCTGGGGGAGGGCCTGGGAATGCATTTCTGACAGGTTTCCCCATGACCCAGATGCCGCCAGCCTAAGAGACTGCACCCCCAGACGCCCCTGCATGCCCCTGCAGCACCAGACCTCTGTGGCCCCAGCCCCGCACCCCGCCAAGGCTCTGCCACTCCACCACCGAGGGGTCTCCCACCCAGGAGCTTTACTCCCAATCCATAAGCCTAAGTTATGCTGAATTCGGGTTCCTGTGGCTCCGCTGTGAGGTCTGTGAACTAGAGCAAGATGCTCCTGGATTCACCTTTACTGGTTGTTTTTTGGGAGGAAAGGAGTTCAGTATGACACATTAGAGACGAGGTCCGTGGACTGCGGGGTCTCCCAAGGCCAGAAGCTGCTGACCTGTCGATGTGCACCTGAGAAGGCTCCTCCAAGGACCCATCACCTGCCAGGGCTCACGACAGGGCTGGGAGGTGACCAGTAAAAGGCACAATATACAAATGTTCCAGGAAGCAAGAGGGAGGTGAGGCACAAGAGCAAAACCATGCATGTCCCCAGGCTCCAGGGCCCCAGAGGGGTGAGACAGGACCCTGAGGTGGCCAATCGGCAGCTCTTACCCAATCAGAGCCCACCCAGCAGCCTCCTGGCTATAACTGGGGCTTGCCAGGAAGCCTTCCCTAGGGTCAGCGACATTTCTCTGTATAGGAAAGCCTGAATATTTGTGGCTTTTCCAAGCAGGCCATCTTTACTGCAGCCAATCAATTCAATTCAATATGTAAATGAAAGGACACAACTGTGTTTCAATAGAACTTTATCTATTTAAAAAAAAAAGGAGTAGTAGGCACAGTGGCTCACATCGGAGGATGACAAGTGCAAGGTCAGCTCTGAGCAACTTAGCAAGATATTGTCTCAAGATAAAAATAAAAAGAGCTGGGCTGCAGTGGCAGAGCCTTCCTGGGTTCAATCCCTCGAACCACAAAAACAAAAGCAAGACCGGGAGGTGTGTGTGGCCATGGGCCATCATTGCTAACCTTGCCCTATGGAGTGCGAATGTTCCCCCAGCCCATATGACAGGGACAGCGGCTGGTGAGTATCATCTCATCGACATCACCAATTGGGCTCTCCAGTTTGCATATTGTTCTGCTGAGTTTGGTTTGTGCGACAGTCTTGAAGAGGCGCACTCCTCGGGAGGCCTAATGAGTGACCTTCCCTCCTCATGGGTAGGGTTTAAAAGAATACATAGAACACAGTCAGGTCCTCCACATCCAAGGGTTCCATATCTGTGGACCCAACCTCAAATCAACAATATGTGGGGGAACAGCCACTCAGGAGGCTGAGGCAAGAGGATCACAAGTCTGAGGCCAGCATGGGCAACTTAGCAACACCTCATCTCAGAATAAAAAATAAAAAGTGCTGGTGATGTAGGTCAGAGGTAGAACACCCTGGGCTCAATGCCCATTAGGAAGGAAGGAGTGTATATTTGTTCTATCACACACATATATTAGGGGGAACCCCAGCAGTATACGTATGTATATTTGGGGGAAGAACTGCATCTACACTGAACATGCAGACATTTTTCTTGTCATTATTCCCTGACAGTATAATATGACAACTACTTACACAGCATTTACATTTATATATAAGGGATTTGAGCATCCACAGATTCTGGTATCCAAGGGGACCCTGGAGGCAATCCCTGAGGACCAAGGGATAACTGTCCTCAAATCAATGGTTGACCTATGAACAAAGGGGACCCCGCTAGCTTAACTGCTCAAAATTACCCAGTGATGCAGCAGCCACCTAAAAAGCGCCTTGGTTATTTTACAAAATCAAGTTTACCCTTAATTCTTCAAATACACCAGCTAGTCACTCCTCAGTGAGGAACACTACCTCATTAATACCCAAATGATAGACACATGGTGAATATTTGATGGTGACTCTCTCTGTCATCATTTTTTTTTTTTTAATGAACAAAGTTGTCATTCCTTTAACACTAAGTTAAAAGCCACACAGTGGGTCACTGAACAGAAAATGACACTCAAAAAACACACACTCATGCTATTCTGGGAACCAATTTGAGGCCTGGGGTGAAGTTGAAACATGAAACTAACATCACCATCTCCATTACCCTTGGCAGCCAGTGCATCTCACAGTGGCCAGCCTCAGACGGCAATTTTCTGATGGACATTACTGCATTATCACTGGCAGAGTCAAAGCATTGAAATCATAATCTCGCAGCATCCATTGATTCTTGTTTTTATCAAAGTGAAAAGATGATAAAGAATGTATGAATGATCCCTGCTACACTAGCTCCTGTGTCTCTGCTATTTTCAATCACACCCTCCATGGTCCCCGCACACAGGTGACACTGTCTACCTACTCCATCCACCCAAGAGCCTGTGAGCAAGTATCACTCTGTTCAGACAAGAGAGGAAACTAAGGCTCAGAGAGACCTGCTGGTGAGTGGCACCACTGTGACCCATACACAAACCTAAACAGTAAAGATAGCTTGTTCCACTGCTTTTCTCTTTCTTTCTCTCTCTCTCTCTCTCTCTCTCTCTCTCTCTCTCTCTCTCTCTCTCTCTCTCGTGAAATTCTGGCAAGCCCCATAACCACATGCACTGCACTCTTGGCCTGGGGTCCAAGTACAGAGACACCCTTAATGCTTCCTCTGCAACAGGCCCCCCTGGGTGCTCCAACCACATACCAGTCGGGCTCTCTGAATAAAGAGCACTTGTCTGCCCATCCGTGCAGAACCTGAACCACACAAAGTCAAAATCAATGGGCAATTTGCTAGGGTTGTAGCTCAGCGGTAGAGCACTCACCTAGCATGTGTGAGGCCCTGGGTTCAATCCTCAGCACCACATACAAATGAATAAGTAAAATAAAGGTATGGTGTCCAACTACAACTAAAAAATAAATATAAAAAAAAAATCAATGGGCAAACACTACAAATGTCACCAAGACCATTCCTCTGCCATCCCATCATGTCCCTGCTCAGGCTATTGAGCTATCCTAGGTTATGTGAATGTGAATGACTCAACGCAACCTCAAGGAACGTACCACCAAGTGGGTTTAATCCATTTGGGAAGTTTGGGACCAAGTGCACAGTCTAGATAAATTATCACGAGCAATACAGATAATAGGCCAGGGTCACAGGCCCCTAAATACTGACTCAAGTTCAAACCCAGTACTGACACCAAAGTGCACACCTCAAACATCACCCAGGGTGACCTCCCGCTGGAAGCCCTCATTCACCAGGCCCTGGTTACACAGAGCAAACCACCAAAGCCAGATGAAACACCTAGTTAGACAAGGACACATATAAAGAGCCTTCTGAACTGAAAAGCCTTCCTGCTACGCTGTTCTCCAGTTCAGAATAAACTCTTCCTGCACGTGGGGTTTGCTGACAGCGGACAAGAGAAACACGGAAGGGGATGAGGACCGTCTCCCTGGGCAAGCGTGGGTCAGACTCCCCTGAGCTCTCTCCTCCACAGGGCCTTGGCCTGGGGAGCCCAGTTTTAGCAAGAACACTATAAGAATTCCCTCACTCTTGATAGCCAATCATGTTCCTCTTGGTAAATTTCCACTGACAGCGTTCAGGACGTGCTACCCCTAAATATGGCATCTTAGCATACTAGATATCTCAAGCTGAAGGACTTCCACCAACCCCCTCACCTGGCCTAAATCCCCACCAGACCCCTGCTGTACTCAGTTGAGCTCAATTGTATCCTGAAGACTCTCCTTCCCACTGCAGCAGCTAGAAGAAAATCTGTCTTGCTTTAAAAAAAAAATCCAGTATAATTTCTTTTTGAAGACACACAGTTACCAACGCAGGAGAAACCCTTCCCTTCTCTGGGCCTTGACGGTCCATCTAAGAAATGAGACAGTAGAACTAAATTATTAAGGGCCCATTCAGTTCTCAAATCCTTTGATTTTTCTAGCTTAAAAAATGGGATTAAAACAAAACCCAACTAGATTTTATCTCAAATGTAAAAAAAATGCATTTTATTTAGTTTATCATTTTTTCCCTTGTAGGGAAAATCTATAATTCAGTGGTAAACTAGATTCTAGACTGAATAATCCTTCAAGGCTAACGAAGTTATTTTCTAACTCTGTATATTTGGTGTAGTAGAAATGCAAATATTTGTCTATAGATGTGCAAGTGAATTCTATAAATGGAGGCTCCGCTCCTCCACTTTGGCCTCCCACTTGTACATTCACTTCAATACTTCTAATCTTCAGATGTGACTGTATTCTGAAGTTTCCTTTCAACTGACTGTAACTCCTCACCCAGTCGCCTCATTAATGAATTTCAATAAAATCCTCAATGTGTTCAGTTTTATATTTGTACAGTGATGACTATCTTAAAATACACACACACACACATAAAATGTTATAGAAACCACAAACAACTTACATATATTTCAAATCCCAAAGATAGATGTATGAATTTACTAATGATCAGAAGATTTTTACAACTCCAGCAAAGTAAATTTCGGCCCGCTGTGACTAGCTTCTTCACCATTGTTTTCAATGCTTATTGGGTATTTGAATTTTCTTTTGCCCAAATCACTGTTTTTGAATCTTGGTGTCAGTACAGTTAATGGTCTTTTCCCCAATGACTGATCATGACTTGTACAGCCACCTGTCAATTCTTGGGTTAAATTTTTACTTTTAAGTTTTTACTTTAAGAAATTTAGGAGTAGATATTAAACTGTAGAAACATTAAAAAAAACATAAATCACTTATTACCTACCAACTAGACCATCAGCTGTTAATATTTTGTACCTCTATTAGGTCTTTTGTTCCTGCATAAAACAAAAATTACAGATGAAATTTTCCCCTACACAGTACCATCCTCCATACACCAAAGGTAACCACAATCCTAAATAAGCATTTCTTTCCAATTGATTTGTCATATTCTTTTTTTTTTTTTTTTTTTTTTTTAATGTACTGGGGATTGAACCACTACCACTGAGCACATCCCCAGTCCCTTTTATGTTTCAGTCAGGATCTCACTAAATCACCCAGGCTGACACTAAATTTGAATTTGTGAATCTCCTTTCTTAGCTTCTCAAATTCCTGATTATGGGATCACAGGCATGCTACCACCTCATCTGGGGATTCATTGTACTTTTTAAAAGGATACATATCCATTCTATCCAGGGATCCATTATACTTTTAAATACATATTTACTCTATAAACATTTCTCACTGAATACTTTTAGACTGCTTCAAAAAAAATTAAACATTATAAACAATGTTGCAATAAACAGTCCAATATCCCTCTCTTTGTATACAAAGGTCTAGGGTATTTTCTAGAAGTGGAACCAGTGGGTCTTAGGACACCCATTTTGCTATGGATATACTGTTCTAAAATACACTGGTATCAGCAAAAAATGACAACCTCATTTTCTCCAAACATCTATTATCTCTTGATATTATCAAACTTCACAATTCCTAATCTGATGAATACAAAGTGATCTAATTATAGTTTTGATGTGTGCTTCCTAAATTACAAAAAAAATGTAAATCTTATCATAAGTTTATTTAATCATTCATATTTCAACACCCTCAAAACACATGACAACTTCCCTATCATAAACTGGGATTTGAATTAGTGTCCACTAAGCAACTTCTGCAGCTAAAGAAAGAAAGAAAAAATCTTGGAATTTCTTCAAAAGATAATCATAGGGTCAGGGACAGTATACACACCTGTAATCCCAGCTACTCAGGAGGATTGCAAGATGGAGACCAGCCTGGGCAATTAGTGAACCTTGTCTCAAAATAAAATGAACAAAGGGGCTGGAGATATAGTTCAGACGTAGAGCACCCCTGGGCTCAATCTCCAGAATCCCCTCCCCTGCAATAAAAAGGACAGCCACAGGAAGGAAAACTCAAAAGGGACAAAGCTCACTTCAACATACAATCATGCGCTGCTTAATGATGCTTTGGTTACTGACTAACTGCATATGCAACCAGGGTTCCATAAGATTATACTGAGATAAAAATTTCCTGGGCTGGGGATGTGGCTCAAGCGGTAACGCGCTCACCTGGCATGTGCGGGGCGCTGGGCTCGATCCACCGAAAACTGAAAATAAATATTTAAAAAATCTCTCTCTCTCTCTCTTAAAAAAAGAAAATTCCCATCACCAATGATATCACAGCCATTGTACTGCAGCCATCATAGTGAAGTGGCTTTACTCCCAAGTCTGAGGTGATGCATGTGTGAACAAGCTGACTACATGGGCAGTCGTATGAAAGTAGAACACACACAGTTAAGTCCAGTACGTGATACTTAATGAGGATAATAAGCCACTTTGTTATGATTTATGAACTTACTATACTATACTTTTATCATCGTTTTCCAAGTATACTCCTAGTTTTACAAAAGAAAAAGCTTACTGTAAAACAGTAGGCCATGTGACATTGGCCGCAGGCTCATTCATCTTCTGTGTACCGCATCCTCTGACCACATCAACAGGCCATGTCCAGTGGCTGACCTACACCATCCGGCTCCATAATGCATAGCAATGAAATCACCTAATGACACATTTCTCAGAACATATCCCCATCATTAAGCAACGCATGGCTGTATTTTCCTGAACCATGCATGGTACGGTGTATTCTACTTCCTTTACAGCTCTCAAATCTTTTTTTCCTTTCCTCTCCCTTCCCACTGCAACTGTCTTTAAAAATCTCTGTAATTCTTTGTGGGACTATTGCAAAGCCAATATTGTCTTTCTTGTGGCCTCTCTCCAACACTTTCTTACCCTTCGGAATATCAAAGAAACAGATCTCCTTAAAATGCAGCTTCCTGGACATTCAGGATAACATCCAAATCTCTCAGGGCAACACAATACCTGTAAGATGTACCTCTCTATTCACTTGGCTCAGAAAATTCACCACCCACCAGAAATCCCTTGCTCCAACCAGGCTCCATGGTACCAGGTCCAAAAGTATCCCTCCTTCTGTGCCTCCACCATTGCTGCTATCCTCCTCCTCCATGTCACCAGCTCTGCCCCTCCCTAGAACTTCCCTCAAGCATCTCCTTCTCTGGGAAGTCCTACTCCTTACCCCAAGTCAGGGTCCAATGCTGTCCCCGTACACCCACCTTTCTATTTGTGTCCCTGTAACACTGGAATTGTTCAGACACGTGTCTCTCCCCTCCCACCTCAAAAAGTTTCCTAAAGTTTGTTGGCAGCCCTAAATAAAGAAAGCCCGGCTATTCCCATAGATGCCTACCACAGGGAAGTCTCAAACCTTGCGTGTTTACTTTCATCTACAAAACAAAGCACATGCCACAAAGGTCCTACAGTGCCCGACCCAGAATACTTCGAAATCTAACAGGGGCTGGGGACCACACCCCGCTAACTTTCACTTTCCTGGTTGATGTGAGTGGTCCCGAAACTCACCAGCTCAGCTCCTGAAACCGAGGCTCCCTCGACTTCTCCGTAGGAATATTTGGGGTATTTTTGCGTGGGTATTTTTTGTTGTTGCTGAAGTTCACAGACCTGCCCATGAGCGTAATCCTCCACATCGAAAGCATCAACAGCCTCCACTGTTACTCGGTGGTGAATGTCAGAACCCAGCCCTGGACCCAGCCGGGCACCCAGCAAATCCCGTCGGCTCTGGAGCCTCAGTTTCCCCCTCCAGAGCAACACGCCGCTCCTGCCAAAGCCCAGCTCCGCCCACCACCCCTCGCAAGAAGTCAGGCTGAGCCGTCGCAGCCTTTCCCTCGGGGTCCACCGTCTCCCGAGCCCCCTTTGCAGGACGAGAAATGGAATGCCCAGAAAAGGTCAGGGAAAAGGAAAAGCAAGGCCACGAGGCCAGGAGCAGCTGGACAACTCTGGCCTGAGATGCGATCCCGGGCCAGGGTCCCTCCCCACGGCGGGGTTCCCGGTTACCTGTAGCCAGAGACCACGGCGGCGGCAGCAGCAGCGCGGCGGCGGCAGCACCGTGGGAACTCGGGGCAGCGCGCAGCCTCAGACCGGACCCTCGGCCCTCCGCCCGGCGGTGATTGCGCCGCCCTGCCGCCGCACCCGCCTAAGGACCCACAGAGTCGCGGCGATTGGTGGAGCTTCGGGGCGGGGCGTCTGCGAAAACCAATAGAAGACGAGAGTGAGGCCGGCGTGTGTGGGCGGGGCTTCTGGGCTGCGGTTGCGCAATGTCCCAGGGTTCGGGGGACCCGGGGTAAGTGGGCAAGCGAGCCGCAGTGATTACAGGTGTCCACTAACCCGTTGGTTCCAAACTTGCCTGCTCACTGGACCCACTGAAGGAAGCTTCAAGCAACAATATCTGTCATCCCCAGAAATGGTTGTGATTTCACGGGTCTGCGTGTGCCCTGTGTTTGGGAAATTTTAAGGAGCTCCTGGTGATTGGCAGGCGTAGACCCTTTTAATTCTCCTTATGCCCCTGTGCGAGATGGATACGGTTATTGTCACCCCAGCTTTAGAGATCAGGAAATTTAGTAAAGGCGGGGGATCAAGTTAATTTTCCAAGGTCACAATAAATGTTACCCGTCTGGACCAGAACTGGACCCCAGGCCATCTGGTTTCTGAATCCTTTGTTTTTAATCCCTCAACAATGGTATTTCTCAAAAGGTTTGTATTACCTCAGAGCGAACTGGAGAGAAAAATAAAAATGTCGTACATAGGAGTGTCATGTGGGGGCACTCAGTAAATGGAGTTGATGGAATAGGCGGAGTCTGCCCAAGGACACCAAGGCAAGATTCTGGACTACATTAGTGCCTTGTCTCCTTTGATCTTCTTTTACGATTTTTTTATAGTATGTCTTAGGTCAGCATAGCTCTGGACCTGTTACCTGCTTTAGTAAATAAAAGTTTATGAAAATACAGTCACACCTTTTGGTTTGGGTAGTATCTCTGGCTATTTTTACAAACAAGGCAGAGTTGACTAGCTATGTGCGAGACTGTATGACCCCTAAAGTGGAGAATATCTGCTCTGTATAGCTGGGTGGCCCAAGATCACAACTTGAAAAAGAGTTGTTTGGCTTCAAGCCAAAGTCCGTGGCCAGTTTTCATGACTGCAAATGTTTTCAGTCTTCTGCGACAGAGAGCATTTGTTAGAACTTCATTCTTCCATGTATTCCACACATTTAGTAGGTGCCCCTTATTGCCAGGTGTAGTTGAACATTGAGAAAAAGTAGGGTCTCATTTCTTACCTCCTTGTGAAGTAAGAAACAGAAATGTGTCCTTAACCCCTCCCTAATTCACACAGAATAAATGGTGGCCTGCTGCCTGGCATGTTTAAACAAGCAAAGGGCCAGGAATAACCTCTTTGGTTTCCCTCAGCAACAGCTGGGTTCAAGAGCTCAGAGTGCAGGCCGAGAGAAGGTGGCTGGAAGTGGAAAGCCAATGGGAAGAGCTGCTGGAGGGTGACATGGTGATGTTTAAGAACCCCCGAGGAGGCTAACAGGTGGCCACCTAGCCCAGCCACAAGAAGGAATCTGAGGGGAGAGAGGCCTGACGCGGGGCCTGAGTGACACGGGGGATTCTGCACTGGAGCTATCTGGATTCAAATCCCAACACTACCACTTACAAGCTGTGTGGCCCGAGCAAGTTCCTTAGCTCCTCTGAGCCTGAGTTTTCCCAAATGAGAAGTGGAGAAGAAAACAATACCTACTTCATAAGTTCTGAGAACTCGATTTGTTAGCACAGTGGCCCGTAAATATCAGCTACTGCCTAGGTCAGGGATCCCTTTGGGTTATAACTTAAGTATTCCAGCAAGGGAAACAAGACGGGGATCTGTCATGGGAACTGCGTGTACCCCAGGAGGGATGGCGGCCCGAGCAGAAAGCACTGAGCTAACGATAAGCCCCGTTGGCTCAGGTGAGCACCTGAACAGCCGAGAGCAGGGCAGCACAGGGGAGGGCAGGCCTCAGGCTCCCTGGGGACATACAGATGCCCAGGACTGATGCTGCCCTATCGTGCAATTCGAGATTAGAGAGGCCAGAAATGAACGAGCAATACCACAGAGTGGGGCAGATAACTGGGTCACAGAGATAACAGCCCTGGGACTCATTTCAAGAAGAGTCTGTTTTGGTTGAATAGTGGGAGATGGAGAGATTAGGAGTATGACGCCACCAGAGTGGAGGAATGCGGGTTAGATGTAGAGCCATGTAGATGTAGAGGTTCCTCCACCTCTGTGTTATTTTGGGGGTAGGGTAATTCTGTGTTTGGCAGGGACCTACCTGTTCCTGTGCATTGCAGCGTCTGTGGTTAGCAGCATCCCTGGCCTCTACCCACCTCATGCAGTAGCACCCCTCCCCAGACTTTTGACAACCAAAAATGTCTTTGTAGATATTGCCCAGAATCCCCTGGAGTGGGGGAATGTGCACACTCATCCCCTGTTGAGAACCATTGATTCAGAGAGAGGAATGGACGTATCCATCGCGTTTGCTGTGATGCTTAAAGGCATGGGCTCTAGATCTGGCCGCCTGGGTTTGAATTCCAGCTCTGGTCTTCCTTGTTGAGCAACCTTGAACAATCATCTCCCCTCCCTGTGCTCCAGGTTCTTCGTGTGTAAAATAGGGAATGAGAGCACTGTGCTCTATTTGGTAGGGTGGTTGTAAAGATGAAGTGAATCAATACACGTGCTGTGGTTTGCATGCATGCCCCAAAGTTCATGTGTTGGAAGTTTAATCCCTAATGCAACAGTGCTGAGGTGTGGGGCCTTTAAAAGACCAGAGCCCTCATGACCTAATGGGTCAATGCTGCCATGGCAGGAGTGGGTTAGTTACCGAGGGAATCCTTTTCCCATAAAGGAATGAACATGGCTGTCTCTCTTACTCTTTCACTCTGTGGTGTTTTTCATCATACTCTGATACAAGGCCTTTACCAGATGATGCCCCTTGATCTTGAACTTCTCAGCCTCTACTACTGTGAACCAAACAAACTTCTTTTGTTTATAAATTTCCCAGCCTGTGGAATTCTGTTATAGCTGCACAGACAGACTAAGACATTATGTAATGAAAAACTTAGAACAGGGTCAAGACATGGGTTGGCTGTTTACCAACTGCATGTCAAATACTAGGCACTAGCCTGAGTCCTCACTGTCCCTATGGTCAATTCTCCACAGAGGGAGGGACTGCTATGGTTTGAATGTGTTAAACGGTAACTCTCAGTGCAACAGTATTGGGAGGGAAACTTCAGGGGGTCAGGGGAGCTGGGACAGGGCATTAATGCCATCCTTGAGGGAATTATGAGTTCTTGTGGGAGTTAGTTTCCCTAAAGCAGGTTGTTGTAAAAGCGTGTTTGACCTCCTCTGCTCTCCCTTGCGTCCTGTCTCACCATGTGACCCCTTCTGCCCTCCTGCTGTGTCATATGGCTGCATGGGGCCCTCACCAGAAGCCAAGCAGGTGCTGGTGGGTGTTCTTGGACTTTCCAAATTTCTCCAGAGCCATGATCCTCTATTCCTTATAACTTAACCAGTCTCAGTTGTTTTATTATAGCAATAGAAAATAGACTAAGACAGTGACCTTTCTAAAAATGTGAAAGTTCAGTTAAAGTAAAATATACATAGAAAAAACTCATATTATAAATGTGCAGCTCAATAAACTTTCACAAGTGAACACATGCAGGTATCCAGCACTCAGATAAAAACTGCAGTACCCCAACACCTCCTTTGGGCCCTTTTTAGATTTTTTTTCTTTTAATGTTAATACCCTTCCTTCTCCTGGTATTTAATTATGCTCCTTCCTCACAACTCCCTTTATTTTTATTCTGATCAAGCATCTTATCTTTTTTTTCTTTCTTTCTTCTTAATTTTTAAAAATATTTGTTTAGTTGTAGATGGACACAATATCTTTATTTATTTTTATGTGGTGCTGAGATTCGAACCCAGTGCCTCACACATGCTAGGCAAGTGATCTACCACTGAGCTACAACCCTAGTCCCTCTTTTTAATTTTTAAATATGGCAACTATACCTAACACAAAAGTTTTCATTTCAGCCATTTTAACCGTACAGTTCAGCAGCAGCAATTATGTTCAAATTGTGGCACAATCTCATCATCATTTCCAAAAGTTTGCATCCCAATCTTCAGCTCAAAGACCCTTCTAGAATAAAATCCTCCAGTGCTAATATCCCCTGCAACCCGCCTCTCCCCACGACCTCATTTCCCGCCACCTCGCCCACTCAGCCACAATGCCCTTCTTGCCTTTACATTTGAAGCTCTCGGTTCCTGCAATATCCTTACCCTTCCAGTCACACAACCGGCTCCTGCCCCAGTACCGGCTCCTCCTCCAAAATAGCACCCGGCCTTCCATCAGCCCAGCCTTTCACCCGACTTCACTCTCTTTCTAAATGCTTGTTCATTTCCTAGATGCAAATAAAATATAAACAGCTTGAGAGCGAGGTTCTGGCTAAGCTTATTTACTTTCTGTACTCCCCATGCCCAAAATAGTAGCTGTCACATGGTAGGTGCTCAGTAATTGAACCAAGTGGCATGATAAAGGTAAGTACAGTTTGCTGTGCTCCTGAACACGTCAGTTTCCCAAGGATATCAGTCGATTGATCAGCATGTCTAACTCTGGGGTAGGGAGTATTCTAAGAGTGACTCTCCCATGAACTCCCCAGTGTATGATCTCTTCCCCTTTGATAATGAGGGGAAGCGTCTACAGTGATGAGATACCCTCCTGGGACTGTGTCACATTCTACGGCAAAAGGGAGATTTGCGGGGTAGGTTGGCCCCCTCGAATCTCATGAGTCTTTTAGAAGCCAAAAGTTTTCTCTGCCTGGAGGTGGAGAGGTTTGTGGGCTGGTTTGAACATGGAGGAACCCCAGGAACACAGGCAGCCTACGTTGCTAAGAAGCCCCTGACCCCCAGCCCGCCAGGAAATGGGACTCTCAGCCTGACAACTGTGTGGAGCAGAATTCAGGCAAAAACCCGAAGAGGGTTGGAGACAGGGTCCTCCCCAGAGCCTACGGGGAAGAGCCCAGACTGGCGACAGAGACAGAAATGCCCATTTGTGGATTACATTTTACAGATTATTATTTATTTGAGTTATTTCTTATACCGATAAAGAGTGAGGCAATTTGCCTTAAATCTTCATGTATGGGACACCAATGGAAATCAAGGAAGGTCATGTGACCTGCTGTCCAGTGAGGCCACCTTGGGCCTGAGCTCTGGTCTTCGTGTCATGATCTGGGTTTGGGTCCTGGCTCCACAACTTACCAACCAGATGTTTCTGTCTATAAAATGGAAATAACCATGAACTCTTAAATTGGGGGAAGAGGAAGACACCTAGGAATGGCTCCACAATTGTTCATTTTCTCCTTCCTTCCTCACCCATAGCTCTTTGTGGAGGTTCCCAACCACCCTGAGGTTCTGCACAGTCGGCCGAGCTGCATCCTCAGACCTGACATCCTTAGACCTCGGTCCTGACCAGAGCTTACCATGGCCTGTGCCACTTCTGTGGCCTGGCTTCCCAGACCCCTCTCTGACCACTACCTGTCCCCTGACTCCTGCCTGGCCAGCTGCTTTGTCCTCTTGGTAAAATCCAAACTCTCCCAGCTCACTCCTGCCTTGGGCTTTTTCCTGGGCCTGGAAGCTTCTTATCACCAAATTTCCAAGGTTTATTTGTTTATTGTGAAATACAACAAGAACACAGGGAAACACGTAAAAACATGGATGTATTGTCGGATGGATAATCACAAAGCAAAATGACCCATGTACTCACCACCCGAGTCCAGAGATTAAACCCCACCAGTGCTTCAAAAGCCCCCCCATGGGCCCCAGCTGGATCACAGTCCTGCCCATCCACCAGCGACTGGCCTCTGTGACTCCAGGATTATTTCTTTGCTTTCCTTTATAAGTTTGGCACTCACGCCTGTGCCCCTGAACAAGAGTTTGGTTTTGCCTATGCTGGGGTTGGGTGTGGTCAGAGTGTCCCCCAGGGTTCTGTGTCAGGGGCCTGGCTCCCTGTGTGGTGATGTTGAGGCAATAGGACCTTTAAGAGGCAGGGCCTTACGGGAGGTTCTTGGGTCCCCAGGGATGCTGCCTAGGCAGGAGTCGCTGTGGTTCTCAGGGGAACCCTGGTTAGTCCTCAAGAGAGCAAGATGCTATAAAAGCCTGAGCCTCACCCCTGAATCACTCTCTGGCTTCCTGTCTCCCTCCTTCACCCCTTCCCACCTTGATGTCATCTGGCATGAGGTGATGCAGCCAGGGCGGGCCCCTTGCAAGGGCCAGGACTATGCTAGTTGAACTTTCAGCCTCTAAGCTAAATAAACTTTTTTTTCTTTTTAAGTAGCCAGCCTCAGGTATTTCCTTCTAGTGATGACAAACAAACTAATATAGCCTGTGTTTGAACTTTATTTGCATGACTCATTCTGTTCTTTTGTGCCTTACTTCACATAATAAACATCACATTCTTGACAGTCTTCCCCGTGGCTGCTCACAGGGGTAGTTTATTTTCTTTGCCCATCTTACAGGGTATGATCCTATCACAATTTATCTTTTAATTATTCATGGACATCTGGGTTGTTTCCAAGTTTAAAGTGGTGCTGATGCGGCTGTGATGATTCTTGCATCCGGTGCATATTTGCACGAGTTTCTCTTGGGTAAATGCCTAGGAATAAATTGCTACAACTCACAATAAGCAATTCTCAACTTTTCTTTGTAATGTCAAGCCTGTTTCCAACTGGGTTGTCCCACTCTGCATTCCCCCAGCCGTGTTTGAGAATTCCACTTTCTCTCCAACGTCCCCAACACTTGGTATTGCCAGACTTCTGACTTCTTGCCAAGCCAATATGGTTATAATGGAACCTTGTTTGGATTCTTACTCCACCTGAAACTGACTTTTGTGTCTTGAATAAAGTGTTTCCTCACTTCCTTCAGTCTAGTCTGGGCTCAAATGTCTTTTTTTTTTTCTTTCTTTTTTTTTTTTTTTTTTTTTTTTTGTACTGGGGACTGAACTCAGGGGCACTCGGCCACTGAGCCACTTCCCCAGCCCAATTTTGTATTTTGTTTAGAGACAGGATCTCATTGAGTTACTTGCACCTTGCTTTTGCTGAGTCTGGCTTTGAACTCATGATCCTCCTGCTTCAGCTTCCCGAGCTGCTGGAATTACAGGCGTGAGCCACCGCATCCTAAAAATGTCATTTTCTTAATGAAGTTTCCTTGAATATTCTATAGAATAAGTCCCTCTGGGCTCTCATCTGTCACTCTACCCCCTCACTCTGTTTTATTTTTATTAGCTTCTGACACTGTGTTCTATATCTATTTCTCTTATGGCATGCTATTCTATATTTATTTGGTTATTTTTATTTTCGTAACAGATACCCTCTTAGTCTAAAGGATTTGCATGAATTACTTATTTTAATCTTCATAACAATTCTATGAGAAGTTTCTGTGTAGTGTGTGTTGCTATTAGCCTGATCTTACAGATGAAGACACTGAACTCAGAGAGACTAAGATACTCAAGGTCATGCGGTTGGCAAGTGGCAGAGCTGTGTGATAGATAGCATGATTGCTTTGTGTCTTTTTGTGCATTACCAGAGGTTTAGCATCATCTCTGACCTCTGTCCACTAAATGTCAGTAGCAAACCTCTTCTCCCCAGTTGTGATGCTCCAGGGTGTCTCTAGACATTTCCAAATGGCTCCTGGGGGATAAAAGCCCCACCCTAGTTGAGAACCACTGAGCTAAGCCTTGAAGTTTATCCTGGGGATGGGGTGTAGGGAGGCATGGAAATGCTGATCTGGAGATGCTGCACCCAACAGGAAGAAGCAGCTTGAGTTGGGTATGGTGGCACCTGTAGTTTCAGCCACTTAGGAGATTGAGGAGGGTCACTTGGCCCATGCATTGGAGACCAGCCTGGGCCACACAGCAAGAGCCCAACTCAGGAGGAAGAGGAGAGGGAACAAGAGAAGAAGGAGAAGGAAAAAAACACTCCAGGTCTCTCCAGAGAGGAAAAGTGCAAGCACCATTGCCCTCTTCTCTACCCCAAGTTTCAGTTGCAGGAGGGGATTTGTGGATTTAGAGAAGTCCACTTCCCAGCATCCAGGCTGGGAATTTGCAAGCCCCTGTGGCCAAGGCCCACATTCAGGGAGTAGTTTAGAAACAGCTGAGGAAAGTGTCTGGGTGAGTGTGCAGGGTGTCAGAAGGCAGCCCAGAGGATCTGCATACTCCAGAGGAGTGTGGAGAAACAGACCAGAGCTTCCAGATCACCACAAGCACAGAAGTGCAGAATGAACCTGTGGCCTGTAGCAGCACGAGGCACCTGGCAACCCAGTGCAACCAGCCACCAGGGCTGTGTGCCCAAGGAGCAGACTAGGCGGGCTGCAAGGCTTACCAGGCAAGGGGAAGGGCCCTCTTGTCACTGCCATGTGGCTACAGAAGTCCACACTGTCTGCAGACACCATCTTGTGAAAGAGGCCAGTTGCTAGAACAAAGGCCACCGTGAAAGTGACCTAAACAAGACAGAGGTTTCTCTCTTGCGAAGCTCTCCAAGTATTAGCAGTCCAGAGCTGTTAAGGAAGCCGCTCGGGCTGCAGACCCGGTGCTTCTCTCTCAAGCTTTTCCATTCCTGGACTGTTGGCTTCATCTGATCCAAAGTGGCTCCATGCTGTTCCAGGGCAGAGGCCTTCTGGGAAACGGAGGCAGCACAAAGGCCCCCCCCTTCACACCCCAGTTCTTGCAATCATGCCAGGAAGACTTCAGACACTTCACTCAGAACAACAGCCATGAGTTTATTAGGAGGGATAGGAAAAGGGAGAAGGGACACTCAAAGGAGAGAGTGGGCCATCTCAGAGAGGAGAGGGATATGTGCCCCTCCTGTCCTCCAGGTTTATTGTTTTATTGAGGGGTCCCAGGGAAGTTTCCAGAAAGTCCCACCCAGGTCCACTTCTTGACTTTTGACTGAAAGCAGGACGCCACCGGACTTTCAAGTCCCCACTGCTGTGACAACTGTAGGTCATTTCATCCCTGCTGACCAGTCCTCTTCGGAACCTGTTGTTACAGATTCTACGATTAGGGGGAATTACTCTTATCTCCCTGAGCTCTGGGATCTGGTCTGTGTAAGGGTCTCAGAATTCCCCTTTTAGGGGTAACTCATGTTTTTCTTATCGGCGTTTCGGGGCCTGCACTTCTGTAGGTAACAGGTAGATTGCTGAGGAATGTAACTTGTCCTGTGGACTTTAGCCAAGCAGGGCTGCAGGTGAATTGCTTTTTAAAAGAGCGAGGCACGTGGGGGTCAGCACAGTGAACCCGATTTATAGAATTACTCCCTTAACCTCATCGTGTTCCACTGCCCACATCAGTGGGTCCCTAGTCACATACCATGACACCTTCCAGGCTGCAGGATGGAGATTGTAGGTGAATATTATCCATTGGCCAGAACTGGGTCACAGGCCTGTGTACCTGGATCCCAGGGAGGCAGAGAAGGGCAGTCTTCAGTTAGGTAGCCATGGCAAAGGCTCGGGGATTCTGTTGCTAAGAGAAGTAAGACAGAAAGGATATTTGGGGACAGCCAGCTATCCCTGGTGCCAGGAAGATGCCTGAAAAACTAATGCACTTTCCCAAAAGAATTCTCAAGAAAGTGATTTAAACCAGAAGAATGCCTGAGGTCTCTAACTGGCTACTTTAAGTCATATCCTCCCCTTCCCAACCTTCCCTTATAACATGGGGGCTCTGGACCAGATAGCAGTTAATGAAACCTTATTTGCATAATTAAGGATGCGGCATACATTTCTCACCTTGGTGGACCAGAAAACAGAGGACTGTTTGAGCTCCATCCACTCTGTTCCAGACACCCAGGCAGGGCCGCAGCTGGTTCTCAGCAGAGGGGGAGACTGCTCTGGGGCCACATGCTTGCTGCTGAGGTTTCAGTGTGTCCCCCAAAATTCCCATGTTGGAAACACCATCCCCAGAGCAGTGGTGCTAGGAAATGGAGTTCAGAAGAGGTTATGAGGTCCCAAGGGCTCTGCCCTCATGAAAGGATTAATGTCATTGTCACAGCAATGGGTTAGTTCTAACAACACAGGGCCTGTCATAACAGCAGCCCTCGCTGGCTCTCTTGGGCTCTGGAATGTGCTCCCTGCCCTTCTGCCTTCCATCAAGGAAGCACAAAAGCCCTTGACAGAGACCAGTGAGGAGCCCTCAGACTTCCCAGCCTCCAGAACAATGAGCCGAATAAATCTCTGCTCATCATAAATCATAAATTCCCCAGCTTCAGACTTTCTGATATGGCAACAGAAAATGGACTAAGATGTGTGGTCACCCCAAAGCAGGGGTAAGGAGAAGCATGTCTGCCTTCTGCAGAGGTCCCCTGAAGATTCGGCAAGTGCCCTATGATGACAGAGGAGGAGGAGGTTGTAGGTTAAGAGGGAACAGGCTTGAAGTCAAGGACCCCATGAGCCTAATTTTAACCCCAGTTACCCTCCAGCGTTATAAGAATAGCATTCTTATTGTTGTCTAATCATGTTGTTTTATCATTTAACTTTCATGATAAATAAGTGAAGTAGGGACTGTTACTATTCCCGTCTTACAGATGAGAAAGCTAACACTCGGAGGACTCAAATAAGTGGCCCAGGGTCTGTAAGGAAATTGTTCCTGCAGGCAGGGGCCAGGGTCAGAGCTGGCTTGGGCTTTTCTCCCCCAGGGACGCTATCAAGGATGCTTTCATTATCTCATGGAAAATGCTTTTCAGAAGAACAGGTAGAAATTCCTGACTGGTTTTAATACAGTTGGTTCCTAAAGGAGAGACACAGTGAATTGCACAAATGAGCAGACATGTGTGCACACACATGTGCACACACATGCACGCGCACACACATGCACATGCACACACATGCTCACACACATGCACACGTGCACACACACACACACGCACATGTTGAAATATAAGATTTATTGAAAAATCTCAGACCCACCCAAAGGAAGCCCAACCCATAGTATTCAGACTTATTTCTGTCCACATCTTTTGTCACCACCACGGTTGTTTCTTCTTTCACTTCTGCTTTTTCTTCCAAAGTCACTCTTATTGCAAAAACTTGTTATTGGAAGAAAACATTTGATTCTATGGAATCAGGCTTAAGTGCAATGTGTGTGTGTGTGTGTGTGTGTGTGTGTGTGAGAGAGAGAGAGAGAGAGAGAGAGAGAGAGAGAGAGACTTTTAACACAAATGGAAAAAGTGTAAAGATCTTCTGTTTATTTCAAGCAATGCTGTGGACAATAACTGACATGATGAATTCCATATAATATTTTGCTAAACCAATCAGGATAAAAGGAAGGCGGGATCCATGGGAGCTGTCATAGGTCAGTTCCTTAGAAGCCAAGCCAGAGGGGTGATTCTATGCAAAGGAGTTACTGGGGGGTGCTCAGGAGAAATCTAGAGGGGACTGAGGGGTGAGGGGCAGGGCAAGGGAAGAAGGTCAACAAAGAAGTAGGCTGAGGAGGGGCGGACCCCAGCCTGACCCCACAAGGAGCTCCAGAGCATGGCTTCTTTCAGACAGGTTGTTCTACCCCGAGGCAAGAAAGTTGGCCTGTGCAGACCCCTGCATCAGTCAGCCCTCGGCCAGTAAGCAGGGCTGCAACTCCCAGGCGTCTCCTCTGGGGGTCCACTTTCCACAACCAATGGAAGAGTGGACACCATCCTGAGAAGGATGAAGAGGACCACAGAAGGCAGGAGACAGTGACTGGACCCCATAAAGGGACCCAGGCAAGGCAAGCGCATCTACTGCACTGAGTCATTGCCACTTAAGCATGACACCGGACTCAGGTATATACACTTGCACTGTTTGTTCATTTTTGTTTTTTAATGACTGTTATTAAAGCAGTTTAGGCTCACAGCAGATTTGAACAAAAAGTTCGTTCGGTCCATGGTAACTCTGCTAAGTTCATAGACCGTCCATTCCCAGCCAACAGAGGCAGCTTCAACACCCTCACCAGAGAGGCTTGCTTATCACCATCAAGGAACCCACGTGGACCATCGTCGTCCAAGTCAACACGTAGCTTAAAGTAAAGCATTAGGGCTTCGGAGCTCATTTCATTTTAGCTCTTTACTATTCCAGCCTCTGGAGGCACCACAGTTCATTCACTCATTCACCTACTGAATGTCACATTGGCTGCTTCCAGGTTTGGGCTGCTATGAGCGAAGCTGCACGTGCAGATTTTGTAAGTGGACCTCCGTTCTCAACTCCGCTGGGTAAATGCAAGGGAGTGCAATCCTGGATCGTATGGTACGAGCGTGTTTAGTTTTCTAAGAAACCCACGAAGTGGCTGTGCCATTTTTCACCAGCCTTGAGTGAGAGAGTCCCTGTCCCTTCACGTCATGGCCAGCATTTGGTGGTGTCAGTGTTCAGGAATTCGGCCCTTCTAATGGGTGTGTGGTGGAATCTCATTGCTGTTTTTTCATTTGCATTTCCCTGATGACATATCTGACACCTTTTCATATGCTTACTTTCCATGGCAGGTCCTCCTTGGTGAGATGTGTGTTTGGGTATTTTGCCCATTGTTTAATTGGGTTGCTAGTTTTGTTTGAGTTTTAAGAGTTCTTGATATGTTTTGAATAATAGCTCCTTATTGTCTTTGCAAATGTTTTCCTTAGTCTGTACCTTGTCCTATCGCTCTATTTTTTGTCCTATGTGATGTGGATGAGCCTACTTCTTTAAGTGTAATAAGTAGGCAACCACCAAAGGCCGTATAGTGTATCATTGCATTTTTAAGAAGAATCTACTAGAGGAATCCATACAGTTGGAAAGCAGATTAGTGACTGCAGGGCCAGGAGAGAATCGGGGGTGACTTGCTGATGTGTACAGAGTTTCTTTTTGTGGCAATAAAAATGTTCCAGAATTAAATAGCAGTGATGGATGTACTTCCAATATATTAAAAATCACTCGGGTTTACATGTTAAAGGAGTGAATTTCATGATCTGTAAATCCAATCTTTATTTAAATCTTTTAAAATTCTAATTTGCTATAGATGATGCCAGAATGCATTAAAATTCATATTATAAATATAGAGCACAATTCTTTTTAGTTGTAAATAGACACACAATATTTTTATTTATTTTTATGTGGTGCTGAGGATCGAATCCAGTGCCTCACACATGCGAGGCAAGCGCTTTACTACTGAGCTACAGCCCCAGCCCCTAGAGCATAATTTTTCATATCTCTGGTTGTACACAAAGTAGAGTCACACTATTCATGTCTTTATACATGTACCTAGGGTAATGATGTCCATCTCATTACACCATCTTTTCTACCCCCTGCCCCCTCCCTTCCCCTCCTTCCCCTTTGCCCTATCTAAAGTTTATCTATGCCCCACTTCCATGCCCCCCATCTCCATTATGAAATCAGCCTCCTTATATCAGAGAAAACATTTGGTAATTGTTTTTTGGAGAGGTTAACTTCACTTAGCATTATATTCTCTAACACCATCCATTTACCTGCAAATGCCATGATTTTATTCTTTTTAATGCTGAGGAATATTCCATTGTGTACATATACCACATTTTCTTTATCCATTCATATACTAAAGGGCATCTAGGTTGGTTCCACAATTTAGCTATTGTGAATTGTGCTACTATAAACATTGATGTGGCTGCGTCACTGTAGTATGCTGTTTTTAAATCCTTTGGGTATAAACTGAGGAGTGGAATACCTGGGTCAAATGATGGTTCCATTCGCAGTTTTCCAAGGAATCTCCATACTGCTTTACATATTGGCTGCACCAATTTGCAGTCCTACCAGCAATGTATGAGTGTGCTTTTTTCCCCACATCCTCACCAATATTTTTTGTTGTTTGTGTGTTTAATAGCTACCATTCTGACTGGAATGAGATGAAATCTTAGAGTAGTTTTGATTTGCATTTCTCCAACTGCTAGAGATGTTGAACATTTTTCATATATTTATTGATTAATTGTATATCATCTTCTGAGAAGTGTCTGTTCCATTTGTGAATCCTATCTTGATAAGATTGTTTTTTTTTATAAAATGTATTATAGAACTACCAATTGTATACACACTTTATAACTAAAAATACTTTAGTCAAATAATTTCCATAGATATTCTTACTAAAAAATCAGGGTATGAGTCAAGAAAACGTCTTGGGCTCTTGGTCTGTATTTACAGGACCTCAATATCACTCTCCCTTTTAACTTAGGCTCTTTATTTAATGCATCCTTGGAAGCGCCCTTCAATCCTTTCTCGAACAAGATTGGGTGGTACGGACATGGATGGCTGATCCGTCTGTGTAGTTCCCAAGGACCTTGATCCTTGAATGTCCAGGAGGTTCCACAGGAGCCTCTGCAGCATATTTGGAACAGTGAGAGTGAAACAGGGATTGTGGCACCAGGGTCCAACCCCAGGGGTTGCAACTCACATGTCCATTCTGCTGAGTCTTGGGGAAGGACCCTTAGTTACCAACAGACACGTGAACATCTGCTCCTTTGGGCTAATAAGCACTTCTTGGTCACTGGAAGTTGCATTTCATGGACTTTGGCTGTCATGTGATGGTGTGGCTGGTCCGGATCAGGTGATTCATCCAGATTAGTTCAGTTCAGTTGAGCCAAGCATTTCCCCTAGAGCTGGGTCCTGGATGAATTAGGCTCTTTAACATTTTGACCTGCTGGAAATGTCATTCCTTAGGGGGATCTATAGGCAGGTTGATAAAGAGTTCTCAAATCTTAGAATCAAAAGGCACCTTGGGGACACAGTTCATAACAAAGAAAACAGTGTGGGCCACCCACAGTCTGGCTGGGTAGCTTCGGATGGGCATCTCCCCTCCACAGGCTTCCAACTCAGTTCCTCTTGGAAATGAGTAGGTGGAACTCAGCGATCCATAAGACCTCTTCCAGCCTTAACAGAGAAGCTAGCCAGAGCTTCCCGGACTTGGATTTCACCAGGTAGCACAGTTTTCATCACTTTTCAGGAACTAATATGGGGTGTTTACTTTCCAAGGAAGGACAATAAAGAAACAACTACTACTATTACTACTACTACTATTTTCTATCACACCTTTTCCAGAAATAAGGGACTTATTAACTTAAAAAAAAAAACAAAGAAGTCAGAGGACATAATCTCAGAATAAAAGATAGTCCTTGCTAGGAAAACGGGGTTCGGCAACAACACTTAAATAACTGCTTTAAAGAATCTGCATACCATACACTTCGCTCAGTTGAAGCATACAGCCTAATAATTTACAGTGAATTTACACGGTTGTGAAATCACACTTACAGTCTAATTGTAGAACATTCCATCATCCCCAAAGACACCTCAGGCCATTTGCTGTCACTCCCTATTCCTGCATGCCAGGTCGGGGAAATACCAGCCTGCTTTTTGTCTCTAGAGATTGGCCTGGTCTGGACGTTTCATGTGATAAAATCTTGCCTTACAGCCTCTCCTCTGCATCTAACTTCTTTCCTTTGGCATCATGTTTCCCAGGACCTTCGTTGCAGCACATATCAGGACATGATTCCTTTCTATGATTTAATAATCCATTATTGCAAAGATGTGCTACAGTCTATTCATCCACCTGCTGATGGACACATGCTCGTTTATTCTCATCAGTGGATATTTGGATTGTTTCCATGTTGGTTATTATAGATAAGGTTGCTATGAATATCTGTGTACAGGTTTTGGTATAGACCATATGTTTTCAATGACATACAGTCACGTGCCACATAATGTTGTTTCAGTCAATGATAGTGTGTGCGAAGGTATTCCCATAAGATTCTGTGGCCTACTGACAGTGTGGCTGTCCTAATTTGTGTGATACACTCTACGATGTCCACCAACCATGAAATTGCCTAATGAGGCATTTCTCAAAATGTCTTCCCATCATTAAACAACCTGGCCACAGATCTGTGGGTAGTACTGCTGGGTGTGGCCGGCAGAACAACGGCTCTCCAAGGATGTCCAAATCCTAATCCTTGGAACGAGTGAATATGTCACCTTATGAACAGAAGGGATTTTGCAGATGGGGAAGTTCTTAGAGGGTGGAGGTAGGCCAGTGGAGCCACCAGATCATTCTAATGGAAAGGAGGCAGAGCAGGGTAATTGTCAGAGGGAAGCAGCGTGAAAGAGACTCATCTGGACACTGCTGGCTATGAAGATGGAGGGAGGCCAGAGCCAAAGGACATGGGCACCTGTAGAAGCTGGAAAGGGCAAGGAAACAGTCCCTGAGGAGCCTCTGGAAGGAACGCAGTCCTGTTCAGACCTTGATTTTAGCCCAGTTTTCAGACTTCAGACCTCCAGGACTGTAAGAGAGCACATGTGTTTTGTTCTAAGCCATCCAGCTAGTGAAAGTTTGTTACACAGCTATAAGAAGCTATTAAGGTGAGTCTTTGGGTGACCTCAGTTTCATTTCTGCATCACTAACAGACCCACTGAAGAAGGCCTCCCTGATTGGGACAAGGAGCACCATCTGCTATGTGTATGTCAGCTCAACTACGGACTGAGATGTTGGGTAGATTGTTTAACTTTTGTGTGCCTTGGTTTCCCTATCTATAAAATGGGGCTAATAAGACCACCTCCCTCACACTTGGCTCTGAGGATGAAATGAGTTACTGTGCATTGAACGAGGCTCAGAACAAGGCCTGACAAATGGATAGAGAATCATTTGCTCTTTTTTAAATGTTTTTTTTTAGTCGTAGATGGACACAATACCTTCATTTTATTTTTATATGGTGCTGAGTGTCAAACCCAGTGCCTCGCACATGCTCGGCAAGTGCTCCACCACTGAGCCCCAGCCCCAGCCCCTCATTTGCTCTTAATCATTGATTCACATGGTCTTCCCAGAAAGTCACACTAATAGCCTGCACTGGAGATGACGTAAGAAGTCTGCTGGAGTCTTTCAGAAGACATTTTCTTCTTTCCATCAACCCCATTCAAATATCAAAGTTCTCAAGAACAGGCTTCCCCTAGATCTCAAGCTAAGGGTTTCAAGGAAGTCCCCTCCCTGGGGAGTTATCTGCAGGAACATGTTCCCCAGGCTCCTGACTGAGAAAGTCAGAGAGGCTCTGCCAAAATCCCTTGACCAGTTTTCTGGTTCCCACAACCGCATGTTACTCACAAACCACTGTTTTGGCCCAGGAGCCCGGGGCTGATGTGTGCTTTATCCAGTTCCTCAAAACATCGTAAGCACTCAGCAAATACAGGCTGAATACCAAACGAGTGAGTTGACCAGAAGTGTCCTCTTGCTCTAACTTCTTGTGACTTTCTAGAATAAAGGAAGCCCTTTTCTGACTTCCAGCTGCAGAATTTTAGAACTGAAATAACTCTGGCAAGGATACAGCCTAGGTCCCTGATTCTGCAAATAAAGTAACTGAGACACTGACGGATACACAGTGCCTAAGGCCAGGCAGCACCTAAAGCAGGGGCCCTCTTCAGGTTTCCAGCTCAGCCGCCTCTCTATGGATGAATCTGGAAACTCCACTCCAGCCTCCAGCCCACCTTCAGGCACACCAAGCTCCTGTCCTCCCCTTGTCTCGTTTTCTTGTGCTTTTCTCTCTCAAACAGAACATCTTTTTAACGTCCAGGCTTCACTAAATCAATACAATATCATCTCTCATCAAATCTACCTTCAGCCCTTAACTGCAAAGACACTGGCGAAATCCCCTACAATTTCTGGTCGGAACCCTGGAACACCTGATTTTCCAGACCAGGGCTGAAGTGTAGAAATTGTGAGTGGCTTTCATATCCAACAACCCAATAATTAACATTAGTTCAAAAATAAAAATAGTTAGCATGAGAACAAAGTTCTTCTTTCTCTATGACAAAACATTTGGTTAAAACTCAGACTGAGGAAATTAACAAGTCAAAACAGGAAGCAATAAATGGCTAGCGAAGCACTAGTTCAACAGAAGACTCCTAAAGGACGTCAAGTTCTCATCAATGAGTGGCAGACCCTGAATGAGTGAAAAAGTCACGCAGACGTGTGGTGAGCTCAACACCCACCCTGGTAGTAAGGCTTGATGCTAGAAAACCCCAGGGCCTCTGTCTTTCCCTGATGTCACTCAGGGAAGAAGTTTGGGGTTTTTTTTGTTGTTTTTATTTATTTTTTAAATTTTTTATTGTTGGGGGCAGTGGAGAGAGGTTTGTTTTTATACTGCACCTACTCCTGAATAAACACTCTTCAACCACAAACACTATAGAGCCACAAATGCCCATGGACCCACCGTTGGCTTTCCCAAGTCCTAGTATAATGCCCTATTTGCTTCTGATTCTTAAAAAAAAAAAAAAAAAGATCATGACCCCCTACTTCCATTTATGTCACCTCTTGGAGTGCATACCCAAACCATTAAGCCCTGTTGGAACAAATACAAAGCCAAGAGCATGACTTTGAGAAGAGTTCCTTGTAATATGTTGGATTCTTATTAGGTGAAATTTATGTGTAGCAATTTGGAATAATGCTTTAAATTCCCTTTTACTTCTCGTAGCAAAAAAAATTTCCAGTTAACGAATGTGACATTTTGACTTTTGGTTCTACTCAGTCTTAGTAGAAATATCCCAGGACAAATACTTTAATTGAATACACCTGAGAGACAAACTTTTCCATTAATCAAAAAAGTTATATATTTAAAATTTAATAGGATAACAAGAACCCCTCTTACCCTGTTTCCTCCATTCAAAAATAACTAGCATCATAAATTAGCATTTACTATTCTAGAAATTTTTATACTCTTAAAATGCATTTCCATATCTATAAAATGACATCTATTCTTTTACAGATTTAAAATTTGTAAATAAAATTCCTATGCCATAAATATCCTTCTGCAACTTTTTGCCAATTCTTTTTTTTTTTTTTAATATAAAAATAACTATGTTGGGCTCTGGGTGGTTCTGACCAGCTGGGCAAGTGAGCCACAGTGAAAAGGCAAACTTGGGTTTGGAAGTAGCAATTGCAGCCCTCTGGCTGAATACAAGAACCCCCACCTCATATTACATTGTCTTTTTTATCTTAACAATTCATTATGAAAAATCTCACACAGCGTGGTGTTCTGATCAACCAGCCTCCACATTTACCAATGATGGTCAATCTTATTTGTTTTGTGCCCCCCCCCAAAGTCCTCCAGTCCAAATTATTTTCTAGAAAATTACAGGCATGAGTTTAACTTATCTGTGGTAGTTGGCCCCCAAGATGGACCCTCAGGAGCCTCACCTGGTACTCATGCCCTACATGGAATCACAGACAGCCTAGGTCATCAAGGACAGTAGGCCTTCCTCATTGGTCCCTTGGATTGCTCACTGTGAGAGATTGGGCTAGGACTAAGAAAATGTAAGCACAAGGAAGCACTAGGTTGCCAAATTAAAGGACACACTTATTCTCAGGTGCTGACCCTGCCCTCATATGACCCCGAGAGGGAGAGCTTCCCTCTGCTCGTGTAAGTCACTGCCCTAGCAGGAACGGCCAGCTGCTATTCCAGGAGAACACTAAGGATCCCTGTGGAAAGGCTCAGGTGGGGAAGAACAGCAGCCATCCACCAACAGACAGCACCAACTTACTAGCAACCTAAGACGGCCACCTTAGGGGCAGATCCTTCAGGCCCAGTCAAGATCTCAGAAGCAACTCATGAGAGATTCTGAGGCCGCCATACCCAAGTCTGCCCCAAGTCCCTGCCCACAAAAACTGTGGGAGATAATCATAAACATAATGTGGTTTAAACCACTAATTTGGGGATAATTATGTGGCAAAAAAAAATAACTAATGCAGAGACTGAGACTGTGGGAGCAACTTTGGGGTCAGGCAAAGAGTGGTACTGGAAGAACTCTGGGAGTGCATTGATGATGGCCCTTCATGGAGGCTAACAGGGAAGGTTTAAAGGGAAATCTTGCTACTTATATTAAAATGCAAGAGACAAGAGATACGCTAAGGAAGTAACCTTGAAACACAAAGCTGCTAGGATTCACCAGGTTTGAAATTTCCCTGCCTCTGTATAGGGCAAAAAAAAAAAACCGCTAAAATTAAGAATGACTTCCAGGCAAAAATCAGAACACAATTAGGAAAACATGGTTTAAAAATGAAATCAGGGTAGGGCTGGGGCTGAGGCTCAGTGGTGGAGCACTCGCCTCGCACAAGTGAAGCACTGGGTTTGATCCTCAGTACTGCATAAAAATAAATAACTAAAATAAAGGTACTGTGTCCATCTACAAATAAAAAAATATTTTAAAAATGAAATCAAGGGTAAACTGTAAATCCTCTGTTGACATGTTGAAAATAACTAAGGCAGTACCTCAGATAACTGTTCAAACAATGATACTGTTCAAACAATAATACTTCAAACTATCTTTTTTTTAATCTTTACTTATTTTTATGTGGTGCTGAGGTTTGAACTCAGTGACTCACACATGGTAGGCAAGCGCTCTACCACTGAGCCACAACCCCAGCCCTCAAACTATCTTAATAACATTGTTCTTAGGCATCACAGGTGAAGCCCAAGTAAAGAAGCTTATCTCCAAGAGATTTGTTAGTGTTGTTTTATCTAGTGAACTACAATGTGATTTTGATTTATAGGAAACCAGACAAATTTTAAAGAGAATTGTATTAGCAGAAATACCATCAATCTGTATAACAAATTAGAATAAATAAATAATTTAATTTTAAAAATACCACCAATCTGGACTGGTAGAAATAGGATAATACAAAATTAAGAGATCTTTGGGCCCTCAAAATTCAATAGGCAGAAAGAAGTTGAAGAAAACTATATAGTAGTAAAAACAGGCTATGTTTCATGGAACGGGAAAGATAACCCAGAGGGCGGGAAAGAGAATCATCCTCATCTAAGAACTAACAATAGGCACCCACTTGTCACCTGGACTTGTGCAGTTGGTACAGTGGAGCAGGTCACCCGACCTGACTGATTCATCTCACTGCACACTCATGACCTCCAGTGACTTCAAGTGGCCTAGAAGTCATCTATTTTCTCCCTTCTCCTTCATGTCCCCGCTTTGCTAAGTGGCACTTTCACACTTCCTTCCTCAAACCCCAGGGCACCCTCCCAGACCCTCACCTTCACCTGGTGACCTCAGTTCTTATTTCATTGAGAAAAAGGAAGTGATCAGAAGAGAACTTGTATAAGTTCCTATGAGCACCTCCAGCCCCACCTACAACCGTGCCCATCTAGTCTCCTTCGTGTGAGGCAGGGTGAGCTGGTGTTTCTAGCCCAGGTTGTCCCGTCCCCTCTGAGCATGTGCCCAGTATGCACCGTCCTCTCCCTTCCACTTCAACCACTTCTCTTTCCTCCACCATCGTCACCGTCATCACCATCACCACCACCACCATCATCAATTTTCTCTCTCTTTTGTACCTTTCTCTAAAGACTTCTTTTCCAAAAGAAAAATAATACAAACACAAATAAACAAAAAAAAAAAAAAAACACCTCTCTTGACTGCATCATCTCCTCCAGATACTGCCCATTTTTTCCCCTATTCCATTCCTACAAAATGCCTTAGAAGAACAGTCAGAGGCTGGGCATGGTGGCGTGTACCTGTGGTCCCAGCCACTTGGTACTGCAAGTTTGAGGCCAGCCTAGGCAACTTAGCAAGATCCTGTCTCAAAATTAAAAAGGATTGAGCCAATGGGGCTGGGGTTGTGGTGCAGTGGTAGAGTGCTTACATATTAAAATGTATTTTGTATACACAGTTGCATATGTTTTATATATTTAACATATATATTTATACACATATATTCTAGATGTACATTCAAGATATGTCCACATATTAAAAATCACGAGAGGACACTAAACATCCACCAAATTGGCAAAAAAAATTGTTAAGTTAGACAAAGTCTCTTCCTTTCTCTCTCTCTCTCTCTCTCTCTCTCTCTCTCTCTCTCTCTCTCAGCCATTCTGGGGACCTTGGACATCCCAATCTCACCACCCAAGCCTGCACTTGCCCAGCCTTCCCCACCTAGTTCCTGCCAAGTCCACCCTTCCAAGTGCTCAGCAGAGAGTATTACATTTTCGGTTACGGTGGTCCTCTTTCTCTCATCCCCTATATTCAAACTGTTGGCAAATACTATTGGTTTTCTTCAAAATAAACCCAGAATCTGAACACGTCTCACCCTCTACCCAGCTTCCACCGTCCCTTCTCGCCAGGGTTACTGCAACAGTCTGTGTACAATGCCACAGCCCACAACTGCTGCCTGCTCCCGGCCTTGGGCCTCTGCAGCACACTCCCAGTGCATTAGCCAGAGACACCCTGTAACAACACAAAGTGAAGGTTCCTCCACTCAGAGCCTTCTAATGGCTTCCCAATACGTTTAGAATAAAATGCAGACTCCTCAGTATGGCCTATGAGGACCTGCGTTACTTGAGCCACAGTCACTTGTCCATCCTCATCTCCCCTCAGCTGCAGCGGCTCAGGGGCCTAGCACCTTCTCGCATGGAACACACCCCACACCCAGCAGGCTCACTCACTACCCTCCTTCAGGTCTCAGACCTCCTAACCTCCCAATTGAAAATCCCAAACATCACAGATCTTCCCTACTTTGTATTTCTCTGCAGCATTTACCGCCATCTTAGACACCAAGAATTTGACTTATCTGTCTTCCTTACTAGAATGTAAGCTTCCCGGGGCCAGGGGTCTTTGTTCTGTTCACTGCTAGATCCTCGAACCCAGATTTGTACCTGATATATAGTAAAATGCTCAATAAATATTTGTTGAATTAGTGAAAGAAAACATTTTCTGAAAGATAGCCCCGGACTCAGGAGGCTTCAGGCATCCTAAGAACAGATGAAGTGATCTTATGGGCTTAGTCCTAGGCATGTCTTTGCTACCACCCAGGAATAAGGTGAGTGAAAGACTGGACAGACCCTCCAGCTGGGGCTACCAAATTGAAGAGTTTGAGATACAGCCCAACGGCCAGATTAGCTCCTTCATTAATCAATTCACCAACTCAGTCATTCCTCAGACTTCTCCTGCAGAACTCACCCCTTGCTCATAGCTGTCAGTTTGCCTGTCTGCCCGGCCATGCAGGCTTGACCTCTTTGAGAGCAGACCTCTCATCTGTACTCTTCACACCTAACCCTGCAGCTGGCATAGACGAGGCAACTCGGTAAGGGGCAGTGAATGGATGGACGAAGACAGGTGCATCAGTCAGGGAAAGAGCCAGCAGCTGGGGAATCTACAAGGTGTGTCTCCAGAATGGGGAGAGAGAGCAGGGGACATGTTGGGGACAGAACATGGGACAGGTAAAGCAGGGCACTAAGTTCTCTGCTCCAGTGCCCCCATTCCCTAACTAGGGGGAAGCAGACCAATGGGGGATAAAGGCTGAAACGAACCCACGTACACTCAGCTGCCTCCTATAGGGGTACAGGCCCCACACTGCTGCCCCACTTTTATTCAGATGGCAGAGCTTTGAATCTTATCCTTAATTTACAGGGGGATAATATTGGTGACCTGGCCTTCCGGGGCCTCTCACCCGACTCAGATGCCTGTTCTCTACTCCTTTTGCCTCTGGGGTCCTGAAGCTGTACCCAACACCGCTTCCTGAGACCCTCAGCTCCTTCTCTAGGCTCCTAGCTCCAAGGGAAGGAGACTGGTCTGATCCTACTCCCCAGCCCCTGTTCCTGTCCACCAAAGTCTCCCACAACTGCAGGGGCGGACATCCCCCTGGGGGACGGTGAAGACCCCTCCTCTCTGGAATGGGAGCTCTGCCAGGCTGTTTTTACACTGTGCTCCAGGAAGCTTCCACATTTCCACAGAATATTCTATCTCCATATTCCTGGGGCCCTTGAAGCTAAGTAGGGAAGAAGCTACCTGAGATGAGTTTGGGAAGGAAAGAGGGAAATCAGACTTGTGGGATGGACAGGCTGGATGCGCCAGGCCAGGGAGGCCATGGTAAGGCCCAACTATTCATTTTAGATGAAGCTGGGGACAGAGTGGACTTTGGATAAAGAAGAATGCACAGAAGGAGAAAATTCAAGAAGATATAAAATTACATCTACCATTCGTTAAGCATCTGTTTTGTTCCAAGTATAATGCTGGATGCTTCCAGAGGCAATCGGTTCTTTCTGAGACATCTACTGATCATGTGACACTACCTTCTCCAGCCCTCAGAGGTGGTCCACGACACTCATTCACTTAACATAAGTGTGGTAGTAGGAGCAAATGTGACTCCATTTTGTTTTATGACTTCATCCTGTAAAACAACCATGCCAAGTAGAAGAGTCATGACTGGAGCAAGATGTTCTTTTCCTTTTGCTATAGAAACCTTTAAGAACACGGAACTACCTAATGGGGCATTGTTTCTGTAACTAGGGTAACGGGGCTCTGTTTCTGTAACTGGGGTGACTGGGCTAACTGTGATTGGTTAGGCTTCCCTCCACTTGACTGCACTGTCCCGCTTCTTGCATTGGTTAGACCCCCTGAACATCCCTTTTGCGGTTTTCAGGCTTATAAGGAGTGCCCTTGCAATTGTTCGGGGCTGATCAGGGGAACAGCTTTAATGTTCTGGTCAGCCGCCACCGGTGTGCTTCAAATAAAGGCTTGATTCGATTATACGTGAGTGGTCTGAAAGTCAGTTCATGAAACCCTGGGACAAAGCTTTAACTATAACAATAAGCACCCACCATGCAGCAGGCCCTGTCCTAGGCTGGGAATACAACAGGAAACACAGACAGCTGTGGTTTATGCCTTCTCAAAAAGCAGGTGGACACTAATAAACAAATACATACCATCACAAACATATCATGCAAATGATAAACGTGCACAATTACAGTTGCACTAGTTATGGAAAAAATCAAATTTTATTCTTACAAATGTAGGGAGATATGATGGAATATGGAAAACCATAGGGTCACAGTGGCCACGGGAGGCCTCTGCTGATGAATGTATAAAGATTTTTTTAAATATTTATTTTTTAGTTTTATGTGGACACAATATCTTTATTTTATTTTTATGTGGTGCTGAGGATCGAACCCAGTGCCCCGCGCATGCCAGGCAAGCGTGCTACTGCTTGAGCCACATCTCCAGCCCCTGTACCAAGATTTTTAATTCAGTGAACATGACATGTTTGCAATATTTGCTACTATAAGCCATATCTAATAACTCTATATGTCATTTGCATGTGTGTCAATATATCTGTAGGGTAATTTTCTAAAGGTGGAATTGCCTCCTAGCAAGGGCCTTCTTACTACATCATCCCAAGGCAGGGGACAGAAGGGAAGGAGGGTGTGCATGCCAGCGAGAAAGGGGCCCAGCCCATCTTTTTATAACTAACCACACCTGTGATAACATACTTACCATATCAGTCCATGAGCTCTGCCCTCATGATGTCATCACCTCTTAAAGGCCCTACCTCTAAACATGTTGCATTGGGGATTCAATTTCCAATAAACGAGCCCCAAACGATACATTCAAACCACAGCTGGGATTAGAGACACAGCTCAGTGACAGAGCACTTGCCTAGTGTATGCAAGGCGTGGTTTGATTCCCAGCACACACAAAAAGAAGATGGAAGAGGAGTAGGAGAAGGAGGAGGAGGAGGAAAGAGAAGAGAAAAGGAGAGGAGAGGAGAGGAGAGGGGGAGAGGAGAGGAGGGGAGAGGAGAGGAGGGAAGGGGAGGGGAGGGGGAGGAGAAAGTGGGCAAACTATAGCATGGAGCCCTAGGAGTTTTCGTGAGGGGCTCCATGGTTGAGGGGTTCATCTCTGGGAGCAGTTTAGCCACCGAGGTAACATGAAAAACTGAATTGAGCGGCCACATCTGGAGGAAATTTCAAACAGGGAAGAGTGAAGCAGGATAAAAGAAAGAAGAAATGGGGAGAAAGGAGCCATAGAAGGAGGACAAGGAATTAAAACTTTAGTTCAGAAGTTCTGCATACTTTTCTTGTCACCCCCCCCAAGCCAGTCTCTTTCCCAGGCTTGTCACTTCCAAATTCCTGGGAAATCTGTGAATCTTAAAGTCACCCTAAATTCACCCAATTATGATAATTACCCATGCAGTGTTAATCAGATCACTAGATTAAGTAAAGAAAGATAAGCTATTTTGAGAAACCTATAAATTAAGGAGACTTTCCAGAATTCTCTATGAATCAGATAATGGAAACCAAATCAGTCTAAAGATCCTAAGAAGGACCAGATCACCATAAATCTTGGAATTACCAGACTGATGTCATGCCTACCCTATGTACCTTCCCATACATACCCTCTCACCAAGTTTCCTCTAAAACAGCTGGGAACCCCCAAAACACGCCTCTCCACTCTCAGGATAGCACTTGCTTTATCCCTTGTTTTCCTAAATAAATTTCTGAGCCTCTACTGACATGTATTGAAATTCTTTTCGGTCATGATGTCAGGGACCCCACTCATCCTGAGTTGAGTTCCCCTCTCTCTGGCAACCCCTCGGGATCCTCTTCTGGAGATCTCTCTTCTCCTACAGCAAGGGAATGTAAAATACCCTTGGAACATCCAGGGCGTTCATGGAGACATTGTGCCCCGTGCTCCATAAACAAAAGGAAACAGCAATCCTCGTGTTACCTGTCCACCCAGGTAGAACATACACCAGTTCATACAGACTTTTAAGTCCTGAGCGCCCTCTGCTGCCGAAAGGTAAAAATGAACAAAGAGGCTCATAATTTCATTCTTGAGATCCGAGCGATAAGGAAGTAGAAATACAGAACTGAGGAACCAAATGGATGGAGGAATCTTTCAGTGAGAGTCACAAAATCCCCAGGGGACACCTCCAGCAGCTGGGCAGACCGCCTAAATGAAGGATTTCGGGGATTTGAGGAAGCAGCTGAACTGAACTGCTGACTCAGGTGGGGGGGGGGGGGCGGTGAACCCACACTGGTCAGAATAGGCCCAGGTTTAACTTTAGCAGATAGAGCCTAAGGTTTCCAAATGGTCCTATCACTAGCCTCTCAAAAATGCATAGCGTTCCAGGGGCTCCACATCCCCATCATTACGTAGTATTTTCCATCTTTTTACACCTTAGCTACTGTGCTTGGATGTCAAAAGGTGTTTACACAGAGATTTTCATTTGCATTTCTCTGATGGCTACGAATGTTGAACACACTTCAAGACATTCCCCTCTTCCAGATGGGTTGGGGGGAATCCGGTGTAGCCTGGTGGTAGAACGCCTGAGGCCCTGGTTTTCATTCCCAGCAGGGAAACAAAACAACAAAAACATGTTGGGAACACATTCAAAACCAGACAATTTACGACACTACCCTGGTTTTTAATTTCCTGGCTTTCTTGTGTCTCCTCCGCACCTGTGTAAGGCTTTAAGTTCAGTCAGGAATGACGAGGCAGCTAGGGCTTCTGCCAGGCTCTGCTGAACTTGCAGAATCTTCTAGAACAGTGCATGAGGCAGCTTACACAAACCCACTGTGTCATCTCTGCCTGGCTCTCCCTGCTAAGCTCCCTGCAGGCATTCAGTTGTTTATTCCAACCAAGATTGCAACCCAGGCAGCTGTGGTGTCCCCTTCCCAACTGAGCCTTCCCCTGGGCCACAGGGCTTTCCTGGCTCCACTTCTAGTCAAATCAGCTCCTCCAGCAGCAGAGCTGCTGGGCTTTGCAGCTAATCCAGCCCTGACCATTGACCTACTCTCTTGGAGCTGGGGGAGAGGGATCCCAGGCTAAATGTCCCAGACTCTCATTGTTACGCAAGGTTTAATAGTTTTTCCTAAATATCTGCTGCTTGACTTGGATTAGGCCTGTGGTCAATTTCCAGGGAGCTGAAATGGTTGGTTTTCATAATTTTGTCTGATGTTGTCATTATTTTGGGGGGAAAGGATTTGCCAAACTCCCCACTCTGCCATTGCAAAAGTCATGGTACAGCTCATTAGCTTAAAAATGTATCCCTAAGCTCTATTCAGAGTTCCTCCCCTCCCTCCCCCTGGAGCAGAGGAACTTGGCTGTCCTAGGAGGTTCCTTCTTCCCTCTCCTTTTTCAGGAATTAGTGCCACTGGTGGCACTGGGGCAGGGAAGGGGGGAGAAAGTGGCAGATTTTTTTCTCACTGGGCAAGATGGTATCCTCGCTCCACTGGTTGTGCCATTTCTCTAGCTAATCCTGCCCTGATGGCTTCTGGGTAGGCAGGTGTCTATACTGATTCTCTAGGGGGGTGTATGTGGGAATTCTTCAATGCTCCCTTTTGAAGCCTGACCACTGCCGATGTTTTTGATGTGGAATAGCTGGCCCTGCCTCAGCTCCTTTCATTCTCAGCCTTTCAGTGGCTGAGAACAGAATTTCTGGAGTCACTCTGATCTAGATTTGAGTCCTAACGTTGAACTTACTCCCTATGTGACTATGAATAAGTATCTAAAACTCACTGGATTCTCTTCATCTATAAACTGTCAGAATGCATTAGTCAGATTTCATCAGATAAGGCTGTGTAAGAATAAATCTTAAATTCTGGCTCCTAACAGCAAAGGTTTATTTCTCACTGATGTGACATTCTAGATGTGGGCTACTTCATTTCTCTCTTCCTTTTTAGGGCCCAGGCTAAGAAAACAACCCCATCTGGGATACATATCCTTAAGAGAGAGGGAAAAGACCAAGATTGCTGGGAGAGCCAAATGCAGCTGGGCACACCTGTAATCCCAGCAGCTCGGGAGGCTGAGGCAGGAGGACCACGAGTTCAAAGCCAACCTCAGCAAAAGCAAGGCACAAAGCAACTCAGTGAGACCCTGTCTCTAAATAAAATACAAAATAGGGCTGAGGATATGGCTCAGTGGCCGAGTCCCCGAGTTCAATCCCCAGTACCCACCCCCCACAAAAAAGATTGTTGGTGAAAATATATCATGACTTTTAATAATTCTGCTTAGATG
Source organism: Marmota flaviventris (assembly GCF_047511675.1). Classification (NCBI taxonomy): domain Eukaryota; kingdom Metazoa; phylum Chordata; class Mammalia; order Rodentia; family Sciuridae; genus Marmota; species Marmota flaviventris. The sequence continues at coordinate 12,842,385 of NC_092499.1, read as the reverse complement.
TGGCAAGACACTTCCGCTCACATTCATTGGTCAAAATGGGTCATACAGTCAAGCTGGAAAGGACACACATCCTCCAGGATGCGGAGCTGTCAGGCAACCAGTGATAATGTATAATCCTTAACAGGAAGAGCAACCTAATGTTGGGTGCAGAGCAGGCTGAACTGTGTTGTCTGCAGGGCAGGCTCAACAGATGTTGGCTGCAAGATAGCCCACGCACTCAAACCCCCCTCTATCTGGTCCTTTATCACCTGTTGTGTCAAGTCCCGCTCAAGGCTGAGCACTCAACCCCCCTTGGGCCAACAAAGCAGCTTGCAGACCCAGAGGCCCCATTAGATTTGGGCTATAAAAACTCCCTCCTGCCAGGCCCCCCTCTCTCTTGCTCCCTCTCTCTCTTGCTCTTTCTCTCTTGCTCTTTATCTTTCTTACACGCGCTCTCTGTCTCTCTCTTGCTCTTGCTCTCTCCCTGTTCATCTCTTCTCTTTTCTCTCTCTTTCCTTTCTCTTTGTTGCACTGCTGCAATAAAGATCTCTTGGTCACTCCGAGTGTTGTGGTCACTTTCCTTTCACCTAATAGTTGAGAACAACATCCCCACTTACTACAGGATAGTCAGTACCTTCCTTAAGGTTGTGAGAATTCAGTGAAGGGAAGCACATCCCAAGCTTAACAGAGCGTTCTACAGTTAATAAGGGCTAAATATAAATATTCAATGTCATTATTATAATTGTTATTTTTTTTACTGGACAGGGCTAAACTTGCCCTGAGAGAAAGAAAAGGAGTTTCCTCATTTTAGTTTGGAGACAATAAAGTATTGAGTCTAAAGTGTACAGGTTTTGGAAGAAGGTGGATGCCTTTATTACGGCAGATGATCTTAGACAAACTATTTAACGTAGTAGTTTTGGGATACCTAGAACTACATTTTAGTCTTGTATTTAGGGTCAAATTAACCTAAACCTGTTTACACAATAGGAACTGAGTATTTGGTGAATTGATGAGCGTGGATTTTAGATTAATTGCATAGATTCTATGAACTGTGTGCAGAACACACTACAATAGTGGTGTCTGGGAATTCCTTTCCTGGTCTTTTCAACCCTTTATAGCTCACCTCTGCTGCCTCCTCTACAGGAAGAACTTCGCTGACCACCTGATTTAAAGCACTTCCCCGACTCCAGTCACTTCCTGTTTTTAACTGCTCTAGTAAGATTCAGAAATTGCCAAGTTCATTCATCAGCTTACATAATGTATATATATCTGTTACTTAAAAGTAAGCGCTATGAAATCAAGGATCGAGTTTTGGGCATTCCCACTATCCGCTGTGAGCCTCAACAACTGCATGAGCAAAATTAGGGACCAGAAGGTAGAAGGTGGGAAGGTGAAGTCTGGAAGATCCACTAAGGATCCGCTGCTGCCGCCAACGTGGCCCGCCCCTAGACCTCGCCCTCTCGGGGGCGTGGTCTCCAATGTTGTGCTGGCCGCGTGCACGCGCCGTCCGCTGGAAGCGGGCTACGTCACACGCACGCCGGCCCTTCTCTCGCCCGATCTCCCCGTGGGCGGAAGAGGGGCGTGTCCAGGCGCGAGGCCCCCACAGCCGCCGGCGCCGCCGCCTGAGTAGCCTGCAGGTGCTAATGGCCCTCGGCTCCCCGTCGCTCAGGCAGCTTGAAAGTCACTCTGTTTTGGGGTCCTCGCCGTCCTTCCACGTCTTCCGGAAGAGGTAGCCGGGGCACGGCAGGTCCGGGAGGAGGTTTGCTGATCCTGTGCTTTCTCCGGACCGGCTGCTGAGGAGGCCCGGCCGGGGAGGGCGTCGAGGCCGCGGTGCCGCCGCTCCGGAGTCCTCAGGTGAGGCGGCGGCAGGGGCCAGCGGACGCGACGGGTCTGCTCGGGGCATTGACGGCGCCAGGAGCGCGGCGCCGGCCTCAGCCGGGACCTGTCCCTCCGGCTCCTTCGGACCGCGCTGGTCTTTGCCGGGATTGGGACAGCATCGAGGCAGAGGAGTCCCCTGCGCTGCAGCCAGCGTGGTTTGCTGCACTCCCGGGTCGGCTGGCCGCGCTGCCCGCACCCGAGGCAGGGGCGAGGTGGCGAGCGCCGTGGAGGTCCGTCCTCGCCCGCCCACCCGGGGTCGGCCGGCTGACAGGCTCCCCGGGCCTGGCTTCCCCTCACCTCCCCTCCTCGATGACATCTGCCTTCGAGGTGGCGAGGTGGGCCCAGCCGTCCAGGGTGCAGACCCTTCCCCAGCCCGGCTCTCGGCGTCCCTGCAACGCCCAGGTTACCGAAGGCTTTGTACCCGCGAAGGCCGCGGGCTGTGTTTGTCACTGGGGCCAGTGCCCGGTGCCATCTTCTGTCCTTTCATTTAGGTGGCCAACGGTGAGACACAGGCTGGTGTTTTAAAGCCCTGTTCACGAAAATGGAGGCAGATAGAAGGAATTAGAGTGTTTCGGCTGTTGCACTAGGAGTGGTCATTGGCCCCAGTCACCATCAGTGTTTACCTGAGATTGATCCCTGACTCCTGTTTGGAGCTTTATGTATCACAAAGTATTTCGCCTTCGTTTTCACTTGGTTTTACATAAACTCTGAAAGAGTCACTAATAGTCACATTTTATAAAGAAAACTTTAAAGGAGTAAGTTTGTTCCTAAGATTTATTTAGATTTTGAGAGGCTGATATGGGAAGGAAAGGGTTAAAAGGTGCGCATGGCTCTAGGTTGACTTAGATTTCAGTACTTTGGATGCCATCAAAACTCTAAACCTTTGCTACATTTTAAAGTGTGTGTGTGTATATATATATGTATATGACATTATGGTTGTGAAAATTAAATATGATAATGTTGGCACAGCATCTGGCACTTTATGAATTTTGTTCAGTACCCTGTGGCTACATGCTGGAAAGTCATTGGTGAGCAAAATAGACGTGGTGTTTATCCAGCCACTCCCCTCTTCCCAGACAGGGAGAGACATGTGAAAAAGCAACCAAAAATTATAAAGCATGAAGGGCTATGAGGCAAAACAAAGGTGAACAGAGAATAATAGGACCTAATTGAGATGGAAAGGAGAACTCTGAAGCAGAGAACATTCAAGTGAACAAAGAGTAAGAAAGAGTTAACTGTAAGAGTCCAGGCAAAAGGTTTGATCCCCACATTCAAGAACTGGTTGAAGACTTTTTTACAGTCCTCTTTGTTCTATTCCATAAGGGTTAATGACTTCATCATCACCTTGATCTACTGTAGCATATTGTAAGTACTCAAATCTATGTGTGGAATGGATATAAGATGTAAGCATATTCTGAACTTAATGTGCCCACGGTAGGTATTCAGTTTTTGAGTTATCAAAAATGTACTTTAGACATATTATGTATGTATACACCTAAATTATCCAAAATAGTGCTTCAGTTTAACATTGATAACTTTTGTAGAAGTAGTTTTTTCAAGTTTTAGCACCACCCTCTCCCCGCTAACCTTGGAATTAAATGCAGGGGTATTTTACTACTGAGCTCCATCCCAGTGGTGTTTTTTGTTTTTATTAGAACTATCTCATAAAACTAAACTGTCTCATAAAACTCAGAAATTAAATTCCTGAGGACCTGAGGCTGGCCTCAAATTTGCTCACTTCTTGCTTTAGTCTCTTGAGTCTCTGGGATTACAGGTGTGTGCTACTACACCTAAGTTTTAGCACTTTGAAACAAACTTCAGATATTGTTTTTTTTTTGGTTTGGCTGGAATTTGGCCAAATGTGTCATTTGCTATTTGGATGCCAAATTAATTTGCTAGGACTGACTGCTGTAACGAAGTACCAAAGAATGGGTGGCTTGGACAATAGAAATTTATTTTCTCACAATTTTGAAATCCAACATCAAGGTATTGTCAGGGTTGGTTTCTTTTGGGACTTCTCTCTGGCTTGTCGGTGGCTTCCTTCTTCACTTGGTCTTCTTTATGTCTGTTTGTGTCCAAATTTCCTCTAGATTTTATACAGTAAGTGCACTTGTTTTCCCCATTTTCTAGATAAGTTTTCTCAGCTTTAGTTAGTTTGCTCATGCTTACCTAGCTAGTAAGAAGTAGGGTTAGGATTTCAATCCAGGACTGTCTGACTCAGAACCCAGTCTCAGCCATTACCTTCTGCTTTTGTGCCATACTGATCATTTCATGTCCTTTTTTCAGGTTCACCAATAGGATTATTCTGCTACCATCATGTCTTGGTTTGTTGATCTTGCTGGAAAGGCTGAAGATCTTTTAAACCGAGTTGATCAAGGAGCTGCAACAGCTCTCAATAGGAAGGAGAACACCAGCAGCAACATATACAGCAAGAATAGTGACTATCCGGAACTTCATCAGCAAAACACCGATTTGACTTATGAGACTGAACCTAAAGCTACTTATATTTCCTCAGCAGCTGATAACATTCGAAATCAAAAAGCCACCATTTTAGCTGGCACTGCAAATGTGAAAGTAGGATCCAGGACATCTGGGGAGGCCTCTCAACCTGTTGAAAATGCATCTCTTCCTAGGCCTTCATCCCAGTTTGTTCGAAGGAAAAAGTCAGAACCTGATGACGAGCTCTTATTTGATTTTCTAAATAGTTCACAGAAGGAGCCCACCGGGAGGGTGGAAATCAAGAAAGAAAAGGGCAAGGCACCTGTCTTATCAAGGTCTCGGACTTCAAGTGCCAGTTCTGTGAACACAGGTGTAACAACTGTCAAAACCTCTGAAGAAATTCCTGGGAGCCAAAGCCATGGTAGTTCATCAGTCCTCCATTCTTTCAGAATTAAGCAAATTGAATATGTCATCAAAGCTTAAGATGTTGTCATAGTATTTCTCACCTGCTGTTCTACAGTCTGTCCCCACTGTGTAAGAGCAGGCTCTCTGCCCATATGTGGTATAGACAAGGGAAGCAACATTTAATGTTGGTAGTCAATATTCCCTATAAAGAGGGACTTTGCAATGTTGTCTGTTGAGTAACTACCAAACCCAGCATCTAGGAAATTATGTCATATTTGATTCCTAAGATATTTTATGATAAAAAGAAAATTTTGAAATCTGAAAGAAAATGTAGCTTTAGATTTGAGACTGTCTCAAACTATATTTGTAATGGGGATTATAAAACATGACAGGAATTGTACTTCACATATATTCTAGTTGGGGGGGTTTTCTCCACATTCTTCAGACGTAAAACTGAGAGACTGAATTTTGATTCAAATTGAAGAATTGAAGGCATTGACTAACTAGTGAAGTAAGAGGTTAGAATTTTGGTTTCCAATGGTTTTGTGAGTTGTGAATTACCTTTACAAGTACATGTCACCTGTAAAGTAAGGTAAACATGGTAATGTGGCTAATTGAAGTACCTACTATGCATTTTAAAATAGCAGTCAACATGAAAGGTTTTTGCAGAAATTCTTTTATAGAGTTCATGATTAATGGAAATGTTCTTAAATGTTAAAGCTTCCCTCCCTATTTTGGCTGTAGGGGATAAAAATCTGTATCTTCAGATTAAAAAGTTGTATAGAATCAAGGGTTTGGAGCTTTTAAAATAGGAACATGCAGTAGCAGTTGATGAATTATGTTTTTACACTGCTAAATTTCTTCTCATCTATTTTTTGATTAATTATACATTTATCAAGAACATATTGAGTGCAAGGATAAAGAAGTGTCTAGTAGGTAAGGTAGACATGTAAGTAGATAATTATAGTGAAGTAGGGCTAGGGTTGTGGCTCAGTAGTAGAGCGCTTGCCTAGCGAGTGAGAGGCCCTGGGTTTGATCCTCAGCACCACATAAAAAAATAAATAAAAAACTAAAGGTATTGACAACTACAACTAAAAAATAAATATTAAAAAGTTAAAATAAATGAAGTAATTAAAGTATTTATGAGAGTGTTGTGGAAGCCACCTAGATTATTTACCCATTTTGTCCCATTATCCCAAATGTGGAACACTTATAAAAACTTAATTTTTGTATATGATATATGATTGCATAATATATGATTATACAATGATAAAAGAACATATTTATAATAACATTTAAGTTTTAGATTATTTCTCAACCTGTCTGTAGTTTGAACTGGGTCTTAAGGGATGAATTGGAGAGTGCTAGAAAAGAAGTTGAAGATAACATTCCACGAAGAGATAACAGGTCCTTAAAGGGTTAGTAGAGTAAATAAAAGTACACAAAAGTTCTGGTAACACCGAGTGTGAGATGTATGGCCATGAAGAAAGTGAGACCAACAGAGAATGGTGGGAGTTATTCCTGAAGGCCGCTGTAAAGCACTGTTTTACCTGTTTAAATAGGTTCCTATAAATCATTGATAAAAATTGATCCCTGAGTAACCTGCATTAGGATCACTTGTGTTGACTAGTAAAAAATGAATTTTGGGTCCCCCTCAGACTTAATCAGACTTTCTGAGGATGGCGCCAGGCCATCTGAATTTTGTCTCCTAGGTGATTGTTAGGCCATTAAAAGCTGAAAGTGACCGCCATAGACAGTGTAATGCTGACAGAGGTCTTTAGGCCAAGAGTTGACATGAGTAATTTTAATACTTTTCAGGAAAACAACTTGAATTTAATTGTAAAGAACAGACCAAAGGGAACCTGGTTGGCAGGGAAATGAAATAGAACCAATTATAATGGTATATCAGTTGTAATAAGTTTGTTTCTCTAAGGTAGGGTCTCAACCTCAGGACTATTCACATTTGGGGCCAAATAATATATAGCTGTGGGTTGCTGTGCTGTCCTTTGCAGGGTATTTAGCTACAACCCTGGCCTCGTAACCCATTAAATGCCAATAGGCCTCCCAGTTGTGAAAACCAGAAATGTTTCCTCGTATTGCCAGATGTGCCATGCTGGGCAAAATCACAAGAGGTGAGACTCAATGCTTTAGGATGCCCAGAATTGAAGACGTTGAGTTGTAGGGCATGACAGTGCTCAACTGCACTAGTAAACCAAAGTGGTTTTCTGAAAAGGTTGTACCTATTTGTACCCTGGTCAGCTGTGGTTAGGAATTTCCAATATTTGATGCTTTCAATGACATTTCTTGTTTGAATTGTTATTTTATTTGCCTCATTGCTAGTGTGATTGAGCATTTTTTTCCAAATATTTGACTATTCCTTTTCTGGGAAGTGTGTTTCAATTTTTTGTGGTACTGGGGATTGAACCCAGCACTTCACACATGCTAGGCAATTGCTCTACCACTGAGTTATATCCCCAGCTCTGTGTGTGTGTGTACATACATGTATATGTGTATACATATGTATTTTAAATATTTTTTAGTTGTCAAAAACGGATCTTTATTTTATTTATTTATTTGTGGTGCTGAGAATCAAACACAGTGCCTCACAAATGCTAGGCAAACCCTCCACCACTAAGCCACAGCTGCAGCCCATTCTTTTTATATTTTAAATGCCAGTTCCTTCTCAGTTTTACCTTGGTCTCCCACCCCAGTCTCTCTCTCTTTTAGTTGTTGATGGACTTTTATTTATTTATATGTGGTGCTGGGAATCGAACCCAGTGGCAAGCTTTTTGCCACTGAGCTACAACCCCAGCCCCTCAGGTTTCTTAATGGATTAAATCTTTCTTTATTTACCTACATTATCTTCTAAAGGTTTATGTTTTTCCTTTCATCTTTAGGTTTACCAAAAATTGATTTTTGTGTTCATTATGAGATAGCCATCCAAATTCAATTTTTCTCCATGTGAAAATTAGCTATCCCAGCAATATTTATTGAAAAGACTGTCCTTTCCCTACCAATTTTCATTCCTATTTCTGTCATATATCAAAACTATCCATCCATTCCTTAGTGTGTTTCTGGGCACTTAATTCTGTTTCATTGCTTTATTTGTATATCCTTGGGCCAGTGCCACATTGTCTTAATGTAGTTTTTAACTACATTTTGTTATCTGATAAGGCAGCTTCTACCTTGTCATTATTCAAGAATGGACTTTTACTCTTTCATATATATTTTAGATTTGCTTTTCAAGTTTAACAAAAATTTTGTTGGTCTTTTTTAGGGAGGAGTTTTTTTTTTTTTTTTTTTTAACTAGTTTGGTAAGAATCAGCACTCTTACTGTACTGAGTTTTCTAGTCCATTAATGTGGTGTAATTTCAACTTTAATGTCTTTCATCAAGATTTTATTGTTTTCTCCATGGATATCTTGCATAATTTATGTCATGCTTATTTATATTTTGAAACTGTATCAATGATATTTCTGAAGAATTTTTTTTCTGTCATTGCTGGTATGTTGGTTTTTATATATACATTTCAAGCAACCAAGAAAGTTCTTAATCTTCATACTTTTCTGTACATACATTTAGGTTTTCAACAACATAATCGTATCATCTATAGACAATGGCAGTTTGTTTCTTATTAACTCTTTTGTCTATTAGTAAAACCTTCTTACCTTACTTCTTTGGCTAGGATTTGACGACCAGTTTTGTTTTTTGTTCCTTATCTTAAAGGGTTCCTAAATTTCATGTTAGGTGTTTCACAGATACTTTTTAATCAGGGTAAGAAGGTTGCTATATCTAATTAGTTAGAGTTTTTATCATGTTGAATTTTAGCAGTTTTTTTCATCTACCTTTTGAGGTGACAATGATTTTAATTCCATAATATTACTATAGTATGCAATTGATCTTTTTTTTAAAAACATAAAATCAAACTTAACTTTCAGGTGGCTGATGTTCAGTTTAGGATTTTTGTATCTTTTTTTCAGTGAAATTGACTTATAATTTTGCAGTTTTAGTATTATAGTTATGTTTGCCTTATAAAATGAATTGGAAATTATTTTTCATTTTTTTTCATCTTTAATAAATTGGTGTAAGACTGAGATTATTTACTCCCTGGATATTTGCTACAATTCATTGGTAAGACCATCAGACCTTGAGATATTCTTAGTGACAATTTTAAACTATTAATTTAATTGGTTTTTCATTTCTTAAGAATTTTTCTATTTCATGTTCATTTTGGAAAGATTACTTAATTTCAGAAAAATAATGAAGTTGTCACAGCTGAAACTGTGACATTAATCTATTCTAATTTTGCAGAAACCAAAATGTGATCACACCTACTGCCTGAGGAATATAAGTATCTGACATATCTTAGAATGGGCCTTGAACTGTACTAAATGGCTGAACACCTTTATCAGATAATAATATTTATTTATTTTTTAATATTTAGTTTTTAGTTTTAATGAGGCAAGCACTTTGCCACTGAGCCACAACCCCAGCCCCAAAATGTGCATATTTAAAGCATACAGTTTAATGACTTTCAACGCCATGTACATTTCAAAACTTATCTGCCCAATATTGTTTATATCTACTAGCAAACCGCTTGTGGTTATGAAGTTTTTTTTAACGTACAGAGTACCCCAATGCCATTTTTTATTTAAATTTATCTATCAAGTAAATGAATGTATATATTTTAAACTATATTATTGTTTTAAAAAAATTTTCTCCTTATTAATTCCAAACATGAGACTTTTTTCCCCCTAGTTTTAAATGACGCTTTCTAGCTTAATTGCATTGAGGTCGGGTTGCATAGTTTGCATGATACCAATTCTTTGAAATTTAATATTTGTTTTATGTGCCAGTGACTTTTTATGTGTTCTGTGTATCGTGTACTTGTTCTGTATATGTTAAATCCTATGCAATAGATACAGAAATATAGATGTCCCTGTATTGAATTTTTAAGTTATGCTTTTAGATCTCCTTTAACTCACACTCTTCACTAGCTTGATCAATGCCATTTTGCAGTCAATTTTTAAAGTTTTTTTTTTCTTTTTAGCTGTAGATGGACTTTTGTCTTATTTATTTATATGTGGTGATAAGAATTGAACCCAGTGCCTCATACATGTCAGGCAAGCACTCTACCACTGAGCCACAACCCCAGCCCAATTTTTTTTTTTAAACTGGGAATTGAACCCAGGAGCGCTTAACCACTAAGCCACATCCCCATCCCTTTTTTATATTTTATTTAGAGACCGTATCTCACTGAGTTACTTATGGCCTCGCTTAGTTGCTGAAGCTGGCTTTGAACTCATGATCCTCTTACCTCAGCCTCTGGAGCTGCTGGAATTATAGGCATGCACCACTGCACCTGTGCGGTCAATTTTTTAAAATAATTTTATGTGGAATATTTAAAGCCTATATTAAGTAAACAGAATAGTATTATGAACCCTCTTCACCTACTGTCCAGCCTCAGTACTGAGAAGCATTCCCATATTTAAATCATCATTTCTATCCATTCCCTATTACACTTGATTATTAACTTTTGTGTTTTTTTTTTCTTTTAGGAAAATTTATATCTGTTGAAATATGTAAAAATCTTAGCTATACAAATGATACACTAATATAACCCACACCTTTATCATGATAAAGATTTTATTTGCACCATGAAGTTTCTTATGTACCTTTTCAGTTAATCTCCCTACACCATCACTGAAAATGCCCACTATTAGGATTTTTTACCTTATTTTTTGCTTGTTCTACAACTTTGTATACATGGAATTAGACCATTTATACACTTTCCAGTCGGACCTCTTTTAATTAACTGTATTTGTGACTTTCATCCATGTTGTTGGTTCTTTTCATTCTTTTTTATTATATGGTATTTTATGTGGATACACTACAGTTTATCTAGTCTCCTTATTGACATTGGGATTTTTTTCAGTTCTTAGTATGAAAAACTTTGGACATATTTGAGCTTGCCTTTTGGGGGCAAATGTTTTTATTACTCTTGGATAAACACCTGGGAATGGAATTGCTGGGTCAAATCATAGGTGCAGCTTTAATTTCAGGAGAAATTGAGAAACTTTTTTCCGTGGTGGGTGTGCCATTTTGTACTCCCACCAGCAGTGTATATGAGTGCCCATTCCTCTGTGTCCTCACCAGCATTAATCATTCTAGCTGATGTGTATTGGTTCTCATTGTGATTTTAATTTATATTCTTTAGTCACTAAAGATGTTGAACTCTTTTTCATGATCATTTGCTTATCTAACCCTGTAAAGATTCTTTTGCCCATATCACGTAGACATGGTTCATTTTATCATATAATTTTTTAAATAAATCAGAGTTTACTTGCTAAATTAGTTAACTTAGTAACAAATTGATAACAAGATGAATCTGAATTCATGAGGCTATATGTCTGGTAAGGCATTTTAGATTTCAATTTGATATATAACATATTAGTATGAGCAGTTATTACTCTTCTTGAAACCCACAGCTGTTCTGGTGTACTTTCCCAATATTTTAATGTTGAGACTTCTCCCTTTTTTCCTCCAGAAACATTTCAGAAACTAAAACACAACCACTCAAATTGTGTCGGCATTTTTCTTCCCAGGACTATATTCTTACTTTCTGTATCATGATTTATTCAGTGTGCCCAGACTTTCAGTGTCCTCAGAGGAGGTCTGTAGGCTCCATTTGTGGGAATGAATTTTCAGCAGAAGGAAGGGATGTCTATTGAGAATTTGTGGTATTTTGATGGTATTTAGCTGTAGCAGTCAACTTGAGCCAAAAGGCATCCCATCAAAGTAAGTTACTAATATACGCATGGTGTCCATGTCAGTGTAACAAATGTGTTCTTTTTATACAGAAGCTGCTAATAATTCAGATTCTGGTCCTGAAGGCCAAGAGGATTCTTCAAAGGAACATGCATCATCAGATGCTATCTGTGCTGATCCTAATCCAGCACCCAGTGATGGTGGCAAATCCCATGAACTGTCTAATCTTCGACTGGAGAATCAACTGTTAAGGAATGAAGTTCAGTCTTTAAATCAGGAAATGGCCTCATTACTTCAGAGATCCAAAGAAACTCAAGAAGGTAACTTTATTTAAATTGTCCAGGATTAGGAGTATAACTTCCCAGAAAACTAAAAATTTTACATCTAACCACAAGTAGTTTAGATGAGATTTGTAAAATGGTATCTGCCTAGAAATAGAGGGCCTAAGTTTGGAAATGGGACTAACCCAAAACAGAATATTGCTATTTGGACATTTTTTAGGAACCGCTAAGTCTAATCAAACATAAGTAATCATCTAATTCATTTTTCAGGGGGACTGTTTATGACCAAATTTAGGGATTAAGTAAAGAAGTGGACACTAGTCACAGTATTGCCTCTCCAAGGGTCATAAATGTGCATAGAATTCAATTTGAATAGTGTCCTGAGAAATTTTATGGTGAGGTTGCCCTGAAATAGGAAGCCCTCAAATTTCTCAGAAATGACTAATTTAAAAGGAAATAATCTCAAGACCTAGGTAGTGACAGGGGAAGATGTGTTATTTTAAGTGTGACTGAGGTTAAAATAAAAGAGAGGAAATGGCCACCATGATCCCTGGTGAGAGGAGTGAAAAGACTGGGAGAAGTTTTGTCCAGGCATGAAGGAGACCCAGGATAGCGGAATACGAAGATTGTTTAAAACTAGTCAGACTGATTTTAGAAAAAGCTTCACTTTGCCCAGATTAATGTAGATACAGAAATGGAGTTTCTTCTGTAACACTGTAAAGTTTGTTTCAATTAAAAACAACAACAACCAAAAAAATCACTTTTCTTGGTGACAAATTGCAGATGGTATATCCAGGTATAGAAATGCTCTTGTATTCTGAAATGAAATATTATAATGGCCTTTTTTCCCTCACCAGTACTAGGGATTGGAACCAGGGCATCCTCAACCCCTCCCACTTTTCAAAAATTTGAAACAGGATCTCACTAAATTGCTGAAGCTATCCTCAAACTCGTAATTATCCTGCCTCAGCATCATAAATTGCTGGAATTACAGGCATGTGCCACCATGCCCAGCTCTACGTTGCTCTTTTCTGCACCATTGTACTAGGTTAAAAGAGCATCTTTTTGTAAATAATTATTGAAAGAAACAGATTCTTTCCTTTGTTTATCTTAAAGTTTTTATTTACTTCTGTGAGGATGGTTCCTTGGGATTGCACCCAGGGCCTTGAGCGTGCTAAACAGTTATGCTATCACTGAGCTGCTCTATGTCCCCAGTCCCTCCCTATCTTGTTCTTTTTAGACTGTACCTTCGATTTGAATTTCCATTCTTCTGATTGCCTCTAGCAGAATTCCACAAATTTATTGACCATTTTGCTATTGTTAACACTGCTAGTTTGGGCTGCCAAATACTTTATATCTCCAGAGAAAAACAACATTGTAAAGGAACAGCTAACTTCTTGCCCCTTTGTACCCTTCTAAATGTAATATAGGTGTAAATATTGGCCTTGAAAAGTGGTTGTCCCATATGAGGCAAAAAAAAAAAAAAAAATTGAAGTTACTTAAGCTTCTAATTTTGACAATATGTGCTAAAGGAACACAGGGATCTTTGCCATGAAAAAGGTGTATGTAGTTTTGCTTATATGGAGAAATTTCATTTTGTATAGAATTAAACAAAGCAAGAGCAAGAGTCGAAAAATGGAATGTTGACCATTCAAAAAGTGATAGAATAACTCGAGAACTCCGAGCCCAAGTAGATGACCTGACCGAAGCAGTGGCTGCAAAGGATTCCCAGCTGGCCGTACTTAAAGTGAGACTCCAGGAGGCTGATCAGCTGCTCAGTTCTCGCACAGAGGCATTGGAAGCCTTACAGAGTGAAAAGTCACGGTAGGTAATTTTATCAGTGATGAAAAACATACGCTAGAATGACTCTTTATAGGACACATAATGGTAAGTATTACCTAGCTTATGAATAATGGCTTGTGAAAATTTAGCTTTTTGGAAATTTGCAAAAGGAAAAAATTCTTTTAATAATGTTGGAAACCTGTGATTAAAATGGATTCATCGTTTGAATCTTGGCATGCACTGTTAGCCGATTTGAATTTTAAAATATTTGAAGACATGGTATCATTAATCTTTTGATTTATGGTATGTGCTAATTATATTTGGAACCCTAAAAATATAAGTTACATGCCACTAAAAAGGAAAAATGCTGCAGTCTGGCTGGGCACAAAATCTCGAGCCACCACACACCTTGTAGATTCAAACAGCAACTCTTTATTCTCAAACTGTCACTGGCACTTTACACACACGTTCTGGGGAAATCCACGTTCTCCGCCCAATTCACGTTCTGGGCGAAATCCCAAATACTCTCTCTGAATCCCACGAGAACTCAACGGGAACTCAAGGAGGGGGCGCGCCTGAGGCAGCAGGATAAGCCCTATTCCCAGCAGGGTACACCTTAAACCTGGAACCGCCCTAAACCCAGATTGTCCTAAACCGGGAACGCCCTAAACCCGGATCCGCCCTGATCCTTGAGCAAGGTCACCTTACATGCAATGACACTGCAAATGACCTGGGTCATGCCATGCGTCATTCTTACTTAGCAATGGCCCTCAGCAGAAAAAGATATCTCAAAGAATGTTTTAGACAAGCCATCTTTTTTGTGCTTGACTAACCCATAGGTGCTATAAAAATTATTCTACCTTCTGATTTGTACCCTGTGGAAATGTGCTATTTCATGTGATATATTTTTTTGTAGAATAATGCAGGATCACAATGAAGGCAGTAGCTTGCAGAATCAAGCTCTGCAAACTCTTCAGGAGAGACTGCACGAAGCAGATGCCACTCTGAAGAGAGAGCAAGAGAGCTACAAACAGATGCAGGTGAGAAAGGAGATTGACGGAGTTCTGCTAATATTTGGACAGGAGGAGTGACTTCTCATTGTTTCATAACACATTATTCCTCAATAAAATTCTGTGGTACATTTCAGAAAAGTCACTTTTTATAACAAAAACTAGATAATTAAACAATTAGCTTGATCCTTGTTAAATTTTATTTTATGTGTAAGATATGATTAAAATAGTTAATATTCATTAGAGATAGGCATCTTTCACTCAATTCACATGTGTATGTATGTCATATTACTTAAGAGTTTTAATCTTAAATGAACTTTTATTTCTAGTTCAGTCTTGGCCCCGTCTGCACTTGTCACCTGTGTAATACTTCCTGCTGCTCAGTCTCCACTTCTGTAGAGCCTGATTTAGCTGTGTGAGGCAGAGCCTAGGAAGTTTGTTTTTACAAGATTCACAGATATATCTATTAGGAAGCTGGGTTTTGAACCACTGGTCTGAACCTTCTTTTTAACAGGTGAAAATAGACCAGCCCTGAAAGTAGATATCAGGTAGTATGTTTTTTTGTTTTTGTTTTTAATTTTAATAATATTTTACTTAAAATAGTATATCCACAATTTAAGCAACCCTGATCTGAAAGCCCCAAATCTGAAATTCTCCAAAATCTGAAACTTTTTGAGCACCATGATACCACAGTAGAAAATGCACACGGTAAAACTGTTTTATGCGCAAAATTATTTAAAATAGTATATAAAGTTACCTTCAGGTAATTTATATAAAATTATCTTCAGGCTGTGCGTTTAAGGTGAAACATAAATGAATTTCATGTTTAGATTTGGGTCCCACCCCCAGGGTAGTTCATTATGTAGGTGCAGATATTCCAAAATTTGAAAAATAACCAAAATTTGAAGCACTCTGGTCTCAGGCACTTTGGATAAGGGCTATTCAATATGTATTGTCATCTCAACATGTAGTCAATATTAAAAATTATTAATGAGATATTTTATATTCTATTTTGTATACTGATTCCTTAAAACTATATTTCAATTTATTCACTAAATTTTTTTCAGGAACCTGTACTTAGATTTTATAAAATTTACAGATGAACAAGTAGATTCATATACCTAAGTACCTAAGTACATTAGGAAATTTTCTAATAACAAATAGCTTCTCAAAAATGAAAGACACAGGTTATCTCATGACCTAGCAGTTCTACTGGGAATTGAAAATATATGTCCACATAAAAACTTGCATGTGAATGTTTATAGTAGTATTGTTTATAATAGCCCAGAGCTGGAAGTAATACAAATATTTATCAGTTGCCTCATGGGATACAAACTGTAAGATAGTCTTACCAGGAACTCATAACGTGGCCATAAAAAATAATGAAGCATTGATATATGCTATAAAGTGTCAGTACTTGGGTGAACCTTGAAAATATTAAAAATTAAGACAGACACAAAGGCCTTAGGGTGTGTGATTCCATTTATGTAAAATGTTTAGGTAAATCCATAGAGAAATCAAGTAGATTAATAGTTGCCAGGGGCTGTGGGGAAGGAGGATGGGTATGGGATGTCTTTTGGGGTTGATGAAAATGTTCTGGACTTAAATAGTAGTAATGGTTACACACCTCAATGAAGACACTGAACCAGTGAATTATAAACCTTAAAAAGGGGAACTTTAGGGGCCAGGCTGTAGCTCAGTGGTAGAGCACTTGCCTAGCAAGTGCGAAACCCTGGGTTCGATCCTCATCACCAAATTTATATAAATAAATAGATAAATAAATAAATAAAGGTATTGTGTCAACTACAACTAAAAAATAAATATTTAAAAAAGCTGGGAGGGACTTTATTGTGTGTGTATTGTATCTCCATAACTCTGGGGGGTTTGTTTCTATGTAGCCTAATAAATGATAGTGTGTTTTTAGAACATGTTTTAAAAATTTCTTAAACTGGGGCTCAGTGGTAGTGTGCTTGCCTAGCATGTGTGAGGCACTAGGTTTGATTCTCAGCACCACATACAAATAAATAAAATAAAGGTCCATTAACAACTAAACAATATTTTAAAAAATTTCTTAAACTAAAAAATATTACCAGGGGGCATAGCCATGATATTAGAAAAGATCTAGCTGTTTACATCATTTTTCCATTTATTTTCTAATAGACTCTCTAGTTTTCTACAGACCTGTTAGCCATTGATCAGCCATCAGACTAGGCCTCATATTTAAGCAACCAGATTCACCTGGAATCTATTCTTTAAAAATAGATTCCCAAGCGCAGTCTTGGAAACTGCTGTTTGTGAAGCCTGACAAAGGCCTGCAGTGGCCTTTGTCAGAACTTAAACTCCCAGTTGATTTGGATGCATTGCCGTGTTTGGGAGCCACATAACTAGGTTTTCTGTTCTTCAGCAAATTCCCCCTTTATTATGTTGGTGAGGTGAGCTAATAAATCTCATAAGATTTCAGAACAAATAGTTGTAAAATATACTTCAAAATGAAATGATGTGATAAGCATGATGTAAAAATTTATCACAGAGTGAGTTTGCGGCACGACTTAATAAAATGGAGGTGGAACGTCAGAATTTGGCAGAAGCAGTTACTCTGGCAGAAAGAAAGTACTCTGACGAGAAGAAGAGAGTTGATGAACTACAGCAGCAAGTCAAGCTGTGCAAGTCAAATTTGGAGTCTTCCAAGCAGGAATTGATCGATTACAAGCAAAAAGCTACTAGAATACTCCAAGTAAGCTTGAAATGTGCACTTTTGAATGTTAAGATGTGCCAGTTACCTGAGAGACACTGACATTTCATAGCAACTATGAGTGTTTGTTCATGTTTGGCTGAATTGTCTTGTTTGACTTAGAAATTTTATAAAAAAGATAAAATATCTCTTGGTTCTATTGCTTTTTTTAAAAAAAGTTATTCTGCCACTACCTAGTTCAGATCTTCAACTTATTACCTTGATCGCTGTGATGGTATTAATGTCTTGTTGAGTGGCCACTTTATTCTTCCTCACTGATTCCTTATTGAATTTTTTCAAAGCAACTGATCTCAGTTTCATCCAGCTTTCAGAATCACCTCACCCAGCCTTTTTGCCCCTCCCTTAGCTCTGAAGTGACCTTACCTTCTGTTTTGCCAAAAAAGACCATAGTTACCTAATATATATTCAATTTCTTTTTCCTTTGCCTCTCATATGTCTTTTCCTTTTTTCCCTAAGACTTTCCTCCCCATACGTTGATTCCATCTCCTCCTACTTCATCCAAGCCCTTCCTCCATGAGTCTGTCTCCCTTCTTCCTACTTGTCTCCCTCTGCTGCTGCTTCTGCTTAGCTGAAGAAAGAGCACATGGTTATTTAGTAGAAGAACAAAAGCTAGATCTTGGGTATTTGTTTAAGAAAACAATAATCTTTTTAACTTTTTTACTACTTTGAACTATTTACCTGTCATCCTCCTTCCTTTCAGGGTCAGGTGTATCAGAATTATATCTCTACCCTTTTCCTTTAGCCCCATCTTCAGAATGACTTTTTGATTCTACCTCCATGAAAGATCATATTCTCCTCCACATTCATTGAGAAGGGACTTATGAGTGACCATTCACTAGGCACCTGATGGGTGCTAAGGAAACAAAGCTCAGTGGGAAGAAACCAAAGTCTAGACTAAGGGATAGAATAAAGTTACTGATGCAATTCAATGGGCACTGGAGAGAAAAGACCCTTACAGTGTACCTGGGGATGTCAGGGCTCACTGCATCAAGGAGATACTCTGTAAAGAAAAACATGAAGGATGAGTAGGAAGACTCAAGCTGAGGAAGAGATTTCAGACAGAACTGCCTGTGCCAGAGCCAGGGGACCTGAGAGAAACATGGCATACTAGGGGAGCTAGTTCCCTGTTATTGGAGCATAAAGTATTCGAGATTAAAAGATGAGAGATAAGACCCAAAGAAAGAGCACATGGTTACTTAGTGGAAGAACAAAGACTAGATCTTTTTTTCCTGTAGGGAACAGGGGGAGGGATGTTAAAGAATTTGAGTAGTGTGGTCGGATTTGAGTGGCAGCAGTGAAGAGGTTAGGTGAGAGGTGGACCTCCATCTGTTCACCATTATATATCCCAGCACAGTGCCTGATTCACAAGAAATTACTGAATACACTGAGGGAACAAAGGGTGGGTTGGTTAGATCAGAAGCAGGTAGATGGTGAAGAGGTGATTATAAGAAAGAATGAGGACCTGATCTATAAAGTTTGTGGCAGCAGGGATAGCAAACAGGACAACTGATCCATAGACGGTAGAAAACATGAGACTTGGGAATTTAATTAGAGGAAGAATGGCTGCAGATTTCTGGTTTGCATGTGTGAATGTTGTCCCCTATACTGTAACAGAGAAAAACGGGAATGGCAGCAAGTTAGAGTTGAAGGAGATTAGACAAATTATGGTGAATTTGCAAAATTGATGTGACATTGGGCTACAAGTATCAAGAAGGAATTAGAAACACAAACATGAAGCCTAGGAGAGAGATGTGAGCATTTTAGCCATGGGAATATAACCTGTAAGTTGTGAGCATCGGTAAAATTAATCAAGAACACTATGTGGGGCTGAGGCTGAGTGCTTGCCTAGTAAGCATGAGGCACTGGGTTCAATCCTCAGCACCACAGAAAAATAAATAAAGTTATTGTGTCCATCAGCAATTATTATTATTTTTTTTTAATTTAAAGAACAGTATGTGTTCTGAGAGGGGAGATTCGTAGACCAGTGGCAAAGAACAGACTTAAACATCAGCATTTACAAAATAGAGGAAAAAAGCCCACAAAAGACAGACACTGGGAAGGGAAATGGTCAGAGATTAGAAAGAATGGAAAGAGAATGACACCTGCCATCCAAGGAAGACAAGCAAAGAGAGAGTTCCCAGTGGGGGTGACCAGAGGCACTCAGCTGTCTCTGGTGTGATGACAGAACAGAGTTATTGGATTTGGCACTGGGAGGGAGATCCCTGGGGATCTCACAAAGGAGATTTCCAGGGTTCAGTGGAAGGTGAAGAAATGAAGATAGGGGTAGTTTGACTATGGACATAAGGAAAGGTACAAAGCTAGATGGGGATGTGAGGACAAAAGGTTTGCTTGTTTAAATAACTTAAAATCATATAAATGGTCATGTTCATTACTGAAAATTTGAAAAACACAAAGTTCAAGGAAGGCAATAGAAATCACCTGTAATTCTGCCACTTACAGAAGGGAAAATTCTCTTTGATAGAGGAGAGTGACTTTATAATATATTTAAGATCAAAGCTGTTAGTCATCGTTATTACTGATCTAGAATTGGCACTTTATTAACTGATCTTCATATGGCAGAACTCTTCTTCCAACTCATCCTTCATGCCAGGGGTCCACAGACTTTCTCTGCAAAGGACCAAATAGTAAATACTGTAGGCTTTGGTGGACTATTTGGTTTCCATCACAGATACTTTTTTTATTTTTTATAATCCTTTAAATGTTTTTAAAAAGTCAAACATTTTTAGCATATGAACTATAAAACAAACAGGCCACAGGCCAGATTTGACCCATGGACCGAATTTTGTGAACACCTGCTTCACAGAACTATCAGACTAACCCTCATGAGATACATCTCTGGTCATATCACTCCCTAGTCAACCTTTGCTAATTTTTTTTAGCTTACCAAATAAATTAAGAGAGTTTAGCCTGGCATCTGGAGCTCTTAGAAGTTGGTCCTAATGTACTGTCTGAGCAGCACAATACTTTCTCATAGATCCTCTGTGCTTTTGTATTCTTATGCTTCATCCTGGGTTTTTGCTGCACTTTCAAAAATCCCAGCCATATGGGATAAAAGCTCTTTCAAGTGATCTGGGCGTATCTCTCTTACATTGAGTTTTTTGCCTTCTGCTTGATGAGGCAAGAGGGTACTATCTGGGGCAAGAAACGTTATCTTCAATACACAGGACACTTGGCACAGTACTAAAGTTGTGTTAAGTGTTCCATAAATATTTGTTGAATGGAATGTGATGGGGGAAAAAATGAGAAAAAGGTAAGAAAAACTGGGGTTTTGTTTGTGGTCCTGGGGATTGAACCCAGGGATGTTCTACCACTTAGTCATATCCATGGCCCTTTTTATTTTTTATTTTGAAACAGGGTCTAAGTTGCCAATACTGGCCTCAAACTTAGTATCCTCCTCCCTTAACCTTCTGAGTAGCTGGGATTATAGGCATGCACCCTCATGCCCGGCAAGAAAAATCTTGTGGATGAGAAGTTTTCAACTATGACATGATTGCGGGAACTAAAATCCAAGGACATTACAAGGCTCTATTGCATTTTTATTCTCACAGATTTAATGATTTGTGGACTTTCTTTGATGGATATAATGTTGGAATGTTTCCATAGCTGGTTAGTTTCTGTGTGGTGGGATGATACTCAGTATGTAAGTATAGAACATAATAAACACAGGTAATATAACTCAGTGGTAGAGTGTGTGCTTAGCAATCATGAGGCCCTGGGTTTTATCTCCTATACCACCAAAATATAAATAGATAAATAAAAATCTGTATGCACTCTAATGTCTGCCTTGCTTAAACATGTTTCTTTCTTTCTTTCTTTTTTGTAACAGTCTAAAGAAAAATTGATTAACAGCTTAAAGGAAGGCTCTGGTTTTGAAGGTCTAGATAGCAGTACTGCTAATAGCATGGAGCTAGAAGAACTTCGGCATGAAAAGGAGATGCAGAGGGAGGAAATACAGAAGTTGATGTGCCAGATACATCAGCTCAGGTCTGAGCTACAGGTAAGATGGACTGTCAGCCTCCCAGACAACCATTTGCCTCAGATATTATCAGTTTGAGAGAGGGTGGATTCTGTATTTTGGAGGAAAGGGCATTATTGAAAAAATATGTGAAACTTCTTTGGGAATATTACTTACCACATAGAAGTGAATCTAAAGCATTAGTGCTCTTGTCCACTAAATGTCTATAACTTTAAGGGAATAACAAACAAGTAACTAGACTCATTCATTCAATAAATGCTTAGCAAGTACTGCCAATGTAGCTAGACTTGGAGTTATAACAGGGAACAAGACAGAAGCCTTAAGTTTACAAATCTTACATTATAATTGTTAAAAACAGATTTTGGGCTTGTTAGTAAAACTGGAATGTTTTCTAATATTAGCATGGGCTCAGGGATGCTCTTTTAATTATGGTGTTATGTGTAATCTTACAGTACATAGTTACTATATTTAATTTAAATATAAAATTTGGCCATCTCTTTCACTTAAACATGGGATCTTTAACATAAATATCATAGGAGTGAGCCTCTGAGGATAGAAGATGAAGTACAGGGTAGTGATCTTTCTTTTCCTTAAAAAAAAAAAAAATCTTGCAAGAATATTCATCTTTGCATTCATCATGCAAGTTGTTGACTTGCAAAACTTGTGAACTCCAAAGGAAGTGTAGAGGTTGTGTCAGCAAGACCTCTGTCTAGAGCAGAGGCTTTCTGGTGTGTAATAGATGTTAACTTGCATAAGGTGCTTCACCTCACTGACCCTCAGTTTCCTCATGTGTAAATGAAGCTAAACAAAAGTTCTCTTGAAAGTAAAGATAATGCATAAAGGCCCTAGAATTGTTTTTGACTTGTAACAGTCCCTTAATAAACAATAATTGCTGGTGTTTCTGGATTTTTTTACATTCCTTAAAATAGGATTTTTTTTCTTAATGTGTAAATAATTTTAAATTCTAAAGAATTCAATCCTATGAACTTAGAAATTGGGTAGATAATAAATTTTATTTATAACAACTATTTCATATCTTTTGAAATGGTAAAAAAAATAACTCTTACCAATCATAAATGTCATTGACCCAGTTTCCTACCCCTTCTAAAGTTGTTTATGAAATCTACAATAAAAAGTATTATGCCTAGTAAAATGGATGAGGTATAAGTAATTATAACAGCTGTCACTTACGGATGTTTCACCAAACACTTGACATATGTCCATATATTTATTCCTTACCATAATCCTGTGAGGCTAATTATGTTATTCTCATTTTATACTCAAGGAAATTTAGGTACCAGAAGGAAAGTAACTTGCCACCAGACAGTAAAGTGGCAAAACCATGATTAGAACCTAGTCTAACTCCAGAGCGTGTATTCTTAACCACTGGACATTCTGCCTGCCTCAAGAATTGCCTGACAAAGATTGAACTACTTTCTGATAGCCCCAAAAGTTCAGGGAAAAAAAATAATCAGAATTAATGTTTTTCTTCTACATTCACAAAGTTGTATGAGCTTAAAGGATTGCACTTTGATTACCTGGAAGGTTGGTCTTGGGACTTTGAAATAATATCTGAAGTTCAAGAGTGTGTGGAGATAACAGACGAGTTTAAAAAAGAATGTACCAAAAGGTAAAAGAAAATTAAGATGCTTTCAATCTCCTGTAGAACCCTATGAATGGAGTTTGGCTTAACCTATGTGGGAAAAATATAGAAACCTAGAGCTATGTGCTTTGCATTAGTAGATTTAGCAGGAAATCCAGAGAGTGGTTTTAAGTTTGAAGAAATCAAAGAAGGAAAAATGTGAAATCAGATAATAGTAATAAAGCTAAAAGAAGAAAATAATATGCTAACTTCAGGTGATATAAAAGTTTTGTTGCTTATTTTAATTCCTGGTGCATACACACAGACACCCACAAATTGTAACCTGCAGTAATGAGAACGAATGCAGTGAAGTCCTTATTGGTCTTACACTTCTGTTCTTTTTGAGATTGTTTCAGCTTTATAGTAGAGACTTGCATCTCTCAGCAAGCCACTGCCCATCCACTCTTAGGAGACCCCATGGTTTACATGCTGTTGCAGCGGCACATCCTGTTCATTCTGCTCACTGTTAGCTGTGTTACACAGGGAAGGTGTTGGGGGTGCTTCTTGTGGGCTGAAGCCACGGTCTCATTCATCTTTATCCCTCCAGTGCCCGCTGAGCCCAGTTCATGACTCGTGATGGTTGCTCTGTACATGTTGAACTGAATGGTTAATTATTGCTTTCTACATGTAAGGTTCTTCTTTTTAGGACATGGAAACTCAGCAGGTTAGTGAAGCAGAATCAGCAAGAGAACAGTTACAAGATTTGCAAGACCAGATAGCTGGGCAGAAAACATCTAAACAGGAGCTAGAAACAGAATTGGAGCGACTGAAGCAGGTAAGATTCTGAGATGGACAGTTATTGAGGAAGCCTCTGTCCTCTAGTGGTCAGATGAGAAGACTCCCTTCAGGAAAGCTAGAGTGTGGGCTTTGGAAACGTGAATGGTAGATGGGATCTTACAGCTTTCCCTATCTTACATACCACCTTCCTTGTTTTTTGTTTTATTGGATGAAAAGTAGAAGCACAAAATGGTAAATATGACTTGCCTAAGATTGTAAAACTAACTAGAGAGTAGAATAGAACCCGGGATTCCTACCTCAGAGCCCAGAAATCCCTTTCTACTACCCTTTGTCTCTATTTTGTTGTATCTCCTTGTTAGGGTATGTATGGATAGAAAACTGATATTAGTTTGTTGATTTTCATAGTTGACTATGTTGGTACTTCCTAGGAACTATGGTAAATATTATTTAATAGAAATACAATGTTAGTGCTGTGGGAACTATTCATCTGTTTGAGAAAACATCCTTATACAGACCATTCTTACAAATCATGTTTAAGATTGTGTTTCATTTTTCACTTAGTAATTTGTTCTCCAAGCCAAATTATTGTACATGTATTTATATAAAAGTTTTTATATTAAGATAGTTAATATTAAACACATTTATAGGGTGGAGGATGTGGCTCAGTGGAAGGACACTTACCTAGTACATGTGAGGCACTGGGTTCGATCCTCAGAGCCACATAAAAATAAAGCTATGTCCATCTGCAACTAAAAAAAAAAAAATTTAAAAACCACATTTATAGCTATATTTTCAGAATGAGATTCTATATTTAATGTTAATATTTCTAATGCATTAAGTAGCTACATTGTTATAGACACTTGATAGAAATAAAATCATTATGGTTCTCTTCATTTTATAGAAAAATATTCTTATAATTCTCAGTGTATCCTATATGACATTTCTGCTTTGTATTTAAATGTGTTTTTACTTTTTCATGCTTTGCTCTTAGATTCTGATTCTGTGGATTCTTATTTTTTTTTTCATGATAATTTATTATGAAAGTAGCACTTAAAATCTGTTTCCTGAGTAGTAAGAGAATAAGTCACCCAGCAGCAACCTTCAGGGTGTGTCATAGGCTATTTTAGATCATTTAATCATAAGATTAGCTGTCCTTTCAGAAATTGCACTTTATTCAAGGAGCTGTTATATATTAAGACAATAACGTGATGTGCTCAGTGGTTCCTGGGATCATTTTCTTCCTGTTAGTGCAAGTGGTTTTACTGCTCCTCTCCCCAGGTCCCTGTTTAAAATGAGGGAGTCAAGTAGGAAAATGAACTAAATTTAGCTGTTGACTATTTATTTAGTAATCAATTTCAGCCTTGAATTTTTGTGCTTTGAGGGGTAAAAAAAAGCACACTTTGTCAGTTGTGATTCTCCTGCTCTAATTCCCCCATCGACCTGTCTCTTTTTTTTATCTCAAGTTTTTCAATCTGAAAGGAGCAGATCCAGCTGAGAGTATGAAGTAGTCTCCTGCAATTTGAGTTTTATTGCCATGGCTTCTTCCTACAGCTCTCTTCCTGCTACTTTATCACTGCTATATACAAGTATAGTGCTTTTGAAAGTTCTTAACAACTCTAATTATTATTCTTTCTTCCCCCTCCTATGTTGTACATTAGTGATTTGGGCATATTTTTGGATTGGCATATACTTTGCTCTTAGATTCCAACCTGACTGTGTCCATTGTACAAATAATGCATTAGTGCAGGTGTAAGTGAATCTAGAGGTTTTTATTTTTTCCCATCTCACTCTCAGTGCTGAGCAAAACAGGTGGAAAATATTACCTAATACATCCAAGCACATGAAAAGCTGCTCTACATGATTAATCATTAGGGAAATGTGAATTGAAACCACAGTGATAGCAGTACACACCCACTAGAACAGCTGCTCATTAAGAATGAAAATACAAAGTTTTGACAAAGGTGTGGTAATCTGGATCTCTAATTGCAGAAGACAGTGTGGTAGGGTTTTTTTCCTTTAAGTTACACATACTTAAGATCCAGAAATTTTATTCTTTATGTTATCTATTTACCAAAGAAAAATTAAAACATGATCACATAAAGACTTGTGCTTGAGTGTTCATAGAAGCTTTATTTAGAAAAGCCAAAAACTAGAAAGAACCTAATTATCCATCAGAATGAATGACAAATTGTGGTATACCCATGCAATGAAATAGTACTCGGCAGTTAAAAGGAATGAACTGTTGATATAAGCTATACTCAGAAACATTATGCTAAGTGAAAGAAGCAAGACACAAAACATAATATACTGTATGTTTCCATTCTAGAAAAGACAAAACTGTGGTGATAGAAAATAGGCCAGTAGTTGTCAGCCGCCAAGGGACAGGAAGGGGATTGAAAAAGAGTTACTTTTTGAGGTGATGGGAATATTGTACATTGTGGATGTGATAATAGATCACAATTGTCAAAGTGCATCTAATTTTATACTTAAAATTGGTGAATTAAACCTCTAAGGCTGATTTTTACATAGTCTGATAGAATAAGAATAAAAAATTAAGAGGTCATGGCCTGTTGATTATGTATGTTTTTTTTTAAATTTTCTTTAATAAGGTGACTTTTTCCCCTCCTACTTCCCAGAAATATATCCCCTGCCACTTTAGTGTGATAGCAAAATTTGGTTAAGTTTTTCCATTTTTATGCTTATATACAAAATTTTAAAACTCAAAATCCATCTTCATTTTTAATTTTCTATAATTACTGACTATTACACATTTTTCAAAAGCATAATATTAATGGCTATATAATATTCCACAATAGGGATGGACTATCATTTGTTTACTTAAACAATGAACTCTTTTTGTTATTTTTCTAAAATTTTTCGTATGATTGTCCTGGTATGAATATCTTTAACTTTAAATCTTTGCTTCTTTAAATTAGATATCTGAGAAGGGAATTACTAGATCAAAAGCTATAAATCTTCTAAGGCATATAATATATTTCTGCTTTTCAGAAGGGGTTTGTGTCAATTTGTTAATAATGATAAAAATTTCTCCTTGCATTCTTGTGTATATTAGATATAATATAACATTAGATAACGTTAGATATAATTAAACATTTGTTTAATTATTAAACATTTGTTTAATTAACTTATTGCTTAATTTACATTTCTTTGATTTTTAGGGAGAATGAATCATTTTCCCTGTGTTTGGTACTAGAAATGATATTGCTGGAGAAGAGAATATTATTTATTTTTTAAACAATTATTTTGTTGTTGTATATTGATCTTTCTAAGCAATCATGAAATTTCTGTGTATATTGGGGAGATTAGCCTTTTTTTCTAAGATATGAATTGTAAAAAGTGTTTTCATTTATCAACTTCCTTTTAGTTTACATGGGTCTTTTATTTTTTTTGTCATATATGTAGTGAATTATTTTCTCCAGTTTGTTATCATTATTTGTATTACTACATGCCTGCATACATTGTTGCAAGATAAAAGTATTTTCTGTTTTTTGATGATTTATCCTATTAACAGATATATTGGGGCCTGTATTTATGTCAAGTTGAAGTATTAGCTATTCATCTGAGCCATCCAAGTCTCTGGTTTTCATTCAGTATATAATCAGCATGGTATTGAGGTGCCCACTTTAGGTTCTGGGGATGATATAAGGACACTGATTTAGATTTATTCCATTCATGCTTCACTTTGTAGGAATTCCACTACATAGAGGAAGATCTGTATCGAACGAAGAACACTTTGCAAAGCAGAATTAAAGATCGTGAGGAAGAAATTCAAAAACTCAGGAATCAGGTAGGAATCAGCATTCACAACTTGTGGGAAATGTCATAATAAAGCTACATTTTTTTAAAAGGATGCAGCAAGATCTTTTCTTCCCCTGTTTTCATCTGAATTCTGACAAATATTTATCTCTTGCCGTTGAAGTCTACATTTGTTATATGCCAAGATTTGCTTTTTTGAGAGTCACCCAATGTTAGAATTACCTGCATATTTTCATACCTTTTGATTTCAGTGTGATTGTACTGATTATCAGTTTTCTAATTATGTATTATTTTTCCTTAAAAAAAAAAGTGATAGGTCTCCTATTAATAATTGCTAGGATGTCCATAAAAAAGTCACCAAGCCTTTTTGAAACTCTAAAACTATAAACTTAGAGAAATTGATACCCATGTGCCTTCCACCCAGATCTACCGAAGCCTTTATCATTGTGACTGTAGTTGTCCTTTTCTCCTTTACACACTTCACAAATGTAGGCAAGGGAAGAGGGAACACTTACATCAGCTTTTCCAAAATCTTATAAAAATTGAGAAAAAAAATATTTTATAACATTTTAAGTTATGGACTGCTTTTCAAGTCTGAGAACTTAAAACTAAAATTATTTACTTTTCAGGGTTCAAATTAGGTCATTAGCTAACTAAATAATGAAGACTCATAACCAATGTGTCCATTATATATTAAGTCTATCTAAATATAAAGGATCTTGCCAGCAAAAGGTCAAAGACATGAAAAAGAAGGAGCAAAAAGACTACATGGCTTAACCCTTAAATAAGTGTTTCTGTATATACTACATATATATTGTTTATTACGTCTAAAATATGATCATGATATTTTTTACTTTAGTTGTTGGTTGGTTTTGTTCTGTTTTTGGTTAGAGATTGAACCCTAACCAAGTAACAAGCTAAGCATGTGCTCAACCCCTGAGCTACACCCTTTGATTTGGGCTACTTTAGCCAATCAAAAATTAACCATAAGTCTATGGTTGTGGCTCAGTGGTAGAGTGCCTGCCTAGCATGTGTGAGGCACCGGGTTTGATCCTCAGCACCACATAAAGATAAATAAATAAAATAAAGGTATTGTGTCCATCTATAAATTTTTAAAAAAAAGTATTTTTAAAAAAATTAACCATAGCTGGGCACACAGTGGCACACACTTGTAATCCCAGCAGCTCAGGAGGCTGAGGCAGAAGTTCAAAGCCAGCATCCGCAAAAGCAAGATGATAAGCAACTCATTGAGACCCTGTCTCTACATAAAATACAAAAGAACGCTGGGGACATGGCTCAGTGGTCAAGTACCCTGGAGTTCAATCCCTGTTTACCCCCAACCCCCCAAAATTAACCATAGAAGAATTTCTCTTTAAAGATTTTTTACTTTGGGGTGGGTTGTGGCTCAGTAGTAGAGTACTTACCTAGCACGTGTAAAGCACTGGGTTTGATTCTCAGCACCAAATATTAAAAAATAACTAAATAAAATAAAGTTAAAAGACTTAAAAAAAAAAAAGATTTTTTTTCACCTAATTAAGAACAGAGAAAAACTTTTGTCTCATAGAAGGAAGTTGATTTGTATAATTTAAAAAGAAATTAGCATGTTAATATAGAGAAACCTTATACTTTGAGGTTTATTTTAAGTGAATGAAAAATGCTATTTCTGCTTATCCTATTGCCTTTGGGCCTCCTGGAGAGCAATATGTTTGTTAACAAGTAGGTTCCAGTTTGAATTTTTTTATTCTTTAAAAATTACTGTTCCCATCCCCTAACTAGACTTGTGAAATTAACAAAAATTAATTTGAAAAAGCCAGACCTGAGCTATAACACATAGAAGAAACTATGAGAGAAACTTTACAATTTAGAGGAAGGTGAATTTCTTCAGAAGACACAAAAAGCATTTAAATGTAGATGAAAAAGAGATTGGGCTAGGGTTGTGGCTCAAGCGGTAGCACGCTCGTCTAGCATGCGTAAGGCACTGGGTTCAATTCTCAGCACCACGTAAAAATAAAATAAAGACATTGTGTCCACCTAAAACTAAAAATAAATATTTGGGCTGGGGATGTGGCTCAAGCGGTAGCGCGCTCGCCTGGCATGCATGCGGCGCTGGATTCGATTCTCAGCACCACATAAAAGTAAAATAAAGATGTTGTGTCCACCAAAAAAAAAAAATAAATATTAAAAAATTCTCTCTCTCTCTCTCTCTCTCTCTCTCTCTCTCTCTCTCAAAAACAAAAATTAAAAAAAAGATAAACTGGAATTGATCAAAATTAAAATTGCTGAGCTGGGTTGTGGCTCAGTGGTAGAGTGCTTGCCTGGCATGTGTGAGGCACTGGGTTCGATTCTAAGCTCCGCATATAGATAAATAAACAAAATAAAGGCCCATTTTCAAAAGATATGAGTACAAAAATGAAAGAAAGCAAGCCACAGGTTGGAAGAGATTTGCAGTATATCTGTCTGACAAAAGATTTGTAATGGGGGTAAAAGAAAGTTCTTACTAATAATAAAAAGACACACAACCCACAACCGTTTTTTTAGCAGGTGGAAGGCTATTGAGAGCTTCACAAAGGAAGATGCAGGGAGGGTCAGAGGAGCCCAAGAGTGGGTGCTCCAGATCATCAGCTGCACCACTCCACACCCTCTAGAATGGCAAAAATTAAAGGTTGGCGGTGCCACTTGTTGGTGAGGATATAATACAACTAGAACTCTCACATGCCCTGGGGACACTCAGTAGCATGACCACTGTGGAGTGGTGGCTATTTCTGACGGGGTTAACGTGCTTCTCCCTATGACTGTAGACACTGACTCAATGTAACTGAAGGTGGATGTCCACAAAAAGACATGAATTGTCATAATGTGTGTGTTTTTAAGTAGCCAGAAACTGGACATATCCAAGATCTCCATCAGCAGAAAAATGGAGAAGCAAGTTGTGACACACTTAGCAGTAGTTGTTACACAAGAAAACTACTTTTGTAACAATTTAGACAAATCTTTTTTAAAAAATATTCACACAGAAGCATTCATACTGTATGATTCATTTATAGGAAATTCAAGAATAGGCAAAACCAAATTCTGATGATAGAAATCAGAACAGTGGTTATCTATGGTGTTGGAAATTCTCTTTTTTGTCTAAAGTCAAATAGCTAGAAAATTGCAGAATAGAGATGAGAACCTAGGAGTATGCCCTTTGCACTATACCACAGTAGAAAAAACCGTTTGCATATGTGCCAGTGTCACGTGCATTCACACACACACACAAAAAGAGTTTCACAACCTAGTACCCTCACATACTATGATATGTGAATGTCAGCAAACATCCCATTCTGTTCTGTTAACTTTTTGAGTGCTCATTTTTGAACTACCAAATTCATCAGTCGATACAGTTTGAAAATTGCTTCTGTAGACATTAGTGAATCATTTTAGAGTTTTGGAAAAATAGTTAATGCCACAATATATACGTGAAAATGTAGTAATGTGATTTGTATATTGTTTTACTTTAATTTAGTGTGATAATTTTACGAACGCTTTGTCTTTCAGCTTACCAATAAAACTTTAAGTAACAGCAGTCAGTCCGAGTTAGAAAGTCGACTCCATCAGCTAACAGAGACCCTCATCCAAAAGCAGACCATGCTGGAGAGTCTCAGCACAGAAAAGAACTCCCTGGTCTTTCAGCTGGAACGCCTCGAGCAACAGATGAGCTCTGCCTCCACGTGTCCCGTCAGCATGTCTGGAATTGAGAATGGAGAAGGTAACCCACAAAAAGAACACAGCAGGCAAACATGGTTTTGAAAAACTACAGAAAGGCGATTTTTGTTTGAAAAGAAACTTTATTCCATGAAGAACCCAGTACTTTCTGAAGTGAGACCTGAGCTGTGTGCTGCAGTGTGAGCATAGTAAGATGGGTAGTGGACTAAGGAATGTCCTTACAGGTGTTGGGCGAGGAGAAAGAAGGCCTGAAGACTGGTCATCATGCTGAGACACATAAGATAGTTAACAAGATGCTGCTGATGAAGTAGATAACTCATAGAGAGGGGCTCTTAGGGAACTTAAAACACAATTTGTTTTAATATTGTTTTAATAAATAATTATGAGTATTAAAGGTGATATGCAATTCACAGAAATTCATCCATGCTTTATGGTTTTAAAAGAGGGATCTATAATTTCCCAGAATACATATTCAAAGATAATGTGCCAGTATAAGCATCTGCAGATCAGATTTTTCTCTTTTTTTTTTGGTACTGGGGATTGAACCCAAGGACATTCAACCACAGAGCCACCTCCCCAGCCCTATTTTGTATTTTATTTAGACACAGAGTCTCAGTAAATTGCTTGCGCCTCACCATTACTGAGGCTGGCTTTGAACTAGCGATCCTCCTATCTTAGCCTCCTGAGCCACTGGGATTACAGGCGTGTGTCACCACACCTGGCAGCAGATCAGATTTTTAATCTTAGAAATTGTACATGCAGTCATTCAGCAAATCTTTCAGTTCTATGACTTAAAAATTCTTTAACAAAAAACAATTTTTAAAGAGAAACAGTGTGGGGAGGAAATCATAGTTTAAGTAGAGTGGTCAAAGAAGGTCTCATTGAAAAGCAGCACGTAAGTCCCAGAGGAGGAAAAGAAGTGAACTCTAAGAAGCCTATAGAGAAAAGCAAGCAGAGAAAAGAACAGATGCAAAGGTCCTGAGGCAGGTGTGTTCCTGGATATTTCAGGAATAGAAAGGAATCCAGTGCAGCTGGGTGAGGGCAAAAGAAGTGTTTGATGAATTCAGAAAGCTTTCAGGAGGCTCTGTAGGCCTGCGTAAGGACTCTTTATGAACAAAGTAGGAAGCCATTGAGGCTCTTGAGCGCCTCTGATCTGAGTTACATTTTATCAGGATGCCTTATGGCTGCTACATTCAAGTGACTCAGGCTGGGGGTGTGCTTCAGTGGTAGAGCACTTGCCCAGTATGCACAGGGCCTTGGAGGTGATCCCCAGCTCTGCATTCTAAGAAGTAAATGCAAAGAATGGACTGCAGAGGGCTAAGGCCTGGGGCAGGGGGATTAGGGAAGCCATTGTATCGGTTCATATGAGAAATGGTGATTTCAACCAAAATTGGATTGTGGGGGTCAGTTGAGCTGACAGGATTTGCCGGATTGGTTGTGAAGTTGGAGAGAAAGGAGTGAAGGGTTTTGGCCTGAGCAGATGTCACATACTAGGTCACGGAAAATGCCAGGAGGGGAAGGTCAGCAGGGGACGTCACGTCCGAAGTTTTAGGCCTGAAGCATTTGAGGTGTCCCTCAGACATCCTGAAGGAGGTGCACAGGCAGAGGGTAGGTTGAGAGGGGGAGTCAGGACTAGAGGTAAGAACTTGGGAGTCAGAGTCCTCAGTATCCTACAGAGACTGTGGCACAGGAGCAAAGGCCATTCAGGCTCTCACCACACTGGATATTCATAAACTTTGATTTTTGCTAAAATTATTTTCTTCATTTTTATTTGTTTTATTTTTGTGTATATGGAAGTTTAAACATTTTCTGTAATTGAATTTATCTTTCTTGTCTTCATGGTCTCATCTACTTTGCATATGATGCTTAGAAGGCTGGCCTGGAGAATTCCATCCACGTATAATATATTTCCAACTGTAATTTTCTTAGGATGTTGCTTTTGGTGTCAGTACATTAATCTATTTTTTTATTTAAATAGGCACACGTTTGCGAAATGTTCCTGTTCTTTTTAATGATGCAGAAACTAACCTAGCAGGAATGTATGGAAAAGTTCGCAAAGCGGCTAGTTCCATTGACCAGTTTAGGTAAGCAGTACCTGTCAGGATGAATGATCAACTGTTTTTAAAATGTCTTCTAGGGCTGGGGATGTGGCTCAAGTGGTAGCGCGCTCGCCTGGCACGCGTGCGGCCTGGGTTCGATCCTCAGCACCACATACAAACAAAGATCTTGTGTCCGCCGAGAACTAAAAAATAAATATTAAAAATTTTTTTTAAAAATGCCTTCTATAGGCTGGGATTGTGGCTCAGCGGTAGAGAGCTCACCTAGCATGGGCACGACCCGGGTTCAATTTTCAGCACCACATAAAAAAAATAAATAAAGGCATTGTATTGTGTCCATCTACAAAACAAACAACAACAACAAAAAAGATTCCCCCCCCCCATCTCTCTTTAAAAAAAAAAAAAAAAAATGCCTTCTAGTGGGTACAGTCACAGTTGAGTCCCATCCAGCAGAGCTGAAATTTCAAGTGACATTAACCGGACTTCTTTTGTGATATTTCAATGCCATGAAGTGGCTTAAAGAGGTCTGCCAGTGCCTACACTTTATTGGAAATTTCTAACCCTGGCCATTTCTCTTCTTGGTACAACTAGTTCTCATTGAATCTCATTGAGAAAGCCTCTCCTTCATGTAAAATTATCCATTTGAATGTTTTATCCCACTACTTTATGTATGGCTAGAAGAAAATATGTTGCTGTATCTAACTGAACAGGATATTTTTATTCAAAGCACATAAAGAATACATAAAATGTATATAGTATTATATTTACGTATAAATTTTTTGCACTAGCAAACATCCACCTAATTGAGAAATGTTTTAGCAGTTTGTATATAGCCTTGATAAAGTTCATATCTAAATAACCTATGTACTTTTGCTTCTTGATGTTTATAAATTATTATATAATATAATAATTTTAAGTTTGTTTATTCATTTACTTATTTGTGGTGCTAGGGATGGAACGTGAGGTCCCACACATACTTGGCAAGCACTCCACCACTGAGCCAAATCTCAGTCCTTCCCTCCAGATTTCTAAGCTTTAATAAGATGGTCAAGTGGTTCAGAATGCCAGAATAGAGCTATATTATTAAAAATAATAAGTTAATAAATTTTATATAATATAGTAGTCTTTTCTGACCTTTCTTGTCAGAATAGAGCTATATTATTAAAAATAATAAGAATGGTATACTAAGATTAGGATGCCATAGTAATTCTCTCCAAACTAAGTGCATGAATTTCAACTCTTCATTTATTTAGCATATGTAGTGCAATGTGTTGTGCTGGTGCCAATAAAAAAAGCAGAAAGTTGTTTATACATGTGTCCATCTTAATAGGGAAAGAATGTTGAACAGGGCAGGGTGTGGGTAACATGGTCAGGACGTCACAGGCTTCCACCCGTCTACTCAGGTGTTCACTGAGTGTCTACAGCCTCATCCTTTGAAAGCACATATCCACGCAAAAGCTTCCAGATTAGCTGTTTACCAGTTAATACCAACCAGACTCTCCTTTTCCATGTGGCTTGCCTCATCTTTTATACTTTTGTTCCTAATAGAAAAATTATTTAGAGAGGGACCAAGTTTACCTTCTGTATTTGTGGTTATAGAATTAATAGAAATACCTTATGCTAAAGTTTAACAGCCAAAACCCAAATAATAACTATGACATTTCTATGTGGTTATCTGAAGTAACCATTTAACAATTTACTGTAAAAATCATTGTTCTATGATGACTATATAAATAGTTTTGATTTGCCAAATTATTAAATAATAATAACAGAAAGATTTGTCTTTACATGTAATTCTCTTCTCTCTCTCCCCTGTTTGCACAGTATTCGTCTGGGAATTTTTCTCCGAAGATACCCCATAGCTCGAGTGTTTGTAATCATCTATATGGTAAGTAACAGCTGCCGGTCTTGTTGATATTTTAGCAGTCACTTTTGAAAGAGAATAACTCTTATTTTTGGTAATAAGTTTTCTTTCCTTAGGGCTGTAGTGTAGCTCTGGTAGAGCACTTGCCTAGCATCCCTGAAGCCCTGGGTTCTGCTCCAGCACTATACCAAAAAAAAAGAAAGAAAAGAAAAAATACTTTATTTCTTAAGTAAACAGTTCATTATATCTAGAACATAAATTGTTCAAAGGCTTTTCCAACAAATAAAATTTAAGTGCAGTTTAATAGTTACCTCCATTTTAAGCCCCTATACTGATAAAAGTACAGTAAAAATTATTAGTTGCCTTTTTATCTTGATGTTATAAAGTTGCTTAAATTATTTTCATGTGTTTTGCTTTGTTTTCTAAACAGATGTCAAAGCTCATATATTTCCTTCCAGATTTTTCTTTTTTTTTAAGTTTGTTTATTCATTTACTTATTTGTGGTGCTAGGGATGGAACGTGAGGTCCCACACATACTTGGCAAGCACTCCACACTGAGCCAAATCCCAGTTCTTCCCTCCAGATTTCTAAGCTTTAATAAGATGGTCAAGTGGGTCAGAATGCCATTGCATATGTCTTGTGTGCCTCAAAAGCCCGCTCACAATGCTGGCTGGGTGTGTCTCATAATGATTGGGTTGAATTAAGATGGGCTGATTTCTTGAAAAGAAATAAAAATCTACTTAAAAAGAAATTTCCATGTGAACCACTAGAGGGAAGAATTCTTCCTCTAAATAAAAAGTTTTTAAGGAGGGAGGATGGGGAGAACCAAAAAAAAGAATGGCATCAGAAAGTATTCAGAACACACCCCACTGGGACCAGTTCCCAGGTGTTAGAGTTTTTCAGAGACACAGATACCATCTGCCAGCATGTGATGCCACATGTCGAACACTCCAAGGTGATGAGGCATTAAGGAAGCCTGTCACATCATTTCAGCATTACCTTGGGGGAATTAGAAGAGATTTGTCACTGGATTACATATATGCCCTAAATCAGCCCGTGACACTGACACATTACTCCTGTCAAGAATATTTTCCCAAGGCTGGGGAAAGTGGTAGAGCACTTGCCTAGCATTTGAGGCACTGGGTTCCATCCTCACCAGCACCACATAAACAAATAAAGTTTTCTGTCCATCTATACACAAAAAAAAGAACATTTTCCCAGCCAGGCACAGTGGTGCATGTCTGTAATCCCAACAGTTTGGGAGGCTGAGGCAGGAGGATCGCTAGTTCAAAGCCAGCCTCAGCAACTTGGGCCCTAAGCAACTCAGTGAGACCCTGTCTCAGAATCAAATACAAAAAGGGCTGGGGATGTGGCTCAGTAGTTAAGCGACCCTGGGTTTAATCCCTGGTACCAAAAATAAAAGAATATTTCCCCATCTCCTCTTCACTAAGTCTTTCAGTCAACTCCCTGTATATCTAACGATTTTAATCCTGCCTTCTACTCTGCATGATCCCCTGATTGGCTGTCTGCGCTCTGGTGTGTGCGTGTTGGGAAGGTGCTGAAGCTCAGGGCTTGACTGCTCTCCACTGAGAAGTCTGTGGGCATAGCACCTCTTGATGACCCTCCTGCACTGAGCTCCTGTAGTTGTTCATTTGTTCCTTCATTATTCATCCAGTAAACATGTATAGAGCTCTGCTGTTTGAGATCTGGTGCCTCCACAAGGGTGCTGAGACAGGAGGCACTGCCCTTCCCTCAGTGCACTACTCAGCGGGCCTGAGGGAAAGACTTGATTTATTTATACATTGTTTGTTGTTTTTTCCCCCATTTTTAGGCTTTGCTTCACCTCTGGGTCATGATTGTCCTGTTGACTTACACACCAGAAATGCACCATGACCAACCGTATGGCAAATGAAAGAGCCCAGTTGTTTTGCTGATGGTCTTTGACTAAACCTGGAGTTTGCGGGAAGGCCAGTTGCTTAAACTGCTGAGGAGGGTGCACAAGATGGTTTTATCACTACAGCTTTTAACTTTTTAAGTTATTATATAACTACTCTGCTACCTAAATCTCCCTCTTGTTTCCTTCAAATGGTAAGAGTTTCTAAAACAGACATAATTCAACAAGCTCAGCTCTGCTTTTTGAGTCCAATGGTCTTAATATATGTAGATACTGGGGTTGCTCACCTTTGTACAGACCTCCCTGTATTTTAGGTGACACTGATTATGGGTTATAATCAGGGAAATTGTATTTAGTGATAAAAATAAAAAGTTTTCTTTTTTGGTAATTCAGTCTGCCTTTGTATTTTCATATATTTAACTTTGCAGATAGAGATTTACTTTTTACATGTTAACGACCTGACTGGTGTAAATCTTTTTGTAAATATATAAATAAAATTTACTGTGCATTTTTTCTTTTTTAAATAATGGTTTTTCATCCCCATTAAATAAATAAGACCTTTGCAGATGGATTTCAGTTGAGTGGAGCCTGAAATCACAGCTGAAATCACTCCTAAGTGACCTTAGAGAATTGCTGCTGCTCCCCAGAGGAAGCTCTTGCCTGAGGACCTTGCTCTCCCTTCTTCCATCCAGAGCAGGAGGCCCCTCCATCCCATGCTGTCCTCCTTAGACTCTTGTATACACTCCATTGACTTCCTCCTCTTTTCCGTTTCTCCAGCCTATACCTTGGGTTAATTTATGGCATCCACAGCCCCTGCTTGTCGCACACAGGAACAAATCTGTTCTAGCAACTGTACGCTTTCATTTCAGTGCAGAGATACCAGAATTGTCCTCTGAGGAGAGTCATTTTCCTTCAGTCTGCTATAATACCTGTTTGACTTTGCTTTTCTTAAGTTATTTTGTCAGTTGAGGTTTGGTGGCCTCTTCACATGTGACTAATACACGTGGCTCTTGGCTGTCGAGGAGTATTCCTCCCTATCAGGGAGTTAGGGTTAGGGTACCTAACTGACAACCTGACCAGTTTTATTCCTAACCATATCACGACCATGACACTAATCCACACGGAAGCCTATAAGTCCTTTGAAAGCCTTGGCACATTATGGCATGTGTGTTTTTCTTATTTTTTATCATAAAATAAAGTTTTAAAGGTCAGGGTAGGTGTGTGGGGGCTTTTTCTTCAACTTGTCATGAATGAAAAGGTTCCACATCTTGTAAAATAAATACTAGGGGTTGGTGTAGAACATTCCTAAATCTCCATAGAATTTGTGCAGGGTTCTTGGTTGGGAAATGACAACAATCTGTGAAGTCAGGTGTGATCTCAAACAATAAAACAAGAGTTTAGTCCTGCTGATATTTTGAAGGGTTTCTCTCTTGCTGTCTCTTCTAATTTGGAAACATTCCTTAAAAATGGAATGTGATGTACTTAAATGGAACACAGACCATGCCTCAGCACTGTGCACTGCCAGGCGGTCCATCTCTGTGTGTGTCCTCCTGGCTTTTGTGGGGGTGTCTGTGAATCTTGTTCAGTCTTTACACATTCTTGACACTGGAAATAGTTGGACTGTTTCCAGGATTATTTTTCTGTAGTTACTTATATCTTTAATTGAATTTTGGTTTCATTATTCTTGACCACTAACAAACTGGAGAATTTTAAAGTGTTACCATTCACTTATCCTCAGAGCACATGAAACCTTGACCTAATTAAAGGGCTTGTACAAGAATTAAATAGGTATTCTTCTCAATCCGGTGTATTCATTTAAAGGTATGTAAAATAAATAGATGTGTATATATGCACACACACGTGGTAGCAGAGTTCTGCGCAGCTCTGTATATTCAGGTGTCAGTTGGAAAGTGAGATTATTTTAAATTTTCCTTTCTTGGGCTGGGAATGTAGCTCAGTAGTAGAGCGCTTGCCTAGCAAACCAAATAAAATTTCCTTTCTCTTGAAATTATGCTTTGTGAAAACCACAATTTCTATCCACAGGACAAAAACCTCAGGAAAAGCATGGATTTTGTTAAAGTGTGGTGGGACCAGGCTCACCCTGTTAGTTGGGCAGATGAGGGAGGAGAATGCGGGGCCAGGAGTCCAGCTGTATTTTAAGAAGCCTGACATTCAGCTCTTGCTGTAGGCTGGGCAGGGAAACTGCTTAACTGGGCCTCAACAGGCTCCAGCTCCCTATTGCAAGAGGCCTGCTGAGTGCTGGGGCTGACCAGGGTCAGCCTCTTGGTCTGGATGGAAGGAGGAGAGAGCTAGTCAAGGACTAAAGGACTTTGAGCTATGATTGGCCAGAAGGAAGAGCTGAGATGCTGCCCCAGCCGCTCATCAGCACACATTGAGAAGAGTATTCCTGTTGGTTCCTGAGAGAGAATGTGGATTAAATGATCCTGAACTTCCACACTTCTGATCCATGATGGGCTTCCCTGACAGACTCAAATTATCCCTCCAAATGAGCAGAACTTACGTAAGAGTACTTGAACATCAACCGTGTCATAGAGGAGCCATATTTATGAAGATACTGAAAGGAAAAAGGATGTGTGGTAAAATTATTTTAAGCCACAGTAAAACAACAAAGTGAGCTAAATTCTGAGGGCCCTGAGCACTAGCCACTGCTAGGGGCAGGGACAAAGTGGTGGACAGAGGTCCCTTTCCTTGTGGAGCTTGCAATTAGGTAGGAAGGGCAGGCTAATGCACACAGCCTGTCACTCAGTGTAAAATCCTATGAAGAAAAAATAAAATGTGCAAGGATGTGGAGTGAGATAGCAGGGTGACAAGGAAGGTCCTGTCTGAGGAGGTGGCACTTGGGCAGGGCCTGAGTAAAGGGATGGGCTTTCTAGTAAGAGGCACAGTCCTCTCGATGGGAGTGTGCTTGCTATGCTTGGGGCCCGGGACAGCAAGGCCCATGTGGTCAGAAGGGAATGACTGAGCGGGGAAGGTGTGTGTAGCTGGTCTTATGAGGACCTGTCCACCAGTGTAAGGACTCTGGACTCTTCCCTTCTCTTTTCTGTACGGTAACCCCCTCTGCCTCTGAACCACTGCCTTAAAACAGGGAGAAGCTAAGCAACACCTGAATACAAGGCAGTTATTTCCTAATGTGACATTACGTTCCCTCTGGACCCACTGCAATGCTCCTGTCTTTACTTTTTGCCCTGTAGCACTAGTCACACTGAGTTTGACTCAGTGGTGACATTTATGCATACAAACTTAGCAACTGCTAGAATTTTCTTTAATTCACAAACATGGTTTAAGTCAGTGGACTCCAAGACATAATTAAAACTTTAAATATGATCAGGTCTAGAACAGGGCCCACCCTGCGTGGAGGAACATTAGTTTTTAGGAGGGCAAAAATATCTTATCGCTATGGTATGTAAAGTGCAGGATGCGTGCAGAGATACAGTACACCTGTGGTTTAAGGTTTTATGGAGAATAGTGATGGAAAAATGGTCTAGAAACACGGGCTGGGGCTGGGGCTCTGTGGTACAGCGCTTGCCTTGCACATATGAGGTACTGGGTTCAATCCTCAGCACCACATAAAAATGAATAAACGAAGATATTGCATCCACCTATAACTAAAAAATAAAAAAAGAAAGAAAGAAACACAAGCTGGAATGATAAGGCAGAGACCTGGTTCCTGGCCTTACCCAGTGCAGCTTGGTATAGGCCATTCACCAGGTTTTGGTCTTCACTCCAAGAAGTGAGTTGTTGTCACCAGTGTAATGCCAGCAGAGGGGACGGGTGCTGTTCCTAAGCCGAGGCTCGGTCCTCTCAGGTCTTTCCACCCAACTTGTCCCTTCTCCATGAGTCCAGCATGTCCCTCCTCTGCCCAGATCCTGAGTGAGGAAGTCCTGGGGCATGTCTACAGTGGACAGACAGCTTGACGAAAAGTAAGTCCTCACCCGTGGTGACCCCTGAGACCGGAGGACCGTGTTGCCATGGCATAAGCCAGCCACGTGTGTCCTTCCCTAGCAGAAGTGCTGTCCCCTGTGTCTTGGGAACACATCGAAGAGGGCAGCAGAAGAGCCAGAGAAGACGTGGCAGGGGAAGTGGAGGTCGGAGCCATGTGGCTGGCCTAGAGGCGGAGTGTGTCAGGCAGATTTCACCCCGTGACCAAACCCTGAGAGAACAACTTAGGCAAGGGAAAGTTCATTTTGGCTCCCATTTCAGAGGCTCGGTCCATGGTTGGCCAAGTCCATGGCTCTGGACCCTGTTGAGGCAGCACATTGGGACAGAAGGGTGTGGCCAAGGGAGTCTGCTCATGGAGGCTGGGAAGCAGGGAGAGTAGGGAAGGGTCCTCATGGAGGAGGCACCCTGCGAGGGCACGACCCCAGTGGCCTCCTCCAGCCAGACTCCCCACACCACCTACAGTCCATTTCAGTAGGATGGTCAAGCTGACAGTTCTCACAAGCCCATCATCTCACCCAGAACATTCCTGCATTAATCCAGGAGCTTTGGAGGACACCTCATACCCAAACTATAACAGGGAAGCCGAGCCAAAGAATGCAAGCAGACTCTAGAAGCTGGAAAGACAAGGAAAGGGGTTCACCCAGAGCTTCCAGAAGAAATGCAGCTCTGCCCAAATCTTGATCTTAGCCCAGTGAGACTTCAGAACTGACCTCCAGAACTCTGTTTTTCAAGCCACAATGGGTGGTAACTTGTTATAGCAGCAGTAGGATACTAATACTGTCCCTCTCAGGTCTAAGTGCCCTCAGCACACAGGAGCCCCCAGTCATAAAACCTGGGCTTCATTAATTGCCTCTTCAGTCTCTGTCACTCTTGCTGGACTCTAGGCTTGTAGCATTATTATTATTATTATTATTATTATTATTATTATTATTATATCTAGAACCTAGATTGGTAGAAGGCACTTAGTAAAAACTTAAGGCGGATTTGTGGAATGAACGATCACTTTACAAAACCAGGACAAATGAGAAACAATAATGTGATATCAAAAAGAACCTTGAAGCTGGCTGCTGCTGTCCTCTGGCCGGCTGGCTTTTTAGCTGTGGTGCGAGGCAAGAGACCTGACATCTCCCACCCTCGCTTCCTCCGTAAAGTTGGAGAAAAGGCCACCATCGGAAAAAGGGCATTTTTCGAAGCTGCAAAGTGCACTCGGTGTTGGTCTTATTTTAAAGTGGAATGAGACTGAGAAAGTGAAAACAGCCCCCCTGACAACCCGTCGGCCCTGTTCCCTGCAGAACATAAGCAGTACTCAGAACACGACATTGACAAGGCCACTCTCGTAGGCACAGAAAGCACTAATCACCCCTCCAGGCCCGGGCTCCTTTCTGGGTAACTGCTGCTCCCCCAGGAAGAGAATTAGCCCCATTTACCCTCTTCCTAAGTAACATTATTGAGGTCCTCAGTAACTCACTGCCCCTGCTGGACAGTGTCCACCCAGGCTGGCTCCTTTTCCT
Organism: Marmota flaviventris; assembly: GCF_047511675.1. Lineage (NCBI taxonomy): Eukaryota > Metazoa > Chordata > Mammalia > Rodentia > Sciuridae > Marmota > Marmota flaviventris. The sequence continues at coordinate 12,799,947 of NC_092499.1, read as the reverse complement.
TCACCATCACCAGACACAGCCCCGGAGGACCATCTCTGAGCACTGCCTCCAGCTCCGCACACCTGACCTCGGGAGCCTGTGTTCTGTTTACTGTTTGTTGTGACCACAGGTCAAGGCCGCTCCTTGGCCAGCTGACTCAGCGAGGCGCCACCTGGTCAATTTAATTTTACAAACAAACAGGTTCTGCGATGCACCCCGGTCCTTCAACGACTTACCAGTGGGATCACACGTATCTTTTGTTTGTTTCCACGTCGCCATGGGTTTGGACTCTTTGGTTTCAAAACAAGGCAGTTTCTCAAACCTGTCTGACGTGTGGGCTCCGATTTCACATCTTGGCTAACCCTCCCAGGAGCTTTTAGTCGCTGGAGAAAACCTGCTATGTTTTTTTTCAAATAACGCTCAGTCCTGGGGCGAGGCCAGATGTGCTGATGGGAGGCAATTGCTCTCCGCCAGCCGGAGAGGACACAGGTGTGTGTCCCCGCTTACATCTGCCTGAGGTCTGGGCCCTGGGAGCCATCGCCCCACTAGCCACCCAGGCAGGAACTCACCTTTCTGCAGGAGGTGAACAAGAGTGTTTGCTTTAATTTTAGCCATAACACTGCCCCTAAAAACATTTCATATCACTTTAGTTTCTCTGATTATTAGAGCAAGAGTCCCTAATCATGGAAAATAAAGTCCCGCCTTTTCTTCCCAATTGTAGATGTATATGTGCATAGGAGGGTCCAGGCGAGCAGCAAGCTGATACCACAGGCCCGACTGACCTCTGGGCTGGAACCCGAGAGAACCCATACAGAGGCCCCGGCCACACTGCCAGACTCCTGACCCCAAGGACACGTGAGATGTCCCAAGTCCACTGCTGGACTGAGGCCTGTGTTAGGCAGTGAGCACACTGGTCTGTGCACTCGCACACTGTGGGGGACTCCTGGGTGCAGGCCACAGACACCCAGCTCTGACTGGCGTGGGCAGAAAGGAAGCCTGTGGGTTCACCTGCTTCTGTTGTGTCTGAAACCAGCCCCGGCACTGCTCTCCTTTCTTCTAGGCTCCCTTCCTTCTGTGCCAGCTTGATTCACAGGTGGCGGCTCCCCAGAGGTGACCACACTGCTCCAGTCACATCCCAGCTATCTCCCAGCAGCCCAGCACGCACCCTGGGGCCGGAGTCCATCGGCTCAGGATGCACCGACTTAGAACTTGAGCCCACGGGTTGTGAACAGAAAGAGGGACGGATGGGGGCCCAAAGGAAATGACAGGCTGCTGTGGGAGAGGGGGTGGGGGCTGAGGTCCGCCCAGCAGGACAGCGCCTGCCTAGAATGCTTGAGGCCCTGGGTTCCGTCCTCAACCCCCAACCCCCAAATAGGAATGGAAGCCAAAGGATAAAAACCACAGCCATCTGCTGTGAGTGCCCTTCCAACTGCAGAAACAACTCCATGAGCCATTCTGTCGACATAACGGCGGTCAGTATTATAGTAAGCACCTCCCACAGGCTCTCCACTACAGTTAAAGATATAGACAGGAAAAATGTCAAACTTACAGAGTTGAAAAAATAATACAATGAACACCCACAAGCCCTTCGCTGAGACTCCTTCATTGTTAACATTTGCCCCATCTGGAGTCTCGGTCTCCCCCCACCCTGCCCACCTTCTTTTGGTCCTTCAGGTTGGCATCTTGAAGAGCGTGAGCTGATTATCTCATGCCCTTAGAAGGACCATGGTGTGGATTTGACATTTGCGGGGAGAATGTTACAGAGGTGACCCCGGATCACTCCATCAATGCAAGAGGCGCAGGCCAGGGATGCGAAGTCTGACCTCTTGGTTCAGAGGTTGAGATCACTCCCTCCCAACAGTGTCTTCTTCCCTTGGCTGTGAGTGAATGTCCTCGCAGGCAGGGTGACACCTTAAAAACTTGCAAACTTCCTATTCTCCAATGAACGTTCGTGGTTTGGGGAGCGCTTTGATGATCCTTAGGGAAATTATTACACTGGTAGCTGAAATGGTGATTTTCTAACTCTGCCATCTTCCTTCTGTCTTGTTGGCTAGTCTTTTTCTTTCCCTCTACTCCCCCTCTTCAAAACACTATCTCTGAGTACTTACAGATTCTTTTAAAATTCAATTTGTTGAGATGCATCAACCTCATTATTTTTTTTTTAAAAAAAATTTTTAAATATTTTTTTAGTTGTCAATGGGCCTTAAATTAATTAATTTATTTCTATGTGGTGCTGAAAATAGAACCCAGTGCCTCACACATGCTAGGCGAGCACTCTACCGCTGAGCCACCACCCTGGCCCCCTCATTACTATTATTGATACTTAAATTGACCCACATTCAGCTGGCTTGATTTTGCCTTCATGAGTTTTGAGCATTTCTTCGCTTCCTGGAACTCCGAAATGTTCCAGTCTAATCTGATACTTTCTTGCCCTGGACCTGAAACCAGCCATATCTACAACCATCCACCTGATTCCTTTTAGTGGAAAATGATGTTTAGAATCCCAGAGCTCAACACCGGGACCTTCCATACAATTTTTAAAGTTGCTAACCACCATTTTAATCGTTTCATGATATTCCCATTAAGCAATGGGACTCTGCAATTTCACTCTACCATTAGTGCTGAGTTTCGTGGCCCTGCGGAAGGAACCCAGGGCCTGGCTCACGCTAGGCAAGAGCTCCACCGTTGAGCTATGTCCCAGCCCTGTGGTATGGGCACTTTGGAGAGAATCTTTCACTATTCAAAACAATACTCAGATGAAAAGCTGTGAGTGAAAGTCTTTCCTTTGTTTTGAATTGCTCCAGGATACGTCCTGGATCAGGGTCTCTGGGTTAAAGGGTAGAGACACTTTCCAGACTGTTTCCAAACCACCCAATTGCCCTCCAGAAAGAGTGTGTGAGCCTACCCACCCTCCAGGAGCCGATTCTTAGTGAGCTCTAAGGGCGAACGTTTTAGAATTTGAAAAAGGACAGCTTAGCAAACCCAGCAGCCCTCACCGCATCTCCTGGGGTCAATACTCAAGTCTTTGATAACCAGTCAGGCAGAATTTTTTTTTGTTTATTCTTCGAACATGTTTTATAAAATCAGGTCATTTTAACCAGAAGACCCAGCAAAAGAGGAACTGAGTGACAGCTGTGTCCTCACGATGGATAATGAGCGGGAGGGGGATTGAGACAGGTCTCCCCCAGCGTGGGCCCTCCCAAGGCCGACACTGCTGGTGTGTCACCTGCAGGTGAGGCTCCGAGGCCCCAATCCCCCAAGCCTGCAGTCACTACCCACTGCAGCCCCTTCCCATGGACCAGAGGACTCCCAGGGGAACACGTAGCCCTCACCATGACGTGCACAGCCACTAACCAGGGGAAAGACAGCCCTGCAGAGAGCCGGACCAGGCCACACTCAGTCCTCAGGACACACAGCATCAGCCACAGCTGGTGGGACCCCATTGGAGCCCACCCCAAGCTGAGCACTTCATCCTGAGGGTGAGGATGGCTCTCAGGAGCAGCAGCCTTGGGTCTGCGGGTTACAGAGACAAAGATTTCAGTCAGATTGGTTGCAATGCAGATGAAGGTGTGCTACACAGAGAAAGGGACACCAGGTGCTCACGGCATCTCCACTCAGCATTTTGCACCCACCAACTCCCTCCTTACTTGGTTTTGTCCCCTGTCCTGGTCCGGTCACCACCATCGCCACCCCTCAGCCCTTCCTGGCTACACAGCACCCGCTGCACGCCCACCTCCGCCCTCACCACGCTGGCTCAGGAGCCAGCCGCTCTTCTTTCCTCGGTTCATTCATCCATGCATCATCCAAAAACAGGGCACCCAACTAGCATCACTTATTCTAACTAATACAGAAATCAAGCCTTGGATTCAAGAAGTCCAACAAACTGCAGAAGGATTAAAAAAAAAAACCAATAAATTTACTTTACATAGACAAATCATAATAACATTGCTTAAACACAAAGACAATGAGGACATCTTCAGAGCAGAAGAGGAAGAAACAGAGACTGCTTTCCAAGCCGCAACAGGAAGATTGATAGCTGCCTTCTCATAAGCAATAACAGGATCCAGAAGGCAGGGCATGTTTACTTTTCTTATTCTGAGAAAACAAAACTGTCATCCTTGAATTCTACATTCAGCAAAAGCATCTGTTCAGAATAAGGATAAAATAAAGACATTTTCAGACAAAGGAAAATTGGACTATTGAATTGAGTTGTAACAGGTTCTGGAAAAAGTTGAAGAAGGATAAATCCTAGGACCTGCGGATAGCTTGGTCCCAGGCTGCTCTGAGCTCTCTACTTTTGCTCAAGCCAAAGCAATAGGAAATGGAAAATGGGGACCTTAATGGGTCCAAACACTGTTCCTACCTGAGAATAAGTTACACAAATGAGTGTAACTGTTAGCTATCGCCAGGTAACAAAAATCACACTAAAAACTCAGTTCCTTAAAACAATATTATCGCTCATGAGTCAGTAGGATGATCTGCTGACCTGCACCAGGGTCAGCTGATCTCATGGGGGCTTGCTCCTGGTCTGCAGTTAGCTGGCAAGTCCGCTGCTTACCTGCTGGTCTACATGGCTCTGCCCTATGTCTGAGTTGGCTGGCTATCAGCAGGTGTGATGGGGGTGCCTGGGCTCTGTCTTTCACCATCCAAAAGGCTAGCCTGAGCTGGTCACAGGAAGGGGCAGGGATCCACGGGAAGAGCAGCAGCAAGACCAGGCACAGAAATGGCACAGTGTCACTCCCTAGCCCAAGCCCCCAGAGCTAGGGAAATAGACTCCACCCCCTAGTGGAGAAGCTAAAAAGTCACCATAACAAGGCAGAGAGGGAAATCATGCAACATTGGGGCCAGTTTTTCTCATTAGTCTATCAAGTGACTGAAAGAAAAGCACAAGCTACTGTGGAAGAAGGAACAAGTCTTCTTCCTCCCAGAGGAATGCCATGCCTTAGGCTAAGGATCTTTCACGTATATATTTCATCTACCCAGTTTTATTCCACTGGTAGGGAGAGAAAGTAACCTGACCAAGGTTGCACAGTCAAGAGGCCATGACGCAGGCAGATGGACGTGAGAGCCAGCCTCTCACCTGCCCACTCCATTGCCTTCTTGGCCCCGCTGGGACAGTTACCTGGGCGTGTACCATGTGACATCAAACCCCTCTGGGCTTCAGGTACTAATAAACACATGTGGGCCTAAGGTGAAGTAATGTTTGTTAATGCTTTGAGAAAGACCCTCCCCCCATACCGACTAGTGAATAAGTGTGAGCCTGAAACTCACCCAGACCTGGCTCTGCCAGTTGCTTGGCCAGTCACTGATCTCTCTGAGTCTTTGTTTTCCCATCTGCAAAATGGGGGACCCATCTCGATTGCAAGGATTAGGGGAGACGATGTCTTCTTCAATGCCTGGGTCCAGCCACACACAGTAGGTGCAGGATAAATGCAGGCTCCCTCCCCCACTATCTCCTTCTGTTCACTGGGGGTGGGGGTGTGACTGGAAAGGGGTCTCGGAGCAGCTTTGCCAGGCCACCTGATAAGAAGGGGGCAAGCTCCGTCTCCTTAGTCATCATACATGGATTGCTCCTTCCTGCCGGAGCATAATTAAATCTGAGAGCAGCGAGCACACATAATTAATGATGAGGATTGTTAGGCGTGACTTTGGTTAATGTCTGTGACTGTGGAAGAGCCTAGTCATGGGCAATTAGTCTTTATCGTGTAATTACGACGCTCAGTTGGCAGGAGGGGAGTGAGCAGCTTGCAGGTCTGGGGCGGCAGATGGAGGGCTGGGCCTTCCTGGGCATCCAGGACAGACTCAGGCCAGACAGGACAGGAGTTCTGGGAGGAGGTGGTGGCCCAGCCACCCGCTGTGCACGGAGGCCACGGGGACAACTCTGCTATCAACATCAGAGTCCTGGAGGGGGATATTTGAAGTCTGAGTTAAAAGAAAATGGAAAAATGAATTATTTAAACTTTACATTGTATTCATTTATTTACCTTCTGAATAGGTAATACATTCCCTTGGTTCTAACATTGAAATTGTGAAAATCTTCCTTCCACACTGACCGTCATTGTTATCCAATGTATGTTCTCTACCCTACTTTTTTTTTTTTTTTTAATTGAACCTAGGGGTGCTTAATGACTAAGCCACAACCCCAGCCATTTTTGTGTTTTATTTAGAGACAAGGTCTCTCTGGGTTGCCTAGGGCCTTGCTAAGTTGCAGAGTCTGCCTCTGAACCTGCGATCCTCCTGCCTCAGCCTCTTAAGCCGCTGGGATTATAGGCCTGCATCACCACACCCAGCCTCTCCCCCACTTTTCTAAAAAACACAAATGTTAGTAAATACATTGTTTATTTATTTATTTATTTATCACAAAAAGCTTCCTCTAGGGCAGGTGACTGCTCTGTGTGATACTATGCTGGTGGTGGGTATTATGTACATCTGTCCAGGCCCACAGAGTGCACATAGCAAGGGTGCATGCACCCTGTGGGTGACAGTGGTGCTCTTGTGGGTCTGTTGACTGTAGGTTCTTGTAGGTCCAATGATCTCAATGGACCATTCTATATGACGTTCTGGAACAGGCAAAGCTACAGAGATGGTGGAAGGATCAGTGGTTGCCAGAGGTTCGGGAAGAGATGGTCGGTGGGATGCAGGGGGTTTCAGGTTGGTGAAACTGCTCTGTCATTACGTGATGGGCATGTGTCATTCCACTTTTGTCCAGATCCCAGGAGTGTACCCCATGGGCTATTGCTGTCAAAGGTCTGGGAGTTCCATTGTGGAAGGAGGATGGTGGCGATGGGTGCAGAGCATGAGTATCCTCAAAGCCACAGAGATGCTCACTAAGAACAGTGACTCAGTAGAATTTATGTTGCACATATTTACAATTTAAAAAAGAGAGAGGGGCTGGGGCTGTGGCTCGGCGGTAGAGCACTCGCCTAGCATGTGCGAGGCGCTGGGTTCAAGCTTCAGAACCACATAAAAATAAATAAACAAAATAAAGATTTAAAAAATACCCTAAAAAAGATGTTTAAGAAAGAGAGAGAGAGAGAGAGAGAGAGAGAGAGAGAGAGAGAGAGAGAGAGAAGAGAGAGAGAGAGCTCTGTAAACATAGACTTTAGGCCCTGGTCATGTAAGGACACTGGCCCGTCGAGTGTGACCTAGGGGCAAGACCAGGGCAAGGTGTTCACAGGAAATCATGGGCAGGGGAGTGATCAGTGTGCATCTGGAACTCTCTGTACTTTCTGCTCAATTTTTGTGTCAACGCAAAATCGTTCTCAAAAAATAAAGTCTTTTAGTTTCCCAAAGCCTGGGTTGTGTCAAAAACCATCTTGTGATGAGCAAACCGCAGGCTGTGTGTCTTCCCGAGGGATCTGGGCAGGCTCTTGTGCTGTGAGAGGAGTCAACTATGAATCATCCCCTGGGTCACAGAAGTGACAGGTCCCCGCCAGAACTGGAGAGCAGGCCTTTATCATCCTGGCTGAAAGCAGAGCTCTCCGGGCTCCCAGGAGCGCACACAGTGAGTCTCACCTCTCTGGGCCATAAAGTCCCAGCTGGTTGGAGGCAGCAGTGCCAGGGCTGGGGGCAGGCTCCTGGGTATCAGACCAGGGTGGGCACAGATACAAGGAAGGCCTCCACAGCCCCCACTCCCACCCGTGGGCAGCCCACTAGCTCCAACCCCCTGACCTCAGCTGTCTGTCAGTTGGAGACACTAATCCTTTCTTTCCCACCCCTGCCACATCCTCCTGCGTCCAGGGCATGCTTGGAGGGGAGGGTGGACAAGCACAGGCTCTGTCCAGGATGCTATCTGCATCCATTGGGAAAGCAGAGGCCAGGGAAAGTGCTGGTGACTGGCTCAAGGTCATGGCCCCTCCCACCTCCTTGAGACTGATGCAATCAAAGATTGGCTGGAGAAATTTCCAGATGGCTTAAAGTAACCTTGACCTCTATTCCAGAGAGATCCTGTACCCAAGGGCCCTAAGATTGAGCTTGCTGGTTTGTTTTTTCTTTTACTGCTTTGTATTTATTGTTTTAAATAATTTACCATGGTTTTAAGTAATTGCACATTTTACTTTTTTAAAAAAAATTTTAGTTGTAGATGGACACAATACCTTTATCTATTTATTTATTTTTATGTGGTGTTGAGGATTGAACAAGGCAAGCCCTCTCCCACTGAGCCACCCCCCCCAGCCCCACCCCACCCCCACATATTACTTTTAACTTACCATCGTTTAAATAATCGCCTCCATTGTTTTATATATGTTACTGCAAAGTTGATCAATGTTGCATGTAGAACATTTAGACCAAAAGAAAGGAAAAAAAAAAAATATATATATATATATATATATATATATATAAAGAAAATTAAGATACATGCATTCACACCACTCAAAAATACAGATGTGGGCATTTTGAACTTGAACACTGGTTCTTTTTTCTATATCTTTTCATGTGTTTGTGAAACAAAGTTTTACCAGTGCTCACTGTGTGTCAGGCACTGTTCTAGGCACTGGCAACATAATGATCACTAAGTCTGGGTTCCTGACCTCAAGAAGCTTAAAACTGGATACACGGACGCAGGCTCATTGGCTCCAAGGCACACGCATGCGCACCTGTGTTCCTTCTGTCTTCCCGTCTCCCTCTTAGAGTTTGGTTTCTTGACTGGTACAGAACATCATGTCTTGGAAACCGTTTTTTTCCCTACTTAATGTATTCCCAACCCTTTCCCATGTGAGGAAACATTGCTTCACAATCTCATCTCAAGGGTTACATAGTGTCCTGTTCTGGGAATGTGCCAGAGCTATTTAATCAACCTGTTGTTGCATAGTTAGGGCTTCTGTGCAAATCTTCCTAGCTGGATCTTTGAGCACACTCGTGGTTATTTTCTTTAATTTTTTTTTTTTTATTATTGTGGTCAAATACCTAGAACATAAAATTGGCCATTTTAGCTGTTTTTAAGTGCACAGGGGCATCAGTACATTCACATTTTGCAAACTTCACCGCCCCGGCCCCCGCCCCCTCCACAACTCTCTTCATTTCATGAAACTGAAACTCTGTGGCCATTAAATACTAACTAACTCCGCTCCCCTCTGCCTGCCCTGGGAGGCATGGGTTATGCTTTCCCCTTGTCTCTGCATTTGACGACTCCATAAGTGGGATCACATGGTGTCGCTGCTGGCTTACTACACTTAGCCCACTGTCCTCAGGGGTCATCCATGTTGCAGCCTAGGTCAGAGTTTCTGTCCTTGCGAGGCCAAGTGCTACTCCATGGCATGATCTGCCACATCTGACGCAGCCTTCTGAGGTCCTTTCTTCGGACCGCGACCTGGAAGTGGCCTTGCCAGGTGAAAATTCGCCCTGCTTCTCCCTGAGCTTCTCCAGAACGCCTGCCCGTTTCCTGAAGCTTTGCCAGCACTGAGCATCGTGAACTTTTTTCTTTTTAAAAAACATTTTTATATGATTTTAAATTTGCAGAAAGCTTGCAAGAAGAGTGCAGAGAACTCCCCACCTGTTCTCCTTCTCGGGCTCCTCCGCCACCTCCTCCCTCCTGCACAGTTTTTCTTTCTGAGCCTCTGAGTAGGCTGCTGGATCATACCTTAGGTATGTCGATGTGGCTTTTCCTAACAACCTCTTACATAACCACATACAATTACAAAAAAATAAAAATAAAAATCAGTAAATTTACCCTGATACAATACCACAATTTTGCAATCCATATTCAGTATTTTACCAAGTGTTCCAATAACGTCCTCCACAGTTTCCTGGCATCCAGGATCCAAATGCAGGATCACACATTGCATTTAGCTGGCAAGTCTCTTGAATCACTTTTAATCTGGGATATTATACATTTTTAAAACTTTTGCCAGCCTGAAAGACACCAAATTGTATCTTCTCGTTATTTGCACTTCTTTGATTTCTGGCAAAAGTGAACACTTCTCCTGATGGGAATGAATTATTTCTCTATATTCCCTTTTGGCACTGCCTGGGGATGTCCTCTGTCCTTCTTTTGCTCCTAGATTTATCCCAGCACTTTAGGACTCAGAGTTGACCTTCCCTAGCCGCGCTGCTGCCTGGCCCCGTCTCCTCAGATGGGCCTCTTGGCGAGAGTTTTGAAATAGCACAGTTGCGTTCTCTGACCAAGGACACCCCATCTGTCCTTCCAAACTCCAGGGAGTACAGACCAGTGATTCCTGTTTGGGTTCCGTGTTTCCTGCAGGATCTGACCCTCCGCCAGCCCCGGCTGTTTCCAAGAGGCCACCTGCTGCGTGTCAACGTGGTCAGCGGCCCCCAAGGTTGCTGTTGATCAATGTCTGCTGCAGGCGGGTCCTGGTGGCCAAGGCCTGGTCTGTGTCCTGGAAAAGGGGGATTGCGGCACAGTGGAAAACTCTGGGGACTGCAGGGGACAGGTGGGGGTCTCAGATGCCCAAACAGCAGCAGGCGCAGGCTGGACATCACTTATTTAACCTGAAAAAAGCTCCTTGGTGTGGCGGAGCTTGGTCCCTCTCCTGGAAAGATGGAAAATGCTGACTCTCATGCACAAAGCCACCAACCAGGAAAGAACAGCCAGGCCACCAGAACACCACATTCTCTTTGTCACTTGGGATTGCTATTTACTATGAAGATTTTTATACTCTTTTGTGTAGTCATAAAAAGAAAAAAAAATAAGAAAATAAACTTCAGTATTCAGGTTCTGACTCTTACTTCATATTCTTTTTTCTGTCTTAATTTTTTCTAATGAGGGAAAATTTAAATATGTAAAGTTAGTGCAAATAGAACAATGAGTTCTCAGGTGATGGCTTATCCCCACCCCTAAACCTACATCCCCCTCCCACATTAGTATGGAATAAACTTTAGACATCATTGACTTTCCTCTGTAAACTCTTCAGGTTTTGTTCCTTTTTTCTTTCTTTCTTTCTTTTTTGGTACTGAAAATTGAACTCAGGAGCACTGAGCCACATCCCCCGCCCTTTTTTATATTTTATTTAAAGACAGGGTCTCACTGAGTTGTTTAGGGCCTTGCTAAATTGCTGAGGCTGGCTCTGAACTCACAGTCCTCCTACCTCAGCCTCCTGAGCCGCTGGGATTACAGGCATGGGCCACCACACCCAGCCAAATTCCATATGTTGAAACATAATCTTCAGTGTGATAGGGAACTTCAGGAGGCGGTTGAGTCATGAGGACAAAGCCCTCGTGGATGGAATTAGTGACTTTATGAAAGAGCTGAAGAAACTAGCCTGTGTCCCTTTGGCCCTCTGCTTCTGCCAAGTGAGGTCATAGTCCCCCCCTCCTCCAGAGCATGCCACAACAAGGTGCCATCTTGGAAGCCAAGAGATGGGCCCTCACCGAGCCTATAAGTGCCTTGGACTTTCCAGCCTCCAGAACTTCAAGAAAATAAATATCTATGGTTTATTAACTTCCCAGTCTTGGGCATTTTGTTATAGCAGTGCAGCCTCAGACAACATGTCTCTCAATGTCTTCTAATCCATGTTATCCCTCCCTCATTTTTTATCTTGCAATCTGTTGGTAGAAGAAACCAGGTCATTTGAGCTTTAGAGTTTTTTGCACTCTATCAGTTGTGTGTTTATAATATAATTTAGCATTTCTCTAATTCCTGTATTTTCTACAAACTAGTAGTTAAACCACGAGTGTTTTGATAATCCAAAGGAAGATTACTGCCAAAGTGCCTCTCTCAGTAAATGTGAATTTTCCTTAAAGAGGGCCGGGAGAGAATCAGAAAAGACTGAGCAGACCAGGACGATAGGGTGGAGTCAACAAACCCAACTCTGTTACTGATTACAGTTTGGGGTGGGTTACAGGTTCTTGTTAAGTGGGAAAGGTCGGGGATGGACATGAGATCCCAAGGCTCAAGGGAGCAGGCTTTCTGAAATCAGGTGCCAAGGCCTCTAGAAGGTCATCTGGGCAGCCAGTGAGCTCAGCCCATCCTGAGAGTGAAGGCAATTGAAGGCAACTGGTCTACCTGGTACAAGGAGGCCCAGGTCTCTGCATGGCTCAGTAGACCCTTGGAGTAGACGCTGAAGCTGGCCTGGCCTTCAGATTTCCCAGAGGGGTTTAGATCCACCTGCCTCCTATGGAATATTTGTGCCCAAGGTCCCCAGTGAATGCTGGCTCCTGTCTGCACTAACACCAGGGATGGCCACAGTAGGTCTCCTGGTGCCCATGTGTCCCAGTCCCTAGACAGGGTTATCGTTTCTTTCCTTTTCTTCTCTTCCTTTCCTCCTTCTCCTTTCCCTCTCCCACCCCCAGGCTCCTCACGCTGGCTGTCACTCTCTTCCCCTCTTTAGTATCCATCCGGTTGTTTTCAGTGCACTAGAGGGAGCTGTTATTTAACAAACTCTTCAGGCCTGGGAGGGTTATGGAGAGCCACCTGACTTTCAGCCCCTGGGGGAGGATCAGGTTACAGGAGTGTTACATAAGCAACTCCTTCCAGCTCGGCACCCACTAAACACAGTGAGCTGATCAGAGACCTGGGTTTGAGTTCTGCTCTGCCATCTGCCATCTCCAGCTGTGGAGGAACCCCCCCTGCCGCACCCCCTTCCCCCTCGCTGGCTTGGTGTCCTCAGGACAGCTCCTCAGGTGGCTAGGCACGTGACTCTAAATCCCAACTCTACCACTTACCTGCTGTGTAACTTGGGCAGGCTCCTGGCCTCTCTGAGCTGTCCCCAGGAGTACACCAGGGCAGCCTCCTTACCTACTCCTAGCGCGAAGCCCAGGGGATGGGAAATACTCCATAGTATTATTATTTACGAGATGAGGTTGGCCCAGGTGAAATGCGTTTCTGTTTGTGTCTGCAGCCTGGCAGGGACTTGTGGCTGGAGGATGTCATTCTGTCCTGTGTTGACATTACAGTTTTCCTAATGAGGTAACCTCCGCTGACCTCCAGGTGACACAGACCTAACTGGTCCCTGCAAGGTGGCTTCACGGTTCTGCTAGGAGGACTCTGTCAGGGCTGCTGCACACAGGTCTCCATGGCGACCCCTCAGGACAGCCTTGGGTGGTCCACACTGGGGTCTCAGCAATGGGAGAAGGATGTGAGCAGACTGAGTGGCCTGAGGGGTACCCAAGTCCAAGCCCCACCCAAAACACCTAATAGAAACAGGACGGCTTCTAGGCAGATGTGCAGGGAGGGCCCAGATGTGGGGTCTTCACGGCTCCTGTGCACAGGGGCACAAGGAGGGGTGACATCAGTGGCAGTGGGCAAGGCTACAACCTGGCCTGCACTTCACTCAGGACCACAGCAAATAGGCTCCAGGTGTTTTTACTGAAGTAGGAGGAAATGGGACGCAGGAGGCCTCTGCCAAGCCTCCAGAGAGGTCCTCTCCTCTGGCCTCCAGTGTGGCTGCCACTTCCTGAGCCCCCTGCTCAGCCCCACAAGCCCAGTCTCCCGGCGTAGTGGGGGCAATTCAGGAAAGTGGCCACTGGGGATGCCCATCTCTGCCTGATTGATAGGAATATGAACTTTGCCCTCTGATGAGGTTAAAGATGAGGAAAAGCTAGAGATGCAGAATACAAAGGAAAAATCAGAGGCCTGGGATGGGGTGGGAAGGAGAGGATACAGTGATGGGGAAAGGCACTATTGGGAAGGCAGAGGCGGAGAATGTTCCGTCTTAGAGGAGAGATACACGACGTGCTGAAGAAGCAAAGTCTTGGGCAGGGCAGAAATGGCCCCACAGTCAGACCCACTGTAGAGAAACCTCACAATCCCTAAAGCAGAAGAGAAGATCTTAAAAGCTCAGAGAGAAAAATAAATGACCTTCGAATGAACACGAACTCTCAATCACAGCAATGTTTTATAGAATTATAAATAGATGATTTAATAACATTTTATTGTGCTCCTCCAGCACATGCAACAGTTCAAGAATAAGGGCTGCTTACAGACGAACCAGGCCAGGAAGAAGGAATGACTCATTCGAAGGAATCTTGATCAAATAAATAGGGAAACATGAATCAACTTATGTAAATATTCACTAGAGAAAATAATCATAAAAATGATTTGAGGAAGTTTAAAATAGAAACACTGATCAGTGATAATGATTTAATGATGTCTTTTTATGCTTTGGATGGAAGAGAACCCCTATTAACCTTAGCCTTCATTAAATCAGGTTAGTTAAAAATTTAAGGGGAGCCACCAAAGAAGGAATGAGAATGTATAATTTTACACTAGTAGAAAAGCAAAAGAAATAAAGGAAAGCTGATCAATCCAAGATAAGACAAAGAAAAACAGTGATAAAACAGCCAGACAAAGAGAAAACTTAAAACACAGGGTCAGATATGAACCCGAATGGTCACTAAGCACAATAATGGTGAATGGACTAAATTTGCCACTTGAAAGGAAAGGATTGTCAGATTGGGCTTTGGAAAGACAGCACTGTCTCCTGGTGATAAGGTCTCAGGCTCTTCTTAATCTCGCCCAGACCCTGACTCCCTTTTTAATTATTTAAAGTGCTTTCATCATCTTCCAGTAGTCAGGATGATCTCTATTACCAAGATGAGGAAATCAAGGCTCAGACGTATGATGTGACATTCCACGTTCCTCAGTTAGGCTGCAGCCAGATCTCTTCTCTCTGGTTTGGTTATTGAAGGCCCCCGTCTGTACATCTTACTTGGTTCCTATTCAGGTGTCTCCTTGGGGTCCCTGATAGCTGCACATCATCTCTTACAGCCTGTTTCAGGGGCAAATACCCCATTTTGGCCAGGGGTCTGTTGACTATGCACCAGTGCCACACTATCTTATTTATTGTCATTTTATATTTTCAGATCAGGAAGGCTCATTTCTGTTTTTGACTTTTAAATATTGTATTGTTATATTTTCTCCCAGGTTTACTGGGAGAAATTTATGCCAAAAATTTGAATCATGGACCTTTCCTGGCATTCAGTCTGATTTATCCAATATTCTCCTTCTCTTTTAATTCCTTCAGTCCACGTTTTTCAGAGGACAGGTCAGTTCCGAGGAGATCCTGTAATACTTTTTCCTAAGGTGGTGTCTCCCCAACAAAAAGTCCACACCATCTTTAGATCATGTTCCTTTGACCATTCCTTTCTGAGAGTTATGACTTCATTGTTTTCTGTGGTTTCCCATTGACCAGAACCTCTGGAACACTATCGAATGAGGAGAGTGACTGTGGTGGACCCTGAACTGCTAGCCCACACCTCATCTGACTTACTGTGCAATGACAGAATCGTAATTCTTAGTCGAGTCCATTGCCACACAACACTCTGCAGCTACCTGAGACCACGTGTCTAAATTCTGGCCAATGAGATGTAAGTGTGTTATGTGGGGCTTCTGGAAAGGATCTGTCTTCCGCAACCTTCCTCCTGCTGCTGGCTGGAAGGATGGCTTAAAGGCTGGAACTCCAGCTGCCATCTTGGAACACCCGGTAAACAGAATAAGTGCACTACAAGATGTGTATGTCCTCATCCTCAGAATCTACAGGGCCAAAAACAACTTTGAAGGTGAGATTAAGTTAAAAACATTGAAATGGGGAAGTGCGAGGATTATCAGAATGGGTCTAAAGTAATCTTGATGCTCCCCATAAGGGAAAGAGTCATTGGCAGAAGATGCAATGTGAAAATGAAGTCGGCATGATGAAGCCGTGAGCCAAGGAATTTGGACAGTCTCCAGGAGCTGGGAAAGGTGAACAAATGGATTCTCATCCCAGAGCCTCCAGAAAGAACACAGCCCTGCTGACAACCTGATTTTAGCCAGATGAGACCAATTTTGGACAAGTGGCTTCCAGAACTATAAGACAATAAATGACTAAGCTGGTGGCGATTTGTTACAGCAGCCAATAGGAAACTAATACAGACCTAAGGATTGATGTCAAGAACTAGCATGGTGAAAACTATAGAAGACAAGTTTGTTTCCTAATAACAATGGAGTTGCCCTGGGTTTTCTATCTTCAGACTTCTTTTGCTTAAGAGAAAATGTCCTCTCTCAATGCAAGACATCATTTTTCAGGTCTTTTTTTTTTTAAGGGGGGGGGGGAGAGAGAGAGAGAGAGAGAGAGAGAGAATTTTTTAATATTTATTTTTTAGTTATCGGTGGACACAACATCTTTGTTTTGTATGTGGTGCCGAGGATCGAACCCGGGTCGCACGCATGCCAGGCGAGCGCGCTACCGCTTGAGCCACATCCCCAGCCCATTTTTCAGGTCTTTAGTAATTCATAAACTTGATGCCTAAAACAATGATAGAGACCATTTCATTTTAATCTTAATTGTGGAAGAATTCCTCTAATGTTCCATTGTAAAACGTAATAGGAACATGTAATCTGAGATACACCTTACTGTATTTTTAGTTTTTAGTGTTTTTAAAATAAAGACTTGAATTTTATTGGTTGATTTTGGAGTAACTCTTGAGATAATCATCTTTTGTTATATAAATGCTTCATTTATAGATTTCTGTTCTTGGAATAAGTCCTACTTGGTTATGTCACATTATTCTTTTAATACACAAGGGAATCTTTTCTGCTGTGCCCAGGCGGGACCAGGGCTCTATCCCTAAGGGGAGAGAGAGATGGACCAATGCAAGCCATAACTCTCAGAAAGGAACGGGAAAAGGAACATTGTCTAAAGATGGGATGGACCTTTGTGGGGGAGACACCACTTTAGGGAAAAGTATCACAGTTTCGACTCATTCAAGACAGTCTAGTTTTTGTTCTGTATGTTTCAGACACAATCTAGGGTCATGTTGGCTTTATAAAATAAATCAGGCGGTTCTGTCTGCTTTCCTGTGTTCCAAAAGAGTGTTTGTTCCTTGGGATTGATCGTCCCTTGACTGTTGGAAAGAACTCATTGATTAAAAGCATCTGACCCAGTAACCTTTCGCTGGGACAGGCAGTCTCGTGGGCGTAGTCTGTGGACCCCTCAGCTCACACGAATGGGCCTTGGGCCTGGAACATTCCTACGGAAAGATAAGAGACCTCACAGCCTGTGCTAGCCTCTCGCTGTGGGGGCAGCACCAGCCTGTCCGGCTCGGTGTGTCCTCTTGAGTCTTCCTAAGCATGTGCAGGGTGGGACACTTGGCCAGCTCCCCCACCACGTCTGCCGCCTGCAAGGAGGCCACGGGGTGCTTCCTCCTGGGGTACGAGAAGGGTGCCGAGGGACAATGGCCTTGTATCAGCTGTTGGGAGCAGCTGCTGACCCTTTGTGGCACAGGCTGGCCTTGCGTCTTGTGCGAGAGGTGCCTTGGCCTGGCTCTACTGCGTACGTGCCTTAGTAACTCTCGTTCTCAGATCTGGGCAGAAGTGCTCCGCCCCCAAGGACAGCAGGTCTTGGTGCTCACTGCGCCACACACTGTGGCTTGTGGTGACCCTGCCAGTGTTTCTCCCGTGGATCTGCTCAAGCTGGATCTGTAAGGAGCTGGAACCCTGAATGGGGCCTGGGCTTTGCCACTGACCACCTGTGTGTGTTCTTCAGTTTGTCCACCTGCTCCTTGGAGACTATGGACGCTGACCAACACCAAGTGCTTAGTCAGGCTCTGGAAAGACAGTGGTGGACAAAACAGACGAGGTCCCTGCTCCCGGGCCTCCTCCTCCTGCAGGAGAGAGGCCCCCAACTGGCCAAAAACAAGTAGCTAAAACACAGCGGTCGTTTGTAAGAAAGCCCTCGGGGAGACTGAGTACAGCCGCTCTCTCCCGGCCTGTGTCCTGGGACACGCTGAACTCTGCACAGCCACCTCAGGCCCTTCAGCCTCAGCTTCTGTGTGGCCATCCCTCTGCCCAGTGCCGTTTGTTTCTTGAGCTCAAAACTGTTTCCCTCAGGGAGCTGCCTTTGGGCCACTGGAGCAGGAAGTCCTGGGGGTCCGTCACCCTCTTGCTTATGGTGGGGTTCACAGCCACTGACTGATGTGGGAAAGAGAAAGCCCAGGTGGATCCCAGGTGCTGATTTAGGGATGGTTCCAACTGTACCCCAAAGTCTCACATGCTAGAGCTTGGTCCCCAGCGTGGCCGAGTTCAGGTGGTAGAAACTTGAAAAGGTGGGTGCCTGTGGAAGATAGGTCACTGGGGTGCCACCCTCAGAAGGGATTAGTGTAGTTCTCTGGGACTCCTGGTAGTTCCCACAAGAGCACATTGTTATAAAAGAAAAAAAAGCAAGCTTGGTCCCCAAGTCTGTCTTCTGCCCTTGCTCTGCTATTGCAATACGAACCCCCAGGAGCCCCTCACCAGAAGCAAACCCATGGCCAAACCCTCTCAGCCGCCAAAACTTTGAGCAAAATAAGCCTCTTTTCTTTGTGCATTACCCAGCCTCAGGTGTTTTGCTATAACAACAGGAAACAGACTAATACACCGTGCTTGGGGTCCCAGGCCATCTGAGATACAACTTACTTTTTGGAACTCCCCATGGGGTCAGGCTGAGTCTGGAACTTGGGGCTGAGATTGTCACACTTGCTTGACTTCTCCCTTTGCCTGGCCTGCTTTCCCCACTTCCTTCCCAGTGTCTCCCTCACCTCCACCAGCCCAGCACTCCTTAATAAGCCACTCACCCATGAACCATCTCAGGTGGTTTAGATGACCCTGACCTAAAGTGACCTTGGGGAAGAGATGCGTCTGAAGCTAAGACCTAAAGTAGGAGAAGTGGGGTCTGGGTGACGGGTTGCATTTGGGGGAAGAGTGTGAGAAATTGAGATGGGGCAGGGGGATTGGCGTATGCAAAGGTAGGAGGGACTTGCCACACTTGAGACGTGAAAGTGGGATCTGGGAGGAACGGACTCTGAATGATGAAACTCGGGTGTGATCTGGAACATTGCCCCCCCCCGCCGTAGTCTCATATGTACAGAGCTGGGGCTTTTAGGCCCTGCTGGACCCTGAGGGCTCTGACCTCGGCTGATGGATCCATCCACTGACCGCTGGGTGGACCTCTGGGAGGTGGGCCTCACGGCAGGAAGCAGGTCCCTGGAAGGCTTATCTTCTCCGAAGCTCCACCTGCCTCCTCCCTCCACCTCTCCTCCACCACACCCCCCTGCCATGATGTCCCCCTCACCTCCATGGGGTCAGCTGCCCCTGGACTAAAGTCTCTGCGACCAGGAACCCACATCAATCTTTCCTCCTCTTAGTGGTTGTCCCACACACATTGGTCATGGTGACTGAGAACTGGCTGGCGAACTGCACGGAGCTGTGGTGGTGCTCTACACTGTGGACCTGGGGGATGACAAATCTGATGGAAGACAGCCCTGGGGCCTCCTGGTCACTCTGCCCACCCCTGAGGCTCCCGCAGGGCCCCCACGCAGCGGCCAGTGATGGACACCACTAGAGTTTTCAGCAGAGAGGAGACTGGACCAGGTCAGCTCTGGACGACAGCTTTCCAGCAGTAACACAGCAAACACGGAGGACATCAAGATGGGGGCGAGACCATAGGGGCAGGTGGGGGCAGCGATTCTGGCATAGAGTTATGTGGGCCTGACCCTGGTGACCACGCTGGGAGGAGGTGGGAAGTGGGATGGAGCCTGGAGAGGCGTGGAGGAAAGAGCCTCAGTCACAAAGGTGACACGGGAGCAGATGCCCAACGCACAGGAAGCGAAGACGGGGCTCCGGACGGCTGTGAAGCTGAACTCGGGCAAGGAAGCTCACCTTTCCCAGCGTCCCTGAGGCAAAGGGCACCTGGCCCACTGTCAGGAAGAACAGGGGAGGGACAGGGGAGGGACAGAGCTCCAGCTCCCTCTCCCTGCAGACCGAGCCAGGGACACACTGCAGCGTATCACCCCAGAGCCAAGCTGCCGGGTGCCCGTGGCCCTGGGTCTAGGGGAGGCGCAGTTTCCAGGTGAATGGAGACCCAAGCCACCAACTGCTGTGGAGGTGACAAGTGGTTCTGAATGGCAGCGTCATGATTGCATTTGCCACTTAACCAGATTGCTTTCCATTGCCGGGATCAGACCCCAGGAGATAGAGGGTTTGATGGGAGAATGTCCGGCCCTTGTGACCGATGAATGAACTGCTCCTACCCCACAGCCTAGTGCCAGCTGGTCTGCCCTCCCTCCTGGGTGCCTTTCCCTGGATGGCGGGTGCTCGAGTCGTGACACCAGGAGAAAGCCAGCAGGGCCTCCCCATCACGGGAAGCCACGTCCCCGGGACCCCCTCCTTGTGTCTCAGGCACCTCACTTCCAGGCACCGTGGACGCAGCCAGAACAAGACCTCAACTCCCCCGCCCTCAGCTGGAGGAGACACAGACATCAATGTGTGAGCAGGTGACGTCCAGCCGGTCACAGTGTCTTGAAGAAAGGACGAAGCAGCAAGGAAGCTGGCCGCAGTTCACAGGGGGTGACCAGGGAGTCCTCACGGAGAAGGAGCCAGCCCGGTGGCACCTGGGACGCTGCCTCCCAGCAGAAGGAACACGGAGGGCAGGTTTTGTGCTGCGGGGGAGGGGACAGACCCTGCACGGAGCAGAGCCTGAGGCTGGAGGGAAGAATGGAGAGGAGGACACAGAGGTGATGGGGAGGGGGCTTGCAGCAGGCAGGGCCACCATGGGTGAGGTAAGAAGACCCCACGGGTGGCTCTGCACAGAGGAGTGACAGGATCTGAGTGAAGTCCTGAAAGGATCAACTGGGCCAGGGGTCAAGAAGAGACTAGGGCAAGGACACCTGGGAAGGAGGGTGGAAAACAGGGCTGGCGGGATCCATGGCGGTGGGGAGGGGCCAGCTCAGCACAGTGGGAAGGCAGAGCCAGCAGGACGCGGAGTCGAGGAGTGGGGTGGGGTGGGGAGAAGCCAAGGGTGGCTCGCGACCTTGGCCCTGAGCACCTGGAAGGGTGGCCTCGCTGATCTCCAGACGGGGACAGTGGCAAGAAGGTCACATTTTGGGGGGCAGGAAAGGTTTGCCATGAAACTAATGTGACCCTCGAGGGAGCCGCAACAGAAAGAGAGGGGGCGGAGGTCTGAGGGTGGGGACAGCAGCAATTGGCCAGCCATGGAGGCCGGGCGAAGAGCAGCCGGGGTTGGGGGGAGGGAACCAGAGAGGAAGGTTCCTGGGGGTCAAGAGAAGAGTGGGCTTCAAGAAATGGCCAAATGTCAAGCCAATGACCAAGACCGTCCACTAGATCTAGCAATGCAGAGGTCACAGGTGACTCTCCCAACAGAGTGGACAAGGTGGAGCCAGCAGAGCCTGCGAGGAGTGAGTGCGAAGGGAGGGGCTCTCCTGTCCCCAGGAGCTCGGTGACACTTGTCACAGCAGGGTGCAAAGGCCAAGAAGAGGCAGGGAGCCAGGCAGGACAGGGGCGTGTGGGAAAGGCCTCGGGTCTCCTGGTCCATCCCGGATCTCAGTCTCGGACAGGAGAGGGACGAACGAGTGTCCTTTAGCAACCTGGGTGCACTGAAGGATGGGCTCAGGGTGCAGGAGGCAAGGCCAGGGTTCCATCGGTGACAGAAGCCACAGGCAGGACTGACCACCAGAGGAGGTGTAGCTTGCTAAGGTCAGGGAGGGCCTGGGGGCCAGCAGCCCCAGACGGGGACAGCAGGAGAAGGGGGCCGTCCAGGCTCTCACCCCCAGCCTGCCCAGCCGACGCCTCCTGGGGTTCCAGAGGACCTGGCCTGGCCCCCAGCACAGCAGGATGCCCCACCTGGTCCTGTAGAGGGGCTCACTGTAGGGGGGCGGGGAGGGGGGCAACCTCCCTTCCTCTTCCTGCTCCCCTGCTCCTCTCCCAGGCCCTCGCTGCCTGCCATGGTCTGAGTCCTGTGTCCCTGAAGGTCCTATGCTGGAACCTCGTTACTGGGCCTCAGGAGATGGGACGCCTTGGGGGGCAGATGGTGGGATGAGCTCTCTGACAAGAGGGCGGCCTCCTGGGGAGGGGAGAAGGCGCCAGGTGTGCGCCAGGAAGGGACCCTCCCCAGACACCGGATCTGTGTCCCCTGGGCTTTTAGTCTCCAGAGCTGTGGACAGCGGCCGAGGTCCAAGGCCCTTGGCCATCTACAGCAGCCCAGAGGGACTAGGACTCCGTCCCCGCAGCCTCAACCCTCACTGGCCCCTCAAGAGACTGTCCCGTTGGTCCTCAAAGCTGCAATCCTCCTGTGATAGAAGGAATGACACTCCCGTCTTGGCAGGTTGAAGAGGGGACACATGCTCATGTTTTAAAAGTCTAGATAATAAAGTTAAAATGGCTGGCAACCCCCTTCCTGGCGAAAACCACATCCTGCCCCGTGTCCCTCCGTGATGTTTCTGTGAAGTGTGTTTCGTTACAACACATATTTGTCGTTGTAAAATAAAAATGGCCACCGAGCCACCCGCAGTTCCTGAGCCCTCTTGTTCATTTCCTCGCACACCTGGAGCCCACCTGTGCCTCCAGCACGGTGTTCAGTCCCTGCAGAGCTTCCGGGGAAGAAAGGGCCTCAGTTGAGTCACACCCCTGGGGGACTTTCAGTTCCACACCCCCCACGCTCCCCCTGTCACAGAAGGTACTCCGTGTCCATCTTGTTCATGAATCTGAGCAGTGACCGTTTACACCTGGGGGTTCGTACAGCTCTCTGGTTCATGTCATAAAGGAAATTGATTTCTATGTTCAAAGTCAATGTTGATTAAATGAACAACGGTTGCTAGGAAACCTGCAAGCTGGACATTGGGTGGAGGCCAGAGCTAACAGCCTCCACCCCCACCCCCGGAACCCAGGGCCTCGCCCCTTGAGCCTTGTGCTTGGAGCACCCACCTCCTCACCTGCTCCACAGCCAGGCTCTGGCTTCCTCCAGTCCAGCTTCCTGCCGTGACCCTCTCCCCGCAGAAACAGAAGCTAAAGACTCCACTGTCCCAGGCACCCTGCCTGCCCCCGGATTCCAGTGGCTCCGCACTGGTTTGCTGAGAAGCGCGCAGGAGCGTGGCTGTGCCTGGGTGGCACTGCAGACCTGCTGTGGTGGGCTACATCCAGCTCAGGGCTCGAGCTCCTGCACCTTCCAAGGTCAGGCTTAGGAATTTGGGGATGGAGTCTTGAGCCCCCCGGGTGTGAAGCAGTGGTTTTCAATGTGTCTGTTGTCTCTTTCCTGCCTCAGGTACCATGAGGAGTAGGACCCACTCCCATCACCCACAGGCTACCAAAAGGGCAGGCGTTGTGTGTGTGTGGGGGGGGGTGGCCAGAAACTGGAGGTGGCCAGAAACTCTGGGGGGTAAGTGGAGTCGTAAAGAGGTCCCCTACCCCCGGAGCAGGGGATTCAAGTGGCCTCTGGCACGCCTCAACCAGGAGTCAGCCATGGCAGAGTTGCTAGCAGGAGAGGAACAGAAGTAAACCAATAATTCTGCACCTCTCCCCCAGGAGTGGCAGGACGGGAGCCCTGGCTTCCACCAGGGAAATAGACCCGGGCTCTGGGCGGGCATGGGAAAGAGCACAGGGAGCCCTGAGCCCTGCCTGGGAGGGCATCAGGAGGCTCCTGCAGCCCTGGGGAAGGAGGAGGTGGACAGAGTCCAGCCTTAGCCACTTGTCCCTCCCTGTCCTTCCTCTCAGGAATGGGAAGCACAACACTGGTAGCCACAAGAGAGTGCCCCCAGGTGGGCTGGACTTCTACACCTTACTCAGCCCTGGGGGCAGGCGCTGCTGGTGACCCTATGGGAAGCCTTCGTTTGGGCTGAGCTCCTACCCTAGGCCCCAGCAGACCAGACCTGACCAAGATGGAGTCATCATGCTAAATTCCACTTAAGTGAATTGGAACTTCAGGTAAGCAGGTGGGCCCCCCAAACAGGACAGGTTTTCCAGAAAACAGGAGATTCTGGTCACCTGAGGCAGCACCACGAGGAAGGCCCCTCAGTGTCAACCCTTGCTCCAAAAAGTAACTGGAGGCCAGCCAGTTATCTCCTGTTCCCACCCCACAAAGGGACAGTCCTGCCACGCCCAGTGGTTCTCCTTCTGTCTAAGGGCGTGGAAGACCGCAGACTCCTACAAATAAAGGCCAGATGGACATCAATCTGTACCTCAAGCCGCGGGATTGTGTCTGGACAGCATGACCACTGTCCCATCCACAGATGCAGAAATCGAGGATCAGAATATTTTTATCCAAGGAAATAATGGAGGAATAATGGAGGGGTGGGGTCTTCTGCTCCTCCCCACGTTCCTCCTGCACCACTTTCTTTAAAGGTGACTTTTTAAATGGCCCTGGTTCCCGACATTGGCTAAATAGGGCTGTCCTGCATGACAGGAAATGGCAGGAGTTACGGGAAATGGCGTCCTGCCCTCAGGTCCAGTGCCTGGGAAGGAGGGTGGGGCTGGCCTAGGTGGGGAGGGCTGGGTGAGGCGGGAGGGCAGGGGTGGACCCCGGGCTGGGGTCGGCAGGACTCCACATAGGAGCCTGCTATCAGAAGCCGGCGCCTCTGGACCCGAGGGCAGCGGGCCAGCCTACGTGGGCTCCTCCACCTGGGCCCTGAACCTCATGCTCCTCCTCAGCCTCCCAGGCTCCCGCTGCACCCCCTCCCACATCAACGCCTTGGCACTGTGGTCAGCGCTGCAGCCCTGGCCACTCAGCAGGGCCAACGCTGCCCTGAGGGTCCCCAGCTTGCCGCTGCTCATCTGGGCCGCAACACAGGCAGCATCAGACACCCGAGCCCCAAGCAAAACTGTCCTCACCCCCAGCCCGGCCTCTCCCTCCAGCCCACCCAAAAGCCCAATCTACCTGCACTCTCCATTCCCACTGTGCCACCTGTATAGGCCACCGCCCCCTCCCTGTCCACCAACTGGTCTCCCTGTGGCCAGTCCTGTCCCTGTCCCCCCGTGCTACCCTAACGACCTGTGGAAACAGACATCCGATCCCAACATCCTGGGTAACAACCAACACTTTCTCAATGGGGGAGAGGCAGGAACGACCCTACACAGTAGGTACTGTCCTCACTGTAAACCGAGGCAGGGCCCCACGGGCACCCCGCACGGTCAGCGTAAGCAGCGTGTCCTTTAGCCTCTGTGCAGGTCTGGAAGCTGCGGCGGCCACGTCTTGTGCTCACGAGGCAACCTGTCACCCTGGGATGACACCAGCCATAGCAAGGCATGTGCCACATAGGAGCAGAAACGGGGAGAGAAGGGGACTTCTGCCTGCAGGGGAGAAGTGAGAGGGCACCGGAGGTGGCTTTCAACCTGTGGGGTCACAGGGATGGCGGGTCAGGTGTGACTTCTCACCACAGCAGTTTTCTCTGTCGGGACCTCGCTGCCCTCCTCTCCTGCTCTGCCACCTCCTCTCGCGCTTCCGTCCCACATGGAGCCTGAGACACAGACTGGGACCCAGGCAGTGTGCTTGGGAGGATGTCCCCAGGGGCTGTCGGGAAGGCACATGGGCAGGGAGACCACAAAGCAGAGAGCCACTGGAGCGTGCATTGCTGAGCCGGGCCAGGTGAGGGCAGCTGGGCTTGAGTCCACCAGGACCCTCCATGATCTGGGGGACATGAAAAGGCATCTCAGGACGGCCCTGAATGACGGGGAGCAGGGGCCTGTCCTCGCTGACCACTTTCCCCCTGACAGGATCGTCCCTGGGGACGCAGCGCCCACCCTTCACTGGGGAAAGTTGTGAGCAGGAAGCCTGGCATTCAGCAGGACGTGGGCTGAGGCCCCAGCAAGACGAGGACCACCCGCAAGGCTGCAGCTGATGTCAGAGGGTGGCAGAGGGGACGCGGCGCACAGGGCACAGTGGCATCCACTAGGGGTGGTGAAGAGGCAGCGCCTGCCAGGAGCCAGATGGGTGCCCAACACAAACAGCCGCCCGGCCCAGCAGCGGAGGCGAGCGGCTCGGGACAGCTGCAGAGCTATTTCTTCTAACCTCCTTTCCCGATTTGGAAGGCGGTGCCTCCTCCGTGTGAAAACAGTGAAGGAAACAGGAGCACATTGGTGCCAGCTCTCCAGGCATGGGGACAGGATGGTGGCAGCCATGGGTGCCCAGAAGGGAGGCTGCTTGCCTGCTCAGAAGTAGGAAAACGTGAATGGGACAGACAAGGACAGAGAAGTGCTCCTGGCAGGAACCTGTGATCAGTTGCCAGGGCTCCCAGGAGTCAGAAGAACCACCAACCTCCTGTGCCCGCAGCCTCTCTGAGGACCCCCTGGGGGAAAGAGGTCGCACGGTCAGGCGGAAGATCCCAGGCCTGGAGGCAGAGGTCTCTGAGACACAGCTACCTGCATGTCCCTAAAGTTCCATGTAGAGATGAGAACACTGTGAAGAGCCCAGTTGAAAGGCGCAGCAATCATGATTATCATGACCCCCCCAGAGCTGGCTCATAATCCACAGGTACAGATGACACACCTGAAATCAGAGGGTAAGCCACGTGCCCGGGTCCGTGCCTCAAGCATCAGACCCCAGACTTGAACCAGCTTCTCTGAGTCCCAGATCAAAGCTCCTCTGATCTCACATTTCTGGAAAAATCCCAAACGCAGCTGTCTAGGTGCAGACACCCACAGGAAGACCCCACCAAAATGTCACGAGCTGGTGAAGGAAGCAGGAGGAAGACAGGCTGGGGGTGACCAATGACCCAGCCTCATCCTGGAGATGTGCAGAAGGAATCAAAAGAGGGTCAAGGCCAAGGGGTGCCAGGAGTCGTGGGCTGCAGACTCTCACCCTGATTCTGCAAGCCCTTGTGCTGATCTGGGTTTTCCCGTGACTGTGATCTGCCACAGGGTGCCTTTGGAGTCAGTGATCCTGTGGACAACAAGTTCTGGAAGGTCAGTGAGGGTGCAGAGCTGGCCGAGGCTCCCTAGGGGAGCTAGCTCTGGGGCTGCATAGGTCAGGAAAGGGGGGCTTCCCTGTCCTAGGGCTCTAATAAACCCTACTGATTGGAAATGGCCAGGCTCGATTTCAGCTGTGAGGACCTGACTGCCGCTCCCCCGACTCCCACTGCCTCTGGACAAGAGCTGGGCTCACGTCACACCCTCCCCTGCTCACAGCCCCGCAGCCTGCCTTCATGTGGCTGAGTGTGTACCAGGGCAGAGGATTGTGGCAGGGGTGGGAGGAGGCTAGGAGAAAAAGCAGCCACCTGTTCACCCCAGTTCTGCTCAGAGCCTCTCTCCTGTCCAGAGCCACCGAGTGGGACAGGATGGTGGGAGGCAGACCCACGCACCTCAATTCTGAGCACTCACACCAGTTGGGCCTGGGTCCCGGAGCCAGCGCGTGGGCGCCCGCCTGTGCTCCTGTTTCTGGAAGCTTTATATACAAGGCACAGAGGTGCGAAGGAGGGACGCTGGACTGGCCCAGGGAGAGGAGCCGGCCTGGCAGCCTGGAGGGGAGTCTTAACTCTCAGACCTGGGTATATTGGCATCACTCAGCAATCAGACGAGATGGATGTCCTCCCAGGACTGTTTTGTGTGTGTGTTTTTTTTAAGTGGGCAAAACCTTTACCCTTTTCCATTCTGTTTCCTCATCCTGTGTAGGGAATAGAGCCTCCCTGCAAGGGCTGTTGTGACTAGAATAGGGCCTGGCGCACACAGTCTCAGCAAATGGTAGCTGCTTTTTCAGTTGTTAGGATCATTACTATAAACGTGTGTGTTCACACATTTATAGAACCTGGCGGTGCCGGAAGAATGGCTGGAAGCGCAGGTGGGTAGAAGCTGTCAGTGGATGACATCGAAGATGGAAAGAGACACTTGATTTGCACCTGCTTGGTTTAGTTATTGTGATCTGGTATCCATGGAAACTGCTGAATATTGATACTCAAAATAGGCAGCTTTTCTCTGTGCTAAGAGCAGTGAGGGAAGGGGGTGCTCTGCACTTTGCTCCCCAACAGAGGCGGCAGGTTCCTCACCCACCCTGTTCCTTTCTCTCTACCAGGGAGCAAGTCCTTCAAGTGCAGTCAATGAATAAAGGACATACAGAAATCAAAGGTCCAGCTGGTTTCTGGGGTGCAGCAAATGCTACCCATCTTAGTTGTGGAATGAACGAGTGAGCGAGTGAATGGCAGGTGGGTGTTTGTCTGATCAACTCAGGAACAGGCAGGATTGACCTGTGGGTAAGTGACCTCGGAGCCGTCCTCTGGGAGGGCTGGGGAGGGCAGGCTTAGTCATCACCTCTTGCTTTGGGCTCACACAAGGCTCATGGGACAAGACTGGGTTCTGTTTAAGACGAGGTCTAAGTGGTGAAAAGCTACAGCTTGGGGTCAACCCAATCTGAGCGAACTGCTGACTCAGCTGCTGCCTTGCTTTGTAAACTTCAGCAAACTCTTAATTTCTCCAGGCCTCTGTGCTTCTCTATGAAGTGGCCTGACAGTGTCTACCTCTCGGGGATGTTCTGCAGGTTGAATGGCCCCCTGTGCATAAATGTGCATTTGCCACTGGGAAGGAGATCGCACTGTCTTCCCCAGAGGCTCTGTGGAGCAGGAATGATAGCAGGTCTCTTCTCTCAAGTGATTCAGATCCACGAACGGGAAAGTCTGTAGACTTTGAGCACTCACAGCATGGCTTGAGTGGCACAGAGTCTAGGGAGACCTGGAACTTGGAGCACTACTGGGACAAGCTCCCCAGCCAGGAGGGAGGGGACCACGAAGCAGGAAGACCCCAGGAGCCTGGCAGGGAGCTCCATCCACAAGCCAGGTGCACAGAGTAGGACTGCGTGGGGTCGAGGCCTGTGCCTGACTGCCTCCATGTGCCCTTGGGTAAGTGGTTTAACGTCATGGGGCCTCTGTGTTTCGTTGGTGGTGAGGGTGTAGCACAGGTTGTCATGAGGATGAAGCCCTGTCGAGGGCTCAGCCAGTCCTGGGATGCAGGAAGTGCTCAGTGAACGTGGTTGCTCGCACTTCTCCATCTGACTCCCACGGGCTCTGTGGGTCCAGGCCTCCTGCCTCAGCTTGTCCCATCTTGTCCCATCTTGGTGCACAGAGTTTAGGGAGAAAATGGAATAGAAGGAGAGCACCGTTTAGGGCTGACGTGGCCTTATGTGACAGGTTGTTGTCACACAAGACAGGGACCACCCTTACGCCCATTTCATGGCGGGGATCCTGCCCAGCTGCTGCCAGGACACATACCGGCTCTGTCTGTGTGCAAGGCCTGTGCTCACTGGCCTCTAGGATCCTGTTCCTGCTCTAATTGCAAACACTCTAACTCCCAGAGCCGAGAGGGAAATGCAGACAGAAGCCAGGTGGGTGCTTGGGCCCAGCCTGCAGCCCCATCCCTAGTTGTGCCCAGTTTCCACCCATCCTCTAAGCCCTCCACTCTCCACTATGACCCCTTGTTTTGGGGCAATCTCCAGGGCTGGTGGCCCTGGAAATCTCTCCAGGAAGCTGGGACAGGGGCAAGAATTGCCAGCTTGGTCTGTGCAACAGACAAAAGCATTATTAGGTAATTGCATTTGTCCCTTATCTCACTCTGGGCTTTATTACTTCCCAGGGGAGATGCTGTAACCACGGCTTCTCTCTGCAAATTAAGCCATTCTCCTGCGGCTGAAGGACCGCTACCAGGGGAGAAGTGAGGAGTGGTGGGGAGATGACATCTTCAGGCAGCAGGGACACCCTGTCCCTAGACTCAGGATGTGCTGACAGGCCCTCGGTGGCTCCTGGGAGCACAGCCAGTACCTTGCAGAAAGAGTGCTGGATACAGAGGAGGAAGCATGACTCTGGTTCGCCCCAGGCTTTCTGAGGGATGGTGGAGACCAGTGCTAAGCCTCTCTGGTCCCAGGTTCTTCGTGGGTCAGGTAGGCACAATTGCTCTTGCTCCCAGGAGGATCAAGCCAGCTTGAGACTGGGGGATATCTACATCTCATCCCTGTGTCCTTGTGGTGGACTTTTTAAAGAAAAAATAGATAGCTTTACTGCCCTTCCTCTTCCTGTAAGGGACCATAGGTGATCCATGGAAATAGTTCCCTACTCTCTTGACCCAGAAATCCCACAAAATCATGAAAATCAAGAGCTCAAATCTTTGGGTCCACTTTAAGAACACCCGAGACACTGCCCAGGCCATCAAGAGTGTCCATATCTGAAAATCACCAAATATCTGCAAGATATCACTTTAAAGAAACAGTGTGTGCCATTCCAGCATCACAGTGGTGGGACTGGGAGGTGGGCCCAGGCCAGGCGTGGGGCTGGGCACAAGGTTGGTGGCCCAGAACAAGAATGCAGAAGTTTTACTGCACCTGCTTAAAAATGCAGAGAGTTCGGTGGAGTTGCAGGGTTTAGATGTAGGTTGACTAGTCTTGGAGCACACCCAGGTGAGCAAAGTGCCCACATGTGCCACACTTACAGAGCTCAAGGCCGATTACCCCATAGATGAGCTCCTGCCACACAGAGCTGGTCCTCACTGAAGAGGAACAGATTATTCTTTTTTTTTTTTTTAAGAGAGAGAGAGAATTTTTTAATATTTATTTATTTTTTAGTTTTCGGCGGACACAACATCTTTGTTTGTATGTGGTGCTGAGGATCGAACCCGGGCCGCACGCATGCCAGACGATTGCGCTACCGCTTGAGCCACATCCCAAGTCCTGGAACAGATTATTCTTGAACCATAAGAGGAGGTTGCACAAAGAACCAGTCATCCCAGAAGAAACGGAGGAACAAAAACTTACAGCCTGGGAGTAAATTCAGCGTCAAAGAAATGCAAATAAAGTTTCAGAAAACAGCTTTATTGACATACACTTGTACAATTTTCAATTGTACAGTTTGGTTAGTTCTGACAAGTGGGAAGCCATCACCCAGTGAGCAGATCCAGCTCTCCCAAGACTCCTTCTTGACCCTTTGTGATCCCTCCCTCACTCCACATCCCTCCCACCCCCATCCTCAGGTAACCACCAATTTGCTTTTAATTAGTCACTATAGGCTCATTTTCATGTCCTAGAATTATAGATAAGTGGATTTATACAGAATATGCTCTTTTGTGTGGCTTCTATTGTGAAATTCATCCGTGCTGCTCTGTGTACCAGTAGTTCGTTTTCATTGAAGTAATATCCCGTAGACTACAACTTCCATTCACTTACCTGCTAGGATATATTTGGGCTGTTTCCACTTTGGGGATATTGTAAAAATAAAAAGCTTCAATGAACTTTCATGTCATGTGTTCAGATGCACTCATTCCTCTTGGGTGAATACCTCGAAGTAGAATGGCTAGGCCATATGGGAGGTATAAGTTTAATTTTTAATTTTTATTTTTATTGTCAATGGACCTTTATTTAATTTATTTATGTGTTGCTGATAATCAAATCCAGTGCCTCACACATGTTAGGCAAGTGTTCTACCACTGAGCCACAACCACAGCCTCTAAATTTAATTTTTAATGACACCAACAAATTGTGTTCCAAAATGATTATATCATTTTACATTCCCACCAGTAGAACAAGAGTTCAAGTTCCCCCACACCTTCACAAGCACTTGGTGCTCTCAGTCTTTCTAATCTAGACTTTCTAATAGGTGAACAGTGGAGTTTCATTGTTTTAATTTGCATTACCAAAGAACTAATGATGTCAAGTATCTCTTCAAGTGTTAATTTTTGTTACAGTTTTAAAAATGTTTTAATTCTGTAAGCAATGCATACCTGCTTTAGAAAATACCACTAAGTATAAAGAAAAAGTTTTAACACCTGCAATCCCACCACCTTAAATATCTACTATTAACATGAAGTATGTCTCTGCACATTGTTCATGTATGTGTGTGTGCACACATTCACATGAGGAATCAAATCCCACATGTGTTCTCCACTTAACTGTGTATCATGAGCATCTTGCCATGTCCACACATTTCTAAAATATCAATGAAAATACCTGCAGAACATTCCATGGTGTATACATATTAATTGTATTAATCGATCCCCAGAAGCTGGACATCTGAAAGTTTTCCATCTGGGGCTTTTTGTAAACAATGTTGCAATGAACATCTTTTGTATCCACATTAACATACTTGCTAAATATCTGGGTCAGAAGGCTTTTTTTAAAGACTTTTAAATTCACTTGCTGACATGTTTTGGCTACTTTTCAATCTGAGTGTTTTAGCCTGGGTAAGTGACATCAACACATCTCTCCCTTCCATGCTCTGGATCAACAGGACAAAACTTTTCATTCGTTCATTTACTTCATCATCATTTTTCCTCATCATCATTAACATCCCCCCGTCTTCCTCTACTTCTTCCTCTAGGGTTGGGATGAGGGGGACCCTGGGAAGCCTCCTGACTCAGCACCCTCCGTGGTCTCCCCGACACTGAAAAGCAAGCCTGACAAAGAAGGCCCCTACTGTGCCGTTTACCGCTGCTTCTCCAGCACCAAACGCAGGCCTGGAACATAGTGTGTGTTGGATAAACCCTGTGGAATTAATGAATAAATAAATGACATAGCAAATGGTCACTGAACTGTTTTCTTCTCACAAAGCCTCTCTCTGGGGCAGGGAATATTAGCTCCAACTGGCAGATGAAAAGACTGAGGCCCGAAGGGCTTCAGAACTCTGCCAAGGCTGCAGAGCTCTTGGCTCAGAGAAGACCTGGGTCCCCAGGCCCCTTTCCCAGCCACTCTTTACTCTTCATTAAGAGGAAGGCTAGGCAGATCCCTGGGGTTCTCTCTGTGTCTTCCATTCTCCCTTTCTGTTAGCAGAGAGGCCATTAAAGACAAGGTGACCTCTCAAAGTCCTGCAACTCCAGGAAAAACAAGCCTGAGACACAGCTCTCAGTTTTTGGTAGGAATTCTCTGATCTTAGGCATTTATTATTTAGTGGTATTCAATCCTCTGGAAGGAGATCTCTCGCTGGGATTGCAGGATAAGGTGGTCGAGTTGCCTAGGAAGGTCTTCATCTAACCACTGGTCCTGAACTACTTGTCCTGAGTGGGAGAACTGGGAGCAGAGGGGTGCTGTGGCTTCTAAGTCCCCTCATCAGGGGTGTGGCAGCATCCAAAGGCCTCTGAGGCCCTCCAAGCTGAAAGGATCTGATTATGAGGTTCATTCTGTAGCTTTAGTTGTCCCCAAAGCCTCTTGCTCAGGCACAGTTCTTCTCTGGAAAAGTTGATGTGTGTAGAATATAATTCACTGTTTACATTTAGGGCCAAATGATTCTCACCAAGTGATTTATAACAGAGAAAGCTGAGAACTTGTTAGTCACCTCAGTGTACAGGAGCAGATGAACAGATGTTTGGATGTCCTTCTAAGATGGGACAGGCTGTCACAAGCAAAGCCCTCTGAGTATTATCCGTAACAAACTGTCTTCTGAATTGGAGGTAAGAAATGTCCTAGATTGTCTTGTTGCTTTAGAGGGCTCCTGGGGGTGTGGGAGATGACTGGTGAACCAGAAGCCATCAGATCAGCAAGGAAAGGGATCTCTGAGATAACCTAGTCCCAATCTCTCCCACCATCTCTTTTGACATTATAAAAGAGGAAAACAGACCCATATAACTGAATTGATTTGATGAAGGCCATCAAGTCAGTAAGAGTTAGAGCTGGCACGAGGTCTACAAAATGATGCAGAAGAAGCTAATTCCCTCCTCCTCCACGGAGTGCGAGGGCTGTGGTGGGGACGCACATCACTCCTCTGTTCTCCAGTTCTGGGAAGTGGAAAGTGTCTAACTGCTGGAAATATGTTGAAACCCCATGAATTTTGGGGTAAAAAGGCCAATATTCTACTTAGTTTTTTATGTAAACATTTAGAGTTTAAACAGCTAGAAAAAAAGGGCATAGCTTAAAACTAGGGTCTCCTGGGATGTAGACAAGTCTCCAGCCACCGCCTGCGCTCTCCCTTGGGTGATGTTTCAGCACCACGGACAGCAGCCCGCAGCGCGCCTGCGCCGTGCTCCACCCGCATCAGGGCCAACCCACGGAGCAGGGCTTCAGAGACTCGCCTTTACCTGAGGAGCCAGCGTGAACACTTTTTACAGGGTGACACACAGATGTGGGGTCCCGAATGGACCCATCTCCCCTCAAACATCCCAATAGGCCCCCCACCTTGCAAAAACACCCCACCATTGTTCTCATGGGTTAAGCGATTTTTAAAAAGTAGTCGGGTTCCTATGAATGCAGAGTCCGGACTGATTTGAAGCAGTGTCTTTCCCTCAT
This sequence comes from Marmota flaviventris, assembly GCF_047511675.1. Lineage (NCBI taxonomy): Eukaryota > Metazoa > Chordata > Mammalia > Rodentia > Sciuridae > Marmota > Marmota flaviventris. The sequence goes on along the minus strand of NC_092499.1, from coordinate 12,766,090 downwards.
GAGTCCTGAAATCTATTTTGCATGCCAGTCGCCAGGGCAAAGGGTGATAAGCAACCTGTCAGGTGATGGCCAGGCCTACGCCATCTGGAGAGTGGAGAGAGAAGGGGGCTTGGGACTGATCAGAAAATGCCTTGGGCAGAAATCATTGAGTGGAGATGGCGGAGCCTTGACGGTTGGGAAAGTGGGAGCTGAGGCATTTTGGTCAGGAGACATGGGAAAGAGGGGTCAGGGGTGTGCCTGGCACCTCCAGATACCAGGGGAGGCTGGAGGAGTCGGGACAGTGGGGGGATGGCATGACCTAGGCACAGCAACCGGGGAGAGGGGAGTGGGACTGGGAGAGGGGAAGCCAGACATCCAGGAGGTGACCGCGTGGAGCACAGCTGCGGCAGACCTTCCTGTCCTTTCTTTAGTTCCTTTGCCTAGTCACACCACCTCACCCCCACGTGCTTGGTGCCCTGTCCCCCACTTGCCTGCATTCCACACACTGCAGAGAAGGTGACTGAGGATGTCCAACTCGGGGCACCTCCTGCTGGGGTGCAGTGGGGAGCTGTGAGCAGAGGGAGGGAGCACTGCGGGTGGGCCAGGCGGAGGGCAGGGGACGATTCTTGGGCAAGTAAATGGTGCCAAGTGGGCACCTGCACCGACCTGGGTCCAGGCAGGAGGAGGACCCCTGTGGGGCAGCTGGGGAGGCAGGAGGGAAAACAGTGACCCACTGCTCAGTCTCTGAGCTCGGGACCCAGGTGAGGGCTGGGAGATTCAGGGGAAGGAGGCTGTCGGCTGATGGGCTCTGAGATGCCATTCGGCAGGGAACGAGCAGTGCCCAGCAGTGCCTGCAGGGCCATCCCCCCCCCGGGAGCCCCTTCAGGCCACTCAGTTCTCCCCAGTTACCTCTCTGCCTGGGCTCCTGACCCCCTGCTACACTGGCTGGGAAAGGGCAGGGCCTGAGGGCTGGGGGCACCTGCTACCACCCTCCCTCGGTCCTCTAGGAACAGCTTCTCCTTCCTGGGCTCTCCTGCACAGGGAGCTCGACACAGCCGTGGGAGACTCCATCAGCCTGGACATCAGCCACCGATATGGACTGCTCTCACTAGGGCCAGGCCTGACACCTGATAACTCCACGCCCTTGCAGGAGCCCAAGGAGGCCGGTGCCACCATCCCTGGCCCTGTTACTTAGATGCAAAGACAGATGCCCTCTCAGAAGCCGAGCTGTCCAGTCCTGCTGACTCTGGAGCTTACAGGACCTGGGTCATTTGTCAGCCAAATGGAACAACATAAACAAGGGCCACACCAGAGCACAGAACCTGGGGGAGGAGGGAAGGGACATGCTGTGGAGGGGTGGGGACACTAACAGGTGCTGAGCTCCCCCGAAGGCCGAGAACTGGCTGTTTCCTTCTGTTAGCTCCCGCGAGCAGGCTCCGCGTGCCGGGCACCCAGTGTTGGCGAGACGGGGTTTTATCAGTTAAGTTCACGGTAAATCACACAAGAAGCGCTTTGGTCATTTTTATAGAACAGGAAACAGAGACTCAGAAAAGTGACTTTTCAAGGCCACACAGAGTAGTAGGCAGAGCCAGAATTTAAAATCAGTCCAAAGAGTAGCTCTTTCCACCTCCTGAGCTGCTTCCGCCAGCCAGCAAGGGCTGTGGGGACAGGGATCATCCTGAAGTCACTTGGTGAGGCCTCCCTGGGAGGCTCTAGAAGTCCACCTTCAGGTTTTCATGGAGTTGAGGGCCTAGGGCCTGGGGCTGGGCAAGGGGTCCTCCTCCCCAGAGACCTAGCTGCCTGCCCCTTCTTAGACGCTCCTTTGACCTGTTCCCATGCAGCGTTGACCCTCCTCCTTCCCCACCACAAGGCCGTGTCCCTGCAGGCAGGCCAGCCACCTCGCTTCCTCTGCCCTGAACCTAACCCCACCTGCCCCCAGGCCCGCAGCTCCCCGTGTTCCGGTCCATTCGGCGTGACGCCGGAGCGTGCGTCACCCGTGCGTCACCCAGTGGCTCTCCTGCAGCACCTTCCATGCGGGGCCTCTGCAGGTGGACCCCCAACACCTCCCTCTGGGATGTGGGAGTTTCTGATCCTCGGGTCTCGCCCTAGAAAACATCATGCTCAGGGGGAGGCACTGCTGTGGGTCCCTGTGGGAATGTGGCCCTGTGGAGTGGGACAGGAGTGGGGCACGGTTTGGTCCAGGCCTGGTCCTTCTTGCCCACCCACTGTACCTTGTGTCCTCAATGAGCCAGTCCCGGGGCCCAAGGCTTGGTATATGGGCCTCCCCGCCTCTCCCATAACCCACCCAGCCAGGCCCTTGTCCATCCACAGAGGAGGCCTGGAAACCGCTTCGTTAGATTAAAGCAAACATCTGCCAAAGAAGAAAAGCAAAACCTTAATTGGAGGCCCCCGGGGTGTTTGCAGAGACAGATGGGAGAGGATCTAACGAAATCACCTTGCACTGGCCTCTGTGCAGACCTCAGAGATAAAGCCGCATTGCCCGGCAACCGGGCTTTCCACCTGGAGGCCTGATAAGGCGCTGGCGGAGCTGCACGTTTGGAAAATATGATTTTGTGAGCGGGGCCGAGGGCATGTTGACGCTGCTGCTCAATGCCCCAGGACCCACTGTCAGATAAGCAGCTGCCACTTTCCCTGGGGGACCAGCAAGGGCTGTCCCCTAGGACCCCGTGGCAGGGCCTGCCTACGTGAGGCATCCTGCACCCAAGCTACAGGAACAGATGGGCAGACCCTGGGGTCTGGTTCTGTCACCAGAGGCAGCAGGAAGCAATGGCTTTCTCTTGCCCTCTCTGACTCTGGTCCAGGCCCCCTGGGACAGCATGGAGTGTTAGGACTGCAAGAACTAGCCGGGTCAGATGCCAAACCCCAATACCCCATACCTCCTGGGGCTCCTCTTCTCCCAGTAACTCCCTGATCTTTGGCTATTTCCTCCTGTTTGCATCTGCTCTGGAGTAAAAGCCAAAGTCCTCACCGAGGTCCATGAGGTTTGGCATCTGGCCTAAACAGTGCCTCATCATCTGCACCCAGAACCTAGCTCACTCTCTTCCAGTTGCCTTGGCCTTTTTGCTTTACCTCAAACTTGCCACAAGGCTTTTGCACTGGCTATTCATTTCTGAATGGCTATGTCTGCTGGGAATGTTCTTCCTCTATGTATCTGCACTGCTCTCTATCTAGATGCCTAACTTAAGTTACTGTCTCCTCGAGGCCTACCAGACCACTTACTCAGTGAGGCCCACAGCCTATCACCCAGGGATTCCACAGCTCCCTATCCTACTCAGCTCTCTCCTTTTCCCACAGCAACCACCAACTTCTAACCTACTGTATGATATACTTATTGATTATGGTTTACTCCTTGTCCTCTGTTTCCTAGTACCAGCTCCAAGATGCCAGGAAGCTTGTCTCTGTTCTTCACTAGCATATTCCAGGGAGAACAGAGCTGAAACGCAGTAGGTGCTGTTTGTTGGATACAGAAATGCCTCCTCTTCCCAGTCCTGAAATGGCTTTGGTTGAATTGGTGAAAAAGAATCTGCGCTCAGAATGCACCTCTGCCAGGTCACTGAGTTGCCCTAGGAAATATCTGGAGCCCCCCACCCTGAGCCTCACCACCTGGACCTTTGTCCAGGAAGAAAACCCAAGGCTGGCGACTGATGAGCTTGGCTCTCATCCCGGCCCTGCTATTAATTTTCTGTGTGACTCAGGACAAGGCACCATTCATTTCCAAGTCTCCATTTCCTCTTTTGACAGGTATTAGCATTTACCCCTTTATCTAGCAGCAATAAGCTTTCACATTACAACTTTTTCACATTACCACTACAGCTTGCGGTCAAATCCCCCTCTGCCCCTTCTTAGCTGTGTGGTGTTAGGCAGTTTAAACAACACCTCTGAACCTCCACCTGGTAATCTATGCTGTGTGGCCCTCTTGAAGGCTTTCACGGCTGAGCTCTTTTCTACCTTCTGATGCAACTGCTCTCATTTGCCTCCTTATGGGAAATCATGGGACAGTGGCTACTGAGGGGCACTTGGTGAGTTGCCACAGTTCTACCCCAGAGAGCTCTCCCCGACCCTGGAGCCTGGGCTCTCCCCAGCCCCTCCCTGGGTTGCTGCAGCTTGGTTGATGTGAGGCCTGCTCGGTTTCCCAGCCTTGAGGGCTCCGTCCTCAGTCCATCCTCGCCTTTGGGCCTCTACCTTGGTCAGAGGCCTGGCAGAGGCCAAGCGTTGATGACACTTGCTGGGTAGGACAGGGGTCTAAAGAACCATCTCCAAATTGACAACCAAGAACCGCGAAGCCCGGAGCCAGGGACAGAGGGGAAGTCTGCGGGAGACCAGACCAAGAAGGGCTGAGGCCTCAGGACACGCAGCTCCCCGTGGCTGCGGGGCCAAGGACCTTCAGACACACCCCAGGCACAGCCGGAGCTGGGAGCACCTGAGCCTGGGTTCCCTGGGACACAGATTTGTGGAAGAGGGGAATCCCCAGAAGAGGAGTGGGGAGGACGTGAAGCACGGCTACGGCGAGCAAACGCTGTCACTGAAGTGCATGCCCCGAGCCACTCACCAGGAGAGACAGCTCTGACACCCGGAGACGGAGACGCTGCGAAATGGTATAAAACAGCCGTCCTCAAAATGATGCCCCGGGTGGGGGGAGATGCAGTGAATGCCCGAGACACTGCCGAGGGCTGCTCCTGGGGGCATCCAGATCTTTCTGTAGCCCCTCCCCCCAAACATCATATGGAAAAAGGCTTTGGGTACAAAAGGGGTGATCCTGGCCGTGGGAAGTGGGTCAGACCTTTGACAGAACCAGGGGAGCTGGGCAAGGTTCTGGGTGCACCTGCTGGAGTCGGAGTAGCTTTGGGGGCAGCCCTGAGTCTGCAGTTCCCCAGGGAGGCACCTGGGCTGCCTCTGGGTCTCTCTCTCATGGTGTCAGCATTCTGGGGGCTGCACATGTGAGGATCCCTCTGGAGTCCTGGGGGACCAGCTGGTGGGGGCTCTGGTGCCCTTGTTCCCGGGCTTGGTGTCTGGAGAGCTCCAGGCGCAGCAGTTAGATGGGTAGTGTCTGCCCCTCAGAGAGGCCAGGACACCTGCTCCCTGCTCCCTGCTGCCCGCCCCCCTGGGCAAGAAGACAGTCCCTCCTGCATCAATAGAAACAGCAATTATTTTTGTCATGGTAAATTAAACTTTATATAAATTTATGATTTGATCATTTTGAGGAGCACAGCTCAGTGGTGTCAAGTACATTCCCATAATTGTGCAACCGACACAGTCTCCAGGACCCTGTCATCTTCTGCACCCACATAACATGAACTCCCTATCTCCCCCACGCCCCAGGCCTGGGCAACCACTGTTCCCTCTGCTGTATGTGAATCTGATCAGAGGTGACATTTTGCAAAGTGCCTCAGTGTGCTTCTCACTGTCCAGCTGTGGCTCCTGGACGCTGTCGCCTGGCCTGCCAGTCTCGTTGGTCTCTTACTTGTTTATGAAATAATTAAAAATGCTGCAGAGGTCTGTGTATGAGATTGCTCTTTATAACAGCAAAAGCACAGTATCTAGTACGTGCTATCAATCAAGTGCATGACACCAAGCCGGACTCCATAGTGAGAAACAGAGTATACCTGTCGGAAAATTAGTTACATTGCAGTACACAAAAAATTGTGGCAGACAACAACGCTCATGACGTGAGTAAATATTGATGGTATGATGCTCAGAAGGAGAGGCCACACACCTGCACACATTCACATCATCAGGGCCAGGGACCCTTGTTCTTTCATGGCTCGGCTAAAGGCAACTCAAATTAATGAAGCAGCCTCAACAAAGACCATAGAATAAATGCTTTAAAATGACTGATGCTTGTCTCTGGGTGGTAGGAGCACAGGGGATTTCCCTGTATTTCTCCGGATTTGAGATGGAATACACGTTACACTTCCCCTGCATTCTCCAGGTCCCTTGTGCCCTTGTACTTCATTGCCAGCACTTGCAAAGGTGGGTCTCTCTCCTGGAGCTCTCTTTTCCTAGGCACAGCAGGCCCCCTCTCCCCAACTCCAAATGTCACCTCTTGGGTAAGGCCTCTTCAGTCCTCTCCATTTAGATGTAACCCTGCCCCTCCCGAGCACTTCCAGCACCTCGAATCCTTCCTTACCCATTGTCTGTCTTCCTCCTCTAGACATGAACCCCTGAAGTTCATGGGCCTTTCTGGGGTTGCTTACTGCTGTATACTCAGGGTACAGCTGAGTGCTGTTCTAAGGTGTTCTAAGCACACAGCAGGTGCTTAACCACTGTTGAGTGAATAAATGCATGAATGGGGTCATTTCAGTCCAGTTTTTCATTTAGGGACAGGAAATGGGCACAGGTATGGAGCAGGAAACAGCAGCAGAGGAGGGGCAGGAAAAAGGAGGGGCTCTGGAGGTGGCAATCAGTGCCAAACTATCACCCAGATGCAGGTTCACGGTGACACTGGCCTCAGGTAGCACAAGGTTCCCAATTTGGCATCCAGGATGAGAGCAGCAATATGGCCAGAGAATCGAGGGTCCCAGGGCAGAAGGAATCAACCAGGAAACAGACCTTCCCCAAAACATCCAGGTTCCAGAATACAGCTGGTGGCAGCAGCAGGAAGGTGCTCCCAAGAGCCGGCCTCTGGCTACAGAGCGGATGCCACACAGGACTCCTGTGTGGGCTTGACATTAAAAACCGGAGCCCACCAGGCCCTCACCACCAGCATAAAAGTGTCCAACAGTGGCCGGGCCCAGGAGAGGGGGGCCCCAGTAGCCGCTCAGGCAGAGTCCCAGACCCACTTCAGCCTTCAGCCAACGCACGTGACTGTCATCACTGAGTCCCGCTGACTGGGCCAGAGCGCGAGGCCCGCGGCGCCGGGAAAGTAATGGCGAGTAACCCTCATTCAAGACCAGAAACACACAATCATCAACGCGAAGGCACAAACTGGAACGCCACAAGGAGGCCTCCGGGACTTCCTGGTGTTTTGGGGAACCCTGGGCGATGACCGTGCCTCAGCGGGTGGACGCGGGAGAAGGCACGCGCGCAGGGGGAAGCGCAGGAGCCCGCCGAGCACTGGCAGTCACCTCAGTGCGCACAGCGGAGGAACGCGAGGCTCAGACTCGCAAAGTGACTTGCTCATGGACACACAGCAAATCTGTGGAACCGTCGACAGGTGGAGGGCCACCTGAGCCCTGCCGGGTCGCAGCCAGACCCACCAGCGCCGGAGGCCAGGGGCCCGCGAGGGGTGAGGTTGGAGGTGGAGCGGGCTGGACCCCGGGGGTGGGGAAAGGGGCAGGGGGCGGCCCCATGACGTCATTTCCGGGGGTGGCGGGTATATAAGCGGCGCACACGACTCAGCTACTGCTACTGCAGTGCTCCAGCCGGCGCGGGAGGCTCTCGGACCGACCGACGGACGCTCGCCGAGCGCCCCGCCCGCCGCCCGACCCTGCCCACGCCGCCGCCATGCGCTGCGCCGCCGTCCTGGCGCTCCTGCTCTGCGCCGGGCAAGGTGAGCCCCGGCTCGGCCGAGGGGCCCTGGCGCCCCGCCTGCCCCGGGTCCCCGCGCTGCTCCGCGCGTCCCCTCGGCGCGCCAGGTTTCAGCACCGCGGACAGCGCCGCCGCCTCCTGCCCGCCGCCTCCGCCTGGCCGGCAGCGTGGCCTCCGCCCAGGCCCGCGGGACACCTGGGCTTGACTCCCAGCCCCACGGGACGGCCCCCGGCCGCCGCTCCCGCTCTGGGCTCCGGCCTCGGGCGCGTCCGGGCCCCGCGGGCTGCGCGCCTGGCCGGCCAAGGTCATTGGGGGGAGGGGGCGGGACGGCGCTCCTCAGCTCCCCCCTCCCTCTGCGTCGGCTGGCCGACTCCTGCCTCTCACAGTCCCCTCCCCAGCTCTTCCCCTCCGTCTGGGTCCCTCCCTGTCCCTGCATTCGTCCCACCCGGGTCCCCCGGCTCTGCTGCTGGTGTTGCCATAGCACTTGCCTCCACGCGCCTTCTCCAGAGCAGCTTCCCCGGGGGAGAGTCAGGGCCCCTCAGGGCAGCCTCTGGGGCCACCTCCTGGGCAGCCCGGCCTCTCATTTGGGTGGGGACAGTTTTGACGGGGAGTGCTGGGTGAGTGGCCCCCTCTGAACTCAGTCAGGAAGGACTGTGCTCCCCTGGGCACGGGGGAGTGACCCCGGTGCTCTCTCTTTCTTTCCAGTCACTGCCCTCCCTGTCAACAGCCCTATGAATAAAGGGGACACCGAGGTAAGGAGGGGTGTTGGGGATGCCCTGGATGGGGGAGGAGGTTCTGGTGGACACCTCGAGGCCAGCTCTTGGGCAGCTGCAGGAGTGAGTTTGGCATACAGCCAAGAGCCAGCACTGCGGCTGCTGACCTGAGGACAGCTTGCAAAAGAAGATATCAGAGACGGCTCACTCTCCCTGCTGTCCCGCTGTGGGGACTTCCCCAGCGTTCTGTGAGATTGGCCATGTGGCCAGAAGGGGCCTGGGTCTGTCTGACGGGGCCTAGGTGCCCGGTCGTTGTCCTGGGGCCTAGGTGCCCGGTAGTTGTCCTGGTGCCTGCATCCACAGGCCTACCGTGGGCTGCTGGTGGCCTGGCTTGGTCGGGTTGTCCACAGACCTGCAAGGACAGCTGTCACCTGCCTGGCTCTGGCCTCCCCTTTGCTCTCCCTCTCTCCCTCGCCCACCCAGCTCACTAGCACCCCTCCGCTTCATAGGTACCTGGTGCCCCCAAGGGCCACAGTGGAAATATTTGGCGACGGTGCCAACTGGTCCCTGCCAGCTGGGGCTGATGGTGGAGGCCACCCAGGGAAGGACTTGGGCGGTTACCAGTGGCAGGAGGAAACATTCTGCACCAGAAGCATGCTTGGAGTTCATTCCCACCCGAGCCAGGGCTGGATTTCCAGTCTCCGGTGTTCATATCTCCACTTGAGCATCAGAGAAATGTCTACTGTTCACTTAGCAGGGCCCATTCTCTTCAGAGGCTACAGATAAAACCAAAAACATTTCAACTTCAAGGTGCTCAATCATGTTTCCTTTTTTTCCAGTTGCACAGGGGCCAGAATTTAAACCTCGGCTGCTCATTTAGCTGTGCAACCTTGGAAACATTCCTTAACTTCTGAGTTTCCCCTTTCTCCCCTTTCCCTTGAGGCGAGGTATGTAGTACCCAGCACATGGTCGGTCCTCAGAAAATGGCCACTGTCTCCGTACAGCTTCCCTTTTAGACCCCTAGTCCTCTGGGACCCCTGCCCAGTTCCCTCACAGACTGGTGGCTCTCTGATATTCCCAGTGCGAGGTCAGGGTCCAGGCTGCTGGGCGCTGCTGGCTAGATCCCGTTTGGGGGTCCACTCTGGTCACTGTGTCTTTCCAGCAGCCCAGGATCATGAGCACAAGAGCAGCCGGTTGAGACCTGAGTGTTCCCTGGGAGGTGGTGACTGCACCCGCTGCACAGCGCTTGCCAGGATGCCATCCTGCACCCTTGGGCTGGTTGCCTTGGCATCCCATAGACAAGCCTTCCACCCCCTCACTCCCCACCAGCGTTGCCTCAGGCAGTCTGACACCTGCTTCTCCACCAGCTCTAGGCTGCTGAAGCAGGTCTGAAGCTGTGAATTCCACCCTGGTGTGTGAGGCACTTCCCATTTCATAGACTGTTTCCCATCTGTGCCTCATTACCCTAGAAGGGCCATGGGGAAGGCATTCTCACTCCTACTTTCCAGATGAGGGAACTGAGTCTCTCAAGCATACTTGCCTAAGATCACACAGCTAGGATACCACACTACAGTTGGCACCATCGTCAAAGATCGTCCAGTTATCAGAGGCTTAGATTGCCCCAGCATCTTGCTGGACACTGCTTTCAGGTATAGGCTGCTATTGGCCTTGGATGGGTACCCAGATGTAGCTGATCTGTGCCCCACATCCAGCTGTGCCCCATGGGTAGATGTGAAGCCAGACTATGAGGCTGATAGTGCCTCCATGTGACAGCTCTGAGGGCGTTGAGAGTCACACCTGGCAGAACCAGGGGAGGTCTTTGTTCTCCTCTGGGCAGTCTGGGAGGACTTCCTGGAGAAGCCGGCCCTTCGGCATCTGCAGGAGCGCAGCACTTTTGTAAGACATTCTTCTAGTTCCCAGAAGCAGTTCCTCATCCTAGGGAAGCAACCTTGGAATCGGCAGATGCCAGCCCCCCTGATCTACCCTGGAGGGGCATGTGCTGGCCTGGCCATGCAGCTGGAGGGCCTGGCCCAGGGCAGGCACCACAGGAGGGTTAGCATGGCTATTACTATTGGACAAGGGCAGGGTTGTGCCCTGAGCCAGGCCTCCGTGGACTCCTGAGCACAAAAGCAGCTGCTCTTCTGTGTTCGCTGGGAGGGGCCGAGCCCCTTGTGAGCTGGCCCCAGCCCACCTCTGCTCCCCTCCCAGGTCATGAAGTGCATTGTCGAGGTCATCTCCGACACCCTGTCCAAGCCCAGCCCCACACCCGTCAGCCAGGAGTGTTTGGAGACTCTCAGAGGAGGTAGGGCCCGGCCTGGGGAGAGCGGCCACCTCCTGGGCTGGGAGGCGCGCGTGGCTGGGGTGCAGCGTGTCACCCAGTGAGGACCTGCCTTGGCCGGTACTGCGCTGGGGCGTGAGGGGTGGGCGAGGAAGGGGTCACAGCCTTACGCTCCTGGAGCCTGTGGGCTAGCAGAGGGGACAGATTGGTCACTTGACTCCTGGGCAGAGTGAAACCAGGACAGGAACAGCAGGTCTGGACTGTGAGCTCCCTGTGGGGGGGTTCTGGGTGCTTTCCCAGGGTCAGAAAGCGTCTGGCCCCTGGCGGTCAGCATGCGGGTCTGTGGTGGCTGAAGGGTGCCGTGGGGCCCGAGGAGGACCGAATCTTTCCCGCCATCAAGCCTTGGCCAGCTGTTGGGTGGCACTGTGAGCATCTGGGGAGGGGGCTTTGGAAGACCCGCTGGCCATCCAGAGGGGGGCAGTGGAGGACGGGCACTGGGGTGCAGAGGAGAGGACGGGATGGGCAGAAGCTGGAGCAGGAGGGGTTAGACACCGGCATCCCCAGGGCCCACTGTCCCCGGGCTGAGGTCCGTGGGGACCCTGCCTGACCTTTCCAAGGTGCTGGAAAAGTGATGGACGGCTTGGAGGGGGGACAGTCTCCCAAGTGTCATCTCGGGATGTGATCTGACTGGCCGCCTGTCGGGGTTTCCAGAATAACTCCTTAGCACTCAGCTGAACGCTGATCTCCTCCTGACTGTTCTCTGGAAGCCACCCGTGACTGTGTCCTTCCCTGCAGATGAGCGGATCCTGTCTATCCTGCGGCACCAGAATTTACTGAAGGAGCTCCAAGACCTTGCTCTTCAAGGTACGCTCCAGTCACCTTACACATAATTCTGGGTAAATCCCATCAATTGAGAATCCGAAAATTGGGGAGGAAGGTTGGCAAAGGTCCTCTGGGGCACTCAGTTACTTGTTTTCAATTGCAGGGCAGCAAGGTGGGATCCCCTCTGCCACCTGGTTGAATTTGTTACTGATAGCATTTAAAGAGATCAAGGTTCAGAGAGGTTGAGTGGCCTGTCCAGGGCCACACAGTACACAGGAACAGCTCTCCGAATGCCGCCTGGCCTCTGGAGTTCAGCCATCTCAGGAGGTTGCTTTCAAGGCTAGAATGCAGAGAGCTTTCCTTTTCCTTTCCTCTGCAAACTGAGAAGCCAGCTGTTCTCAAGGAGAGAGGAAGAAGGGCTCTTTCCCCTGCGAGCTTCTCTGCAGGGGCAGTGGTGGCGGCAGGCAGGGTCTTGTCTGCCTCTGAGTGGGTGGGCTAACGCTGCGCCCTGGAGCAAGCCCCATCTCAGAGGGCGGTGGCTTCCCAAGACATTAAGAGTCCACAGCTCCTGGGAATGGGTGGCTGAGAGGTGGCCAGTGCCTTGTCCCTGAGGGCGACCTGGCAGAGTGCTGGGCTAGAGGATTAGGCTCCTGCCACCCCCAGAGGTGGCCCCTTCAGCGCACTGGACCAGTCTCTGGCCGGGCTGCCCCTGGCTGACTCCTGAGAGAAGGGCCCCTTGACTAGAGCAGGGCCATTGGCACCCTGGGCACCAACCCGTGGGCTGCTGCCTGTGAGCTGGGCCTCCCCTCCCCTGCTCCCCCTCCCTCCCCTGCTCCCCCCAGGCCTGGGCTTGGGTCTGGTGGCACTGGTGGGGGCAGGAAGGCTGCTCCAGCTCGGGAAGGTGCCCCTCTGAGGCTGCTGGAGCAGACGGGCCGTGAGAATGGAGAGGTCAGATCTGGGGAGGAAGCAAGAACACGGCCCCCCAGCTCACCTGCGCCCTTCTCTGGCTGTCCCCCTGGGCGGCAGGCGCCAGCGGTGAGGGTGCCGGCAGGAGGCGCGTCCTGGCCCCAACGACCCGGGCTGTGTCGGTCGTCATGGGTTCCTGGCTCAGGTTTCCAACTAAACCTTAAATATTTTAACTAAACGATAAATTAGAGATTAAACACTGACTAGCCAAAGTTCTGTCATGAAATATAACGTCACCAGAGGCTCTTAGAGGGCAGCGGGTCCTGCATACCCGCACCCGGGCACGGGGCCCATGCGGTCGCGGCCGTCCACCCTGGTGCAGCCTCTGCCCACTCCCCCACGTCCTCTAGGCCCCTGTGCTGTCCTGCGGCCCTGCCTGTCTTGGCACCTGCCCTGCGGTGCCCCATGTGTAGGTGACCCAGTGAGGAAGTGGCCCCAGAGCCCTGGGACTCACACCTTTCTGGGCCCAGGACTGCTCCCTGGTTCACAGCTGTCCCAGATGTCCCCATAAGGGCAAAAGCCATCTCCAGCTGCAGAGCTGACCCCGCAGAGGGGCCAGTGCCCAGAGTGAGGCACGGGTGTGGGGACGGGTATGGGGACAGTCAGGGCGGCTGCAGCAGCTGGGGCAGTGCGGGGACGGGGCAGGACGGGTGTGGACCCCGCGGCCGACCCTGGCTCAGGGCAAGCAGGGCTGGCTTCTCAGGGGCCTGGGCTGAGAGCACCCGGAGGAGACGAGCGGCCACTGTTGCTCCAGGTGCCTGAGCTTCAGATCCTGAGGGTCCCTCACTCCCTCTCCTGTCCCTGCAGCCCTCTGTCCGTCAGGGCTTGCTGTCCTTTCCCAGAGCAGCATCCGAGTCTGCGGAGGTGGTGTGGCCGCCCGATGGCCCCAGACGAGGCGGGGGGGACCAACCTGCCACCCCTCGCTGAGACCCCTCGAGGTCTCACTGGGCAGGCCTGACCCGCCCACTCCACATGGGGAAGTGGGGACCTTCGGCCTCCTGGACCCACAGAGTGGACCCAACGGGCCTCTCCCTCCTCCTCTCCAGGGGCCAAGGAGAGGGCGCAGCAGCACAAGAAGCACCGCAGCTTCGAGGAGGAGCTCTCGGAGGTCCTCGAGAGCCAGAGCCGCGAGGCCAAGCCCCAAGGTCAGTGCCAGCCCTGCTGGCCAGAGCCGGAGGGGCGGGGCCTCCCCAGAGCCGGAGCCCCTCCTGCAGGCCGCGGGCGGCAGCTCCTGTTCCCCTCCCCAAGGTGGGCTGCACACGGGTGGTCCACTGCACAGCCACAGGTCCTGGCCGCGGTGTCCCACTGTCCATCCAGGTGCTGGGGCCCTAGGGGGGAGTTCTGTGGCCTGGCAGGTGGGTCCACCCAGTAGCCCCTGTGCAGAGCTGGCCCACCCCTGCCCTCCCAGGATTTGGTGGCTCCTTAGAGTAGCCAATCTCAGGAGGGTGCGAGGAGCGGCCGGGACACCGGGGAAACAGGGTCCTCATTCTGGAAACCAGAGCACTGGGTGGGTTGAGGCTGCCGTGGCTCGGCCGGTGCCAGGCGGTTGCTGTCCTCCCACCTGGGGAGCCACAGGCCACCTGCAGGGCGCTGCTCTTTCATGGCCATAGAGGAGGCCCGTTCTAGGAGCCGGGGTCCCAGTGGCCCTGATCTGGGGCTGGGAGGGAGCCGGCAGGTCAGCCCAGCTGCCCCGAGCCTGGTCCACACTGTCCACCTGGCGCTGCTGGGTGTGGCTTGGACCCCCATCCTGGCTTCACGGGAACGAGTCTGGGTTGTCACGCATGCCTGCCCTGGCCTCGGAGGGACATAGCGTGGCATCCAGGTGTGCACCCGTACCCAGAGCTCAATGTAAGTGACCCTGAGGTGGCGTGTGGGGGCTGGGAGTGGGCTTAACTTGTGGCCTGCAGCCTGTGTGGGCAGTGGACAGGCTGCTTCCCCTGTCTGCCGCTCAGTGTGTCCTGTGGTGTGAGCACGTGCCCAGCCCTGGGGACCTGCCAAAGCTCAAAGGATGGAACGCGCCTGGGGCTGCCTTGCTCAGTGGCGCTCACTCTAGCAATGATGGGGGCTTTTTGTCCTTGAGAAAAATCCCGAGGAACTGAGCACTTTCACAGGGTGCGGGAGACAGAGGAGCCCCATATGGAGGGGAAAATGGAGTCGCAGTCATGGCGCCTCTTACACAGAGAGGTTAAGTGGTTTGCCCAAGATCACACAGCAGTTCAGCCAGTGTCCTAATTTTCATTTCAGGGTCTGTTGCTTTTTGTTTTGGGTCTTATTTTTATTTTATTTACATCCTGTTTTAAGAGGCAGAAATAAAAACCACAATCCAGGTATACTCAGATCAAGCCCAGAATGGAGGAGAACCCTGACTCTAGTCTCGGGCCAAGCTTCCTGGAAGCCAAGACACAGGCTGACCACGACCACAGGTGGCATCGGGGAGGCCTCAGTACAGCTGTCCTCAGGGCCTAACTTCGCCCTGTTGTTTTTGCAGAGGTGACAGAAGAACCATCCTCCAAAGGTGCTGCAGAGAGAAGAGATGCCCAAGAGGCAGAGCCGAGCCCCGAGTCCCCAGACACAGCCAGGCCCGGGGCCTTCCCTGAGCCTGGGCAGGGGGACAGCCAGGCCCCTGGGGAGGAGGCCCCTAACACCCAGCCACCAGCCAGCCTCGCAGGCCACAGGCGCTCAGGCCCGCAGGCTGTGGGGGACAGTGAGGGCCCCTCCCGTGGCCTGAGTGCAGAACAAGGGTCGCAGACAGAGGGGGAAGAGGAGCAGGCGGAGGCGGCAGGGAAGGCTTCCCCGGAGGAGGAAGGCCCCACTGCAGCATCTGAGCCCCAACAGAGCCTCGGCTACAAGGATACACGGAAAGGCAAGAGTATGTACGATGGGGACCTGAACCAGCGCGTCTGCAGGGGTGGGGAGGGAGGGAATCTCCTCCTTAATCTTGTTCCGTCTTCATCACAATCCCGAAAGGTAGGTATTACGTCCATTTTCCAGATGGGCAAGTGGAGCTCAGAGAGATTAAGTAATTTTCCCAAAGTCACACAGCTAATTTGTAGTAAAAGTGGAAATTCCAACCCCAGTTTGCCTGACTTCCACACTATTCCCTTCCCCTGTTCCACACAGCACCCCCCTGGCCCAGGACGCAAGAGGGGCTTTGCAGGGTGGGTGGCCAGGCTCTGGGAACAGAGAGACAGAATGACAGGTGGGAGCAGGCTGATCTGGGGTCAGCGTTGTCTTCCGTGATGGGTCAGCTGACGCCCTGGCAGCCCCCCGGGGGTGGCCCGCTGGGCCAGGGGCTTCTGGGCTAGAGGAGGAGCCAGCTCTGGCCCCCCACCCCGGAGCTCTGAGGGGTCTTGACGGGCAGGGCATCAGGGTGGCCCTGCCCTCCATGTGGACGCTGTGCAAAGGCGCGACCC
Source organism: Marmota flaviventris (assembly GCF_047511675.1). Lineage (NCBI taxonomy): Eukaryota > Metazoa > Chordata > Mammalia > Rodentia > Sciuridae > Marmota > Marmota flaviventris. The sequence goes on along the minus strand of NC_092499.1, from coordinate 12,750,431 downwards.
TGAGAGCCAAGCCCGTGGCCTGACCGTGGCCCACAGAGGCCACTGGGCGGTGGGACGGGGAGCTGCTGGCCCTCACCTCCTGCTCTGTCACCTGCTCCAGGTCGGTCTGTGGCTCTGGTGGTGGATGGAGCCCCGAAGCCGGGGGCTGAGGACGCCCGGCCCCCCGAGGGCAGGGGAGAGCGGCCCGGGCAGGAGGAGCAGCAAGAGGAGGAGGACGCGGCAGGGGCCCCCCGAGGCCGGGCCGGGAAGAGCGGGGAGCAGGAGCCGCGGCCCTCCAGGGAGTGGGAGGAGGCCCCGCGGTGGAGCAAGATGGACCAGCTGGCCCAGGAGCTGACGGCGGGGAAGCGGCTGGACGGGGAGGATGAGGAGGACGACCCTGGCCCTGACCCCGACCGCTCCATGAAGCTCTCCTTCCGGGCCCGGGCCTTTGGCCCCAGGGGGCCTGACCTGCAGCTGCGCCGAGGCTGGAGGCCATCCTCCCGGGAGGACAGTGTGGAGGCGGGCTTGCCCCTGCAGGCCCGAGGCTACCCCGAGGAGAAGAAAGAGGAGGAGGGCAGCGCCAACCGCAGGGCAGAGGTCAGAGCAGAGGTGGCTACGGGAGGGAGCGGCCCTGGCCAGGCCTGGGGATAGCTGCACTCGGACATCACTGCCCCCTGCAGGGGACCCAGACCCCTGGAATCTAGACCCAGAGGGGTGCGCAGCCAGGGACTCTCAGGGCTGGGGGTGCCCGGGCTCCCAGCGGGCACCTGGGGAACTGCCCGCAGCTGGCAGGAGGCCTTCAGCCCGGCCTGGGAGCTGCTGGGCGCCCTGGGGAGTCTGAGCAGGTGGGAGAGTGACAGGTGCAGCCTGGGCTTTGGATAGAGAGCTTGGGGACAGGGGGCAGGACCGGCCTAGGGGTGCAGGCCCCGGCCATGTCTTGGCTCCCAGGAGGCCCGGGTGCACCCTCTTCCCATGATGGCGGAGGGGCAGGGTAGAGCCCGCTGGCCCTCGGGGCCTGTGTGAACGGGAGGGAGACCTGGCCTCTGCCCGCAGGCCTGAGCCAGCCTCTCCCTGGCTCTCGGCCCTGGGCAGGTGGTGGCCCTCCTCTGAGCCTCACGTCCCCACCCCCTTTCTGCCCACCTTGGCATCATGACTAGACGTCCACGCTGGGAATTGGGCCTCCCAGGGCCACTGGGATGCTGAGCAGGTGGCCAGTGCACAGGCGCCCAGGAGCTGGGTTCCCTGTCGGGCAGGCAGTGCCACCTTGGGCTGGAGGAGACCCTGGTGGAACCTGATTCAAGCCTCAGTGCTCTGGGGACCACCAGGGACCAGAGCCCTCACCCCAAGCTTGTTCTCAGCCCACCCAAAAAGTAGGGGCCCTTCTTTTGATCCTGACCTCTCTGGGCCTGGGTCTGGTCTTGGTGGTCTGAGAGATGCTCCTTGGCAGCTGGGGCTGGAGGGGCAGGTACCCGTGTCCCCAGGACTGGGCGAAGGGCCAGGAGCAGCCCCACCTCCAGGACAAGGGGAGCAGCCCCAGAAATGGCAGAATAATGAGGTGCCAGAGACTCTGCCAGCTTCCGGTCTCCACAGGCAGAGGGGGCCAGGGGCCAGGGTGGGGCAGTGGGAACCCCTGAGTCTTGTGGTCAAGGTGGGGTGGGGGCCTCCTCCCCATCCAAGGGTCTTAGAAACCTCCGCATTGGCTGCCTGTCAAGCCAGTGGCTCAGGCTGGGGTGTGGATCACACGTTTGACACCAGCCTGGGCAAATTCGTGACAGCCAGTTTCAAAATATAATTTAAAAAAAAGGTGGGGGGTGGCTGGGCATGGCCAGGGGTAAGCACTTGCCCAACACACATGGCCCTGGGCTCCACCCCAGCTCTGCAAAAAAGAACACCCCAAAAGAACGAACTCACCCCCCAGGGCCCCTCAAGGTCAGGGGGCTCTAGGTCCCCATTTCCAGGGCAACAGTTGTCAGTATCCCATGAACTGGGCCCAGGTGGGCCGTGGTGTGGGACCTTGGAAGTCCACCCCCAGGGCAGGGGCAGAGAGGTGGCTTCCTAGCCAGGCTCCGAGTGGGGTCTATGCTCTTGGTGTGTCCTGCTCTGAGAGGACTGGAAGTTCTGGGAGATGGGCCCCAGAGCAGGGCTCAGAGAAGGGTCCCTTGCTCCCCTGAACCACCCTGGCAGCCGGAGCTCAGGGTCCCCCTGAGGTCAGGAACAGGCCCAGCCTTAGCAGGTGGACATGGGCATCTGTCAGTGTCCAGCCCGTGCTGCAGTCCCCACGGCCCCCTCAGGTATGGAGGCTGTAGAAGACAGTCCCACGCCCAGCCTGGCCACCCAGAGAGCTGTCGCCCATGGTCTGGGCCAAGGGAGGGTCCCTTAAGGGAACCAGGGCTTCATGGTCCACGTACCCTGAAAGAACAGACTCCGCCTGCGTGGACCATCGAGAGGGAGCAGGGCTGCACCCAGGGCCTCTGCTTCCCGCCTGCCCGCTGGCCCTCAGGCAAGCCCCCAGCGTGGTGCCACGTCCCCACGGTGCAGATGAGACTCCCCGGCAGAGCCACCTGTCCAAGGCCATGCAGCCAACCAGCAGCCACCAGTCCTGTTAACTGTCCCGTTGATCCCACAGCACAGGCCGGCTCCCAATGACCCTGACCTTCTCTCCTAGGACCAGGAGCTGGAGAGCCTCTCGGCCATCGAGGCAGAGCTGGAGAAGGTGGCTCACCAGCTGCAGGTGCTGCGGCGGGGCTGAGGGGCCGGCCAGCCAGGGCCCCTGGCACCCGTGGGCCTGGCTCTCTTGTCCCCTCTACAGGTCCTGCCCAGACGGCCAGGGCGCGGCTTCCGGTAGGGAGGTGGCCTCCGGCAGCCCAGGCCCGGGCCACCCTGCCGCCCCCACGCTCCTTCCCCTCCCTCCTGCCCCGCCCTGGCCTCCTGCGTGGAGTGGCCACGGCTCTCCACACAGACCCTGCTCTCTGAACACAGGCAGCTTCCTAGAAGCCCCTCCACGTGCACAGCCCCGGGCACAGCGGCAATAACTTCTGAGCTTTCGGTGAAAGCTGAAAACTCCTGACTAGAATACGTTCTGTATAAAGTTCATCTAAGGAAAAATAAAACCTGCTCTGGGCTCTTTCGTTTTTCTTTGAATTTTTTTTTTCCCTCTCAACTCCCAATGGACACACACACAGGATTTGAGCAAAGGGACAGGGGAGTTTCAGTCCATCTGGGCCTTTCGGGGCCACTTCTTAGTTGTGGGATCTTAGGCAGGTGGCTTTGTACTCCTGGTCCTCAGTTTCCCCATCTGTAAAATGGGGAAGCTGATCCACCTTGAAGCGGTTTTGTGTGGATGAAGTGACACCTGTCACTCTGTCTTAACCACACCTGAGCTGGGCCGTGTGGAGGTGAGGCCAGGCTGGGACACAGACTCTGCTTTCTGAGCTAGTCCCTGATTACCTGTGGGGCTGGGTAGAGACCCTGAAGGCCCCAGTTGGTGCCTGCCCCAAGCCACAGGCACGGGGCTGGCTTTGGACTTCCCGACGAGAGCTTCTGAGCTGCAGGCTGCTCCTGGCTGAATCCAGACTCTGCCTGCCGTGATGGCTGGCCTGTCGTGTGCCTAGGACGGGGGCTGTCGGAAGCCCTCGTGCATGTAATAGTTCACGAGAGCACCGCGGGTCTTGTTCTGCTTCAAGAATGAGAAACCGAGGCGGAGAAGGTGAAATGCTCCGAGTCACAGGCAGGAGGGACGCCCCCGGCACTGAGCCCGGCTGTGCAGGATGATGCCATCAGGCCAGGCAGCACTGCGACTGGGCCCAGCTGGCGGGGCAGGGCCCATCATTCAGTTGTCCGTCAAACGTTCTCCTATGGCTGCGTTCTCTGCCCCCAGCGCAGGGGCAGAGAGGTGGCTTCCTAGCAGGCTCTGAGTGTGGGCTATGATCTTGGTGTGTCCTGCTCTGAGAGGCCTGGTAATTCTGGGAGATGGGCCTGGCATGAGGAGGGGACTGGCATAAACCCTGGCCAGTGGGGAAGCCCACTGCCCAGTGGGGAAAGCTGGACGGTCCACAGCCAATGCCACCCACTGGGACATATTGTCAGCAGGAGGGAGCACAAGCCCATGTCCCTCTGCTGAGGCCAACCCTGCTGGAGGCAGAGGAGGCTGGGTTCAAGCATGGTTCTACTGGACTGGCATTGGTCTTGGACAGGCATGTCACCTCTCCAGGTGGCAGTTCTGGGGCTAAGATCCCTGGTCTGTGCACCTAGGGTGAGACTCAGGCCAGTGAGGCTGATGCGCAGGAAGGACAGTGAGACCTTGCGGGATGGCGACCTTAGCAGGGGCCTGCCTGGTGCTCCCCTGCCAGGGCCAGGACGGCTGCCCACCCAAGTGAGGCTCAGAGGCATCAGTGACACCTGCGGGGACCTAGAGCCACGTTCAGAGGGCCAGCTGGGATTTTTTTCTTGGTACTGGAATTGAACCCAGGGCTGCTTCCCCCTGAGTTACACTCCTAGTCTTTTATTCTGAGACAGGGTCTAAATTGCTAAATTGCTGAGGCTGGCCTTGAACTTGGGATCCTCCTGCCTCAGTCTCCCGAGCCCCTGGGATGACAGGCGTGCAGCACTGTGCCCAGTACTAGGTGGGATTCCGTAGTTCTCTGTCGGGTCAGTCTGCACAGCATATTGGTGGCGAGAACTCGGGTTTGGGCCTTAGGCTCCAGGCATCCCCAGTCCAACTAGCCGAAGAGCTCAGCAGCTTACTGGGTCTCAGAGCCTCCATCTTGGCATCTGTAAATGGGGGTGATCCTTGCTATCTCCTTACCAGACGATGCTAAGGCCTGGAGAGGGACATGGTGAGCCAGAAAACCAGGACTACGGTGGCAGAGCTGTCTGGGGGGCTCAGGAAGCCAGGCTGCCCGCTGCTGCCAATGCCCACCCCTGGGGCACAAAGGCACCCCCTCTGCATGGCTGCGGTTCTGTGGCGTGTATCTCCTCCCATGTTGCAGCTTCCCCGCGGCAACGGCTACGGAATAGCAAACAGCACCAGCTGCATTTCTAGGCCATCAGCAATCAAGACACCCACTACCAAGATGAGCTGGTAAGGAGATAGCACAGGGTCTCCTTGTCCCCAGAATAACCCATCCCAAAGACAAGCCAGCTGAAAAGAGCCAGGAGGGAAGCATGATGTTCTCGAGAGTGACGCGCGGGCTGTGGTCTGGACGTACAGACTAAGCGCAGCCCAGGGTGGGATTCTGGTAGAGCTGCTTGTGATCAGGGTTGGTCACCCAGCACAGTGTGGGCACTACCCTGACACCCTGGGGAAAACCCAGCCTGAGCAGCTTGTCCTGAGTGACACCCTGCAGGAGGGCAGCCCCCTCAAGATGCCAGGTTTCAGATGACTTGGGCAGTAAAGAGAAAATGCAACCGTTTCTGGAAAGGCCGAGCTGGACACAACCAGAAGGAAGAGGACCCAAGCAGCAGAGGCCCCGCTGCCCAGGGAACCAGCGGCCACGTCCACGCTGGCCATGCCGTGTGGAGAGAAGCAGAGGCACAGACCCCGACTGTGAGGGGGGACCTGAGGCACGAGCCTTGGTCGCCTCACACTGGCTGGGCGGGAGTGTGTGCAGTGGGCGTGGCCAGGCTGGCCACGGAGGTGGAGACTCAGGGCTGCCCTCCAGGGGGGCTCCTGTCCGCCCCAGGGAAGCCCACGTGGAGCTGCTGGCACCCAGCTCCAGGGCTCGGAGTCCCAGGGCCAGTGCGCTGCGGCACAGACAAGGAGAGGAGCTGCTGGGGTCCCACTGGGTCCGTGATCTGTTTCCAAGGGACAGACCAGAGGGAAGACACAAAGCCCAGGACCATCAGTGAGGCGGGGTGAGGCCATGCGATGGCTCTCTGTGGCCAGCAGCCAGCAAGAATGCCCAAGAGCCAACGATGTCTTCCAGGCTGAAGACTCAGGCTCCCTTGGTCTCAGAGTGGCCGTCTAGCCAGCACCAGTCACTCTGCAGTCGGCCAGAAGGGCTGTCAGTCAGCCTGCTGTGAAGCCCACTTGGTGGCCTCTGAGGACCCCTTCCTCTAGGTCATTTTCTCCTTTGTTGCTAGGGTTACAGGCATGGGCAGGCCCGTGCCAGATGCCCCAGAGTCCCTTGAGGGTTCAGGGGCATCTGACTGCCACAAATGGCGCTGGGGACCCCAAGTCAGCCCCACCCACCACGCACTGCAAAGCCACACTTGCAGGACACCAGGGATGACGACCCTAGTCTAAGACAGACGCCCTCTGCTCCTCCAGTGGGGACAGACACCAGAGCTGGCATTTGGGCGTCATGTGTATGCAGACACGCTGCCCTGGGAAGTGTCCTCAGGCAGAGATGGAGGCCATGCCTCTGGGCCCAGGACAGAGCAGGCCGTGCAGGTGACTCCAAGGCTCAGCTATGTGTGGTCCTGTCACCTGCTCCGCTGCCCCTCAGCAGCCCAGTCCCCTGAACACCAGCAAGATGGGAAGCCCCGGGGCTGACGTGCCGGCCAACTCGGAAACAGAAGCTTGGGTATGAGCCCGGCCGCCCCAGGCTGCTGGCAGGGCTGGTCTCTGCCTAGCGGGGTCCTCCTGTGGGGCCAGCTCTTACCATCCCAGGGGACAGCCTGCCACCACCCACCTCCTCAGTGGGCCTGTCTCCCCAACACCCAGCCCCAAGGCCAAGGCCAGCAAGGCCTCAGGGGAACCAAGTGGGGACAGCACCCTGGGACCAACAAGGTCAGTGTGCACATGGGGCATTTAGAGGACAGGGTCTCTTGCCTGGCTACTGAGGCCCCCCAAGGGGTGGCTGGCGTCCCCTCACCACCCATAGTGCCCACCCATGCTCCACGTTGCCAATGGCTTCCACCAGCCTGAGGTTGCTCCTGTACAGTCCTAGGCCTTCGCAACACCCAGCTCCATGGGGGGAACCAACTGCCCCACTCACCACTGCGTGGAGGCCAGAGGAGGGCCATAGCGCCAGAAGGCAGTTCCCTGACAGCCAGCCCTGGACGCTACCCACGTGACCTGGACTGATCAGAGGGACAGACATGCAGGTCGTCGGGGTCCTCCAGGCAGCGGGGGCTGGGACTCTGCCTCAGGAGGCCACACTGTGGGAGGTGACAGAACAGGAGTCACACCCAGAGACATGTGGGAAATGCAGGTTGATCTCAGTAGTTTATTTTGAAGACAAAGCAGTGCAAGAGGCTGCCATGCGTCCCGTGTCCCGGGCTCGGGGTCAGGCCCAGGACAGGTGACGAGCAGACATCCACCAGGGTCAACGCTCAGATCCTGTAAACGTGGCCAGTCCTGGGCCATTCTGAGGAGGCCAGGCAGCTCCATGGCTCAGGTCCTGGCAGCTGCCCAAAGGAGGGTCCCCGCCCTGAGTGCCGGGCTCAGCGGCTCTCCAGGGCCCTTGGCGCTCCCTCCAGTGTCCTCCGTCCCACTGGACCATGCGGGACAGCTCAGTGGCCCTTCTCTTCCCAAGTGAACTGCACTTCATGACACGAGATCATGCCGGGCCCAGGCCCCTCACTGGGCTGCACCCTCGGCGGCCCCTCCTGCGGACTGGGTCAGCCAGTGGTGGCCTGCTGCTGTGGCGAGAGGGTCTGGGGCGGTGTGGCTGTCTTGCAGGCTGGCTTAGTGCCCACTGTGTGCAGGAGTGAACCGCAGGGCAGCCTCCTCCTGCCCAGGAAGAGGGACCCCGCTGGCCAGGATTCCCAGCAGAGGCTCCTGCCCGTCCTCTGGGGTGCTGGGGGAGCAGCAGGCGCCAAGGGGGCAGGACACCGAGCACCAGCTGACCTGCCCTGCCCTGGACCTGACTGCCCTCTGGAGAGAAGGGATCTAGGAGGAGACTGAGGGAGTGGTCCTGGGCAAGCCAGCAGCCCCCCTGGGTCCAGGGAACAGCAGTGCTAGGTGGGACCCTGGGAGGGACCTGGTGGCCCCCAGGGAGCAGTGAGGAGTGGCAGCGACCAAGGACATGGGCCTTAGCCCACTGGAAACTTCCTCTTCTCCCGTGGGCAGGGGTCGGGGCCGCACACAGCTCCCCGCCAGGGCCTGTCGTCCTTTGGCTTTGGGGAGGGGCCAGCAGCAGCCCTGAGGGGGTCGGCTTGGAAGGGCCAAGGTGGACAGGGAGGGTCGGGTCAGGGGCGTGGGTGGACTTGGAAGGAGGAGAACCATTCTCGGCGCTCTGCTGGGCCACAGCCCAGGAGCGGGCCTCCCTCCAGGGTCCCAGAGCCTGGTCCACAGCAGCCGTGGGGACAGACAGACGGATGTGCACACGCTCCTAGCACCACCCACGCACGCACACACCCCCACATTCAGACCTAGTGTTGAAACTCAGCCGTGTCAACTCCGACGAGATCCGCAGGCGGGAAGCGGGGTCCCCATCCCCGAGGCTGTTCCCTTCCATCTCCCCCCTCATTTAGACCATGACATCAGAAAATCAGGTTAAAAATTAAAAAAAGCATCAGATCATCGGGAATTCTGAGTAGCGTCCGTTGGGGGCCGATGCCCAGTGGCGTGCTCCGCCACCCTCTGGGTCCTGGCTCTGTGGCTACTGCGAGGAGGCCTTGGTGGTCAGGGAGGCCACGCAGTGCTGCTGGAAGCTGGGGGACACGCCCGCGGTGCAGCCCAGTCTCTGGTGCGGCAGCTTGGCAGCGCTGCCCGCGCCCGCCTCGGCCTCGGTCTTCCAGGGCGCGTCCTGGCCCAGCACGCAGCAGCCCGGGCTGGCGCTGCACGTCCACTCGCCTGCCAGGCTGCCCGCCTGCTCGGCCAGGAGCCTGCTGTGTCTCAGCGGGGCCGCGTCCCCCGCGGCGGCTGCACCCGTGCTCTGGCCCTGCAGGACGGTGGCGATGTGGTTCAGGAGGTCTGAGAAGAACTCGCTCACGCCCTCGTAGCCTGGGGTGGAGACAGACAGCGCAGGTCAGCCAGCGGGCTGGGGAGCGGAGACAGGCCGACCAGCAGCCAGGTCACTCCCGTGGGGCCAGGGGCTGGCCCTGACCCTGAGAAGCAGTGAGCCACTGTGAAGTGGTGAGCACCTGTCCACCCACTGCCATGGTGTGGATAAGGGTCCCCTGAGGGCCCGCATGCTGGAGGTGGGGGACCTGAGGGGTGGCACCTAGTGGGAGGTCTCTGGTCATGGGGGACCTGGAAAGGGGTACAGGGACCTGGCACCCTCCCCCTCCCGCCTCCCACACACTAGGAGAATGCGCTTCCTTTGCCTTGTGACCTCCACCCCATGATATGCTGCTCTGCCACAGGCCCCAGAGCCACAGGGCCACAGAGCAGACTGAAACCTCCCAACTGTGAGTGCAAACCACCTTTCCTCTTTGTGATACTGGGACCGAACCCAGGGGCACTCCACCACCAAGCTACATTCCTAGCCTTTTGAATATTTTGAGACAGGGATGCCCACAGTAGAAACAAAAATGGCGCAGCTGGCCTGGAACTTGCGATGGTCCCGCCTCAGTCTCTCAAGTTGTGGGGTACAGGTATGAGACATCATGCCCAATAACCTTCCTTCTTTTTAGCTTTATTATCTCAGGTATTTTGTTACAGTAATGGGAAGATGGTGAACACACCCACCTGAGGGGGTGAGATAATGGCTGGAGGTGGCAGCACCAAAGCCCACTTTGAATGATACACAGACTCCATGGGGTCTGCCTGAACCTGGCCTCAGGCCTGATTCCTGGCTCCTGCATCTGTCCTGAGCCTCAGCTGTCCACTGAAGAGGATACATCTTGTGGTAGAGGCTTCTATGGGCATCAACCAGAGGGGCTAGAACACCGGTGCTGTCTGACCCAGAGCAGCCACAGCCCAAATCCAGTGTTCCTTTTTCACCCTAAAACACAGGAGGAGGCCCTCGGTGCCCCCTGCACTCAGAGACAGCCTCCAGGCTCTGCCCACCAGGCCACATGAACTGCCAGTGTCTGCCTGGGGCGGCACCTCCCAACGCAGATGTGAAGCAAAGTCCTTGGGATCCTCAGATTTAGGTGGGGCCTGCCAGGGCGGGTCTGGAAGGACGAGAACTGGCCCGCGGCTCCAGGAAGACAGCAGGGCAGGAGAGGTCTTGGGCAGGAGTTGCAGCCCAGCAGCTCGGGGGGCTCTGGGTACTGCCCGCCCCGCTGAAGCTGGACCACCCTGGATACTGCACCCCGTGCCGAGAGGTCACTGAACACCCTCACATGCCCTGGTTGACATTCCCAGCCACTCGCACAGACGGGTGGCAAAGCCTGGGACACGGCCCTGTGTAGCCTCAGAACACTGCACGGCCGTGTGCGGGGCCACCAGCTGGGGCTCCTCTGTGTCCACTCATCACTCAGCAGCTGACTGATGTGCTGCAGAGAGAGGCCCACGGCAGAAACAGAAAGGGCCATGTGGCCGGAGCGCAGTGCCTCCATGTCCAGCACTGGGTGACATCACCCTCACAGACCCGCCCACTTTACGGATGAAAACGTGGGACTGTTAACCAGAGAGGATGGTGACGAATCCACGCCAGTGTCCACAGGCCACGCGGGCGGTGCCGGCCACAGGACTGGGATCCCGTCCCCTGGTTGCTGCCTCCTCGCAGCCCCTTTACAGAGGAGGACGTGGAGGCTCAGAGGCCCAGCGTCACAAGCTCCTAAGTGGCACAGCCGAGATCGGATCAAGGCCACTGACCTGTCGGTGTCTTAGAACAGCCTGGTGCTGGGCGCCCCGGACTGGGTGCCCCGTCAGCCTGCGGCCAGGGGTGAAGGGTGACAGACCCGGGTCTGAGGCGCCCAGGATTGTGGGGGTGGCTGCTGGGAGCCGGGGTAGGTGTGTGAGCAGGAAGGACACGGGGGACACTTGGGCAGGTCTCCAGGGAATCCAGAGGCAGTTCCTCAGCAATTGCTCTGCTTTCATCCCAGACCAGGCCCAGCGCCACACGCAGAGCTGGGGCTGGGGGATGTGCAGAGGCCGCTGCCTCCTCGAGGCCTGGGAGGAGCAGGAGACGGGGTGGGCTGACACCAGCAGGTGCAGACAGGGGGGACGCAGACAGGGGGGACCAGGACAGGAGCCAGCTCCACATGGTCCTGGGCACACTGCAGGGTGGGAGATGCTGTTCCCACCTGCGCAGGGGTGGATGGGGCCAAGGTCAGGTGGCCAAGCCGTCGTGGACTGTGAAGGCAGAGCCTGGACTTGAACTCAGCACCGGGCTCTGCCAAGAGGCAGCCAATCTCATGGTCAGAGTGCAGCCCTAGCTCCACCACGTAGGGACCCGTGGCCTCGGACAGGCCCCTCAGTGCCTGACCTCGTCCTCTTGGCAAGTGGTGATCACAGCAGTCCTCCAGGGTGCAGTGGGGAGGGGGAGACTGGCTGCTGCCTGTCTCTACACAGGCCTGGGACACAGAGGGGTCAACACCACCGGGCAGTGGGTGGCCTCTCTGACAGGGCTGCTACTACACCTGAGGCCCTGAGCTCGCCCACCCCCCTGCTGTCCCCAGGAGTGCTCTACAGGGCTGGCAAGCAGAGCCGGCTCCCTGGAGCCCCGGTCTCTGGGGCCACCTCGGCAGCAGACTCCTCACCAGCCTCTGCTGGGCGCAGCCACGACCCTCCTGCCCTCCTGCCCTAGGAGGATGGCCCTTCTCTCGACTCCTGGAAAAAGCCTCCCTGTCCACACTGGCTCAGTGACTGTTCCCTGACAGACTGCCCTGGGCCCACGACACGGTGGGCTCACAGGGAAGCCTCCCACTCTTCCTCCTAGAACTTCCACGTGTGGCCCCCCAGTCCATGGTCCAGAGTCCCCCCCGACCACCCTGCAGCCCTGCCTCGCCCCTTCATTCCTCACGTCCTTCTGCTGCACCCCCGGTCCCCAGCTCTCTCCCTCCGGCTTCAGTTGCCTCAAGACTCCACCCAGGGGGACTGAGGCAGACTGAATGACGTGGGCTTAACACGGACCTTAGACACTGCCCCCAAAGTGAGACCACGCCGCGGCAGGCTGCCCTCAGAGACGGGGCCCACAGCCCGGGACCACTGCTCCATCTCTGGTGGGTGGCTCTTTCCTTTCCGGCCAGGATTTGCTCTGGTGTCACAGCTTCACAGAAGAGCCACCAGCCACCCCCACCCTTCTGTCTCTTGCTCCCTCCCAATTATGGTGTGGGCCTCCGGCTGGGACCTGGCAGTCCAGCTCACTTCTGTACTGGCGTCAGGACTAGCTGGGACCCACAGCACCTGGTCAGTGACAGCTGGAGGACAAAAGGAGCCAGTGGCTTCCCAAGCCTCCATTTCCCTAGCTGGGCACAGGGGTGCTGCCTGGAGCAGCTTGTGCGTGCCCAGGAGTGGAAGAGGCACGGCCTCCTCAGCCACCTAGCTGGTGCCCGGCACCCGCAGCTCCAGAGCTGGGAGGCGCAGGCCAAGGAGATGAGCCAAGGGCGGTGGTTCCCCCTCCCGCGAGGCGCTTGAAGAGACACCATTGAGAACAGAGTGGACGGTGGGGCGCACGGCCCAGGCCTGCAGCCCCGGCCCTCAGGAGGCAGAGGCAGGCCAGCCTGAGCCCAGGAGCCCGGGCGCGGGTGAGCGAGTGGCCTGCTGCGGGGACAGGTGGGACCTGGTTGGACTCCACCTGTCACTCTGTGGGCGGTGCACAGGTCACATGGCTGGGGGCTGGGTGCAGCACTGTCCTGAAGCACCTGCCCTGCCACCAACGTGCGGTGTGACCCTCTAGTCCACCCTGCCACCAACGTGCGGTGTGACCCTCTAGTCCATGGCTTCCCTTCACCTAACAGCAGAGGTTGTGGCCCTTCAAAGTCCCTTCGGCTGTGAGTCTGGAATGGCTCAAGGGACGGACTGATTGGGACATCGAGGCTATGCTGGCGGCTCAGGTCACAAGGTGAGAGGGCGCGTGGACCCGGCCGCCTGGGCCCGGTCCTCCCTGGTGCAGGATGCCCAGTACTGGGCTCCTTCATCCCCTCCCGCTCCAGAGCCCGTTCCCAGGTGTGCAGAGGTGGCAGACTGATGGCTGCCACCTCAGGCCACCAGCCGTGCTGCTCACCTGGGAAAGCGTTGATGTCGATGACTGCGTGCTGCCCCGTCTGGTTGTTGATGATGATGTCAATCCCAAACAGTGACACACCCAGCGCCTGCCGCAGGGCCCGGGACAGCTCCCGGATGACCTCGTCGCTCGGCCGCTCGAACACACCTTCGATCTTGTCCAGCTGCGACACACACAGGGGTTAGGCTGGGGTGAGGAGTGCCACAGGCCCTGCCATCCCTCGGGCCAGGAAGCAGGGCAGACCCACCCCAGCCAGCACCAGGCCACCACCTCTGTGTCCTGCCCGAGCTGGGCAGGTGGGGTGCTGCTCACGGCCTTGCTGGCTGCCATCTGAGGGACCGAGGTCAACAATGGCATCTTACACACAGGCAACGGGCTCAGAGGGGGTCGGGCTGGCCTGTGAAAGCACAGGGCAGGGTCTGGGCCTCGGTGTCCCCAGGCTCTAGACCCATTTCTCAGCAGGGAGGAAGGTGGTGGAGAGTCGCTATGGACCGAGGAGACAGCGAGGTGCAGAGGTCACTGCAGCCTGACCTTGAAGGCAGGGAGGACGGGGCAGGGGTGGGGTGGGGTGGGGGAGAGAGGCCTGGGGAGGCCAGCGGCCAGGGCGGAGGTGGCGGGAAGTCCTCCGCGCCCTCCGGCCTGAGGCTGAGGTTCGGGACGGGTCTTGGTCCCTGAAGGGCTCCAGGCGGGTGATCTTGGATTTCCAACCCCCCTTTCCTTCCCGAGGGGCGCTCAGGGCTGCTCCCACCTTGGGTCCAAGCGCAGCGGTCAGCAAAGCTTCTGGGGGGTAATGGGGCTGTCCGGGTGCACAGTCTCCACCCTGCCCTGGACCGCCCCGCACTGCCCATTCTCTCCTCTACTCCAAGTGGCCTGGGACAGGCACGAGGACCCACGTGCTTGAGCTCAGCCCAGTGGGAGCCTCCAGGGCATGAGAAGACTGCACCAGAGGCTTTGGGAGCCAGGACTGGGACCCAGGGTCTGGATGTGAATCCTGCAGTGACTTGCTGACTCTGGGGACTTGGAGAAAAGTTGGTGGCCTCTCTGCCTCAGTTTACTCTGCTGTAAAATGGGACTGATTGAGCCTCCATCCTAGACTTGCTGAGAGGGAGGAGGAGGGTGACAGGTGTGGAGGCCATGGGCCTGGATGGCCAGAAGCGCTGCTTCTGAATTCCAGGGCAGGGACAGCCTCGGGTGACCTCAGCCTGAACAGGGCTCAGCTGGGTGCCTATGAAACACCGGAGTTCTGGAGCTGAAGCTCAGAGGCTAGAGGAAGGGGTGCGGCTGCAAATACGGCACGTCAGAGAGCCAACCGGGAATTACAGGTGGCCCCGCAGGCCCCGTCCTGGGGTCCCACCCAGGGCTGCCTCGCAGTCCTGCGTCCACACAGCCTCACTCCCCCACCTTCGAGGTGGAAGCCACCCACCCCACCAGCATCGGCAGGGCAGGGGGTAAACAAGCCACAGGGTAAGTGCCATGAAGTGCCGTTCATCTGTGGGAAGGGATAAAATCCGACTCGCTACAACACAGATGAACTCGGAAGACATCACGAGTGCGCGTGCTGGGCGGCCACAGACAGCTTCGTGCTGTAGGACTCCATCCGTATAAAACTTCCGGAAGGCGCAAATTTGTGGAGACAGGAATCAGAGAAGCAGTGGAGGAATGGGGAGTGGGGGGCTCATAGTCCAGGGGACGGGAATGTTCTGGAAGGAAGCAGAGGTGTGGTGTGGTGTGCCTCAACGTGAGCAGACCAGTCGCGCTGGATTTCTCACTTTAAAACAGCTAATTTTATCCATGCGGATTTCACCTCAATTTGTTTAAATGCGAGGCTGGGTCAGAGGATTGAGCATTGAGCCCTGGTCATCAAGACAAATGGTCTTTGGCCCTGAAATGGACAGCATGCCCTCCCGGAGAGCACCAAGCAGGGACTGAGGCTGGCACCTTCCTATCCTAGGAGTGCCCTGGTGTCTCCCTGGGGGCTTCCCAGGGACAGTGGCAGTCTGGCTGAACAGGAGCTCACCTGAGCTCCCTGGGACACTCAGGGTCAGAGGCTGAGTCCAAAGAGGAGCTTGGCAGTTGGTCCACAGCCCAGCATCCTCACCAAGTCAGAGGTCCAGGTGGACCCCAGGCTTGCCCATGCCCTGGGCCTGCCCTAGCTGTAGCGAACCTCTGGACCCCGTTTCCTCACCCCGGAAGTGGGTAATGAGAATGCCTCTGCCCTGAGATTTCAGTGAGGACTCGGGGCTGACACAGAGGCGGGCCCAGGGCAGACAGCTCCTCTCACCCCGCGTCTCCTGATGAGCTGTTTCTAAAAGCACTTTCCCAGCTCAGCTGAGGAATCTCACAAGTCCTTCTGAAGCCATTTGATTGTCCAGACCCAAACAGCCAGCCTGGGACAAGACAAGGGTGGAACTCCTCCCCGGGAATTCAACACCAACCACCCAAGGTACCCTGCTAACCAGGAGGTGGGGAGTCAGGAAGGAGCTCTGTGGGTGCCCTGGGGCCACCGCTCATGGCCAACACTGAGAACTTCCTGCACACGGGCAGTGGGCACCGCTCAGACAGCAACTCACAGAACCCCTGGATTTCCTCTGGGCAGGATGAGGAGTCTGAGGCTCAAAGGGATGACATGGCTTGCCAGAGCTTGGGACCGACCGGGGCTATTTTTCCCAGAAAAGCAAATTTTTTTTTTTTAACCTCCCGAGGTGCTGGGGCTGGGACTTCGGGCCTTGTGCATGCTGGGCAAGTGCCCTACCACTGAGCTGTGCCCTCGGAGGCCCACTGCTCCTAAGGACATCCTATGAGGGCTCCGAAAGGTAGAAGGCCCCTGGGGCCTGTAGGTTGAGTGGAGCTACCCAGGTCAAGGGCCTCCTGGGGAAGGAGGTGGGGCTCCAAGGCCAGTGTGGGTCCCTGCAGGGTGCTCTCAGGGGGGCTGAGACAGGGCTGGCAGAGCTCCACGTGGCACAGGGCAGGAGGACTGGTAAGGGAGTATTCTGGACACCAGTTCCCATGGTGGAGCTGACATAGACGGCCTGAGGGAGGCCATGGCGGCCACGGTCCTGCAGGAAGGCCACGTGGCTGGCATTGCTTCTTCTTTTCTTGGAAGCATTAGTCCTGACGGATTCCTGACTAGCAGTCACATGTGAAGGCCAGGGGGGGGCCACTGTAGGTCTGAGAGGCAGAGGAAGGGCCCTGCTGTGACTCTAGGCTGACCCCTCCTATTTCTTAGATGAGGAAACTGAGGCCCACAGTCAACAGGGGTTTATCCAAGAGGGTGACTCCCAGTGGGCCACCCTGCATGCAGCCCTCAGTGTCCCCCTGGTACTGGTGAATAGCCCAGTGGGCGCTAGCCCTGTGCTGTGCGAAGGCACTGGCAGGGATGATTTCTCAGAAAGTCTGTGCCGTGCCAATTCCTCTGCAGCCCAGCACACTGGCCAAGGCTCCGTGAGGAAGCCCTGGAGATGCTGGAGCAAGCCGAGCCTCCCTGCACAGAGCATCTACCTACGCCTCACAGCGACACAGCCAGGCCCGGCGCTTCTCTTGATTGCTCCTGGGGGATAGCTACTGAGGTCCTGGGGACAGTGGTGTCCCTCTAGGTCCTTGTTCACACCAGAAACAAACAACAGCTAGACAGGCTGCCCAGGTTTGGGGGCTAGGAACACAAGGCCAGGGCAGATCCCCAGGGTTGGCTGTGCCCAGCCCTGAAGAGGGAGGAGGCCACGAGAAAGCAAAGGCTCCCAGGATACCAAGATGGACGCACTCTAGGGGGGACAGGACCCCAGCAAGTCCTGAGTGCAGGGGACATGAGAGCAAAACTGCTGGCCCGCTAGGCCCACGAGGGACGGCAGACTGCCCGTGGAGGCTCCCGTCTGCTGTGGAACACTGCCCAGCAGTCCTTAGAGTGGTAGGTCGCCCTGGCTTCCTGGGAGAGCCAGCTTTGGAAGTGGGCCTGGGGTCCAATCCCAGCGAGGCTGCAGGGAGGCTGCTAGACACCCAGCTGGACACTGCCATGGCGACGTTCACTGAGCACCAGCCATGATGCCTGCTGCCACGGCTTCAGGGGTGGGGGTCACACACCACCCTAGTGCTGCAGAAGCACACAGCAGGCTGTCAAGGGACACTCACGAACAGAGCGAGGGACAGCAGGGAGCAAGCCTCTCTGAGCTCGTGGGGGCTGCCTGCAGCCCTCCCGCCCTGGCCCCCACATGCTCATCACAATGTGTGCACAGCTGTGATGCCACCAGCACGCGGGCTAGAAGACAGCAGGGCAGGAGGGGCTGGGGAACAGGCCTGGGCCTGGCATGTGGACAAGGGCCTCCCATGATGCCCAGCCCTGGGCGAAGGCAGCCTCGTGCCAGGCCACCAAGGAGGTGGTACATACCTCCGTGAGAACAGATGAGGACTCCGGCTTCGACACATTGTGGCTGTTGAAGAAGATGGACTCTCGGTCTGAAAAAGCAGACAGGAGTATGGGTCAGGGCCTCCAGGCCGGGGTGTGGTTCCGCCACCCGACACCAGAGGGCAGCACCACCTCAGCCACACGCCAGGGCGCCTTGGCTCCAGGTCCAACAGTAGGGACAGGCGCTCCAGGGAGCTGGCTCCCCACCCCATGGAGCTGTACCAGGGATGGACTTGGCCCAGTTAGGGCCTCAATTTCATTTCCCACACAAAAATGACGATTTGCTGAGCCACCTCCACGACTATCTCGTGATATCCCACCTGGGCTTCCCCAACGCCTAAGGTCCATCCTGAAAGATGCTGCAGATATGTCACCAAAAGGGTGCCAAGAGGAAAGGGGGCTAAGTAGGCAGGACAAGCCATGCACCTGATGTCGAAGGCCCCTCCCACCCATGGAACTCCTACGGAGACCCGGCCAGGCTGCCCCCGCCATGTGAGAGCTTAAAATAAAGGTTCTGCTGTTTTCCAACTCTTTAGGACAAAAACAGAAAACCAGAACATGGGCTTCCACGGTGCCCATCCAAGAAGCTACTCAGAATGACCTGCTCACCATGACACCCCCTCCACCGCATCCAGCTCGTGAGTCCCTGCGTGTGCACCGCCATCGCACCCACCCCCAACTCCCACAAAGGCCCAGCAGCAGACCAGTCTCGGGGACACTGAGCACGACAGGCTGACGGTGCAATCGTTCACCCCACTTGTAAATGTCCTCTGGAGTAACCAAGGTCACCCCGAGGAGCTGCAAGGTCGGCTGGTCAGCCAGAAACACGTTCTCAGGCACTTGGAAGCACAGGCACGTCAAGGCAAGAATCACAAAGCCAGGAGCCCAGGTCTGGGTCTGGCAGAGCTGTCACCACCTTGTTGCCTCCCCCACCCCCAGAACAGCCAGGACCCCCTGGCTAGGAGTCCCCAAGGGGCCTAGCCCTGCTTGAGTCCTTCCAGGGTGGGGCATCATGGGTCCCGTTCCCCAGGACACAATGCCGGGCCTGGGACCCAGGCCCCCAAGCTGCAGGAAAAGAAGGGACCAGCTGAGGGCCTGCGTGCCAGGGTGGGGGGCCTGCCCTGCTGCCGCGACCCCACCAGCTCCGGGACTCTGCGGCGCCACAGCGATCATGCAGAGGAAGTGATTGGGGCAGAGCCAAGCAGGCAGGCGCTGAGAGGTACCTGGCATCCTTCCCGCTAGCGGGGCATAGAGGCCCCTGGCCACCCTGGTGTGCCCGACAGTCCTCCCGCTGCTCCGACCAGAGCCAGTCCAGACAGGGGGCACGAGAGACGGTCCTGGGGAGGAGCCTGAGGAAAATAAACACCCTGCGGGACTCTGCCACGCAGTCCCACCAATCCTCTCCCGGCACCAGGGAGCCTTCGAGGTGGCAAAGCCCAGAGAGCCAGAGGCTGGAGCAGGTGCCAGCCGTCCATGCCAGTGGTCTGGCCTCCTGGAGGCACTGCCCATCTCCTCATCCTACAGCCCCCAAACTCAGAGCACCTTCCCACCTGTACCCCTGCAGGTCCCCAAGGAAAATGAACAGGGTGGCAGAGCAGGCCGTGGAGGGAGAAAGGGCCACCATGCACAGGTGGACACAGCAAAGTCCAGGGAAGCTGGGAAGCTGCAAGGAGAACGGAGGGAAGGGGACAGAGCTGCCCCAGGGGCCTGCCATGCCCATGGAACTGGACAAACTGTGACCCACAATGGCTCCCTGGGGCAAGACCAAACGCACAGGATCTCCAAGGGGGACCCTATGCTGCTACTTCCGGCCTGCGGTGCTCTGGCCAGAGGACTACTGGGCAGGGTGGCCAGCAATGACAGGTCCAGCAGCTCTCCACATGTAGCCGGACAGGGCAGAGGGAGGGAAGGAGGGAGGGAGAGCAGCTTCCAGCCACTGCCTGTCACCAAGAGACTATGGGAACCTGCGGGGAGCTCGGGTGGGTCAGAGGAGCCTGAGCCCAGGACAGAGCCCTGGCACCCAGATCCTTGTCCCCTCTGTTAGGGGGACAAGGTCAGGGCCTTGCTGCCAGAAGCACTTTGAGTGTAGACGCCCCTGCCAGTCCCTGTTCGCGGATGAGTCCTAAGGACACACAGCCTGGGTGAAGGGCCACCTCGGCTCCCCACAGGATCGGCAGGGCAAGGACGCCAAGACTGTTTTTGTTCTCAACTTACAGATGGAAAAGAGGAAGAGTAAATGAGCAGAGAAGCTCCCAGACCCCGGCACTGTGGCGGGGCAGCCCTGAGCTTCAGCCACAATCTGCTGCTCCTCTGCTGTTTACTGTCGCTCCCAGGAGGTGCATGCCACGACGCTGTGGGTGGCAACCCAAGTCAACTTCCAGCTGCCACTAAATGCCACCTCTGCAAAGGTGCCGGCATCTGCTGTGCCTTTTCCAAGTTACTCCCCTCACTGGAAGGTGTCCAGAACCGCGATGTCTTCCCTGGAGCCCCCATCTCGGGGCAACTGGCTCTGGTCTCTCTCCCCCCCACTGGAATAACTAGTCACGAAGGCAGGAAGTCTGGCTGGCTAGCCCCTGGCTGGACCCCCTTGGCAGGCTCAGTGAACGCAGCACCTCACTGCCTCTTCAGAGGCTTGGAGTGGAGGCCAGGCCGCCTGCATCTGTACCTGAAGCTTCCCTGGGCACAGCCCCGCCCACTCATTTACATATCTCTAGGCTGCTCCCATCCAGCAACAGCAGCTTTTAGTAATGGGGACAGCACTGGAGCCATCTACCCTGTGGACTCTGGTAGATCCAGCTCTACATGGTAGGAGGTACCACTCTTCTTCCCTAAGGGAAAAAGGCCCAGGATGGAGAGTGTAATAGGCCCCTGCACAGGGCTGGGACCCCTGGCCCTGCGTCCTCAGGTCAAGGAAGCCCCACTGCACAGAGAGAGGGAACAAAGAGAGCCGTCCCTCTGCCCCAGCGTGGTAAAGAGAGCACGTGAACCTCAGGCAAGGAACACAGCGCATTCCTCGTGTTCTTGGTGGCCAATGTCACACCTCTCCATAAGAGCTTACCCTGGTTCCAGTCAAGGTGTCTGCGGGATGCCATTGCTATTAAGTACACACCTGATTTTGGAGATGTTGACATGTGAAAAAATGTTCCTGGGAGGGCTGGGGTGGGGCTCAGCAGGAGAGCACTTGCTCACCCATGTGAGGCACTGGGTTCCATCCTCAGCACAACAATAAATAAACAAAGTAAAGGTATTTGTCCACCTAAAACTAAAAAATAAATATTTAAAAAAAAGTGTTCCTGAGAATCAAAAGCAAATGGCAGCTGAGAGACAAGTCCTTGTCTCTACTCCCCCCAGGTCAAGAGCAGCCCTGAGCAAGGAGCCCAGCTCCCAGCCTGGACACAGGAAGTGTGGGATCCGCCACCCTGGGCGGTGGGAGCCACAGTCTAGGTGGGTGCTGGAAAGTGGCCAGAGCCCCCCAGCCCCGTTTAACCAGTGCATCATACAGAGCTGCCGTCATGAGGCCTTACAGCCCCCAAGAGGCCTGAATGTGAGCGCCGGGCCCCCTGCCACGTCCCATTCACCGCAAGACAGTGGTAGAATCGGAGAGTCACTGGAAGTCACTCGGTTGTCCTGTGTGTCTTTACTGTTTGGCCCGGGTCTGAGACACAGCCACGAGGAGGGACATGTGGAGAGGAGGGCTCCCCACGCACTGAGAAGGGAACTGGGCCACCATTTTACAACCAGGAAGGAAGAGCACACAAACACACTTTTGTGTGGATGAGAAAGGAGATCTGGCAGTAAATTTATCTTAGAAATGAAGTGATTTGGGTAAAAAAGGCAAGAGAGACATAGAGAGCTTTTTAGTGTGTGGTTCTGAAATGACCCGGGGCCACATGCATGCTAACAAGTACCCTCCCACTGAGCTATGGTCCCGGCCCTAACTATTCTTAATTTAATAGTTACACATTCTTCATAAAGCGTATTTTTTAAAATCAGGAAAATAATAAAAACATTGTGTGAAATGTCAGCCTCTTCAGGCCACACATGGAAGAATGTCCCCTAGTGGACGCATCCACTGACCCAACCCACACTATCCCCTCGCCCCAGGGCGGTGCTGGACCGGGTCAGAAGGGGCTGTCCTGACCCTGGCTCAGAAGACTGCTGAGACTCAGCAGAGAGAGGAAGACACTGCTCCATTGTCCACTCAGTCAAGGAAAGGGAAAGAAAGTGACCCAGGGGAAGAAGAGCTGGAGGGGACGACGGGTAGCTGCTCCAGGCCAGCAGGCAGGTGACAGGCAGCCAGGCGGGTCCTCAGGAGGCCCGGGCAGGCCAACGCCCTACCTGAGGGCATCTCCCTTGAGAGAGAAATGTGCAGTGCGCTTGAGCAAGCTGCACGGGGCAGGCACGGGCCTCCCAGGAGCCCTCTGGAAGGCTCCACTTACTCTGAGGCATTGCTATAACACCCAAGATTTCTGGAACTCGCCTTAGAGTGGCCTCAGGACCCACAGAACATTCCTTACAGCAGCCCCACAGCCCCATCCCTTTTCATGGTTGGTGCCAGGCCTGGAAGGAGGTAAGGGCTGAGGGAAGCTTCAGTGGGGTCTTGAGGCTGTTCCTAGAGGACCACCTCTAGGGCCCTGAAGGACAGCATCAGCATGTGACATCACTGCCCAGGGACACTGAGGACCCCCCTCCATGGTTCAGAGCACGCTGGCTGACCAGGTGTGCACACGTGCAGCCCTGCACTAGGTAGGGGGGGTGACTGCCCCGGGACCTGAAGTCCCGCGTCGGGATCCTCAGTATGGCAGGTGCTGCCGGCTCCAGAGCACTGGTGCCCCCGGTGGCTGCAGAAACAGCTGGTGCTGGGGTAGTGGAGACAAGAGGCAGGGAGGTGGGGGACCAGCCGGCTTCCCGAGTGGCTGCAGAGTTGGCTGACCGTGCCCGCCCCGCACCTCCCTCCCCGTCTCATCACCGTGGGTCCTGGGAACTGTCTGGGGCACAGGCAGCTTCCAGGGGCCTTCTGGGGCTGATGGTGGTTCGAGGGTCTCCCAGCAGCCTGCTGGGACAGGGTGCTCCAAGACCTCTTTATCCATCTGCTGCACCAACTCAGCCTCAGGGCATCTCTCCAGCCTCCAGAAGTCGCACGAGCGGCAGGGGAAGTGGGAGGACAGACAGTTGTGCTCGTCCCAGTGTGAGAGGCAGTTACCTGATGTGCCCGCAGAGAAGTTCTTGAGCGAGGGTCTCTGGACCACCGTGTAGGACTCGCCCACCACGAACACCTTGTAGAGCACGGCGTTGTGGTTGATGAAGTTCTGGACCACACAGGGTGGCTGGATGGCACTCAGGCCCTCCTGGTTGAACACGATGGCCATCTGGGGAGACAGGGGACACGGGCTGCGTCAGAGCCCACCACCCTCCTGCCTTCAACACAACAGCACATTACCAGCAGCGTTCCCTATCCTGAGCCAGGGACACGTGTGAGTGGAGACGGCTGCGAGAAGAACGCCTGCGTCAGTCACCTCTGCTACGGGAGTCGGAGTCCGGCACGCACGGGGCCGCCAGGTAGGGGTGAATAGCTGGTGCACTGCACAACTCCTGAGAGCATTCCTCACAGTGCCAGGGAGTGGGGCCCCTAGGTCTTATGCTACTCAACCCTTCTGACATCTGGGGGCTCTTCCACAAAGATCCAGGATGGGGAGGCGGGATACTAGGCTGTGAATATGAACCTGAGGACCTGGTCCAAGCTGATCCTACTGAGCACTCACTGCAAGCCCCTATTCTAACACCCATGTGAATCACCTGGTGTCACCCTCGCATCACCACCCTCTGTTATCGATAAGACAGCAGGGTCTGTGACCTGCTGGAGGATGACAGCCTGGAATGGAATCAGGTGTGCCCAGCATGGGCCTCACTTCTTACGCAGGGGCCACATAGGTGTCACAAATGGGCGCATCTGGCTCCTGGTGCCCGGCTCCTCTGGGGCGATCATGCCTGGTTGAGGACGTGGGGTGGTACTGAGGGCAGAGGGGCTGCAGACATCCTCTCGGCTCTGACGGAGGCTGGGTCTGTAGTGGCCTATGGGGTCTGTCTGCTCTAAGGATCATGGGGCCCACTGGAGCCAGCCACTGTGCTAGGTCACGGCTAATCCCTCCACCCACAGGCCCCAGGAGGAGCACAGGGCCTGGACAGCTGGCCGCCTCAACAGCTGCCAACCCTGCATGCCTGGTGCTCAGCTGGGCAGGACAGAAGCAGAAATCCAGGCCAACTGGGGAAACCAGTGCAGTGTGTGCTGGGGTGGGCCAGGGTATCCCCTTCGCCTCCAGCAACAGTGATGGGGCCAGGCAGCCCCAGAACCAGCTGGGCCCAAGGCAACCGGCACTTCCCAGGTGGGCATGGGCAGGGCCTTCACCCTCTGTAACCTAAACACCCAGAAGTCCTGTGAACACCAACTCAACCTTGGCCAAACCAGCTGGACACCCTGACCTATGGGAGGCGTGTGCCCACCCTGTGGAGGGCACCCACACCCAAGGGAGCGACCCTCTGAGGCCAACAGGCCCCAGGCACCAAGTCCCACGGCACACATGGGTCTCCAAATGCTGACAACAGGTGGACACTACTGCCGTGGGTCGGGAGAGCACTGGGGATGGGGGCGGGGCAGGGGGTGTGTGAACTTTCCTGGGGGTGAGGACCCACACTGGGGGGTGAGGCTTGTGCAACCCCTCGGAGCCTGCCAAGAGGAGCCCACCTGGATGCAGACCTTCCCTGGGTCCTGGTTCCACACCAGCTTTCAAACAGTTCCCTTGGGCCAGGTCACAGCGGGCCCCACGGTAACCCGCGTCCTTCACAGTCACTGCGAAGTCCCCATGCATAAATGCAGGTCAGACACTCAGAGGCAGGGTCATTTGCCGAGCACCTCACAGCTGGCAGCGCCGTCCAGCAGTGATGGGTTCCCAAGGCTGCAGTCCCCACGTGGCCTGGGGCTCCATGTGGCTGCTCCCTGCCCAGGGGCCTTCTCTGGCATGGACCGGTCCACCCACACCGTTGGTACTCAGGGGTGCACCAAGACACGAGGACCTGCCAACAGAGGGCCTCTGTGGTGACCATGGGCAGACGGTGGCCAGGAAGCTGCCCTGGCAGTGAGGGAAGCAGGCACAGGGGCATCCTCTGGCTGCCCTCTCCCTGGCTGCGGCCATGCAGATGCCCAGGCTGAACAAGCACGGGAAGGCAGTGCCCACAGGAGGCTCCCCCTGATCTTTGCAGCAGGCCAAGATCTCCTTCCCACGGGCAGGGCTGCCCCTTGCAGCACACCCCCTGCTGACACTGTTTATAGACATTTCCCCTAAATATCTCCCAGGGACAAGGAGCACGATATAAATCTAGAAAAGGTCGCTGCTGCCGGCTTCTGTTTTTAGTCTCCCCTGGTGGGGGATGTTCTGATGGCAGGGCTGCGGGAGACAGGTCTTCCCTACAGGGCCCACCCTGCATGCCAGGGCAACTGCCTAATGGGAAGCCCAAACTGGGTTGTGCCCAGGGCCTGAAGATGACATCCCCTGTGGTTCCTGAGGGCGGGAAGGGCAGCAGAGACCTTGGGGCCCTGCCCACTGCCTGCTTCTCTCACCCCCAAGTGCTTACAGCTCACGGCCACGTATGTCCCACAGGTGCAGTCCCCCTAAGGACTCACTGTCTCCCACAGGGATGGGGTGGAGCCTAGGCACCTGTTCCCTGGCACCTGCAGGAGGGTCAGACACAAGTGCACCGGGAAGGATGGACGGGTGGGCAAGTGGGGCACAGCTAGCCAGCGGGCGTGGTCCTCCTCCTCAGCGCCCTGGTGGGCAGAGATAGCCTTCCCAGCCCAGTGCCTGGCACTCTGGACCAGACAACATGCAGCCAGGGACAGGTCAGGCTGGGTGTGACTTCTCTGGGCTCCCCTAGGGACCACATGCCCCTCCATCCATGAATTGAAGCCCTGAGCCCAGCATGAGGGTGTCTGGAGGCAGTCAGGTTTGGGTGAGGTCGGTGGGACCCTCACCTTGCGATGAGCACCCTCTGGGCACGCTCTGCTCAAGCGACGGCACACACGCTATGTACAGGCCACATGTGACACTGAGAAGCCAGGAGCAGCCTTACAGAACCCAGTCCTGCACCACCCTCATCTGGGACCCGCGGCTCCAGAACTGTGAGAGTCAGTGTCTACTGCTCAAGCCACCAGTGTGTGTGGCATTCTGTCACAGCAGCCCCAGCACCGTCCTAGCCTCAGGGACAGGAGCAGGTGAGAGAGGCTGGAGACGGGCTGCGAAGCTGCCACATTTTGTTTCCTCCACTCAAGTCCAGGGAGCCGGGGTGGGAGCTGCACACCAAGAGGCTGTGCTCGGGAGCTTGGCAGGGTCCCAGCAAGACCCACTGGGGTGACAGGGCAGGGGTGGCAGGTGCAGAGAGGCAGGGACAGGGACAATCAAGACTTCCACTCACCTCATGAGAATTGGTGCCATGAGCCACTCTGGTCTTGCAGACTGCGGGTTGGAGAGAGGAAAGCAGAGAGGATCAGTGAGCCCTGACGTCTGACTGGTGGAAACAGGGCATCTCCCCAGAGGACCCCCTCAAAACTCCTGCAGCCACAAGGGGAACGGGGCAGTGCTGCAGTTGGGGTAACGTGGACAGATGCCACCATCCCAGGCAGGACCCGCGCAGTGGTGGCGTGGAGGCGCCTGGGGCTGTGCCCTCCGCAGGCAAAGCCTGGGCCACCCTCAGCAATTCCAACCCTGCGGGCCTAGAACACCCACCCTGCCTGTGGCCATGCGGCCGAGCACGCGGCTACGTACTGAAGGGGAAGGCCAGGCCGTTCTTCTCCAGGAGCCTCACGGTGTCGTCCCCGCACAGGCTGGTGAGCTCCATGAAGGGCGGCGAGCAGATCCTGTCATCTACGTCACAGAGGGAGGGGAGGTCAGCGCCTCCTCCAGGGCCGTCCTGGACCCTGCCCACCCCCAGCCCTGAGGGTCCCAAGCTCTATGGTCCCCTGTGTGGGGCGTGGGGTGTGTGTGACAAGAGCAGCATATTCTTCAACTACATTTCCCAGCAATATTCTGTAATTATAAAATTCTTACATGCTAACTAGAAAACCTGAAGCGCACAGAAAAGAAAAACACACACGTCGCTTCCACCTTTGCCACCCCTCCATCATAGTCCCCTTCCTCCAAAAGACTGCGAGCCCCCAGGAGGTGGGCCCGCTCCATACCTCTGGCACAGGGCTGGGAAAGACTGCACATGGACAGGGCAGGGTGCCCTGTCCCCCCAAACTTGGAAGCCAAACCCAGAGCAAAGCAGCTAAGAACTGTCCCCAGAGCTGTCCACTCCCTGGCTGGCCAGGTCAGCACACTGGGGCACGAGAGCCAGCCTTGTTGACCTCAGCAGCAATGCAAGAGCTGAACAGGGCAGCTCAGAAGAGCTTCTCGCCTCCCTGGGAATCCCACCCCACCAGGGCAAGTCTGGACTCCAGACAGGAGCTCCTCTGGGGGCCCTGGGAGGGCAGCTGGGAGTCCACGTTTGCCAGGCCCCTGGAGGGGTGGCGAGCCCTGAGCAGTGCTCATTCCATCCTGAAGCTGCTGTGGGTCAAGAACCAGAGGCCCAGGGTGGTTGTTGCCCAAGGTCATAGGACAGTCAACCAAAGAGCCAGGGCAAGGAGCCAGGTCTACCCAGCAGCCCGGAAGAAGAGAGGTCAGGAAAATCAAGCTGGGGAGATGGGGGGTCCTGGTGCTCGCTGCAGGCTGTGACCCACACCGGCCTCATCTGCCCTCCCTCAGCATGAAGGATGGGAGGGCTGGCAGGAGGCTCAGTATCACAGTCACACAGCCACTGCCCCGCTCCGCTGCGGGGGCGTGATGCTGAGGTCCCAGTAAACTGCAGGATCTGCAAGGAGCAGGCACGAGACAGGAGCTTGTCAGGCTCCCACAGTGACCCCAACTGTCACACACCACTGCTGATTGCTGACCTGGGCCCACCGCACTTGTTCCACGTGGCTACACTGCAACTCGTTCATCCTCAAAGAGCCTTTGAGGACGCACCACCATCACTCCCACTTTCCATTTGAGGGAGCAGGCACCATGGAGACGCTCCCGGTGTGGATCTAACAGTGAGCAAGAGGGATGGCCTGGGCTGGGCTGGGGCTCAGTGGTAGAGCGCTCGCCTAGCACATGCGAGGCGCTGGGCTCGATCCTCAGCACCACATAAAAAAAATAAATAAATAGAAACAAAGGCATTATGTACACTACAACTAAAAACAAACAAACAAAAAGAGGTACGGCCTAGGGCACACTGGGTGGTTTGGCTCCAGGTCCAGCCTAGCGACCATGGCTGCGGGCTCAGGGTGTCCCTAACAGCATCTCCTCTGCTCGGTGGCAGTACTGAGACAGCAGCAGCTTCAGCAATGGGAAGCACGAAGGCGACCCCTGCAGTCCAGCCGCCCACTGTGCGGAGTCCCACTTTCCACAGGTTCAGCCGCCTGTGGCCATCTACAGAGCACTGAGCTTTAAACCGCACCTGGTGAGCAGGGTGATGAGCAGGGTGACGAGCAGGGTGAGGGGCTCTCCAGCCTGCACCACCCACGTCACAGCCCGACTCATTCCTGCGTCCAGCACGACACCACAGTCACCGCCTCGGTTACCAGATCAGCTGTCCTAGAACACAGGCTTGCGCTCAAGGAACCCTTGCTTTACTTAATACTGGCCCCAAAGTGCAAGAGCAGGGATGCTGGAATTGTCCTATTTTGTTATGAGATGGTCGCCTAATTTACGAACTCTTTTTTCAGCACTGGGGATCGACACGTAACTCACACGTGCAGGGCCAGGCAAGCGCTCTATCACTAAGCCACACGCCCCCCCATAAATTAAACTTTATCATATGGATGTAGTATAGGGAAAACACAGTAAGTGTAGGGCTTGGCACTAGCTGAAGTTCCAGGCTAGAACATATCCCCCATGGATAAGGGGGCCACCACTGTGATAAGGGATGAAAGCATAACACATAAATCTCAATGATGTAGAAAGCATCTCACAAGATCTAATACCTTTTTACAGTACAAACACTCAACAACTAGAAAGAAGGGGATTTAATCATCCTAATAAAGAGCAGCCTCAGAAGCCCACGTTTTAAGATAACATCAAATCCACCACTGAAAGCCTGGGTATTTTCCCCCTAAGATTAGGAGCAAGGCAGGGATATTTGTTCTGGCCACTCTTAGTCAACACCTTGCTGCAGACTCTAGACAGGGCCACTAGACAAGAAAAATGAAATAAAAAGCATCAAGATAGAAAGAAAGAAAGAAAACTACGTCTGTTTGCAAATATTATGATATGGTACATAGAAAATCCCAAGAAACACACACACACACACACACACACACACACACCCTCCCAACTCAGCTGGAGCTAACAATAACCAAGTTCACCAAGGCTGCAGGATACAAGAGCAACACAGGAAATACAAATGCATTTCTATACCCAACAATGAACACTCTAAATGTGATGTTAAGAAAATAATTCCATTTATAAAAACTTCACAAAGAATAGAATATTTGTGAATAATTTAATAAGTACAAAACAAACTCTGAAAACTACAAAATATCACTGAAGGAAATTAAAGAACGCTTCAATAAATGGAAAGACACACTAGGTCCATGAACAGAGAGTAAACATTATTAAGCTGGCAATGTTTTGATCTATAAACTCAACACAATACCCATTGAAATACCTTTTTTTTTTTTCAGGAATTAACAAGCTGACCCTAAAATTCACATTAAATGCAAGGGACCCAGAATAATCCGAACATCTTAAGAAGCACAAAGCTATAAGACTCTCACTTTTTTTTTTTTTTTTCCAAAACTTACCATGGGGCTGGGGTGTAGCTCAATGGGAGAGTGAGAGCCTGGCCTGCACAAGGCCTGGGGTTCAATCCCCAGCCCACAAAAACAAAGAAATAAGTGAAACTTTCTACAAAGCGAGTCACTGAGACAGTACAGTACAGGCGTAAGGCAGACATGCAGATCCATGGAAGAGAATGGAGAATCCGGATGTGAATTCATTCACCTGTGCTCAGTTGCCAAAGGAACTTAAATGAGGAAAAAATTTTCTTTTCAACAAACGGTGCTAGCACAACTTGTTATCCATTAGAAAAAGACTGAAATTGCAATCCTACCTCACATCACATACAAATTAATTAAAAACGGATCATGAACTAACTATAAGAGCTAAAACTACAAAACCCTTTGAAGAAAACATCTGTGTGAGTCTTCATGGCCCTGAATTAGGCAATATCTTCTTAAATATGGCACTAAAAGCACAATCAAAGCCAAAATAGATCAACTGGATACCATCAAAATAAAAAACTTTCATGCTTCAAAAAGTACTATAAAGAAAGTGAAAAGACACCCGGAGACTGGGAGAAATATTCTCAAATCATATATTGGGTACAGGACTAGTATTCAAAACATATAAAGAACAATTAAAACTAAACAATAAAAAGTCAACCCAATTTTAAAATGGGAGAAGCTTTCTGTTATTTTGTTTGTTTACTCATAGGTGGACACAATTCCTTTTATTTTATTTTTATGTGGTGCCAAGGATCGAACCCAGTGCCTCATGCATGCCAGGTGAGGGCTCTACCATTGAGCCATGATCCCAGCCTCTGGGCAAAGGTTTTGAGTACGACAGTTCTCAAAATAAGACATAAAAATGGACAATAAGTCCATGAAAAGATGCTCAACATCATTCACCATCAGGGATTCCTGTGTTGAGGATGTAGAAGATTCAAATCCTCATGCGTTGCCAGTGGCAATGTAAGCGACGTAGCCACTTCAGGAACAGTCTGGCAGGACCTTGGGCAGTTAAAAAGTTACCATGTGACCTGGCAACTCTGCTCCTAGCAATGTGAATTATATCCATTAAAAAAATTTTATTTTTAAAAAGCCAGCAGTGCCACTTACTGAGTGCTCTCCAAGGGACAGCGAGCTAAATAATACCTTCCAACAAACCTGCAAAGATCTGTCCCCATTTCTGTTGAGTTCACAGTGAAGTCAGCGAAGAGACACCCTCCCCCAGAGATAATGAAGGTATATTCCCCCGAGAGGTGATGCACAAGGACACTCCCCCGAGAGGTGACAGGTTCAGAAGAATTGTAAGGCCAAGATACTCCCAACGAACATGTGGCGCCAGCACTAGTCTCTTATTAGACATACGGTCTGCAAATATTTTCCCATTCTATGAGTTGTCATTTTCCTTCCTTTATAGTTCTCCTTGAAGCACAAAAGTTTCGTATGCTTCAGACACACCCAGCTCTCTGAAATCCTGTGTATAAGATGGCAGCCCCGGTGGTAGCAGGGGCCAAGTGGGTCAGGACAGAGGGGCACAACCACACAGTCAACGTTCTTATTTGTCTATCCTGATTCGTAGCTGGCTGTCCACACCACCAGCTGCATGCCTGACTGACTCTGGGGAGGGGTGGGCTGGAGCTGAGCCTGGCCCAATCCCATGGCCAGATGAGACCCGTGTGCCAAGCTGAGGCCCAGGGAACCAATCTTAGGTGAAGGCAGCCCAGATCCTGCAGAGCTGAGGCAGGGGAGGATCTGTGCCTTACTGGGCTGTAGACCACTTGGAACTGCTGGTACCAACAACATCTGAGCTGCCTGAGCCAGTTTCTGGCCACCTGTAGTCCACCTGACCTGCCTGTAAAATCACTAGGGACTTGGACACTACTCACTCTTCTTATTTGATTTCGACAACCATTCACCGCCACCACCAACAAAAACGCACTGAGCGCCCCCTGAACTCTGAGCTGTGACAGTGTGTGATCGTGGACACCCCTCCCTGCACGGAGCTCACTCCAGCCCAAGGGGCCGGGAAATGACCCACACAGAGGAGTGGTACAGCTGGGAGGGGAAGCATGGGGTACGTGAGGGAAGCGCCCCACGAGGCCTCGCTGAGCAGGGGCGGGGGAGGGCAGCCCAGAGACTATGTGGCTGGGGGAGCAACCAGCGACAGGCCCAGCATGCCTCCGTTACCTCATGCAGCCTGGATCCTGGCCCTGTGGTCAGTCCAGCAGGTGAGCGCAGCGGCCACCCAGCTCGGGGCAGGCTGGAGAGGGAACCAGGCCCTGCAGCATGGGGCGGGGGTACACAACCACCTCGTGCCAGCTGACACATAGCAGTGCCCACATGAGGGACGGAGACAGCAGAAGCTCCTCTGCTCACCCATAGGAAGCTCAGGGCAGCCCCGCCAGCAGCCCTTTGCCCACGTGGAAACGGGCAGATGCTCTGGTAAGTGAGCCTGGGAGCCCGTGAGGCTATTTCTGGTCCCCGGGAAGCCACTGCTGCTGCTGTTGATCTGTCATCTTTATTTCTGGGCGGGGCCTGGGAGAAGGCTACTTTGGCTGGCGGTTGGGCTGCTTCTCCTGAGAACTGCTCCCTCAGCCCCCGAGAAGCTGCAGCGCTCCCGTCTTCCCTCTCCGCCCCTCAAATCAGAGCCTGTGGAGCTGGAGGGCCCTTGGAGAGGGGCAAGCCCAACCACAGGTCACGATCCAGCCAGGGGGAGGGAAAGGTTCAAGGCCACCCGAGTTCCTGGTGGGGTCAGGGCCAGCACTGGCATTGGGGCACACAGTTCTGCCCTGCCCACTCTGCAGGTGACCTTTTTCTCATGATGGTGGCAGCCACCACAGCACTAGCAAGAAAACAAGAGGACCAATGACAACATTGGACACAGCAGGACAACGGGGGCAGCTCTGAAGCCAGCCAGCCTCCCTGACCCTGGGACAACCAATCACGACGACTTCACAGCGCTGAGTCTCACGCGCCGTACAGTGGGGTGGGCTGCTGGGGAAGCCCAGGAGAGCAGGCAGTCAGGACAGTGTCCACGTGGGGTTTCCTGGGCCCGCCACACACCCAGGTGCTGAGGGCCGCACCCTTGAGAGCCTCGTCCTCATCCTCACTTGCTGGTTTTCTGAACAAGTCAATTTCCTTCTCAGTTCTGTTTTTACTGTCACCTATTTTTCTGGTGGCTCTGCCTCTCCCGGCCACTTGACCGGCAACGCTCCCCCCTAATGACAGACAAGTTTTCTCCATCTCAGGGCTGACGAGGCTGTGGGCTTGCACTGAATCACTTCCATAGCCGAGTTCCCAGAAGTGAGCTCCGGGGTCCACGGGAATCAGCATTTCAGTGGTTCTTGCCATAGTGTGTCCCAAAAGAACAGAAGGGCTATGCTATGGTGCCAGTAACCACCTGTTGTGTCCAATGCCTTCCTCAGCCCTGGCTGATCCCATGTTCAGAAATCTGGGAAGGTCCTTTACAGAGGGAAGGGGGTGGGCAGCATGATGAACAAGCCAACCCCCTACGTATGGTCATCTGGGGCCAGCTGGGGGACCCCAGGCCAGGCAGGCAGCTCGGGGCAGGCAAGTGCTTAACAGTGAACAAAGTCCTGCACGCAGGCCCAGAGAGACCCAGGTGCACACCCTGTGCTTCCCGGTCCTGGCATGCCTGGCAGCAGGCATGGGGCGAGCCAGTCCTGTCCACCTGTGGAGTTGCGGAAGTGTTGTGGAATCTGCGAAAGCCAGACAAAAAAGCAGCCACTGGGGGTGACGGGCGAGTCCGGTGCGCCAGTTTGTGCACACCCTTCCCGGGGACACAGCAAGGGCGGCTCTGGGCTCCCAGGTGCTCCCAGGAGTGAGGCCAGCAGGAACAGATGGACTCCCTGCAGGTCAGGAGCAGGGAGGAGAGCCAGCCCAGGGCTCGGGCATCACTCCACCTGCACTAGAGACCCACAAGGGCGCAGAGGTGGTGTCTGAATGGCCTGTGAGGGCGCAGGATCTGCAGGAACCCTCCAGCCTCGGCCAGGGAGTTGCTGACCCACTGGGTAGGCCCGACAGAAGGCAGACCCATGAGGGCAGGGGCCTGGCCGATCAAGTCCACGGCTGTTCTTCCAGCAAGGAGTGAAGAAATGAATGCACCAGACACCAGCCTGCGTCCCCACCTCCTGTCTGAAGGAGGAGGTCCATGTCAACACACAGGTTCCCACGGGGTGCGGGGCAAGCTGGCAGGGTGCCTCAGACATGGCCCCTCACAGCCGGGCTCAGTTCTGCTTTATTGGGCCACTCCCCATTCCCAGGGCCCTCTCTGTATGACAGGAAGCAGCCTTATTCACAAGGGGGCAGTGAGGTCCCCATGGGGTAGCAGACACCAGAATGGGGGTGGCGGGACCAGGGGAGGCAACAGGATCCAGGTTCTCACCAAATCCCTTAAAGCAAGAGCCGGAGCACACTCAGCCCTGCCTTCCAGCCCTGGAGCCTGCGCGTGCTGGTCCCTCAGCCCCGCAGGCCCTTGCTGGCCTCTTTGTGGCCTAGGACACTCCTGCTTATTCCCTGACATGTGGGTCAGGACACTGTGCTCATCTGTACTCTGCACCCCTCTACGCCCAGTTTGTGGCAAGTGACTCATTTCTCCCTGTGGCCTGAGGGCCCCTTGCGGGCAGGGCCCAGCAGGCCCTCAGCATGCTGGGATTTCAATAGGATGCGTCCCTTCAAAAAAGTAGGAACAACTGAATAGCAGAGGCATGACCCTTGTGTCTACAGGACCAGTAATAGTCCTGGATGAGATAAAATGGAAATAACGTTTTGTTTTGTTTATTAAGACATCAAAAGTTCCAGGCCCTGAAATTGGCAGGTCCTGGGGATGTGGGAAGGAGGAGCCTCTTGGAAACCACTGAAAATCTGCTGCAGCCCTGGGTTGGCTCCAGGAGCTGCAGACTGCCATCCCTGTGGCCCCTGTGGCTAAGCCAAAGCCCCTCAATAGCATGAAAGGCCCGAGGACTAAGTGCCAGGTCCCAAGCCTGGATCCACCGTATCATCTGGGTGGCCGCATAACCACGGGGTCTCTCTCCCCACCTGCAGGAGGTTCAACAGCGGTTGCCGTGAAGATGGCTGAGTGCACATCAGTCACCACCCTGAGCACGTGTGGCACACGGCAAGCCCAAGGCAAGACTTCACTGCTGTGACCAACTGGAGCTGGCTTGCCTCCCGAGCTCCCTGAGGTCCACCCTACAGCCCTCGGGACGAATGAGAGGCTGGGAGCTCCTCAGGGGCTGGCACCAGGAATAACTAAGGCTGTAGTTAGGGCCAGGCACCCAGCTCAGAACACAGCAGGCCTGCAGTGGTGGGATGGTGACCCTCTAGACCATTCTAGAGATTCTCTCTCAGGCGATCCCACGGAGTAGGGACGACCAAAGGCCCTGACTGTGCCACCCAGGCACTGAGGAGCTCCCACAGGGCTGGTGGGTTCTCAGGACCAAAGGCAGACAATCCCTGGGGCACCTGGTCACTGGAGGCAGCTGGAGCAGCCATTCACCAGACAGGACTGGGCATTTCCCACCACCCAGTTCACCAGAGCATCTGAGGCCTGAGACCTGGCAAGGTCACATGAGGACTGGGGGTGTCGGGAAGGCAGGGGCTGCTTCTGAGAGGTCTCTAACCATGTAGACCAGAGGTGACCTTATAAGCCTCGGGCCACAAAGGCCAGGCCAGGCCTATGTTCCCACCTCAGATCCAACCCAGACAGGGGAGGAAGCAGATTTCCTGAGTGTCCCTGTGGCAGGTGTGGAAAGGAGCAGTCCAGTCTGAGGCTAAGCCACCTGCTCCACTCCTCCAGCCTCAGGCCCCAGGACGGGGGCCTGCCTGCACCGCCAGCCCTCCTCCCTACCAAATGTACCACATGAGCTACACTCAGGGTCTCAGTCAAGCTCCCACCTCTGGACATGGGCTCAGTGCCTGGCACCTGGACACCCTGTCATAAATGTTTACTTCGCATCTGTCTCCCCGACACCCAGGGAGGCTCAGAGAGGGCAGGAGCTGTCCGCCTTGCTCACCGCTGTATGCCCAGGGCCAGGCACCCAGCTCAGAACACAGCAGGCCTGCAGTGGTGGGATGGTGACCCTCTAGACCAGCATGACCAGGCCACAGGATGCTGTGTGTTTGGTGAGACGTTATTCTGGGCATGCCTGGGTGAGACGGCATTGGAATCAGGAGACGGAGTAGAGCCTACTGGCCTCCCCAGTGTGCTGGGCCTCGTCCAGTCATTTGAAGGCCCGACTGGAAGGTGAGGTGGGTGAACGAGAATTCCTCTTGGCCTCTGCTTTCCAGCTAGGACCTAGGCTTCCCAGCCCCCAGGGTTCTGGACTTGGCTGGAACTTCACGACCCACTCTCCTGGATCTCTACTCTCCAGCTGGAAAATCCTAGACTCTCAGTCTCCATAATCACAAGAGCCAATTTCCATTCCTTCGATTGTGAAGTGGACTCCAAATCCTGTCCCCTTGAGGGGGCTGGCCCAAGAGCCGCAGGGACAAGTAGAACAGAGCCTCAGGAGGCAGGGCCAGAAGAGGGGCTCTTTCCTGGGACATATGCCCTGGGCCCCTGAGCCACCAAGGCAGCAGCCTGGCTGCTCGGTCACTGTCCTGCTGAGCAGAAGCCTATGAGACTGCAGTGCAGAGCGGCCTGGCGGAGCCCAGCCAAGCCCCAGGTTTGTGAGCAAAATAAACACCTGTTATTGTCTTAAGCCATTGTTTTGGCTTGCTCAGTGACAGACAAACAGGACAGAGGCTTACAGAAACGACACGTGGGGGCTCTGTGGGGGCACGGTACACAGCGCAGGCGGGGCTCAATGTGAACCGCGACCAGACGGGCACAGGCAGCATGCTCCCTGCCAAATGCTGGAGGGCATCAGCTCCCGGGGTCCTCACAGCAAACCACAGGTCCATTATATAACCTCCACTTGGCACATGAGCAAGCCAAGGCCTTCAAGATCAAAGCCACACGTGGCAGTGTTTGGGAAGAGAGCCTCACTCCTCGCCACCGATCGTGCCCAGGAAGAACACTGAGCCTGGAAGGAGCTGAGGCTCCCATCCCTGCCTCAGAGACTCAGAGACCCAGAGATGTCAGTGTCCAGCCAGCCGTGCTGCTGGCCCCTACTCCTGGCTGCTCCTGGCTGCTGGAGTGAGTGTCACCCTGAGACGACTCCTTCACCTCTCTAGGCCTCGGTTTCCCACTCTGTGAATGGGAGGGACAGTCCTAGGTTGCTGAGGATCAGATGGGTTCAACGGAAGCCAGTGTGGAGTAGAGGACCTGTGGGATTCCTCCAGCCTCCTGTCAGTCACCATCATTACTGGGCTGGGGCTCAGTGGTAGAGCACTGGCCTAGCATGCACCAGGCACTGGGTTCGATCCTCAGCACCTCGATCCTTTGTTTAAAAAAAAAAAAAAAAGATACTGTGTCCACCTAAAACTAAAAAATAAATATGAAAAAAAAGGTCCACCCCTTTTCAAACAACTCAGCAGAACACCGCGGTTCCTTTTCCTTGGTCAACTCCATGTGGCTGACTAGGTTGACTTTTTCTAAACAAAACAGGTTTTTATACACAAACAGAAACAAAAGAAAGGCTTACAACTATGTAAATGTGCTGAGAAGCAGATTTTTAGTTTGAATCCATCCCATTTATTGATTCTTGCACTACAGGAGTCTTATTAAGAAAGTTGAGGCCTAATACAACATGATGGAGATTTGGGCCTACTTTTTCTTCCATTAGACGCAAGGTCTCTGGTTTAATTCCTAGGTCCCTGATCCACTTTGAGTTTTGTGCAAGGTGAGAGATAGAGGTTTAATTTCATTTTGTTACATGTAGATTTCCAGCTTTCCCAGCACCATTTGTTGAAGAGGCTATCTTTTCTGCAACGTACATTTTTGGCGCCTTTGTCTAATATAAGATGACTGTAGTTATGTGGGTTAGACTCTGTGTCCTCTATTCTGTACCATTGGTCTACAGGTCTATTTGGTGTCAGTACCATGCTGTTTTAGTTACTACTGCTCTGTAATATAGTTTAAGGTCTGGAATGTTAATGCCACCAGCTTCACTCCTCTTGCTAAGGATTGCTTTGGCTATTCTGAGTCTTATTTTCCAGATGAATTTCATGATTGCTTTTTCTATTTCTATAAGGAATGTCATTGGGATTTTGATTGGGATTGCACTGAATCTGTATAGTGCTTTTGGTAGTATGATCATTTTGACAATATTAATTCTGCCTACCCAAGAACAAGGTAGATCTTTCCATCTTCTAAGGTCTTCTTTAATTTCTTTCTGTAGCATATTGTAGTTTTCATTATAGAGGTCTTTCACCTCTTTCATTAAGTTTATTCCCAAGTATTTTTTTTTTCTTTTGAGGCTATTTTAAATGCAGTGGTTTTCCTAGTTTCTCTTTCAGTGGATTTGTCACTGATGTACAGAAATGCCTTTGATTTATGAGCATTGATTTTATATCCAGCTACTTTGCTGAATTCATTTATTAGTTCTAGGAGATTTCTGATAAAATGTTTTGGGTCTTTTAGATATAGAATCATATCGTCTACAGTGAGGTGAACAGAGAGTCTACAGAATGGGAGCAAATCTTTACCACAAGCACATCAGATAGAGCACTAATCTCTAGGATGTATGAAGCATTCAAAAACCTTAACACCAAAAAACAAATAACCCAATCAATAAATAGGCAAAGAAACTGAACAGACACCTCTCAGAAGATGATATAGAATCAATCAACAAACATATGAAAAAATGTTCAACATCTCTAGCAATCAGAGAAATGCAAATCAAAACTACTCTAAGATTTCATCTCACTGCAGTCAGAATGGCAGCTATCAAGAATACAAACAACAATAAGTGTTGGTGAGTATGTGGGGGAAAAGGCACACTCATACACTGCTGGTGGGACTGCAAATTGGTGCAGCCAATCTGGAAAGCAATATGGAGATTCCTTGGAAATCTGATAATGGAACCACATTTGACCCAGCTATCCCACTCCTTGGTTTATACCCAAAGGACTTAAAAACAGCATACTACAGGGACACAGCCATATCAATGTTTATAGCAGCACAATTCATAATAGCTAAACTGTGGAACCAACCTAGATACCCTTCAGTAGATGAATGGCTAGGGAAACTCTGGCATATATACACAATGGAACATTACTCAGCATTAAAAGAGAATAAAATCATGGCATTTGCAGGTAAATGGACAGAGTTGGAGAATATAATGCTAAGTGAAGCAAGCCAATCCCAAAACACCAGATGCCGAATGTATTCTTTGATATGAGGATGCTGACTCATAATGGCGATGGGAGTGAGCATGAGAGGAATGGAGGAACTTTATATAGGGCGAAAGGAGAGAGGGGAAGGGAGAGGGCAAAGGGGTAGGAATGACGGTGGAATGAGTTAGGCATCATTATCCTAAGTACATGTATGAAGACAGCAATGGTGTGAAAATATTTTGTGTATAATCAATGACTTGAAAAATTGTGCTCTAGGGCTGGAATTGTGGCTCAGCGGTAGAGCGCTCGTCTAGCATGTGCAGGGGCCTGGGTTCGATCCTCAGCACCATATGAAAATAAATGAAGGAATGGAGGTGTTGTGTCCAACTACAACTAAAAATAAATAAATATTTAAAAAATTGTGCTCTGTGTGTGTAATATGAAATGAATTGCATTCTGCCCTCATGTATAACAAATTAGAATAAATAATTAAATTTAAAAAACTTTGTAAATGTGAATGGAAACTTGGAAATATCTATTTCGTAAAAAATTTTTTAGTTTTATTTTTAGTTGTGGGTAGACCTTTATTTTATTCATTTTACGTGGTGCTGAGAATCAAACCCAGTGCCTCACACATGCCAGGCAAGTGCGCTATCGCTGAGCCCCAGCCCCAGCACCAGAAATATCCATTTTTATAAACCACAATTTTTTGTTATCAATCAGAAAATCCATATTCATTTTGCAATTATATGTCAAGCCTGTGGATGATTTTTTTTGAACTCAGCAGTTCATAAAATTTTATGGTGAATAAAAGAATCATCACCTTGACGAATACAGCAATATCAAATAGAATCCAGCAGCTTCTGCTGTGTAGGAACGTGGAACATGAGGTTAAAACACTGTAAGGGTCAGGTCATTTTTTTCTATGCTGGTTGCCACATCTTACCAAAAAACAAAAACAAAAAACAAACAAACAAAATCCAGTCAGGCACAGCGGTGTATGCCTGTAATCCCAGGGGCTCAGGAGGCTGAGGCAAGAGGATTGTGAGTTCAAAGCCAGCCTCTGAAACTTAGAGAGGCCCTCAGCAGCCCAGCAAGACCCTGTACCTAAATAAAATATAAAAAAGGGCTGAGATGTGGTTCAGTGGTTAAGCGCCCCTGGGTTTAATCCCCAGTACCAAAAAAAAAAAACAAGCCTAAAACTGTTTTTAACCCATTATTTACATAAAGGAAATCATAAAATCCAATGCATCTGTACAGTTGTGTGGTCTTATGTATGATAAACAATTGAATAACTAAAAAAAATGTTCCAGTGTTACCGTGGAGAGCCCATGGCTACTCTGCTGGCACAATGGGCAGCATCCACATGTGGTGGACTTCACCCTCTGACTAGGAGATGAGCTGGGGCCAGCCTCACTGCAGGAGGTCTTTTAGAGCAGAAGGTCTTTTCTGAAGAAGAAACTCTGCTGGACCACCCGTCAGGCTTGGAGATGGAGGGGCCATGAGAGAAGGAAGGAGCCGACAGCCAGGAAGGAGGGGGACCTCAGTCCTACATTGAACTGAATTCTGCCCACAAGAATGTAGTGGAGGCTGCTTCTCTCCCCAGGCCTCCAGATGAGCACTCCGCCTGGCTGGCCCCTGGTTTCCGCCCATGACTCCCTGAGAACGCAAGTGCTGGAGAGAACTTCTGACCTCTCCGATGGTGCCATAAGAAATGAGCCACTCAGCTCCTCGCCTGTTATGCAGCAGCAGGGAACTAACGTAGCTGTTACCATGCCTTCTCAAGGGAGAAAAGTAATGGGGCTATTTAAAGCCACTGGGGAGGGACGGCTTGGGAACGGCCCTCAGTCCCTGATGCCTTACAGGTGAGCTTTCTGGGAACGCAC
The DNA here is from genome assembly GCF_047511675.1 of Marmota flaviventris. Taxonomy (NCBI): domain Eukaryota; kingdom Metazoa; phylum Chordata; class Mammalia; order Rodentia; family Sciuridae; genus Marmota; species Marmota flaviventris. The sequence goes on along the minus strand of NC_092499.1, from coordinate 12,710,069 downwards.
TGGAGGTAGGGGACGAGCCTGCAATGGGGGTGGGGTGTTTCTGGAGAGGGACAGAGGGAAACAAATGCCACCACGGGGCATCTCCCAGCAGGGGAAGGCATGGCAAGGTGGGCGAAGCCTGCCATGGCCGGCAGCGTGAGTGGTTTTCCTCCCAACTGACCAAGTTAGTGGCCCATCTCGTCTTGTGAGGCCAGACAGCCCACTGCACCTGGAATGTTCAAGTCCAGGAGTGGAGGAGCCAGACACTGGCCAGGCAGAGAGACATTCCTGAGCCCTGACTGGCTGCTGGCAGTGTGGACTAGCTCCCCGGCAGCTATTCTCAGTGAGTCACACACAGCCCCCTCTGGACCCCGGGCCAGCCTCACCAACCCCACTCAGCTTCAGCTCCCCAAATGCAGCAGACCTTTTGTTTTCAAGATGTTTAAAAAATAACATTTGGAGTGTTTCTGGCAGAACCTGTTCTAAAAGCAGGACAGAAAATACCAGTGTGGCCCAGCAGGAGGATGCTGCTGCATTGATGGGGTTCCCTGTTTTTTTGTTTTTAAATAATGGGACAATTTCCTTCATACAGAAAGGGCTCTAATTAATAAGAAAAAACCAATAATGCGGCAGAGATGGGCAAACGCCATGCAAACATTCACTCGCAGAAGAAACGTGAGTAAACACAGGAAGAGGCGATCCTGCCAGTAATGACAAATGAACTCGATTCCATGCCCCCCAGGTGACTTGCATGATTAGGAGGAAAATTTGTTCAAACTTTTTGAAGGGCAATCCAGCGAGATCTGCCAATGTGAGCAATGTTTAGAATCGTCAAATGAGAAATTCCACTTCTAGGGATTAATTCTCCAGAAATATGCAGAGGTCTGTTTACTGTATAGCCTTGTCTGTTGGAAAAAAAAAAAATCCAAACAAACCTGGAATAATGTTATGAGCCCAAATAATTTGACTGAATTATGATTCATTCATTTATAGGCTGAAATATTATGTTCCCATCAAAACGGGCAGACCTCATCTCCCTCGTCTTCACGGGCTGACATGGAAAGAAGTCAAGATGAATACTGAGGGGATACAAGTTTTACTAGAAAACATGCGACCCGGCCCTGCTTCTGTTTCCTTTTTAAATGCACACATATTTCTGCCAAGTGTGAGAAGCACCAGAAGGATGGATTATCAAACTGAACAGCAGCTGCCTCTGAAGATCTGAGAGTCCCCAACAGTGAGGGTCCCACAGGCGAAGGGGCAATTCCAGGGAAGATGTGCAATTCCATTGTTGGGGTGCATAGCCCTCATGAGCCTCCTGAGCAGGCCTCTCACCAGAAGCACTGCAAAAGTGGGAGGAGGACCCCACGGCAGACAGGGTGGGAAGGCTGAGGACTGCGGCGTTTCACTGACTCTTTTGTTTAAACAACTTTATTTTATTCATTTTTATGCCATGCTGAGGATGGAACCCAGTGGCCCACACATGCCAGGCAGCGCTCTGCCATTGAGCCCCAGCCAGCCCTGCTGCACTGGTTCTAAGGCACGTCTTTCACGTTTCTCCAGCTGTCCGCTGGGTTGTCTCAGAGTCCCTGGCAGGTCACGACTGGCAGGCCATTTTTTCCTTCTACTGGAATATGAAGAATCAGTGCACTCTACGACCAGGGCAAGACCCAGTACCTGCCTGCCCTGCAGGTTCACACTCGGACACTGATGTCCCTGAGAAGTCCTGTGGCAAGGAAGCGCATGGCCCCGTGCACCTCCAACACGCCCCGCGCTGCGTCCTTATTTTTGGTTTCCCTTTGTTTATGAGAGTATGCTGGGGTTCCCTGAAGTTCCACCCAGTCCTTAGGGATGGCTATGAAGTTGCAGGGTTCCGTCGCTTTCAGGTGTAGCTGGAGCGGGCAGTGTTTGAAATCCTGTTGGCACACACCATTGGCCAGAACCTTGGATAGGTGCTGCAAACCCTGGGGTGGGGGTGCCCACAAAGTGACTCTTATAAGGTAAAAAATGTTCCAGTGTTACCGTGGAGAGCCCATGGCTTATAAGGTATCTGACAGCTACGAGGGAAATTAGAAACTTACAGTCAGAACCTGCAGACTGTAGCCAAATAATGGCTGTTGCGCAGACAGGTGCGCTGTCGCCTCTGATGGGTGGGTCAGAGGGCATGGCACCTCTGGGAGGCCACTCCTGCCCCACATGCATGACCCTGCCTAGATCCTTAAAAGTCCCGAGAAACCCAAATGGAGGGGCATGAGTGGTCCTGGGCCTGTGGACAGATGGCAGGGGCAGGCCTGAGGATCTGCTCCCCTGCCCTCAGTGTGTGCGGCCAGCAGGACGGGTGCATTCAAGATCCCCAGGTCACCTCAGCACAGGACCTCTGAGGGCTGACAGTGGGTCAGCAGGGCGGGGAAGGAGAACGAGAACTCCCCACAGCACAGGATGCCTGGGTGGCAGCCGAGTGTCCCCTGGCTCCAGGCCCAGGCAGCAGGTGCGGCCTTTGACCCAGAGCCAGGGACAGAAGCAGCCCCACCCAGGGGGGTTGGCAGAGGGTGGGGAGGAAAGCAGGGCGGCTCTGGCACCCTGAGGTCCGGGCTCTCCTCTGAAAGAGGGACACCCTGCTGTGCTGGAGGGCTGGGCTGGGGCTGGTCCCAGGGCTCACAGCCTACTTCACCTTCCCCTCAGCTCTAGGAGGGAGGACGCTGACCTGCCCTGAGGTGACAGGGCTCATGCGGGCCCTGAGCTTGCTGGGATGCCTCCCAATGCTGGTGTGGCACCAGCCTGGTCTCAGCTGGAGTGCGACTGCACTGCTTCTGGGCTGAATGTGGAGCCCAGGCACCCTCCTGCTCTGCTGACCCAGACCTCTGCCCACACTGGGGTATGGAAGGTGGCCAATGTGGGAATGAGGACAGTGTCCTCCTACACATCCCTCAAGCTCCAGATGGGGGAACCGCAAGCCAAGCCCCTGCCCAAGGGCCCTGCCTCACTGCTCAGCTTGTGGGGCCAGTGTTACTTCGTGGCCACGTGCTCTAGGTGTTTGTCCAGGCCTGGGACCACCTCATCTTCCCCCACACCAGACCCCTGATGGGGCACACCATTCCCTCAAGCGGGACCCTGCGGCCCAGGTTGGAGCCCAGGCCCATCAGTGCCCGTAACACGCTGCTGCCCTCAAAGGATCAGATGGGGTTTTGTTCCAGTGACCGTGTGGGGTACAGGCCTGTGGCTGTCTGAAGCAGAGCAGCTAGTGGGTACCAGGGACCTTCTCTGGTCAGTGTCACTTCCTGGGTACAATAACAATGCCAGCCGGCAGTGCCCTGTGCCATGAGAGCCTGGGGTTACGCACCACAGGCAACAGAGCACGCCCAGTGTCCTCTCTGCCTCGGACCCTGCCCATCAGTCGCTGGGCCCAGGAGGCAGTCATATGTAGGTGAGGAGCTGTGCTCGGGGACTGCAGGCGCCTGTAGTGGGCCCTGTCCCAGTGGCAGCTTGATGCCTCTCAGTGCTCATCTCTAAAAGGGGGCACAAGAGCCACAAACCTTCCCACAGGTACCATGGAGTACCCAGGCCAGCGTGGCCCTACCCGCTCAGTGACCCAAGATCTGCAAAGGAGTGGCTCAGGGGGTCCACATGACGTGGGGCAGAGAACGGGGGGGGGGGGGGGGGGCTGGTTTTGCCTCCAACCTTCCCTCCCTGGTCCCCTCCCCCACACAGCCCGGGCAGCTCACTGAGGTGGACAGCCAGCCTGCCCCACAGTGAGAGCCTTGTACCACTGCCACAATGTACCCCCAAGGCCAGGCTCTCCGGGATCATTTCTCCCAGGCTCAAAAATGTGTTCTTTTCTTTGACTCAATTTCAATCCAGCTTCCAAACCTGCTCCTAGATGAACCCTGATTAAATTCTCATAAAACCACAGGTGGAGAAGCTTGATCTGTGTTGTGCACCCTCCCCGGGAGGACTGGCATCCAGGACAGGCCACCTGCCACGTCCAGAGCTCATGTGTGGGAGATTCTGGAAAAAGAGAGCTGCCCCTCACCCTGAAGTCACCAGAGTGCAGGAGGAGCTCTCTAGTTACTGGCCAGGGCCTGAGACCCTTGGATCTGCTATCCCCAAGGACAGTGACACAGACCCTGTCATCCAATCACAGCCCAGGTGCCTTCTCACACACAGCTTTGGTCACTTCAGGCAGCTAGAACCTTGCCCACAACTGCTCAGCCTCGGCCTTAGTCTCTGGATCCTGGCCCCGGGTGGCCAAGTGGGCTGCCCCCGCAATCTGGCCTCAAAAAAATGCCAGGCAAACCATGGCTTGTCACCAGCCTCTCCTTTGGCCTGAACCGCGTTCAGGTTCAGTGCTGCCTGTGTCTCTCCTAACAGGCTGTGGATGTGGGGTGGGTGTGGGTGTGGGTGTGGGCGCAGGTGTGTCCTCGGTGGCTGCCTCCCAGCAGCAGTCATCTGGGGGAGCTCTGGGCAGGTCACTGGAAGCCTCCTGACCTCATGGTGTCAAGCTGCTACTTGGAGGGGACTGCTGCTGAGGTCACAGGCTAAAGCCACACCTGGCTGACCAGAGGAGGAATAGTTATTCCAAATGCCATACACCCATGGGAAAGGCAGGTAGGTCCCCAAAACAGAATGCCACATCTTGGACAATTCTGTGGCAGGCCTCTACGATATCCCCCAAATTCAATCTACCTCTTCTTCCATGGTGAAATCCCTCAAATTTCAGCTGAAAATGCAGAACAAGGATCACATTTCCCAACTCCCTTGCAACTCAGCAAGTGACTAATTCTGTGCAATGAAAACAGAAAAGGAGCATATCAAGCTGCAGCTTCCAGAACCTTCCTTAAAAGATAACTAGGGCTTGCTCCCTTTTGCTTCCTCTTCATCCTCACGTCTAGATCTTGGACGTTATGGCTGGAGGTTTAGCCACCATCGTGGTCCAGGAGGGCCAGACTATTGGAGAACAGTGAGCTGGAAGCATGTGGGTCCCCACTGTTGCACTCTAGTGCTGACAAGCTTCCCCTGGGCCTTCACGTAAGAGAGGAAGGAAGTGCTATCCCATTCAAGCCACCGTCTTTGAGGTCTCTACTGTTACAGCCACTTGCATGCTGACTGGGTGGCCGGAAGCTGGCAGATCTGAGGCAGAGGAAGGGCCCTGCTTCCCCTCCTGGCTTTGAGTTATAGGAAGAGCTCTGGGAATGTGGAACTGGGATGGCACTGACCACAGGTCACATACAGGTGAGGCCAGGGATGAAGAAGGGGGACAGGGACATCTGCCTGCTATCCCTAGGGATCCTCCCCATGCGCCACGGCAGTCAGGGCCGTGGTCTCCTCCTTCCCAGAGCCGACAGGAGCCGACCAGCCCTGCAGCACCCACGCTCTGTCTTCCCTACAGTCTGGATTCTCCAAAACAGGGAGTCACCACAGCCCGGGGTGCTGATGGCTTGGAAAGGCTCGCCACACCCCTCTCCCACACAAAAGGGGTGCCATTGGGTTGCTATAATTATCTGAGGGAACTTCAGGAGCGACTTGGCCACTTACAGCAGGCCTACAACAGCTGCATGCCTTCAAGAATAGCAGCAAGCAGGGCCCAGGGGTGCTGGGGACACCTCTCCCAGGTAGGCTCTGCACCTGCCAGGGGTGGGAGGGGATCTAGCAGAGACCCACGGAGAGTGCTGGTCCCCTGGTAAGCAGGAGGGAGCTCCAGGAAGGCCCTGCCTCTGGACGCCCTGCTGGAAGAACACAAGCCAGGTTCAGCATGCATGGTAAGGAAAATCCAGGGTGCAGCTCACGCAGCCCTGGCCCACGGGTCCTGCTGGACTAGCCTCCTGGGGACAACCGTCACAGCAGTCCATCTGGTGGCTCCTGAGCAGTGTCTGGGGTTAAGGGTTTTGAGTTCAGCAGAACAGCTTCTGTCTGGCGCTCTTCCCACCAGATGTCTGTCACCAGCCCCTGAAGTCTGAGGCTGGGTCTGGGCCACCATCAAATGTCCAGGATCCAGTCACCGCTCAACAGAACAAAGGAAACGGCCGTTAGAAGCTTCTCCAGCCATTTCTGCACTGAGGTGTCTAAGACCTCATCTCCTCACTCACCAGCTCAAGCGCCTGCAATGGCTGCCCAAGAATGAGGTCCCTCACTGTACCCTCTGGCCCAACCGTCAGTCTCCCTGTGCTCACCACACTGCCCAGCCTGAAGGCCCAAGTCGCCATGGCCCCCAGCCTTGCCCACCCAAGTCCCAGCTATCATCAGCACGTGGGGAGAAAGTTCCCCACAGGAACGGAGGCGCAACCCATCTGGATCTGAGTCGCCCGAGTCTCGCGTCACAGGTGGGGTTAAAAAAAGAGCACCTTCGCATGAGAGAACCGCAGACAGTTGGAGACATCGCAGTCTCACTTCCACCCCAGAGCAGACTCCCAGGACAGGGTCAGGTCTCCATCCATGAAAACAAGAACCTCACAGCCAGAGAGGAAGCTTCGAGCCCGAAGGCCACAGGCCTATCCTAACAATTGGCTTGAGGGGATCAGTCTTGGGGAGCCTTCTTGTTACGGGGGCCCTTGCTCAGCATCTGCCGGGTGACTAACTCACACAGAGGTGCAGCCAGCAGCCGGAGTGCTCACTTCCGACTCAGGTGGGGGCACAGGGCAGTGAGCAAAGCAGACCCTGGGACAGATGGGGTTACAAGAAGAGCAACCTCACCATGAGAGGAACTGCAGACAGAGGCTCCCAGGCCCCCGAGATGCCTGGAGAGTGTAGGGGACAGACTGCCATTCTGGGTCCCTGCTGGAGTGGCCACAGGCCCCAAGACTTTTTGGAGTCAGCTTTCCCATGGGACTCAGGGAAGGCCCGGGAGCAACCACCAAGCCCAGGGGAGGCAGCGTGCACCTTGGTCCTGGTCCACCTCCCTTGGCAATCCCACCGCCTGGGGTGGCTGCCCTCCGAGACACGTCCTGCGCAGACCTCTTCTGTCTCCGCCCCTTCACTGCAAGACGTTGCCACTTACATCCAGGCTCCACCCGGCAGCCAGTGAGCTTTCCAGAGCCCCAGCAGAACTGGAGTGACTCCTTACTGCTCAGGAGAGACCAAGTTCCAGAGCCCCGCAAGCAGGCTAGGGCTCCCTGCTGCCACCCGGTAGGTACCCTCTACTGTGTGCCGCAGCCGAGCCTCACCAGCAGGCTCTTGCTCCTTGACCACTGAACACGAGTGCGCCCCAGACCCCGGCTCGCCCTGCCCACCCCCGCCCCCCACCAGTCCTGCTTTTCAACTTGTGAAAATCTGTCCTTGGCTGTGGGACACAACCCAGGGCCTGGGCCCTGCCACTACAGCAAAAGCAGAAACCAAAGCATCCCCAGGTGCCCCCATGGGCCACACAGCAAGAGAAGACTCCACAGACACTGTCCCAGTTATCCTACCCTGGGACCTTAGGAGGAGCCACTTGTTATCCACGTTTTCCAGAACCCAGGTAGGGCCAGGTCAAGTGACTTGTCCAAGACACAGAGCCAGCTGAAGCCCAGACTGGGGCCCATCTTCAGTCTGTCTCTCTCCAAAGCCCGCGTTTTACTCTGAAAAAGTCCCTTGTGGCACTTTCTCTGAATTGTCCACTTCTACTGGGCCGTTCGTGGACATCAGAGGTGGCTGCAGACCTGCCATCTGCCTCCTCCAGTTGGCCGTTTCATGTCAAATGCTCTTCTCTTGCCCCTTTACCCAGTGTCCAGTAAGCACGTCTTCGGGAAGAGGCTGATTCCAGAACCAATCCCCATCTTGGTTTCTATACCCACCAGGAAAGGGAAATAAACCACTCCAGGCCCAGGGAGCGAGGCTGCTGCCATGGTGCTGAGGCACCCTGCCCACGAGGGGGTCCCAGGGAGTCTCTGCAGGCTGCACACCAGGCTGTCAGTGTCAGGCGCCCAGGAACAGCCCCCAGACCCCTTCAAGGACATGGGGCTGGCACCCAGCCCTTTCCCAGAGCGTGTCCTTAGAGACCTGAGGATCACCATCTCTCAGGACCAGCACCCTCTGGCCTTGGATGGGAGGCAGGAGCTAGGAGCCTGGCTAGCTGCTGGCCCAGGCTGTGTGACGTCAGTGCACCTGCCAAGCTGCCAGACCCTGCGATGGCTTGTGCCCCTCCACTCCCACCAAAGGTTCATGGGATTGGAGGCTTGGTCCCCGGGTGGTGGTTCTGAGAGGGAGGATAACCTGTAGGGCGTAGGGCCTGCAGGAGGTCCTCAGGTCACTGGGTTGTGAGACGGTTCTCCTGTCACCCCTGGGTAATTCTTGTGAGAGAGTTCTTATGAAAGGAGCAAACCTGACCCAAATCAGCTCTTTCTGCTCCTGGTTCAAGATGTTACCATCTGCTTGTTCCTGCCTGCTCCCACCATTGTTACCTACGATAAAGTGACAAAACCAAGTTCTGGCCCTTGCCAGAATCTGTAATATGCTGGTTGGACTTTTCAGCCTCCAAAACTATGAGCTAAATAAACTTCTTTACTTTTATAAAGGTAGCCTGTCTCAGGTATCTTGTTACAGTAACAAAAAGCTAACTTACATAGCCTCCATGACTTGTGTGAAATGGGCAGGACCACTGTGCCCACCAAAGAGCACTGAAAGAGACAACGAAAGGAGGCTGCCCAACCCAAGAGCACAGGGTGCATATCTAGCAAATGCCACCCCCATAGTTCTGTGACAGTCCCCTTGCAGACAGGCTGTCTCCAGCCCTGTGAACCAAACTGCGCCTGCTGGTCCCACCATAACGGGAAACAAGCAGGTCAGGGTTCAAGGAAGCCAAGGCGCAATGGAGGTCTGTGTGGCTGGGGACAGAAGGCCGCCTCTCCTGATGCCAGGATGAATCCTTACGTAGCCCCCAAGCCCAGGCAAAGCACTTCTCCTTAAAAATTAAACAACAGTCCCAGCAGGGACCAGAGCCCAGAAGAGAGAACTAGGAAGCTGTTATGAGCTCGATTCTCCAAAAAGTCTCCTGCATGCGGACACTCAGCTTTAAGAGGCTGTCTGGGCTTCCCTGGATCTGCTCTGCTCCCTGAGGGGCGGGAATAGGGAGGGGGGCTCCTTGGGGACAAGAGCCTGCAGCTGGGGAAGCTCCACACCCAGGGGGCAGGCTCCCACCCGCCAGCAGAGTGCGCCCGTGAAGTGTGCCGCCTGCTGCCTGTCTGTGTGTGGTGATGAAGGCCCTTCATTTCTGTTGGAATCCTTGGTCGGGCTGCATAACTCCACTGGCCCTGGACTCCTACTCCCTGATCACAGCATGAAGTGAACCCCAAGGGTTCAGAACAGCAAACAGAAACCTCTCCCAAATAGCACCCCGAGTGAGAGCAGGGAGAGGAAGGACCTCCCCAGAATGACTGCGCCCAGGAACTCAACTGCTTCCTGCACCAAAGTGCTTAAAAAGACACAACCCCTTCCCCTCCCACGCAATGGCCACCTGTGACCACAAGGCAGGGCTGCGAGCCACGGATGCTGAGCACACGTCTGTACCTTTCATGTAGGCCTCAATCTTGCGGATAAGTTCATAGGACTTGGAGCGGTCAAGCAGGGTCCTGATGGCAGGGAGGGGGTCCAGGACAATGGTCTCAGGATGGGCATCAATGTATTCCTGGAAGGAAAGCAGATCCTGGTTAGAAAGCAGGCTGGGGCCACGGCAAGGAGACAGGCACAAATTCACCCATCCCTTTCTTGTCCCTCCCCCATCACATGACTCTGGTGTGACCAATCAGTGCATCCCAGCATGGGGCTACTGGCTCAGGAGAAGAGGGATGATCCTGAGCCTGTCCAATCAGGCAGGCTCAGGGGGTCATGCCGGGGAATGGTAGGATAAGAATATCCTCAGCTTTAGGAAGAAGGTGGACACATGGAGACTGGGCAGCTGTGAGCAATCACCATGGGAACTGAAGGCAAGGCCTGTTGAAGGCTTAAGCTCAGAAAATAGCTGAGGATTAGAAGAGCAACCAGGTCTGGTCAAGTTGTCTGACCCCTGGATAAAGCCTCACCTGAAGCCAGATCTGATCCCCGCGCTGATTTGCTCCACAGGAGAGCCAGCCCAGCACTGAGACGGGGGCCAGAGGGAAAGAGGAAGGATGCTGGGGGCATGAGAAACTGTGGGAAGGAGTGATGGACAGAAGTGTCCCAGATGGCTACTCAACACTCAGGAACGTCCCTTCAATACCTACTGCCTTTGTGGTGGCACTATGGAAACGCAAGAGTAACTGATAAAAGCCTGTTCCTCTCTGGCTCTTTAGACCCTTTGATTCTGAAGACAACATCATGGAATGCGGGAGAGAAGGCGAGGGTCTTGGAAAAGCCTGAGCCTGGCGGAAGTCCATTCCCGCTGTGGCGGGTTGAACGGTGCCCTAGGCACATGTTCTGCTCCTACCCCTCTTCGTCCTGTGCGTGGGGCTTTGTTTGGAAACAGTCTCCAGAAGTGATAGCTTCGGAAGTGCTTCCACTGCACATGGGTGGGCCTGATCGCCGACTTCCTTATAAATGAGACAGAGATCGGGACACAGAGAAAGGCCACACGAAGACACACAGCTGAAGGGCACATGTTAAGGAGAGCCCACAGCGAGGGGTGGACAGATGCCCCTCAGTGCCTCGGGAACAACAGCTACTAACACCTGGACCAGGCTTCAGGCTTCCCGAGCTGGAAGGCCCCTAGCTCACGGCACTCGGCTATACCACGCCAGCTCACTTTGTCCCCTGTGGCCCCTCCTCCCTCGGGGTTCTCCCCACTCAGCCAGCACACCACCTGGAGGGTCAGTGAGGTCAGCAGGGAGCACCACCCAAGTCTTCTTCACTGGTAAATCTTTATTTTTTCAAATATTTTTTTAGTTGTAGGTAGACACAATATCTTTATTTATTTTTTTTATGTGGTGCTGAGGATCGAACCCAGGGCCTCACACGTGCACAAGGCAAGCGCTCTACCACTGAGCCACAATCCCGGCCCTACTGGTAAATCTTACAAACAAAAAGCAAGATCCATTTGGGATTTTTTCCCCATGAACCCATTTCGGTTTCTAATAATCTTTTTGAGAGCACTTGACTCAAAAGCAGGTCCATACCAACTTCCTGAGTGTTCCACACCAGGGCGTGTGGTTTACAGGATCCTTTCTCTGGATGCCACAATCCCCTCGGGCCCTGGGTGGTGGCCAGGGCACTGCTGGGAGGCCTGGTGTTCCTGTCTCAGCTTACTCTTGGGTTCCTCTCGGCAAACCTGTGCTGTGGACCTACATGCAGGACACAAGCAGCCCCACTGCTTTCCCTCCTTGAAGACAAAACCGTCAGCAGGTCAAGTGGGCCAGCTGCTCAGGCCAAGTGGGCCAGGCAGCTTACGTGGGATGCCCAGGTCCCACCAACATGGGGTTCAGGGACAAGCTGAGCAGCGGCCTAAGGAGGCATTATCCAGAGCTACCCTCAAGCCTCCCTCCCGACAGCCTCCTCCTCACCCAAGAGCCTGCCGAGGAGCCCCCCCCTCTCCTCTGGGGCGTTTCCCGGCACCTACCCTCTGGGCACCATTCCTTCACCACTGTGCTCTTGCAAACCAGGTCTCGGCTTCCACCAGAGCTTGCCCCTCCCGAGACCCACCTCATGAGACCACAGCAACACACTAATGTGAAAAGGCTGCCCCTCAGCCAGCTGGCAGTGCCGGCTATGCTGGGCCTCACGCAGGCTGCAGCCTTCCACACTTGGTGCCCACTGCTCTGTGATCCTGGCCAACAAAGTCGTGCTCTGGGCCAGGGCCTGGAAGCACCCTCCCGCCCCCACTCCCCACGAGCCAGGCAGAGCCTATGCCATACGAAGAGCACATGGCCAGCAGCAAGAGACCCAGGCTCCCAGTGTCGTCCACCTCGGTGCATCTCTGGGCAGGTGCTGGGCTCCTCAGGGCCTCTATTTCCTCACAGTGACTTAAGAAGTTACTGAAGATGACCGCGGAGGTCCTCAAAAAGACAAAACTGGAGATGGGCAAGTCTCCCACTAGAGGAACTCCAGAAGCAAGGTCTGGGGTTCCTCTAGTTCCTCTGAGGCTGCGGGCTGCTCTGGAGTGGGAGAGACAGCCATTTGCGGGAGGCATGGCGGTGACAGCAGGGTTACACACATACTCTCTCCCCTCCTTCAGTATCAGATGCTCACTGTGCTGGGTCAGCCTGGTCCTCCCCCGGCAACCCAGGCTGCTAAGAACAACTGGCGTGCTCCCCCTCCCCCACAAAGAGCCCGAGAGGAGGATCCGCCAGTTGCTGAGAAACAGCGCTGACACTGGTCCCACTTTATGCACCAGGGTGGTAACCTTTCAAGATTCAAGAGAACCCAGCATGTAAGTTTAAGACAACTCAGTGGGGAAAAGGGTCATGAGAAACCAGAGGGAAAAATGTCTGCCAAGCAAGTGCCCGTAAGCTCCGGAACTTGCACGAACGCATCAGGATGACAGTCACTCCAGCACCGCCTCTCCCGGGAGGACACAGAGGGAGGACACAGAGCGGGCGAGGGGCTTTGTCACTAGCCTGCCAGCCACAAATGGAGTTTCTCCCAGGCTTTTCAGTTTATCTATTGTACTGAAGGCCTCATGCATTTTTCACAAGTCTCTTAGAATTACCAAACAAATTGCTGGAAGAAAAGGCCCAAACCGTCTCCATAGCAAACAGCAAACATGCTCCCCGAGGGCCAGAGCGGGCTCCTGGAAGCGGAAGTGCAGGGCCTCACACAGGCCGGCACAGTCTGGCCCGCGGCACCAGGAGGGGTGGTGAAGGGACTGCTGCAGGGATGAGGGGGCAGAGATGACCTGGTGCCCTCCCAGGCCCAAGCTCCCAGGGGCCTGCAAGACAATACCAACATGGGCACCAGGGCTCTGTGGGGCTAGAGGGGTCAAGCTTCTCCTCTGAGAATCTAAGCCAAATGAGGGCTGAGAGGAGCATCAGAGATACCCTTTCCTCTGTGGTCCTTGCAGGCAGGAAGTGAGGAAGGTGTGAGATGCAGGCTTTATTCTCATCTAGAAGATGCTGCCAGAAGTCCCACCTCTGCCGCTGTCTGTCGGGGAACAAGATCCTGGAGTGAAGTCTCTGAGATGCCTTAGGTAAGCCTGAGTCTGAATAAAGCCATCGCGGGGAGTACTGTGGGTGTTGAGGATTCTCCAACGTGGAAGGAGTGGGTGGATATAGAGAAGGATTCTCGTGGTTCTGTAACACACAAATTCTTAGAGCCACACCTAAGGTCTTGGGCCAGCCCTGCCCTGCCCTGCAGATGGAAGAGCAGGCCAGCTCTGACCTTGGGACAGGAAACCCGGCTGTCCTGGCCTGTGCTAACCTCTTGCTTATGCCTGGAGCACACACAATCCCAGACCCAAGAAGCCCAGCCTGTGCCCTCCAGGGACAGTGTGGCCAGGCAGAGGAGTCCACCAACCCACCATACCACCAAGTCTACCACACAGGCAGGAGGGGTCACCGGCTCCTCCCAGAGGCAGGAGAGGTCCTCACTGGGGGGGTTTGCCCTCTGGATTCTCAGGAGGGGCAGGGCATAGAGGGAGAAGCAGGTGAGTGCAGAGGGAAGGAGCCTGAACCCAAGCTGGGGGATAAGACGCAGCGTGGCCCTAGAATAGCTTGCAGCTCGCTCTCTCCTCACCCACATGACTCCTTTCTAAAATGAAGTCTGCAAAAACTGGGCAAGGGGCAACTAGGTCCTCCCCTTCTCCTACCCCCCACCCCTGGTTGTGCCAGACTGGATGTGAACACCAGCACTATCTTTCTAGAAGGAACAGGAGGCAGCTGTTCAGATGGGAAGCACAAAAGAATAATAATCATGATAAAAATAATCATAACGATCACCAGGGACAACTTAAAAACAAACGAGCTGGCGCTTATGCTGGGCTTGCTATAGGCACCATGCTGGATGAAATGGTTTTTGAGCACCACTTCTTTTAATATAAAAAATTAATCCTAAGATTAAGAGTTAAAACTATAAAACTCTTAGAAGAAAACAATGGCAAAGATCTTTGGGACCTTGAAGTAAACAGGATTTTCTGAGCTATGATACTGAAATCACAAGCCAGAGAAGGAAAGGCTGGACAACTAGACACCACCAGAACAGAGACTTCCGTGAGTCAAAGGCCTGGCGTTGAGCAGCAGGACCTGTGTGCGGCCTTGCCTGGCAGAGATGCCCAGGCACTGACCCAGCCGGGTGCTGGGCACACCCTGAAGCCCCTACAGGTCTTGAAGCACCTCACAGGCTTGTGGGCCCCTCGACAGCACTGAGAGAGTGGCAGGGCTCTCCCATCTCCCTCAGGACCCTGAGAGCTGACAGGTTTTGGTCAGAGACAAGGTCCCAGCTGTGGTTCTGCTGGGCCCAAACTCCCGCTCCCCCTTACCAGTGGCCAGTTCCACCTTCCACTAATGACCCTGGAGCAGAAGGCCTGCCCACGGGGCTCGGGAGACCTCCATCCAGGGCTGGGAAGCTCTCATGTGGGGAAAGGGGCAGCTGGGAGGTAGGAAAGGGACCACCCCCTTCTCTCAGAGCGGGGCAGTGCTGCCAAGAGCAGACAGGCCAAGGAGCTGGGGCCACCAGGCCTCTCACCTTCCTCACATGCCATTCTGGGCCTCCCTAAGTTTGGGCTTCACCTGTGAAATGGAGACTGCAGTAGTTCATACCTTCTAGAACTTTATTGAGATGTAATTCACATGCCATGCAATTTACCCACTTAAAGTTTACAATTCCAGGGCTTTGGCATATTAACAGAGTTGTGCAATAATCGGCACAATTTAAAATATTTTTATTATCTCAAAAGGAAACCCCACACCCTTTTGCTATCAGTTTCAACGTCTGCATTCCTCCCAGCCCCGGAAACCATGGATCTACTTTCTGTCTCTATAGATCAGCCTATTCTGGACAGTGCATATAAATAGAATCAAAATATGTGGTTTTTTGTGACTGGCTTCTTTTGCTTTCAAAAGTTTTCAAGATTCATTCATACTTCACACAGAAAGAATCAACATCTCATCTCTCTTTATGACCAAATATTTTATGTTATGAATGCACCACGCTTTGTATATCTATTCATCACTTGAAAGATATTTGGTTGGTTTCCACTTTTTGGCTATTACAAATAACCTTGCTGTGAGCAGCCTGTGTAAGGGTTTGTGTGCACTGCTGTTCACTTCCTGTGCTAAATACCTAGCTGTGGTAGTCCAACGGACCACAGAACAGCTCCTCGGGCGTGCACGTCGTAGGTCATCTTGATGACCCAATGTGGGGGCAAGTACAACACCATTCATGAGGCAGACACCCAAAATACTGCATCTGGCTCTCAGGGCAACCTTGTGGTCTACAGAGCAAGCATCCATTTATTCCCATTTTACAAATTAAAAAATCAAGTCCCTGGAAAGGTGAAGTGACTGGTTCAAGGTCAAAAATAACTAGCTGGGGTTTTGCCAGGATTCAAAATCAACCATGACGATGTCAAGCTGAGGCCTCTGCGGTGCATCTCATCACCCACTGAAACACAGGTAACGTGGCTAAAGTGCCTTTAAACCTTAGGAAGACAAAGACTGTTTGAAACTGAAGTGCTGAAGAACTCTGTGCACAAGCAGGTCGGGCAGGTCTGCAGCAGCAGGCAGAGGACTGGAGCCGGAGCCAGCAAGGGGACAGGGGAGAGAGGAAGACGGAGCTGTCCAGACCTCCTGCAGGCTTGGAGAAGGGATCTCCTCTGCAGAGGTCTCCAAGGGTCTGCTCCAGGAGAGGTGGCCCTCTAGACAGTCACATCTCTTGGGCACCCACATGGCAGCTGATGCAAGCTCACACGAGCAAGCCTGCCCTGCTGCCTGCAGGGAGCTCCCACTCTCCAGGGCAGCCAAGGTGCCACACACAGGGCCATGAGCCAAGTGCCAGACTGCTGGCCTCTGTAGGCACGCTGCATGGGGACCTGAAGGCAGAAGGGAGCCACAGGGAAACTGCAGGAGCAATGCAGGACCAGAGGCGAGTCTTAGAAGAATCCCCACAGCGATGTGGGGGCCAGGTCGGAAGACACTGCAGAGCAAGGATTGGAGAACTTCGAGTATGTCGAAGGCTGTCTCTTGGTATGGTGACCAGCTTCCTTCTTTCCTCCCAGAAACGAAGGTTCCTGACCCCACCCTGGACAGAAGGATGTTATGAGGGAGGGCAGACACTCCACACAGGTAGTGTGGCCACAGGCCAAGGAAGGGTTTCCCTCCCACCAGTCCATCCAGCTCCATGACCACCTGGCTCTAGTTTATAATCTCCCCCAGAGTAAGGGTGAGGCCTGCGACATGCTTCCAAACTACAGATGTTCACACTACAGTAGACAAGAGCCCACCCTCCTGGAAACAGATTCTGCAGACAACCTGATGGAAGCAAATCTCCTGGTCAAGCCTCAGACGAGATGCAACCCTGGCCAGCACCAGGGTGTCCGGCCTACAGAGATGGTAAACATGTGCCTTTTAGCTGCCACATTTGAGGTAACTTGTTACCCAGCAAAAGAAACCAACACAGAGCCTGGCTGCCAATTCTCTGAAAGGGCCACATGCAGAAGGCAGGAGATGCCAGGGTTTTGACAGGCTTCTCAAACTGAGGTGTTGCAGTCCTGACGGTTAAAAAACAAAAAAGGGTGGGGGTGAGGGTGGGGGAGGAAGAGCAGAGCACAGCAGGGAGCCCCGAGTGGCTGGGGGGTGGGCAGCTCTGCACTACCCAATCCAGAGCAGTACACAGTGGGCCTGGCTGGTGGAAACCCACCAAGCTTATTCAGAGATCTACACTTTTCATGCATGTGTTACACTTCAATAAACTTTTTTCTAAAAAGGAAGCCCTGGCCCGAACAGCACAATCTGGGTGCCAGACCTGCTCTGCAGTGTGGCCTGGGCCCGGCCCCACCCAATCCCCACACAAGGCAATGTGCAAGCTGAGGCCAGAACGGGCTAAAGTCCTGGAGCAGCCACATGTGCTTCCGGAAGCCACTTTGCACCGCCGTCAGTTCTCCCATGTGCACAATGAGGGCAAGAGAACCCACCATGTCCTTTCTGCCTCCTCCGCCCCGAGGTGCTCCAGTTCTGGGATGTGATGACCGCACAAACAAAAAGCTCTTGGGCCCCTGAGCTGGGTCAGGCTGCAGCACTGCAGGAGCCAGGGCCGTACCCTTCTGAGCTCACAGAGCACAGGTCCCTGTCACCTGTGGCCAGCCAGGCATATGCCATACAGGGAGGGCGGCAGCAGGCAGACAAGCATGCCCTGGGGACAGGCCACAGATCTGCCAGGGATGGGAGACCAGTCACTAGCCCAGGCACGACCATCCCTGAGGCTGTCCCCCATATCTCTTCTCCCCTGGCGTCGGTCCTGGCAGGCTAAGGCCTTTCCTCACTGCCCACTTCCCCACTTTCCTACAGTGGCTCCTTGGGAGAGCTGAGCTTCCCCATGACACTCTAGCCTCAGCCAACCCTCAGCTGTATTCTGGAGAGACCTCTCGTGTCTGAACACCCTGTCTGAGGTCTCCAGAGCACACAAGACCAGCCTGTGTGTGTGCACACACATGTAAATGGGTGTGTAAATGTGCATGGGTGTGCAAGAGTATGAGCATGCATGTGAACATGTGATGATGTGTGCATGTGAATGTGAGCATGTGTCTGGATGTAAATGCTGACCACCCTCCGGGGGTCTGCTGAGTGGCAGATGTGCTAGGGTGCGGGGGGTGGTGGTGACAGGGTCTGGAGGGCTGACACGAGGGATGCACTGGGCTGGGGAACTAATCTGGTCATTAGGGTTGGGGGGGAGGAAGTTTCCTAAGGTCACTGTTTTTGAACCACAGAGGGTAATGGACATGGGCCTGGAGAAAGGGCACTCCAAGCAGAGGGGACAGCTAAAGCAGAGCCTTGGGGAAAGGCACCCTAGCACACCTGAGGACCTGTAAGGAGGCTCACAGCTGGGGTAGACATAAGTCTCAAAAGGGAAGGTTAAGTAAGGCCAAGGGCAGGAGAAACAGTTAGAGACAAACCAACCCAAGAGTCTGGACTGCAGGATTGACAGGCTGCCTTGACCCTGAGCACAATACCGTCTCTGATTTGGTAGAGCTGAAAAGAGAACCACCATCTACCCCAGGCTGTTTGCTCCTCAGCCCCCTTACTAACCTGGGAGCTCAGGCTGGGGTGGCCAGACTCCAACAGCACAAGGGTGTGGAATAGAGGCCAGCCTGAGTGCGAGAGCACAGTCAGGAGCAAGGTGGCCCAGACAAGCTGAGGAGGCCAGCACTGCCCTTTCTGGGGCCTTGAGTGTCCAGAGGTATAACCCACAGGCAAGAGAAGAGACTGGAGGGACCTGGTCCCCTCTGACACATGGCAATTCTGGGCCAACATAAGCTATTCAGAAACAGAGAAGGTAGCACATGGAAGGCAGGTGCAGAAACCGTATAGGTTTTGTGGAGGAAACCAGGCCACAGCCAAAATAAACAATGTGCGAACTCGGCAGTTCTACCCCTGGGGTTCACTCCTCATGTGTTGCTGGGTGGTCGCTAGGACATGCTTCTAAAATGTGATCAGAGACATCCTAAGTGCTCGCTGGCAGAGCCTTGTTAGCAAAGGTGGCTAAGGCCGTTCAAGGCACTGCTGAAAGGCAGAGGGCGCTGTGGGGGCCAACGCTCGGCCACTTCCCAGGCCAGTGGGTCTGCATGGCAAAGGGAGACCATGTTCAGCACCCAGAAGTCTTGAGAAGGCTCATAGCCCCTGAAGCCAATGGCTGCCCAAAGGGAAACAGGTTGGCGGGGCAGCAGGACAGGAGAGAGACCCCAGTCAGGAATGTGTTCCATGTAAAGAGTCCCCCAAACCAGAGCTGCCGCCTAGGACCACACAGATGCCACCAGGAAACCCATGTCTAAGGGCCCTCGGCATCAGTGCCTGAAAGACTCAGTTGGAAAAGATGAGTGGAGCACAGGGACGTCCAGGAAGGGCACAGGACATTTTCTTAGAAGCCAGCAATGGCATGTCACTTTCCAGGTGGCAAAGAGAACTGCCTTAGAGGAAAGGACTCAAAAGGCCCTGGGGAGGTTGGAGCAACAGGCCCTGCCTCCAGAATAAATGCCACCAGCAGGTGGGGGGGGGGGGGGGCCTCCATTCCAGATGAGGGAAGGCACAGGGCTGGGGCCTGAGCACCCAGGAGGACAGCAGGGCCTCCCGGGCACAGGCACCCCAGCCCAAAGAAAGAGGCGAGCCACAACTGCCACCTAGGTCACCACCCAAGTGGCCTGAGGCATCACCATGTCACAAACCACCCTCAGCCACCTGTGAGCAGTGTGAGCTTGGACTGGGAGAAACTAGCTGTAGGGGAGAGACTGGTGTTCAAGAGCCAGAGAAAAGCCCAGGAAAAATGTGGCTCCAGCCGAAAACTAACCCTGTGTGGACGGGGAGGCTGGGCAGGAACTGAAGGCTATTATTTTGAGTCAGCAGATCCCTCCCCACCCCCAGGACCCCAGTGAAAACAATACCTCCTTTCTGTCCCCGGAGCCCAGCGCTGAACTTATAACTGCTCCCACCCTCTCCGGCTGGAGAAGGGCAAGGCAACAGCCTAGACTATTCACCTGACGGATGTCCGGTGCTCTCTCTCCCAGCACTGGGCACAGAACTAATCAGGTCCTCCAGATGACTAGGAGACAGAGGCCACACGCGGCCTGTAGAGCCCGCAAGGGCCCTGGTGCGACACTGGCGTGGGCCTGGGGCAGCATGGCCTCACGGAATGGAGGCCATGGGTTGTTTACTCGTAGACCACAGGCCATCAGGGTGGTCACCTGGCCA
The DNA here is from genome assembly GCF_047511675.1 of Marmota flaviventris. Classification (NCBI taxonomy): domain Eukaryota; kingdom Metazoa; phylum Chordata; class Mammalia; order Rodentia; family Sciuridae; genus Marmota; species Marmota flaviventris. Next base: position 12,690,321 of record NC_092499.1, on the reverse strand, counting down.
CTGTCACAGCCAACAGCTGTGCCAGGCGAAGAAGACAGGAAAGGGGAGCCTGGTCCCAGGTCACACTGAGTGTGCTCCACCGCAGCAGTCCTTCATTCCTACATACTCCCATGCCAGGGGGAGCCCATGCCAGGGGGAACCCCTGCCCCCGGCCCACATCTGCTGGTCCCCCAGCAGAGACCTCCTGGCAGTCACAGGCTCCCCTGCCCTATTCACCCAGGGCTCGGACCAGTTCACAAGCAGACACACAGCCAGGCCACAGGGATTCCCTGCTTGGGGCGGGGGTGGGGGTGGGGAGGTCACTAACTGGAATTGTGTGCAGTCAGTGGTGCGCAGAACTCTGGGACAGCCAAGGGTCACTCAGGCCCCAGGGCCAGGCTCCGCACGTCTGCGCACAGCCACCCAGACCTCCCAGGTCCCAGCAGGCTCTGGCTGATGGAAACAGAGAGATGAACCGCAGCCAGCAGTGGCTGGAGCTGCAGCTAGGAACCCTGCTGCCCTCGGTGGCCCACCCCTAGCCAGCAGCAGCAAGCTCCCTGGGAGGCAGCAGCCTGCCACCGATCCCCACCACGGCCCAAGGCCTCTTCCTCTTCAGAGTGTAGAAAGTAGAAAATGGCACTTTGTGGTTCAATCAGGGTCATCAGAGAGAGGACATGGCGTGATGTCACTTGTCCAAAGGAGCTGCCCACAACTCCTCAGATACCATAGTACAGGGTCAATCTGGGCCCTGCCTTCCCTCCAGCCCACTGTGGACTATGCTCAGCCGCAACAGGTCTTCCAGATCCTGGGTCTCTGCAACTTGCCCTCCAAAGGGTCTCCCATAGGCTGCCCCCTCCACCTGCCCGAGTCTCCCCTTACCAGGACGGGCTCTGTCCCATCTTTTCAGGCCTCAGCTCAAGTGTCAGCTCCTCAGGGGGGACCAGTGTCGAGAACCTCCCACTGCCACAACCCTGACTTCTTTCCTCCAAGTTCTTCACGTAACTGAGGCTGTGTTATTTCTCTTCAGTACACTGGTGTTTTGTCTGCTTCGTCCCTGTTCCCCAACACGCATGTGCTCACACGTGAATACAACAAAGTCAGGGGCTATGTCCACGTAGAGTGCTCAGCTAAGATCTGCTGAATGAACAAATGAATGGACCTAATAGTTGATGAATGATCTCACCAATCTATGGGGAGACTGAGAGCACGGGGTGTGGAGGCCTGAAGCAGGGAGCAGAGACCCACCTTGCACAGATGCACAGTTAGGAGCTCAGAGGACATCCTCTGTCCATCCTCAGATGACCAAGGTCAGCAGAGCAGCAGCATGTAATTACCAGCTAGCTGTACTCTTGGCTTGAGGTGGCAATGTGACTCACTACGTGAAGTTCAAGGAAACCACACTGGGCTTTATTGTAGCATGCAGCCAACACAGGCAGCATAGAAACAAGTCAGGAAGTCACGTCCCGACACAACCCAGGAGGAAAATGGAAAACAAGGTGCCCTTTCTGCTGCCAGCATTACGGATGAAAAGAAGCCCAAGATGGGCTGAGATCCCAATGCTGAAGCCTGATGCATGGGGCCCCAGCATGGATGCCTGTGACAGGAGCAACTCTCCGGGCCACCCCGGCTCTCAGGGATGTTGAAGTCCTCCCTCAAGAAGCATAGCAGGGGGCTGGGGATATAGCTCAGTTGGTAGAGCACTTGCCTCGCATGCACAAGGCCCTGGGTTCAATCCCCAGTGCAGGCCAAAAAAAAAAAAAAAGCACAGCAGCGCTCAACCAGGGTGCCAGCCAACATCTGCACATCTGGAGCCATTGTGGTCAAAACAGAGGCATGGGGCAAGCGCACTACTAGCCTCTAGTGGGTAGAATCCACAGAAGCCAGGCAGGCCACCAAACATTCTGGATGGCAGAGGGCAACCCCTAACAACACAGAATTATCCAAAGATGTCAATAAAACTAAGAAATCTAAAGAAAATGTGCACAGAAGTTCTTTCTACAACTTCGGGAAATGTATTAATAACCATTTCTATTTCTGAAACCCAACATGCTCTGAGCTGCAAAACACTGTCCACACACACACACAGCAAGCTGGCCTGGGCTCAGGCTTCAGGGCACCCTCTCCAGCCACCCACCACCTGGGCTGCACCAAGATCATCCCTGCCCCTGGGGAGTAATGGGTAGCAGGTCTGCCTGGGGTCCAGGCTTCCTCTCTGCATGGGAAAGTGCCTGCAGCCAGCCTAGGGCACTAAATGATCACAACTCCAGCAGCAGGAAGAGTGATTCCAGGCCCCACCCGCTTGGCCTGGCATGGTCTCAGTACACAATGGGCAGATTGTGTGGCCGTCTCCACCTTGGGAGGAATGGTCTGTGACCCAGGGCAGCAGGCTCCTCAAGGCTGACCTTGCAGTCACCCCAAGACACGGATCTTTCTCTGAGGCTGAGATGTCCCAGTTCCACCTCCCATGGCACCTGACAGCCAACATTTTGTCACTGCATGACACCAGCCATGTCAGAGGTGGTTCAGGTGACAACCTCTTCCTCAGGTGAATACTGACCTTCAAGCCAGCTGGGTGGGAATGGTCCCTCAGTTGCTGGCCCAAGGTAGAGTGGGCCACATGGCAGACACTCCATCAAGGTCTCCCACTGCTCTGTGGTGACAACCCAAACCCTCCACTGGGACCCATAGCTCTGACCCCACAGCCCCCAAGCAAGCCAACAGAGACCCACTAGATTCTGGGAGTTGTGAAACATCTCGAGGTTCAGATGCCATCTTCCTAGCCAGATCCAAGGACCCAGAACAGCCAAAACTGTCTCCCCTCCCTGTCCCCCTCCCCATCAATCAGCGAGCACGGGGTGACAGTGTGGATTCAATGCAGTGGTGCGATCATGTGACGAGAGCTGCTTTCCCAGTGTGTGGCTCAGGCTATGAGAACAATCCCCAGCAGGCCTGGCCTCCCTCTGGCTGGGCACTCAGAGCAATGGCAATCAGCAAGCAGCCCTGGGGGGTGTGTGAGACTTGGGCTCCAGGAACACCAGGGACAACAAACGTCCCTCCAGCTGAGTAAGATGGGTCCAAGAAGCCTCAACCTGGACCCAACCTCCTTCCCCAGGTTCATTCAAGAAAACCCCAGGAGGATCCCCAGGCCCTGCAGATCGCAGTCAGCATAATGACCCTTCTGGGGCTGGAAAGTGCAGCAGAAGAGGAGGGGCGCCCTCCCACACCTGGCAGGCAGTGCTGGGAAGGTCAGTGAGCAGGAGGTGCCTGTTGCTCCCCGAGAAAGCTGCTGGAGAGGCCAGGAGGCCCCTGGGGTCTGGCCAGCCCCACTTGCCCACATAGGCAGGGTCACCAAGGGGCCTTTGCCCAGCGCTGCACAGTGATAACCAAATCTCAAGCAGAGCCGTGGTGGCACCAGGCTGCTGGTTCACACGAGCCTTGGAGTAGAAAACCAACTGAATCATCCCAGTGACTGTCCAGGCCAAGCCATCGTGAGACTAATCAAAATTGGAAGAAAAAAACAGATTGGGTGTTTCCATAATAAGGAGCTTTAATGATCCACGGCAGCACACCAGCCTGTATCTGATAACCAGGCTCAGGCGGGGGGGTGGGAGGGGGGCTGCTTTGCAGGCCCATGCCCCAGGTCTGCTTCCTGCTCCTGAAGTCCACATTCCTCTGATTGTGGCCTCCCTGCTCCCCCCATTCCACAAGCCACACCAACACCTCCTCATTCATGTCTCAAGAAAGAACGTTCGAACAGACTCTGAAAACAAAGGGCATGGTCAAGGTCGAGGGTCATCCCTGAGTTCACATGGCCCGGCTCTGAGCCTATGCCTCTGTCAGTCAGTGGCAGGGGACGACGGGTCAGCAAAAGCCTCCTCTGTGTCCTGGCCCTGGAGCTGCCAGCCTCTCTCACACCTGCTGCTGGCTCCTCCCCTCTGAGTCCTCTGGAGAGCACAGGGAGCACACTCTTCCCTAAGGGACTGTTCTCACAGAGGAGGAAACTTCTTGGCCTTATCAGACATCTGACTTCTCACTGAAACCCACGATGAATGAAAATTCATCCCAGAAATGCTGGGGCTGGAAGGCTTGCATGAGGTCACTATCCTGGCTGAGGACCACTGGGTGTGTACCCTGGAAGGGACAGACCTGGAGACCCAGCCAAGATCCCCACTGTACCTGGTAGCCTTAAGCTGCACATCCTGTCCCCGATATGTGCCCTCTCTGCCCACAGCAGGTACACAGAAGGCAGCTCTCACCGCTATTTGCGATCGCCTGCCGTGGGCTGAAAGCTCAGGGTGTCTGGGGCAATGAGGATGGAATAGCTATTCCGTGACGCCAGGGACCCTGGGGCCAGTCGGGGGCCTGGCCCTTACAGAGAGATGTTACCAACCAAAGTAACGGTGGTGTCATTATGGCAGCTACAACAGCAGGAAGGCTCTCAGCAAATACCAGCACTTTCCCACACACTGCTGCCTGTCCCAGGAAGGAGGAGCCACCAGCACCTCATTCTAATGACAAGGAAACTGATGCTGGGGGCACTGACCGGGCAGTGTGTCCAGAGTCTGCTATGGAGTCTGGCAGGTGGGGGAGAGTGGGGTCCAGCCAGCTGACACAGTTCAGACCCCAGTCACCACTTTCTAACTTGAGAAGCCACCCAACCTTCCTCCACCCATTCCTCGCTCACATTGGGAATAAGAGTAGCCTCCTGCTCGACAGCAGACCCGCCAATGTGCACAAAGTGCTTTAGAACAGGGCCTGGTGCCCCGTGGCTGCTCTGTGAGCTTCCTGCTGTCACAACTGCTCTCACTACACATCGCCCAGCCTTACAAATGGAGCTGCTCAGGAGGTCCCTGCATGACCATCATCCTTCAGAGGGATTCAGGAGGAATCCCTGTCCCAAAGGTATTTATGCAGCTGCCAGGCTCAGCTGTGCTCCCCAGAATGTCGCCTGAGGCAGCACTAGCACAAGAACTGACACCTGAAAGCCTCCTGGAGACAGCTCAGGGACAAGGAAGAGCCCTACTTTGCTGGCCACCAGCTGGGGCTGCACCCAGGATGGTGACAGAGACCAGGAGTCAAGAGGTCGAATAAATGCCACAATTGCAGGATCACACAGCCGGTCCCTAAAAAAGTCAAGACTGAACCCTGGCTCTGCCCAGTCCCTATGGGTGCACTGTGCATGCTTCCAAGCCTCAGTCTCCTGGGCCGTAAAGCAGGGCTGGGGAACCCTGCCCTGAGGGGCTGCAGAGATAAAATGGACACAGGAGTGCATCATCTCAGCCCAGCCCTGCTACGGGACAGGGCCTGGGCAAGCAGTGGATCGTGTCTTCACCCCAGTGCTTGGAAGAGCTCCCAGAGTGCAGCAGGAACTCATGGGCGTGTGGTGGGCTGAGCACGGTGACTTCACACCTCCCTTCATATCGCCTCCTGACCAACGGGAGGAGTGGAAATAAGAAAAATAAGAAACTCACAAATGCGAAAACTGAGGCTCCACAAGTCACCTTTCCCATGGCTTCAGCCCTAGGAAAGGACAGGAGTCTAGCATACCGGAAGGACATCCAGCTGCTGGAAGAGCAGAGGCCCTGGAGAGCACAACACGGGGACAAACCCCACCTTGCCTGCCACCCCCAAAACATGGGAGGCTGTGAGCAGCTGCCACTGTGTCCCCATCACTCCCAGGTGGGAAGTGGGCTCTGCGGCAAGGAGCGGCCAAGGGAGCGGGTGGGAGCCATGGGAAGCGAGGGAGGCTGAGGCCACCGACCCTGAACACGTGGGAGAGAAGAACTTGGTCAGCAGGATGGCTATTATGTGACAAGAGCCTCTTTGTTCTGACAGAAAGAAACGATGTCACCTCTCCAATTATCACATATGGAAAGTGCTAGCTCAGGCACCCGTCTCTCTGGGGAGGCCGAGGACACCCACTGTTTCAGTGCTTTTCATGGATAATGTGACTTTGTTTCTTGTGACCCCTAAGCCATTTTCTAGAGGAAAGAATCACATCTGTCCACACAAAAAGGAGGCTACTAGGGAAATGGGTGGGGAGCAGGGAACAGCCGAGGGGACTCTTGAGACAGCTGAGACGTGTGCATCCAGGAGCACACAGGGTCAGCGTGACAAGCAGAGGGGGCTCTCCTCCAAGGCAAGCCTTGGCACGAAGGCCCGCGGAGGTGTCCTCGCTCCAAGCACAGCAAAAGGTCCCTTCTGGATGCCAAGTCGGGGCAGTGTGCCTGTGTGAGGTGTAGAGGCCACACCTGGACTCAGCCACACTCTGGCCTAGCCATGTCTACACAGGCAGGAGGGGCAGGGTGCCAACTATGCCCGGTGTCAGTCTCCACACTCTGCCCAACAAGACCAAGGCCTCGCTTGTAGGAAAGTACCTGCCTTTGAAACCACATTCAGCCAGTGCCACAGTCACTTCTGTGGATGACACATCCAAATGGCTGCTTCAGCCCTCAGACAGCACTCAGCCATTCCTGAGCCTTCCTCTGCCTCCTGCAGGCCCCTCAGCTGGGTGGCACCAGCCTCACTCACCTGGAACCTGTGCACCAGCTCCAGGGACTGGCTGTCATTCTGGTCGGCTTCAAGGATGACATCAGTCAGCTTGTGGATGATGACGTCCAGGGGGCCCTGCTCCTCGATCGGCCGGCTGAGGTTCAGCTGTAATGGGACACAGAGAGCAACTTCAGCACCTGAGGCCACTGCACCCTACTACCTACCCCAGGCACAAGCCAGGGGACCCACAAGCCTCTGCAGCATACCAGAGAGGACAAAGCTCCTCAGGGCCCACTGACAGGACGAGACCCCTACAGCCCCACAACTCGTCTCTCCTAATTCCTGAGGGCAGCCTCTGTGTTTGCACTTCTGGTCCCCAAGCCCCATAGCACCCAGGGGCAGAAAATACACACACCCAAGTAGGCTGTGGAGTGGCCGTCTAGAGAAAGCATTAATGCACATGTCTCTTCAGCCCACAACCTACCGAAACCAGAGCTCAGAGAGGTTCAGTAAAATGACTCAAGTCAGACAGCAGATCCGACCCTGGATCTAAGTGGATATTCCTTCCACAAAACTATGAAAACTCTCAGCAGAGCTGGTGGTCTCAGCAGATCTAGGAGTTGCTGCCTCAAGTACCAGCGGCTACTCACTGCATACCGAGATCTGGGCTTGGCCTGACTGGCGGAGGTGTGTGGGCTGTGTGGAAGTCCGGGTTGCTCACCCTGCTCACTGGGAATGTGTTTGTTTTTTTAAGAGGACAGGGATTGGGAAGATCAGGCCCCAAGGGAGCCAGAGCTAGGAGCTGACAGCCAGCACCACCTGACCAGAAGCACGTGCCGCTAGGCTTCCTGACCCGCCAGCTGTCTGCTGCCGGCACATGGCCACTACCACCTGCAAGGACAGTCCCTTGGAGGCAGTGGCGTCAGCCTTGCACCTGGCTGACCCCCCACAATGGCTTCAAAAGAGGCCAGAGGAGGCCACAAGCCCCACCCCCAAGTGCAGCTTCCTCCAGGATGGAGGCTGAATCAAATAACAGCTAGGAAGGGTCATTCCAAGCAGGTATGTGCTCCTGGCTTATGTGTTTGCTCCAGTTTATTTCCAGCCATCCCGGGAAAGGATCTCTCAAGTGAGGAGAGCAAGGCACAGACTAAAGACCTACCTAGATCTGGGTGGGAACGATGGTGCTGCTGGGAGTCAAACGGGAACCCACAGTGGTGCCTAGCATTCAATCCCCCTCCCCACCCACCACTGCCCTCTGACCAGTGCCAGCCATGCCCCAAGCAGCTATCCTCAGGCCACCATCTAGCTCCTGGTCCTCTGGCTGGGTCAGGGCACCAGCAAACACAGCAGAGAGGAAAGAGGTTGGGTGTTCACCTTCCTGTCCCCACGTGCCACCCTCCAGATGCACTCCTGGTTGCTGTCACAGCTCCTCTCCCATAACGGCCACCGTCTCTATGGCTCCTATGACAAATTTGGTCTCCTTGTCCTCCACCACTCCTGTTCCCACTGAGGCACCCTTTTCGGCTCCTCAGCCCTCCTCCACCTGGCCACACACAGTCCCTCCGCAACCCTTCTATTAACTTCAGAACGGGCAGCTCTTTCCTGACGTCCTCGACTCTGCAGGAAGGATGCCGAGGGCTCACCTCTATATAGGGGCGCCCCAGACATCCCAATAAGAACTTGACACCCCCCCGCCCGTGGGGAGGGGCCGAGGGCCCACGAACCCGCAGGACCGGGTTAGTCTCCTAACTAACTGTTAGTCTCCTGAGTGAGGAAGGGAAGGGCCAGCCAGACATCTTCTGAGACTCGGGCACACGCTGGTCCACACAGCAAGGCCAGGGCCAGGGGACAACCTTCCGACCCTCCCAGTCCAGGATACCAAGAGCCCAGGAAGGAAAAATGGCCAATCTAGCCAGGCAGCTGGAAGTAGAGAGGCTGGGCAGCAAGGCCGCGTACAGTCCCTGCCAGGCCACCAGCTTGTCATCCCCCAGTCTCAGTCTCTGCCTTGGAAAAAAGGAGAGCGCAAGGGCCTTCCTGGCTCTGTGTGTAGACCCCACATCACAATCCCCTGACCCTCCTCCCCCGGACACCTGAATTTGAAGGAAGGTACAGAAGCCAGTGGGATGAGCTAGAGAAGGGGGGGCACTCGGAATACCCACCCGCTTTTGCCACGTTCCACTGTGACGGGCACCAGGACAAGAGGCCAGTATTCCCAGACCCAGAGAGCCATAGAAAAGCGGGTCACTCAGGTGATGCTGGCACACACTGGGCCTGTCCCCACACTACAGGGAGACAAGTCAGCCTGCCAGGAACTGGGGTCCCCAATGACTGGGGAAGGAGGCAGGCAGAGGGGATACCCCTGGCATCACCCTGAGGCCTGTAGACCTGACAACCGCGGGCTGTTTGGAAAATGAGCTCTTGGCATTCCTGGTGAGCTGCTGAGGTAAACAGTGGAGTTCTGGAAGCCAGCCACCTGCCTCTGTGTATTTTCCAAGCACTTTTATGCCAGTGCAGCCCTTTCAGGAGAACAACAGCTCAGGACACGCAGGGGCCCAGCCCCTCCCCAGCAGGGAGGCCTCCTGCAGGGTGCAAGTGGGGCCCTGGTGGCTCTAAAGACTTCTGCACCATGTTCCCTCAAGTGATCACACATACAACGATCACCCCACAGGGTTCTCTTCCTTAAAAATGCCTCAAGAGCCTCAAGTCTCTCCTCACTAGCTGAGAAAGAGGAGACAGGCCCCCAGAATACCTGAGGGGAGGGCAGTGGAGGCAGAGGACGCTGCAGAAGAGGGACCCTTAGGAGGGGACTCTGCAAAGGAGACATGGTCAGGAGGGGACTCAAGGGGGTACCTCAGGGGAGGGGACACACAGAGGCCCATCTCCCAGATGGGGTGGGAAGGGCCAGGCCTAAGTGACCCTGGGACAGGTGGTCTGCTGCTTTTCTGACCATACCCTGCCCTCAGGAAAGGGAGCTTCCCGGGAACTTCCTGTTCTCTTCTGCAGGAGGGGTCTGATCTCTCCCTCTCGGCACAGTGAGGGTGTCTGGATGAAAGGGCCCCCGCTGAGGCCAGAGGAAGTCTGGGTGCTCGTTTCCAAGTCACGCCATAGTGTGAGGCCCGTGTTGGACACCGGTCAGTGTGGTGCTGGGGAGAACAAGGGGCCACTGTTTCCTTCAGCAACAAGGTCAGCAAGGCTCAAAGGAGGGGGCAGGGCTAGGAGGTGGGACAAAGCCTGCAAACCCCAGTGGCCCAAGAGTCACCTCTGACTTTTAAAATGATTAACCTAATCATCCCCAGCCTGGTAATTAGGCCAGTGAGGCCCTGACACATGCCCACCTCCCCAAGACTGAAACTAGGGATAGGCAAGGCAGCCAGTCCTGGAGACCCACCCAGCCCTGCTGCCTCAGTTTCCCCACCAACTCCTCCCTATACCTCACAGGGCGGCCGTGAGTCCCAGAGCAAAGTCCAATCTTTCTTTATACTTCTCAACTCACTCCACCCTGAACAGGAAGAACTCCTGTCTCACTATGTCCCCAGGACCCTTGGCACATCCCTGGAGGATGGCACCATAACTTGCGATCACAAGCCACTGGACTCAGGCAGTGACTCTCGCCCGCTGCAGGCTGCTCATCGCCTCTGGCTGCGGAGTCCTTCATTGCGAAGCACGTGGTACCCAGGACCACAGAACCTGCTGCACTTCCTGAAAAGGTCTAACAGGCCCAAAGAACCCGGAGGCTCACAAAGCCACAACAGAGCCACGGTGGGAAACAGACAGGAGGACCCGGAACCTTCACGGCCCCATCTGTAATGCAGGTGGCCTCGAGGCCCGGCACGCGCACACTCTTGCACACCCAGGGCTGTTCCTTGCACCCGCACACAGGGACGCCCGATGCTCACAGCTGTCTGCACCAGGGCCATGTGGAGGCTCGCTGTGGCTGAAGGCTCTGCTGCCGTCTCGTGGCCTCATGCCCACTGGTAACGGGATCTCGCCCAGGAGTGCCACACACTCAGGAAACGCCAGCCATCGTGTTTCCGCTCCTCTGTATTCACACTCACGGGCTAGCAGGAGCCTCCCTGGCATCAGTGGGAGCTTACAGGCCAGAGTTTGGATGCTGCAACCGTTGGTTGACTCACAATAGTGTCCCCACAGTGCTGCCACACCAGAGCTCACCATTGTGGTTCATGATGACAATTAGCCTTTACAAAGGGCTTATCCTGGGCTACAGGCTGGCTAACAAACATCGACAACCTGGAGCACAGATGAGGTCACTCAGCCACAAAAGTTTAGTGACACACCCAAGGGCACAGGGGTCACAGCACCATGGAAACCCAGGTGTCCCTCCAGCCAAAGCCAAACAAGTACCCTCCACTCCCAAGGCTCCCACGTTCCCAGCTTTCCTTCAGCCCCCTTCCCCCCATGCACCTCTGTGGAGTAGAGAACTTCCAACTGTGGCCTCAAGGCAAGCCCTGTGTCAGAAGTGCTGCCTGGCCAAGGCTGAGACAGTGGCTGGAGAGGCGAGAGGGTGGGTCTTCTCCACGCCTCTGCAGCCTCCTGAGGAGCTGAGAATCAGGACGGTTTGCCCAATTAGGTTTGGGGTTCACAAGCAGCAGCAGGGCCCCTGTGCAGGAGAGGTCGGGTCTGGGCTCCCCACAGGTTCCAAAAGGGAGCAGGCCCCGGAGTCAGTGCTGGCAGTGTGTCTCCTGGCAGGGTTTGGCTGCAAAGGTGGCCAGGCAGGGAGACGAAGGCTTTCCTTAGCAGGCAGCTCATTCCAAAGGAGCCCCACGTGTCCCTCAGCAAGGTGCAGAGCTGGAGCTCACCAAGACCTGCCAGCAGGCTGGACCAAGATGCAGCTGGTCCTCCCAGAAGTCTCAGCCCAGGACCAGGGAGGGAGGCTGGAGAACATGCTCCCTGACCTAGGTCCCCGGTCTCTCAGAATCTGTTTCCCAATTACTACGTAATGGGAAGCAGCAGCAGCTTACAGCAAAGGAGTGGACAAAATTTCCCCTCCAAAAGACAAGGGGCCAAGGCAATTAAATGGCCGAAAGACAATGCCTGGTAGTTCCAACATCCTGGGAAACTTCCAGCAACTTTATTTCAAAGAGCCACCCAGCAAGCATGGCTCTGCGAGAACAGGCTGACCCTGTGTTCTCAGGAGCTCAGAGCCCTGGTCTGCACCCAGTGCCACAGAGTCAGGCTCAGGAGCAGATTAAAAAGATAAACACCCCACGCCTCTGACCCAGAGAGCCTATCCCTGGGGTGTCGGCCTACGAAGAACGTGTAGGTGAGACAGCCTCTGGACCAGGGAACTTCTCAGAGGCCACGTCATCAAGAAGAAACACAATAAAGACCTGTGCCAAGATGGGACAGCTGTGCAGTAAGGGGCTCACCGGCCACCATGAGGGGCTATTCAAGAGCCACTAAATGACAGCGAAGGGCCTCAGCGGACAAGGGCATGTGCCTGTATTACAACCACGTGAAACGGCATTTGCCACAGGAAGCACCAGAGAGGAAGCACAAAATGTCAAAGTAGGGTAACAGGGACAGCAGCCCTTCTCTGGGTACGAGGGCACTGCCCCTACTGGGTCATGGGAAACCGGCCACAACTAGCTCTAGCCACTACCCTGTGGGAGAGTGGCCCAAGTCACTTCCCAGGCAAAACATTTAATGGCAAGTGTGAGGCCGGTGGGGCTCTCCCCTTCTCTGGCCAGGCCCAGTGACCTTGGAGACAGGCTGCCTGTGACGAGCAGAGCCTCCCCGTCCCGGGCCCTGGTGCACAAGTGAGGAGTGTTTCAAGGGCTTAAGCGACCAGGACTGTGGGGTCATCTGTGAACACAGAGCTGCCCAGTCTAGCCTACCCCCAGACAGGTGTTCTCAAGCCCAATGCTGTCTTCTTTCATTTGCTGGGAAAAAATAAATAGGGAAGGGACAGGAAATAGGGAGAAGACTAATGACAGCAAACGGCCCAGGTGGGTTTGTTTCCTTTCTTTCATTTTTTAGTTACAGTTCAGAATTCGGAGGAGACAAGGAACGGGGATTTATCCTGTAAGGGGAAGATTACTTGTCTGATCCCCGAGGATCACAAGGCAGAAACCTTGAACACAGCCACACCACGGACCTGGCTGTCCTCCAGCATCCGGCAAAGCCCGTCCCCTAAATCTGCCCAATGGGTCCCTTGATCCCAAGCACCTCGGCCAAGTGGGCTGCTTTGTCTTTGTTACTGTTCACTGTGGTGCCCTTGGGCCCAAGACGAACAGGAACCAAACCCTCCCTGTCACCAGAAGCATCTCTTCCTGTCCTGAGGGGAAAGCACAAGTCACAGGCTGGCAAAGAAAAAAGGGAAGGAGCAGGAAGGTCCAAGCCAGTGTGGCGAGGAGTCCGCGGCACCTCAACATCAGAGGCACCGTGTGCACACACACGCAGGGGTGTGGGTGGGGCGGTCCCACTGATCAATCTGTGCCAGGAGGAGGTTCGCAGGGTCCCCTGCCCTCTGCACTCCCTTCTCCACGGAGCAGACTCCCTTCTTCCTAAGCTTCCCCAGGTACAGAGGAGTCCCTTCCCAGAGCAGAGGGGTGCTGGGGTCAGAGGACAGAGGCTGTATCCAGCTATGCAGACCTGGGCATCCCTCACCTCCGTAAGCCCATTTCCTCACCTGCAAAGTGAGGGTGAAAACCATCCTTCCTACAGTCACCATCAGGCACCAACCAACACCCCATGAACAAAGCTGAGCCCACTGCATCAGGTCAGCCAACAGGGATTTCATCAGTCTTCACGTGAGGCTGGATTTTCTCTGGCTTCACTCTGTCTCTCTGGCCTTGTGTGGCCTTCCTAATCAATCTTTCCACCAGAGCTGCCACAACCTTACCATATTCCAGTGTTAAACCGAGCAGCTCAGACACGTATTTCACCTGGTCTTCATACCCTCGGGAGGCAGGGTCATTGTGTCTACTACAGAAGGGGCAAGGCAGGTTCTAGGAGGGAAAACAACCAAGCTGAGGCTGTGCAACCCGTCAGCAAGGGAGGTGCCTCCATGCCCCAGGTCCCTGTGCTCCAGGACACAGGGTCCTAAGCCTGCTTTCTTCAGGAAGAAAGGGGTTGACTGTACAGCTGACCAGATGCCTCCCTATAGTGACAGGCAGCCACAATGTGATCCAAGGCATGATCTGCCAGGGCCAGAGGTAGGAGCATGTTTGCCTGGGGTCCGACAACAGGGTCCCCATCCAATCCTGCCCACAGCCCTAGGAGAAGCGGGGTGGGTCTGAACCCCAGCTGGAGAGACAGAAGGATTCAACCAGGAAGCCATCTCTGAACACTCCCATGGAAGGATCGCTGGGCATGCCGGGGTTGGGACCCTGGGTCAGTCCATCCTGCTGGTGGCTGACAGACAAGGCATTGTTTGTAGTCACCAAAATTAATAAATCAAGTCCATGAAGGAGGATCAGATTGAATCACTTGTGGAAAACCCTGGAAAGCGACCTCTAAGGAGCAGCAGCCCCAAGGCAGTGTGTGAGGGTGTCTCTCTCCTGCCTGGCCTGCACAGAGCATCTCAAGGTGTTCCCAAGGCACTGTGTGGCAGCCTCCCTGGGGTGGGGAGGTGGGGCCCGAGGGACAAGGAGAGAGGCCTTCCCATGCTGTGCTATTTTGAAGGCACCTAAACCTTTCACTGCCAGGTGAGTGGCATGTGGAAAGAGAACCTGGGCTCTAAGGTGCACAGATGCCCACTGTATGCCAGGCCCAGCTCTGGCACGCCATGTGTGTTACTTCACTAGACCCACAATGGCCTGTGAGGCAGGGCATCTCTGCCCTGGGCCCTCACAAAGTAGTGGCCATAGGATTCTGGTTTCTGGAGCCAGGAACGATGGAAGAGGGCAGGCAGTTGTGGGCAGTGCCTGGGTCCTTGTGACTACACTGAACCCATGTCCTTATGGGTACCAAGGAGCCATGACACCAGCTCCAGCACTGAACCAGAGAGGGTAAGTGGGGCCTCAGCAGGGACCCCGGCCCAGAGCGGGCCTTGGGCAGCCAGGGCCCTGCACAGGGCATGAGCACCTTCCTGCCACTCCTCTGCACTCAGTCCCTCCAGCACCACACTGGCCACAGTTCTTGGGAGAGACCCCACCTCCAATGCCAAATGGAAACTGCCTTTCAGGTTCAGGGGCCTAATGTGGTGGCAGGGCTGCCACTCCACTCAGACGACTTGACTGACTCAGTATCCTACTCCAGAGGGACTGAAGCCGCCCAGCCCCGCCAACCCTGCTCCTCATGAGCTGCAGAAAGAGCTCTCTGTGCCTGTACCTCTGTGCCCTCACCAAGGCCAGGACTATGTCCTATTCCTCCTAATGGCCTGGCATAGTGCCAGGGGTCAGTTAACATGCACTGAATTAGTTTCCTGAGGTGGCACAGACACACACCATCCACTACCTATCTACCCACCCAAGCATCTGTCAAGCAAATATGAAGGTTGAAAGTGATAAGGTAACTCACAAAAGGTCACTACCAAGAAGGGGCAGGCCCAGACGTTTTCTGATCACAAATCCTCATCCACTCCCTTCCCTAACAGCCATCATCTTGATCAACCTCAACACAGCACTGTCCCATCCGCCCCTAGGTCTAGATCCCCCACACTGGCTTAGGAAGGGACACTGGAAAAAGCACTCAGTCAACAAATTCTGCAAGTCCCAAGTGGCCCCAGGAATAACAGACATCCTGGGCCCGGCAGGGAAAAGAAGTTCAGGACTTTCTGGGCCAGAGATCAAGCAAGGACACTAGAGCTACCCCAGTCCCAGCCTAGGGCATGTACTTCGCAGAGCAGAAGTGGCCACAGAGGCAGCCGTGTTCTCAACTACACCAGCAGGCCTCCATCCCTGGGACTAGAGGTACCATGGCTCTGACAAGGACCACAAGAGAGGCACAGGAAGGAGCCACAATCACTTGGTCACCATTATAGCTTCCAGGGCTGTCATGTACCCCCAAGACGACCATGAACGTCTGGAGAGACCCTGCCACTCGGTATGTCTAGAGCTGAGCACAAGGATGAGATAAGTCACCAGACAAGGACCCTTCCAGACCTAAGAGTGGGCAAGGAGAGGGCACAGAGGCAGCAAGTGACAGTCCCAATGGATGGACTTCCTTGCCACCTCTGACGGTCCCAAAGATGAATGTGTGAGCTGCAGCGAGGTGTGGGTTTCCCTGGGCTCCAGCCAGATGACTCAGAGGCAGTTGCCACCATTCCAGACGACCCCCGCCCTTCCCGCCCTCCTCACCCACCTCTCATGGGGGCTCCCCATGAGGACTGACCAGCCTGAAATCCAGTGCCCTTCCCTGAAGGTAAGAAGGCAGCAGGCAGACACCCACAGCAGCCTGCATGAGCCACGTGCTCCCTGCCAGACAGAGGTGGCAACCAAGGGCAAGGGCATCTTTACACTCAGCAGAGCAGCAGGTGTGAAAACACAGAGGGCGCCAGCCTACTGCCACACTCTGGAAACAGTGCGTGCACGGCAACAACAACCCTCCTTCTACCTGGACATGGGATTTAAATCAAGGAAACCACCGCGCCCTCAGCTGTCCACGAAGGCTCTGGACGGGCTTCAGCAGAGCCAGCACCTGCTGCAGGGGGCCATTCTCGCTCGTTTGCTTATTTATTCAGGGATCAGTGCATGAATTCTGGGAGTAACTGTGTTGTGACACTAGAGGGAAGGTGACAGGGATGGCAGATGAGGACATAACAGTAACTTCAGGGGGCCAGTGACATCACCGCAGCAGTGGAGTAGGCACTGAGAGGCAGAGCAGGCACCGGCCACGGGAGGCCTGCACGGCTTGAATTGTGCTCCATGAAAAATGGGATGTCTCAAGCTCCACTGCCCCACAGTGTGACTCTATTTGGAAATTCACTTCCTGCAAATGTGACTGGAAGAGATGAGGTCACTCTGGAAGAGGGTAGACCCTTAAACCCATGTGCCTGGCATCCTTGTCAAAAGGGGAGACCTGGACACAGCACACAGGGCAAAGCCATGCTAAGGTAAAGGTGGAGAGCAGGATGACATGTGGACAAAGAAGGCAGGTCAAAGACGCCAGCAGAGCCCCAGCGGCCACAGGATTGGCCAGTAGCAGAGTGTCCCTCACAGCCTCAGAAGGAACCAGCACTGCCCACCCTATGACCTCAAACCCCCTTCTCCAAAACTGAAGAAAATCCACAGAGCTGTGAAGCCACTGGTGCATGGTACTTGGTCATAGCTGTCCCAGCAAACAAGTGCAAGACCTCTCTAAGGACACATCTGGGCTGAGACCCAGCGAGGAAGAACTGGAGAGACCTGGGGGCCTGCTCTGAGCAAGGAGGAAAGCCAGCGTGGGAGCAGCATGGAGTCCAGGGTGGGTGAGGGCACGTGGGGAGGGGTGTAGGTTTTGCAGAGAGTTGAACTACAGGCCTGGAAGCCAATGTTCCCAGTGTGGGAGGAAGCCCCAAGGGCTCTAGGAAGGGCAGAGGGGCTTCTCGGCTCCCTCGGAAGAGACGTCACCAGCACCTCGTGTGACACCTGGCAGCTGTCTCTTTCACAACCTGGTGCAACACAAGGCTGAAATAAGAACTTCAAAAACCATGATGCTCTGAAAGACAGCACAAGCGTGGGACCTGGCACTGACCCACAGTGTGACATGGGCCACCACCCTCCTCCTCTGCGGCCTGGGTCTAGGCTTTAACACAAGGGTCCCAGGTCATGCCAAGGCCTGTGGTCTGGTTCCAAGAACTGATGATCTGAGAAAGCTGCCACTCCCATCTGCATCCCCACTTCATATCCCAAATCTCCCTCTCCGCCCGCCCTGGCAACAGGCCCGGGATTGATATTTTTGGGCTTACCAGGGAAAATCTTCCAGGGTCTCAATGCTGCCTCTATCTCCATGTTCCTCCCAGAATGGCAACCGGCAGCTCCCACCATAAGGGGCTAGGAATTCTCCAAGCCCAAAATACTCTCTTCAACAATAAGGAAGGAACATTTTGAGAATTTCTACAAAGCCTGCATACATTCTTTCTTAAGACAGGAAGCAGGATTCTTTCTATATTCCTTTTTTTTTCCAGCCCAAAGAATCCTTAGGGCAGTTTCCAATCTGGAATTTGATATAATGTTAATTTTTTTAATATTCCATAAAAAAGAGAAGTAGAGTCTCAAAATCATCTGTGAAAACCCTGGGGATGCCAGGGTCAGCAGGAGCTGCACTGCAGGCCCTCAGCCTCCTCAGGACACTCCCTCCGGCTGCAGACGGCAGCTGGGGCTAGAGCCTCCCCTTTGGTGACTGGCCCCATTGTTTCCTAGAATCAGCAGACATAGGCCCGGGTAGGTCAGCACCCTGAGCATGGCCTGTCCGTGAGGATCTCAGGCCCAGGGCTGCAGAGAGATGCCTAGATGAGCTGGGGGAGGGGTTGTGTGGTGCCAAGTGGCTGCCTCACTCCAGTTTGGCTCTGGCACTTGGATCATCAATTTGAAGTTTTCTGGTCCCCAAGGAGCACCCTCAGAGGGGATGGAAATGGCTGGGGGGAGGAGGGGTGTCAGCGGAGTCAGAGGAGCCTATCCCTCCTGAGGGCCCCCGTCAGCCACCATGCGGCCACAAAGCAGACAACATAACCAACCACTGTCCCCACCCAACTGGAAGCGGCTGCCCCGGGAGGGGGGTGGTGGGGCCTGCAGAGGTGCAGTGAACCGGAATGTCCAAAGGGCACATGGTCGGGCCAGCAGCCACCCCTCCAGCACGGCATGCAGAGGACTGCGGTGTCTTACTGAGTTCCAGGTAAAGCCACCGGCACTGAGAGCACGGGCAGAAACGTGCCTTGGGCCCCCAACACCCACACACAGCTCCTTCCACATACTCCCAGCCAACAACAAGTGACAAAACGTGACCTCCTCCGGTAACTGGCCCTCGCCACACTGGCTGCTGGAGGTGGCACCTCCCCGCAGCTCCCGCCAAGTCCCAACAGCTTTCTGAGACCTCACTCCACTCACAACTCATGGGCTCAGCACCTGGGGAGGGGGCTCTCCCCAAGAACACGGCACTGGGACCCCAGCTCTGGGGCCATCACCAACAGCACACCACCTTCTCTCCCACCCAAACACAGCGGAGCAGGGCAAGGCAGGGGGCCGCTGTAGTGAGGGCAGAGGCTGAGAGACACTGGCAGAGGCCAAGGCAAAGCTACCTTGAGGGACCAAAGGGGATCTGCCTGCTTTCAGGGTTGGGCTCCCTGACCACAGTGCCTGTTGGGGCACCAGGAAAGCCACAGAACACACACAGAACATGGGACGGCTGGGAGTCCCCGTCCTTTCCTCTAGGGCAGTGTCCTCTATTTGTCAGGGCTGTTCTCAGAGAGGCCTGCACATTCAGGCAACTGGACAAGGGGGCCCCTGCAGAGCTGTCCCCTGCTCCCTGGGTGTCTTCTGCTCTGGGCCAAGCCAGTCCTAATCCTCGGAGCTGCACAGGAAGCCCCTGAGTCCAAGCAGACCTCCCCGGTCCCAGGACAAAGCCACCTCCATGCCCCTTGCACAGCTAACTAGACAGTGATGACAAGGCAGGCCAAGGCCAGCACTGCTTAGCCCAGGATGTCAGACCCCACCTGTGTGCTCACCTGTGTGCACACACATGCATCTGCCCTCTTCAAAGAGTCAACCAAGGGCCAAACTCACATTGTCTTCTAATCAAAGTTCAAAGTTCAGCAAAGAGCATTAAAAATAGTTTGAGAACTGTGAAGGGTGGGCCTCCCTTGAAAAGGAAATGGCAACCCCTGACTGAAAGAGAGGAACTCCAGGACCCACCCAGGCACCCACCTTCAAGGTCCCCCTCGCCCCCTGTCCTCACTGCACAACACAGAGCCCAAGGTCCAGACAGACTCAAGGACACCCAGCCAGAGAGCAAAGGGCTAAACTTCATACCCGGCCTCAGACAAGGGGGGCCAAGAGCTCAAGATGGAGCACAGGTACTCGTGCCATGCACACTGACTATGTACAGTTGCCCCTGCTGGCCTGGAGGTTAGAATAGAGCCTCCTCCCGTGTAGATGGAAAGAGTCCAGATGTGACTGCAAAGAAATGCAGCTTTTAAAAATGGGTCGATTTTCCATGATCAAATCAATATATGCCCATTGTCAGGGATGTCTGCACTCCCAGTTACTTATACACCTTCTCTTTTTGGTGCTGGGGATGGAACCCAGGGCCCTGCACACATTGGGCAAGTGCTCTACCACTTACACCCTCAGTGCCACACCAAAGTTAAGTTGATCTCAGAGATGACTCGTAACATATTACCATATGCCCCTCCAATTTTTAGATGTACATTTTTCCAAAATTGAAATTATGCCATGCAAACAAATTTGGAACCTACTTTTAAATTAACATGCTATAACGACAATATCCCTGTGACATTGCATATTCTTCTGAAGTACTGTCACTAGAAGGCCAATAAAGCATACTTTATTGAACCAATTTCCCACCATTTAACATTTGGCTGCTCCTAATTGTACAATTACAAATCCCCCAGAAAAGAGGATGCAGTAACCTATACACACTTTCTCAGAGGGTGAGGAGCGTGGGATCTGAGGAGGCCGAAGGAGAGTTCTGAGGACCCAGCAGCACACTCCAGGTGCCTAACAACGTGGCACCAGGGGAAAGGGCACTTTAGAGCATGCCAGAAAATAACTATTCTTAAACCTGAACCTATTTCTTACTCAATTTTTCTCAGAACTGAACCTAAAGATGTCTCCATGTTTTGGAGTAAATTCTTGGAGCTACCCCATATATATGCAGCCCCCACTATGGCTCCTTGAGGCTCATTCTGCTCATCCCTGCTCAAAGTCCCATGACTCCCCTTGCTCTGCCAAGTGAAGCCAGTGTGCTGAGGCCAGGGTCCAGCCCCCCCAGCCTCACTGCCCCACCCCTTCTACCTGCCCCTGCTCATGCCCCCCACCTCCCTGCTCTGCCCACCTGAGCCCATGGAGGCCATGCATCTTCACAATGCACAGATGACTGGTCGTGGCCGCGGACTCAACAATCTAATTATAAAATCACAACCTGCAGGGCTGGGGTTCTCGCTCAGCAGTAAAGTGCTCATCTAGCGCATGCGAGGCCCTGGGTTCAATCCTCAGCATCATGTAAAAGTAAATAAATAAAAACAAAGGTATTGTGTACAACTAAAAGAAAGAAATATATATGTATATATATGAAAATCACAATCTTCAGAGCTGAGCAGCCCCTGAACCTCACTGTGTTCCTTACATGACTAGGAACAGAGGAGGCACACCCATACCTCACAGGGTCTTGGGAGGAGCCAGGGGCCCTCAGCTTCTCACACGACCTAGCTCTGTGTGCTCCCAGCCCGGCAGTTTCCTACACAGATGCAGGGTGGGTAAGAGGAGACCAGTGGCCCTCTCGCTCCTCCAGAACACTACAGGAGTGCTCTCACCCCTTCCCAGCTCTCCACAGGGCCTCCTCCTGCTGCCAGAACAGGGAAATGCTGACCACCCCAGGAGGTGCCTCACCTGATTCAAGATGACAAAAAGATGCCCAATCATCATCTATGAACTCAGGCAACTCTCCGCTCATTTTAGGTTGAACTGGCTTATTTAAATACTATACCTTCACACGTCCGGCAGGCTCACTAATGTTTGTCATTTTCTAGGATCAAAGGTAAGACCTGGGATTCGAACCAGGGGAATGAGGGCTCACAGGGTCTGAGTGAGAGCAGACAGGGGTGAGCTAGGTCCCAGGCTGTGGCTTCAGGAAGCACGGTTGCTTCTTCCTGCACAAGTGGAGCTAGGGCCCAAGATCCTCCTGAAGCCAAGGGCAGGGCAAGGCAGGGGACTGAAGAGGGAGAGGAGAAGGCCTCTAGGTCTCTGCCCACCAGGCTCTCCCCACCACTGACAAAATGGGTTCGAGGTCCCTGAAAAGAGCACATGGCATCCTGCCCATCACTCCTGCCTGGGGACAGTCCCCCCACACACTACAGACTCCAAAGACCCGAAGTCCCCAGTACCGATGCTAGCTCATGCCTCAGTGTCTGCCACGGCCATCCCCCAGTCTTCCCACCAGCTCACAGCCTTCTCTGAACTCTCCCTCCTTGGAAAGCCACCCAGCACTCCTTGGGCAGGAAGTGGCTCTGTGCCCTCCCTGGACAACTGCCATTCTCATTCCCTATGACTGTCATCCTCCAGGTCAGGCCTACAAAGTGGGACACAGCCAAGCCTGGGAGGCAGAACTGGTCATGCAGTCCTGCCCAGAGGGGACTGGCCAACCTGGGGGAAGGGGTAAGTCACTTGCCTTCCCTGAGGTTGCATGTCCCACCTGTAAGAGACAGGCACACCCACCTGATGAGGTGTCCTCTGGACGAGGTGAGAGGACATCCAGCATGCACAGCTCCAAGCAGAAGCTTCGCAGGACCCCTCCCTGTCCCTGGTCACAGCAGGTGTGTACCTTGCCTGGGCAGCAGCAGGGCTGTCCTGTTGCTATGTTACTCTGCGCATGTGTTACTCTGGATCCTTGAAACCAGTAGGCCCTGGGATGCTGGCACCAGAAACAATCTGGGGCTGACCTGAGCAGCAAATGGCCTTGAAGGAAGTCAGGAGAGCCCCACTCAGAAGCCAGGCCCCCACAACAAAGGCTACCTGCCGGAAGCACACCAAGGCAGGCCCACCATGCAGCCCAAACCCAGGCACAGTGCTCCCTGCCCCACCTGGCTCCTGCCTCTGCTGCAAAGCCACCCCGACCAGCACTGCACCCACAGGGCTCTGCAGGGGAGGACAGGGCAAGGTCCTCTGTGCCACCTCCAGCACCATAAGGAAGAGTGTCATCAGATGTAAACTGGGAGGAGTCAAGACACTGGGAACCCCAAAACACAGCCAACCTCTACTGCAGTGCCTGCTGGCCCTTGTTCACACAATTTTCTTGAGCAAGGATCCCATCACCCCCAGCCCTTGTCTCCCGAAGTGTTGAACACCCCAGGCCACATACGAAACGGCAATATCGCATACCTGCCACGTGCAGGCACTCTGCTCGGCCTTGGAGCCTTCACACGCATCCCCATAGTGGCACAGTTAAGGAAACTAATGCTGGAGCCCAGTGATGCCTGAACACCACGGCAGCACAGCCAAGGTGCAAACAGGTGGCGCAGACAGACACGCCCTGCCCTCTGTGCCCAGGGTCCTAGGGAATGCTCAGCTGATAACAATAGCCACTTGGCTCACCTGTGGCTAAGAACACACGAGGTCCCCTGCTCACCAAGCAGCTCTACTCCCAACCCCGACTGGGCCCTGATGCTGGAGCTGAGCTCATTTTGAGGTCACCAAAACCCCTTGACTCACAGCCATTTGCCAACAGGATTTGCTTGAGGCTGAGGTTTCACCCACTTTGAGGGTGTTGATCAGATATTAAGACCAGAGACAAGGCCAGGAAGTGGGACAAGGGTGAGCTGGGCCCCAACAGGACACTGAGGCACAGACCTAGAATTCAAGCCTGTGCTTAGTCTACGTTTCTCCTGCTGGGCCAGCAGCCAGGAATTGGGGTCTGTGGGTGACCCATGTTCTGGTTCCAAGAAGGCTAGGGAGCTCAGGAATAGAGCAAAAAAAAGAGGGGGGGGGGGGGGTGCGGGGGTGGGGAGTGGCAACAGCAGAAGGAAATAAAAGCTGTAATCCTTTCCCAAGTGTGACTCGGAGCCGAAACTCTTCCTTGTCCAGCCACCGCCAACTTCCCATCACAGGCTATGAGGAAAGCCTTAGAAATTTCTTGGCATTAGCACAAAATAACTGACCCAGGATTAGTCACGTGGGCTAGGGGCGGTTCATGGCCTAAAGAGGTATAAAGCCCCAGCCCAGAGAAGTAAAAAAAAAAAAATCTCCTAAGCTGGGTATAGTGGTAAGTGGTGCATGCCTGTAATCTCAACTGAGGCAGGAGGATCACCAAGTTGGAGGACGACCTGTACAAGTTAGGGAGACCCTGTCGCAAATAAAGTAAAGTAACTTGCCCAAGATCACCCAGCTAGGGATAGAGGCAGGAAATGCCCACAGGAAAGAAGACAGCAGGTACAGACATCACCACACCTGCATATTTCTGGGGTCCTGCACAGGACACTGAATTCATGTGTTAGTCTTGCCACTAACTGAAAGTCTCTTATCTCGGGGGCTATTTCCAACAGGATTGGTCTGGCAAACAGGGAAAATGCCATCCTGGCTCCAAAACAGCCTCTCCCATGGGGCTCCACCTACCTGGAACAGAGTGCCCCAGACAGGAAAGTGCACCCCACTTGGGGGCCTCTGCCCAGCCGGGAGGCTAATGCTCATCTACGGCTGGATGAAAACCACCGCCTGCGAGCCCGAGGTTGGGGGTGCTGGAGCCAGGCACCTGCTACAGGATTCTCCAAGGGTCCAGAGGTCACACCCAAACCATAAGCTCCCCTTGACCCCGGCAGCAGAGGGCTGACATCCTGCCTAAGGCCCTCTGGAGCCCATTCACAGTCCTTCCCACAACACCTGCCCACCCCTCCCTGTTACCTCCAATGGCTCCAACTCGCACCCTGCCACAGTCCAGGCTTCAACTTTTTGTTCCTCAGCCACTTACAGCCTCAAAGTCCACTAATCCACATACTGTCCCCACTCCAAGTGCTGGGCAAAAAGAGAGCCTTCTCCTCTCAGTTCTCGAGTCCTCAACTCCAATCACCTGGTGAATGGCTGACCAGCTGCTCACTTCTCTCCTCTCTCTCTCGTCTCCCTGGGGGCCAAAGACAGCAGGGGAATTGGGGGTGTATGGAGCAGGAGCCAGTGGAGAAGAGCAAAGTGAAATGCCCAGGGAAAACGCGGCAGTGGAGCTGGCTGGTGGAGAAAGGGAACGGCAGAACCGGGGACACCCGGCCGAGTGCTGGTCACTAATTCAAAGAAGAGAAGGTAAAAAATAAGCCACGTGTAGGCCAGGTACCTGAGTCAAAGTCGATCTGATTCAACCCCCTGCAATCGAGGGGAAAGCAGAGGTCTGGCCAAAAGGAAGGAGAACATGGCTAAGGCCAAGCAGGGAATTATGGAGAAGTCACAGCATAAAATTAACCCAAGCCTAGGCCAGGCCATGGCCACCAGCTTAGCTGCCTGCCAGCAAGTGAGGGCTTGAGGATAAGCTGCTGATAGACACTCTAGGGCTGGATTATCAGGGACCAGAAAGGAGCCACAGGCTCTGAAGATAAAGAACTGAGAGGTGCCAGGTCATTCTATGCAGTAACTGACTCACCTGTGTGGGACCAAGCATTCTGAAGGAAGGGAAGGTCAGTGGCCCGGGCACACCAGCTCTGCAGACTGGGGAGAGGATGCAACCTCTGTCTGCAGGACTGGCCAGAGGGGTTCCCTGTAGCACTGAGAAAGAGGAAGAAGAAGGAAAATACGCTGACACCATGGCACACTGGGTCTAGACCCAGGGGCCCGGCAGGTGCAGGCTTCAGGGCTCCAGCGCAGGGAGCAGGGGCTTTGAAGGGCCTACCCTCGTAAGATCCACCCTGAAGAATCAGACCTTGAATGGCAGCCCATGCCATGTGCCCTTAGCCTGAGAGGGAAGCCTGCATCTACAGTTCCAAGTCTGGCGATGACACTCAGGACAGCGCCCTCCTCGCACACACCAGCCTCAGAGTCAAGCCAAACTCGGAGCCTCCTCTCAGGAGGAAGCAGAGGCCGGCTACCTCTCTGAGCAAACCTCGGGCCCCTCTGTCCTGGCCAGCCCCAGTTGGTAGCAATCTGCCTCTGGCAGCTCCTGGCAGGTGGCCAGCCAGGTAACCAAGGTGACCAGCCAGGTAACCAAGGTGGCTGGGTCAGCAAGGCCTTTGAGTTCAACCCCCTGATGACGCCCAAGTGCCCCGCCCTGCCTCCCCCTGATGAGGTTCTGCCACTAATGCACAGAGCAGGAAGGCTGGCAGAAAGGGTAGGGGGCCTCCCTCAATGCACGAGGGCACTCCAAAACCAGCTGGGACCCTGGCTTGCACGCAGTCAGAGAAGTCATCAGGATGAAGCTGCGCTCTCCAGTGCAGACATTTTTGCTGTTTCAGAACTAATTTCAGAATCCAGGCTCTAGTCTGCGAAAAACCCAGTTCACCTTGGGTGAGAACTGCTTAAATACCTTTCCTGAACGTGCTCTTCCCACTTAAAAACCTTCCATGGCTCCCTGCTGTCCTAAAGCCAGCACCCAAGCACCCACACTGCCTCCTCAACTTCCCTCCATGCACACGCCTCCCCGCCTCCCAAAGCAGCTCACAGCATCCTCAAACCAGTCCATTGCTGGTGGTGAGCCTGGCCCTAGGCCTCACTGGGCAGCACATGCAGCACCCTCTCTGATCCTGCCCTACCACCAGGCTCTGCTTCTGCCAACTCCCTGTCTGATCTGAAGCAATCACGTTCCATTCTCTCAACTCCCAGGGCATCTTGACAGCACCTGCCAGGCCGACAGGGAGCGCCTAATGAGACCTGCCTGTGGCCTGTGCGCAGGGTCTCAGACATGCACAAACCCACCGACAGGAAGTCAGCTGGGGCCACTGCGACAACTGAGCAGGCCTGGGGGACTCCTGTTTCCATTCTGCAGAGGACCCGGAGGCTCTGAGAAATCAGGCCCCGCGCTGGTGTATGGGGTGAGCCTGGGTCGTCTCCCTCCCACCTGTGCCCTCCTATGCTCCAGTAAAAGGAAACGGTGGCCACATCTCTGTCGTAAAGGAGATAAAGCAGATCGCAGGAAGTGTGAACACAAGCCACGAGCACGCAGACCTGCCTGGGCACAAGGGCTTTAGGACTTTGCGCTAGGGACCAGGTGGGCAGGAGAAAAACTAAGCAAACGAAACCATCCCCAAATGAGTGGCCAACTGGAAAGCCAGCAGCGGAGCCAGGGAGTGGGTAGTTTTCCATTTCTCCATGGATGGAACCCTCCGGCGACCTTCTCCTGCCCCACGGTATTGTTATTGCCTCCCATGGCTGTTAAAAACCCCGACGATAAAGAACAGCCAGTGGGCGGCTCGTTCTCTTCCAAGCTTCAGGACCACACCGCCTACCCTGCCTGTGGCCATCACGAGGCTCAGGAACCAGCTGAAGGATGGATGGGCCGGGCTACACATGCAGAGAAGGCTGCCTCGTCCCCATTCCATCCCACAGAGCAGCACGCAGGACAGCCACAGAGGAGAACGGGACCACGGGACCACGGGACCACTCGCACACCGAGAAGCGGGGCCCCTGAGGCCACCTCGGTGCTGGTGAAGCCCTCATGGTGCTGCTTCTGTGGCTGGCGTCCTGGGCCTGCCCACAAAGTAGTTCCCTCTGGGGACCTTCCTTCCCACCTCCAAGCCACACAAGGGCTGGGAACTGACGTGCTCTCGTTCCAGGGGGCATGTGACTCAGGCCTAGCCAAGGAAAGCACCCCGTCTCCTAGTCCAGGGTGACTAGAGCAGAGAACTGTGATCCAGCTGACAGTTAAGTCCTCATCCCTGGTACCTGCGAATGTGACCCTTGTGGAAACAGGGTCCTGATGTTATCAAGCTAGGAGGAGATCATCGGGTGGGCTCTAATCCAAGTGTCCTTGTAAGAGGTACTGGAGGAAGCTTGGCATCTACAATCTGACTTGTAACTCTCAAGAGCTGAGAGTAAACGTCTGTTCTTTAAGGTACCTGGCTGGTGGTAACATGTTACAGCAGCCCCAGGAAACTAATACTGACAGACCTGGCCTAAGCCAGATCAATTAGAGCTCTGGGCCTCCGCTAATCTTGCTCAGAGACACTTGCGTCCTGTGGGGCTCTGAAGCTGAGGGCTGGAGCAACTGGCCACCGCTCTCATGACTTGGCAGAGACACAGACAAAATAACTTTCAAAAGGAGTCTGAAAAATGGAGTATTTCTTCAGTGGCCTGAAACCTGTCTGAACTATCCATGGACCTTTTGCTAATAATTCTATCAACTGACATTTCCTTAAGTTTCCTCATTCATGCTGAAAACCTCAAGAATCTTTAAGTTGGCTCATATGGAGGGTATAATTTGTTTTTTAACATAACACACGTCCAAACAAACAAGAAGCCCAGTAGCTGTCCCAAAAGGGACAGCACTTGGAGCATTGGTGTCCTCCTTGACAACCAGCTTTACTCGTCCCAGCTGTTTTGATGATGGCCGTCCTTCTCACAAAAGTACATATGACTTTTTGATAAAAAAACACAGTTCCAC
Source organism: Marmota flaviventris (assembly GCF_047511675.1). NCBI lineage: Eukaryota > Metazoa > Chordata > Mammalia > Rodentia > Sciuridae > Marmota > Marmota flaviventris. Next base: position 12,662,667 of record NC_092499.1, on the reverse strand, counting down.
CAGGCTCATAATCATGAAGATGTGTTTGATTTTTAAGTGCTTTAATCATAAAAACAAAGTATGGCAAGATGGGGGCTCCTAGGTGTTTCAACCGCTTGACATCATCAAGAACCAAGGCTCTTTTCAAATTTCTACTCTGCAGTACTTGCCATGGGTGATTTTTGTCCTCATGCCTGTCCACTCGTGTTCACAACATGGCTGCCAAGGCTCCCACACCCCCACAGGATATCTGGAAGGCAGGAAGAAGGGGGCGGGGCCAAACAGCTGTCTTCCCATAATAGAGGAAACACTTGTTTCCCTTACATCTCACTGATCAGAAATGCATAAAATAGGCACCCTTAGCTGCAAGGGAGGCTGGAATGCAAGTCCGTGGGAAATTCCAATGCCACCCAAAGCAAAAGTGACTTCATGGGAGCCGGAGAGTAAAGACACACTGGGAAGGCAACTTGGAAGATCCTAAAGACTGAGAGAGTCCATTGCCCCTTGGAAACCCTGAAAACCCACTGCAGTGGCTTCTAAACTGGCCTGGCCTGGAGTCCACACTTCCTTGTGAAGGAGGCTTCCTCTGGGCCAGGTTCTCTGCTGGGTACTGCAGTGAGTGACAGGAGGGACCCGTCACAGGAGGAGGGGGAGAGGCAAGCCTCAGACAATGGCGCCTGATGGAAGCACAGGAAGCTGGGCCAGGCAACCTGAGACCACCCAGGGGAGCCGAGAAGTCGAGGGTCCAGGGTGCCAAGGTGCTGGCACCAGCAGCAGCAGGTGCGGAGGCATGGACCAGGGGTAGCTGGGACTTGTTGGGGTTCACGCTGGGGAGTGGCTTCCAGCTGGCTGGGCCTCACCAGGAAGGGCTTTGTGCAGAGCTCGGATCCGACTTACAGACAAGGGAGAGCAGAAGGGGAAGGCAGGGCAGCAACGCAGAGCAGCTGCCAAGCACAGGTGGGTGCAGGAGGTTCAGCAAGAGACTCAGCCAGAGGGGCCAGGGACTGGGGCAGCGGATGGGGGATCATCCAGGAAGCCTCAGCACCCAGGAACGGATGCAGGGTGATGTGGAGGGACAGAGGCACCAGCTGGCTGCACCTGCAAGTTGGGGAGGAGGTGCTTCATGAGGACACAGGGGACAGGGAAGCAGGAGGTTTAGAGGGCAAGGTGGGCGTCGGTCACAGAGCTCAGCCTAGTGGTGCCAAAACATTCTAGGCTGCTGGGGACAGGAAGGGCAGCCCTGCCCGGGCTTCACCCTGTCATAAGGAACTTGGGAGCAGCAGCCTTCCTGGGACTGACTGAAAGCCAGGGGCAGCCAGCTGCCTTAACCAGAGCCACGGCAGGGCTGGAGGAGGTGACACTGGAGAGTGCCTGCTGGAGAAAGCCAGAGGTCCCACTGGCTCTGCTGTCCTGGAGCTGGCACCTGTCAACATCTCCCAAGACAGCAGCCTCCCATCTGCACCACATCCGTGCAGCGTGGGTGGGGCAGCTCAGGAAAGAGGCGTCACAGTGGCGGGCCACACAGCCACACACAAGCAATGTGTTCTAAAACCCATGCTCACCAAGGGGTTCTCCAAGGGCCCCCAGGTTAGCAACTTCTATCCTGTCTAAGATGAGAGAGGAACGGAGTCCAGACTCAGGGACATGAGCTGTCGGAGTGCAGCAGCCACTGACCACATCCCACCGCCTGCGAGACTCCTGCATCCCTCCTCTTGTGGGCCCCTCTTCTGCCTCTGCTTTATTCCTTTTACTCAACCAGGAATTGAAGTCCAGGAAGTTGGGAGGTTTGGCAAAAGTAATTCTTAAAAGACAGAATCAGGTGGGGACTATAGAGAGCTGGGAGCCACTGCAGGCCTGCCACAACCTGCGGTCCCCAGGAAGGGGTGCACCCACACTATCTTGGGAGGAAGTAGGTCATGCCACCAGCCGTCCCATCAGCAAAATCAAAACAGCAGGAGCACCTGCCTGGGAAGTTCAAATGCCAGTGCCCAGAGGCGCCGAGAGGCTCCAAGTCTACTCGGGACAGTCTGTCTTGCCACCAGCTGGAAGCTCCTTACCAACTGGAACGCTCTCCGGGGCCTGGCAGCCACGTGCTGCCCACCTGGCAGGTAAACAGCACTCGGCGCAGAGGAAGGGCATCCAGGACTCCGAACCCCACACCAGAGGCCTGCTCGCTCATGGCCACAGAGGTCTTTCTTGACAGGAATCTAATATGGAGGATCCAGATCAAAACAGCTGCTCAGGCTAAAGGGAGCCTATTGTGAGCAGTCAGTCATCCCCCGTCAAAAAGCAGGCACCCCCTCAGGAATCTAATACGGAGGGTGCTTCGTGAAGCCAGGCTGGAAACTACTGTGCTGTCTCTCCTGCCAACCCTACTCCCATGAGTGCGGAAACCACCCTGGGCCTGCAAGTTCCTGGGCACCCTCTTCCCACTGGAAAGCTGAAAGGCTTCCAGATCCCGGCCACCGTTGCAGCTAGAGGGTGCTCACTCCCATGCCTTTGGGCAGAACCACCACCTATTTCAAGAACTCGACCGTGAGGACGCTGGCACGCTGCACTCCGAGAACCCGGGGCTGAGGAAGCCCACATCCCAGCAGGGAGAGCGGCGGGCCTGTCGCAGAGCAGAAAGCACAGGGCTCTGGGTGCCAACCCTGGCTCTCCCCGGGTCTGTGGCCTTGGGCAAGCTAGTTAACCTTTCTGAACTTCAGTCTCCAAGGCCAAAAGGTGGGATAATCAATCCTCCTTACATCTTGTGGGACTGACCTTGGGTTTATATGAGGGATTTTTTCAAGTGCTTCATAACCACTCCCAAACGTCAGCTATATTTACATTGACTTTATTGCAGGGTTCCCAGGAGGCCAGGCACATGGGGCTCAGCTTCCACTCAAGGTCTTTCATGACAGATGCCAGGCATCTGGGGCAGCCTGAGCCTGGGGAACAGGATATCTGGATACTGGGCTCTGTACAAGATCCAGGACTTGATGGCGGCCAGGGCTGACATGCCCTCCAGGGAGGCCTGGCTAGCCTGCAGTTGTCCTGGTGGAAAGGCCAAAGGGACCCTAGTGAGGTCAGAGATGGTCTGAGAGCACGTCAGTGGACTGGAAGTTCACCCCCGAGTCTGACCTGGCCTCCTGGAACACGGCTTTCAATATGATATGGTATGGTTTCTCCCAAACCAGGCTGCTGGGGCCTGGGGAGATACCAGGTTCAGTTCCCAGTGCAAGCTGGGAAGGGGGTCAGGATAACCTTCCAGGCACCCCAGAGGAGTGGAAAGCATTCTGATGGCATTCTGTGGGAGGACATCAGGCCCCACCACTTCTTTCACCATCACAGTTTAAAACCCGTGGTTCTCAAATGGAGGCACTCAGACCAACAACACCAACATCACTGGGAAACCAGAGAGGGATGAAACTTCTCAGCCTCTCACACCTACTGGCCCAGAAACCAGGAGTGGGGTCTACCACCTGCTTGCCAACACACTCCCAGGGGTTCCGGTACACACTGAAGTGGCCAGCGCTCCAATCCAGCCACTCTGCCTCTGGCTACGTGTCAATCGGAATCACCTGGAAGCTCAGGACACCCAATGCTCGGGACCTGCCTGGAGATCTCGTACCTCGTGCCATCCCATCAGTACTTGCTTAAAAGGACTTTTAAAAGAACAGATGGGAGCTGGGCTTGTGGCTCAGTGGTGGAACACTTGCCTAGCAGTGTGAGGCACTGGGTTTGATTCTCAGCACCACATAAAAATAAATAAATAAAATAAAGGTCCGTGGACAACCAGGAAATATTAAAAAAGAAAAGGAAAGAACAGGGGAGCATAGAAGATTCCTGGGGCAACAGAACTGCTGTGTGATCCCATCAGACACCCGTCCACACCCACAGGACGACGCCACAAGTGAGCCCTAATGGAAACTGTGGTCCCCAGGTGGGTGGTGACAATATGGCCATGCCCATTCATCACATGTAACAGACAGCTCTGCTGGGGGCTGCCGACGGTGGAGGAGGCTCGCAAGTGTGTGTGGCAGGGGCACGGGGAACTACAGGTACCTTCTGTCCAATTTTGCTATGAGAAAAAGAAAATCTCCTGGGTGATTGCATCCAGGTGGCCTGGGCAACCCTGCTGATGCTTAGGAGGCAGACGGGACACCAGGCTTCAGAGTTGGTAAAACCACCAGGGCCAGAGCCATCAGGGAAAACTCCAGGAGGGCAGTCCCACTGGCCACCAGAGGCAGAGGAGGTGGAAGGAAGTGAAAGGGCAGAGACTCAAAACAGCACTTCCTGTACCCCAACAATCCATCCAACTGTGCTCCTAACACCCCTGTCCACACGGCCAAACACTCCCATCATGCACTGAGGGTACAGGCAGCCTGGGACCCTCCCTGCCTAGTGTGACCAGTCCCCCTTCCTAGGGAGTGAATCTGAGCCTGTTGCCATGTTCATCTGTGCTGATCTCATTGTCCTCGTTTATAAGTGGAGGGTCCTGCGGGGCTTGAACGGGACACAGCCTGGCACGTGGCACAGGTCAACACACAACAAACCAGGCTATCATAAAGAGCCTGGTGGAGACGAGCCCCGACACTGGCTGCCAGAAAGCAGCATCCAGACAAGACGGTCTCATCCCTGCCACTGCACCTCTCAAAGGCAGATTTAAAGCTTAAGAAACCCTGTATCTCTGTGCTCAGAAACAGACCTGCTCCCAAGATGAGCTGAAGCCACGAGGACATAAACCTAAGTGCCCACTCCAAACCAGACACTGGGCCAGGGGCTGGGGTGCAGAACTGGTACCACCCGCCATGATCACCAGGAGGCTCCAGGCAGCTGGAGGGTAAGGGTGCCCTTGGACTGTGGCTCCCCAGACAGCCTCTCCTGAGAGCCGTGTCACTCCTGGGGAGGGCAGCACCTTCCTGGCGGGGAGCCTCAGGAGGACGGGCACAGGGGTTTGAGAGCCGGCGCTCCAGAGAACCCGACGGTACATACCACAGCAAGCAGCACGCCCTCCACCTCCCACGGCTTTCATGCCTTTTATTTTTTATAAGCATTTTACCAAAGCAAAGCCTGCGATAAGGAAGCGAGTGGACAGCCTGGCGACCGTTCACAACTGCCTCCCATTGGCGCAGGCAGGCTCCCTCCCACCAGCGCCCTGTCCCCGGGAGACCTCTGGCCTGTCTTCTCCAGAGCGCAGACCTTCCCGTTCACGACAGTCTCCTGCATAGAATCACACATCACTATGCTTCTCCGCCTGAGTGTCTCTGGACTCGGGGATGAGTGGCACTGGGCGGCCCCCAGTGTAATAAGTCACTGCTGATGCATCCGCCCCAAGGGTACAGGCTTCTGAGGAACATGGCAGAGGGGCTTGTCACTGGTGGCTGCGCCAGGAGGCCCCAGCGCCAAATGAACTGCAGCTGGGCTCGATGGCTCCAGGGCCTGAGGGCCTGCTCCTCTCACAGGTGCTGGGCCAGCGCACCTGGAGGCCCAGGCCACACTGCAGCAGCCAGGGCTGGGGTAAGAATCAGGAGATACGGTGTGCACCCCCTCGGGGGGACAGAGGGACAGAGCAACAGAGCAAGGAAAAGCCGAAACAGGACCAGCATCCCACACAGCTCAGCCACCCAAGGCCAGCTCCTGGGGTAGCAGTCCTAGTTCTTCACACAGAGAGCCCATTCCAGAACCTTCCACACAGACGCAGAGCCTCAGACCCAGGCGTCGCCACGGCAACAGCCCACAAACACGGAGAGCCCAGGCCTCAGTGTCATAAACAACCCTGACAGATTCAATAAATATAAATGTACTACAGCAATTTGTGGGATATTTATGAGAAATTAAAAATTCAACTTGGACAATAAACAACCCATTTCAGAATCTGCCCCACTTAAAGTTAAATAAACGGCATGCGAGCATTTTTGGAGCATGATGTTGCAAGGCTAAAAAGGGGCCTTCTTGGGAATGCCTCCGGCGTAGGATACTGGGGTACATCACCCCGCAGGGGCTGCTCGGACACAAAGCACCTGCACCTCCACCGCACGCACCCACCTGGTCCTCCCAGCACCACCAGGCAAGCGGGGCAAGCATGAGGAGCGCGGTGGACACTAAGCCTGGCAGTCAACTGCCTGCAGCACACTGGCCCAAGGCCTCTAGACAAGGTCACTCGCAGGATGCCACCAAGGTCAGCCTGACTCCAAATCCCCCACGCACCCAGGCGCAGGCAGCCACGTGTATGTTCACTGTGCACAAAAATAGTGCAACCAAGGGAGGTGGACGTGAGAGCTGGCCAAACCCTCTGGAAATCTGTCCTGCTGAAAGACCGTCAGAAGAGCTCGCTTCCAGCAGCTCAACACACACTCACACAAACACTCGGCACCCGCAGTGACGGGAGGCTCAGATCCTTCCGTTCTGCAGTAAGAACTCAGCAAGATGAAAGGCTAAGAAAGAAGACAGACAGGAAAACAGCAGCGGGAGACTCCCCATCCCTGCCCTGCAGAGTCAGACTCACCGAGGGCGAGAGGGAGACAGGACCCAAGAGATGCTGTCAGCCATTTTACAGAGGAGGAAGCAAGCCTGGCCCAAGCCACACAAGGCCACAGCACAAGCAGAAGAGCCAGCAGGAACGAGGGCTCCTGCAGCCTGGCCCAAAGCCTGCAGAGACAGCAGCCTGGGCCTAATGTTCTGTCCTACACGTGAGTGGCACACACAGGGACATGCCCAACAGGTGGTTGGTATCACCACACTTGGTGGCTGCAGGTAACTGAGACTCCAAAGCTCTGAAGGGACCACCCACCAGCAGGTGCCCTCCGCAGCTCCTGAAGGGGCGGGAGCAGGGGCAGGGGCCCACCCTTCTCAGCTCTTCTGAAGCAGCCCTCTGGGGCCACCAGCACAGAGAAGGCTGAAGACTTGGCCATCTTAGGGTCCCCAGACGACAGAGGAGGGCCTGGGTGAGCACCTAGCAACACAAGGGATGAAGGGCTCAGCCACAAAGGGCCCTGCCCAGCAAGCTGCCCTCCCTCAGAGGGTCCATCACAAACCACCCATGCCTGGAAATGGGCTAGAGGGCCACATAGGGAGGTCAGTGGGACTGAGGACCCTGGGTCCCCTCTCGACAGAGGCCACAGGATGCACTCCCGCTCGGCCCTGAGGCCACAGGGTCACAGGCAGGGGTGGAGGAGGCCCTAGTCGATGCCCACTAACTCCATCCCCTCCGCCCTGCTCCGGGCCTGGGAGGCTGACCTCTATGGAATGCATCACTTGCGACTCTGGCCTTCCAGTGGCACTGTGCCAGTGATGGGCACTGGCAGGAGACCAGAGGGTGGCAGAGAGAGGGTTAGGGATATTTATCCTTCTCTCTCCCTGTTGGGCAGTGGTCACAGCTTGCCATGACCACAACCACCACCTGGCAGCCCGGCTACCATCACAGATCTCCGTGACACCTTCTTTCCCGTGTCAGCCTGAGGAACAGTGACAGCTCCAACGGCTGCTAGGCTTGGGCCCTCCCCAGTCCCCCTGCTCCCTCAGCCCTGCCTTCACTCCAAAAGTGCTCCTCCACTCCAGTTCCTTCACCAGAACCATCTCAGAGCCCTGCTTCCCAGCGGGTTCCTGGCTAAAATATAGGAGGGACAAAGTCTGGGTCACCAAAGAAGGGAAACTGACTTAAGCTGCAGAGATTAGAACAGACCCCCTCTCCAGGAGGCAGGCATACTGACAGGGAACACAGGTGACAACAGGGCATCCCAAGTCTGAAGGACCCAGCCCCTGTGCCCAGCTCCACTCCCCAGGAGGGATACATCAACAAACTGCAGGAACAGTAAGCAGCCTCACAGACTTGCCCCCACAACACGAGGACTGGATGCTCACTGTAATACCTCTGGTGACAGTGACAACACAGCCTGAGCCAGCATCCACCAAGAGGGCCAAGTGACTGCGGTCACCACCAGAAAACACATTCAGCCATGGAGAAAAGCAGCCTGAGCATGCATCTAACAGGGAATACCAGGACAGCCACAGATTTCAGCAGGGTCACATTGGTTTAAAAATCAAAACAAAATTGGTTTCAGCATGAGCGTGCAGCCCACTCCTATACTCAAAGAAAGCGTGCAATGGCGTGCACCCCCGGGTGGTAAGGAAACGCATTTTGCTCCCACAGGCCACACAGGAGGCTCTGGATCTTCCAGAAAGACATTTTCAAATTCCCTTCCAGAGGGTCAGAAAATGAGCTGGACAGAGGCAGGGTTCCAGTAGGCCCGGCTACAATGCTCTGTGCTGTCCCAAGAAACAGCATGGGTCCCCAGCAGTCCAGCTGGAGGGTCTGTCTCACTGACCATGCTCAGGACCTCGAGGCATTTCATCTTTTCCCCTAAATAAGCTGGACAGATGTGGTCCTGGTGCCCCTTGGACAAGAGAAGGCACTGAGGCCCCAGATAGCAAAGCAACTGTGTGCCCTGAGCCCCAGGCCGGGACACGCAGCCAGCAGCCAGGCTTAGGGAGGCTCCCCTAAGGGTCCGCTGCCTCAGCTTAGGGTGTGCTGCCCTTGACCAAGTGCAGTCAGTGTGTGCCCCTGTGGCCCCCGGCCCTCTCCCAGCCAGGCCCCTCCCCACCATATTCCTAGGCTCTTAGCTCAGACCCAAAGGCATCCCAGTCAACCCAGGTTCCTGCCGAGTTTGTCAAAACACCCTGAACCACATGGCCACCCGGCAGGGCCTACAGCAAAAGTATTGCCCAGAGAGGGAGAAGGGAGTGAGCCCAAGACCCCCTTCACACCAGGCCACCCAGGCCCCACCTACATGAGATGGGAGAGACACCAAGTCAAGGCCAGACTCCTGCCCAGTTAGGAGGGTGGGCTTCCCAAGTCTGGAGTCATCTCAGAGCAAGAAAACCAGTGAGCTGCTAGGAAGTCTCCCGAGCCCACAACCCCACCCAGCCGCTAAGCTCTCCTGACCTCAAGCGACCTCCCCCTCCAGCAAGGAGGGCTGACAATTTCACAAGGCCTTCTACCTGCCCTCACCTCATCTCAGTCAACCTTGCCACCATCTGGTCAATGGGCCTCGCAGAGGCAGTGTCACTTGCTCAGGGTTGCCCAGCTCCAAAGGAGCAGAGCTGGAACTAGGGCTGAGTCACGGACCTCACCAAGCAGGCAGCCTTCAGGGCAAAGAGGGTGCTGACCTTGCCACTGCACAACCTGGAACCCAGGGCCAGTTCTGCTGCTGGCTCATGGGGTGAAGACAGCACCACTGGGGAGCCTCTGTCCTCCCGCCTGGCAAGTGCAGACACTCGTACTGGCCCTCAGAAGGCAAGACACAAATAGACATGACCACTGCTACTGCCTGGGCTGGGTCACAGAAGCCCAGCTGAAAGGCACCAAATGCATTTTGGAATCTGTGTGGGCTCCTCCCAGCCCAGGAGACTCCAGGCTGTCTCCTTGCAGAGACCCAGGACACCTGATCAAACCCCCACCCAATCCCTGTACCCCATTCCCATGGGGTCGCTGAGAGCCTTCCCGAATGGCATTGAGTAATGCCGACTGAGCCCCACACCAGCCGAGTTCCTAGGACACAGCTGCAGGGCTGGGCACCCCGAGCCATCTCCTTATAGGGTATGCTGCAGGGCCATTCTCTAAAGCTCAAAAAGAAAAAGACTTAGATTGACAGTGATGCTGGAAAACAGGCCTGGGAAGCGCAGCTCCAGAGCAGCTGGGTCCCTGAAAGGGCCGACTCTGCCTGCAGCTTACATGAGAACAGCTGAGGCCTTGGGGAAAGGAACCATGGGGTTGCCGTGGTTCCCAGAGGAGATCTCCAGCCTGGAGGTGAGAAAAGGAGGCAAGAAAGGCAGAGCTAAGTTACAGCTCTGGACTCAAGGAAAAGCCATGAGATCGCTGTGCCCAGGACTCCCTGGTATCCTCTTGGGCCAATGATAAGCAACACACCAGGCTTGGAGGACTGGGTATTTATGGGGGTAGACCAGGGTCAGCACCCCTCAGAGTGGACCCCTTCACCCCGGCATGGTTGGACTCAAGGAAACCCAGAAAGAGGGAGAAAGTAGATCAGCTAAATGTACCCAGGCAGGATAAACCCTGCTCCAATTCCAGACGGTGCTACAGGCCAACAGCACCCACTCCTGAATACGGCAAAGAGCTCGGGGCTGCCAAACCAAGACCTCACGCAGCCACAGCAGGGAGTCACCCCTGGCCAGCCCTGCTTCAAGCAGACCAGAGACAGCACACCAGGTACCCCTAGTCTCTTTCCTCATGAGAGCCACTCTCAGGAGAGATCCTCTCGGTGGGGCTCACTTCCGCCCCTTACTTAACCACACCACACCTCACTTAGGTCCCATCTTCCATGGGCCACGGGCAGTGACGATGGTGATGGTGGCACCAGCAAATGCTGAAGACCATGCTTCCCACCTGCTGTTTGCCGGTGGCTCAACTGTGACCCAGGCGTGGTAGAAGCAGTGCACCAAGGGGCTTCTAGGGAGGCCAACTGTGATGGTTTAGATCTGAAATGTCCCCCAAAAGCTTGGTCTCCAGAAAAGCACTGTTCAGAGGCAGGGCCACTGGGAAGTGCCTGGACCCTAGGGCTCCAACCCCACCGATGGGTTGACCCACCATGGACTCCTAGCTGAGTGGGTTTGGGAAGAGGGGCTCTGTACCGAGAGTGCCCTCGCCCACACACTCTCTGCTTCCTAGCCACCCTGAGCTGACAGCCTGCCTCCTCCACTATGTTTTTCCTCCTGGCAGCCTAAAAGCAACTGGGCCAACGACCCTGAACTCAGATCTCCAAAACCATAAGCCAAAACAAACCTTTCCTCCTTTAAGTTGATTTTCTCCGATATTTTGTCACAGCATCAGAAAGCTAACATGCCACAAGTGAGAAAAGACTTGGACGCCAGGGGCTGGGGTGCCCGACTCCCTCATTGCCTTCCCCCTGCCTGGAATGTGATCGTGCACGATGGCCCAAGCTCCAGCACCAGGGACAGCAAGGTGACCTCCCTTCAAAAAGCCTGAATGCAGGGTGGGGACATAGCACAGCAGAAGAGGCCCACCTAGCCCTACACTGCCTGCCTCCAGCACCTCTGGCAGGGGAGAGGCGCAGCATGGTTAATTTTGGCTACTGTTATTTCCAGCTGGATCCTGGGAGATGAATGCAAATCCTGCCGTCCTGCAAGTGAGGGATGGTACCACAGTGAGCTGCAGGTACACAGGATGCTGCAGAATAGAAGCTGGCCAGGCAGAGTGGACACGGGGGCTGAGGAGAGGAAAGCCCCGCCCAAAGTACAATGCCCCTGCAACAGAGACTCCTGGAAGATGTGGCCAGGCCACTATTCTGCTTCCATTACCACTGTCCTTTTTCATCCAGGTAAAAACAAAGATTTCCTACCTGTGACACTGACAAGGTTCTTCAATATTTCAGGAAGAAAAGTTCAATCCTCTCCATGGTTTTTAGTCTCCCTCCTGAGGACTTAACACGCTTCTTCACCAGGGTAACTAATCTCATTTCCCCACACACACTGGCTGCCAGGAAGCTCAGATCTACCCTGAGGCACCCTCACAGCAGCAGGGCTAACAGGGAACATCTTTTGTTCCTTGGCTTGGACCTACTTCTATTTCACTCAATTTCCTTTAAGGAAAGAGGTAGAAAGTAAAGTATATACAACACCAAAAAGCTAAGAACATCCTTAAGCCATAAAAATAATGGAAGCAACTCATTCTTCCCATTCCAGGATAGTCAAATAGCAAGTTACCCAACAAGCTAGCACCTCATATGAACAAAGAAAGTGGTCTCCAGTTCATGAGTTCCCTGAGGCCTCTGCTACCTCAGTCCCACATCCCTGATTCAACCAACCTCAGATGAAAAATGTCTGGCAGAAAAACCTGCACCTGTACTGATCACGTGCCAACCTTCTCCCTCGTCCTTATTTCCTCTGCCATGTGGACGCTGTTGGAGGTACTCTAAATATTCTGGAGACGTACACGGGAGGACAGTGCACATCACAGGCAGACACTGAGGATGCTCCATGAGGACCTGAGCATCTGAGGGATTTGGTACCCAGAGGGGTTCCTGGAAACAATGTCCCATGGATACCATGGAACAAGCCACTGAAAGGTGCTAGGTGACACATCAACCTACTGCTGAAAAAGAAATCCAAGATCTATCTCTGTCCCAGCCCGTAGGCACCACTACCGAGCGCAGATGATGAATCTTCAGCATACACAAATCCACAGCTACCCCACGTCCCATCTCAAAGGCTCCCTTAGTTGTAGCAGTCATGTTAAATGTTCATATTTCAATTTCAAAAGCACTAAAAGTTGTTTAAGTACAGAAACAGAGAGAAGGAAAAAGAATGGGTTAGTGCAGGCACAGAGAAAGCTCACAGCAGGGGTGCTGGGGAGTGGGATGCTGGGGAACTTCTCCAATTCCCCCATTTCTATAACATTCAATTATTTTCTAATTCCCGAAAGTTTCTTGGTAAGATGTTTCTATGTGTCAGAACGTAAAAGAGGCTTCCACAGTCCTCAGAGGAATGAGATGTGGCCTGTGACCCAAGGAGCTCACAGAGAAGGACAGGGAAAGCCCCCACAGTGTGCAATGACACCATAAAATGAAACCTGCCTGCCTGGAGGCGGGATGCACAGTAGACTTGGGGGCCCACACAACAGAGGGCTTACCAGGCCTAGGGGAGGGGGGTCCCAGAAGGCTTCAGAGCTAGTGACCGTGAACCTGGTTGGACAGATCAGTGAGTGTCCAGCAGTCGGAACACCAGGAGGAACAGGCCCTGTGGATACCTGGGCTCTGCACTGGGTTCCTGGAGAGTGCCTCAGTGGGTGGGAGCTGACTGAGGTCCCTGGAACAGGAATCAACTGCTAAGGATCTCATGGGGCCCTCCAAGGAACAGGTCACGTCCCTGCAGACTGGCCTGCAGCCACTCAGTGGCAAGACGGGGCTGTGTGAGAAGAGCACTTGGCAGCCAGGAAGTGGAGAGAGACCAAGACACCTGGGCAAAGGAACCACAGGGATGCACTGGCGTCGGGACATGAACGCCCCAGCTAAGAGTGGCAGTTAAGAGGGACCTGGAAGCCATAATAATGAGGACACTAGCCGGACACAGAGGGACATACACCACCGATCTCCTACACAGGTGGACACCAAAAGAGCTGAACCCCGACAGTGAGGGCAGAATGTAGCTACCAGGCAGGGCTGCCAGGCCACAGGGCGACAGCAGGAGTGAGTTCTGCGCTCTGACACACATTTCAAAGTAACCAGGTAAATGTCAAAGATCCCACCAGGTAAAATCAGAGGTAAAGGAGGTAACACGGTTAATTAGCTTCATTTAATCAGCACGCATTGTACACACACATTAAAACCTCACACTGTATTCCATATGCGTCCATAATGATGTGTCAACTAAAAATAATATTAATTTTAAAGGGCTGGTGGTGTAGCTCAGTGCAGGAGCATTCACCCAGCATACAGGAGGCCCTGGGTTTGAACCCAGCACTATAAAGAAGGGAAAGCAAACCACAAAAATCAGAATTAACAAAAAATATATATATTAATTCTTAAAGGAATGGACCACGAGACAGCATGATGGGCTGGCGTGCCAGCTTTATCACCTGCTTGCCATGGGGCCAGGATGAGGACTCCTGACTCGGTTTCCTCGTATCTAAAGTAGGCATGATAATAAACACATTATCTATAAAGAGAATAAGAGTAGTTCTCTGGAATGTTGTGAGGATTGAATTCGTTGATATTCGCAAGTTCTTGGAAAGGGCCCTAAACACAGTAAGGCTGTCTTCATATTTGCTGTGGTCATGTCCACCGTCACAATGACCACTCCTAAAGAGGTGTTGACCAGTTCACCCATGCATCTAATAGCCATGCCAGAGGCCCAAAGCCCGGCACGAACCTGCTGAGCATCACCCTCCATACATCCAGAGGCAGGAATCAAACCAGAGGCAGCCCCCTCACCTGGCAGCCCCACCCATCCTGAGTGGCCCAGCCGAGGTTTAAAATCAAGGGTTAGTCCTTATCTTTCAGAGCCACATTCAGAAACGTCACAGGCAAATTGACAGAATGCTGAGACAGACTTCACTGGAACCCAGTGAGAGCCAGGATCTCCCTGGAGCCATCCTGGCCGTGTGTGGACACACAGAGCTTTGGAAGGGCACATGGACCATCAGACTAAGCTCTCCTGACTCTGGTATGTCATATGGTTTTTCCTAATAGAAACCTTTTTAAATAATCCTAAATAAGCCCTCAAGAGCCCAGCAGCCTGGCTCCCACCCTGTTCCTCCTCCTCCTCCTGCCCATGCGACCTTGGGTAAGCTACTCGCCCTTGGTTTCAGTGTTCTGCTACCTAACATGGGGATGACACTAGTATACACCTAACTAGACCATTGTAAGGAATACATGAATACATGGGCATAAATACTTATGGCCTAGGCTGGCACCCAGGGTGTGCTCAGTGGAGGTCACCCACTGTGACCGGGGCAGTGTGCCAGAGTGGGGCCACACCACCTTGAGAGAAGTGAGAGCCTGATATGCAAGGTTTACGCTGTCTTGCACAGCCCTGGGTTCCCCAACCTCCTGCTTTGAGCACAGAGCCAGATGTGGGGACACCACAGTAACACTGGGCCTGAGCCCCAGCCTTGTAGGCACCATGAGTGGGAGTCATAGAGGCACAACTGCAAGCCCCCATCATATTGCATATTAACATCATATTGCAAAGGCTTGGTGCCTTAAACTCAGCAAAGTCGCTCCTAAAAATCTATCCAAAGTGAATATCTGAGATATAGTATAGGTACACAATGACTGAAGACTAAAGATACCCGTGGCAGCACTGTCAGTGACAGCAAGTCAGAAATAACTTAGAATGAGGCTCTGGGGCGGACAAATGGTTCTAGGTGCTGGGACACAGGGCCAGTGAGAATGGAGGCAGGCGCTGTAGCAGTTACTTACAAGATGCTTCATTCAACAGCATAAGCAAAGGTTCATCTACCCTCAGATGCAGGTCACAAAACTAGGGACAGAGAAGCCCAACGTGGCGTACACCACACGTAAGAGTATGGCTTATGTCAAGACGGAAGAAAAGGCCAGAGGAAAATACTGAACAAATGACTTTACTGTGTATCTCTGGATTTTCACCTTTGGGCCTCTCTTACCTCCCAAGATTTCAAGAAGGAGTACACGTTACTTCCCAAGCACAAGAATAACCCAGAGTCACTCTGAACAAATGCAGACCTGCAGGGCCTGCCACATGTGGTGCAGCAACCACTCAGTCCTCCATCCACATCCAGCAAACACAGAGCACACATGGAACAAAACCTGCTCTCCCTGCAGACTAGGAAGCTCTGGCCTCAGCAGCCCATGCTGACCGGCAGCTCCGGGGAGGAGAGGGTGGGGTCTGCCAGGAAGCAAAGAGGTATCACAGGCCAGACTGCACCTGAGCTGGCGAGGGAGCAGCCAGCCCCTTGCCCAACCAGCTGAGGAAACACACGTCTGCATTTCTGCCTGTGACTTCATGGTTGCGAGCCCAGCTGGGCTTGAAGCATGGCCCAGGACCTTCTCATCAACATGCTTCTCAGACTTCCATTCTGCTGCTGTGCTGTCCACAAGAGGTGCCCCTCATCCCAGACAGACCCACCTGGTGAGGAGCCAGGAGCCCGCACCCAACTCCCCACCCTGGCGTGTCCAGCTCACCAGTTCACAGGACCACGATGCTGGAGGCTGCACAGCCACCTTAGGTGGCTACCCTCTGGACAACTTCACCCTGAGTGTCCAGGACAGGTGGCTACTTTCAAAGCAGAAACCTTCCTCTGGCTCTTCCACGATGGCCCTTTATGTCCTTCCCATTTCCCCATGTTCCTTCATCCACCTTTTTTTTTTCTTCTTCTTTTGGTTTTACATCAAGTGCTTGCCTGGCACACTCCAAGGCAACTGTGAACTTTTTTGAAGGCTGACCAGGGGGCTGGGGGAGATGGAGTCCCAACTCAGCACAGCAGTGTGGGGGGCCTGGGTTCTGATTTCCTGGCCACTCTGTCACCCAGACATGGAAAGCAGGAACTTGCCTTTCATAAGGATCTGCTCCTTGTTGGCTCAGCATGTCAGAGGCCAGGAAGGGCCGCGCCAGGACTGAGCAGCACTGTGGGGCACCCGGGACTCCCCCACCACGTCCCTAACGGAAGCCTAAAAGGCTCAGGAGTAAAAAAGCCGACAGGAGGGAAGCCATCCCGACACCCACCCTCTCGGCAGCCTCTCTCCAGCACTGCCCACGCCGTCTCCCAAAATGTGGGTGTTTTAAATAGCTACAAAAACTGACACTAATTTATATAACTCCCCCACCCCGTGTATCAGTATTATAAAAAAATACTATGGAGATCATACTCACAGATAAATCTATTTGTTAACTATGTATCTTAAGTAAATGACTGTGAAAATAATTTTCTATATTTAGAAAAAAAATCTGTACTTCAAATTTTCTTAAAAAAAAAGAAAAAGCCTTAAAAAAAAAAGTAGTGAACTAAAATCTGTAATAATTAGAAACTCAGTAATAGTACGTCTGTGGTGTGGAGTCCTCCAGCAGTAACCCTCCTGCTCCGCAGCACAGCTTACTGTGCATTGCCTCCGCCTCTGCTGCTGTGCATGACAAGGAATGAGGGAAGTCACCTAATACTCCCTCAGGACCTGTCAGGTCTCTCGAGTCCCATGTGCTGAGTGGCATCCCCACTTTAAAGATGAGGAAAATGAGGTCACGCAGCCAGAAAACAGACCAACAGAAACTCAAGCCCAAGCCCAGGACTCCCAGGGTCATTCCAGGACAACCTACGTCCATTGCTAGCCTCAATCACCACATGGAAACCTTCCAACCCCTTGGCAGTCTTTCCTGCGATGCTGAGGTCTGCTGGGGGTCACTCCAGCTCAGGTGGCCCTCATATAGCTAATGCTACCTGGGGAAGTGGCTGCATGTCTGCTTCTAGATGTAAGGACATCAGGCCTCCAATTAGGGCAAAGTACTCAGTTTTCCCAAAGCCTCTTGCCCTTGGCTGCAGAGCACCAGGAAGAGGGAGGGCAAGTCCCAGCCTACCTGTGCCCCCAGGAGACAATCCAGCAAGGGCAGCCGCTGGAGACTCTGTAGAGTGTGTGGTGCAGGCACACAGCTGGCATGAATCATCAGATGATGCATCTGCATAGCTTCTGAAACAAGTTTGGAGCCAGGTGGAAACACTCCCTAAGTGACAAGGACACGTTCTAACACTGAACTGGAGAACTCAGCATTACAATCCCCAGAGAGAAGCAGGCCCTGCAACCTCGGGACCCACGGGATCTGCTTTGGGGAGGCCAGCTGTTGAACCCGCGTCTCTGCTGCTTGCATCCAGCACACCTGTCTGAACAGGCAGATGTCACCACCACCTTGCCCTCCTCTGGCTGCTCCTTCTCCTGCACCCCATAATCTGGTACCCTAGGCAGCAATGAAGGCGGTGTCTGGGGGAGGTCCCCTCTCTCCTTCTCACACCCACATCCACTCAGGTACCAAGCCCTGCCACTTGTCCTCCCAGACCTCATTACCACAAGAATTTCCAGCCAGGCTTCAACACCCTCCCTAGGTCAAGGTCCTACTCTATGCTGGGACACTTCCAGTCCAGCCTTGTCTCCAGATGGATTGCCCCCATCACCTCCAATTCCAGCACTCATCCTTCCCTGCAGATGCCATTCAATGCCCTGACTCAGCATCCAACAGTCCCTCAGCCCTCTGGGGACCAACATTCCCACCACCTCCAGCTAGGTCTCTTGCCAACCCTCTCAGGCCCAAGGGTCTAGACCAGCCAAAGCACTGGCCACCATCAGACCCCCATCCCAGCTTCGGAGTATGCAGGGCTGTGCTCCAGCTCAACCCATTCTGATACCCACCCATCCATGGACACCTCTGTCATCACCAAAAGATATGAAAGGTACAGCCTTCCCCAGAAGGCCTCCCTACCACAGCCCACTGCCCAGTGCCATGCCCATTCCCACCCTCACAGGCCCCACCCACAGCACAGATGAGCCTGTCCTGCCCACTGAGCTCTTCAGGAGCTTTGGAGGTCTTCGCCGTGGCTCCCCAACTCCAGAGGCCCAGTACCCACTTCTGCGTCAGCCCTGGGCACATGGCCTTTCTCGGGGGAGAACCGTCTGCCTGGCCTTTCTCAGTCTTGCCTTTTCTCCCTGGCTTGTCTGTCCACCATGCAAGGAGGAGATACATACACCAAGAACAGTAGCATTTCAAGCAAGTGACAGCTCTGGAGAGACCATGACAGAAAGGCCTGCCGCAGCCTCTCCCTTCTGCAAATGGGGAAACTTATTTACTTCCCTGCCTGCTTGAGAAACAGCGGCTGTTCCAAGACAGGGTTTCGTAATGTCTGAATTCTCAGGGAATCTGGAAGGAAGACAGTAAATCTATAATCGGCTACTGTACTTCTCACATTTGCAGTTCACTCACTTGCATTTTCAAATAAAATCCCAAGCCCTCTCATGCTAACAGATCTCCTTCTCCCCTGGTCCTTTACAATAACCGGGGACACAGCCCAGGAAACACACTGGGGTAGGGCCAGGACATAGCACCTTCTCCCAAGGGCGCTGGCCAGAGGCAGGGAGGTTGACAGGAGTGCTGTCCTTCTGGGGTCTTCCCCACCCATGTGAGTTGCTCTAGAAAGGGGCAGTAGAGCCCAAGGACCAGAAACCATCTCTTCTGAGCTTCCCCACAGATCAGGCCAGAGCGGAAAATGCCCCCAGTCCTGCAAAGCTGAGGCAGGCCCCCAGGCCACCATATCCTGCCACCAGACCAGATGACCCCTACCTGCCCAGGGATGTTTTCTCCAACAAAGATTCACTGGGTGAAATGGCAGTGACAGCCATACCCTGCCTGGCTCTCGATCACTGTAGCATCCAGTTGTTTTAAAGGTCAAAAGTCCAGGGAGTGAGTCAAGACCTGGTTGGGCCTGCAGGCTTCGACTGTCCTCCCAGGCAGCTCTGTCAGGGGGAACAAGGCTCATCACCACTCCCAGGTTCTTCCTGCAGGGAGCCTTCCTGAATGACCAGGCTGGGTGCAGGCCCTCTTCTGTGCCTAAGCCCATGTGCTCACCCACACCTAGCCACTGACAGCCTACCGCAGGCTTCTCAGAGAGCCAAGGGGACTGGCGGGGCCAGCACCTATAGCCTGGCCCAGAGAGGCTGCTACACCACTGCTTTGAGAAGAGCCTGCCCCGCCCGCTGGCTCCTGGCCATGAGGGGCTCTCACCTCAACAGCTGGTGAGACTGCACTTGGAACAGTGCAATCAGGGCCTATGGGTCCAGCTTCCTCAGGACAGCACTAAGAAGCAGGAAACGGAGGCAAACTTGCAGCCCTCGCTGTCGTGACAGATGGCTCTTCAGGACACAGGATGAGGACACAATGTCTTATGTCCCACAGCCCTTGCCTCACGACAGACACAGAGCAGGGCTGCTTCCCCAGCCTCCTGGATCCAGCTCACTGCAGCTCTTCTCCGAGGAGCAGGGAGGGGCCATGTGCCCTTCATCATCCTCATCTCTCAGCCCAGCGGGCCTGGCTGAGGGAGGCCAGCAGCCTCCAGATGAGTCCACGGCCTGGGAAACCAGAGGTCCCCTGTGGGTCTCAGTGGGGCATGGGGCTGGGCAAGGCCCAGAGGGGTCTCTAGATGGCCTGAGAGCCAGGCCCACTGCTGTCCCTCTCAGAGGAGTTACCTGGTCCTGAGAAACAAATGGCCTTCAAACCAAACCCCCGAAATGAGCATCTAAAACAATGTCTCCATTTGTATGATTTACAGTTGACATCTAAAATTTCTCATCATAAGTTTAAATACTTGCAGAGGATGTAATTTCCAACATACTGTAAATATTAACATTTTAAACTAAAACTGTTACTATTTCTCTTTTAAATGGATCCAGTGGAATCTAAATACCATAGTGATCTGAGATCCACCACCATCCATCTCAAAATTATATAACCAAGCTCTCCTTGACACCTGGAAATCCCACCACGTTCATTTTTCTTCCTGGACTCTAATTCCCAGCCCGCTTTCCATTGGGATGTTTATGCAATCACAGCACACGCTGGGAAGCCTTGTACTGATTATTCCACAACTGAGCCAAATCATACACATGTGTAGATAATGTTTCTTTTCTTCATTTCTCATGTGACCATAAAGCTCTTCAGTGTCAAAATGTTTCTTCTCATTACAACTAATATTAGGACACAACTGAAAAAACATGACAGAAACATTTAAAATTATACAAATGAGAATCACAGAAAGTACAACTTTACTGGAAACACAACTTTGAGGCGGTGAATGGGACCTTTAAAGTCATTTCCTGTATCCACAGATGAGTATCATCTACTGCTGGAACGAGACAGGCTTATCAATTCTATCTTCATTTTTCAGTTTTCATGGATATGTGTTAAAACCACTTACTCAAAAAAAAAAATGGAAAGAGATCCGTCATAGCAAATTCTTTGGATTCCTGTAGAATCATATGCCAAGAATTACAGTAATCTCTCATCACACATCTTTGTTTTCCATGCTGGGGACTGGCTGGCCCCGGGGGCCCTGTGTGCTAGGCAAGCACTACACTACCACGTGCACCCCAGACCTCTAAGATCACTCTTGATCTGCTATCGGCTGACAACTTGCGCAGTTCCTCTTCCAATTCTGTTGCAAACAAGGAACGGGGACCACCTCCCTGGCCCAGGGTTATAACGATGACTGGCGGGCTTCCTGTCCTGCAGTCCACCCCTGGGTTCAGGCCTGCCTAAGGAAGCAAGAACACGTGGCTCTGCAGATCACCAGTTCCTTAGAGCCAGGTCCAGTGCCAACTCTGTTACTCAAAATAACTGAGTCCTCACACCAATCCTGGGCACAGACAGTAGAATTATCCCCACTTTAAAGCTGAGCAGACTGACACACAGAGTCCTTAAGCACCACCTGGTAAGGATTACACGCAAAGTTCCTTCAGAGTAAATGGCTTCCATGACTGGTACACTGGAGTCCCCATAAGTACTGAACACTGATGAACAGCAGGAAGAGGAATGATTCCATGACCTGGACAAACACTGCAGGACCTTTCCAGGGATTTCAGCCTTGGGTCCTGACCCAGCCCCAGCATCCTTTTACATGTAGCCAAAGGCAGGAACGACAAGCAGGCAAGCAGTTAGTAAGTGCAGCAGCCCACTACCATGCTCGGGAGACCGCCTGCCCAACAGACAACAGGCCCACACAGAGCCCAACACTGCCACCAACCAGCTGAACACCCCAAGAGGTCACTTTGTCCTGAGCCTCAGTTTCCTCATCTCTATAGAGGACGCACCATCACTGGGTGCCTCTCCAGACTGGGAAAGTGGACCTGACACAGCCGATGTGGAGGTGGCTGGTGCAAGGTCACCCTCACCCTCACTACCACCTTAACCAGGGCCCAGAGCCAGGGACTGGGTACACAGAAGCCTAATTTTGAAAAACCAGCCAGGTGACGTGGCTTGCAATTTTTGCAAAGCCTTTCCCAATGTCTTAAAATTTAAAACACCCAGGGGTGCCAAGAGGAGGTGAGGTAGAGGCTTTTTATTTTTAGATGCCAGAGTGGAAAGCGTCCAGTTTGGCCTCATTCTGGTCCTCAGCCACCACTTCCTTCCCCGAGTCATCATCAAAGGAAGAACAGACACATCTTGAAAGACTTCAGAGCCCCTCCTCTGCCCGCCTAGCACATTCTGAAGCAGTGACTCCAGTCTCCTGTCCCACCCATGACTAAGCAGGAAAGGTTCAGCGCAGCCTCCTAGGAGGCCCGGGAAACCTCCTGTGGCCCCTGGTTGTCTCTCACACCCTGTGCATGTGGCATTGTAGTTTGGGATCATGTGAATAGAAGGGTCTGGAGGAGGAACGCCTCTCTTCCTCTGTCAAGAAGGGAGTCTGCTGGTAAGCACAGGCCCTCACTTCCTCCAGGAACCACTCCCAGGAGCGACCCCCCTCCTGGGCCCTTATCAGTGCTGCAGCAAACCACAGGGAAGCCCAGAACTGTCCCTTGCACATCGAGCACCAAGTAGCACCAAGAGTTCCTTGGTGGGTATACATCTGCAAAGGGTTTTCAAGTTAGCCTTCAGAAAGGGCTAAAGCCTCTCCAGCATCCTGGAGAAGAAAATGGTCCACACCCACCTCCTTTGCACACACCTGTGTCTGTGGCAGGCATTATCCATCAACCCCCGTCCTCACCCATGCACACTGAGAACCCCCAGGCAGCAGAGAAGGCCCTGAGACACATCTCTTGGCCATTCCTGAAATGGACAGGGAAATCAAAGTCCACAGTTCAGTTCAGTTGTCAGTCATGCAACTCTACAAAGCCAAGATGAGCCTTCATGAACAGGAGACGGCTGACCAGAGGCTTCCAGAAACTCTGTCTCTACCCCAAAGAAACCTCAGCCCTCTGATGACAAATCAACCCTCATACCACCAGCAGGAAGTCAGGAGGGGCATGCAGCACCCTTCGCCAGAGCTGTGGACATCGTTGCAGGAGCCACCACTGCCCAGTCTGACCCTGAGCAGAGGATGCTCCAGGGCCTCTGTGCTGCCCCTTTGGGCCTGAAGTGCTGAATCTGCCAGGAATGGGGCAGTCGTTCCCAGTGGGCTCCTGACGCCAACCATGGCAGCCTCTGAGAGCTCCCCAGCAAGCTTTCTGGAAGCTTCCTACAGGGGGCCCAGCTCCTCATCAGCCCTGATCTGGTTCCTGGACTGGCTGGCCCTCTCTGCAGGGGCCAGTGACCATCGGTCTCAGTGCCACAAGGTGCCAGGTGTGTCTGTGGCTGCAATGTCCTGCCTGCCACTCACTGCAGGTCTGAAGGTATCTGTGTTTACATAGACAAAAATGCCCCCCTTCCCACCCTCATGAGTCATAACCACAGCAGCAAATACCACCAGCCAGAGAGCACCCAGACAGCCCCTCACTCCAGGCTCTTCTCTGATAGGTCAGACCTCCTGGCTCTCCTGAGACAGATGCTGTCAGAGCCTGTGCATCTACTTCCTGTCCTGGGACAGTTTCTCCATCCAGCCATCCATCCTCCTTCCTTCCTTCTCCCTCCCTCCTCCACCCACCCTTCCTTCTCTCTCCATTCATCCATCCGTTCTTCTCCATCCATCCATCCATTCCATCTATCCTTCCTTCCTTCCTTTTCCAGCCAATGAGCTCCTGGCCCAAGTCCACTCGGAATGAGGCAGAACAGGGTACAGAACAACGGACACCTGCCTGGGCGACTGCTGAACCCTCAATGCGAGCAATACCATGACCCCCAGAACTCCCAAACTGACCCCTAGCTCCTTCCCCAAAAAGACACAGTGACTCTGCATGGCAGCAGCCATCAACCACCTGTGCCCAGCCTGGTGAGGAAATGGCATTTAATCCTCAGGGGAAAGTTACCAACCAGAGTGTGACAAGAGGGCCAAGCACTCAGACTCCTACGGAGTTGGGAAAGGGGAGCACTAGGTCACGCTACCTGGAAGGCGGTCAAAGTGCAGTCTGTACTCACCTGCACCACCTCTATCCCCCGCTTCCTGTGGAGAAAAACAAAGAAAACGCACGTTACTACAGCAGGCAGGAAGCAGAACGTCCACTACAGCTAAAGGCAGGCCAGCGCTGAGAGCCGCCCTGGGAGAGTGGGCACCAGTCTCCATGTCGCCCGACAGCCATGCTCTCCAGGACAGAGATTCTCCCAGCCACCAAGGGCTGGAGGAGAGGGTGAAACTGGCTGAAGTCCCATTAAGGACTCATAATGGCTGTCCTCCCTCTGATCCAGGGGCCAGGCCTTCTTCAGTGGCTCCAGCCTGCATTGTCCCAAGACTCTCCCACCGCCAAATTCACCATGGACACCAGTGCCTCTGCTCAGCTCAACCTCCCCCCATGGCTCCCCATGCCATCCAGCCTCAGGCTGAACTCCTTGGCCTGGCGCCCAGGTGTGCCACAGCCTGACATAGCCTGCTACACCCAACCCAAAACACTCTCACCCATGGGAAGCCACAGGACCCTGATCCCATACCCTTCTCAGGCCAAACGTGTCTCCAGTACCGGCCATCTCTGGCCCCATGGACTCCCTGCCAGTCCCTTGACCCAGTCCACCCACACCCCTCCTAGTCTAAATCTCACGTCCTCCCCCTTTTTCCCCCTCTCCCACATAGTCTCAGGCTACTATCTGTCCCCACATATGCCTGACTTTGCCCACCTATTAAGAGCCTGGGTCTGGGTCTGCCCAGAGCACAGAGCCCTCATCCTCACCCCCCACATTTCCTCCCACAAGCATAGCCAGGGCCCCTCTGTGTGGAACAGCACAGTGTCATCCCACAGCACCCTCCCCAACCCCCTCAGCAACACTCCCACAGACCTTAAGCTGCTACTCTCCCAGCCCTTTGTGCGAAAGCATGGATCACCATCACCTAGGAGTGCCCTGGGTAGGGTTACCAGGATCTGTAGGGACTGAGAAAGACTGAAGTGCATGCTTGTGTGCATGCTGGGAAGAAGGCAGGGCCTCTGACAGCCATTCAAAGAAGCCTGGGACCAGGCAACAGGAACTAGAGTTGACTCCCCAAGCTCTGTAGAGTAAAGAACGTTCCAAGTTTAAAAACTGTGTGCCCCACACCTAGCTCTGGTGCTTGCCTGGCATGTACATGCTCATGAACAGTTGCTGGTAAATGAAGGTATAGACACAGGAAAACTTAGTTCAGCTCCTGGGCCCAGCCCAGTCCAGCACTCTGAGGGTACAACAAATGCCCTTTGGGAAAATCCTGCTGGCATCCAGATTATCCTAGCACATGGCTCTCATCTCTACCAAGCCAACTGCAGTCATTCCAATCAGTCCACATTTTACAACATCTAGTCCTTTAAAAAAAAATTTTTTTAAGAAGGACCCTAGCTTTGGGGCTGGGTTTGTGGCTCAGCAGTAGAGTATTCGCCTCTCACGCTCAAGGGCTGGGTTCGATCCTCAGCACCACATAAAAATAAATAAATAAAGGTACTGCGTCCAACGACAACTAAAAATAAATATTTAAAAAAAAAAAAAAGATCCCTAGCTTTGAAAACAGATGGAACACAAAAATAAGAAAACAACAACAAAAATAATCAAGAGAAAAGGTAGGCTGAACTCTTCAGGGGGTTGAGCTCCCCAGAGTCCCACCAGCCCCACCAGCTCAGAGCTCCTAGAACAGGATAAACTGGAACTTTGGCAAAAAGTGGGGCTTGGTTCCCTTCAGTCCACGTCAGGTCACACACACCTGAACCCTTCCTGCCCGCTGACTCCTCCTGCAGCCCGAGGAGGGAGGGCACAGGCTTCTCGCTGCTCAGGTGAGTAAACAGAAGTTCAGGGGACTCAGGAAGCCAGGAGCTGGCCAGAGCCAGGTCTGCCCCACCTGCACTCACAGCCAGGTGTAACACAGTGGGCGGTGGCACCCAGTGGGCTAGCACCTCCGGCCTCCAGGGCCACATTGTAAGGGGATGAACAGGGGACACTGGTGGAAAACCACGTCCCCTCTGGTAGTGGAGCCCAGTGCACTACCCCACCTCCTCTTGGGAAATAACACGTCAGGCAGGGCTTGTTCCCTCATCGGAAACTTCTGAAAAGCAAAGGTACCAGCAACCTCGAAATCCCCAGGAGCAGGCTCCTGAAATCCTGCCATAACCAGAAAGTTCAGAAAGAGAACTGTGAAGCCAAAGGGCAAGAGGGAGAAGGGAGGGACGTGGGGAACAGAGGAACAGTACCAGCTGCTCTCTCTTGAAAACCCTAACTCCACCGCCCACCTTGTCACCCTAGACACACTCAGTGTGCAAAATACTTCAGACTCGGGGATCCCACTGCCAACCCGTCTGTGATTGCAAAAGGTTGGTAGTGAACTACATGTCCCCAAGAGGTTCCACTAACAAACCACATGCCCGAAAGAACAGCATGAAGCAGTAGAAAGAACAAGGAAGCCCTCCCTGCGCCCGGGAGGAGAATCACATCCACAAAGCTGCATGTGAAAAATGCAAAACCCTGTGTGCTGGACACAGCCATCGGTGTGAAGAACAGCAGCCAGGACGAGAGGGTGTGCTTGTGTGTAAACAGAACAAACTAAAACAACTCCAAGAAAATGACCACAGCTCGGCCAGCGAGAGGGCAAAGGCAGGGTGGAGAAGACGACGTCCGTTTCACCACGTCCCTGAATTCTGGCAGAGTGCCTACAGCATATTCTCAAACTCTAGGAAAAGAGTTCTTAACGATTTTTAAAATAATAGGTGAAACCCTGGCTGCTGGCTGGGTCTGACATTAAGATGATGCCTGTGAAGGCACAGATCCGACCACCAAATGAAGGATGAAGCCAGGCGGCGGAGACTCGGATTCCAGAGGAAGGCAGGAGGCCTCCACAGACTGCTCGCAGAGGGGCTGGGCGGCACCCTCGGCGGGGCCTCCGCACTGCGGGTGGACACTCGGCAGACTCTGCGCCCACCGGAACACCTGGGTCCTGGGAAAACGCCAGAAGGGAACACGCTGCAGTGGCTGGTGGCAGCAAGAAAGAGGTTTGCTGGTTTTCCTTTCCACTGCCCTGTTTTCTGTATTTTCTATATGTTACTTCAACACCACAGAAAAAAGTGACAATAGAGTTAAAGCTTAATAATTAAAATATTTATTAAAACCCAATGCACCTGGTACCTCAGTTTTCTCGGGCCCAGCTGTGCCGCCATCCCTAAGCCACCTACCCCCATGCTCTCCCCTGTGACATGGGGAGAGTCCTAGTACCCATCCCATGGGACTTTGGAAGACCAGGAGTTCAGGCCCAGCGCATCACCAGGCCCATATCAGCAACAGACTCTGCTTTTGCTCCTATCCACATGATTCTGAGGGCCTGCACCCTGACGCCAAGATGCCAGTCCTGGTCCTCCTGAGGACGGGTCCTGGGGGACTGTCAGCAACATAAGTGGCCCTGCCTCCTAGTGGCCTGAATCTAGACCAGAGACCAAACCAGGAGAAATGGCTGAAGGACCTAGGCAAGGACAGAGCCCTCTTGCTGGAATTTCAAGATTTGGTCCAGCCTAGATCTAGTCCTCTCTGGATCTGCACCTGCAGGTTTCTGCTTAAACTAGTTTAAGATGAGTCTCTGTCACTGGAGGCTGAACAACAGGGGCTCTCAATGAAGTGACAGCAGCTTCCACTTCCTGAAGATGACAAAAATTATCCAGGATGACCTGTATTGAGGCAGAGGGACAACAGTGGAGTCCAATAAAGAGAAACAGAAAAAAGAGAAGTAGAAAGAGTGATGTAAGATTCAGAAAGGCACCCTCGGTGCACACCACAAGGCCCTGAAAGCCCCAATGCAAGGCCACTGGCCGTGGCATCCGGAAGGCCAATGCAGGTCACTCTGGGATGACAGAGTCCGTCACACACAGCCTGCCTCACAGCCCGGGAGGACAGAAGGGTGCAGGGCCCGTGAACATCAGCATCAGCAGTAGGAGAGGGAGGGTCCCCTCTTGCTAACAAGGTGAATGGCCTGCTAACAGCTAAGAGAATTCCTGGCAATCAGAGACAGCAGAGCAGCCACCAAAGAATAGTGAGGTTTGTCCAAAAAGGATCCCACAGGTTCAAGAACTGCTTTCTTGCCATATCCAAGGTTGGAGCCACTGTCTCCCTCCCAGGCACAGCTGAGGACTGCCCACTCCAGAGCCCAGCTGCCACTACAAAGGACAACCCAGCCAGGCCTCCCAGGAGCCATCTCACAGCAAGAGGGATCCGCTGGAAACACTGTGCCCCCCCACCCCTACCTGTGGGCAACAAAAGCAGCTGCATGCACCACACCCCAAGTTAACAACCACCTAGGGAAGGCAAGGGTGTGATTAGGAAAACAGGAGGCCAGGAAACCTCACCAAACAATTTGTAGCACGGCTTGGTAACTGAGATTTCAGTCACCCAGAATAATAGGGCCCTTTAGCACTTCAAGGTACCAGGCATGTGGGGAACGGTCCTGAGTTACATCCCCCACCTTTCTCTGCCTACAAAGGCAGGGGTCTCTGCATGCCACCCAGAGCCCACAATGTCTCCCAAGGACCTGGGGTTACTGATAGGAAACAGGGCCTCCTCCCTTACCCCTGTGTGCAGAGGGAATGCCGCAGTCCCAGCACACCCCCACCCCCTCAAGTCAGCTTCTCTGGAGCAGCCTTCCTAGGTCTCCAGCCTCAGAGGCCCCACACCCAAGCTTCCCTGCCCAGCACTGAGCACAGAGCAGCGGACTCCCTGGCTCCACAGCACTGCCCACTCCTAGGTTCACTACTCAGAGGCAGACACCAGCAGTGGCCACCAGTACCAGTATTCCTCCTCCTAGATGCTCAGTGCCACCGCACTGCATCTGCTACACCCCACCACAGAGCCAGGCATAGCCACAACACTTGCTCTGGTCAATGACATGTGATCAGAAGTGACACTTCCAGGAAGCAGCACTCAAGAGCCAGTGCAAGGCCCTCCAGCCAGTCCTCTCAGCCTCTCGGCAGTGTGGGGGCACAAGGGTGCCACCAGCCACCAAAGCCAGCCAGACCTACTGCTGGAAACAACCCTGGCTGAGCAGCATCAAAGCCAGGCTGGGGTCCAGAAAGAAACCAGTGACCAAGAGAACCTGCGGCCAGGTCTGGTTCTCAACAGGGGCAACTTGCTCCCCAGGGACATTTAGGAAGGCCTGAAGATATTCCCAATTGTTGCGCTGGAGTGAATGCTGTGGGCATCTAGTGTGTGGAATACACAGACAAAACCCTAAAACAGCATCATCTGGACTAAAATGACAATGGTGCTGAGGCCAAGAAGATACAACACAGGGCTGCTGTGGAGCAGCCGGCAGCCCTGGGGGTGGCAGACCCACAGGGGGCAGCCCTGGGGGTGGAGATCCACTGGATCAAGCCTTGCTGTTTCAGACCCGGGGGTGTATCTGCCTCTGCAACCTACCTGACCTTGCCTGACTATTAAACACCCCTCATCGAGCAGGGCTTGTGCCTGTCTGTATCTCCAATTTCCTAGCTCACTGTACGTGGGCATTTGAGAGAAGGCAGCACCAGGCCTTCCTCTCAAACCCTCCCAGAGGGACTCGCTTCTCCAAAAACACCAGGTCCATGCCTCTGTACAAACTGTCCTGTCCACTGGAGTACCTATCCCTACCTGGCAATCTCCAGGTCATCCAATGAGACCAGCTCCAACACCATCCTCACCAAGGGACCCTTTCCTGCCCTGTCCCCTGCCACAGCCATCCCACGCTGCAGACAGTGAGCCCCCAAGGCTCAGAGACTGTCTTTATTTCAGCTCCCTAAACTACACTCCCAGCCCCCCAGTGCTGAGCTCAGCCCAGAGCCTGGCTGCCTGCTCCCCCATGGCATCCTGCTTCCCTGGCCCATTATTTTGTAATTTGGATTTTCCTCCCACTGACAATGCCAGAAACTGAAATGACCCAACATAAAGACAACATATGAACAGAATTTTCAAAGCCAATACAAACATCTGAACTGTTTGGACAGCTCCAGAGTAGAACCAGATAAACTGGAAGCTGCCATATGTCTTTTATGGGGGCAGGGTCCTTCCCTCAATTGGTCAGACACCACCAACCTTAACGAGAGACCCTACCTAGGCTTGGTGCCCCACCAGAGGGAGGCAGGCTGGCCCTACAGTGCAGCCTGAGTCAGGACCAGATCTCAGACCTAGACAAGCTGGTGGGGCCCCTAGAAGCAGCTGCTGGAACCCAGCGTGGGGGAGGGCAGCCAGTGACTCCCCTCCTGGGTGGGCCTCCTGGAGAGGCACTTGGCAACCCCACACTTGGTTTTCAGGACAGAGTCTCAGGCTGACAGAGTGGGCTGCAGAGCGCCCCAGGACATACTATGCGGTACCTAAGTGCTGCTGGTTCAAGCCAAGAGCAGATATTAAGTCTGTCCCTTAACAGTGAAAACACATCCGCTTTCTAATACAAAAGTTCTCTACCTGAAATCATTTTGGGTCTTGCAGGTGCTGTAATTTTTTGTTCCCCTAATTAGGGATGGTTCCTGGAGGAAGAGGCCAGGGACGTTGGAAGTCAGGTTCAGGCCTCCCCCACCTGCTCCAGCAGCCTGCCAGGCGCAGACACAGCCCACTCTGTTCTCAGCACTCTCTTAATCCCAAGAATGCCAAGTTGGTTTTAATCTCAGGCTGGTGAGGTAAGCTTCTGCAGGCGGGGAGAATGCCCCTGAGCTGGCATTTCCTCCCTGGGACTCCAGGGACTGAGAAACCTGCCCTCAAGGCTGCACCCCAGACACTGAG
This sequence comes from Marmota flaviventris, assembly GCF_047511675.1. Classification (NCBI taxonomy): domain Eukaryota; kingdom Metazoa; phylum Chordata; class Mammalia; order Rodentia; family Sciuridae; genus Marmota; species Marmota flaviventris. The sequence goes on along the minus strand of NC_092499.1, from coordinate 12,632,397 downwards.
CTTCTGCGCTGCTGGCTGCCGCGGCCAACACACCCTACAGTTGGAAGCACCCTGCAGCCCTGAGCTCCAAGGCCTGGAGAGGATTCTCCAACCACTAAGGTTTAGGAGTTCCCTACCTACCCTACTACTGAGCCGCCAACCACAGGCACAGAGAGGTTTCCCTGGCTAATTTTCATCAAACATTTGCTGGGTTCCTCTGTGGAATCCTGGGCTGGCCCAGGTGCACAGGGGCCCCTAGGCCACAAGTCCTGCATAGAGATGCTGATGGCCACAGGGAAGGTGGGTGAGAGACGAGCTATGCACTGGTGTGTATGCCACAGGCCCTGAGTACAGCCAACATCGGGGCAGCAGGAGGCAGAGGCAAGGGTTCAGAAGGGTGCTGATGGAGAGAGCTGCAGGCAGGGGCAGGAGCTTCCAGGGTGTGACCGGGAGGCCTCCAAGTGCCACACAGTAGGGCAAAGGCCAGATATCAGGCACCAAGGTTTCCTGGGCCCCTCTCACCACATGCGCCAATTGCTATCAATCAAAGCAAAGGTGAGAGTCAGCCCTGCTGCCACCTCAGAAAGCTCACACCAAACGCCCTATCTAAACAATTCCCTCTCGGACATCCACAGATGGCAGGCAGGAAGGCCATCCCGAGGAATGCAGGGGCCACCTTATCCTCTGGTGGATGAGGCAGGGAGCCAAGCAGCCTGATCTGATACCATGTAGTCATACACACTCTGACCTTGACCCAGCACTGCCCCCTGGGCCCTGAAACAGGCAGTGGGTATCAATGCTGCAAGCACCTCCTGCTATGGCTGTCAGGGATAGCCACAAGCAGACAGACCTGAGTCCAGGACTGAAGAGGTCAGTGAGCGGCCTTCCTTCTGGAGGCTCTGGGAAGCACCTATCCGCTCCCATCCTTCTTCATTCTGGAGGCCCTCGGCTGTCCTTGGCTGCTTGGCTGCTGTCCTTGCTGACTGACCTCCGCCTGCCCTGCTGCATCTCCGGTTTCCTCCTCCTCAAGACCTGGGCAAGTGCACTGGGACGCCTGGGTAACCCAGGGCCATCTCCCCATCTCAAGACCCTCAGCAATCATCTCTGTGGCACACTGTGCCCTCTTACCCCAAGCACAGGTGCTGAGGGCTGTCTGCCTTTGGTAAGGACTGGCAAGGGCTTTGTTCCAAGTGCCACAATGCCAAGACTCCTGCAGCTCTACCACCCCACAAAACTGTCGCTCCCTAAAGTGTCCACGTTTGAGAAAGGGACAGGTGAGGATATGCCCAGGAGTTCACCAGGACCTCCACGGGCCTCACAGAGTGCCTACGGGGTTCCAGAGGGTGCTGGTTCCAGACACTGCTGCAGGGGTCCTCGATGGCAACAGCAGGGAGGAGGAACCAAGGATCAGGGAAGGGAACAGGGACTGGGTAATGAATGCCTATGGCCCAGGAGCACTGGCTGTAAATTGGGGAGAGGGTGAAAATCCTGATCCTTAGGTCATCTTAAGGTCTAGAAGAGATGCCCAGGACAGCCACACCCAATCCTAAGGCCACCTGGATCCATTGAAGGGCACCTCCCCTAGCCCTGCCAAGTGCTCTGAGCAAGAACAGGCTTCAAACATAGAGTCTGAGCCTGAGCCCTTGGGCCTGAGTCCCAGGCCCAGAAAGGCCAGCAGGGGCCGGTTGAAGTCCCCCACTCATAGAACTTTAGCAACAGGCATCACTTACTTCATCTGATGACCCTGAGCCCTTCGAATTTCAGGGAGGATTCCTAGGGCCTGAGTGTGACCCACACAAACACAAGGCCAACACCAGTAACACTCCCTCATTCCCACCCACCCTGCTCTCCCCAAACCAGGCAGGAGAAGGGACCAAGGACATCTCCAAAGATCCCAGAAGGGCCCAGAGCACCAGGCCTGGCACAGGCACTCTGCTCACATTTACCATCCACAGCGACATTAGCGGAATAACTGTCACATTTTTTCTAGTGGAGAGATTCAGAGCAATAAAGAATCCTGCCCAAGACTCCCAGCAAGCAAGAAGAACCACAGTCCAAATTCAGGCCTGTCAGTCAGCAAAGGCCCCCTGGTCCCACAACTCTGTGCGACTGCCCTGGAGAAGCAGGAGCCCTGTGTGGCAGGGGTCTCTCCAGGTCTGCTGGGGGTGAGGCCTTTGGATCTCTGGGAAAGGACTATTCTGGACAAAGCTCCCTCTCCTCCGCCACCCACCATTGCCCCAAGTGCGAAATGAAATCCTTCCTCAGACCCTGGGCCCCAACAGGCCAGGGAGATGGGCACCACTGCCCTGGGTCCCCAAGAGCTGAGAGCATCCCCTAAAAGGCCTAAAGGTAAAGGGCTTCAGGGCACTTCCTACAGGGTGTGTCTGGCCTCAGCCATCCAGTACCACAAAGACTGGCTGTGCCTGTGTCACCTGAGGCCCAGAAGCAGGAGGTCTGAACCCCCATTCCTCCCCTTCTACAGGCTGCCAGCTCCTTCTGATGACAAAGTCAGACTCTCCAAGCAGAAGGGACTCTTCTGATGAAGCAGAAGGGGCTTGGAATCAGAATGAGCTAAACCTCAGGAAGAGGCTGCCAACTCTCAGGGGAAGGATGTCAGGGCAAGTGGTGAATGACCCATGGTGGGAGGAATCCAAGCAGACTTCAGATGCCCAGAGAGGGGAGATGAACCCATGCAGAAGGTGGCAGAGATAACATTGCTGGAGTCTTACTCCAAAAAGAAAAATCAGCCGGATCACAGTACTGCAGCCAATGAAAATGCATGGCCAGCTACACCTCTAGAAGAGGTGGACAAACCTGGGGCCAAAGAGGACTCCACTGCCAAGAGTCAAGGGTCCAGGGCCAGCTCCAAGCAGGTGGGCACATGCCCCAGTCTTTAGGCCTTGCCAGACTCTGCAGCTGGGAGTCATGGCAACAGGCCCCAAATAGCTGAAATAATCCTTTAGAGCCCCACATGGAGGGGTCACAGTAGTCAACAAGCCAATGCCAAGAGCCAGGCCCCTGGGCAGAAATGGAAAATACCAAAAAGAGGAATATCTAATTCCAATCAGAAGAGAAAAGGGAAAACCATATGTGAGCTGGCCAGAGGCACAGACCTTGCCCTGAAGGCCTCCAGGGGGTCTCCCTGCTATGCCTGCACACCCGCCCTCCAGTCAGCAGCCTTCTAAGTTGAAAACTTGACTCAGCACACTCTCTGCCCAGTCACGCCCTCCTGAGGCGCTTCCCTTGCCACGGGTATTCAAGCCCTGCAAGAGGTGCTCACCTCCCCACCAGGCATTCCCACCCTACCTGCTCCTTCCACACCTGACCCAGCCATGACCCAGCCCTGACCCACAGAGGCTTCCTTCACATCTCCCAGCCACCTGCCCGCACCCTTGGCCCCTCTGTCTGGAATGCCCCCCTTGCCCACCACACTCAACACGGAGGCCTCTCCCAGGAACAGCCCCCCACAGCAGGGCAACGAAAGAGAAGGGCCAAGGAGGGCTGGCGGGGCACCAGCCTAGGACCTAGAAGCCAGCAGTGGTACATTCCCCTGACCCGGGCTCCTCCCCAGCCCAGGTCTGTCCCACCCTTAACCCACTTCCCTAGACCAAGAACCAGTGAGTGTGCAGCACCGACCCCAGCTGTCAGGACAAGAACTTAAGAGAAGGGAATGAACACAGGTCACCACGGGTGAGGTCAAGGTTGGTCAAGGTTCTCCTAAACTAACTCTTCCGAATAACCCTCTGGCCACCTTTTGACCCAAGGCATGCGGGCATTTGTTTCCTGCATGCTTCTCAAGCACCTACTCTGTGCCAGGCACAACTTCACTGCTGGGGACATGACCATGAAGACTGCAGAAAGGGTCCCTGTCCTCCAGTTCACAGCACAGAGGGAAGATAAACAAGGACACAGCGTGGGACACAGGCTGGAAGGTCTGCAGGAGAGGCTGAGGCAGAGGGCAGGGCTGCACAAAGGTCTTGCAGGGAAGGCAGGTAAGGAGCTTCCAAGATAGAAAAGATCCCAGTGGCTGGGCTACATAGGGAGGGACAGGAGGGACATCGCAGGGCCTGAGGGGTGGGATTGCCTGGGCCCAGAAATTCACCTGTGCTTAAGCTCACCTGAACTGGGCTTACTGTCATTTACACCAAAAGATCCTGGCCACTCCAACATCCAAACTGAAATGACATATTCCAGCATCTTCTCCACCAATCTGAACCTCCTATCTTGAAAACAGAATCCACCACCCATCCTACCCATCCTGTAGCTCACGTCTGAGTCTGGCCTCATCCTCCACATCTCCTGTCCCTGTGCCCTGCACAGCCATCACAGAAAGGTTTCATGGGGGCATCCTGGCAGCCAAGGGTTGGTGGTCCCTTCCCAGGCTGAAGGAAAGGCAGGAAGAGAAAAATAGATGCCTCTCAGCTGAAGAAGGAGGGAGAATCCCCAACAGTGCGACACTGGCTGGCTGATTGCACATAATTGTGAAGGAAAAACGTTTTTTAAAATTAGCTTTCCAAATGCAGATATAATTCCAAGTGTCCCTTGCAGTGTGATTACAGCGGCAGTCCAACAAATGTTTTACCATCAGCACAGATTGCTCAGGCCCCTGCAGGCAAAAAGTAACAGAGCCAACAAAGGCGCCAGGGCCAGACAGCTCGAGAGAAGCATTTCCAGCTGCCTGGGCAGCACCAGCTGGGGGCCCAGCCTCAATTCTGCACGTCTGGCTCAGGGCCCCTCCAGGAAGACGCCAGCATGCCTTCCCTCTTCCTTCCTTTCTTTTTTAGTTTTAGGAGCTCTGGCAATCAGACTCCAGAGCAACCAGTTAGTAACAAGGGTAGCCTCACTGTGGACCTCCTGGGACTCAGTTTCCCATCTGTGATCGGGCACCACTGGAGGAATGAATGGTGGCTGACACAGTCCCATCCAAATCCCACCCCTCGCCCATCAAGCACCCAAGGCAGCAATGACCTGCAAGTGGAAGTTGAAGCCCAGAGGCCACTGGGGCCATTCGGCTAGCTGAGGAAGAACAGAGTTCAACCCAGCTCTGCCCAAGCCCAAATACATACTCCTCACATGGGATCCTTGTTCCGCTCTGGGAACAATGAAAAAAGTGCCACTCTGGGCTTCTCAGGCCTCCACCCCTGGGAAGAGCCAAAGAACCAGAGCACACCCTGGCCCCCGATGCAGCTCACCCTCCTGACCTTAGCGCTTGGCCCTCTTGAAGACTCTAGATTGGGGCCTCCATCTTAAAACATCACAGGTGCTAGCTGGCCTTCATTCCTCCCCTCTTCCCTGGAGATAACTTCTGGCTCTGGCCCTCCCCCTCACAGGGTCCTCCATTTTCTACAAAGGAGAACCAAGACCCAGAACTGAGGGGCTTTTTGAGGTCATAGGAAAACCAGGCAGAGATTGAGAAATTGTCTAAGGCATCCACTGGCACATCCGATCCCACTAGCACCCGTGGAAGGTCTGCCACAGCCCCATCTAAGAGGAAAAATCAAGGTTCAGAGAGGTAAAGGAATAAGTTCATGATCCCCAACAAGGGACCAGAGGGCCAAGATTTTCCACCCAATAGACCAGTTCCACAGCAACCAGAATACTCCTCCTCTACTGGACTTTATTTTTGGATGTGATGATGCCCTTTTCTGATTTTTTTTTTTAACATTTCCTTAGTTCTTAAAGATCACACAAAAGCGGGGCTGGGGTTGTGGCTCAGCGGTAGAGCACTCGTCTCGCACATGTGAGACCATGGGTTTGATCCTCAGTACCACATAAAAATACATAAACAAAATAAAGATATTGTGTCCATACATAGTTTAAAAAAAGATCACACAAAAGCATTTACATATGAAATCAGATATTTGGAATTCACCTCAAAGAACTACAAGTAAATAAAATAGCAGTCATAAGTTATAGTGACTATCACTTGGTATCAAGGAGGTGCTATGGTGCTATTATTCTTTCTTTTGTATATGTTAAAAATTTTTCCATAGAAAAAGAATAAAAATTAAACTTAAAATGAACTTTTCCTGGGGCTAGCAGCTCAACTTAGGGGCAGAGCAAGTGCTTACTGTGTGCAAGGGCCTGAATTCAATACTAGCACTAAAAAAAAAAAAAACCAAAAAAACTAAAGACTATAAACAAAGAATGTTTACACTACACTGCTATGTGCCAAAAGCAGAAACCAAAATGCTACATGTACAATGATTTCAACTCTATGACAGTTAGATACAAAAAGGGAAGAGAATATACAAAAAGGAAATGTGTATGGGTGGGGGTGGAGGAACGATCTGTCCTTTCAAATTTTTCTTCCATGATGTTAAACTATCTTGCAGAAGACAGAACATTTCAGGGAAAACATGACACCCTTTCGTTTCCTACTGAGGCACGGCACAAGTCAGGGGCTGGCTGGGGGCCCTTCCCAGAAGCACCCTGGGCTCCAGGGTATTGCTGGAACTAGGGAGCAGCTGAGAAAATGGGACTAACTGGGCAGTGGAGAGGACCTCACCAGCCCTCCACTGGCCACATCTTCTCACCCTGGCTGGCAGGAAGATAGGGAGGAGATACTGACCAAGATGGGTCCTCGCTGGTATAAGGGCCACACCCACAGCCCTCCCTTTTCCAGCTGGAAGATCAGTAACGATCACCAGCTCAAAAACATATCTTCAAGCTGGGTGCCATGGCACATGCTTGTAATCCCAGCAGCTCAGAAGGCTAAGACAGGAGGATCATGAGTTCAAACCCAGCCTCAGCAAAAGCAAGGCACTAAGCAACTTAGCAACACCCTGTCTCTAAACAAAGAACAGGATGTGGCTCAGTGGTGGAGTGCTCCTGAGTTCAATCCCCAGTACCAAAAACTATATATATAAATCTTCAGTGGGGGGCGGGGGGGGGGGGGGGAATTATAAGGGTAAATTATAATCAGACCATCCATATGCATAAGAAACCATCTCTATCAAGCCATCCTCATCTCCTGTGATCCCTCAAACTGCCTCCCAATTGGGTACTGGTACCCGTTTTACAGACTAGGACAGGGGGCTCACGCATGCCCTGGGCTGATTGAGCACTCCTAACAGCCTTCTCTAGCACAGCACCTGTACTAAGGGTCACATGCACTAGGAGCAAGAGGCATGGGGACCTGTATATGCTGAAGCCCCTTCCAGGCTTAGGGGATGAGCCTCATACTACCTACCTCCTCTAAAGTGCCTGGATGATATGGACTGAATGTCTGCATAACCCCCAAAACTCAAAAGTTTGAAGCCCTAATACCCAGAGTAATGGTATTTGGAGGTGGGGGTCTTTGGAAGATAATTAGGGTCAGATGCAATCAGGAGGAGGGTGCCCCCAGTCCCCCCATGGACTCATTAAGAAGCCAGGATATCGTCACCAGGAGCCAAGTCTACCAGGCCCTGATCTCTGACTTCAGCTCCCAGAACTGCAGGAACTGAACGTCGATGGCGTTTGTTACAGCAGCCTAGGCTGAGACGAGGGAAAAGAGCAACCATGAGCTTGGGGCGGGCCTAGTCCCCAAGAGGAGACTGACAAGGGGTTTGTTAGAGCCTGAGGCTGTATGAGAACAGCAAAATAAAGCTATATTCACATTATTTCCTGGCCACTGAGAGCTCAAAGTGAGTGCCAATATGGAATCATCTATAAGCTTTGTTAAATGAAAAAGTTAGCACAGGAGAGCCATATTGTATGTGTGTGTGTGTGTATGTGTGTGTACGCACACGCACGCGTGCACATGCTTTCCTGTACAAAGACAGCACAGGTCTAGAACACACAAGAAGGTGGCAACACATTGCCTCTGGAGACTGGGCTGGCGAGAGGGACACTTGCTTTTCATTTCATGCCCCTGATGTGCTGTGCTCTGCAATCATGCTCAGTACTACTTTTTAATAGAAGCTGTCCAGTGCTATTCACAAATTGATCATTAGCCTGCCCCTGAGACTTCTGCAATTTTTTTATTTTTTTTAGTTGTAGATGGACATAATACCTATATTTTATTTATTGCATTTTTATGTGGTGCTGAGAATCAATCCCAGTGCCTCACACATGCTAGGCAAGCGCTCTACCGCTGAGCCCAGCCCCAACCCAGACTTCTGCAATTTTATGGGTCAGGTCTCCAAACTTGTCAAGTTTGTTTCCATTTCCAGTGCTGTTTTCATCAGCAGATAGATAGAAGACCCCTCACAGATTCACACAACAGACCCAGGCACTTCCCTGGGGTCTTTCCACTGTCCACTCAGCAGTCCTACCGGCTTAATGGAATTGACAGGCAGCAAATTCATTTCCCAGGGACCTGAGCTTGACCCTTGCATGCGGACATCAGTGCAGGCCCACAAGCTCTCCAATCCCAATCCCTGCCTCCCTGGACAGCTCCTAAAGACCCAAGAGGCTACTCTGGGGAGGACAAAGGTCAGAATAGCCCTGCTGTCCATGGTGGCCACAGCAAAGGGGAAGGCTTTGAGCAGTCCTTCCTTCCAAAGCTTTCCCACCAGCACTGCCTCTACCTAGCTGCCCCTGACATGGTCATCCCTAAAGAGATCCAAGCCTCTAAGAATCTGGACCAACAAGCAGAGGTACCCCCCAGAGGCCAAGCAAGCCTCAGGCAAGAGGCCTTGAGCAGTTTCTCCTCACTCCTCCCACTGGCTCCAGAAAGGACCCTGAGGAACCCAAACTCCTAGCCAGGCTCAACTGCCATGAGCCTTCTCCCAGCCTCCGGTCAACTCTCTTTGCCTGGGGCCCTCATGACTGGCCCTGAGGATTGTAACAGCCTGGGTTAGTGGCCAGCAGCCGTCCAATGACCACTTCCTCCCCCTTCCAGGTGGAAACACTCTCAGGGTGTCCTCCCCACACTTCCTACCAGGCCTGTTCAGCTGGGGGAGGGCCAGGGTCAGGCTTTGCACATGGCTACAATCAAGTCACAGACCTGTCAGAGGCCCTCCCTGGACCAGCGCCCCCTCCAGCTCCAAGAACCCCCCAATCGATCAGCCACAGCTGCTCCTGGCTCACAGAGCCCTCAGCATCCTGGCAAAAAGAGACCTCAGCTCTCCCTGAGTGGGGACAGGGCCAAGCAGCAACAGGCTGATTGTGTTTACATAACAGGAGACTGTTTCACTCCAAAACACTTCAGTGTCAAAACACCAAGGTTCCCCACAGAGACAGAAGGCCAGAGAAGACATCACCCTTCACCCTGAGCCCCAGGGAGCCTATCCCCAGGCCCTGGAAAATGCCACCCTCCAAGGTAGGGGAGGGGCAGGACTTTCTCCAGGATGCCCACCCACTGGCTTCTGGGCCAAGACCCTCAGAATCTGCCTTTGTTGGCCTGGCCACAGCAATAAGCCAGAACCGGGTTTATTTGAGGAGAAAGGCAAAGGCAGGAGTCTCAACATTCGGCTCCAATTTGTGGGGGTACTCTCCCCTTTCCTCTTGGGAACAGTGTCCTGGCCCTGGACAATACGTGCACACCCTCAGGCCCCTACCCTGGTCTTCGCAATCCCTGTAAAAAGCTGGAAGCCATAGAAAGTAGTACCTGCCCTCCTCCTGGCCCCCACCAGCCACTGGAACCAGAACCAGGGAGTCCATCCACCTCCCCCTGGCTGCCACATTCACCCCACTCCCTCCAGGAACAGTTCCCAGCTTCCCTCTGGAGATTTCGCCTAGCTCCACACCCAGCCCACCCCAGTGCATAACACCCCCAGGCCCAGCACCAGCTTCAGAGACAGGCACTGGCTGAGGCTGACAAATCAGAATGAGTCCAGGTCCCTATGCACCTAGGGCCTAGGGTACTGGCTTGGAGCCAACTTGCCCAGCTCTGAATCTCAGCCAACCACTAGCTGTGGGAACCCCAGCAAGTCTGGTTAGGAAACTGGGGTACTAAACACACCCGACAGAACTGTGGCACAGATCATGAGAGAGAGTGCACAGCGCCTAGCCCAGGGTAAAGGTCATTGTGAGCACTCATGGTGCACCACAACATGGGCCTGAGAACGAAGCCACAGTGGGAGAGAACAGGAGAGCACAGACACAGGTCCAAGGACCAGCACTGAGCCCCTGAATTCACCTATGCTCAAAGCCAGAACCCTCCAAGAATTTAGCACTTACGGGAGTCAATCCTTCGCCCTTTATCACAAGATCCTGTGGCACTAGGTCTCTGTTATAACCTATCACCCACGGCTTGCAGGAATCAGCCATACTTGCCTCTTAGCTGGTTGACCTTATCCTGATGACTCACCATGTCTGCTGATTAGTGGAGAGGGAGAGGACAGAGGACACAGCAGTGGGACCAGGTCTGCAGCCATCTACAAGGTCTCATTTTCTGGGCAATCCCAGCCTGCTGCTGATGCAAAGGCACACCAGAACTACCCACATCCCAGTGGCTGCCCTAGGGAAGGTGACAACCACCCACTCCCCCAACCCTTTCCAGGAGAGCATCCCAAAGGCAAAGAATTCCTAGCAAAGCTAAAGGAAAGACCCTGACAGGAGGGGGCTACCAACCAAGTCCACTGACGGAAACCACTTGCACCACTTAAAATCTCGCAGCCCAGGGACAACTCGGCAGTTTTGCTACAGGCACCTGGTGGGATCCTCAAGCTCAGGAAGCACTTTTCCCACCAGCAGGGGCACCCTGCCTGCTTATTTACAAGGCTAGAAGCTGGGCCAGGACCTGCCACCCCACCCCACAGCTTCAGCCCACTGCAAAGCAGCCAAGGGCGCTGGGCACCCAAATCTCCTTGAACACAGGGTAGAGGTAAGGACTAGGTGTAGGAAACAGAACTTCTTTCACACTGGACTCCACACCGCGGCCCAGGCCACTCTAGGGAGGCGACAACAGGCCTCTGACGGGAGAGCCAGCATCTCCTTTCTTTTTCAAGGTTCCCAGTACAAAAGTTAGGACTTCCATAAAATCTTAAAGTAAGTCAGCTTTAGGGTCAGCAAGACCAGCTTCTAATCTAAGCCACCCCTGCAGGCTCTACAGCTTGGGGCTCACAGCACAGTCCTCCAGAGTCACTGTCCCACTCATGTAAGGCAGTGAGGATGCAGGGCACAGAGGAAAGTCCACCTTGCAGAGAGAAGACAACAGACCACCACCATTTTATTCCTCATGAAGAAACCCTGAGCCCAAGGTCCTGATGGGATCAGCCTGGCGCACTGTGGCTTAACGACTATCCCAGAACTCTCACCAGCCGTCCCTGTCCCAGGAGCTCCCCGCACCCAGCAGGCACTTGGTGTGTGAGCATGGGAAGGAAGGAGTGGGGTGCCTTTCAAAAGAAGATGCTAGGCCCACCCCAGATCCCTTCCGGGGGTGCGTAAGCACAGGCACCAGCAGTAGGAACAGTGACCCAGTGTGGGTACTCCAGTGTGGGGTCCAGATGTTTCCTCACCTCTGCAGCCCAGCCCTGGCTGCTGAGTGGAAATAGGGTGTGAAGCAGAAATGAAAGTGAAACTGCCATGAGAGATCTCCTTGCACCCCTGCACCCACCTACCTCGCTCGCCCCAGTCCTCCCGGAGACCAGTGAGCTGGTCAGTGGCACTGGAAGACAGCCAAAAAAAAAGACTGCAGGGGAGCTACCTGCTGCCTGGGCTGGGCTCCCACCAGAGACGCCTGGGACCCCAGGCCCACCCTGGAAGAGAAGGCAGGCTGGGCTCCTGTCACTGACCAGGCACCACCGTGCTCACAGCCCCAGGGTACAAGGCCACTTGGACTAGACTGCACGATGCAGGAGCAGAAGCCAGCGAGGTGGATCACATGCCCCGGCACCTGCAGCCAGGTAGCCAAGTCTCAAGCTGAGTTTATTGCCATCTCAGCCACAGTTGGGTGGTGGGCCCAAAAACTGCACACAGAAGATGCCCAAAACAGAACCTTTGGTTTTCTTCTGAAGTTGAGTGCCATGCCTTAGTGGCAGGCAAAAGACCGCATGGTTTCAGGAGTCAGCGAGCCCTGAGAATAAATCCCAGCTCCGACACTCACAGTGGTCATTTCGCTTCTCCCTGAGCCTCAGTTCTCATCTAGCAAATGGACACACACTACCCATCTTGGAGGGTATGTTTCCAATCTACAATCATGCCTGGCCCATGGTGGGTTCTCCCCCCTGAGATTTGGCACAAGCCATTGGACAAAGGAGCAGAGGGGAAGTAAAACAGCCCTCCTAGGCACAGCAAGCACCTAACAAGCTCCACGTCCTTCGGTCCCAGCTTGGGCCCTCCGCAGGCCATAGGCAGATAGCAGCCGAGGAGTCCATGCATTCACAGCACAAACTGCAGAGGAAAACACCTTAGCTTGCACCAGTGCCCCTCCCCGTCCAGGCCTGAAATCAGGGTCCAATCTAGACAGAGTGGTCCCAGGAGGGTCTCCCATGCAAAACTAGCTCCTTTCAAGCCTCCAGATCCACCGTTCAGTACTCTATAGCAAACCAGAAGCCGGAGGCAAAAAATCCTAACAGGTAGGGAGAAGGGATTTCCCAAAAGGCAGCTACCAGCAGGAAGAGCTGGGCAGCAGCTGTGCCCTGCCTTGCCTGGCCAGATGGAGCTCCCTCCAGGGTCTCCCAGCCCAAGTGCTGAGGAGAAAGTCAGGAATCCACACTGTGCAGCCAGGAGCACTGGGGACAGAGACCTCCCTGGAAAGCTCTGCAACACCCTACTGGAGATCCCCATCCCCAGAAGCCTGCAGTGTTGGTTCAGCCTTGTTGAACTCAGTGCTTCCCATGTCTGACAGTTTTGGAGTGAGGTCGAGAGACACACTTAGGAAATATCAGTTTGAGTTTCCCAGAAGCATCTTCAGGGTGTTCCACAAAGAGACCACAGTCCCTTCCCCTGAGAGCTTCATGTCTGAGGAGGGCTGGGCACAAGGACATGCCACTCTCATCAGTGCTCCTTGTGCCTTCTGTTGGGCAAGCACTGTTAGGCAGTGACAAATGACTGCCAAGGAGAACAAGCATCAGTTGCTCACCTGCGGAGAGAATATAACAGACCACCACCATTTTATTCCTCATGAAGAAACCCTGAGCCCAGGTCCTGATGGGATCAGCCTGGCGCACGGTGGCTTAATGACACTCACCAGCCATCAGTTGGGGGCATCTGCCCACCCCACCCCCCAGGGCACTGAGGCCTAACCCTGGCTCTGGGAAATGACAGCTTACCTGGGCCCACCCACCCCAAGGTCCAAAGCTGCTTATTCCCTGAACAAAAAGGCTAGACTCAAGGCAGACCAAGTGCGTTGTCTGATCCTCAGCCCAGAGCACAGCTGCAGCTCCTCCAGGCCTTCTCCACTGTCAGGGAACAGGCGCAGCATGGACACCCTCATGCTTCCTCTGACCACCTGTCTAAAGCCTGCAGTTATGACCAGAGCTACCTCTCCTTCCCTCGGTGGCTCCCCTGGGTGCATGTGGAACTCAGAACCCAGGACCAAGGCAGTCAGACAGTGAACACTGCCCACCCTTCAGCTTCTGCAGGGAGCTCTCAGGCCTCTCATTAAATGCCACCTCCTCAGAGAGGCCACAGAATGCCAAGTGGTGGCAGCCACCCCACCACAGTTCTCTGGTTTGCAGGTTTCCTGGTTCTGCTTGCACCCTGAGTGTGTCCAGTGCATCTGAGGCTGCTTACCCTCCTCTCCCAGACTCCAGAGGCAGAGGCCAGCACACAGCACAGGGTGCTGAGGCAGATGCTGGGGAGCTGCTGAGCTAATCAAAGAACAAGGCCCACAAGCTCCCCAACCTGCTCCAGAGGCTTCCTCCTGGACCAGAGGATGCGGAGTCACAAGAGGCTTTGGCTGAGCCACAGGGTCATGGAAAAGGCTTCCAAAACCAGCAGGACAAACTTCTCAGCTCCTATGTGCCTGTGGTAGACACTGGGGTTCCAGCAATAAATAAAACCGCTCAAGTCTCTACCTTCACGGAATCTATTTTTTAAAAGTGAAACAGACAATAAGCAAGACAGTGAACACAGACAGAGAAGGAGCAAGCCCAGCCACTGGGGTTCCCTAAGCATTACTGAAGCTTCAACTTGAGCAAAAGGAGGAAAAATAAGACCTCTCCAGAAGCCGGGAGGGCCTCTGACCTGACTGTGCACACTGATTCACTCTCCAGGGGCAGCTGGTGGTTAGCAGAGCCCATTAGGTAGGCTCTGCTGGCAGGCATGCCCTGGGACACCCTGAAGTTTAACAGAGAAGGGCACCCAGTGTTCATGGGCCTGGGGGAGCCTGGATCAAGAGCTCCCTCCTGGAAGTGTTTCTCCAATCTCCAGCCAGTTACAGATCCACCCTGCTAACCCCTAAAAGTGGGGGGTAAGGGGGTGTCCTAAGAACTAGCATTGTGTTGGCTTATAAAAAAGCCCATGAAGCCCTGCTGGGGAATCACAGCCACAAGGCTGTTTTCTGAGGAGACCTGTAGCAAGACGACAAGGCCCAGAGGGATTTGAACAGCCCAATGGGAATGGGCCAACCTGCTCCAGCATGCACCCTGGATCCCACCTCCAGAGGAGGCTTCAGTGAGCAGGGGGCAGGAACCCTGGTACTAGAGCAGGGCGTCCTCTGCCATAGCCCCTCTGTGTGACTCTGGACATGCCGGGCCTGGGTTTCCCTCCCAGGACTGCAACACCTTCCAAAGCAAGGCCACACCAATTTAGGCCAGCTCTCCAAGGCCCAATTCATGCAGGAAGGGGTTAGGGGTTCAGTCAGTGGCTCTGCCAAGGAAGGAAGAAGGTGCCATAGCATACCTCGGAAGTAAACTTACCAGCCAAATGCAAAATATAAATGGGGACAGAAACACTGCTTACATCCAGCTGCTCAGGAACTGTACTTACAAGGCACTTCACTGGGATTTTATTAGATAATCCAAACCTGCTAGCCCACTGGGAGAAATAACTAGTGGAGACAGAGTGGTTCAATGCTTAGGATCAGAGGCACCCAGCCTGCCATGCCAATAAGCCTAGCTCTGCCTGGTGATGCCTAGTCAGCCCCAACAATGTGAATTCCTGCATCTCACTACCAGAAGAGAAACGCAAGCACAAGCCTGTTCTAAATCACTAACAGAGAGGGCATTTCCAGGAAGTCCAGCACAAACTCTCCAATCTCCACACTTAAAAAGATGAGAGTATCACCTTGCAGTCAAATAATTTTCTCAGTTTCCCCACCCAGAAAATAGGTGAGAACAGCAGTCTATGGGGGCAGGAGTGGGCACTGTGAGATTCAGATAGGTCATGCATTAAAGGAAAATAGAACCATCAGCCAAGCCACAAACCCCACACCCCATGATTAGCTAACATCACAGACCTCAGGGCCACTTGCAAACTACCAAATCCAAGAACAACACCAAATGGGTGTCACATGCGTGGTCAGCTGTAGAGCTTGGCCTGAAACCTTCACAGCCTCATCAAAGACATTCTGCATCCAGATGGGTATTTGCTCTGACAAGAAGTCCAGTCTACTCCCTAGGAGGCTGTCAGGAAAGGCTTATTTGCAAGGTTCAGTTATGGATATTCCCCATGTGCCACACAAAGGAAACCTAAGTCAGAACCTCCTCCCACCTCCAAGCCTCCAAGATGGTGGCAAATCCTGCCATTAAAATCAACGAATAAATACCAACCCAGATTGGCATCACTGAATTCTGGAAAAGAGCCTCCTTTCTCCTTCTGCAGAATCTCCTGGAAGACTTCCAGCCCAAAGTGCTAAGCCATCCTGGAACACAGTGGCCTCAGGATGGCTCTAATTTAAAGGAAAACATGGGGATGGTGGGTAGCTCAGTGGAAGAGTGCTTGTCTAGCATGTGAAAGGCCCAGGGTTCAATTCCTTGCACTACCAAAAAGAAGAAGAAATGTAGGGCCCAAGGGAAAGGGATAGGCTCAACAGCACCTACTCTCCCTGGGATGCTCTAGGCACTGTACCCCAAGCCCCTGCCTAACACCAAGCATGGATTCTAGAAGGCTTTCAGTAAACAAGCGCATCAGTGAACTCCATGGTGCCTTCTGGGAACCTTACAAATGGGTCCCCAGTGGGAAAAGACACAGAGACAAACAACGTGCATGGTTTGAGATGGCTCCCTGAGCATGAGTCCCAAAAGCAGAGTGGGCCCAGCTGGATTCTGAGTGCTCTGAAGACAAGAACTTCACAGGCATTCTCCTGCTGAGCCTCTACAATGGCTGGGCCTCAGCTGGCAAGGAGACACCTAATAAACAAGGAGGCTGCACTCTAGGTGGCAAGGCTCCAGCCTGAGCTCAGGGAAGCCCTCCCAGAGGCTGTGCCAGTCCCTTCTGCATGCGGAGTCTCATTTTCCCCATCTCTCCACCCCTGGCTGCTGGAAGGATGAGATGCGAGGAGGTACTTAGAAGCAACTCATTAAAAATCAGCTGTCGTTATAGTAAAGACAGACAACGTTCACCCACACGGTATATCAGAGGGCTTCATGATGCCATGTGCCTCTGTCACAACCTCCTGTAGCTCCACCGGCAGAAAAGGAGAGGCACAGAGAACATGAACGAGAGGAACCCAAGCCAGCCAGCATTCCCCAAAGGAGCACCACAGGGACAAAACAAACACAGAAGCTCCCTGAAATTTCTTGATCTGTCCGACCCACAACTTTAGCCCTCCGCTGCTTCTTGGGGGCCTCTTCTAGGCACCTTGAAAAAGCCACAAAGAGAGGATATGAGGTGGCCCCAGCCTAGGAACTGGGAGGCAGGTGGGAGGGGAAAATGAACTCAACCAGAGCCATGTCCTTGTGTCCCCACAGAGAGGGGAAGACACAGAGGAGGAACAGGAACAAACAGTACCACTGAAAACAAGCTGATTCCAAGGCTCATCTGCTGGCTGGCCAGAGGCCCCATCCTATCAGGCCTCACAGCTGAAAGGGCTGGCCCTTGTACCTGCCTCATGTAGGTGGGGCACTTCCCAGGACTTGGCTCAACCACCTATTGATGCCACCCACAGGCACTGACCTCTGGGAAAACAGGGCACTACACTTGTGGAGGGCACAACTCAGTCTTGCAAGGAAAGTGTCCCTAGCTAGGGACAAAACAGAAGCAGCTGGACCCCTGAGAAGAGAACAAGGGCACCTTCTGTTGGAAGTGCCCAGAAAGAAAGGCTTTGCTCTCTGAGCACATCTCAAGGTCACTAGGTTGGACTCAATGAAGAAGGCACAGGAAAAGAGCAGAAGTATGGAGGCTGCTCCGTCTGGCACCCATTTCCACATCTGTAAAACAAGGCTGGACCAGACAACCTCTCCCCGTCTTGATAAGGTTTTTATAAGGCCTGACACTGAACTAAACAACTCATCCCAGGCCAGGCCAGCAATTCCCTCTGGTGAGGGCACTGCCCCCAAACATTCAGAGCAACATCAAGTCATCTCCAGCAGAATTCATCATCCATCAATATTGATCATCCATCAATACAGAAGGACTGCACCCTCAGAGGCTGAGTGATGAAGACAACCGTCCACACTGTCTCATGGACATTCACACCAAACAAAACAGCATAGGCCCCGTTCACCATCCCAAGAGTTGGAAGATTTTGCAGCCAGCATAGAAATGTGGCCACCAGAGGGCAGTGCCCTGGAAGTGGAAGAAGAAACAAAAACTCTTTTTGGTGTTTTCTTTTCCTTCTTAAGCTTACCCAACAAAACATCTAAAGCTTCGGTAATGAAAACAGAGTGGGCTTCCTGGGTTTCTAGAATGGCCTAGAGGCCTTTGCCTTCTTTTTGAAGCCAATATTTGGACAAAGGAAGGCAACCAGACCTTGAACTCAACATCCCTTCTACAAAAATTAACACTCTACTCCCAATTTTCCCCAGAACAGTTGCCCCTCTGGGTGCCCTGAGCCCCTACCCCTTCAAAGGCAGGGAGGTCCAAAAGAAGGGCAAGCCAGCAAGTCTGGCATGAGGTCCCGGCCCTGAGTCAGCCAGGACTCTTTTACTAGAGTCTGCTAATTACTGAGTAAAACCTACCAACCCAAGGACAAATCTCAAGCTTTGGTTACAGAAAGAGTGACACAACACCTATCAGTAAAAAAGGTGCAAAGTGTTAACTGGGATCTCCCAAGTCTTACATGATGACGGCAGGGGGAGCTCCGGTGCCCCACATCACAACAGGACTTCCAGAAAGCCACAGGGTCTTCTCCAAATTTCTTCAGTGTCTAGGGCACCCTTTTCATAAGAGTGTGTATCTGGGGTGCAATACTCCAATGTCCTTTTTCAATGTTCCAGAAGCCCTATACCCCATCGTCAAAGCTCTGGCTCCGGTTCCTCCTGATTTCCTTATAAACTCCTAGGGCCACTCTGCATGCCTTGCCCGCCATGAAAATCCCAACGAAGCCTGCTTGGGAGAGGCAGCCAACCAGGAGAAAGCGCCTGTGCTACTTGCACTGGATGGAGGTGCAGAAGGCCCTGGGGACAGCAGTGAGGAGCACCCAGGTGCTGCCAGCATGTGCCAATTCAGACGGCGCCTTGCCCTGCACACCAAGGATAAAGAGACCCAACTATTCCATTCTCCAAGATGTCTGGGTACTCAACAGAGTCAAAAATGCACCTGGGGCCCATTTTCAAAAATCAAATCTACCAAATGGAGACACTGCGTAACAAAGGTTTCCACCTGGAGTTTGCAAAAGGCTTGGAAAATCAGAGCCCCTCAGGCTTTCATTGAAAAGGGAATTTAACAGTATTTCAGGGGCAAAGCCACAGTTGTGGAGCAAGACAAGGCACACCTGACCCAAGACTCCATACTTCTGTAATTTACCAAAAATGTAATCTACCGAACGCCCAGTCTCCACCACTGAGCATGGTGGGAGGGGGGCACCCAGCAGATGGCAGAAGGCCGTACATTTACACAGCCCCTTCTTTACACAAGCCACTCCTAAGCCAAGGGACCCAGGAAGGTACCCCACCCCTCTCGCTAGCTGGTCGGTACCCCGTCTCAGACACGTGGCCTAGACTCACCACCCTGGCCAATTTGCAAGGCTGTTGTGAGGCTCTAATGAGACAGCAAATCACCACAGACAAGCCAAGTATTGCTGCTCGCTTCAATGGGGCTCAACCGAGTGATATGCAATGACAGCTCCAGGAGCCGAGCACACGCGTGGCACGTAGTAGGTGGCCCATAAACGTTGGTGCCCTTCTCCACTACGGGGAAGGTGACCAAGGAAGACAAACACGTCTGTGCAAAAGTACCCTCAAACCCCCAGCTGACAGCGCGGACCCCCGGATTGCTCAGGACCTCCGCCAGCCTCCAGAAGCGCTCCCCGCGCGGCTGGGGGCTTCGGGGCCGGGCACAGTGCACCTGAGAGCCCCGGTCCGAACCATCGCCCATACTGGCCACCGCTCCCCTCCGACCTGCCGGCGGCCCCACGGCCACCTGGCTCCGCGCACGCAGCCTCCGCGCTCACCGCTCCTTCCCTTTTTGCCCTCGCCTCCCCAGCGACCGCTGAGGCTGAGCCGGGCTGAGGCCGGGGGTCCCCGGGCTTCGGAGCCGCGTCCCTCTTTACCTGCACAGCTCGGCGAAGGCCTGGAAATTGAGCTTCTTGATTTTCTTCTCGCTCAGCCAGTAGCCAACTCTCTTCCCTTTGAGAAAGGTCTGCATCTTCCTCCTCGGGCGCGGAGCCTGGGTCCGGAGGAAATCGCCCACAGGCCGAGTCCGGGGCCAGCGCGCGCCGCGAGCGTGCGGGCACCTCCTCCCGGCGGCGGGGACGCGGAACGGGCTCCGGCGCGCAGTCCTGCGGGAGGGGCGCGGGCGGGGAGGGGCGGCCCGCGGAGGAGGGCTCAGCGCGGCGCGCCACTGGCTGGCCCGGCGGGGTGGCCCGCCCGCCCGCCCGCGACGCGCCCGCCCGCCCCCGCCGCCCGCGGGGCTCGCCGCCCGCCGCCTGCCCGCGGGCTGCGCCGGGCCGGGCCGCCGAAGGGGGAGGCCGGGCCTCGGCGACGCCGCCCCCGCCCGGCCCGCGCGCCTCCCTCCCGCCGCGCGGGCCCGAGCAACACGCCCTCCCGCGGCGGCGGCGGCGGCGGGGGCTGCGCGCCGCCAGAGCCCGGCCTCCCTGCCGCTGGAGCTGGACCCGGCGGGGCGCACGCGGCCGCCCCCGCCCGCCAGCGGTCCTCACCCGCGGCCGCCGCGTCCTTGCGCTTAGCCCGCCGAGAAGCCGGCGGCGACGCCCGCGCTGCCCGGCCGGCTGTCGCGGGAGGCCGCCGGGCAGCGCGCGGAGGAAGCGCGGGCGGCCGCCAGGGGGCAGCGCCGCCGCCTCTTAAAGGCGCAGGGCGGCCCTGGTAGCTGTTGGGCGCCTGTTTGTGTCTCGGTGGAGGCGAGGACGGCTTTTAGGTTGGCCCTGGCCGAGTGCTCTGACACGTTAAGAGGGCGAGGGGAGGGAATCGTGGCGTGGGCACTTGGTGCCTGTCCTTTGGGGGTGGCCAAGCCGCTGAGCTTCGTTCCTCGCCCGCATCCCTTGAGCGGTGGTCAGCCCCCCAAGGCGATTCGGTGCAACTGCAGCGGGGAACAGGAACGTGGAATGAGATCGCCTCCCATCCCAGAGGAGGCTAACCAGGCCGGCTTAGCACGTAGACCACCACCCCACAACCCGGGTCCCTCTGGACGGACGGAGGGAAGCGCCAAGGATGAGCCGGAACATCCCCCCTACCCGGCGGAGGCCCTTCCCTCGACGGGGGACGGGGGGCGGGGCGAGGTCCGAGTCTGGATTCGCTGACCCCCACCTGCCCTCCCAGGCCCTGTGGGCACTACCCAGCGTCCCTGCCCGCCGAGCCTCCCTGTGTGGGGAGGAGAAATGGACACCTCTCAGGCAGGAGGAGCTCAGGAAACTCTCTTGAGGAGACATTTGAACTGGTCTTGGGAAATAAGGAAGATTGTTCCGGCCTGAGAACAAGAAAGGCTTGGCTTGAGGAGGGAGAAAGGAAAGAGCCAAGTTGTAAGGGGGATGACAGACTGGACTAAACTCGAGCCAGGCTCCTCTGAGTTCCTCTTTCTGCCTAGGCCCTGACCTTGGCCTCTGTCCTTGGGCCCCCTAGTCGTTTTTTGTTTAGTTTTGTTTTGTTTTCCAGCAGAAGTCCTGCTGAGTCAGGAAAATCTGCCACCTTTGGTATCAGATCGCCCTTGCCTGCCTGCAGTAAGAATCCTGTCAAGTCAATTTAGCCAGAATCCCCAGAGCCTTGAGGTCTCTGCTTAGTAATTTTCCACAAACCGACCCCCTACAATGTTCCTGGACTATAAATTCCCACTTTTCCTGTTGCCATCGGAGTGGCACTGTCTCTCCCCTGATGTAACACACCCCCCCATTGGAGTTGTGGGCTTCTTAAAGTCTTCCTTGCTGTCTGTAACAAATGCCTTTATTTTTTCTTTAACAGGGGAGGGAAAGAATGGGAGTGAGAAGTAGACAGTCAAGGGTGGGAGACGGGACTGCGTCTTGGATGGGGGATCTGAGATCCCAGGGGTTCTGTGGTCTGCAAGGCCACATAGCCAGCGAGGAGGGGCTTTGCACCCTAGGCCACCTAGAAAGGAAGGGGCGCTAGCATCAAGGGTCAGTGCTGCACCTTAGAGAGGCTGTTCCCCAGAGCTCATGGCAAGGACACCCCCTGGCTGAGGCAAGAAATGGAAAGAGGAAGACTGAAGGTACAAGAAAGGGGCCAACAATCACTGTTTGACTGTCAAAATCAATAGTAGAAGATCCCTTAACACAGGCAAAGGCTGAAAGTGCTCTGTGTTCTTAGGAGCAGAGAGAGCAGTCAGTTGGGTGCTCCAGGAGGCTTCCTGGGGTTGCTTTCCTCCAACAAACACAGGGAGCCTGGTGCCTCACAGCAGTGGGGCACAGAGATGAGTGAGACTGAGTCCCAGGAAAGGGATACAAGCCACTGATTTCTCTCATGGTGAGGGCCGCAAGAGAAATGCAAGGGGAGAGGACGATCAGCTCTGTTGTTGGATCTGGGGACTATGTGTGGCACTGGATCTTGAAGGATGAATAGGAGTTCAGGAAGGGGAGACACTCCAGGCAAAGGGGAGAACAGGCACAAAGGTTCAAAGAATGAAGAGTGAGAACGCTGTAACTCATCAGGTGTGGAAAGATAGAATGAGAAGGAACATGTGTCCTGAGCAATGGACCATGGGTGTTGGGAAGGACACTGGAGATGGGGGGTGCACATGCACAGAATTGCCTCCCAATGGGCAGGTGGAAAAGCTCTGGGTATCCTCATCCTCCAAATGGGGATAAAATGCTCCCCACACATGGCTGATGAGATGATTTAAGGTGCCAAGAGAGAACTCATGTGAGGGCCCAGTATGTATAAAGCACAGAGAATCTTCAGGGTTCCAGAAAGCCTCTCCACCAAGGCCCAGCTCCAGCATCTGCGTTCTTCCCCTGGTTACAGCCCGCCAAAACCCATCCCCAACACAACCCCCTTCCTTCTGATCTGAGTTACAACCAGAATGAGGCTTGTCCCACTGGGACTTCCACAAACTTCTACTTGCTTCATCTCATGCAGGAACACTCGTTGGCTATGTGGCCTTGCAGACCACAGAACCCCTGGGATCTCAGATCCCCCATCCAAGTTCATAAGATCGGCCCTGCTCCACAAGAGCACTTCAGAATATGAATGCCAGTGGCTGTGCCATCTATGATGCTTCGTGTTGTATGTTGTGAAGGTGCCAGGGGACAGGGGAAAGTGTCAGAGTAGTGTGTCTCTCACAGGGACAGGAAGAAAGGCCTTTGGCTTTGAAAGACCTGGCTTAGAGGTCCTAGTCCAGCTCTTCTCAGCCTGTGCACGTCACTGAAGTCTCTGAGCTCAACATGGGAGAGAGAATGCTTACTTGGAAGAATTATGGTGAGGATTTGACCAGGTGGTGTCGGTGCCACAGGGAAGTGACATTTGAGCGAAAATGTGACAAGGGTGAATGAGTGAGTTAAGCAGATATATCTGGGATTCAAACCCTCAGGCAGAGGGATAGCAAATGCCTTAAAGTAGGCTTGGGCCTTGTATTGACAAGGGACAGCAAGGAAATCAGACAGGCTGGGGCAGAATGAATAAAGGAGGAAGTGTCTGGAGGGAAGGCTAGAGAGAATGGCCAGGTCACGCAGGCTTGAGGAGCTCATCCTCTCAGTGAGAGGGGAATCCCTCACAAGAGAATGGGCCTTGTCCAGTTTCCCCAGGATCACCTGCTGCTCCGTTGAGGAGCCACAGACCAGAGAGCAAGAACAGGGGCAGAGGGGCTGGGGTTGCCTAGCAAGTGTGACGTGCTGGGTTCCATCCTCAGCACCACACAAAAGTAAATAAACAAAGGTGTTGTGTCCATCTACAACCTAAAAATTTTAAAGAAGAAGAAGAAGGGAGAGAGACCACCTGCAAGGCTTCGCAGCAATCCAGGTCAGCAGTGATGGTAGCTGAGCCCAGCCCTGGGGTGATAAGCTCCAGGTGCCAAGGAGTGCCAGACTGTGGGAAGAGCTCAAAGGAGGAGCCAGGGCGATTTGCTGGGGGGCAGCCGTGAAGGGAAGCATAAGGGAAGGCCTACGTGTCCCAGGCTCCTGGCCTGAGCGACAGCTGAACAGGGAAGACAGAAGGAGGGACAGGCTTGGGGGCTCAAGTCAGGAGATCTGTTCTGGACAGGTTAGGTTAGAGACTTCTGCCAGATAACCAGCAGAGAAGGGATGCCAGGTAAGCAGTCCAGATAAGAGGTTAAAGTTCAGGTTATGACTCAGGCTGGAGATAAAATCGGGAGTTGTCAGTTCAGAGATGTTACTTAGAGCCCTTAGACTGGGTGAGATCACCCGGTACAAGAAGAGAGTCAGAGGGAAGGTCAAGGATGGAGTCAAGGGGCGTGACTGTTCAGAGGTCAGGGAGGACCAGAGGAACCAACAACAGAGAAGAAGTAATCGAAGCCCCGAGAATGTATAGGTATAGAAGCCAAAGGAGGGAAGCATTTCTAGAAGAAAGGAGCAGTCCGGTGCGTGGAACAATTTATTTGTGGCCTTCAAAAGAGCAGATATGAAAGTGTCTCTGAAAAAAAAAAAAAAAGCAAGTATTATACCGGGTGGCTGATAGGCTGCCTCTGCATAAAAAAAGGTAAAGGTAAAGTACCCCACATGTGCAATGATATGTTTGCGTGAACAGAGACTGTCTCATTTCTGTAAAGATGCACAGGAATTCATCTGTCGCGGTTGCTGCTGGGAGAACAGCTGGGAAAGCAGTTACCTGGGGTGAGAGGAGCCTCGTTTTTCATGACATATTTGTTAGTCTATTAAAATATTTTTCATCAAGCATATATTACTGTTTCAGTGAAAAATAGTTTTAGCAAGGAAAAACACACAGCTGTTATAAAATAGGGAAATGCATGATGTGCTGGGTCTAGCACGAGTCCAAGAAACGTCCATTTCCAGTTGAAAGGGCTGTTTGCAGAAAGAGAAACCTCTGAAGCACCTGTACGGGTTGTCTTATCCTTCTCCAAGCTGAAAATGGACGAGAAAAATATTTTTCCAGTATGGATCTCTTTAAAATAGCATCTTCCAACCTGACATGATGGCATTTACCTATAATCCCAGCGACTGGGGAGGCTAAAGCAGGAGAATCACAAGTTTAAGGCCAGCCCAGGCTACTTAGAAAAACCCTATCTCAGAATAAAAAATAAAAAAGGGCCAGGGATATGTTTTGGTGGTAGCATCTGCAAGGCCCTGGGTTAGATCCCCAGCACTGGAAAAAAAAAAAAAAGAGGGTCCGTGGTAAAACACCCCTGCTCCATCGCTGGTACCACATGCACAAAAATCCACTGGAACTAATTAGCATTATCTTACTTTAAGACATTACAAATGACTCCTTATCATCATCTAAAACATAATTTATATTTGCTATGGTTGGATATGGTTTTAGTATGTCCCTCAAAGTTTCATACGCTGAAAGCTTGGTCCCTAGTGTGGCAATTTGATGGTGGAATCTTTAAGATGTGGGACCTAGTGGAAGGTTATTAGATCTCAGAATCTCCCTGGCTTCCTGTCTCACCATGTGATCATTTCCTCTCACACAAGCTCCCACCATGATATCATCTACAGTGTTGTGATGCAGCCAGTAGGCCATCACCAGAGCCAAGCAGAAGCTAAATCTGTGTTCTTGGGCCTCCCAAACTATAAGCTAAAAAAGCCTCTTTTCTTATAAAACATCCAGCCTCGGGTATTATGTTATAGCAATAGAAAATGGATTAATATAATATTCAAGGGGCTGGGGTTTTGGCTCAGTGGTTGAGCGCTTGCCTTGCAAGGTGTGAGGCACTGGGTTCGGTCCTCAGCACCACATAAAAAAATAAAATAAAGGTATTGTGTCCATCTACAACTAATATATACATATATATATATATATATATATATATATATATATATATATAGGCAGGGGTTGTGGCTCAGTGGCAGAGCATTTGCCTAGCATATGCAAGGCCCTGGGTTCAAGCCTTCGCACCACATAAAGATAAATAAATAAAATAAAAATATTATATATATACATATATATTCAGTATCCCTAATTGCCTCTAAAATTCCCTTTACAACTGTTCCTCCAACCCACATCCATACCTGGCCCCTAGTTGGCATCTGATAGTGATATCTCCTAACCTCTTCTGATCTACAGCATTTTCCCCTCTTGAAAGTGACTGAATTGATTACCCTGAAGAAGTTGTAACTTTCTTATTTGTCTCATTGCTTCTTTCATTTTTGGGATTGAACTCAGGGGTGCTTTACCACTGAGCCACATCCCCAGCCCATTTTTATATATATTTTTAGAGACAGGGTCTCACTGAGTTGCTCAGGGCCTCACTAAATTGCTGAGGCTGGCTTTGAACTTGCAATCCTCCTGCCTCAGCCACCTGGGCCACTGGGATCACTGGCCTGCGCAATGGCACCCGGCTCATTTCTTCCTCGTAGTGCCATTTAGCTTGTTCCTCTATCCCACACATTTGCTATAAACTGAAAGTTGGATCTCAAGTCTTGGTTAGAGTTAAAAGCTTCTGGCTCAAATAGAGTTTTGTGTGCCATAAGGTCTAGTTTTGTAAAGATTTTTACATGTGCACCCAGTTACACATCCATGTCAAGATAGAGAACATTCCTAGTTCCCTGCCTGGCTCCTGCTTGTGCCCTCCAGATAGGGTCCCTACACCAGGTCAACTTCTATTCTGACTTCAGTCTCCTCTCCTCAAAAGTCACAGATTACTTTTGCCTGCTTCTATACTTCAAACAAATGAAATGTAGAGTCTGAACGGTGTCCCTCAGTGTCACCTGTGAGGTATAGACATATAGCACGTGTGAAGTTCTTGTCCCCATTATTGTCTTATTTCATGACATGAATGTGCCACAGTCTTGTTGATCAAAACTTCCTAATGATTTTAACACCAAGTGATAATCTGACCTAAATCAACAATTTCCTTGGATGTGGCAAAACTGATCAGACACTCAAGTTGGCTGTCATCCCGGGAAAAAGTGGGCTAGGGGAAGCATGGGGTTTGCAGGGGGAGAAATGATTCTGTGCTCTGATTTTCAGAGAACTCTTAGATCCACGGCTTTGCACACTTGTATGGCCACCCTGTGGGGCCCAGCTGAGAGTGACACAGCATAGTGACAGCAGAGTGGGGCTGGCCTCTCCTGCTGGGCTTCCCTGCCATTCTAATGGTTATGGTGGGAGAGGCAGAGGGAAGTCAAGGACAGGAATCCTCCTCTTAGACCTCAGGAGGGGAGAGGGAAGGAAGTGCTCAGAAAGGAAGTCAGTTCAATTGGGTTTTGAAACCTAGCTAGCTCCAGCGACTGCCCTTTGTACAGGCCAATAAACCAAGGTGGAGGGAGAAGTCTGTGGCAGCCAGCCCCGCCTGTCCCCGCAACACCTAGCCCCGAGTCAGAGCCTCTCTAGGGAAGGCTGGCTCGGCTGGCATCTCTCCATGCATGCCCCAACCCAAAGTGCGGAAAAGGGCATGAGGACGCCTGGATGTGGGGACTGGCCTCCATGTAGCCCCTTCTGTCATATCTGTTTCCCTTCCAAGGCCTGGGAAATGTCCCTCTCAGAGCCATCATTTCCCTCCATGCCAAACATTCAGTGACATTCCTTTAGTCCTCTGTGGCACTCAGAAAACAGCTATTGACTCACTATATTAAGAAATGCCATCTACAGCCCACCCCTGGCCAGCCCCACAGGCCCCAGTGACGTCCACCCTCTGGGTCATGGGGAAAGAGGCCCCTGGTGGCCTCTTGGATCCTAAATTGCTTTTCCTGGCACATTCCTACCCTCTGGGCTCTGCCAGACAGACAACTGCTGTGGGACCTTACTTTACAAGAAATCTAGATTAAAAAAAGTATGAGCACCCACGGCTCTGTGGTCAGCGGGCCACCAGCATCCCCTGGGGTCTCAACCTGATTCTGACTACAGCCGTGTGGTGTGGTTCCAATATCACATTCAAGCCCCTGTTGATGCAGAAAGGGGTGCACCCTGCACGCAACCTGTGCGCATGCATCTTCAACTCCCAGGAGTGCACAGATCACTGGGGGCTCCGGTTATGGTGCGGCGTAGCTCGGTGGTAGATGGTGTGCTTAGCACGCGCAAGTCCCTGGGTTCAGTGCTCAGCAAAACAAATAAAAACTGCAGGTTCTGGTCCAGCAGGTCATAGGCAGAACCCGAGGCTGTATTTCTCAACAGAGGACTAGAAGCCATGGCAAACGCTACGCCAACTGAAGCATGGTTCCACCGAGGAGTCTTGGCAATCCACATCTTCTGTCTGGCCCCAACCCAGACCTGTCTGTCGAATCAGAGTTCTTGGGCGTGGGGGACCTGGAGGGAGAGTTGGACTACTCAAAATAAACAAGAAAGAGCAGCACTTCACATGCACCAAGGATGAAAATGTGCCATGAAGTGAACAGCATGATTCCAACGCCCTCTGTGTCAACCTACAGAATCACGAGAAGCAAAAGCGTTCTCCCAAGTATTTGGGTACACAAAGGAATGGAGAACTCTTGCCCTGGACTGATACTGGGAGGGAAATGAATCATGAAATTATCATCATCATCATCATTTATAATCAGGCACTCCATATTCTTTACAGCCAGGGGCTGTGGCACACACCTGTAATCCCAGCGGCTCAGCAGTTGGGGAGGCTGAGGTAGGAGGGTCAGGAGTTCAAGGCCAGCCTCAGCAAAAGTGAAGCTGTAAGCAACTCAGTGAGACCCTAAATAAAATACAAAATAGGGCTGGGAATGACTCAGTAGTCGAGTGCCCCTCGGTTCAATCCCTGGTACCACCCCCCAAATATAAATATATATATATATATATATATATATATATATATATATTCTTTACAGTTAAAAGAAATGTCTACCATGCATGCATTTATGAAGCTCCTGCAGTGTGCAGCCAGTATCCCCCCATAGAGTCCTCCTAATGACCCTGTGTTTCCCCCTCCCATTTTCCAGCTGAGGAAAATGATGGCTAAAAGGATAAGGAACACCCTGGCCCCTCAAGGTCACACTAAGGGACGTGAGGCTAGAGCTGACTGCATAGGTCCATACCCTACACCAGGGAAAAGCAAATCACAGTCAGGACAAACCCAACTGCTACAGATTTTTGTATGAACCTCAAGCTAGGATTTCTTTTCTTTCTTTCTTTTTTTTTTTTTTACGTTTTTAAGTGGTTGGGGGAAAATCTGAAGAAGAAAAAGAATTTATAGCAAGTGAAAATGCTACCAAATTATTTTGGCGTCTGGGACTCAAGCTCTGTTAGAACAGCAACACCCGTTCCTTTAGGTTCTGTCTTTGGATTTCAGCCACAAAGGGAGAGTGGAGTAGCTGTGACAGAGGTGGTGGCCGGCAGAGCATAAAATCATGACATTCTGGCTCTTGTCAGAATAGATCGGTTGACCCCTGCTCTAGATGGTTTTGTTGTTTATAAATTCTCTACTTTTCCTTTTTTGCACTTCAATGAGTATACTATTCTTTCTCCAAAACTCTGGTAAGTTTGAACATGTGTACAGTTGCTTTTAACTGGGCAGTTGAACAATCACCCAAGTGGTTGCTTGTCTGATGTTTCTGGTACATGGATTCGAGTCCACCCACTGCCAATGTCCTGGGCATCCAGGTGTGTGATGCCACGAAGGCCCTGGGCAGGGGGAGGCCTTGAGGAGTCCCTTTCTTGCAGATGTAGCAACCTCCAGTCCTCTTATTGCCTGGACTGGGCCTGAAATGGGCAAACAGCTAAGAAAATCAGCAGGCCACAGTGGCACATGCCTATAATCCTGGTGGCTCAGGAGGCTGTGGCAGGAGTATAGCAAGTTCAAAGCCAGCCTCAGCAATTTATCGAGGCCTTAAATAACTCAGCAAGACCCTGTCTCTAAATGAAATATAAAAAAAGGCTGGGGATATGACTTAGTGGTAAAACACCCCTGGGTTCAGTCCCTGGCACACCCTCCACCCCACCAAAGCTTACCCCACCTAATCACAGTTCACGTTGATTTCCTTCTCATGTCTTTCCTACAGGAGGTAACATGTTGTAATTTTGAATCCAGCTCTCCCCTCTTTCATCATACCTTAAGAACCCTCTGTGTCTCAACAGCTTCAATAATCATTAGCTTTAACAACAGCCTAATATTCTGCCTACCAAGTAGTTATGCCATCAACTCACTTCACTAATCCCCCGATACTGAGTACCCAGGTTACTCCAAGGTTATTTTGAGGCACTAGAATTGTGAGGGTTAAACAGTCCATTCAATTACAGCACTGCCATATAAGTATTAACAATTACCACAGACAGTACTGGATGGATGTCTTTATCCACAAAGCTTACCTAGGATATGTCCTTGGAAAGGACTCCTCCTATGTGAATAACAGGGTCAAACTCCAAGTCCCAAGTCTTACCCAAAGAATGAAAATAACTTTAACTTCCTGAGCAGCTTCTACATTGTGATGCCTCTTCAGCGCTGCCATTTCTGTTCCTGCTGTTTTTGTTTGTGCAAAAGGGGCTGTTTTTATATGTAAACTAATTACGTGACAAAGCCCAGGGTTACTGGCCCAATGTCCTGCTTTGAAAGGTATCCATTCCCTCAAAGACACCTGTCAGTCAGCTTAGGTCTTTGGCCATATTTATGAGCTGCCCAGAGGACTGCCACAGGAAATACAGAGGCCCGTTTAAATTTGAATCTCTTATAAGCAATGAATAATTTTAAAGTATAAGTGCATCCTAAGTGGACTGTGGAGTATACTTGCACCAAAAAAGAAAATCATTATTTATGGAAAATTCAAATATAACTGAGTCTCCTATATTTTTTATCTAGCACTTGACCTGAAGAGCCTATTCAACTATTTGGGGGGGGGGGGGAGTACTAGAGAGTGAACTCAGGGGCACTCAACCACTGAGCCACACCCCCAGCCCTATTTTGTATTTTATTTAAAGACAGGATCTCATTGAGTTGTTTAGGGGCTTCTTTCGCTGAAGCTGGCCTTGAACTCCGGATCCTTCTGCCTCAGCCTCCGGAGCCACTGAGCCACAGAGATTACAGGCATGTGCCACTGTGACCGGCAGCCTATTCAACTTTTGAAGCCACCTCAGTGTGATTGTGACCTTGATCTGCCAGCTGGAGTCAGTACCCACTCCTCTTCTCCTGGGAGAAGGAGTATGGGTGTTGATTGGCAGCAGGGGTACGGTAAGCTGGGCATGGCCTAGAGGAGCTGGTTTGCTTGTTTGTTGGGTAAAGGTTTTGCCCACTTATGTAACAGTGACCACTTTATGCTTTGAATATAGCCTTTGCTGCTCGGCCACTGCAACTTATTTTAAAAATGGACATGTTTCTTCCTCTTCCTCTTTCCCTGCTCTTCCCTAATCTCTCCTCCTATCTAATTTGAGGGGAAACAGGATCACCTTTCTTTCCCATTTTAGGACAGATTTATCTGTCCTTGAGCACACAGCACCATAGTATGAGGTAACCCAGACTCTGGGGATGGTACCAGAAGATCTCAGAAATGACTGTCTCCCAAATTAACAAATGAATTACGACTCCAACAGAGAACACTGGAACTGTAGCCTTTGAGTCACCTCTTTAAAAGCCCCCTGTTCCTGCTGATGGGCAGAAATGTAGCCTTTGGGACAGGAGTCCCCTGTGTTTCTCCTTTGCTAGCAAAGCAAAAAACCTTCTTTTTCCTTTTTCTCAAAACTGTGTCCTTGTTATTGGATTGGCATCGGGATAAGGATGGAGCTTTTGGCAACACTTATATTAGAGGGCTAAGGTTTGTTTTCCTTGGGGAAAGCCAGAAATAACCAGGCAGGCTTGGGCCCCACAGAGTTGGTGGAACAGATCTCAGCACCTTCTTCCGTGCTGGCTTAGAAAAGCCCCTCAAGGATTTTTAAGGCCCAGTGGGAAGAGAAGGGAAAGACTCCTTAGCCCCAAGTTCAAGCAATGGGGCCTGGGGCCATCCACACAACGGCTTGGAGTTGGAAAGGACCTGAAGGACCTGCCTGAAGCTCTGTCCAGTTTCCTGACTGGCCTTTTGTCACCCAGAGCTCTCCTCTCCATCAGGAAAGCCTGACTTGCAGCCATGCCCCTGGCTTCTAGAAAATTCTCCCTCTCTTTGTGCCTTACGTACTCCTGGTTCCCTCAGATGGAAACAGACTTTTTCATCTTCTAACCTAAGACTCGGGGCACTGTGAGGAGTATGACCCCAGAGTGTGGGCAGAGACCTCCATCTTGGACCCTGACCATTGGTTAAAAGCACCAGGTATCATCATGACCCTTGAAAAAGCAGAAAACTCTCCTGCCGCTACCCACCGTTCCCACTCCCCCTCCCAAAGATCCCCCACCCCGTACCCCCATCTTCTCTCTCCAGGCAGAAAGGGCCCTATTTCCTCAACTGAAGGCCCCAACTCCCCCACCTGGATGTTGTCTTCCAAGCTTGCTCCAGGCCACCCTGGACATCCCTGGACCTAACAGGGCTGGCTCAGGCAGAGCCAGAGTCTCCCTCACTGAAAGCAGACAGCCGCAGGTGTGGATTTGGGTCACATTAGCTTTTTTGAATGGTTCCACCACTTTACTTCATCAGCAAGGAGGCGAGGCTCAGTGGACTCCCAACATCACACAGCCAGTTGGGGGCAGAATCAACCAGGTCTTCTGGCTCCCAAAGGAGGCTTCTCTCCACTATCACTCACCATCTTGCCCAAAGTGTGTCAAGAGGCCTGTTGCTCCTTGTGTTCAGCCTGGGGGCCTCCAGCTTGGTGGGTGGGCCTGTGACATTGAGATGGTTATCTGGCGTCTCTACTGAGCCTCTTTCTTTATTTGTAAAGTGGGGGAAATAACAGCACAAGACTGAGGGGCGATCCTGGGGATCCAACGAGAGCACCCTTCCCCAGTGCTTGCTCAGGGCCTGGCCCAGGACAAGCATCTAAGGAACATCTCTAAGCCTTCACTAAAATGCAGCAGGAGGCAAGCAGGGGGTGTGGTCAGTCTGTTGGAAAATCTTAGTGTCCCACGAAGCTAGAGACCAGGTGAAAACAGGGCCTGAAATAGGTCACACTGACTCCCAGCCCAGGAATCCCCTTCTGAACACACTCTGGTGGACAATGAGAAAAAAGTAAAATAAAACTTTTATTTTATTTTACTCTGCTCACCCAGAGCAGCAGCGCCACCTAGTGAACATTTTGGAAAAGCCCATAGGCCTTATCCCACTGCTACAGGGACTTGGGGGCACAAGAGGCTGAGTGATACCAGACCTTAAGGTAGTTTGAAGGGATGGGGATGACATTGACCTCCTACGTGTCACTCTAGAATGTTCCAGCAGACATCCCTGTAGGTAAAAAATTATCAGATTTATCTGAGCCAGGAAACCAACTTGGTTTGATAATTAAAGGCGAAGAATTTTGTACACAGATGGAGTGCTCCCTGCATGCTCAGGAATTCAAGGTTGGTGGATACGGAGGGAAGGCCATGCTTTGTTCTGTTCATCTGAGAGTCATCTACCGTTAAAGAAAATCGCCTCTCTGTGGAATCTGCATCAGCACACCAACCTTCATCTGTTCACCTTTGTCACCGGGACATTTACATACCACCCTGCTTCCTGTGTGTGGTCTGGTGGCATGGACCAAACCGCTGCCAGAGCATTTCTATGTGAAACAGGTCATCAAATGTTAGTTTCTTTAATTTCTCCTATAAGTTCCAGTACATTCTATTGAGCTTTACAAGTGTGAAATTACGTAGGTTTTATTATCTGTGAATTTATTTCACACTTGTAAAGGGGAGAGGGCATTGCAGAATGTTGCAAAAAGGAAGAGTTTGATCTCACTGATGTTGGCTGAGAACCAGGAATGGCTGGGGCCATGCAGGAGCCCATAAGCAGAGGCCCTTACCTTACCCTCTGACCACCCTGAGGATGCAGGATTGGCTCAGGATAGGCATGGCCCAAGGGCCAGCACCCAGCCCAGCTGAAAACATATAACATGATTCCCTTTTAATTGAAAACTCACTGCAGGGGCTGGGGGTATAGTTCAATTGGTAGAGTGCCTGTCTTACAGTGCACAAGGTCCTGCATTCAATCCCCAGCACCACGAAAGAAAATTTTTTAAAAAAAAGCTCATTGTGCATCCCAGGGTAGAGCAACAAGGAGGCTACTTGGATTAGGGGAAAAGAGCAGAGATGATCAGATTTGTGTTGCACTTTTGAAAGACAAACACAGGATTTGCTGGTAGGACATCCAGTTCCAAACAAAACCTGCCTGGCATGCTGGAGGGCCCCAGGGTTGATCCTCAACACCAAAACAAACAAACAAACAAACAAACACCAAAACAAAACAGAGTAGTCAAGGGCTTCTGAGGAAGGGTAACAGAGGGAAACAGCTGGATAACCCATGGGGAAGATTCAGGTCTCCAGTTAGGAGATTAAATGGAGAGACATTTTGTGTCTTGAAAACAATGTAAATCTTAAACCTCTATTGGGGGGAGGGGGTACTGGAGACTGAATTCAGGGGTGCTTTACCACTGAGCCACATCCCCAGACCATTTTATTTTTTATTTTGAGACAGGATCTCACTAAGATGCTTAGGACCTCAATAAGTTGCTGAGGCTGTTTGTGAATTTGCAATTCTCCTGTCTCGGCCTCTTAATCACTGGAATTATAGGTGTGCACCACCATGCCCAGCAAGCCTGTTTTTTAAAAACTTGCTAATGGTTTTTGATGTTATTGTTATTGTTGTTTTTTTAAGTTTTTTACTTTTTCCAGCTCCTGAGGGATTGAACCCAGGCCTTGTGCACACTACCACTTAGCCACACCCCCAGCCCCGTTGTTAGCATATTTCAAGTTAGGAGGCAAGCTTTGGAGACATGAGGGCTCTTTCATTGTTATGCTTGGTAACTTATAAATACATATTACATGTTTCCATTTATTTGTTTTTTGTTTATTTAGAGACAGTTTCTCACTAAACTGCCCAGACTGGCCTCAGATCCTCAAGTGCTTGTGCACCACCGCACCTGGCCGTATTTCCTTTTCTATGTGTTAAATATCACATAATAATATTTTTTTTAAAAGTTGGCGCTGACATCATTTGTGAGCCTGGAACTGTTCCCTGGACAAACTGGACCTAGCTGGAGCACGGGCAGCCTCAGAGCCACAGATGGCAGTCAAAGGAACATGAAGCGTGGGTTCAAGCGCACGGATCAGGACAGTGGGCTGGGATGTGGTGGTTCCAATTCCAGGCCTGATGCTGATTATGTGGCCTAGAGCCGTTTCCTTCCCCTTCCCAGACTCCACAGTCCCATCTGTAAAACGGGGGCAGTAAAAGGGCCTCCTCCAAATATTGCTATGAGGCTCTGCTGCTGTGCATCCAACCAACCTCAGACTGAAAATATCCCCCAAATAAAATAATACAACAATAAAAATAACACAAATATATTGTGTGCACATACAAATACATAACAACAAATCCCATCATTATGTACAACCATAATGCACCGATAAAAAACGTAGAGGACGGGCACAGTGATGCACACCTGTGATTCCAGCAGCTCAGGAGGCTGAGGCAGGAGGATCACAGTTCAAAGCCACCCTTAGCAAAATAAGGCACTAAGCAACTCAGTGAGACCCTGTCTCTAAATAAAATACTCACGGGGGCTGGGGTTGCAACTAGGTCAATGCTGAGGGCCTGATTGGTGGGTGAGGCAGGGCTGCACAGGAGGAGGCCACCTGTAAGGTCAGAGGATTGGGTTGCCTGGGGGGCTGAGCAAACAGGGAAATAGTTGGAGATAATGAGATCCGGTTCCTGCTGTCAGAGAAGAAAGGCAGGACCCAGGCCTGGGTGCAGACTGGAACTGGTTGGTGTGATACATGGTTTTAAAAAATACATCGATAGATGCAGAAATTGATGAAGACATATGCATGTGTCTACACAACTCTACTTTCCCTCACATTTCCGGTTTGCTAGAAGCCTGGAAGGAATGACTGCCGGTACCACTATACCAGCCTGTGCGGCCCAGATCTTAGTTTCTAGTTTCCATTCTCCACTGAAAGAGGGAAAACTCATTATTGAAAAGTCAGATTCTAAGGCTGGAGCAGGAAAATTACAACTTGAGCTTAGAACATCTTGTACAAATGTAACAAAATCCTTAAAAAACAAAAAATCAAAATGATGTGCATGTGTGGAACTGATATGGGAGTTAACTGAATGAATTCCCAAGAGTGGAGGCCTGAACAGTTTGAGCCTCATCTACAGGCAGGTGTCCAGGAGCTGGCCTGACGTCTGCTCCTCATGAAGGCTGACGGTTAGGCTCTTCCTTGGATGCTCTGAGCTTCCCCGTGGCTTACTGAGTGTTAGATAGAGGATGGGTTTGATTGCTGTAATAAAACCCAAAGACTGACAATCCTTAAACAAATGCAAGTTTAATTATTTTGTACTTTAATATCTGAACTGGTAGGGTGCCTCTGCTCTACTAAGTCACTAGAGACCTAACATCCTTCTAAACCTCAATTTCTACTTGATGGGACAACATGGCTGCTGCTGCACCAGTCCTGTCCTAGCTAGGACAGAGAAGAAGAAGGAGAAAGAGCGGGGAGGAGAAGGAGGAGGGGGAGAAGGAGGAGAAGGAGGAGGGATGGGGGAGGAGGAGAGAATATGAGAAGAAGAAAAATGAGAATATGTGCCTTTTCTTTAAGGACATGAACTAGAAGTTATGCATGTCAGTTTGGTTCACATTCCAATGTCTGGACCATAGTCACCAGAGTGTGACAATCCACAAGGAAGGCTGGGGAAAGGAAGGCAGTATTTAACTAAGCAACTATGTACTTAGGTAAAAATTATTTTATCATGTAAGAAAGGGATGGAAGAAATTGGGAAATAGTCAGCACTTCCACTCCTGCAATACACTTCTTGTTTTGCTTTAGTTGGAGGGGATGGATTCTTTGCCTGTGACAGAATGCAGGAAACACAGGTAAAGGCGATGCTAACTTTTCTTGACCATCCTGCAATACAGGCACTTCATACAGCTGTCTCTGTTAATAGTGATTCAATAAAGTCGTTTTGGGCAGGTGAGAAAACTGGGGCTGAGAGAAACAAAGTGATTCACTCACAGTCACAAACCATAAGTGACAGAGCTAGAATGGGAACCCAGATCTCCAGGACTACAAGTTCAACTTATTTCCCTAGAACCACACTTGAGCGGCTCCCCATCTTTTGCTTAAGGCAGGTCCTCACCCCCCTGAGCCTCTCGTGCCACCAGTGCTGGGAACACCCTGGCCACAGTGATTCCTGCTTCTCATTTTCCCTGGGTGTCAGGCCTAACTGTGGGTGGCATGTGCTTCCTTTAGTAATGGCAATACCATGCTCAGTGACACACCTCTGTACTTAGACAGCCTGGAAGTGGCTGTAGCTACACCCTGATCTCATGATTAGAACTTGAGGTTTGGGACACACCCTGCCATCCCTTGGTCATCAACATACTCACAAATAAGACAATAGGATGCTTCCTTCGAGATGTCCCCAGCACAGTTAAGACTTGAAAATGAATATGAAAGCGATGGGCTTAAATCCTGAGACAGAGGTGGGCTTGGCTTAGAGAGAGGCACACGGGATGCAGGGGCCCTAAAAGCCTTTAGAGGCAAGAAGGTGTTTGGTCCATGACCCCTGAAACTGCAATCCTTGGTGTGTCTGTGGGTTCCTCCTGGGATCGGGCCGGGATCTTTTTTTTTTTTTTTTGGTACTAGAGATTGAACTCAATCACGGAGCCATATCCCCAGCCCTATTTTGTATTATACTTAGAGACAGGGTCTTGCTGAGTTGCTTAATTAAGGGACTTGCTGAGTTGCTGAGGCTGGCTTTGAACTCGAAAGGCTCCTGTCTCAGCCTCCCAAGCTGCTGGGATGATATGCATGTGACGCCCAGCTCGGACTGGGATCTTTATCAGACTCTCCAACTGATTATCAGCTTGTGAGATAGAGGCTGGGAACACTGAGGAGGCAAGGGCATGGTCAGGGGGTGGTGACGAGGTGGGCAGGGGAGGAGCTGGCAGGAGAGAGCCTGGAGATGCATGGAGGACAAGGGCCACTGCTCAGAGGACCGCCCGCCTGCTGAGGAGCATGGACTTCAGCCTTAAGGGTCATGGGTGGTTATTGCCTAGGTGGAGTTGCTGCTTCCCGCATGGCCTGTGTCACGTAACCCTCAGAGTTCTGGACTGCCTCACGACGTCCTTCAGGTACTGTGAGCACACACTGAACTAGCTTCCTGCAAATGTCACCCCCGAAGCGTTTCTCAGGGGATCTTCCGGGTCTTCAACCTTGAGTAGGAGTTTGCCCAGCAGCCGTCCAAGTGTTTTGGGGCTGTAAGTTGCAGAAATCCCCTGAGTGTGTGGAGAAGGTCTATTGGCAGCTCTCGGGGAGGGATTCTGGATTGACAGCATTTGCCAATGTCTGTGGTGCAAATCCTGCCCCTGTGTCCATTTCCAGCCACCAACATGTTGTCACTGAATATGCCTAATTGGCTTTCATAATCTGGGCAAATGAGTTCCCGCACACCATGCCCCCCTCCCCAGAGTTATTAAAAGAATGGAGGAGTGTCTCGTGGGGACTAAGACACAGCTGGGCCTGACCATCGGCCTGGAAACAGGAACAAGAGCGCTTCTCAGCCCTGGGCCAACCTCCCCGTCCCTTCTCATTTGCATTCCTCTCTTTTCATTTTCTCCTGTTGACACACATTGGCTTTCTCTGCTCCCCAGTCCATGGAGCAAAAAAAGCACGATTACCAAGAGTTTCCCGGTTTTCATGTCCCTCTTGACAAGGAAGAAGACACACTGAAGTTGGACCTTTCCTGGTGCCAGTTTCAAATTCCCTGCAGAAAAGCCCATGGGCTGGGCTTGGGCCAAGAGCGCCATCGGCTGTGACCTGGGCCCAGGAAGTTGTTATGTCGATATGGTGACCAAGCCCTCCGATGCTGACCACGGGGAGGGGCAACGGTGGGCAAAGAGAAGAGCCAGAGGAAAAGGAAGCAAGGACTCAGTGACCAACTCATTAACTATCTCGACAAGCCCAAAGCGGGGGAGATAACCATCTCATAGTCAATCCTACCTCCTCTGGTCTTTTGAACTATCCATTTATGTAGTCACTAATTTGCTCACTTATTTATATCCATTCAGTCATGCATTCGGCATTAATTTGACATTTATTGAATATATATTCTATATTAGAAAGTATTTGGGCCTGAAAATGAAGGGAAAGATGAATAAGGTTTAGTCACTGCCCTTAATAAGTTTGCGATTTGGGAATGAAGCAAACCATCTATAACACAAGGTGACAAAAGCTTTGCAGGAAGTGAGTAAAAGTGCAGGTCCCCAGTGGACTCCAACAGGCCAGGCGGCTCCAAGGTGATCCTCACCTCTGGACCTCACACTCCTGCATGGCCTCTTCTGTACTGTACCTGGTTTGGTCAGCGTGGCTAGTAGAATAAGATGAAGTTATGACATGAAACTTCTGCAATGCTATGAAGGACTGTGGCTTCCACTTTGGGTGTGCTTTCTGTCACTTGGATTCCCCACACTGGAGGAGCCAAGAGCAGACTGAATGGGAAAGGCACACATGGTGAGAACTGAAGCCTTTTGCCAACAGTGAAGGAGCTTGGAGACACTTCACTCAGCCCCAGTCAAGCCTTCAGATGAGACTGCGGCCCTGGCCACTGCTTGACTGTAACCTCATGAGTGAGTCTAGGCCAGAACCGCTCAGCTCAGTCACTCTTTACAAACAGTAGTGAGAGATAATAAATATGTGTTGTTTAAGCTGCAAATGTGGGTGTAACATGCTAACCCTAACCCTAAACCTAACCCTAACATCAATAACTGCTAACACAGGAGGCAATATTCACAGTGGATCTTAAGGATGAATTCACCAAACAGAAACAAAGAAAACCACGAGGATGTTATAGAAACAGCCCAAAGAGCTGAGGCCATGGGCTGTGGCTCAGTAGTGGAGCGCTTGCTTAGCATGTGTGAGGCACTGGGTCCGACTCTCAGCACTGCATATACATAAATGAATAAAATAAAGGTCCACCGACATCTAAAAAAATATTAAAAAAAAAAAAAAAAACCTCAGGCCACAAAACGCAGGGCATTAAATGTGGGGCCAGAACATGTGCTGCTTTGGAGGAGACAGCAGATTTGGGTGTAACATGCTACACACCATTAACTGCTAACACAGGAGGCAATATTTAAAATGGGCCAGGCCAGGAGAAGTTCTGTGAGTTCTTTATCCTTTTAGTCAGTTGCTTCAGATATGTTTTAGTACTAGGAAAGCTTGCACAAAAAGCCAAACTAGGGCCTGGGGTAGAGCTCAGTGGTAGAGCACGTGCTTAGCAGGCACAAGGCCCTGGATTCCTTTCCCAGGCACCAAAATAAATAAATAAATGGCCACAGTGTAACAAAATGGGCTCCTCTGGTTGGTGTTAGGTGGGGTGGGGTGGAGCATAAAAGGGTTTTTCCCCTCCTTCCCCCTCCCGACTTGCTTCTATCCACACAGGCCATCCTTGAAAGGGTACACAGCACACTGTGTAGAATGGTGGCCTCCAGGTAGGGGACCTGGTGGTTGAGCGGGCGGGAGGGAGAATCGCCTTTTACTATATTTTCTTCTGAGTTTTTTGAAGTTTACATCATGTGCACTGTTACTAATTCAGAGAAGCAAGCGATATTAATGCAACAGGAACAGCAATAGCAAAAGCTCGTCCAGGGAAAAACCCGGAAAGGTGTTTAAATAGGCAGTTCTAGAGTCATATCACATGCAGGACGTTTTCTCGGCTGCTGGGTGTAGAACTGCTAATAAGCCAGCTGAGGAACACAGCACCAATCCACAGACCACTTGGAAGATGCCGGGTATAGGAACTGGGGCCCAGAGTAGAGCGTACGACCCGGGAACATACCTGAGGTGGAATGGCCAACACCCTTTAAACCACGACTGTCCATCCCACAGGTACTTACTCAGCACAAGTGAACGGATGGAGACAGGAGTGTACCCAGTGGGGCAGCTGACCGAGTTCAAGTACAAGTGTGTCATTCTCAAGCTCTGTGACCTTAGAGAGGCTAGTACTTCTCTGTGCCTCAGCTCTCTCATCTGTGAAATGGGATGCTAATATTAACTCTCATTTTCTGTTTTCGTTTTTCACTTTTTTTTTCCTTGTGGTGCTGGGGATTGAACCCAGGGCCTTGTGCATACGAGGCAAACCTCTACCAAAAGCTATATCCCCAGCCCGTTTTTCACTTTTTATCATAAAATGCTCAAACATGCAGAAAAGTGGAGAATAGTATAATGGACACCCATATTCCACCATCTAGACTTAGCAATTTCCAACATTTTTGCCATATTGCTTCATTTGGTTGTCATTGTCATTAAAATATTTAAAGCATTGACATCATTGAGTTTCACCACTAAATGATTCAGCATGCTCAAAGAAATGACATGTTTTCCTCCAGTAGCCACAATACTGTTATCATGCTGAACAACAGTAACAAAAATTTCTTTACATAACCTAATCCCTAATCCATATTCAGATTTGACTAAAGGTCCCCTGGATGTTTTTTACTGATTACATTTTTCAGGTTGGATTCTGGTCAAGGCCAAAACATGGCTCTCAGAGAGTCTTTGCTGCATGTTTTTGTTGCCAGGGATTGAACCCAGGGTGGCTTAACCACTGAACCACATCCCCAGCCCATTTATTCATTCATTCATTCATTCATTCATTCATTTATTAGAGACAGGGTCTTGCTGAATTGCCTAGGGCTTCACCAAGTTGCTGAGGCTGGTCTTGAATTCCCGATCCTCCTGCTTCAGCCTCCTGAGTCACTGGGATTACAGGCATGCACCACCACTCCCAGTTTTGCTGTATGTATTAAAAGTAACAATCAGCAGCATTTGGATGATTTTCCAGTACACTAGATGCTCTGTGAGCATTGGCTGTCTTAGGCCTTAGGGAGTGAGAGCTTACTCAAAGGGACCCAGGACTCACACAGCTGCAGACATACCAAGGAGAGTAAGAATGATAA
The DNA here is from genome assembly GCF_047511675.1 of Marmota flaviventris. Lineage (NCBI taxonomy): Eukaryota > Metazoa > Chordata > Mammalia > Rodentia > Sciuridae > Marmota > Marmota flaviventris. The sequence goes on along the minus strand of NC_092499.1, from coordinate 12,590,956 downwards.
GGGGGCATGAGGAAGAGGAAGCCTAAAAGATCAGGGGTGGTGACCCCAAGAATGGGCAGACGGCTGTCAGGGGAGCTGCTGGCCTAAAGCTTCTGGCTAAGTCCCGACTCTCCTGTGGAAGGTGATTTTCTCAGGTAGGGCCTGCTGGGCAAGCACTGTGTCTCCGGGGAAGGGCTCACGCTACCTGGCCGCCTCTCTGACAGTGTGTGGTGAATGAGGAGCCTCCAGGCGGCTTCCCTGAGGGGTCCCTGGCTGCTGAGTGATCTCAGCCTTGTGATGGAGGTGTCTGTCTGGGTACTGGAGGAAGGCTCTGAATCTGAGAACTTGGTGGTGCTGCAAAGAAGGACAGCCAGTCCCAGCTGGACGCCAGGTCCTTGGCCACAGAGCCTGCTCCTGGGGAATGGCCAGCCCTAGCTCTAGCCTCCCACCCCAACTGCACAGAGAGCTGGCTGCCCAGATCTGCCCTTCCCCCTTCTCCTCCCAGCCCCATGGGTCTGTATTGGGTCGGCAGAGAAGACTCTGTCCTCTGCATCTGTGTTGTCCCCCGCTCCACCCCAACACCCAATTCGACATTTCCAGCCCCCATCTTGCCCCTTATCCGAGGGAATCACTTCCCCCCAGGGTAACTAGAAAGGACAGAATACCTAGAGACCAAGTTCTGTCCCCATTTTCCACAATGATTGGTCAGAGCTGAACACATGACCCTCTATGGGCCAATCGGAGCCCATAGGGAAGTCCCCAGAATTTGGGCTGAAACTAGGAAGAAGAAGCATCCTTCACACTGAAGAACCAGCTGGAGCTGATGCCAACCCTTAGGAACTTTAGGCAAAGCCAAGCAAGCAATAAAAACAGTGTGGAGAAAAGCAGAGCCTGGAGATGGAGAGAGGGGACTTCTGACACAGGGTTCAGCATGGTGCTTAATGCACCTGAGTTACCCAGAAAGCACAGCCTGAAGTCCTCTTTGCTACTTCTTTAGGGAAAGCGTCCCCAGACCGCAGGGACGAGGGGCAAGGCCAGTGGGGTGAGAAGCCGCTGCTACCTCTCTAGGCGATGCTGACTTTCAAGACCACCTCTCAAAAGCAACGTGCATTTCACCTTGGGACAGTCCTCTAGGGAGAAAAGGGTTAAGAAGTATCCACTTCTCCTATCTCCCACAGGTCAAAGGTTTGCTTAATGAGTCATTAACTCCCCTCTCCGCCCCCACCTCTGCAGATTAATTCTTTGGGGAGCCTCTGGAACAACTGGAATTTAGTCTTTGGGAGAAGGCTGGAATTAAACAAGTCATTCAAGATGAGGGTTTTTTAAAAATCACGAAGGGGGGTCGGAAAAGGCCTAAGAGAGGCGAGTCCAAATGCAGGCCACGAGGAAGAGGTGCGGGTGCGGGCAAGAAAGCGCCACCAGGAAGAGAAAACAGCGGGAAGCCCTGCGGCCACACAGAGCCCCGGGTGCTCTTTTTACTAAGCATTTAGAGTGAGGCCGATCAGTAAGCATTTATAGAGCACCAAGTGTACACGGGAACGTGGCCCCCTATTGTTGGGGTCGCCCCGCTCCTTCACCCTTTCTTTCTGGGAACGGTGCCTTCTTCCTTCCTCCCCCCCAGCCCTCCCCCAACTCGTGGTTACCGTAGGAACAACCTCGGAGGACCGCACCCCTCTGGCCACCGTTGATTGGACTAGAGGTGAACACCTCACCCAGGCTGGACCAATCAGAGTCTCGGCCCCTGGAGACTGGGGAGGTTGGGAGTGAGAGCATTGAGGCTCCCTGCAGGGCTGGACAAGTTGCACGTCGACTCGGGAGATGCTGGCAGGCCGGTTTTCAGCGGAATGGACTAGGAAGCAGGGAGAGACTCTTTTGCAGAGGTGTTAATGAGGCAGACCCAGACGCGAGGAACTGAGAGAGCTTGGTTCCTGGGCGTCCCAGACGTGGCTGCACCCCTGCCCTGGGGCTCTTTGAAACAAAGCCCTCCTTTTGCTTAAACCGCATCCAGTGGGTTTCTGTGTTAGCAACAAGTCCTGACTAATACCTCGCCAAGTGCTCAGGCTTTATTGATGCAGTCTCAACCCTGAAGAAGGTCATAAACCAGCGGGAGAGACTGACATATACACTAAACATTAACTACAGGGGCCCCGAGTGCTTCAATAAAGTAGCTCAAAGCAGGGAGATTGTGCAGAGATAAATTAAGATAAGAGATGTAAAGGGGGTTTTGAAAAGTAAAGTGTGCTATCTAAGTCTCCTATAATTATGAGTCTCGATTTCATTTCTACTTTTGATTTAATCAGGAACACAGGCACGTTACTTTCAGAATGATGCTATTTTATAAGGCAGTGCTGGCCTGTTATCTGGCGAGGGGTGAATCACCCCAGATTTCATGCTCTTATTTCCTCATCTGTGTTTGGTGAGTGGATGGGTAAATAACTTTCCAATTTCCTAAAGACTTAGGAAGCATTTGACAGTCTGTCTCTGCTGCCGTATGTCAACTTTCTGATTTTTCTGCCCCACCTGCATCAACCTCTCCTTGACTCCATGAAATGTAAAGGCTGCTGACTCACTGAAATAAAATCTTGCAAGTGAATCACTGATTAAGTGGCTGATTGACGTACCATTGCCATTTTAACCACGCGATGGTGACAGTATGTCTGGAGAGAAGGTGTGACCGTTTCCATCTAACCAATCTTGGAAATCACCCTGCTCAAGGACGCTTCACAATGTTCAGGTAATTTATGAAGGGGCAATGATATCTTGTTGAGAAATGCCTTCTCTTCGCCCTTGTCACCTGCTGATTCCTGGTGATTTGTTGATGGTGGAGATAGGAGGGCAGGCATGGTGTAGGAGCACCAGAGTTTACAGAAGCAAGGTGGGTTTTGATGTCATTTGACTTAGGTTCAAATCCCAATCCTACTGATTACACGCTGTGCTGTCCTGGGTAAATCACACGTATCCCTTGGCATCCTTGGGAGGGTTGGTTCCAGGATCTCCTCTTCCCCGCAGATGGCAGAATCTGAAGATGCTTGAGTCCCTTGTAAAAAATACCATAGGATTTCCATAGCATTTACACAATCCTCCCTCATATTTATTTATTTATTTATTTATTTATTTTTTGTACCTGGGTTTGAACCCAGGGGTACTCAACCTCTGAGCCATATCCCCAATTTTTTATTTTGAGACAGGGTCTTGCCAAGTTGCTTAGGGTTTTGCTGCATTGCTGAGGCTGACCTCGAACTCGTGATCCTCCTATTTCAGACTCCCCAGTCACAGGAATTAGAGGCATGGGCCAGGAAGCTGCATACTTTAAATGATCTAGATTACTGTCAATACTATATAAATAGTTGTTATACTGTATCATTTAGAAAATAATAACAATGGGGGGAAGTCCACATATTCAGGACAGATGCATTTTTCCCCAAATATCTTTGATTACAGTTGGTAGAATCCTGTACATGGAAGCTGCATTTAGGAGGGGTGATGGAATCAGGCAAGGTAATCTGCTCCTAAGGATCAGAATCTTTTAACAATCAATCATAGTTAAAAAGAATGATGAAAGTAGGACGAAGGGGCACAGACATGTAATGCCAGCAGCTTGGGAGGCTGAGGAAAGAGGATGGCAAGTTCAAAGCCTGCCTAGGTCACTTAGTGAGACCCCGTCTCAAAATAAAAAGTAAAAAAGATTGGGGGATGTGGCTCAGTGGTTAAGCTTGGTGGTTAAGGTCCAATCCCTGGTACCAAAAACAAAACAAAACTTAAAGAAGATGGATGATGGTGGGAAGCCGAAGTAGGAGGATCACATGAGGTAGGAAGATCACAAGTTCAAGGCCAGCCCCCCCAACTTAGTGAAACTTTGTTTCAAAATTTAAAATAAAAAGGCCTGGGATGTAGCTCAATGGTAGAACACCTGAGTTCAATCCCCAGTGCAAAATAATAATAATAAAAATAAAGACAATGATGGGTTTCTGGAGAAGGGTGTAGCTCCTTGGAAGAGAATATGTTTAGTAGTGATTGTGTTGCACGCGCAGACTCTGGGTTCTATCTCAAAAACAAAACAAACTGAGTTGGTGGACATGATCCTCTGCCAGCACCAACTTGTATTTTGCAGAACTTTCTCACATAAGTTAATAGTAAGTGCTATCATAGTGCCTGGCCTCTCAGAGCACTTTATCTCAGTTCCCTTTCCACAAAAGTGATTACAACCTGGATGCTTTCTCCAGCCAGATCTTTTCCAGAACGTGTCGGTGAAACTGGGAAGTCCCAGCACACCCAACCCACGCAGTGGTTCCCAGAGTGCGGTTTACCTACTGAAGTGGCGCCACCCTGTGGTAACGTCATGAACAGCGTACGCTGTGGATCGCAAGTTTTGAAATGAAGGAATTGTAGATTCATTTTTTTAATGGGCCGACGTTCCGCATTTTGAATGAAGCCCTATTCTATTTTTGAATGTACGAATATTTTATTGCTCACCTTTAAGCACAAAGTATACCTCCAGCCATTTTCTTTCACAACTTAACAAACATTTGTGAATATATGAAAACCCAGACAGAAACATCATGTCATATAGGTTTCAGAAGAAGATAATGGAAAACATCAAGTCAGCCAGACTTTTGTTTTCTGAGACAATAATAAAGGACCTCTTGCACTAAGCAAAAATCTGTCTTACTTCGTAATGCATTTCTTTCATTACAAAAAAATTTTTTTCCTGCCCACAGTAAACCAACTTGTATTTGCTGAGCCAGTGGTATTAGCTCATGCATAAAATAAATTCCAAAGGAACTGCGGTGTAGCACAGTGAAAGTGTGCCTGCTTAGCACTCAGCATGTGGGAGGTCGTGGGTTCAATCCCAGCATGTACCCCCTCCCTCGCCAAATTAAACACACACACACACACACACACACACACACACACACACATTTGAGTTAATTGTTTCTTCTAGCAGATTTCAAAGAATAGTAAGGTTGAAGGAGGAAATTGTTTTGGATGGATATAGGTCAATTTGAATTGTTACACTTTAGCTAAATGCTTCTATGTATTATAGTTTCACAATTTAGTTTGCTCTTTAATCTTTGTGGATCTGGGTGGTATTCAAGATTTTCAAAGTTGAGCTGACAGTCCGGCACTCCATCAACGGAATAAGACACTGAATGTGCTCTCTGCAGAGGAGCTCATTTAACAGCAACTGACCTAGCAGTTCTGACAGGAAGCGAAGGGGCACAACCTACCCGAATAAGAAGCCAGCCAGGGGCAGAACGATGTTTAGAAAAAAGACATTAAAATCCTTCAAGAAAAACACATAAAAATGAATTGTTACTGTGAGGAGCATTTACTGGTAGTAAATCTAGAAAAGTCTAGGTGAAGTCTCATTTTCAACATTGAATATTAAAAACATACAAATTACTGATTCAAGTAACTTTTCTTTCTTTTTTTGGTACTGAGGATTGAACCCAAGAGTGCTTAACCACTGAGCCACATCTCCAGCCTTTATTTATATTTTAGAGACAGGGTCTTGCTGAGTGCTAAGCACCTTGCTAAATTGCTGAGGCTGGCTTTGAACTCTGAGATCCTCCTGCCTCAGGCTCTCAAGCTACTGGGATTACAGGTGTGCACCACAGAGCCTGGCTAAAGTCTTCTTCAAAAGAGTACTCAAGTTCTGATTGTGGAATTTGTCTACTGGTCAGTTAAATGCAATCTTAATTATCTTTTAATTAACTACTTAATTATTTTTGCAGGGCTGGGGACAGAACTCAAGGCCTCTTGCATGCTAGGCAAGTGCTCTACCACATAGGCCCCACACTGAAAAAAATTTTTTTTTAAGAGAGAGAGAGAGAGAGAGAGAGAATTTTTTAATATTTATTTTTTAGTTCTTGGCAGACACAACATCTTTGTTTGTATGTGGTGCTGAGGATCGAACGTGGGCCGCACGCATGCCAGGCAAGCGCGTTACCGCTTGAGCCACATCCCCAGCCCTGAAATTTTTTTTAATAGAGAGCTTTGTTTGATATGTATGTTTCTCCAATAAACCTCATTATGCCAGTCCATTAAACAAAAACAGAATTGAAGGAAGACTTACAAATGCTTATGCCAAGCAGGACTCTGCCTGCCACCTGTAACCTCACATTAATTCAGGATTCTGAAACTGAGATTTTATTATCGGAGCTCTAGCAGAATGTTAGGTTCTACAACCTCAAATAGTAGGATATCTTTCCTTCCAAATTCGGCATGACTACACTGATAGCCTCCACACCAGAAACACTGTTCAAACTGATTCGGTTGGTTACAAGTCTGGCCCACCTTTGTCTCCAATCTCCTCCCTGTCTTCTGCAGCCATTTCTCCTGTCCTGCTGGACACTGGGCACCTGTCCTGCTGTGGCCACTGTCTGGATCACCATGGTGCCCACCATCTTTTTTTAGGGGGGGTGCTGAGGATTGAACTCAGGAACACTCAACCACTGAGCCATGTTCCCAGCCCTATTTTGTACTTTATTTAGAGACAGGATCTCACTGAGCTGCTTAGCACCTCACCATTGCTGAGGCTGGCTTTGAACCCATGATCCTCCTGTCTCAGCCCCCAGAGACACTGGGATTACAGGCTTGTGCCACCAAGCCTGCAGTGTCCTCCATCTTAGTATCTATTGTCCTGCTGGTATTTATTTCCTGTGCATGAGGATGCTTGGAAGCCCTGTAACCACCACCCCATAGCCACGGCTCCTGGCTGGAAACTCGAATGTCAGTAACAAGCCTCTCCCCCACTCCCCCATCTCTCCAGCCTCTTCTATGCTTATTTTTTGTGCCACGGAGCCACCCTTGGGAGTGGGAGTTCGGTTTCTGTCAGGCGCCCTGCCCATCATCTTCTGGATGGTACCAGCAGTCTTTTCTCTCGGAGAGCCACTGTTGTCCTTAAAATTCTTGACAAGTCCTGCCTTATGGCTCAAAGATGGCCAAGAGAAGTAGTAATTTCAGAAAAGAAGACGGAATATTTTGGCTGGTAAACCTGAGAAGTTTTTTTCCATCTGATCTTTATCTCTGTTAGTCCAGTCAAGCACCGGACTGTGACATCCAAATGTTTTATTAGCGGCTTTTTGAGACTCTGTATCCATTGGCCATGGCTTGGTAAATTGCTTCTGTCTTTTCCCTGTGCTGATCCCCTCCTTCAATAAAGACTTTCCCACATGATTAGGTGGAACTGTGGCTGAAGTTTCCTTTAATGTTTCTCAATCCTGCAGGGCACTGTGGCATATGCCTGTAATCCCAGTGGCTCAGAAGGCTGATGCAGGAGGATCCATGTGTTTTGCAGGCCAGACTGGGCAACTTGGCAAGACCTTGTCTTAAAATTAAAAACCAAAAAAGGGCTGGGGCTGGGGCTGGGGCTGTGGCTCAGTGGTAGAGCGCTTGCCTGGTATGCGTGAGGTACTGGGTTCAATCCTCAGCACCCCATAAAAATAAAATAAAGATATTGTGTCTATCTACAACTAATTTTTTTTTAAAAAAAAAATCAAAAGAACCAGGGATGTAGCTCAGTTGTAAAGCACTCCTGACTTCAATCCCCAGTACCATTTGTGTGTGAGTGTGTGTGCGTTTGTGTGAATTCCCCCCTCCCCCACCCTGTGAAGAAATGGCACATACTGTACCCAGAGGTCCAGATATTCCCAGAGCCACACACAGGCCTGTCAATTCTTGGAAGACCTCATCGCCACCTCAAGATCTTTCTAGAGGAACATTCACACAGAGCATTCTGGCGGCTTTGCAGCTCTGAAATAAGGTATGTGAGTAGAAGGGGCGGTTTCCTGAAGGAGAAGGTCTTGGTCCTGTCCCCAGATGTCTGTGGGAGACCCAGGCAGCTCTTCTTTCCCAGGAGCGCACCCCCCTCAAGCTGGACTTCAGCCACATTTACACACTTCCTGCTACTTTACAGAGCACTCTTCCTTCAGCTCTGCACAGTGTTTAGTAACCTCTGCGGAACTGGAACTGGGTGCAGCAGAGACAGCCCGGGACAGAGCACCATCCCCCACCAACGGACCCTCACCATCTCCATCTTCCTGCGACTCCACAATGTCAGTCTCCACCAGGTCGTCCCCACAATACGGTGGCATTCCAATTCCCAGGCGCCAGGCTCTGGCCTCACTGCTAACTTACACATAGGATCCCTCCCTGGAACACTTAGGTCCTTTTCTCTTATTTTACATTATGGTATTTCAGATTTCCACAATTCAACTTCCCATAACAATGAATTACATTATATTTGATTTGCTTAACTCTTCTAAAACTCCAGATTCAGGGTTTCTATTACAGTTTTGCCATCCAGGACATTTGTAGGAGAGCTGTTAAGTTTGGGGATTAAAGTCACAGAGTGTGTGTGCCTGGTGCTTTTGTCTTTCTGTGGACATCCTGTGGCTGTTACGACAGCCTCAGGCGGAGGGCACTGTGGGGTCACTTCCATGTTAGGACAAGGACCATGAAGCTGAGAGCTTTCAAAGTTTGTCTGATGTCCTCTAGTTCCTGACAGAACTAAGCCTGGATCTTACCTCAACTAAAACCGACCGTTGGGCTGGGTGTGGCTTGATGAGCAAACACTCACCCTAGTGTGTGCAGGGCTCGGGTTCCACCCCTGCATCCAGACAATCCTCAGGTGGCATTTACCTTTGGATTTTAAACATATCGTTGTCATTTCTTCCTTTCTCTGCCCTTCCACCCACCTCACGATGGATGAGAAACTGTGTAGGCCTCAAATCAGACTGACTTAGGTGTATGTGCCGGTAGTTACCAGCTTGTGTAGCGTGGGTGGATACCACACCAGCCTTACTGGCCTCTGCCTTTAAAAACAAAATTAAGCTCCCCCCCGCCAAACAGGTACATGAACAACACTGGTGAAACCTGAATAAGTCCTGCACACTGTACCAATGTCAATTTCCTGGTTTTGATATAGTACTCTAGTTATGTCAGATGCTGCCATTAGGGGAAACTCATAAAGATTCAGGGGATTTTATTATTTTTGCAATTGTCAGTGAGTCTGTGATTTGTGTAAGGGAGGTGTACTAGGGATTGAACCCAGGAGTGTTCTGTCACTGAGATACACCCCCAGCTCTTTTTATTCTTTTATTTTGAGGGTATTGTAAAATTGCTCAGGCTGGCCTCATACTCGCCATACTCCTGCCTCAGCCTCCTGAGTACAGATGTGTGCCACCATGCCTAGCAAGTCTATGATTATTTTTAAATGAGATTTTAAAAAATTTAGTAACCACTTAATGTCAATAGACTCTCCAAAATGTGTGTACTCAACTGGACTTTACTGAACCACAGAGGAAATGCTTATATCATAATATTGCCTGGAAAGAAAAAGACCACTGTATCTCACTGGCACCCTGACCACAACTGTGTTCAAGAAGGGAAATTTATACCTAACAACAACAACAACAAAAAGTGGAGAGACATGGCCAAATGTTAACCGTGATCGTCCCTGAGTGGTGGGAATTGGTTTGTTTCCTACCTGCTTTCCTCTGTTTTCTGAATTTTCCGTGATTAACTGAATTCCATTTTATCATCCAGGGCAATGACACTTCAACAAAAGAACAGACTTTGGCACTGGGCCAGGAAACCTGGGATGTGTAGTTACTGTTCACTGTGCAGCAGTTATCGGTCTTGCAGAGTTTAATTAAATGAATTATAAAATAAATTACATATACTTATGTTAAGATGCATAATTTATTATGGTGGAAATGACATTCCCTGGCTACATTTTTCCTAATTTTTTTTTATTAACTGTTTCTTCACTCCTTTCTGTTTTCAGACTGAGCTTATTTTATTTTTTAAGAATCTAACCTTTTTTATTTATTTGTTTTTACATGGTACGGAGGATCGACAGTGCCTCACCTGTGCAGGTAAGCACTCTACCACTTTTTTTTTTTGGAGACGTTTGCAGCTCCTACTTCAAGGAAGAACAGTGAAAAGGCCACCGCACACCTGTGGTGTTTACTTCCAGAAAGGACCTACGCTGCCAGGATTGCACCAGGCTTCTTGGAGGAGGACCTCTTCCGTGCCTGTGTAGGAGGTGTCTACCCTTATCCTTGGAAACTCATCCCACTGCCTTCCATCCATTAGAGTCTCCCCAGGATGCTTCTGCAGGTCAGCAGTGGACACCTTCAGAGCCCAAGCAGGTGGCCCCTGAGCAATCTCTCTTTTCACTTTATTTCCTGCCCACGTAGCTCAGGGTGGGGCTTTCAATCTGGGGTCTGCAGGCATATTCTTGGGGCCCTATGAGTACTACTAGAAGTTTTGAGTGTTGTGTTTTCATTTCTGGATCATCTGAATGATTTCCCCGGAACCCAGTGTTGCTACGTGATTTGAAACCTGTTTTTCCGCCTAGAGAGGTGGTGCATACCTGTAATCCCAGTGACTTGGGAGGCTGAGGCAGGAGAATTGTGAGTTCAAAGCCAGCTTCAGCAACTTATTGAGGTCCTAAGCAACTCAGCAAGACCTGTCTCTAAATGAATTACAAAAAAGGTCCGGGGATGTGGCTTAACCTTTGGGTTAAGGTCATGTTCGTGGCAGATGAGTCAGTGTACAGTATCACCTGAGGCACATGTTTCTAGAGTTCAAAACAGAAAGATGGCCTTTCATGCTGGGGTTATAGCTGAATTGGTAGAGCTCTTGCCTAGCATGTGAGGCACTGAGTTTGATCCTCGGTAGCACATAAAAAAATAAAATAAAGGTATTGTGTTCATCTACTTGTTACACATATGTTTAATATTTATTTTTTAGTTGTACTTGGACACAATACCTTTATTTTATTTATTTTTTCCTATGTGATGCTGAGGATTGAACCTGGGGCCTCACACGTGCTAGGTGAGCACTCTACTGCTGAGCCACAACCCTGGCAGCTTGTTTGGTTTTCAGTGAGAGGGACTGGACCCAGCCAGGGCTCACACATGCCAGGCAGGAGCTCTAACCACTGGGCAAAACTCAGAGCTCCTTAAGGGCAGAAATAATCTAACAGGTGTGTTTTCTTCCCTTTCTTCCCTGCCTCAGTGGATTCACCCCAGTCTAGGAAGGGGTCTCTCCTCTGACCCTCACCTGCTTCCACCCCCAGCACCTACTGGTGCAAATCTTTCCCTTCCAGGAGCATTTGAAGCGAGTCTTTCCAGCCCTCCAGGAAGGGAAACCATGATTTAGCGGGTGATGGTTCAGTGTCCAATGGCACAGGGCCACCAAGGCTCACCTGGAAAGAACAGAGAGCAGGGCTTTGTGTAGAGCCGCGAAGAGGGACGGCGAGGCCTGCCGAGGGAGGGCCCAGGCTACACCGGAAACTCACCAGCTTCCGTTTCCAGGAGTCACCTGCAACAGGAGGGAGTCAAGTTCTCACCAGGGACTGCTCAGAAGAGGCAGCATGGAGCGATGCCAAAGGCTGTTCTGCCCCGTCAGGGTATGAAGTATGGACTCTCCCTTCTAATACTCCAGGATCCCAGGAGCCCAATGGAGTGGCATTCTCAAGTGCCTCTGGGTTTGCTTAGTTAGGGGTGATATTCTTGAGCTAGAGTTTCTCAATCTGGGATAGTGATGGGGTGACCCCCTCATGAAATCCCCTGAGGAGGGGGCACTGCTCTGTTGCTGCTGGTGCAAGTGAGAACACAATGGAGAGGGTCTGAGACGCTGGAAGAATCTCAGCTGGGTTCATTGCTGTTGCCCAGATAACGTGACCAGGTGCCTCAGCAGCAGGAGTGATGCCCCTTCTGTCTTCCCACCTGCCAGTCTTTTCTCCAGGTGGGCTGGACCCGTCAGAAAGCAGGTGGCCAAGAAGTCTGGAAGGCAGTTTTCAGAGCCCCAAGTCCAGAGCAGCTGGACGAGTCTACTTGGGGCTGGGGGACTGTAGACCAAGGATCCCTGGGTCATTTTCAAGGCCAGAGAGGAGTTAATACCCTACATCTCCTTCAGGACTCTTAGTTGCAAGACACAGAAACCAACTTTGACAATTGAAGCTGAAAAGGAATTTACCAAAAGCTACTAGGAACCTTACCTAACTGGTTTAGGAACCCAGGTAAGAAACCACAGCCCAGCTCCAGCCCTGTGAGGACATCACTGCCATCTAGTATCTGATATTCCTGCCATAGTGTGAGACATTCTGTCATTTTCTAGCGTGGCATCCATCTCTCCTCTCCTATCTTGTGTTTCCCTGTAGGTAGAACATCTGATCTGCCCTCTGACTTTGGGTGTGTTCATGTGACGTGCCAATCAATGGAATGTGGGCAAAGTGACTGTCAGTTCTGAGCAGAGGGTCCAAGAAGCATCATGGGTTTCTGCCTCTCTCTCAAGTTCCTCCATCTTGCATGAGGACATCAGGCCCCAGGCTCTGGCTGTACCTTCCAGAGACCTAGGATAAGATCCATGGAGCATACCTGAACCCAACTATAACCCCAGCCAGCACATCAGAACCCAGCAGAGAGCACATGACCCACTGTCCACCTACAACTGACCTATGGAACTGAGTGAGAAATACATGCATGTTGCTGGAGGCCACTGAGATTTGGGAGCATTTGTTACCATAGAAAAGCTGACAAATACACATGACCAGCTTAAGATTCCTACCTATGTTTCTTTGTATCCATAGTTCCAGATGCAAAATCCTGTGTGAGGGTACCTATTGCCCAATCCCAGATCACACACCTGTACAGACTGACAGGGCCATTTGGGTGTTTGCATTTTCTGTAGAAGTAGTTGGGCCCACGTATCCTCTGTTTCCCCACAAGACTCAAAGTTGGGTGTACTTGATTGTCCTTAGTGTCCTCCAAGAAATCATGTCAACCCAAAGCCTCAGAATGAGGCCTTATTTGGAAGTAGGACCTTTGCAGATGTAATTAATTAAGTTAAAATAAGACCATACTGGAGTAGGATGGGCCCCAGTCCAATGACTGGTGTCCTTATAAGAAGAGAAAACAGAGACGCGGAGAGATTCCCAGAGAGGCCAACGACAGAGGCAGAGATGGGAGTGATATTCCTCCCAACCAAGGAAGGCCAGGGCTGCTGCAAACGCCAGAGGAAGAGAGGCCTGGAAGAGATCCTTTCCTTCAGAGGGACCGTGGCTACTCTGCTACCTTGATTTCAGACTTACAGCCTCCAGAGCTGTGCAGACTTGGCTTCTGATGTATTTGAGACAACATCCCGCCATGTTGCCCAGGCTGATCTTGAAATCCTTGGCTCAAGTGGGCCTCTTGCCTCAGTTTCCCGAGTAGTGGGGCCATAGGAGCACCACCACACTCAGTCAAGTTTCTATTGTTTCAAGCCACTCAGTTCATGGTGCACAGCAGCCTTGGGAGACTAACACAGTGCACCAATCCTCAGATATCAGAAAGAAGTGGAGAAGCTACCCCTTAACCTAGCCAAAAGATAAACTTGTTTATCAGTAATATTCTGAAACAATAATTTAAGGGAAGGAGCACTGGCTGTTTATTTTCTTTTTTTAATTATTATTATTTTTTAGTTGTTGATGGACCTTTATTTTATTTATTTATATGTGGTGCTGAGAATCGAACCCAGTACCTCACACATGCTAGGTGAGTGCTCTACCACTGAGCCACCACCCCAACCTTGGCTATTTATTTTCTATTTTTCTTTTTTAGCAGCTCCGGGTATCAAACTCAGGGCCTCACAGATGCTAGACAAGTGTTCTATCGCCAGCCACATACCTGGCCCCCCAATATTTCTTCTAATCTGTACGTGAAGTAGATATGTGGCCAGGGCACCCCCCGGCTGCCATGGCCTCTGCAGAAGGTGGGGATATAAATATGTTTCTTATATGTTATTCATTTTCTTTTGTTTCTTTTAATAATTGAGTTGTACACTTTACTTCTGTGTATTTTTGTGTGTGTACATGTTTTTGTTTTTGAGACAGGTCTCAACAAAAAGGAATGTCACTGGACGGGGGTGGGAGGAGGTCTCTCCAAGGAGCAGTGGACAGGACCTCTACCTGGCCCTGGGCAGGTTCTTGATTTCTGCCACTGAAAAGAATTTCAAGATGCATCAGAGCACAGCACAAGCAAAAACTGATTAAAGGACAGCAAAGGTACATGCACCCCAAAGGCAGGGTGTGGCTGCCCCTTGCCCCTCAAAGAAGAGAAGTGACTACCCTCTGATTACATGCGTCTCCTGGGGAGAAATGTGCAGGTTCCCAGACAACCTTCTTTGAAAATCAAATCCCATGTCAATCATTTGATATTCGGGGTTTAGAATGTTTCTCCCTGATTAAGCAGTCTAGCCATAAATCAGCTGTGGGTATGTTGTGTAAGTCTTAGAATCTGGTGACATTTAAATTGATTGTGTTCTGCTCATAGACCTGGGTCTCCCTCTACTAAGGGCCTCTTTTTACCCCTCCCCCAGAGCCCACGGAGCCCATCAGAGATTTCCCAGGCTGCTCTTGAGCTCCTGGCTCAGGCAATCCTCCTGACTCAATCTGTTGAGTAGCTGGGACGGCAGGAGTGCCCCACTACGCCTGGCTGTCTTTTTAAGACGGGAGGTTTGACAAGGTGATAGCTGGCTTGGAGAAAAGGAGAGGATTGGAACACATCAGACGCCTCAGAGCCAAGTGTCAAACCTGGCTCTGGTTTGGATCCTGGATTGGATTCCCATAAATCAACTCTAACAAGATATTTTTGAGATAGGAAAATTTAAACATGGACTATTAGGTACTAGGCTATTATTAACAATTTTGTCAGATGGGATACTGGCATTTTAAGGAGAGGTCTGTCTTTGAAGAGGTATATATTAAGGTACGTAGGGGCAAAAGCCATAATGTTCGGGATACACTTTAAAAGCATTATGATAGAACCAAATTTCAACCACTGCTTTTGGGTGAGAGGTGTGATTTCTAGTGGCCAGTCTACTTGCCTTTGGTATGTGAATATTTTGAAAATAAGCATATTGTATTTTAGCAAATGGGAGAAGCAGTAAGCTATTCATAAAAATTTAAAGCCTGTGGAGAGACATTTGGTTAAACATCGTATATTGAACACACATATTTATCTCTGTTTCCACCTGAAACTCATCCAAAATGACAGTCAAGGACTAAAACAAGTATAAGCCTACAAGAACAAGAAGTGGGTGGATTGACTGCCGAGGAGAGATGTCAACATGCTTTTGGCAGGTGGACAACTATTGAAGGAACAGTCCCTGCAGGGTATATCACTACTTGAAAGCAAATCCCCCCTCAGACCACCCAAAAGACTACAGACAGCAGCAGGCATAGTGACACTGTGGGACTAAAAACAGAACACCGATACCAGATCGCATCTCTAGCCCCTGTGAATGCTACCTTACTTGGAGAAGGGGGTTTGCAGATGTGATTGAGGATTTTGAAATGAAGAGATTATCCTGGATTATCCAGGTGGCCCTATATAAGCAATGGCAAGTGTCCTAACAGGAGGCAGAGGGGCATCTGACACAGAGCCCAGAAGGCCATGTGAAGACGGGGCAGAGCTTTGAAGAGGGTGATCTTGAAGATCAGAGTAATGTGACCACAAGCTGGCAGCCTCTGGAGCTAGAGGAGGCAGGGAACGAACTGTCCCTGGGAAGCCTCTGCAGGGAGCACAGCCTTGGAAGCACTTTGATTCTGGAGCAATGAAAATGATTTTAGACTTCTGGTCTCCAGAATGCTGAGAGGGTAACTTTCTGTCATTCTGAGCCATCAAGTTTATGGTAACTTGTTATGGTGGCCACAGAAAACTAATAGAAGGAGTTTGAGTGGAATTCAGGTGTAAGGAGCTCTGAGACTCCCAGACCCCTGTTCTCACCTGTGACCCGACCCTGGCAGGAGATGGGAGGGTTGTTCTCTAGACAAACTGGACTTGAAGTAGAGAATGCCCCTGACATGGTGGTGCCCAGGCAGATTGGGGTATGGGTGAAGCTTTTAACTGGGGGTCTACATTCCAAACCAAGGAGACCATGGCCCCTGTTTCCAGCCCTGGACAGTAATCTGGCTCCTGGAATGTAGGTGGTCAGCCTCACATTCCTTGTGCAGATTAAAGGATCATTCCCCAGGTGACTGAACAGTCTGGTAGAAAAAATCTCCAGCTACTGAAATTTGGGGTTCCTCAACTAAAAGGCTGGCCTGCTATCCTGTCATCTTATGCTAAAGCCCACTCCAGGCCCCCAGCACCACCCACCAAAGCAGTGCTTGCAGTCAAGTACTTAGTGCTCCACTTTGAGGTGAGAAAAGACAGCTAAGGAGCCTCACAGTTGAGAGGCCACTACGTGTCCTTCAGACTCATTGGAGAAAAGCTTCCAACATGAAAAAGAGAACAAAACAGAAAACAGACACTGGGATGCAGGACCACCCACAGATGGGACATAGTGGGGAGCTTTTATTCAAGTGTGGGGCTCAGACAGCTGTTCTAGTTGCCTGGTATCTGAGAGATGGATCTGTTTGGAAAAAATAATGACCATGTAGGGAATGGTAAAAAACTAAAATATAAACAAACAAAAAACCCTGGAATACATATCCTGAGAGTGATAACAAAGGATAATCAGCCACTGAGACAGACTGCATTTTTCAGTAGGATACATTCCTGCTCCACATGCCCTTCTCACAACATGACCCAAGTGGGACGTACGGTTCTTTCCTTTCATCCGTGGAGAGTAGGGCAGTTATGGCTGCCCGCCAGTAACCAATACGTGGAGCAGAAGGAATGCTGCAGGACTTCTGGGCCAGGACCACTGGAAAGAAACAGCTTCTGCCTGGCTCCTGGAATCCCCAATTGTGTTGTGAGGAAGCCCGTCCACTTGGAAAGGCCTGGCAGACAGCACTCCCAAACTGACCCTGCATCAATGACCAGGTGAGTGATGAGGCTGATGTGATTCCAGAGGCTTCCAGCTGAGACCTCAGACATCAGGCACAGACAAGCCATCTCTAACCCTGTCTCAGGGTCTGGTCTGGCCCAGAGAAATTATGATAATAAATAATGATTATTGTTTTAAGCCACTAAGTTTTGGGGGTAGGCAGGCAATAAAAGATGAGCAATACAACAAAGAAATAAGAACAAAGAGTTGTTAAATTTGAATAATGAAGCAATTATTAGTGAATACTAGGAAAGCCAAGCTACAACTGAAAAACTAAAATCCAGCAGAAATGAAGGAACTGAGATCCAGATTGACCCCGATGACCTGGTCACTTGCCCACCTCTCAATCCATCGCCATGGTCAGGAAGAATGTGGCTCACAGATTGGCATAGGCTTAGTTATCTATCCACCCCTTCACAATGGCCACGCCATTGGGAGAGAATCCTCAAACAAAAACTGGGGTTGTTACTGGAACAAGATGGATGGATAAGGGCCGGGGAGAGAGGCCAGTAGATGTCCCGGAGGATGCACGCATTCCTTTAGTTGCTCTGGTCTCAGCTAAGCTCTGTGGGGATCAGTCACTCTGAGAAAAGGCCATGGTCTTTGAGTCTTTTATTTAAAAGAAAAGCTGGGCCATTGTCTTGGTCTAGGATAAGTCCCTGCCAACTAGCTAGGATTGGCTCAGCCACTGGGGCAGAGAAGCCACTCAACCCTGGCTTTATTTAATACATGATTAATTACTAATACAAATAAGAGAATGGGTTGCCTTTTTGTAATTTCTCTCTCATGTTTTATTTTGCTTATTTTATTTATTCAGCAATCTGTACTTATTCACTGCAGAAAAGTAGAAATGTAACAGAAAGAGGAAAGGCTAAAATTTCCTACAATTCTGCCTCCCAAACTAACATTTTGGTGTCTGGTCTTCCAGACATATGTTTATGTATTTTCCAATACAAAAAAGAGATTGTCCCATAAATACTACTGCATTCTGATTTATTCACCCAATGGTAGGTTATAAGCTTATCAAGAAGTACCCATTAGTTTTGCACCATATAATATTACCAAAATTTAGCCAGCTTTGGCCTACAAACCCAGAAACTGCACATATTTCAAACCAAGTTTTGTTTTTGTTTTCTGGGGCAGGGGTACCAGGGAATAAACTCAGGGGCAACCGACCACTGAGCCACACCCCTAGCCCTATTTTGTATTTTATTTAAAGATAGGGTCTCACTGAGTTGTTTAGTGCCTTACTTTTGCTGAGGCTGGCATTGAACTCTTGATCCTCCTGCCTCAGCCTCCCAAGCTGCTGGGATTACAGGCGTGTGCCACCACATCCGGCCCAATACAAGTTTTTAAGTGGCAACAGAGCTCAGTCTTTTGGATGCTGCAACATTTATTCAACCATCACTTAGGATTGGACATTTTATGTAGTTTCTCCTTTTTACATAGTTACAAAAATATTGCAATGAAAAACTCTTACAGTTCATTCTTTTAAAAGATTCTTTTAGTTTTTGAGACATGGTCTCGTTAAGTCACCCAGGCTGGCCTCAAACTTGCCATCCTCCTGCGTTAGCCTCCTGAGTCACTGGGATTACAGGCATGCACTACTGTGCCTGGTCCATGTCCAGCTCTTAAAGCTCATTTTCTGTGGGTATCCTTATTAGTTTCTTGGGATACATTTCTATAAGTGGAACATGTTAAGTGGAAGAAATGCACACTTAAAGCTCTTGTTGTGTATTGTGGTATGTTAGAGGCCAAAGATTGGTGGGTTCAAGGTAAACCTTCCCACTCAGCAGGAGGCCTGAGGGTGTCAAGAGCCTGTGCCCTCGATGCTTCTTCTAAAAGGACCCTTTTGGGGGGTGGGGTGGCTCAGTGGTGGTGCCTTGCCTAGCTAGAGGCCCTGAGCTCCATTCCTGGTGACACACATGCACACACACACACACACACACACACACAAAGGCGCTCAGACACAGAAGTGAGATCAGAGGGAATCAGGGAAAGTGAGGAGAGGCTGGGCATTTCCTGCTGGGAGTAGATAGATTTAGCAGATTTAGGAGGTAATTATGCCCATACTCTAAAAAGGCTGGTTACAAAACCTAAGCCAGTCTGTTGCAGCCTTCAGAATGACTCTGGCATACAAAAGACAAAGAATATATCGGGGAATTTTCTCTCTTAACCTGGTTCCAATTGAGGAATACTGTCATTTATAGGTGAAATAAAATAAACCAGCTGGGCACAGTGGTTTGGGAGGCTGAGGCAGGAGGATCACGAATTCAGGGAGGAGTGCAGTGCTTGAGGGAGCCCCCTTTTGGGGTCTCACACTCTTAAAGGAAACTTTGTGAACAGTATATGGTATCAGTCTGGTGGGCTCCTCTCAATCAAGGCGAATAGGGTACTTCTGTCAGGATCTCTGGGTTGATATTATCTAGTCAATAGACAATGTTTGGAATGCACCCTTATCATAGGTCTCTGGCAATATTTTTCCCCTGGTTTTTAACTTTTTGGGGTACTTTGGATTGGACGGAGGGACCCTTTCCCACTGAGCTGCATCCCTAACCGTTTTTGAGACAGGTTCTCGCTATGTTTCTGAGGCTAGTGTTGAACTTGTGTTCCTCCTTCCTCAGATTCCTGAGTGATTGGGATTACAGGTATGTGCCACTATGCTTGGCATCCTTGGTTTTATTTAATCTATAGAAAATACTGTGTGTAAGCTAGCAAAGTATGTGGGTATTCATTAACTGGACTCATACTCCAAGATTCAAGGGCTTTTTTTGGGGGGGGAGGGAAGGGTACTGGGGATGGAACTCAGTGGCACTCAGCCCCTGAGCTACATTCCCACCCCTATTTTGTATTTTGTTTAGATACAGTGTCTCACTGAGTTGCTTAGTGCCTTGCCATTGCTGAGGCTGGCTTTGAACTCGCAATTCTCCTGTCTCAGCCTCCCAATCATGAGCTTTTTAAGAATCTGTCTGGAGGAAAAGAGGCCTGGGGAGTAAGGTGAGCATGTTCATGGAGCATCCTAAATTTATAGCCAGCTGTCTTTGCCTTTCCTGTACATGCCTTTTTACTTATCCTTATTTCTTCTATCCTACCTTAGAAGTAGACAGATCCTGGTATCTTTCTAGCTGTGTGATTCTGCACAAACCAATTTATCTATTCAAATTGTCTGATTCCTTATTTAAAATTAGGGATAGAAATGTATCTACAAAGGTTGCAGCCAGAATCGAAGAACATGATAGGATCTTGAGTTCAAAGCCAGCCTCAGCAATGGCTAGGCACTAAGCAACTCAGTGAGACCTGTCTCTAAATAAAATACAAAATAGGGCTGGGGATGTGGCCCAGTGGTTGAATGCCCCTGAGTTCAATCCCTGGTACCAAAAAGAAACAAGGAAAAAAATAGACTGTTATTTGGAAACACGATAAATGACAAACATTAAGCACATTAAGAACACAGCTTATAAAATTTTCAAGTAAGGATATTCAGAAGAATCCTTTGAGTCTCTGAGTTTTAAAGCTAAAAAGAACCATGGATTTTTGTAGGTAAATAAGCCAAGGTCATAGAGAAGTTTAACAACCTTACCTTGTTCAGAAAGCAAGACAAATGCAGGCTCAGATTTGAGTTCAAGTTTGGGCACTGCCACCACCTACCTGTGCGTCCTTGAGCAAGCTATTTACCTTCTCTGTACCTCATTGGCTCATCTGCAAAATTCTATTCTTTCAGGCCTTAGTCTTGTGATTCCCAGCCCACCTCCTACACTGGTGACTTACAAGTGTATTCTATACTGAATTGATAATTGTTAAATACAATGTTTTAAATTATACTAATTTGTTTGATATGCTCACAATTAACATGGTAACCCCTTGTATACAAAACAAAGCCAACAACTATAAAAGTAGAGTTGGGCCAGCTGGCAGCAGAGGCAGGGGCAGCATATGAGAAACCCACAATAGCTAAATAACTCTTTGAACTCAAATTTCATTCCAAAATAAAGACACTTTCAGAAATAGATCTGGTTCCCAATTTCATCAGTAAAGTGGAATCAGGATGCTCTCACTTGTATAGAGTGGGAATCAGTCCATTTGCCAAGTCCAGGTCTCTCTGACAAGCTAATTAAAAGATTCCAGAAGTGTCATGGACCTAGAAAGGAAGTCCTTGTGACGGATTGAATACATAAAGGCTTGGAAAACTTTCCAACCTTGGAAGTGACTGGTAGGTAGAACGCCTTTTGCCTGAGAATCCCTTTTCCAGTTAGGGCCTGGCTGGGGCCGACTCTGAGAGCTCAGCGCCACCTAGTGGTTCTTAGGCAAATAACGGCTGGGTAGGGAGGGTCTCCAGTAATGTACTCCCTAAGGACTTATTTCATGTTATTTGCATGTTCATTCGTAGGTGTGTATCTACACATGCACTTCAATGAACATTCTATTTTAGGCTTACTGAAAAGTTACAAAGATAGAGTACCCCTGTGTACTCACCTACATTGCCTGTTGTTAACATCTTATTAACATGGTTCATTTCTCACCTCCAAGCGCTGTTGCACTACTAGTTATTAAACTCCCGATTGTATTTGGATTTCACCTTTCCACTTGTGTCCTTTATCTGGTCCAAGATCCTCTCTAGGAAGCCACCTGACATATACTTACCATACTTACCATATTTGTCTGCTCTGGTTTGGGACAATTTCTTATAAAAAAAAAAAAAAAAGATCCTGGCAGTACTGGTCAGATATTTTGTAGAACATGGAGTAGCACAGTGGTGAAATACCTTTGTCATTACATCATATCAGGGACACATGACATCACTGATGATAAATCAGGATCACCTGGCCAAGGTAGTATTTGCCAGATTTCTCTACTGATTGATTTTCTTCTTTATTCCTTAGAAGCAAGTAACAAAGTTGAGCCCACATTTAAGGTGGGAAAAGGAATGAAACCCACCTTCTAAAGCAGAAAATGACCACATAAGTTGTTTGAAATTCTTCTGGAAGGAAGGTTTGTCTGTTCTCCCACACTTTCCTATTCAATCTTTATTTACATCAGCATAAATGCATGGATATTTGTTAGGGGTCACAACTCAATACTATGTAATTTATTCTGTAACTCAAATTGCAGCTGTCACTACTAGTAGCTTTTTCAGGCTGCTCCTGTGGCCTTTGACCTGCCATCTTCCTTTTGTTTCTCGGAGCATTTCCTTTGCATATTTTTCACTGAAAGAAAAGGAAATTACACAGTATTTTAATGTGTCTTTGAAACATAGTTAAAAGAATATACACTCTTTTTTATTATTTTGTGATTTTTATAAATGAAACTTCCATTACCATATTTTAAGTGCTGGGGAGTATAGTCCAGGGGTAGAATGTTTGCTTAGCATACTGAAAGCCTTGGATTTGATCCTCAGCACTGCAAAGAAGAAAAAACTTTTTTTTTTTTTTTTTTTAGTTATGTAGTATTTACCAGATACATGGCAGAATACCTTAAAAACAGCTGTTTGGAATCAGACTATGTGTCCTTGCTCCTACACTGAATCTTCCTAAACCTCAAGCTTCTCATCTGTAATCTAGGGGAATTAATAGTATTTTTTTTCTTTTTCTTTTTTTTTTTAATTTTTTATTGTTGGTTGTTCAAAAATATTTTTTTTCTTTTATGTGACTGTGTGTGTGTGTGTGTGTGTGTGTGTGCGTGTTGCTGGGGATTGAACCTAGGTCCTTGTGCATGCGAGGTAAGCACTCTACCAACTGAACTGTAGCCCAGCCCTAAAAATGTTTTTGACGGGCTTCTGTGAGGACTTCAAAGGGCAACATAGAATAAAGATCAAGGACCCTGGAAATAGTCTGGCCCTGCCACTTCTTAGTTGTGAAGCCCTGGGCAAATTACTCAATTCTCTGTGCCTTAGGTTCCTCTATAAAATGGAGGTGGCAGAGAGGACTTGGCTTGTTGTAGGACCAAATGTGTTCAATGGTGCTGTTTGGCCAATGGCAGGTGCTCAGCATCAGCTATTATAACTGACCCCAAAAAAACCTCCAGGGCAAGGGTTATAATCTAAAATTAATATTATAATCTTGTGTCCTTAGCTCCGTGGCACACGTATGGTAAAGCATTTACTAACCCTGTGTAAACACAGCTAATATCATTACCACTACTGAGGTGGCAAATGTGTGACAGAGCGTGGCACACTCAAACCACTATACAAATATAAACAAAAGCAGAACTACACCTTCAAATTATCCAGAGTTCAAATACCACCTAGAATTCAGCATTCTACAGAAAGGAACTTATGGGAACTTGGATTGTGATTGAGTAATGTACTCCTCTTCAATGCATATAAGAGGTACATGTGTCAAGTGTGGCCAACAACACCTGCCCTACTTCCTTTGTGTGGCTGTGGTAGACACCCTTAGGATTGCTTCTTTCTTGGCAGTGGAAAGAATTTGGGTCCTGTAGTAAGACAGAACAGAAGTCTGGCCCAGTCACAGACTAGTTGTTTCAACTCAGGCAAACTTTTCTTTCTCCCTGTGTTCATTTCCACAGTCCAAAACTGAGTTTCCCTATGTTGCAGGATTTGTACATGTGATGTGTGGTCCTTGGGATCAAAGGTAGGGCCTCATACATACCAGGCCAGCACTCTACCACTTAGCTCTAGCCCCAGGTCCATACTGCAGGAGTTTTAAAAGGATTACATGAGAAAATACATGGAAAAGCTTTTAGTCCAGTCTGCCAGGAAAAGGTATGCTGTTTCTTTCCTTTCTCCCTCCAAATTCAATACACTGAAGTCTCTGGATCTATACTTGTCCTATGTGTGCAGTCTTGTTTCATTCCATTGTTTTATGGCTTTAGAAGATTACTCTGGGAATCTCACTTAGAAAAAGATGTCCTACCCCCTGGGCACCAACAGGAAAGAGTTCAAAGAATTAGGGTTTGCATAACTAAGTCTGTGGTTTTCAAATTCATACTTTATGAACAGTTGGTTCACATGAGATCTCTTTTAGAACCTTAATGCAAAGAAAAAAGATTAAAGACATTTTATCAGCATTCCTTTATATTTTCACACCTATACTTTTATAACACTCATGAAAACAATATTCAGAACAATTGATGCTTTGATGACACATATCAGAAATCTGGCATTAAAGATGGCTGTTGCAGACTTATCAACCTCAGCATTCAGCTCTGCCTTTTGATTGCACAGAATCAATGATTTGTGATTTGCACAGAAAATAACTTAATATCTTAACCATAGCTCTTTGTTAAAAGGAGCTCAACCAATGCTCCTCTTTTATCATGCAGGGCAATATACACACCTAAAAACTACTGAGGGCACACATGTGACATGCTACACTTGCACCTGCTACCAAACAAGCAGAACTCTCAGTGAGATCTGGTTTGCATATGCCGCCTCTCAGCACTGTACACAAGATAGACCTTTTGTACAATTTACATGACAATAAAAATCACAGGGGTGACACATTTAAGGGATATTAAATAGGCATGGAAATGACAAATGGTTTACACTGAGAACAGAATGAGTTACTACTTGACAGCCAAGGTGGGGATTGGTTAGTGTCTATCACTGGAGTACGTGGACTCATCTACCTCCATGCTCTGCTTATTGCCAGACATTCCTCTGCTCTCCTGGGATTCAGGTGAAATGCCCTTCTAACCCCCTCTGGAGAAAGGCTGCCTCCTCCTCAGCTGCCTCCTTATCCTTTATCAGTGCCAGTAACTGCAGTAAGCCTGGAGCTGGACCATCCTCTGGCAGATCAAGCTGTCTGCGAACTGTTCTGTGAATCGCCCCAGCGATGATTTGCTCTAGGCGGGCCTGATTCACATCACCCTTCTCTATTGCTCCTCTCTGTACCAGTTTCTGTAATAAAGGCTCTAGCCTTAGTACATAAGCAGACAACTTTTCTTTATCCTTCTGGTAAGTGTTTAGATATTTGACCTGCAATTCCCTAGGATTATCAGTAACCCCAAATACTGTTTCAAGAGCCTGAAGGCATTCATGGGCTTTAATTAAAGGATTATTTATCTTGAGGATACGAATAATATCAAATGCTGGGCCACGAAGGCTCTCTATCAATCGCCTTCTTTTTTCTGTATCAGACACCTGCCATGTCTTCATCATCTGAGTAGTATGAAACAGCCATGATCCAAATTCTTCTTCCCCTGGTTCTGGAGGATCCCTGCCTGAGAACAGTCTCAATTTTTTATAATTTAGGTATTGGAGGGCAGGCTGAAGAGCCTCATCTAATGCCTGTGTCAACATAGCTGCCTGCATTTCAGGGATCATACCCTGGTCAAAAGGGTTATGTCCACACCCAAGAACTCTGGTCAACTCACCCACTGTCATGCCCTCTTCTTCTAAAAACTCATTTAATTTCCTTAAAAATTCATTATCCGGTTCTGGCGGCTTAAAGATCACTCTCCACACACCCCCTCTCCCTGGTATCTCCTTAGGAACCATATCATGACTTGTCTCCTCAGTAAGGCCTATTAAGGCTACGTTCCTGTTCTCATCCCTTCTGAACATCCTCCCAAGCAGTCTGTACTCCCCCAAAGGAGCCAGACCAGCCCGTAGAGCCTCCTCGATTTCGGCCACACCACAGGTCTGGGGGATGCCGGTAATCAATAGCGCTTTCCGAGGGTTCATATCCATCCCCCTGCACCAGTCTTCTAAAAGCCTCAGGGCCATCGTGCCCGAAATCACAGATTTAAGTTCTAATTCTTCCGAAGCGCGTGTGCCCACCGCAATTCTCAGTAATCCTGCGCAGTACCCCACGCAGGTCTGGTCAACGTGCCGAGGTCCAGCAGCCTGCGGGGATAGGAGCCAGATCAGTTAGGGGTGTCTGCGTCTGGGGCGCAAGTGCAGGTCCCCTTGAGCCCGCCGCCGCGCTCTGCTGCAAGCAGCCCCTCCCCTCTCCCGCCCCTCTGGGTCAGTGAAGCGGCTCGCCATCCCACCTGCCCTCACCGTTATCTACTGCGATGCCTGCGCCGTCTGCAGGGGGCGGGACGCTAGGCCCGCTCCCGACCGGGAGCAGGAGTGCGGGCGTGCTCGGTTCTGACGGACGCTCGGGAGGCGCGCCGGCCGCCGGCAGTGGATGCCGAACCGCCCGGCCTCTGCCCTTCTCTCCGCAGCGAGGAGTGACGAGGCGCGACGAGGCGCTCAGTTGTGACCTAGGCACCGCGGAGGAGGCGCGGAGCACGCGAGGCGCCAGACCAGACCCTCGCCCTCCTGCGCCGCGGTATCAGACCTGGCCCAGCTGCGGCTGTCTAGGGCGCACTCTGGAGGTTGTGCGGCGCGCGGAGGCGCACTGACATCACGAAGGCGGGCCTGAGGAGGCGGGGCGCGCGCGCTTCCGGCCCAAGCCGGAAGCCCCAACTGCTGCGGCATCCGGGACGGCGGGCGGGAGGGCCACCCGGGACAGGAAGGTGAGAGCCGGGACCTGCTCAGCTTTCCAGGCTGTCTCGGACGGCGGCCGCCGCTGGGCGCCGGACTTGCGGCGCTGCAGGTTGGCGAGGCACGGCCTGGCGCTGCCTGTGCAGCCCGGGAGCGGCGGGCGGGCGAGAGCTGCAGGGGGCGGGGCCGACGCCAGGGAGGCCCCAGTGGCCCGGGAGCCTCCCGGCCGGCCGGGTGACCAGCCCTGCTCTGCCCGAGGCGGCAGGGGCCGGGCCGCCGCGTGACTACCCGTAGTCACGCTGTACTTAATCACTGTTAGCTTGTGCTCCAGGCTGGCGGCGCTCACCTTTCTCCCCGAACCGGGTGACCCAGGGGATTTCTTTTATGGTGGCTTGTTCTGAAATGCCAAAACCACCCGATTATTCAGAACTGAGTGACTCTTTAACGCTTGCCGTGGGAACAGGAAGATTTTCGGGACCACTGTAAGTGTTTAAGAGTTACTGTCGTAACTTCGGGGCTCCGATGTTGGCATAATCTGTAGAACCCAATCTTCAGATTTGAAGCAATACTGTTAAGCCAGAAAGCATTTCAACTGTAAAAGTGAAATGTCCCGTAGGAAATTGGCTTACTTACAGTTTCTGAAGTGAAGGTGTACAGGACCTATTTAAGCAGATGTAATTATTTATTATGTAGAATTCACATAAAAAGCATGGTTTTTACTTGCTCGTAACTACTACATAGAACAGCCACCTGTAGGTTATGTACATTTCTTATAAAATTTATTTTGAACATTAGTGGGGTATTTTAGAGCTCTTGGAAATAAAGCAAATACGTTTGGAATAGTTGCCATAGAAGCATTACTAGACCCTAACTGTATTTTCTCATTTTTTACTTCGAAGGCACAGAGCATGGAGAATGATGAACTTCCGTCAGCGGATGGGGTGGATCGGAGTGGGACTGTATCTGTTAGCAAGTGCAGCAGCATTTTACTATGTTTTTGAAATCAATGAGACTTACAACAGGCTGGCTTTGGAGCACATTCAACAGCACCCAGAGGAGCCTGGTGAAGGAACCACATGGACACACTCCTTGAAAGTTCGCTTACTCTCCCTGCCTTTTTGGTTGTGGACAATTATTTTTCTGATACCTTACTTACAGATGTTTTTGTTCCTTTATTCTTGTACAAGAGCTGATCCCAAAACTGTGGGCTACTGTATCATCCCCATATGCTTGGCGGTTATTTGCAATCGCCACCAAGCATTTGTCAAGGCTTCTAATCAGATCAGCAGACTACAACTGATTGACACATAAAATCAGTCATTGGTTTTTCTTTATGATTATGAAACTGCCAGTACATTATGGAGTCTGATCACAAGAATGCGATTTCTTCACAGATCTCAGGAAGTTGTGGTGCGACAGAGGCTTTTTAAAAATGTGACTAAGGGACGATCTTTATCTGAATAATAATGATTTTTTTTTAGGTAAAGCCTGAGATATAGTACTACAGAATCATGTTGATGACTTCAGGTTTTGCAAGTAAAATTGTGTCTTGTTATTTGTATTCATTAGAAACTTGAATAAGTACCTGAACTCATTTCTCTTCTACTGTGCAGCATAGTGACAATTGAGAAAATTTTCCTTTGGGGAAAAAAGTGAATATGAACATTTCCATTGTGTTAAGTGTAAAAAGGTCCAAATATGATCATAAAATTTAAATTTTATACAATTACATGGCTTGCTTTAAGATTCTTAAAACACACTAATTCATCCTTCTGTAGATAAGCTCATGCTTGCTAGCTTTCAGTTTGAGGAAGTGGTATAAAACTATTGAAATAACTATGGTTTATTATTAATTTTGGAGTTAGGGATTGAACCCAGGGTCTGGTACTTGCAAGTACATATGCTGCTACTGGCCTATATCCCCAGCTATGATGCCTGTCTTGATAAGCAGAATTTGTTCTGGATAATGGCTGGCTAAATCATTTAAAAATTTTGTTTTAGTTGTAGATGGACACGATATCTTTGTTTCTTTATTTTTATGTGGTGCTGAGGATCAAGCCCAGTGCCTCATACATGCGAGGTAAGCACTCTACTGCAGCTACAACCCCAGCCTCGGCTGGCTAAATCATTATTAATGCTCCTGGTTTTAAAAAAATTTGGGCTGAGCATAGTGGTGTGTATCTATAATCCCAGTAACGGGAAGAGTCAGACAAGAGGATCACAAGTTCCAGGCCAGCCTCGGCAACTTAGGGAGGCCCTAAGCAATTTAGTGAGATCCTCATCTCAAAATAAAAAAAAAAAAAAAAAAAAAAGGCTGGGGATGTGGCTCAGTAGTAAAGCACTTCTAGATTCAATCTCCAGTATCAAAATAGTAACAATAATAATATCTACTTGGGAAGAGACTAAATGTTTTAAAGTCTAGAAATAACTTACACAGAAGATGTGAATAGGTGAAGGTAATTTAATCTAGTCCTTCAGATGTGATGCCCTTCTAAAGTCTACCATCCTGTCATCCTGATTTTTTCGCCCACAGCAATTGCATGAGGATGTGATTCTTGTACCTCCTCTCCTTTGCATTTATATTACCTTGTGTCAGGTACCAATACAAACAACTAAAGAAATGAAAGTACAAAGTCTTTTTTTTTTTTTTCTGGGTAAGATCAGGATATGTAGTTACGTTAACACTAGGACATATTTTACACGATTTTGGGAATAATCATAACCTTTTTTTTTTTGGGTGCTTACTCTGAAGATCTGTTTGAAGAGCTTTCCATGAATTAACTCCTATATTACAACTCCTTTGAGATGGCAGTTATTTTCCACGTTTTATTGATGGCAAACTGAGTCAGGAGTTAACTAACTTGCCAAAACCTGGCATTCTGATTCCTTTGTGTTTAACCGCTAAGCTATAGTGCTTTTCACAGATGATGTTTTTAGTACTGTTACTGTTTGCCCAGTCATGCCAAAGAATGGAAATGGCAATATTAGTGAGAAAAGTTTTCTTTTCTCAGTTTATATATATAAGCTACTGAAAATAAAGTTTCTTAGCAATTTGACCTTTATGTCACATTTGAGCCACAAGGAAGGTTGAGCATTCCACAGCAAACTTTTATCTAAAAGATAAAGCAGGTACCTTTGTAACTCAAAAGCAGAATCTCTCTTACCACCTCCAAAGGTCCAGTTACTGATGTTTCTTGACATAATACACTCAATCCAAACAATCGGCAGTTGGAAATACCTATTAGATAATAAAAATCTAGCATCTTTTCTTTTTGCAGTACTGGGATTGAACATCTGCCTATTTTGAGTATTCAGTATGCATGTTGCAGCCACTGTTTTCTGTTTCTTCACTTATAATCTTATGAGGCAGGTATTGCATTGGTAGTAATACCATTTACAGAGGAGGAAATTTGATGCACATAGGAATCAATAATCTGTCCATGGTCACACAGCAAGTTAAGTGGAAAGAGTCAGGATTTGAATCCAGGATGTTTACATTCAGATCTCCGGGTTTTTAATCATTCCACTTAACTACTTCTCAAAAAAGGAAAATTTGAGGAAAATCATTGGGAAATTTCCTGCTTTATTAGTCTGGATGCAGTGTTAATTTGGAGATGACTTTAGAAAATTATTTCAATTGCTTTTTGTCTTATAAATGCTTTATGTACTGCCACTTGTGAAAAGGCAATTCCTTTTTATTGAAGTAGATTTTATCTAATTTTGGAATTTTAAGCTTTAGTAAGTAAATGTTCAGTCCATCTGTATCAACATCATATTGCCTTGATCACAGGAATATGAATTAATAGTAAGATTGGTGTAGTTTTTCCAAATATAATTACAAAATTCTAGATTACAGGGTTAGTCTGCTTTATTATTTAAGAATTCCTTATAATTCAACCTGGCTTTTTATAGCTACATTCCAAACATCTTTGGTAGGGTGAAAAGGAGGATTGAGGAAGAGATTGAAATTAATAGATAGGAGACTTTGGAACCACAACCCCAGCCCCTAGATTATCCTTTATTTCTATTCACTTCACAATATGAAAGGCAATATGAAATCCTGAATACAGGATTATGTAGTGAGTTGGATGGTAAATGATATTAAGTGCTGCAGGGATTTAGGGAAGGGCAGATATCCTAGGATCCATAACTTCTAATTATTTGCTTCCAGATATGAGAAAAACAGAGCTATATTCCACAAGGATTTCATGTCATTTCATTTGCAACTACATCTGAGATGAAATGATCCTGTGTTTTTCACTGAAACATGTCAGATATATATATATTTTTCAAAAGTACTAGTATAAGAAATAGATAATTTGCAGAAATATGTAATTCATGGTGCTTTAGTCAACATTTAAATTTTCTGACTTTAAAAATGACTTTAGGGATGGGGTTGTAGCTCAGTGGTACAGCACTTGCCTAGCACATGTGAAGCCCTGGGTTCGATCCTCAGCACCACATAAAAATAAATAAAATAAAGGTATAGTGTCCATCTACAACTGAAATTTTTCTTAAAAAAAAAAAAAAGAAAAAGAAAAAAAAGGTTCCCTAAAGTTTAGAATTTGATTCTATTTCAAAGCCTTCACAATTAAACTTTTCTTTAGGGAAGTGGAGTCATGAGGTCAAGTGCTCACATGAGAGTGACTGCACCCATAAAATAACCAAACCAGTTTGTGTGTTCATCATGGATTAGTGTTAATCTTTTTAATTAAGATTAAATGAGGGGCTAGGGCTGTAGCTCAGTGGCAGAGTATCTGCCTAGCATGTGTGAGACTGGGCTCTATCCTTAGCACTGCATAAAGATAAAATAAAGGCATTCTGTCCATATACAAGTAAAAAAAAAAATTTTTAAAAAGATCAAATGATTTCCTTCTTGATGGACTTAACAACTTATCTCTAAATTTACTACAATATCTGGGGGCTGGGGATACAGCTCAGTTGGTAGGGTGCTTGCCCCGCACGCACAAAGACCTGGGTTCAATCCTCAGCACTACCACACACACACAAAAAATTACCACAGTATCTCATGACTCATTTTTTTTGCATCAAATATGTGCTATCACCTAATCAATTCTCCAACTTATAAAATTCCCATACAATTTTGGATCATGATTGGAAATCATCATGCATTTAGTATTTGTTTTAGTTTAAGGTGGTGAATAGGTATTAAAATAAGGCTGTATAGGGGCTGGGGTTGTAGCTCAGTGGTAGAGCACATGCCTAACATGTGAGGCATTGGGTTCAATTCTCAGCACCACATATGAATAAAGGAATAAATAAATAAAATAAAGGTCCATTGACAAAAAAAAAAAAAAATAAGGCTGTACCTTAGAAGTATCTGGGGAAATCAAATCAAAGCACAACTCCTCATATAACAATGCCAGGGTCCCTTACCAACCAATTATATCTGATTTTGGGGGTGGACCCCAGCCAATCCTATTCTTAAAACTTTTCAAATGATTCCATTTGGGTTGAGAACCACTGGATCAGTGTTTCTACGTAGCATTTACTAAACACGCAATGGTCAGTCAGGAGAGATTTGCTTGTCTTTGGAATAATTGTAGCAAAAAAAAATTATTATTATTTTTGGTACTAGGGATTGAACTCAGGGGCACTCGACCACTGAGCCACATCCCTTGCCCTCTTTTGTATTTTATTTGGAGACAGGGTCTCACTTAGTTGTTTAGCATCTCACTGGTACTGAGGCTGGCTTTAAATTCATGATTCTCCTGTCTCAGCCTCCTGAGCTGCTATGATTACAGGTGGGCGCCACCGTGCCCCGATGCAGCAAATGTTCTGAAGGAAGTTCACCCCATCTATTTTAATTACAAATCTTTAGAGTTTCTGTATTTTCTAATTTCAAATTCTCCGCAGTTTTCTAAAATATGCTTCTATCAGACTTCTGCCTCCCATTACCAAACTGTTCTCAAGAGGTCACCAGTCACTTATACTAACTCCACCGTCAAGTCTTGGTTCTCAAATCATCTATCAGCAGTTCTTGGATACTGTGTCCTTGAGATACCTTCTTCAGTTGGTTTCTGAACCAGTAGAGCTTTAGTGATAATGGATATTCTTTGTGCTATTCAAATCAGTAGCTGCTAGCTAGATGAAGGAAGCTAATATGACCAAGGAACTGAATTTTAAACTTTATTTAAATAGTCATACGTGGCAAGTATTAAATGGTTCAGTTCTAGCCGCTTTTGAATTCTTCCTTATACCTGCTTCTGACTTCTTGGCTGCTTCCTTCTAAACGTTGGTGTATCCCAGTTCTCTTTTTTATACTTACTCCTTTGGTCATTTTATTTAACCTATCTTTCCCTAACCTTCTCTAGGTTGACTTATACTTCCTCTTTGACAAATATTTGGATGGAAAATGTGTTTTATTTGGGTGTGAAGGGGTTGCTTTTTATGTGAAATTGTATTCTTTCCCCTGAATTTACATGACAGAGTATTAAACTGTTAATGTGGCTGATCTGTGCTTATTAAGTTCAAAGCATGAGTTTTTAAGTTAAAAGTTATTAGCCAGGTGTGGTGTCACAGGTGTTTTCCTGTGTAATCCCAGGGACTTGGAAGGCTGAATCAGGAGTATTACAAGTTGGAGGCCAGCCTGGGAAACTTAGCAAGACCCTGTCCCAAAATAAAAGAGCTTGGGGTAAGGACTTCGGAGATCAAACCCCAGTATTGGAAAAAAAAAAAAAAGTCTCACAATTTTTTTCTACATATGTATAGGAAAAATATATATATATATATTTTAGCAGAGAACAGAAAGGCATAAAAGGAAAACTATACCTCTCTCCCTTAACTCATATATTCTCTTCCCAGTGGCAGTTGGATTATATCTTTTGTTTAAAATATTTAGCCATAACCCCAGCCTGGATTATATCTTTTCAGATATTATAAGCATGTCAATCTTACATTTTCCAGTAGTTTAGCATTCTACAGATTTCTGTTTCTTACTAGTTTTCATTTAACAGAGATTGATCCTTAATGGCATATAGGTCTACTCATATCTTGATATTTTTAATGACTGCACAGTATGGTTGTACTATCATTACTTTTATTTAACTAGTCTTCTGCTGATGAACAATGTCAACTTGACTTTCAAAGTGCTTATACCAATCTACACTCCCCCCCCTTTTTCATTCTTAGTTCTTTTTTGGTGGTTTTTGAGACAGGGTCTCACTAAGTCCTTAGGGCCTCCCTAAATTGCTGAGGTTGGTCTTGAATTTGAGATCTGCCTGCCTCAGTCTCCTAGTCACTGGGATTACAGATATGTCCCCACACCCTTTCTAGCTCAACATTGCATCAGAAGAATTTAGCTTTCAGTCTTAGAAGTAAAAAATGGTATTATATTGTAGTTTTAATTTTCATTTCTTTGAAATGACATTTTTTCACTTAAAATCTATGTGGATTTCTTTTCCTGTGTCCATTTCCTTTGCCTATTTCTGCTGTGTTTTCCTGACAGGTACATAAGAGATATACTTTACCCCTCTTTATATTCTCACCTTATTAAAAGAATGTTTAGGAGGAATTTTATTATTTACTTTTATGGTTTCTGGATTTTTAAAATCTTAGGAAATTTTTCCTGATTCTAAAACTATAAAAGCTATTATTCTATTATTATTTTTTATGGACTTTTTTATACAAAAAAATCGATCCTCCTGTCTCACAGCCTCCCCACTTACTGGCCTGAAACTTCTTATGTTCTAAGGAGTGAGGGGAAAAAAACCCAATTTCTTCACAAAAATTAACCAATTTGTTTCTTTTCTCATTTGTTAAAATAAAACCGAGTTTTTGCCAGGTACAGTGGCCATGCCTATAAATCCTTGGGACTCAATGGTAGAGCACCCCCGGATTCAATCCCCAGCACTGTCAAAAAAAAAAAAAAAAAAAGTTTTATTATAAACATCCCCCAATTTCTCCAATAGAGAATTTTACATCCTACTCTAATATTTAAATATCCAAGAAAAAATTACCATATAATGATCATACTGCAATTAATTTCCCAAAACACTTTATCTGCAAGTATCACCAAGTCCTGATACAAAAAAAGGTCAGGTTTTCAAGATGTCTTTTATAAACCTTATTGCAATGTATTATATTTAAGGAATAATAAAGATCAATAGAATAAGAGCGAGCAATGAAAGGGGAGGAGGAGAATGAAGCTTACTAAATTATGTTACGTGCAATGTATCTTTTTTTGGGGGGGGGGTACTGGGGACGGAGCCCAGGGGTGTTTAACCACTGAGTCACATCCCTAGCTCTTTTATTTTACTTTGTGACAGGGTCTCGGTAAGTTGTTTAGGGCCTTGCAAAGTTGTTGAGACTAGCTTTGAACTTGTGACCCTCCAGCCTCAGCCTCCCAAGCCGCTGGGATTGTGGTGTGTGCCACCACACCCAGCTAATGGGCCCATTTAAAAAAATAAATAGAAGGAAGACCAATAGAGGAAGAGGACTGGGGGAGAAGAGGGAAGGTAAACAGGAAGAACTGCGGATTAAAACAGAGCTATGTTATATGCATTTATGAACATCAGAATGAACACCACTATTATGTATGACTATAATGCACTAATTTAAAAAAAAATAGTGATAAAAAAGAAATGACATTCTATACTTACATAGATTGAACAATTCCACTGACAAATAGTTATGTCTTTAATAGGCTAAATAGGGACTAGATAAAAGTACTATATAACAAACAGAATCACACCTCTAAATGAAAACAAACTATATTTCCTTTTCAAGTATAGGCCCTTAGCTGGGTGTGGTGGTGCACAGCTGTAATCTGAGCAGTTCAAGGCCAGCCTGGGTAACTAAGCAAAAACCCTGTCTCAAAATAAAAAATAAAAAGGCCCCTAAGAGAGGAGGCACTGGATTCAATACCCAGTATGGATAGATAAATAATAGTCCTTCCCAAGGAAAAGTAAAAAACGATCCTCTGGAGGAAATTAAACTAAAAACTGAAACCTGATGGATGAGAAAAGCAAAACAAAGTCATAGCCCAGGAGGGAGGGGATGCATTAATTTACTTCCATACTTTTTCCCCCCAAATAAATTTTTCTTCCTAGGTAATTAAAAAAAAAAGGGGGGGGTAATACTTAATGTTGTAATGCTATCTATAGCCAAGCAACCACAACCTATTATAAAAGAATGAAGGTTCCTGGCTACAGAATTCTATTCCTTAAAATAAATATTGCTTAAGCCTTGCTTTTAGAAAAGACCTTTTGCAAACACTCGATATTTAGAAAATTATCTACGTATAGTGTCAAGTATATTTAGGAAGGACGATTTTCTTGTACAAAAGTAAAATTGGAGTTGTTCTGCTTGCCCCTGGTTAATGTTTGTACCATTAGAAGGCGATAGATTAGAAAATTAGACAGGGCATTTCCTCTACACTAGTCCTTTAAACATCCTTTTGGTCAAACACATGGCTCACTTATGAAGAAAAAAGTATTAGAATTAGAATCAGTATACAACTAATTAAAAGATCAAAACTATAACCAAGAACTTTAAAACACTGGACCACAATACAAATGCTGTTTTGAAGTTTCTTCATAAACACTAAATGAAGGAGGAAACAAAAAATTCAGCTATCAGTTTAACCATATAATATCAACTATATGTTTTTTCTTTAAGGACCATAAATGGTAGTATTAAGATGTAGTATTATAATAAATCAGTTGAATATTAGAAATATTATCATAAATTAAACAAATAAGATAATTTCTGACCATTTATAACCTTTTCTAGTGGCACTGTTTTGATTACATTAAGAGTACTTAGTGGAAGGCTAATGTTCCAAGTAAAATATTTTAAGGATATGAAGTGCATAAAAATTGAGTGTTTTTAATAGCATGTACTGTTAGGCTATAGCTTTCAGAATATGCAACTGGGAAAGTACAATGATAATATCATTTAAATTAACTGATAATAAAAGTGATTCATGAAATATGATTAATAATTTAATATTTTATCATCTTAAAACAAAAATCTAACCAAATGCAACCCAGCTCTGCCATTGGTTAGCTCTGTAAACAGAGGCAAATAACTATTTTGAGAGTTCAGTTTACCTCTAAAATAAGTCATATTATTTGTAAGGTTATTTCCAATTCTAAAATTCTATGACTACTACTTGATTTCTTTGCATTTTAGCTATCTAAAGTAATCAGGAAAGATGGACGGTAAATTAAAAATGCTTTTATTCCACTGATAAGCATAAACACACACACACACACACATATATTTTAGGAATATATATATTTTAAAGTTTCAACATTTCTTTGTTAAGTAAAGCCAAAGTATGGCTACAAGTGGAGAGGAAATAGCTAAGTTACAGTCAACAAAACTGGTTTACTTAGGTCTTATATTTGTACTTGTACATATACCATATTATAGCACAAAAACATCCCCCATCTTGTGTCTCGAGCTTCCAGATAAGTCAGAAGATTAATTCACCCTGAGTGGGATCATCTCTGGCTGTCTATATAAGGGCTATATAGATGGAGAATTCAACATTTCCTTAGTACTACTCTCCATGTCCTTCTTTCAAAGGTGTAGACATCACACAATTTAAACTCAATGGCTATTTTAAGAACAAAACAATGTTGAAAAATTCAGTTGCCATGTTGGAGGAATTTATACATTCTTAAGTATTCTATTTCTTTTCTATGGCTTGGAATTTCTCACCCAAGAAAACAGACTTCATTCATAAACATTTATTATATCTTTCTCTGCTAGAAACAGAAGCAAGTTTTCTCTCTGACAAACTTGTCACAGGGGAACAAATTAAATGCTTTCCCAAAATGGAGCATAAGTCTTCCTTAATATCAGTGTATCATAACTGATGTAGCAGCAGTCTTTAAAATTTCATAAGTTATAGCTAAGAAGGCAGTTTTGGCCGTTTTGCAGATGGTCCATCTGAGTTAGTTCTTTTATCAATGTTATTTTCATCTTCTGCATCATCTTCACCATCACCTTTTAAAATAAATATTTGTTGTATGACATGTTCAGTGGGTTGAAAGAAATATAGAAGTTAAATGGTCAAAATGAGACCATTTCACTTTAGGGATTATTAAAACCACACTTATTTTAGATTTTTAAAAAGACTTCAGGGGAATTTAATATTTAAAACCTCTCTTTTGGGGCTGGGGATGTGGCTCAAGCGGTAGTGCGCTCGCTTGGCATGCGTGTGGCCCGAGTTCTATCCTCAGCACCACATACAAAGATGTTGGGTCTGCCGAAAACTAAAAAAAAAAATTAAATGTTAAAAATTCTCTCTCTCTAAAAAAAAAAAAAAAAAAAAACAAAAAACCTCTCTTTTGGATCACTTTCTTTTTTGGAGATATAATTTCTTTAACATAAAAATTCACTGTTTCTTTTTGGTACTGGAGATTGAACCCAGGGCACTTATCCACTGAGCCACATCCCCAGCCCTTTTTGTATTTTTCAATTTAGAATCAGGGTCTCACTGAGTTTAGGGCCTTGCTAAATTGCTGAGGCTGGCTTCTCCTGCCTCAGCCTCCGGAGCCACTGGTATTACAGGTCTGAACTACCACGCCCAGCTGGCTCTTTTTTAAAGTGTATGATTCTGGGGTTTCCAGTACATTCACTTGAAATTAACATCGCTAATTCTGGAATACTGCCATCATCCCCAAAAGGAACTCTATATTCATTAGCAGTCACTTTTCATTCCACTCAACCCATGCAACTACTAATCCACCTTCTCTATGGATTTTCCTACTCTGGACATTTCCTATAAATGGAATCATACAATATGTGGCCTTTTTTGTCTGATTTTGATTTATTGTCTTCAAGATTCATTCCTGTTGTAGCATGTATCAATACTACTTTAAAAAAAAAAAAAAATGCCAAATAACCACATTTTGCTTCTGCACTAATGGATTCAGGGACATCTGTGTTGTTTTCATCTTTTAGCTACTATAAATAATGCTGCTAAGATTCTGAGTGAGTTTTTGTTTAAACACGTTTCCAGCTCTCTTGGGAGGACTAACAGTGACACACTACTGGTTCACATGTTAACTTTTTAGTTTTTGAGGAACTGCCAAACTGTTGTAGGTGGAAACATCATTTTATAGTTCCACGAACAATGTACAAGTTGTTCACATCCTAGACACTTTTTATTGCTCTTTTTAACAGCCAGCATCCACATCATCAAGATGGAAACAAAATGGAAAGGAAAAGTACAGTTCAATTTCTTCTATGAGAAGAGTAAATATCTAGTTCTTAGGTATTTTGTTTGTCTTTAATAACTCAGGACAGTCAAAAATGGAATGATCTTTTTTTTGTATTCTCATTTAAGGTTTCTTTCTTTTAAATGGACACAGTTAAAAGTTCATGGTTCTGCTTTCAAAATATCACCTATGAAACTGGTATATAGGAAAGGAGTTTCTGAGGTTGAAGACTGGTTAAAATGAAATCGGCCCCACTCGTCGGAACCTGCTCCTACTGTAATAAATTGCACTCTTTCAGACACGTCTGTAATTTCACACCTGGCAAACTCCATTGTCGTTTCCAACACCCAGCTCATAAGTCGTGGCCACTCTCTAGGGACGCCTTGCTTGGATCTCTCGGCTTGCAGGAGTTAGAGGGTCCCAGAGTCACAATTTTTCACTCGTTCACGACCGTGTCAGCCTGCCTCATCCCCCTGATTCCCAAGGGCAGGAACTGAGTCGTATTCACCTCATTCTTTCCGGACCTCAGCCCAGACCCACCCTGCTGGGCACAGAGCAGTGGGCGTTCAGCACGGTTTTTGCGATATAAATGAACAGTCGGGAAAACGCTGGGGCAGAAAAGGCTTGGACACACTGGGCAGCGAGTGCCCACACTTTCAGAAGCAACTTCCCGCCCGCCCAGACTCACTTTCCACAACTCCGCCACTCACAGGGCGGCCCCAGCCGACGTTCCCGGGTCCCCGCCCCGCCCTCCTGTGGCTCCAGCACCTTCTCAGAGCTCACCGTCCAACGTATCGTCTGGGGCCACGCGGCCCTGCGCTTCCTGCTGTACCAAGGGACCAAAGAAGTCGGATACCAGCTCCTTCATCTGGGTCACACCCGACAACAGGTTCTGAAGAGAGTCGGCGTCTCCGGTCCCGTCACAGAGTACCCGCAGTCGCTGCTGCTCGCCGTCGGGGCCAACGTACTCTCCCGAAAGCTCCATGGCGACCGCTGAGCTTTAAGAACGCGCCACAGAAAAGCGCCGCCCGGAAGCGGAAACCAGCCCGCGGCCCCGCGCGGGCGGGAGCCGCTAGAGGAGTGACTTCCGTTTGTTGGAAACTGCTCCTCCCACTTCCTTCGCCTTCCTTCTTTGGGATTGGTTCCTGACACTCAGGCCCCGCCTCCTCCGCTACGCCCCTCGCGGCCGCTTTTCCCGCCTCCGCCAGGGCCGAGCTGGGACCCCGGGTGACAGTTGAGGATGGCTGGTGCTGAGGGGAACGCTGGACGGCAGTCGGAGCTGGAGCCTGTGGTGTCGCTGGTCGACGTACTTGAGGAGGACGAGGAGCTGGAGAACGAGGCGTGCGCCGTCCTGGGCGGCAGCGACTCCGAGAAGTGCTCCTACTCTCAGGTGGGCTCTCAGCCCGGGCCCCGTCTTCACCCGCGGCTCCCGCTGAACCTTCTCTCTCCGGCGGCGTTTTCTCTCCCCCCCCTTGCCGCGGTCGACCCCTCTGCGCTGGTCCGGGCCGCCATTCGTCTTGAGCTCCACAGCCCAGGCTGCCCTTCTATCCTCAGCCTTCCCTGGGCCCCTTTCCTCAGCAGGGCCTTCCAACTTCTGTCTTCCCCATCCGGCTTCGGCGCTCGAGCGGCTGCTCTGTCCTTCCTCTCCAGTCCCTCCTTGCTGGCCTTGGTGCTCTTCACGAAACCGTACGCACGACCTCTCAAATCCACACATCTTTCTCCTACTTTTCCCATCCGTAGAGTGTTGGCTTATTAGGGGTCGAAGGGGAGGATCAAAGTAGAGAGAGCGAATCCTGCATTTGAAAATCTCCCTGTGTGGGATGCGCTCATTGACGGCACTGCAATAGTTTAAGAGCTTACTAGTACTTTCTTTTCTTTCTTCCTTTCCTTTTTTTCTTTTTTCGAGAAACAAAGCAAGCACCCTATTCCCTGTCTGCAGTCTCACTTTCCTCCCACTGGAAATAGACCAGAACCAGAAGAGCAGGTGGCCCTAACAAGGGAGGGGAGGGGAGGAGAGAAACGTTTGGAAGATGTTGTGTACAAGAGTTTGAGGGGGTGTGATGTAGTGTTTTATGACTCATCCTTATTTTTAGGTACAAAAAACGAAGAAGGGTGAGTAGGAAGAAAACGAGCAAGGATTAAAAATTGGTAGGAGAAGGATTATTTAGGCCTGAGTTTAGAGGAACATGGGGGAATGAGGGGAGAGACTTGCAGTTATTTTGTAATATAGACTGAAGTCATAATTTGACAGTTGTCATCATTGGCCAGGTTGAGTTTACACTGTAAATGGCTAGATTGTTGAATACACCTGGTATGCAGAGATAGTCCCAGATTTTGGCTGGTATATAAAATCTTTGGCCACTAATAAAACAACGTTTTCCTTGATTAAAAAAAAAAAAGGTCCACAATCTATATATAAGCTATTTTTGAAATGTAGTCAGTTTTATCAAATGGACATCCGTAAAATTTTCGTATTGTAGTTAAACATGGATATTTGCATGAATCATATGTATAGGTTTTGAAAAAAGTCAACACATGCATGTACCCACCCACCACCCAGAGCAAGAAATAGAATATTACTGGCATCCCAGAGCCCCCTTGTATGTCTCCCTTCTTCTTAGAGGAGGGTAACCCTTAGCAAGATTTCCAAAGTTTTGCTGTTTTTCCTTCAGTTTTTTGTTTTGGAACATTTTTAAGTTATAGATAAGATAAAAGAATAGTACTATGAACACCTGCATGCCTTTTACATGTATTCACTTTTTAACATTTTATCATGTTTATCTTTCTCCTTTATATATATAATATGCTTTTTTTGAGTCACTTGAAAATCAGCTGCACATGTCGTGACACTGCACTTCTAAATACTTCAGCATGCATCAAAGGGGGGATTCTGCTGAGAGCCACGGCCGAGTCTATATGGATTCTTTTCTCTTTGATGGAATTTCACACATTTCCCCAAAATTAAAGTGTGATATTGCATACATAGACCTGCACACCTTTACCTGCATCTTCATATGTTAAACTGATTAAGCAGACCAATTTATTCACAGCTGATTGGCAAATTTCAGCTTCTTATCTCTTGAAGATAAAACTGTATGAAAACAAAATTAGCATATATATATATATATATATATATATATATATATATGAAATGCAGCAGCATTTTGGTACCCTGTTTTATAAAAATTTTAAGTAGTCTCAGTGTTTTTTACAGGAAGATCTTGACCACAAACATTCCGATTTTAATTATTTCTGAGATCTTAGTATTAATGAACTGTGCTGTTTCATTAACTTATTCTCTTCTGTTTTGGGCTGTCTTTTAGGGCTCAGTAAAGAGACAGGCACTCTATGCCTGTAGTACCTGTACCCCAGAGGGAGAAGAACCAGCAGGAATTTGTCTAGCTTGCAGTTATGAATGTCATGGTAGTCATAAACTATTTGAGCTGTACACAAAAAGGTAAACAGAATGCTGAAAGTTTTCTGAGTATTTAGATTATTTACCAGATACAGTTTTTCTTAACTTTGCTTTTTCATTCAAAGTAATTCTTCACTGTTGAAATTTAATGTAATTGTTTTACATAAGTGGAAGAGAATGGTTTTTCTATAGGACCTTTAAAATATAATTATGGTATGAAATCAAATTACTCATCCTTTTCTGACATTATTTTTGTGTGTGTGTGTGTGTGTGTGTGTGTGCGCGCGCGCGTGCGTGCACACCCCACATAAATATTTGTCTTTTTCATTTTGTTTTGAGATGAGATATTGCTGTATTTTTCAGGGATGGTCCCAAACTCCTTGGCTCTGTCAGTCCTGCCTCAGCCTTCCTAGTAACTGGGACTACACCCAGTTGTCTTTATAATAGTAATTTTAGAATTATAAAACCTTTTATTGTTATATGCTTGGGGAAGTTCCAAATCAGATACATGTTCAGCAATCAAGTCATTTTTTAGATCCTAGAAATGAGTTTAAAGGGTTAAAATGAGTCAAAAGGCTACAATTCAAGTTTAAGGAATACTTCCTTAGTCTTAAAGAAAAATAAAATTTGCTTTTCCTTCTTTTTTCCAGAAATTTTCGTTGCGATTGTGGAAACAGCAAGTTTAAAAATTTGGAATGCAAATTATTTCCTGTAAGTAAGCAACCTAACTACATACAAATGCATTTAAAGGAACTGAGGTCAATATTTACCAGAGTGGGTAAAAACCAAATGTGTATTTCATTTCTTACTTTGTTAGAAAAAATTGCCTGTTCAGAGACTATAATATAGACTACAATTGATATAACATTCTGTAGGGAAATTGTGTGTGTGTGTGTGTGGTGTTGGAAATTGAACCCAAGGCCTTGTTCATGCAAAGCAAGCACTCTACCAACTGAGCTATATCCCTAGCCTTAGGGAAATTTTTTGTATAGTGACTCAGGTTTATTTATTTTCCACATTTTTTTATTGGTGCATTATAGTTGTACATATTGGTGGGATTTATTGTTACATATTTGGACATGCACACAATATAACAATATAATATGGACAATATCATTGCCCTGCATTTCTCCCCTCCTTCCCTGTCTTCCACCCTTTGGTCCCTTTTTGTTTTTGATCTCCCTTTGATTTTTAGGAAATCCACCCCCACCTTTTGTTTTCCCTCTAGCTTATACATGTGAAAGAAAACATACCCCTTTAACCTGAGTTTGACTTACATGTTTAACATGGTGGTCTCTAGTTCCATCCATTTTCCTGCAAATGACATAATTTCATTTTTATTTATGGCTGAGTAAAACTCCATTGTGTATGTGTACCACAGTTTCTTTATCTATTCATCCATTGGTGGTCACCTAGTCTGGTTTCATAGTTTGGCCGTTGTGAATTGTGCTGTATCGTATGTGTATATCACTGTAGTAAGATGGCTTCAATTCTTCAGAGTAAATACTGAGAAGTGAGCCAGTTGAGGTAGTGCATGCCTGTAATCCTGGTGGTTTGGGAGGCTGAAGCAGGAGGATTGCAAGTTCAGAGGCAGCCTTGGCAAAAAAGAGAGGCACTAAGCAACTCAGCAATACCCTATCTCTAAATAAAATAAAAAATAGGGTTAAGGATGTGGCTCACTGGTTGAGTGCCCTGAGTTTAATCCCCAGTACCAAAAATACTGACACATGGTATAGCTGGGTCATGTGGTCATTCCATGCCTACTCTTTTGAGGCATCCTCATACTGATTTGCATATTGGTTGTACTAATTTATAGTTCCATCAATGGTGTAAAAGTGTTCCTTTTCTTCTACATCCTCTCCAGCATTTATTATTATTGCATTTATTATTCTTGATGACTGCCATTTTGACTGGTATGGGATGAAATCTCAATGTAGTTTTGATTTGCATTTCCCTAATTGCTAATAATGTTGAACATTTTTTCATATATTGTTAGCTATTTGTATTTCTTTTTCTTTTGCTTTTTTTTTTTTGAGAAGTGTCTGTTTATTTGACAATTTATTAATTGGGTTATTTGATTTTTTTTTATGTAAAGTTTCTTTAGCTCTTTATATATTCTAGATATTAATCCTCTGTCAGAAGAGTAGCTGGCAAAGATTTTTTTCCTGTGAGTTTTCACATTTCTGATTATCTCCTTTGCTGTACCAGAAGCTTTTTAATTTAATGCTGTCCCATTTATTAACTCTTGGCCTTATTTCCAGAGCTTTAGAGGGGTCCTTTTGAGAAAGTCATTGCCTGTGACTAAAAGCTGGAGTGTTGACCCTATGTTTTCTT
Organism: Marmota flaviventris; assembly: GCF_047511675.1. Taxonomy (NCBI): domain Eukaryota; kingdom Metazoa; phylum Chordata; class Mammalia; order Rodentia; family Sciuridae; genus Marmota; species Marmota flaviventris. The sequence goes on along the minus strand of NC_092499.1, from coordinate 12,546,819 downwards.
CTAGGAGTTGCATAGTTTCTGGTCTAATTCCTAGGTCTTTCATCCATTTTGAGTTGATTTTTATGCAGGTTAAGACATAAGTGTCTATTTTCATTCTTCTACATATGGATAATCAGTTTTCCCAGCCTCAATTGTTTAAAAGGCTGTCTTTTCTCCATTGTGTGTTTTTGGCACCTTTGTCAAGGATCAGATGAGGGTAGATGTGTGGGTTTGCCCTGTGTATTCTCTTCTGTACCATTGGCTGTGTGTCTGTTTCTATGCTATTGTTGTTGCTATTGCAGCTTTTGTTGCTATTGCTCTGTAGAATAATTTGAAGTAAGGTATTGTGATGCCTGACGTGTTTTTTTTTTTTGCCTTAAGATTGCTTTGGCTATTCTGGGTCTTTTATTCTTCCATATTTTCTAGTTCTGTGAAGAATGTCATTAGTATTTTTATGAGGATTGCATTGAATTTGTATTTTGCTTTTGATGGTATGAACATTTTAACAATGTCAATTCTGCATGTTTGTTTTGTTGGTTATGCTTATCCTCTGAGGCTTTTGAAGCAAAGAATGTAACTTTTAAACTGAATAAATCAAATGGTAATAATGGGGGCTAGGTCCACATAGCACTTTTCACTGAACTTTGGCTAATAAATACTATACTAAAATCATAACTTTTAGTGAAATAATAGAGGTAAATAAAATGTAAGGAATGTGACTTATTCCATCATAATTGCCCAAACTGTCATGTTTTTCACATTCCTTTGTAGGTTAGTTCTAGGCAATTTCTTTGCCTCTTAATATTTTTTAGTGTCCAGTAGAGTTTTGATTTTATTTGTTTATTTAGCTGTGATTCTGAGGATTCAAGCCAGAGCCACATACATGCCAGGCAAGTGCTCTACTACTAAGCCACAACCCCAGTCCTCTTTGCCTGTCAGTTAGCTATTGGCTATTCACAACTGTGCTTAAAGAAGTACACTGAAATTCTAGGCCAATGGTGGTTCACACAGGTTGATAATTATATTTGTGAATAACTTTTGTCTTCATTTTATTGAAAACAATTTCCCCAATTGCTACAGAAAGGATACAAAAAAATTTATTTTTTTCCCAGATCTGGGAAATAGTATCTCTAGTAGGAGTGAATTTTCTTCAGACTTTGAAAGTTTAAGACTAGCTTCTAGGAGAAAGATATTTAATGCAGAAATTTATCGAATGCATAAATTTTATGATGCATGAAATTATCCTTAAAATTAAGTCATACTGTATACTGAAATTAATATTAATATTATCTTTCAGGACAAAGCAAAGGTAAATTCTTGTAATAAGTACAATGACAACTTTTTTGGATTATACTGCATTTGCAAGAGACCATATCCTGATCCTGAAGATGAGGTAAGAAAATTGGAGGTTAAAACCTGGGATTGTATCATCTCTAGCCTTAATTCCTTATCCTCGTGTCATATCTGGGGCTCTAGAACCCTGTAGGAGGCATTTTAGGATGCTCAAGGATTCTGATTTATCTGTTTTTATGAATGTGGATTGGACCTGTAACTGGTACTGCTCTCAAATATTATTCTCATTGTTATATCATGATTATGAAATATTGGAGGGGACTCTCTGAAGTCCAGAATTTATTCCCTTTCTCTCCCTTTCCTGCTGGTTGATCCCTTCCCCAACACTTACTGGGAAATGATCTTCAACTTCTTGCCTTCCTTAAAGGAAAGAAATGTGTACAAACTGTATTCCTGTGCTTTTCACCTCCAAGGCATAACCTGTTAACACTTTAGTGTATATATATATGTTCAAGTCTTTTTCTGTACACATGAAAGTGTTCAAATGAGTTTGTGTTTCAATGTGTAGTTTCCTTTTAACAAAAGTGAAAATTCTGCCTCACATGCCTATAATCCCAGCAACTTGGGAAGATGAGGCAGAAGAATTACAAGTGCCAACCTCAGCATCTTAGCGAGGCCCTAAGCAACTTAGCAAGACTTCGTCTCAAAAATTTTTTAAGTGGGCTAGGGATGTAGCTCAGTGATAAAGAGTGCCTAGGTTCAATCCCAGCCCCCCCCCCCGCCCCCCCCAAAAAATTCTGTATATTCACTTCTGCAACTTTTTAGTATATCATAGACATGTTAAGCAATACAAATTTCCCTCATTTGCAGTGTATCCCATGGTTTGAAATAAGTTAGTTAATCTGTTAATTAACCCAACTGTTCTTCTATAGCAGAATGGTGTTGTCTAATTTTTCACTATTACTAAGAAGGCTACAGTGAACATCCTTACACAGTAATGTATCTGAGTATGCTCCTTCAGGTATTTATATGGAATGGATATGTAGAAATAGACTTGATTAGTCAAAGGGTTTTTGTATTTAAAATTGTGATCACATCTGGTAAAATGGTTCAGCCACCAATGATATATGATAGCTTTTTTTTCTCCCAGCACTCTAATTGATCCTATTTTATTACCAGTTCTTTAAATTTTGACATACTAATAAAGGAAGAATAGTGTCTTTCGAAATTTTTTCTTTCCCTGATTATGAGTGAGGTTATGCATCTTTTCATGATTTTACTGGACATTTGTAATAATCTTTTGAATTGTCCTTTCTTAACTTTAGCCCACATTTTGATTGGGTTGTGTTTTTTGTTTTGTGTATTGGCTGATTTGACGGAGTGCTTTTTATTGTTAGAGAAATGGCTTTCTGCCTCCTTCCTTGCATTTTAATTATCTTAAAATATTAAGACAGGTGCAGTGGCACACACTTGTAATCCCAGCAGCTCTGGAGGCTAAGACGGGAGGATCACAAGTTCAAAGCCAGCCTCAGCAAAAGTGAGGTGCTAAGCAACTCAGTAAGACCCTGTCTCTAAATAAAATACAAAATAGGGCTGTGGATGTGGCTCTGTGGTTGAGTGTCCCTGAGTTCAATCCCCAGTATCTTTAAAAAAAAAAAAAAAAAAGAATATTAATTATTGAATCAAAATAGAGGAAGAAATTAAAGATATTTTTGAGTTTGAGTTAATAAAATTAAAACCTTAAAACTAGATATTTTGAGGTATGGGGTAAAGTGTTACTTATAACACTGTTGAATCAAAAGACAAGATGATGAATAAGCAGGCAAAAAAAAATTGCTTTGTTGATTTTATGTATGTGTGTGTGCATTTGCAGACATGCAGTTGCTTTTCCTTCTTTAAGAAAACCACGGTAAAAGGACAAAACAAAAATGTGTATGGTCAGTCCAGAATTTTTAGTAACTAAAAATTAGGAAGTTAATTAGTAAATATGAAAGTCTGGGAATAAAAGGAAACTCATCCTCCAAATAGTCTGCCCTTTGGTATATAATTTTCCTAATGCAGCCATTTAATTTATTCAAATAGAGAAGTTGTTGGTATTACCAAAGATTGTGACATTTACTTTCCAGTTTCCTTGATAGCATATTGTGGCAAAAAGTCCCAGTTGTCATATTCTACTTTGGTCAATTCACAGGTTTATATATAAAAGGAGAATGCCCTTCAATTTATAAAGTTTAATGAGAATCCTATATTAAAGTAGTTCATGTGAAAGAGCTTTGATAATTTTGTACATTTTCAAAAAATATCTCACATATCTCAGTGTAATCCTTTGCAACATCAGCTCATATATAATGAATTTACTTGTCTGCTGGCTACTATTACATAGATAGGGGTCTCACAGAGTTGGTGGAGATTTTTTTCTCTGCAGTACTGGGGATGGAGTCCAGGACTGGTGCAGGCTAAGCAAGCATTTTACCACTGAGCCACATCCTCAGTCCCCAGAATTATTTAATTTTTAATTTGCTGTGTGCCAGATTTACTTCCATGTCCCAGAATTCAGGATAATCATTAACAAGCAAACTATTTTTTTGTATTAGGTTCCAGATGAGATGATCCAGTGTGTAGTCTGTGAAGACTGGTTTCATGGAAGGGTAAGGAAAATTTTCACCTTTTAAAGGCATTATCTCCACAAAAAGTTAGAGGCTTTTCCTTTCAAATTGTTTTATTTTACATTACAATTACTCTTTTAAAAATAAGCTTACAGAGATATGGTGAGTGTGCTATTGCAATATTTGTTTATAAAATGATGGGCATTTTAGGTAGTTCGATCACAAGGAAAATATTTTGTTTTGTGTATCTGCAGCATCTTGGTGCCATTCCCCCTGAGAGTGGGGATTTCCAAGAGATGGTGTGCCAGGCTTGTATGAAACGTTGTTCTTTCCTGTGGGCTTATGCTGCACAGTTGGCAGGTAGGTGTCTTTGTGAAATTGGTATGACACAAAACTTGTGCTTGTGAAATGTGTATGTTCAGTCCAGAATTTTTAGTAACTATTTTGGACACTGAAGTACAGAAAACAGTATAAGATATGATTCTTCTCCATAAAATCCTTGTAGATTGGTTGGGAGACTACCACGAACAAGTGAACCTAGATGGTATGTTGCACCTATGCATGAGATTAGAATTGGAAAAAATTAAGGAGGCAGATTTTGAATGGACTTTTAAAAAATAGAACTAAAATATATCATTAAATGTCAGACATGCTATTGGTTGGGTAGGGGTGATGTCTTAGTCCTTTTGGGATATTATAACAAATACAGTAGACTAGGTAACTTATCAGCAATAGAAATTTATTGCTCACAGTTCTGGATACAGGTGAGTCAAGATCAAAGTGCCAGAGATTTGGTGTTTGGTGTGTGCTTATTTCCTTGCATAGTGGGAAAGGCACACAGTAAAAGATTTATATGATTGAAGAAAAACCAGAATATCTTAGGCATCTTTTTAAGGGTGTCAACTCCATACCTCCTGACATAATTGTCTTATGAAGGCTTTGCCTCTTTTTAAATTTTTTATTTTTAATTTTTGGACAGAATCGCAATAAAATGCTGAGGCTAGCCTCAAACTAGTGATCCTTCTGCTTTACCCTCCCAAGTCACTGGGATTACAGGCATGTGCCACCATGCCTGGCTTCTGCCTCTTAATATTAGATTTTAACATGCGGATTTTGGAAAGATGAACATTCAGACCAAAGCAGATGATAATACAGTTTGTTATCTAGTACTTTTGTTATAGACTAAGATATCGAGTCACATCAGCAATGAATGGTGTTAGGGTGTTAAATATCTTATTGATAATGAACTTTATTTATTTATGTGGAGCTGGGGATTAAACCCACAGCCTTGTGCATGCTAGGCAAGTGCTCCATCACCAAAGCACATCCCCATCCCTTTTTCTTTAAGATGGCAATTCTTCATAGTGTTTGCTGCTCCAGCCTCTTAATTTCTTGCCCTTCTCACCTTTGAGGACTATTTTACCATACAATCCACAAGCAGCATAGCTACATCTAAAATCTCATCCTATGTTTTTGATTTGCCTCTAAGTTCTTAAACTTTATGCTCCCTCTTTCTTTTATGCCCTTTCCGAATATGTCTCTCACATTCCTCAGACAGGGGCCCTCTCTGTATTTCTCATTCATGAGGTTTTCTTAATTTTCCCCTTCTCTCTCCATTTCTTTATGACTTCATCTGCTTTTAAATTGAAATGCCATCATCCTCATGAATTCCTCACCATTTCTCTTCTCTCCTGCATAGTATTTCTGCTTTATACCTGTTCTTTTTATTTCCTCCTCACATTAGAGAAAAACTGATGTTTTTACTAAAACTACCCTTCTTCTATTTGTATTTGCAGTTAAATCTCTTCTTACTCCTTCATTTCTTTCTCTTTTTTTTGTGATTTTTTTTTTTTTTTTTTTAGTTGTCAATGGGTCTTTATTTTATTTATATGTGGTACTGATAATTGAACCGAGTGCCTCACGCATGCTAGGCAAGTGTTGTACCATTGAGCTATGCCCCAGCCCCCCCCACCACTGCTTCATTTCTTGAATTGTCCCATCTCTCTTTAACATTTTTAGCATATTCTTTTCTTCTTTGCACATTGAGTGCTTAAATTATTTGGATTAGGTAAGTGTAATCTAAAGAAGTTTGGTGTTTCCTTTCTTGCTATTCCAGAGACTAAGATTGAATGTTCTTCTTTTCCAGATTCTAAAATATTTTTAAATCAGATTCAGTGACTTCCATTGTCTGATAGGTCTGTGGGGTGTATATGGTTTTTATTAATTTTTCTCATTGAATCCACAGTAAGTAAAATATCTGCTGAGGATGATGGTTTAATGCTAAATGTTGATCGAGTAGGTGATCAGGAAGTTATCAAACCTGGAAATGGAGATCACCAAGATAGTACCCTCAAAGAGGAGGTTCCAGAACCTGGAAAGGATGCTGTCAAAGATCCTAAGGCAGAGCAGAAAAATGAACCATGTACCAGCTCTACTTCTGAATGTGATCTCCAGGTAATGTATGAAGTACAAGCCATAAAAAATAAAATTTAGACAACATTAATTCTGTAAGCTCTATAGCTTTGGATTTCTTTGCCTAAAGAAATCCTTCTACAAAAATAGAAACTATGAAAACTATGATAAATACTTCAAAACTCAATTTTATTTTAGACAGTGGTTAAGAATCAAAGCCTCAACTCAGAATCACAATCTGGCTGCAAACTTCAGGAGCTTAAAGCTAAGCAGTTTATAAAGAGAGATGCTGCCACCTATTGGCCTTTGAACTGGCGTAGCAAGTTGTGCACCTGCCAAGACTGTATGGTGAGTATTTGATTAAATTTAATGTTTATATGTTTTGTGTGCCGAAATATGTTTTTATGGAATTGTAGGAATATAGAAGACTTTCAGTTTTTATTTCTGTTAAGTAAATTTATAAAATCATACTTGTCTGAATCCTTGTAGGAAAAATAATAATTATGCAGTACTTTTTATTTACTTACCTCGATTTTAGTGGAAAATAGCTAATATCTTTTTTTATGTAATAAAGTTGCTTGGAAACATAAATTGCTTGAAAGTTGTAATAAATCAGGAATTTCTACATAAAAATTTCGTAGATGATATACAACATCCCCTGGGAAGTGGAGAGATTTCTGAAAAAGATTTAGGCAAAAAGTTTGAATCCTTTAAGCAGCTCTGTGTTAAGATTTGCCAGGTACAGTGGTGCACACCTATAATCTCAGCAGCTCAGGAGGCTGAAGCAGGAAGATTGTAAATTCAAAGCCAGCCTCAGCAATTTAGCGAGGCCCTATGCCACTCAGTGAGACCTGTCTCTAAGTAAAATATAAAAAAGGGCTGGGGATGTGGCTTAGTTTTAAGGACCCCTGGGTTCAATTCCTGGTACCAAAAAGAGAGCGGGGGCGGTTCAGATTTTTCTAGGCATTAATTTAAAAATAATAAATACATTTTTAGTAATTCTCATGAAATTGACTTTCTGAAAATGACACACAGTTTTAATGGGAGAACTGGTTTTATTTTTTAAAGAAAATGTATGGAGATCTAGATGTCCTGTTCCTGACAGATGAATATGACACAGTTTTGGCCTATGAAAACAAAGGCAAGATTGACCAGGCAACTGATAGGAGGGACCCTTTAATGGATACCCTTAACAGCATGAACAGAGTCCAACAAGTGGAACTCATTTGTGGTAAATACTGTTTATATGTATAAAATTTATAAAGTTCAAAAGTTTTTTTTTTTTTCATGATGTTAAAAAATATATAGGGGCTGGGGCTCAGTGGCAGAGGACTTATCTAGCATGAGTGAGGCACTGGGTTCAATTCTTAGCTCCAAATACAAAAATAAGGAAATAAAATAAAGGTATGCTATCCATCTACAACTACAGAAACATTTTTTAAAAAAGTGTAAAGAGGATAACCATTATATTTCTAATTTAAAGCTAAGAAAATTAAAATTTTGTGTTGTGTAGTAGGCCTTAACTATAATTTCTTCATTTTAACATTGCTGAGTATTCAACTGCTCTGACCACTGATTCAGAGCTTCATATTAGAGTAATTACATGTTTGAGAAACTACTACGTGTACTGTTTTGATTAAGAGTAGATGTATGAATACAGAATAGAAAAATTTTCCACCAATTGAAATAATTTTCATTGAGCATTATGTCATTTTTTTTTTTAAAAGCAAAGTATGTCATCTTTTTTTGTCAGTTCTTGAGGTTCCTTCAGAGGTTCATAGGAAACCACTAGAAGGAAAAATGTTTCTGAATCCTTAATTGTAGGCTTTTACGTCTCCCCCTCCCACTGGCCTCTTCCTCGGATGCCCAACTTACTTCCTTGTTTCTGTCCCAGCCAGTTTCCAGTTGGATGCCACCATCTTTGTGTCCCCACCCCCGTTTTTTTCAAATATCTTTTTAGTTATAGATGGACACAATACCTTTATTTTGTTTAATTTTTTTAATGTGGTGCTGGGATCAAACCCAGTGCCTCACACATGCTCAGCAAGTGCTCTACCACTGAGCCACGACTCCAGCCCCACCTTTGGGTCCCTTTTATAGCATTGATTACTTCTTTCTTTTATTTGTAACTGATTAGTTCCTTTTGCCTTTATTAGACTAAAAAAGTTTTCAATGATGGTGGCTGCATTTAAAAGATTTTTGTGGCCCTTGTGCTTGGCATGTAATAAAAACTGTTATTAAATTGGTGAATGGATTTTAATTTTTTTTTAATTTTTATTATTGATTAATTTTTATTTATTTATTTGTTTATACCTGGTGCTGAGAATTGAACTCAGTGCCTCATGCATGCTAGGCAAGCACTCTACCATTGAGCCACAACCCCAGCCCAGGGTTTTAAAATTTAATGTTTGATGAGTCCAGAGTTATTTCAAGTACTAGAATTTCAGAGAAATAGGAAATCCTTTTTAAAAAAATTCTTAACTGGCCAGGAGCAGTGGTACACCTTTAATCCCAGCAGCCCAGAAGACTGAGTCAGGAGGATCATGAGTTCAAAGCCAGCATCAGCAACTTAGCAGGGCCCTAAGCAACTTAGTGAAACTCTGTCTCAAAGAAAGAAAGAAAAAAAAAAAAACATAAAAAGGGCTGGGGATATGGCTCAGTGGTTAAGCTTCCTGGGTTCAATCCCCAGTGCCTGCCTCCCCGCCCCCCCCCCCCCCAAAAAAAAAAATCTTAACTGACCTTTATGGTAGTGTGGATATTTATTTTATTCTTGTTTTTGTTTATGGGTTTTTTTGAGTTTGGTGGTAGTTGTTAAAGTATCCCAGATATCAGAATGATGATATTGAGGGCTGCGGATATGTCTCAAGCAGTAGCGTGCTCGCCTGGCATGCACGCGGCGCTGGGTTCGATCCTCAGCACCACATACAAAAAGATGTTATGTCCGCCGAAATCTAAAAAATAAATATTAAAAAATTCTCTCTCTCTCTCTTTCTTTCTCTCTAAAAAAAAAAAAAATGATGATATTGAGAATGAAATTCAGAGTAAGTTTATATGCAGATTTCAAAGTTTGGTTTAAACTATTAACATACTCAACCATCAGTGACAAATAAATGTTTTCTTTTAAAATAAGTAGTTTGGGCTGGGGTTATAGCTCAGCAGTAGAGTGCCTGCCTAGCACATCTGAGGCACTGGGTTTGATCCTCAGCACCACATAAAAAATAAATAAATAAATAAATAAAATAAAGGTTAAAAAAAAAAAGAGGTCAGCTAAAAAGGAAATAAATTTTTAATTATCTAATTTCTAATTATCTAAATTTCAAATGTTTTTGTGGTTTTGGTTTAGAATACAATGACTTGAAGACCGAACTGAAAGATTACCTGAAGAGATTTGCTGATGAAGGCACGGTATGTTGAGTTTAAGGAATTTTAATCATAATTGTGTATATTTTACACTATTTATTTCCTTTTTATGATAAAAAATGAGGAGTAAAAATGGAGTACTTGAAAATTTAATGCAGAAACTATGGGATGTTGGCAGACTTTAAGGGGAATCAGTAAAGGGCAACAAGATACCAAGGGACCTGTTGGAGTCCTTACCAACCCCTAATGGCTGAAGGAATGAGAGGCAGGAACCTTCCCACAGAGTCTGGAGAAAGTAGCTGTAGCAGAGGAGAAGGCCACTGGAGGAATCAGGGGATACTGACTGCTGATCCTATCTGAAGCGCATGTCCGTGGGAGGGAAAAATGATTGAGCACAAAAAAGTAAAACTAGACCCATAGTTTAGAGTAGAACTCTACCACTGGAGAAGAAAATTTCTTACAAATACTTTACAGTCCTCTACTATTCATACATTTCTGACAGACACCTATCTTCCACAGACAAATGCAAAACAAAATTTAAATTTTCTCTGGAAGGTTGTCCTTCTGTACAGTTAAGCTGTGGCTCTGCTGTAGCCAGGGACATGGGTCTGATGAATGTTGCTTACTTCTGAACAGTTCTTGGACTCTATGTTTTCTCTATTGCACAGTCTCTCCTCTGGTTGTTGTGACTTCAGCTTCTTTCCTGCTATAACTAAGACTGTTCATGACTCCAGTGGAGGCTCTACCTCACTTGTGTAACCTCTGCACTTTATCAGATCTGAATCACAATGAGATACGTGATCTTTGCCCATTCACATTTGAAAACATTTTATTCAGTTTTTTAAATCTGATGTGATGACTTTAGAAGACAGAAAAATGTGATTTTTCAATTATTTCTCGACATTACTAACTATATCTTTACCAAAGAATGGGGAAAGTCTCAGGTTGTCATTACTGCTATGGTTGTCTTCAACCACAGGAAATGATGTTAGTATGATCTAGATGTTCTCTGATGATGGTGGAGTTTTATTTAATGTTTGTATCTGACTGTAAAACTTAACACTTAGAACTATAGATTTTCTGAGACAAAGCAGTAAAATGATTTACTGTTAGACCCCAATATTTCTTTGTTAGCATTTCTACTCTGTTGGCTGTGACCATTTTAGGACATCTAGAATCCAAACACTGCACCCTCTAATGGGATGCTTTGTGGTCTCCTGCCATGGTATGCAGACCAGAGCTACTTCTTCTTTCCGCTGTTTAATGTTTATGACCCACAGTTCCTTCATTTTGAAACTTCCAAGTATTATATTTATTACTAGCATTTTAAAATATAGTTTCCCAAGCCATTTAGCTCAGTCCATTAGAGCCTTGAGCTATACTTACCTCAGGCTGTTTGGCTTTCTAAACCCTCAATTTCTTAGGGGTCAGCAGTTTTCCTTTTGTGCTTATGAATCTGGTGTATCAAGTACTGGTGTGTAGCCAAGTACTGACAAAGGTCTTCCATTTAAAGGACTAATAAGTATTCTACCCCAAGAAAGTTGTAAGCCAGCATTTCCATTCAGTCAGATCAGCCAAACTTGTCCCTGGGAACAGAAGAAGATTTACATTTTGTATGATTGACACCCCTCCTGCTGCTTCTTTCTCTTTCCCCTGTTGTTTGCTTTTGTTCACATTTTCTTTTTTTCTTTGCTCTTCCTGCCTCACCATCCTTCTTTCCCACTAATAATGTAATTAAAAATAAATGAACAAACTTGTCTCATGGTGATCCCTAGACAGCTTTCCATCATATCATCTGGCCTAGACTCCCTCTTGGGATGAGCAGGAACCTCTGGGTTGTCCCAGTTTGCTTTTTTATTTATTTAGTGCTTCTTTTATAAGCATCTTTATATAATGCTCTAAATCTCCTACTAAGGAGATAAATTTTTTATTTTTATTGCATAAAATGGATTTACAAAAAGTAGTGCTTCTAGTTTGTTGAACTTTTTTTAAACCCCAATAATTTTTCTGTTTATATAGCAAAACATCTTTAATTTGAGATTCTTGATAGGGAAAAGTGTTTTTTTGGTGTGTGTGGGTTTTGTTTTTTTCTTTGTTAAAATATTCTCCACTATTGGTAAAAAGAAAGCACAGATCTCAAGTTTTGTTTTCTGTGGGTGATTTGCAGAGCTGAAGGATATTTCTTTTTTCTTTTCTTTTTTTTTTTAATTTTTAGATGTTGATGAACCTTTATTTTGTTCATTTATTTGTATGTGGTGCTGAGAATCAAGCCCAGTGCCTCACACATGCTAGGCAAGCACTCTGCCACTGAGCCACAACCCTAGCCCCTGAAGGTCATTTCTAAAGGACAGCTTTGGTGGTGAGAGTATGCTGTGGTCCTAGTTTGGATGCTGGCTCTGCCACTTCTTTATAGCTTATCTCTGATAGCACTTGCTATCTGCCGGGCCGGTTTTATAGGCATCATAGTTTATTTGACCTTCAGATGACCTTCTTAGGTAGGTGCTGTTTCTTTCTCATCTTATACAGGGAAGCTGAGGCAGGTGGTGGAAGCTAAACTTTGAACCCTTCTGCTGTGTGCCCTGAGTAGCTCAGCCTGGGGGGGCCTTGTTGAACTCTTCTACAGAATGTAGCTGGTATAGCTAATTACACATTCAATGTAGAGACCCTGATTTACAGTTGCTCAACTTAGCATTAATGTATTAATTGCATTTTTATCTTAGGATACTTTCAACTTACAATGGGTTTATGCATATGTAACCCCATCATGAATCAAGGAGTATCTGCAATTTTCTTCTTTTGGTAATGGGGATTGAACCCAGGGGAACTTTACCGCTTAGCTACATCCCTAGCCCTTTTATTTTTTATTTTGAGAGGGGCTCTTTCCAAGTTGCTGAGGCTGGCCTCCAACTTGTGATCATTCTGCTTCAATCTCCTGAGTTGCTGGGATTATAGACATGCACTACTGTACCTGGCTTGTGATTCTTATCAATGTTTCACTTGTTTGTGAATGTTATAACCTTTTATTACTGTTCTGTGATTTCTTAATCCTCACTTTTCATTAACAGGTTGTTAAGAGAGAGGACATTCAGCAGTTCTTTGAAGAATTTCAGTCAAAAAAGAGAAGAAGAGTGGAAGGAATGCAGTATTATTGCAGCTAGAGTGGAGTCAGAGCTTTCTCATTCAGGCCAATGAAAATGCCACTTACTGCTCCAGGAATAAATGAGGCCTACTTCATACTTGGTCCCCTTTCCATCCTCCTCTGTGGAGAGGCCTCCTGCGCCTCAGGCTCCCTTCCTCCTTGACTACGGTAGCCACAAGGGTTATGCTGACTTCACAGGCAGCAGCCTTCTTTATGACTTAGCTAAATACAGCTCATTCCACAGACTTCAGCTCTCTTGCCCCAGGATACCCAGGGTTTTCTGCTTATAAGTTTTAAGAAGTTTGATTTGGTTTTGAGGAAGCAATTGGTTTGTTTTTAAATGATTTGTTCTTTCACTCCTGAGTTGTGTGCACTTGGCTGCAGAGTTGTTGCCTTCTGGGACCTCCTCTGCAGGCAGCATGGAAGGTTCTCTTGCTGTCAGCAGAACCTCTCTAGGTCCCTCACCCCATGATCGTGGTGCCTTGGGTCAAAGCTTCCTCAAGTGTGGTCTGCCTTTTCCCCCACCTCCCTGTTTTCTGAGGTTGGGTCATGGCTCGAAAAGATCTTGGGACTTGTTTACTCTGGGCCCAGCCTCCAGAGCTGCCAGGACTGATGGTAACTTTTGGCTTGGATGTCTGTCTCAGGCAGGGAGATGAAGTGAGGGCAGGGTTGAGGAAGCAAACCTTTGTTACTAATTTTACTAATAAAGTGAAATTTTCCTTCACAATTCTACTGGCACTTAAATATTAGAATTTCAGTGCTGTAGTGCTCACAGGGCTTCATGGGGAAAGTCACCAGTACACTGGTCCCTTTTTGCTGCCTAGAAAATGACCGGGTATCACCCCTGTGAAATCTTGGTGGTTTACAAAGTCCTCTGGATTTCCTTATATTATCAGGGATATTCATAAGCATATATTAAAATGGACCTATTTTGATATTGTTCTGTTATTAAAATGTTATTAGAACTCTAATAAGTTATTTTTCCCCTTGAATCTGTGCTGAAGACAAGGTATTGGCTGACTTGCAGTGAGCAGGGTGGTGACTGCCCTGTTTTGGAAGAGACAGACTGTGGAAGACTCCAAAAATGCCCTAGGCTACACGAGTGCTGAGTTTGTGTATTGAAGCATAACATCAACAGCCACTTTCCCTTGACTGTGGGATCTTCTTTTGAAGTTCCTTTAGAATGTTGTATAAAACCCTGTGTTTGAGGGAAAGGCCTTTCAGTTGGTAAGAACTTTCTTTATAGCCCTCAGTCCATACGGAAAACACCTTTTGATAAATATAGAGCCCTCAGTTGCCTCCTGCGGAGGAACAGTTTTTCCTGACAATAGATGACACACTTTGAGGTATCTTAGCAGGTTTCTTAGACTTTGGGGCCACACTTGTGTGTTAGTATTCCCTTTGTGCCCAGTGGTTTTATGCAGGAGTAACCACCAATCCCTGGAAAAGGTGAACGAGGCCCACAGACATGAAGGTCTCAGAGAAATGGTACAACTCATGTTCTTTGGCATTGAGCCTCCTAACTACAGATCCTCACGAAGACCAGTGTGTGGAGCCGAAGGTCCTATGACAGCAGACGTTTGCCCTGAGTGGCCTTTTGAGGAGGGCTCAGTAAAAACTCAAGGTGTCTGCAGACAAGTGTTTCAAGTCTGAGGATGTTTTGAACCCCTTCTGCAAAATTGCACTAAGTATCATATTCTGAAAGTTTATATCTTCCTGAATGTCTGACTTAACCACCAGAAGCTCCTTATTCCTATGACAGTTCAGGACTGAGTCTCAGAGGTGATGTGTCACTGTGCAGCACAATAGTACAAACCACCCAGTGCTGAAGGGCTTGTTTTATGAAAGGTACTGCTCCTTCTTTTATTAACCAGAGAACCTCTTTTTTTACCTGTTGTTCACAACTAGTTTTCTTATTGACTGTATTGGACCGTCTCTAATTGTAGAGACTGATTTTGGCCAACATGTGGCAGTTGATATTAATGCATGTTTTATGCAAAACAAAAAATATGGTATTAGTTGCTTTTAAGGAATTCTGGCCTTGTATGTGCATTTTTGTAGAAATTGTTATTGGACTTATGATTACATACTTAACTTCAATCAGGTTTCTGTAAAATTTAAATAAAACCAATTCAAAATAGTTGCTTTTCAGAATGTTTTTAATCATGTTTAAATCTACAAGCCTCTCTCTGCAGGTTATAAGAAAATAAGTGTGGTTACATTCCAGCAGTCTTCCTGTCCTGGGCTCCTGCTCTCAAAGCAAGGGGCCGGTTCAGAAGGTGAGGTTGCTTATCACTCTAGTGCTATTCTATAGCAATGGATCTGATCTGAGCTCTGTAGAGAGATCGTTCACCCTTTGGCTTTCCAGCACCTGCTGGGAAGGGTCTAGAACAACAGAGCAAAGCAGTGGGCTGGGTTCTGGCGGAGGGCAGTGTGTGCAGGCCCTGCTGTGGCAGAATGAGAGCCAGGGGTTCATAGCCTGTGGAAGAGGTGAAGTCACCTACATGGTTGCCATTATTTCACAAGTAAATATGGTTGGGTGCGGCTGCACACCCCTGTAGACCCAGTACTTGGGAGGCTGAGGCTGGAGGATCATCAGAGCTCCAGAGTTCAGGGCAAGAAAAGAAAAGAACGCATCGGGCTGAGGTTGTGGCTCAGAGGTAGAGTGTTTGCCTAGCATGCGTGAGACACTGGGTTCAATCCTCAGCACCACATAAAAATGAAATATATTGTGTCCATCTATAACTAAAAAATAAGAAAGAAAAGAAAGCCTATCTTTGGCCTCCCCCGACTCTTGCTTCCTTACAAGTTCTGCAAGTGTGGTTGTCACCCATGGCAAGTTAAACTGAGGTGAGAGGAGTGTTCTCTGCAGCCCTGACGCTGCTCAGTTCTTGGATTATATAATCATCCATGCTAGAGAACCCAGCCCTTGCTCCCTTAAAGAACCCTAGTAGAGCAGAAAAAAAAACTGAAGGAGTAAGTCCAGTGACTCTGGGACCAGAGGTAGCCTGATCCATTCCCCCACTGAAGAGTGGTGTCACCTGGGAAGGATGGAAACCACACAGCAGATCTGGAAGCCAGGGAGGCTGCCTCCCTGCCATGGAGGTCATCTAGCTCCACCCAGTAGCAAGCTGTGGTCTGGGGGGACCTCCAGCACTGATCCCTAATGGTACCTCACTCCTGCCCCTCCCAACCTAGGAATTCTGTGACTAGAAATGGGCTTGAGATAATGGGGTGCTCTGTACTTCCATGGATATGGTCCCCAGGTTGGAAGAGATCACAGGTTTTTCTCCAGCCTCATCCCTGGAAACCAGAGTCCTCCTCTGCAGATGAGGCTCCCAGGGGCCCTGCCCTAGGCTTGGACACAAATTCCATGCCTCCATGCCCTTATTGACAGTGCCTCAAATTTTGGCTAGCCCTCTGGCCCTCTACTTCTTTGCTATGTGATTGAGGGACACTAACCATGTCCCTCTTCCAGCCACAAGCATGTGTGATCACTAGAGAAACCAATCTCAAGGAATCAACATCCTGGAAGGTGAAGAGAAAGAAACAGGTCTAGTGATATGGGCATTGAGTGCTGGGTCAAACCTCACCTGAAGCTTGCCTGCTAGTAAGGAATACTAGTACAGTTCCTAGCTTCTGCTTTTGGACTCTGTAGACACCGTTCTCATATCTCATGGAGCACTCATCCAATTCTCCCAATCCTTGATGTTTCCTAGGACAAAGGCCAGAAGCTTTCCAACTACTTCTTGGCTCCGGCCTTCTCTAAGTGCTTCTGCTTTGGTGAGAGATGCTGTTCACGGGGCTCGTTAGCCCCCGGGTGGCTGTGTGCCTGACTGTCCACTTGAGGCCCCACCTGGGCTTCTCCTACTCTCGCTACTGTTTCCCTCCCTCCCAGACCAGCATCCTGAGCTCCCTAGGATGTTGCCTTAGGCCTCAGGGCTCCTAAACCCAGCTGACCAGCAGTACATGAGCCAAACTGAAAAGGTCTACAACCAACCCATTTATCTGGTCTCTTTCCACAGCAAATACTGTTTATGGAATAAGAGAGGCCCCCTGGGTGGGGAGAGGCCTGGGCACCCTGAGGCTGGGATCACAGTGGCCTGGGCGCTACATATTCTTATGTCTTTTTTTGCCCCAAGTGCAACCAGTTGGTTCCCAGTGTCAGAGGCCAGCTGAGGTACACAGTGTTGGAGTGACCATCACAGGACCCACCTCAGGGAAACGTCACCCCAGTGAGCAGACTTGGGGCTATAGACAGAGCAGAGCAAACGGGCAACAGGACCCACTGCGGAATGATGGCGTCACCTCCACAAGGTTTCTTCACAAAAGCCAGAGTCACAAATCACTGATTCCATTTCCTGGCTTCACTCCTTGGTCTCTTTGCAGGTCAAATGCTGCAGATTGAGGCTTTCCTGCCCTTGGTGACCACTTAACTCAAAATGGAGATGACTGACACAGAGGTGGCTGATGCTCAGGTCCCTATTCCACTGTGGAGCAGCACTTCGCCCAGTTGGGGATGACACATTGGAGGGTTCATTTGCTTGGGATCTGCCCCACCAGACTGTAAAGCCAGGCTTCCCCACTCATAAAGCTGGCAGTGCCACTGCCACTGCCACTGCCAGCCCGTGATGTGACAGGTGCCCCACGGCTTGTCAAGTACACCGACAGGAGCGCTCTCTCATGTACCCACAGCTTGCCAAGCACCCGTGGCTGGGAGCTCCTGCATTACCTCACGGATGCTCACAAATGACCCTAGGAAGATGACCGTCCAGCCTTACTTTGCAAGTGTGGACATTGAGGCTCAGCAAGGCTGGGGTGCCCTAGCTAGTCAGTGTCACCTGGTGAAAAGCAGTGCACCTGACCCCAGGCGCTAGCTCTCCTCCACCAGCCTGACTTCCTGGAGGTGGGCACCTGGCAGCCTTAGGAGGAGACTGACACCTTTCACCTAGGTCACAGGGTACCATCGCTGCCCTGGGGAAAGAGGGAGTTCATTTTGGTAAATTAATTCAAGGACAGAATTGGACTCTTCCAGCATCATAGGCTTTTCTAAACCTTCCCAGAGGCATGACCAGCACAGCTTCCCCCTGAGTGACTCTGGGTGTGGAAGGTGACCTAGAAGGAGAAGGTCACGCCTACCTTTGCACCTCAGGAGTATCACACAGAACAGAGGACGAGGGGACAGTGGCCGTGAGGCAGGTGGAAGCAAGATGAGGTGGTGGCTGGTGATACATGTGCACTCAGATGGGGGAGAAGAAGGGAAGGGGCCATCTCACCCCAAGGTCACGGCCCATTGGCAAGTGGAAGCCCCAGGCTCCCGGCAGATCCTGGTGCTCACAGCGCAGGCCCAGGCTCTGCTGCGATCTTCCACCAGCAAGGGCAGGGCTGGCAGCTGAGCGGGGAGACGGAGTGAGTGGAAGTCCTTTCTACATGGTAGGACCACTGACTCCCTGGCCCTCACCTCAACTCTGACAAGGATAGGGTGCAGTGTAGAGGCTGGGTAGACCTGCTCCCATTCTCACTGGCTCTGCTGGTCTCTGTGCCTCAGTTTCCTGAGGAACAATAATGTTTCTGCCATCCCTGGTCGTGGTGGGGATTAGTGCCTGGCCCAGAGTGGGTGCCCGTTTAGTGTTATCATCATTTGACAGGTGAGGAAACTGAGGCCCCGAGAGCAGAGACGAGCTCAAGGTAACTAAGCAAGGTGGAGGCAGAGCCCGGGTCTCTGAGATGCAGTCTGTTTGGTGAGGGGTTTTTGTAGAGGCTGCTGAGTGGGTGGATAATCAGGGTGGAAGAATTTTGAAAACGCCAACACTCTGCACCAAGCAGCCTGCAAGCAGGAGTGGCTCCGATTGTCCCATGTTCTCCACGGTGCAGGAGGCACACACCATAAGTATTTCAAAATGAATGTATGGGCACCTGGAGCAACAGTGTCCCTTTACCATCCCTGCCTGTCCTCGGTAGGGGGTGCAGTTTCTGTCAGTGTCTGAGGTTTGGTGACTCAGAGCTGGACAAGACTTAGATCACACCCAGTCACCTTCACCTGGCCTCCTGTGTGTGTCCTCTCCTGTGGGATCATGGGTCCTATAACCACATCTCAGTCCAAGGAAGGCAAAGGCCTGTAAGGACAGTTCAAGAGGAAGACAGAGGCCAAGCAGGGCACCTGGGGGACTGGAGGTCATGCCAGAGGCCCCACGCAACTCACTGGGGGCTGCTGACCGCCTGGAGGACATAGTGTCTAAGACAGGGACAAAGAACCCGCCAAAGTCCGTGGTAACCAGTGTGCAGCTACTCGGGAGTCTTGGCAGGAAACTGGGCACAGCAACCTCTGCCTCCCTGGCACAGACAGCACGTGACTGGGAGAGCCCTGGGAGGAGCCTCGGCTCTGCTGTGGTGCAGGACAGGTGGACGAGGAGCCAGGATGCGCTGGGCTGGTGGGACACTTGCTGGGCACCTGACAGCAGGGGTTGGGTGGAGGAATTAGCAGCACCCATGGTCAATGGGCCTTGGGGACATGGAAAGGGAGGAGAAAAGGGCTCAGGTAGATGCCAGGGAAGCAACACCAACGAGGAGGAAAGAGATCTAGGAGCTCCTGAGGGAGAGGAGGGGACCCAGGGTCTGGTGCTGCAGGGCCACAGGCGTCATGGAGTCAGGGCCCAAGTCGAGTGCCAGGAAAAGGGTCTGTTGAGATTAAATAAATTCTAAACCAACTTAGAAATGAGACAAAATGTAAGGCAGAAAGATCGTCCCCATTTTATTTCTGAAAAAGCTGACTGTGGAGAAGGTGGCTTTCCCTGAAGTTAGTGGACTCCTGATCCCGAGCGCCAGGACTCCAGGACACACCTGCTGCCCACTCCCAGAGCTACGCCATCTTTGGGCACCTGGTTCTGGGCTGAGCTCACAATCTGTGCCTCGTCTTGGCTCCTTCCTGATCTAACACAGGAGCCAGGGCGGGTGCAGCATGGAGAGGCAGGGGGCCTGGGGGAGGAAAACGAGAGGGTGGGCGGGGGTCTGCGAACTATGTCCACTGAGTTCAACAACATGAAGGTCATTAGCTGGTGACCTTGGCCAGAGCTAGGTGTGTGTGGTGAGCAGAGGTGGGGAGTGGGGATGGGGACAACGGGATGCTTAGACAGCTGTGGGCAGCAGTGTGTGGGGGGATGGGGAGGGAGGGACAGGGGAGGGTGTTGGTCTAGGAGCTGGTTTGAGACCCATGTGGCCTAGTGAGATTCCTAAGAGTGACAGCTGTCAGAGGGTGGACAGAGGTGGGGTGAGCAGAAGCAGGCAGGAGATGTAGGCGACATTACATTGGTCTGAGGCCCAAAAGTTGGGGGCAGTCTGTGCCTGAAGCTTACCTCCTTTGAGTTAGGGAGCACTGAGCTGGAGCAGGGAGGCCAGGCAGGGCAGGAGCAGTGGCGAGGAGTGGCCGACAGCACGCAGCAGAGCCCTCAGCCCCAGTCAACCCAGGGGCGGTGACATGGGCCACTCAGTCCTCTCAGGGTCACCTGGACTACCCAAGCCACCGTCAGCAATTTGGGTACATCTGCCAGAACACAGAGGAAGGGGAAGAACATTTGCTTTTAGCTCAGTCATGGAGGGTGGGGAGGCATTTATGGTGTATCCAGTAGAAGATTCCAGAAGGGGAGGCTCTCTGTGGGTGCCTGGGTTGAAGATGAGGGATGCCAGGAGGAAAGCACAAATGTCAACAGGTGCCACAGAGCCTACAGCAGCCCTGTGAGGCCCTTCTTCCCGAGAACTGGAATAAGACCTGTAGCTCAGGGTGACCAAGACATGAAGTCCGGAATCAGCGCCCAGCGAGAGAACTATGTCATCTCCATCTTAGGTCTGAGAGAGCTGAGGGTTGGGATCCTTGCCCCAGTGCTGTGGCCCCTACTAGTAAAGGCAGCACCCTGTGGGCGCCCTGATGGTCCTCCCCCGATAGGTCCTTCCTCCTAGAAGTTTCCTGGCCTCTGTTGTGTCTTGCCAGGCCCTGCCACAGTCCAGCAGTGGTTGCAGACACACTTGGACACCGGACTTTGTGGATGTAGCTTCCCCTTAGAGATGTCACGATGGCCCCAGATCTGAAGCTTTCCAAGATGGGGCTCAGACCACCAGCCAGGCCTCACAAAAGGACAGATGCCTTACTCCTCAGGCAGCGGGAAGGCACGGGCTGGCATTTGAGGAACTGGTACACAAACAGGAGTCCATGGGCAAGAGGTTCTGACAAAGGCCCCTGTTAGGGGGTCCAAGAGCTGAAGGCAAGAGAGTTGAGCCCCATGAAAAAGCCCAATGACATCATCAGTGTCATGTATAAAGCCCTCTTTGGAGCAAGGCTAGACTTGACAAGGAGGGCAGAACATGCAGCTCATTCCCATCCTTCCTGCACACCCCGTGAACCCAGCAACACAAAGAAGCGAGATCAGGAGGGAAGGTGCTGGGAGGACCTTGGGGCTTTAACAGGGCCTGCAAGAGTGACCAGTGGCCCTGCATGTTACTGGCCATCTGGGCAGCGTGATAGAAATGGACAGTGGGGCTGGGGCTGGGGCTCAGAGGTGGAGCACCTGCCTCGCACGTGTGAGGCACTGGGTTCAATCCTCAGCACCACATAAAAATGAAATAAAGATATTGTGTCCATCTACAACTAAAAGTATATTATAAGAAAAAAAGACCAACCATCTCAATTCTTTGCTTTTGTGGGTAGGGGATGGTAGATTTTGGAAACTATGACTGGACCTGACAAATGTTCCCCAGAGGCTTCTAAAACAAACTGGAAGCTGTTGCTGAATGATTTCTCAACTCACAAAGTGGCTTCAGGTGGGAACTAAAGAGAGTCCCTGAGAGCAGATGAGGCTGAGCTGACCTCAGGAGTCTTCTGGTAGGGAAAGCCCTAGTGTGTGGCAGTCCTCCACGACAGGCCTGTGGGGACCAGCAGGTGTGGGGTGGGGCCTAATGATACCACCCAGCTTCCCATGACTGCTGTCAAAGGTTCCTCCTCTCCACTCTAAGCTGCTGGTCTACACAGGCCATCTGCTCTTCCTCCTATTCCAGTCTCTGCCTGCCTCACAGCTTCTCTGCCCAGCCCGCCACCACTCCACTCTCAGCATCCCATTCCCTGTGCCTGTGGAGCTGACCAAAGCCTTTCAGGGCCTGGTCTTTCAAACCTCTGAGCAGAAGCCACAGTTCACTTCTGGGAAGGAGAGGAATTGATCCTTTGTCTCTGACATTTAACTTGTAAAGGTAATACACAGACATCATTTGAAAACTAAACCAGGGGCTGGGGGTTTAGTTCAGTAGTACAGCATGTGCTCAGCAAGCCTGACCCTGGGTTCCATCCTCAGCACAAAAAAATTGAACCAGTACAAAAAGTACAGTTGAAAGTGTCCCCAGCCCAAAATGCAAGATTATTCACACACACACACACACACACACACACACACACACTTATTGTCATATCTCCCTTTCCTCTTATCCACACACAGGAGCATATGCATGCACTCATGTCCCTTTTGCTTATAGTCCCTGCTTGCCTTCCGGCCACCACTGCTGGTTCTTTCTGCCATCAGGCTGCCTGGGCCACACCTCCCTCTAGCGGACCTGGGAAGGGTGGAGTTCTTCCAAGTTCATCCAAGCCCTCCTTTCAACAGCCCTGTCCTCACAGTATGGACTCCCAAGGTTACTTGTCACCCATGTATGTGGCCCCCCTCCTCTGGGCGTCAGCTCACACCCAATTGCCATTCCATAGCCAGATACCTAGCAATCGCTGCCAAGTGGATGCAGTTCACGTTCAGTTCATCTTCCCCTAGATGGCCTCCTCCACCCTTCCCCAGTCACCATGCCATGAGGCATGGCACCCTGCCTGGTCCAAGTTGGCCCTCTTTGTTGGCTATTTGCAGCTTCACCCTGGTTGGCTCCTGGGCTTCCTGAATCCACTCCTGCTTCTCTTCAGTTTGGCCAGTCACTTAGAAGAAGCAAATCTGATTGACGATGCCCTGCTGAAAATCCTGTCGTAGCTGCCATGGTGCATCAGGGCCAACCCCAAACCCCCTCAGCCGGTCCACCACGTAGTCCAGCTGGGCCCTGAAGTCTATCTGGGCTCAGCCCTCAAGCCCCCACCCCACCCTGGCTGCTGCTCGTCTGGGTCTGAACGGCCACATCCAAAGTCGGCCTGCCCCTGGGCCTGTCAAACCCCAGCCTTCTCTCCATAATTCTCCCAAGTCTCTTCTCCCCAGAAACCCTGAAATGCTAAGGGTGGGATGGTGACTGTCTTGTTCAGTTCTGTCTCGGTCTCACATGGTATGTGGGGAGCTTTGGTTTTTCTATTTTGTAAAATGGCACAAGTAAGAGTACTTGATTCATGGAGTATTAATGGTAATGATACCTGTTAGGTGCAGGACAGGCTGAGTAAGCTGTCTGCAGGGCATGCCAAACAAAGTTAGCTGCAGGATGACCTGGCCTCTCAAACCCTCTGTCTGGTTCATTATCAACTATTTGCTTCAAGCCCAAACGCTCAAGCCCCCGCTCAAGGCTGAACACACAACCCCCTGCTCAAGGCCGAACACGTAACCCCCCTTGTGCCAACAAGGCAGCTTGCAGACCCAGAGACCTCATTAGATTTGGGCTATAAAACTACCTCCTACAGGGCCCCTCTCTCTCTTGCACTCTCTCTCTCTCTCTTCTCCTCTGTTGCACTGCTGCAATAAAGATCTCTTGGTTGCTCTGAGTGTTGTGGTCACTTCCCTTTCAATACCTACTTCATCAAAGGTTTAAAGAAAAAGAACATCAGTGCCTGGCTCTGGCTGTAGCCTTTCTCCCTCCGTCCATCCATTCCTGAGCCACTTCAAGCTACTCTTTCCCTCAGCCGTGATACCACCCTGTGCTGTGTTGGTTGTTTTTAGGACAAAAGCCATTTCCAGCCAGTTGAAAAAGTCTCCTGTCTGTTTCGCCTGCTGCTATATACTCCTGACCATGGGAACTGTGGTCTCAAGAAGGATCTCCTTGTGTCCTGAGGACAGGTGAGGCCCAGGTGGGTGGGGAAGCGCCATTATCCCTGTTTCTCAGGATAATCCTAAGTACAGAAATGAAGGTTAATTCACTTTTTATTTTTTATTATTTTTTTGATGCTAGGCATTGAACCCAGCAAGCACTCTGACACTGAGCCACATCCCCAGTCCTTTTTCAGGTTTCTAAGAAACTCATCCACACAAACCTGATTTTACCATGCTACTCCAGTTAACCCTACAATAGAACAAAATATAGAGAACTGCCTAGCAAGGCATGAAGGGTGGAAATGCTTGGGTAGTGCTTGTCAATAAAACCATTAAAACATTTTAAAATGAGCTAGTTTATAGCAACTTTTAAAAATGGAAATTAGAAATCTTTTCCAGTTTACATTTTTTTCCAGAACCCTAGACTTCAGATCATAACTCCATTTCCCATTTCAATTGAAAAATATTAAGGAGCCTGAGTTTAAAAGAGAAAGGTGGCTTAGTATCTCAGCCAAGTCTCCATGCTCGGAGGCCCCCGCACAGCAGATCTGTCTTGTCTCACTACTGACTGACCACCACATGTTCCAGATGCCCAGGGCACATGGTTGAAGGCTAAAGCTAAACTTCCTCTGGAGACCCCTGCCCAAGTAACTTTCTGTTCATGAAATCCTCACAAATGTCCCAGTGAAATAATAACAATGAACTTGATGATTCAGAATAAAATGTGAGATTTCCAAGAAAACCATAAAAATAACAAATGTCTCTGCGCGGCTGAAATCCCAGAAACAGAAGATCATTGTAGAATCCCTCCCAATTCCACCCTTGAGGGGAACCACCCTGTCTGT
The DNA here is from genome assembly GCF_047511675.1 of Marmota flaviventris. Taxonomy (NCBI): domain Eukaryota; kingdom Metazoa; phylum Chordata; class Mammalia; order Rodentia; family Sciuridae; genus Marmota; species Marmota flaviventris. The sequence goes on along the minus strand of NC_092499.1, from coordinate 12,522,203 downwards.
AACGCATGTATGTCTGCCCCACCGCTAAAACAGACTGTATCCAACGCAGCAGGTTCTATACAAGCCATTTATTTGAAATGCCAACTATATGTAGGATAAAGTCAGTGTTACATGCTTTATCAGTAACAGTAGAAAAATAGAACCAGTGAAAACCTCTGTACAACTGCAATGGTACTCAAAAGAGAAATGTATCGTTTTACAATGTTTCACACAGACGAATTCAAGTTTGGAGGTACCTAAATAAAAATACTATATATTTCTTTAAAAAACACTATGTACAGTTGAAGCGTAAACAAGTTTTACAAAGTACTGGTTATGCAGGTTGTAGAAAACACTTGCATAGGACATGAAATCAGTTTAAGAAAAATTTCTGAGCCTTGAGCATTGAAGGCACTTGACTTTATACCAGTAACAGCACAACCACGAGAAATGCAGTGGCGTAGAAGGTCTCCCGTCCCCAAGTACAGATGTGGTACATGCACAGCAAGTGGAGCCCAGGAACTTCAGCATTCAACCACCCCATCTCAGAGCAGGGTTCCGCCCAGGTGACCCAGACACAGTCACGTGCAGGTACACCCGAGGAAGCTTCCAGCGCTTATGGGATCTTAGAACCCCCGTAAACACACAAACACAAGAGGTTATTGTCAAGACACGCACTTGCAAGTAACCTTTCTGTAGAAATGGCCACAGCATTATAATATTCAGAATATGAAAGACTGAAACACAGTCAGAGGATTCTCCAGAGGGAAAAAAACCAAAAGACTGCCAGACAATGACAACAGCTATTGCAACTGATAGGCACAAAGACAACACTCCATGAAGCACGGTTCATACAAGGTGTTCATGGAGAGAACAGCAAGACACCTTCTAGTGGTGTGCATGGCAACGCTTTAGTAAGAATACCTGTAATGAGGTTTGGAAGTGAATCACTTAGTAGACAAAGCGAACCACTGCAGACCCGGGAAGAGCACCCATCACTGCGGCTTTAATAGTGACTGCAGAGAAGCAAAAGTCAAAGAGGCATTTCCCTTTTAATTCAGTCCTAGGATAAAAACACAAATCCTTAGGATTGCAAGACGACAATTTTACAAGTGTTTCATTTTTCCCTAAAAGGCAAATTCACCATTATGAAAATATAAATCTTGCTGGGTAGTGACTGGGGAATGCTGACCTTTCAACTACAGAGAATGTCACCAGAGGTCAACACCAAGCCCCAGGGCTCTGCTGCGTAACGCTGTTTCTCCATTACATTCTGCAGCATGAGCTTCATTCAAATGTACAAGGATTGTGCCCATTGCTAGAAGTTGAACAATGAGTCAAACAAACAAACAAACAACAACAAAAAAAAAAACCCCAGAGATTGTGAGAAAGCCAAAACAAGACTAGGTCAAGTTTCATAGGTAGTTCTACAAAAAAATAAACAAGAGAACTCACTAGCTGGGTACAGTGGCGCACGCCTTATAATCCCCGTGACCTGGGAGGCTGAGGCAGGAGGATTGCAAGTTCAAGGCCAACTTTAGCAACTTAGAGAGGCCCAAAACAACTTAGCAAGAACCTGTCTCAAAATAAAAAATAAAAGGGCTGGGGATGTGGCTCAGTGGTTAAGCGCCCTTGGGTTCAATCCCCAATACTAAAGTGGGGGGTGGGTGGGGGGCAGACAAAAGTAAAAAGAACTCACTAAAAATCCTTAAAGTCTAACGGGTTATTGAAATGCCAAGCTAGCTCAGGTCTAGGGACATGTGCCCAGCTGATGGGGCATGAGAATGGGTATGGTCTGTGTAGTAGAGAAACCATGTTCCAATGGTTTTTGTTCTTCATGCTGCTATTTTTCTCTTTAGGGGCCATGGGCAACTTTGTAAAATTATTTTTCAAAATCACAAAACTAAGATGATTATATAAGAAAAGGACCAACAGCATCTTTTAATCTGACTCTTCTCCTTTGCACTAGCATCTACACGGTAGTTTGCTAACCTCAACACACAGTGGGCACTGGGCACTGGGAGCAGTGATTGTCCAAATGGCCAGATTGTCCAGGGCCTCAAAAGGAGACCTGGTATTTTTGTGATTTGGTTCGCATAAAATTTCTATATCAAGTAAAATGCCAAATTTATGTATTTAGATTTTATATTATATATACTTTTTTTTTAAACAGCAATATTACTCACACTTTACATTTGTCTTAGTTCGGCATTAGAAATGATTGAATAGATGGGTTCAAAAGCCAGAGGCACAGAGCTATCGACCTACTCTATTAATTACACTTCACGAGATCCATTAAGAGTCCACCAACACTAGCCTAATGCACACAAAACCACATCTGTTCATCTTCTGCAAGTCATATCAGTCCATAATCCCACAGATTAAAGCAACATTCCCCTCTATACATAGTTTAGCCAGGTAAGCGAAATTATTAAAAGCAAACATCTTAAATTAAGTAATACTATGAATATTGGCCACTAGTTTTTATAATTATATTTAAAGACTATTTAATGAATTTTCAGAAAAACCAATAGCCCTGGTCTCTCTAACATATTGGGGAAACAAAATAGGTCAGAGATGAGATTTCTTCCTCATTCAAATTAGGTCTACTCATTCTCCTCTGCAGTACCAGTCCAGTCCAGTCCAATGCAGAACAGAAATCTAAAGCTCTCAGATTAATTCATGTCAACATGTGTATTATAAACACATACTGAAGAATGATGGAATTAACATTTGCTTCTGAAGACAGACTGAGACTGGGCTTCAGAAGACACCAGCATCTATTATAAGACTTAAAAGTAAGAGTCCTGTGTTTTTCTATCTTTAAAAGAGGAGCCTTACAGGCTCTGCGAGCAGACTTTACAGCAGATGCATGTGACCGCTGGAGGCTGGGAGCTCAGTATGCAACATCACCAGGGTCGACAACTGAATGCACCAGCAGCCGCTAACCGGCCAGGCAGCAGAATGGGCGGCAGCAGCTCACAGAAGATACAGACATACTTCCCATCTTTGAGATTATCTATTGTTAGGAATTTAAAAAATGTCAAATTATTCCTGAGTGTATATCCACAGGGTAAAGTAGGAAAAGACCAGAAGAAAAACTACTGTTTCAGGAGAAATTAGAGTTGCTGACACCCAATAGAAACCTAGTCACTTCAAAGTGCATGTAATTCATTTATATGGTAGCTTGTGAAGGCTCCCTAGCCCTGCATAGTTTTATAGTGAGTGTGAGTGATTCATAGTTTTATTTTATATATATATATATGTGTGTGTGTGTGTGTGTACACACACACACATACACACACACATACATAGAAAAGAGGTTCCCAAATATCCTTTGAGAGAATGTTCAGGAAGTCTCTTTTCTTCTAAGTGCTACGGCTGTGTTTGTAAAAATACAAAGTGAATGTTAAATAATGCTGAAGTGATTTAAACTCAAATACTAATATATTTACATTGAAGAGTAAGAAACAAAACAAAACAAAACAGTCCTTAGCTCACACATTGCCCTTCCAAGGGAGAGGATCAGAGAGACCTCATGTGCTCAGTGGTTCAGTAAATGCTAAACCAGCATCCCCAGTGGAGTTCAAGTAGGACATGTAGTGTTTAACAATTTTTTTTCTTTTTGGTGACAAAGCATTATGCATTATACAAGTTTTTTATAGGACACCAAAGTTCAGACATACTTTTGAGAAATATTTAAAAGAAAACATATGCTTACAAACACCACATTACATCCATAAGACTGAAGCCCTTTGTTTCCCATAGAAAGCAAGACAACTGAAGGCAGCAGGCAGTCACTTCCCCAGCTCAGACAGAAAGTCCCGCAGGGCCAGGAATCCTGAAATCCCTTTGCTGTGCCCTTTAGCTGACTTTCCTCTCTCCCCTGCTTTCTAATTCCAAGGAATCTGATCTTCTCAGAACCACATCCAGGGAGCAATACTTTAACCTGTACCACCAGGGTCTACAGGGACCCTGACAGTGTCCACACTGTGAGTAAAGTGACAGCTTTGGGCTGGGCACCATGGGCTATTCTCCTTCCTGCTTCTACTACACCCAAAGACTTCAGGACCCTGATTGGACTCCCACAGTGGGAATAAAGACTAGCTCCCAAGACTTATTAAAGAAGAATGACATTAGATCTATAGAGACTGAGCAGGAAGATTTCTGAACTCAAACAACTGTTTAAAAGAGAGGAGCATTTTGATGTGCTGTTCTTTGGAATTTCTATAATTAAAAATAAACAGAACTATTTCATAAGAAAATACATCTTCGTGTGCAATACAGTGCACATGAAAACTGGTAGATGAAAGGTAAAATGCAAAAAAGTATGAAAATACAGTCCTTTAAATGTGGCAATAAAGTTTAACATACTGATATAAAATCAATACAGATAAAATAAATGTACAAGTGCAAAAAAATTCCATCATTTGTAAAGAGAGGGAAAAAAAGTGCCAGCTTGCTTGCTGTTCAAAATGCTTCTCCACATAATTGTTCCAACATAAAACAGACAGATGCAGCATTCAAAATAACCCTCCTAGCATGCCATGTGTAATAAACATATACACACACAGAACTGAAAATAAAATAACGTGGAACTGAGCTGGCACTGACAAACTGGTCAGTGAGTTGTCGGGTTACGGAGTAGAATGGATGTTTCACATCTCAGGCACAGGCGACTTGGAGGTTGCTCTCAGAGGGCAGACTTTTTGTAGAGGAAGTCTGGCTTGCTGGGTGACCTCCTTCCTCTGCTTATGGAATCTTCTCTTTCTAGCTCTGTGCTTCTCTGAACTCCGTGGCTCAGGGACTCACTGTCTGCCAGCCTTCTGCTGGATCGCTCTTCTGGAGCCTCAGAGCTACATGCAGACTGTGAAGAAGGCCTGTTAGAAGTCAGCCCAAAAGTCAGGTCAGTTTCTACTGCAGTTCGTCCCCTGATGTGGGCTGGACCATTGCCAGCATTTTCTGGGGCTGCCAAAGGGAAGTCTGATCGCTGGGGAGGCTGCTCCACAACATCCAGGCGTATGGACTCACTCTTCTGCCTGTGTGAATGCCCATCAGGGGAAAGTGGATATTCTCTCCTGGCTTCTTCCTGGGTTTTAGGAGGGGTCTGAGTAGGTAGGTAGGCTGACTTTAAGCCACTTGGTGATGCCTTATTGTGGCTGTACAAATCAGGACCAAAATATCCACCTTGTGAAGGGGAAGGGGCGCGTCTGCCAGGAGCAGGAGTAGAAGGTCTGCAAGCAGCATTTGAGAAGTCATAGAAATCCGGGTATTCCTGCTGATTTTCTCTAGCATCTGTTTTTTGCTCTACTGTGTGTTTTTTTCGAGAAGTGTGTGTATGCCTCTGTGGAACACAAGAGAGATGCTGGGGAGGCCCCGGTCCTGCTTCAGAAACTGGCTGGCTCACTTCTGTGTCTACAGCAAGTTCTGGAAGTCTCCTGTCCTTGAGTGACAGTGTGGATACTCCCATGGCGATATCTGGCATTAGATCATTCAGCACAGGTTGGGTACACTGAGACAGAGACAAAGCAGAGAAGGTTTAAAAAAAAAAACAAAAGACCCACCAATGTTCACTGATTTTGTTGATTTGGTTTCCTGATTATAAATGTTATAATGCATACTTAGATACAGAAAATTATAAAGGCAGAAAAAAACTCCTAATGTTCCATACAGAGATAATCATTGCTAACATAATGAAGTATTTCTCTCCCCTTTTTTCTTTGCATATATTTTCACAAAATTTATTGCATATATAGTTTTAGTGCATATATAATTAATATATTAGTGATAGTTCTACCATTAATTTTTCTCAGATATCATCATTTAAAAATACATTCCATTGTACTGATAAATCATAAACCAGTCTCCTATGATCAGACATTTAGGTTATTTCCAATTTTTTATTATAATAAAGAGTACAATGAATGTACTAAAAATTTCCTTTAGAGGCTGGGTGTGGTGGTGTACACCTGTAATCCCAGAAACTTGGGGAGGCTGAGGCAGGGAGATTGCAAGTTTGAGGTTAGCTTCAGCAACTTAGCGATGCCCTAAGCAACTTTTCAATACCCTGTCTCAAAATAAAAAACAAAAAAGGCTAGGGATGTGCCCCAGTGGTTAAGCAACCCTGGGTTCAATTCCCAGTACCAAAAGAAAAAAAATAAAAACAAAACCAAAATATTCCTTTAGAGGAATTGTATTTAAGATACAAAATAGTAGAATTTTGTAATTATAGGGCCAGACCAACAGAATGGGCATGTGGTTTATCAAATACTACCAATCTCTTATTTTGGGGAATTGGGGGGAGCAGGGAGAACAAGGTAGAGAGGGACAGGAAGGTTGGGAAGGATCATAATTCGACCTAAGGTGTGTACCAGTCCATCACTTCTGGTGAGCTCTATTTTAAGGAAGCCTCCCTGAAATAACAGATCTTTCCTTTTCTCTATTGTATTCTGCTGACAGCATGTGACAGAGTAGGAAGACTTAAAAAGCACTATTGTTTTTCTCAAATGTGTTACATAAAACATAAGTTCAATCTCTTCTGCAGTGCAACCCAGGTGAAGATCCGTGTCTGATGTGGAGTCTCTCTACTCGTTGCCCTGGCTCCTGAGGCTGTGAGTCAGACAGGGTCTGAGGCTGAGCTGGGGAGACTCACTTTCTGACTGTTTTCTGAATGGGGAGGCTTTGTCACACTGGTCCTGGTGGTACACTTAGCTCTAAGTAATTTTCCCTTCTTGTTCCACCAGAGCATTTGGTAGAATAACAGATCCTATAGGACAGAAGTCAGGAAGATTTCAAACACGGGCTTGAACAGAACATTAGGACGCATGCAGATCCACCTGTCACTGCTCTCCTCCTGCTATTGGCAGATGGACTTACAGACAAGAACACTGCCTTTGTGCCTACTACACACACCTCTAGTCTCTCTGCTCCTGTCCTTTCCCATTTGCTGACACTAGCATTCTTCTCTTCTTCCCCATGACCCTCGAGTGCATGCTTTCAGCCTGCCAGTAACACTTTTGGGCACTGCTGAGTCCCGTGGGTTCTTGGAGCCAGGGGAACAGCTCCTAATATCCCACAGACTTTTGATTTGGGGCAGGTGACTTAAGTGCTGACTTACCATTTGTTTCTCAGATGCTACTGCAGCAGAGGCGGCAGCAGCTGCAGCAGCAGCAGCAACTGTCTGCCTCCCCAGTCCTGTTGGGTTGGTACAGTCAGGTGGTGCTGCTTTAACACCTGGCAGATAAACTGGGGGAGGAACAGCTTTAGGAGCTGTTCTGGAGTGAAACAACGAATGATTACAGGGATAAGAAAAGGAACGTGAAGGGTGCTGACTGGGAGGTCTTTGCTTCCAACCTGCTTTGAGTTGGTTATGGATTGGGGTGGCTGGGGGGTGGTATGGAGGGGGTGGAGGGGGCAAGGGTGGATGGAAGGCCACAAAAGAGTCCAGGTCTGTAAACATGGTTTCTGCAGTAGGGGTACTGTTAACACGACATCTCCCAGGCTGTCTCATTGTCAAGAGTGGACTTTCATCCCCAAAACGTTCATCAGGAAAGAACTTGTGAGGATTCTAGATTAAAAAAAAAAGGAGATTTCACACATGGAATTGTACAAGCTGAGAGAGTTAAGTAAAATACCTAAGAAGCTAAGAAGACCACATTAAGTAAAAGGTCAAATTCCAGCAAGCAAGTCAGACATCTCTTGTAGCAATATGTGATAAAGCAAAAACAAGTAATAAAACCTAACTGAAATATGATTTTGCTAAGAAAAAAATTAACATTAAATCAAAGGAAGAAAAGGAATACAACTGAGGAGCTTCCTAGAAACTCTGACACAACATCTGTATATGTTCTATGTGAAATAACTTCAAAATAACCATTCCTTGCTCATTATACACAACCAAGCTGGATTAAGACTTCAAACCATTGCAAGAGAACAATGATTTTTATACAATTTAAGATATCAAATTAAGACAATTTAGGATGGCAAAGGGAAGAGAAAAGAGTAAAAAACCAGACTATGTACTCTAGGGATGGAAACCACAGCAAAAAATAAAAATTAAGAACCTAAAAATGGGTGGCTGCCACATTTTCCTTTTGAAAGGGTCAGGGTTAATGGAGTTTGGATTCAGTGGCAAGAAAGTGCCCCACTTGACCAGATCAAATCAAATTTTATGTAAGGCTCTGATAAGACTACGCCACAAATCCTATCTTAACTACAAAACCAATGCTATTGTTCTTATGCTTAATAATTACTAGAAATGAATTTGTTTCCTACTAGGTTGAAAAAAAAAAAAAGCACTCATTCCATGATTCTCATGCTTGCATTTGAACCTTCATGCACAACATTTCTTATGGGAAAAAGGTCAGTGGGCATCTGATAATAGGCCTAACCTGAAATCTGGTGACCAGAGAGCAAGCAGTGAGGTTCAGAATTTCCTACTTCCTTTGCCATCTCTGTTGGGATGGAACTTTGTAGCAGTCACCATTTGGATGCTTGTTATGTATACACAGCTGTTTGACACACAGCACCTTCTATCTTCCGTTTTATGGGTAAGGAACTGATGCTCACTGGTTAAGTAACTCATCCAAGTTAACCAGTTAGTAAGGACAGAGCAAGCTCTGTGCTCAGCCCACTCCACCATGCTGCCTCTCATGAGGAGAAACCTGCAGCCTATGGAAGACATCAGAGGCAGTGAAAGGGCACGTACGAAGAAAAAGCAGCAGTGGGGCACTCCTTGGGATGTCTCATATACTGCCTGACCGATGATCAAGGCTCCCTCCTTTCAACAGTTCAATGCCATGTCTTACCTGCAAGAGCTCTGCAGCAGCATCTGCAAGACCAAACTCTCTCAGTACTCGAATCTGAATTTCATAGCTGACGGTAGCACCCTCCCCACAGTTCAGTGCATAAGCTCTCTGCACCTGCTCAGTGTGCCGTAGTTCCTGCAGGCGTCTGACCATATCTTTCATAATGAAGAGACGAGGAACTAGAAGGAGAAAGACAGCATGTAAGCAAAATTCCTGAGCTACACGGAAGACTGCCCAGTGAGCACAAGGAAAATGCAAATGTTTGGTATCAGAATCTTTTCACAAATTTTTTAGGTAGTATTTTAATTTCTTGGCAACATAGTAATTTATATTTGAAAAATAGAAATTTTTCAAGATTTTAAATTTCATAGTGCCCAGAAGGCTCTTGGTCATATCAAACAGCCCCAGAATTGTATTATTTTAGTCTATAGCTCAAATAAGATTTTACTTGCATGTACTCTGAATCTTTGGATATTTCATGATTTAAAAATTTATATTCATTCTTAGGGTTGGGGATGTAGTTCAGTAGTAAAGTGCTTGCCTTGCATGTACAAGGTCCTGGGTTTGATCCTAAGCAAAAATTATAAATAAATAAATAAATAAAATAAAGAAAGTTGTTCTTGTATTCAAACAATTGTTTAAATGCTGACTATGCACCAAGGATTGGTATTAGGGTGCACAGAAGGAAAGATGTGATCTCTGTCCATAAGTACAGTACAGGGTCAGAAAAGTTCATGGAGAAAAATAAACAAGAACACTGGAAGACTGGAAAAAAACGGGCACCCAGCCCAGATGGAAGGCAGGTGGGAAAGGCTTCTTAGACAAGGGGGAACCCCAGCATAGCCTTGAAGATGATGGAAAATCAGGCATGTAAAGAAAGCAGCGTGAAGCTTTCTGAGCAGGAAGTCTAGGCATGTACATGGTATCAAATGAAAAATAGCACAACACAAGGAGGAGGCTCACAGGCAGAGTCTGGGGTCAGCAGGTAAGTAGGAAGAACTGAGAAAGGAGGCTGGAAATATGAGTGGGGTAGATCTGAATGAGTTTTATCCTGTGTATAGCAGGGAGCTGCTTGTGCAGGGGATGACAGAATGAGAGCTGTGACGTGGTGAGTGCAGGCAGACGTTATGTGAAGCAGGGGAGGCAAACTGGCCGCCTGCCACCTGCTTTTCTAAGTAAAGTTTTATTGGCACACAGCCTTACCATTTGTTTAGGAACCACCGTGGTTATTTGGGAGTTAGTCGGTGCAATAGAGATTGCATAGTTCAAAAAGTCTGAAATATCTATTATCTGGTTCTTTACAGAAAAAGTGTGCTGACCCCTGGGGTAAAGGACAGAAGTAAGAGAAGAGGCAGGAACAGCAGTTAGGAACCTGAGCTATGCCGTGGTCACAGGCTGGAGAGAGGCAATGAAGTCTGTAAACATTTGGGATATGAACTGACCACAGTGTTGACTGAATGTTATTTTGGGGGGAAGGGGAGCTAGGGTTTGGTGAATGCTAATTTTCTGCCAAGCAAATGCTTAAGCATATTATTCATGGCGCTTCATTAAATCCCCACAACACTAGGAGGAAACATTATCTTCATTTCATAGATGAGAAAATTGATGTTTTGGAAGAAATCACAGAATGCCAGAGTCCCACAAAGTGAAAGAGCCAGGCTGTGAGCCTGTAAGTCCTCTCCAACAAGCTACAGCCTTGTCTTTTGAGTGCGATGGGCAAGGATGGGAGAAACTGGGTGACACTAAAATGGGGCATGCCTTGTTAACTAAGCCACAGGCAAGTCTTGTTTTCTTGAGAATACTTACTTGTGGGTGTCTTTGGGATTTTCTGATTAAGTTCTAGGATGAAATTATGCTGATATTCAATAGCATTAATTCAAGCCTGAAAAACAGTGCTACTACCAAAGCTTCAAAATCAACAAAACCAATTGAAGAAATATTTATCTTATTACTGTTATCCAATGTATGCCTTAGGCAAATATACAATAGCCAAATCTACTAAGGCAACAATTGATGAAAAACACTAGTTGTGAAATAAAATGTATGTATTCAGTGAGAAGTTCTGCCATTATGCTTTTTATTTATTCTTAACTGAAACAGGTATATGGACGCAGAAATGAATGGTGCTATTTCCATTGCACATTGTTTGCTGGATTTTATTTATTTAATTTTTGACACAGGGTTCTGATAGGTTGCCCAGGCTTGGTCTCAAACTCCTGGGCTCATACTCCCCACTTTAGTCTCTAAGTAATTGGGACTATAGGCGTGTGCCACCATGCCTGGCTGCTGATTTTTACTATGCATCTTGCAAAAGCAATTGGCAAGAGCTACAAATTTCTGACCACCAGATTACTTGTGTTTATTTTATCTTAGAAACTGATATTAGAGACTACTGTTAAAAGTCAACATGAAGTAATATTCAGATATTTTTTGGGGCTGGGATGTAGCTCAGTGGCAAAGCATTTGCAAAGTCCTGGGTTCGACCCCCAGTCCCCCCCCCCCCCAAAAAAAAAAAAAAAAAAAAAACCCAAACAGATGTTTTGGGATATGACAGCTAAACTTCAATCTATGGCCAATTCCTTCAAAGTCATAAGACATAAACCTACACTACGGTGAACATTATAGAGCAGATCATGGGAAACTGGACTTCTAAGAAAATAATGGTGATCACATCTTTGGGAGACAGAAGCAGATTCAAAGATATTAAGTCCACATGTGCAAACTACCCTGCAGTGATGAAAAAACGGAATTTCTCTAAACAAGGGCAATTCTGCTGCATAGAGCACATGTGGCAATGTCTAGAAACACAAGAAAGTTTCCAAAAGGCTATCACAAAGGTAGGGGTGTGTGCAAAAACATACAAACACTTATTAACTTAAGATACAATATAAAACAAAACTCTTATCCTTAAAAACTAGGGGAATAAATGCATAAAGGGTACTGAAATGTGGAAACAATTAGCATACACTTAGGGGTTCAAACATCAGCAATTACAAAAAAATGGATAAGATTATTCATTTCAATATAAATGCCTCACCAAAGGCATTGCCTTACCTGGAATTTCATTGGCTACAACAGAAGGTGGGCTTGATTGGCTGCTGCTCATCTGCTGATGGCTGATCATGTGGCAACACTGTGGCATGGCATTACTGACCATGTAAAGCGTGTCTGGCACGTTGGACATTCTCACCATTCGCAAACGCACAAGGTCTGTTTGTTCCACCATCATCTCATCTAGCACTGACTGAAATGAGAATTCAGGATGAACAGTCAGTCAATCCGTTCTTTGTATTAAATCACAGTTTGAGTAAGATTATCATCTCATCACAGAAGGGGCAGAGGTTGTAGTTCAGTGGTAGAGCGCCTGCCTCGCACAAGTGAGGCACTGGGTTCGAAATCAGCACCACATAAAAATAAATAAATAAAGACATCGCGCCTATCCACAACCAAAAATAAACAAACAAATAAATAAATGAAAGAAAGGGGGATTCATTAATTGTTTTCTCACTTATGTAATAAGTCTGAAATCGGTGGTAGAAGAAGAAAATACCCATTCCTCTTTAATTAAAGTCTCTTTCTGGAGAATTTTTTTTTAATTTTTTTTTTTTTTAGTTGTAGATGGACACAGTATCTTTATTTTATTTTATGTGGTGCTGAGGATCGAACCCAGGGCCTCACACGTGCTAGGCGAGAGCTCTACCACTGAGCACAACCCCAGCCCAAGAGAATTTTTGAATAGATATAATCATTGGAAAGGCTTATTTTTAATTAGAAGTATTTGAAATCTGATGGAAGCATATAAAATTAATCAAAAATAAATAATACAAAAAATTATTATAATGAAAAGAACATGTATACATGTGCTAAGTATCACATTAAAAAATGTTCAAAATATGATTCATGGGACTATAAATAAACCCAATTTTGTTAAAGTAGTTTCAGATGCATCTATCTCACCCACTACAGAACGGCAAAAATGAGGTGTTATATAAACATTTCCAATGGGGGAATTCCTTCTTCCACAGCCATCTGAGAACAGGGCAGTTCTAGAGGACCTTCTGCTGAGCCACCCCATCTTGGGGCAGAGGAAATGGGGATTGGTGTAGTTTCTCACCAGACCTGGCCTGTGAAGGCTCAGCTGCATGAGCACTTCAAGCACAAAGACCAGATCTGACCATTCTGCTTTCTTCCTGTTTTAGATCTATTTAGAATGTCAACCATTTAATATGAAGAATATTATCAACCTAGTCAATAAAACAGAGTTCTCATAAACTCCTTTCATTTATCTTAAAGCTAGGAAGTCTGGAAATAAAAATAAGTAAAATTTTAAGGCAATGTAATTCTGTCCCTAAATACATTATTTTGCCTGTTACTTCAGAATACTTACTGATGATTTTTGACTTTCAAAGACTGTTAGCTCCTCACAAGCTACTATTAAGTATTTACATGTGAATATATTTAACAAAAATTACAGTTTCATTTTCACATTATCATAATTTCTTGGGGAGTTCTTTACATTACAGAATAAATAATGCCAACTGTTTATTTCATAGGTTTGAAATTATAATAAGTTTGTATATTTACTCTAAAACTAAACTCAAAACTCAATAGTCAGCTATTATAGAACGACAAAAAATTATGCACTTCTTTAGTCTATGAAGATAAAATGCTTGCAATTTAATTTCAGAACATTTCCTCTATTTCAGTAAACTGATAATCTGCAAGGCAATTAACAATTCACAAGGCAACTAAGATGAGAAAAATGTAAAATGTATTATGATTTGTTTTAAAACATTTCAAAAACTTACTCTGTTGAGTAGTTGAACTAGAATTTACTTTCATGTTCCCTATTACTGGATATTTAGGCTATTACACCAAATATTTAAATAATTCTACAATAAATATCTGTGCATATGGTTTCTAATAAAGTTCTCTAATATCTTCAAATGGTTTTTAGTACCTTTGCTTCTTCCACATAGGGAGAGAACAGCCGAGGACGAACGTATATGCCAGCATTTTTTTGCCGCAACCAGGCATTTGACTTTCCACCTTCTGTTGTAGGAAGCATATCTGATGGAGGAGTACTAATCAAGCCTCTTTTCATCTTATAAAATAAAATAAAAAAATAGACTACAGATCTGTGTTGTAGTACAATATCATCAAGATAAAAATGTTTACATCTATAAATCAAAACATACAAACCTTCATATTTAAATAAAAATTTAGAAACATGAAATTTAGAAATACCTCAAAAGTTTAGTAATAATAAAAGGTCCTATACTTTAATTTTTTTTCTAAATAGAGGAATGATTAAAAAACAGATAATATTAATTAAAATGTAATAAGTTGGAGTAGTAGTAGAAATCTTTTTTTTTTGGTACCAGGAATTAAATCCAGGGGTGCTTTACCACTGAGCCACATCCCCAGCCCTTTTTATTTATTTATTTTTTATTTTGAGAGAGGGTCTCACTGAATTGCTTAGGGCCTCACTTAGTTGCTGAGATTACAGGTGTCCCACCATGCCCAACTGATGGAGTAGTAGAACTCTTAATGAAAAACTGATTCTTTATACCTTGCTCAATTCTCTCTTACCCCAAGACAAACTAAGATTGCTGACTTGGCATGTATCTATAGTACAAGGCCACCAGCAATCTAGCACAGTGGGCTTTCAAGAAGGCAATTTGGCTCAAGCCCCATTCCCCTTTTAATAGTCATGCAACCAGGAGATCTTATTTTAGCTTAAAGGCTCTGGGAAGTGGGGTGCTACACCACTAATTGAATGTGGTGGCCTTGCTGTTTCCTCAGTGATACTAGGAGGATGTTTAGTTCCTGAGGTGGTGGTTAAGTATTAAACAAAAGTAACACAAGGGCTGGAATGTGGCTTGGTAGTAGAATGTATATACTTAGCATATATACATATATACATATCCTGGAGGCCCTGGATCCCATCTCTAGTACCATAAAAGTAAAAATGAAAACAAAGGTAATATGCAGACAAAAGCACCTGGCAGGTTGCTTGGTATCTACTAAGATAGTGTGAAGGTTAGCAGCCATTATTTACAAACCTTTACAGGGGACTTACATGTTAAGCATGGAATTAAGAGTAAGGCATATATATTTTATTTTCTTTAAACAATTTTTTTATTTGTTCTTTTTAGTTTTACAAGGCATATATATATTTTTAACAAACTCCTAAGGGAACTATTAAAGACAGGGTTCAGTTTGGTTTGAGTTCCAGCTGTTTGTCAAAAATTGTTTCTCCATTACTCTTGTTAAATATAATACCTAATTAATGCATTAAAATTATTATTATTATTATTATTATTTTTGTGGTGCTGGGAATTGAACCTAGGACCTTGTGCATGTGAGACAAGCACTCTACCAACTGAGCTATATCCCCAGCCTAACATTAAAATTATTTCTAATCACCAATACAACATTATATGGTATTTAAAAAAGACAAAACAAAAAACTCAATATTATAATTATGTTGATACACGATCTTTTGGCCTTATTTTTGTACCAAGGATTGAACCCAAGGGCGCTTAATCACTGAGCCACATTCTATCTTGCTAGGCAAGCATTTTGCTACGGAGCCACATTCCCAGCCCTTTTTAAAATTTTTGAGACAAGGTTTTACTAATGCATAGGCTGGCTTCAAATTTGCAATCCTCCTGCTTCAACTTCCTCAGGACCTGGGATTATAGACATTATGACACTGCCTGGCTCAAAAGTTGATTTTTTTAAAAATATAAGGTTAATAATAATTTAGCTAGATTAAGAAAGAGAGGAAACTCAAATAAATAAAACCGGAAAAAAGGAGACATTATAACTAATATCACAGAAATATAAACAATCATAAGATGATATTATAAATAATTCATGCCAACAAAGTAGATAATCTAGTAGAAATGGATGAATTCCTGGACACATACAACCCTACTAAGACTGAATCATGAAGAAGCAGAAAACCCAAATAGACCAATAACTGAGGGAACTATATCAGTAATAAGGTTTTTCATCAAAGAAAAACCCAGGACTTGATGACTTCTCTGCTGAATTCTACAAAACATTTAAAGAACTAATACCAAATTTTATGAAACTATTCCAAGAAATCAAAGAGGAAGTAACACTCTCAAACTTAATTCTATGAAGCCAACATCATCCTGATATCAAAACCAGATAAAGACATAACAAAAAAAGAAAACTTATCAAATGTATGATATGTCAAGATCATTGTAATGAGCAACTAAAAAAAAAATAACTGAGCTTGTCTAAAAAATGAACAAATAGCTGTCATGTATAACATATTAAAATAAATAAATGATTAAAAATGAAAAAAAAAGAAAACTATAGACCAATATTCCTGACAATCATAAACACAAAAATCTTAACAAAATACTAGCAAACAGAATGCAACACATCAAAATGATCATCTACCATAATCAAGTCGAATTCATTCCAGGGATGCAAAGATGGTTCCATAAAAGCAAATTAATAGGTGTGATATATCATATCAACAGACTGAAGGACAAAAGCCATTTGATCATTCTTATAGATGCAGAAAAAGACATTTGACAAAATTCAACATCCTTTCATGATAAGAACTCAATAAATTAGGTAGATAAGGAACATTCCTTAACACAATAAAGGCCATAATAATATTATAAACCCATAGCTAATTTCACACTGAAAGCTGAAAGCTCTGGAACAAGACAAAGATGCCCATTTTTGTCACTCCTGTTCAATATAGCACTGGAGATCCTGGCTGCAGCAATCAGGCAAGAGAAGGAAAGGAATCCAAGCTGGAAAGGAAGAAGTTAAATGTCCCTGTTTACAGATGAGATGATCTTATATACAGAAAACCTTAAAGGCTCCATGAAAAAACCGTTAGATCTAATAAACAGATTTAGCAAATACAAAAATACAAAATCAACACATCAAATTCAGTAGCATTCCCATGAATAATAGGGAGGTATATGAAAGAGAAGAAAACAATTCTATTTATAATCACTACAAAATATAGATAAGTACCGAATAATAAATTTAATCAAGAAGTAACAGATCTCTATATTGAAAACTATAAAACATTGATGAAAGAAACTGAAAAAAAAAATGACTGAAAAGAATATCCTATGCCCATGGATTAGAAGAACATTAAATGTCCATATTATCCAAAACAATCTAGAGTAAATGAAATCCTTATCACAATACCAATGCTATTTTTCATAGAAATAGAAAAAATAATCCAAAAAATTCATATGGAACAAAAGACTCAAATGGCCAAAGCAATATTAAGTTAAAAAAACAAAACAAAACAAAACAAAAAACAACAACAAAAAACAAAGCTGGAGGGAGCCTCATACTACCTTAATTTCAAAATATACCACAAAGCTATAGTAACCAAAACAGCATGGTCCTGGCATAAGCAGAGACAACAGATGAATGCACTTACAGATTTTTTGATAAAGGTACAAGAACATATGCAGGGCATAGAACAGTCTTAAAACCTGTGGTGGGGAAGGGTAAGAGGGTTGAGGACCAGAATAAACCCTCTAGCTTCTCATGCTTTTAGTTACTTGCTTTCAGTTGGCTTTAAAAATAGATTTATTTTTAATTTTGGCAGTCATGCAACTGAACAATGTTATTATTGTCTCCCACTAGTTCTGCTGTAGATACACCTTGATATAGGAGTTATGATGATAATGACTATCTAATTACTTTGCAGGAACTTGAAGGCCACTTTAAAACCACTGACTCTTTGGGCCCACCCACCCAAGTGTCCAGTGGGTGACCTTTTGATATCAGGAGGTCAAAACCTCTACTATCAGATCATGCTAGTGCCACCACTTTCTGAACATGTGTCCCATGAAAAGCCACAAAGTCTGATTACATAGATTACAATTATTTCACGTCCAATCACTTTTCCCCACATCTGAAATCATTCTGCTTCTTTATCCCGCAAACATCCAAGAAACCCATACCCTTAGGGAGGAGGATTTGAGACTTGGGTCTTTCCCATCATGCTTGGCCACCTTGCAAATAAACTCTTTTGTCTTTTGCAAAACTTTTATCTCAGTGATGGATATACTGTTTGGTGGGCAAAAGAAGCCTGGTTTGTTAACAGTTTAAATGGTGCTTGGGAAAACTGAATATCCACATGCAGAAAAATGAAATTAGGCCTATATCTCACACTATATAAAAAATCAATTAAAAATAGATTAATGTCTTAAAGGTAAAAGCTGAACTATGAACCTACTAGAAGAAAACATAGGGGAAAAACTCCATGACATTGATGTAGGCAAGGACTTTTCATACATGGGTAACATAAGCAAAAATAGACAAATGAAATTATATAAAACTAAACTCTATACAATCAACAGAGTAAAGAGACATCTTACAGAGTAGGAGAAAATATTTGCAAACTATGCCTGATAAGGAATTCAAAATATACAGGAATTCAACTCAATAGCAAAAAAGCCCAAATAACTTGACTGAAGAATAGGCAAAAGGCCTCTAATAGAAATTTCTCAAAAGATGACATACTGCTGGGCACATGGTGCACACCTGTAATCCCAGCAACTTGGGAGGCTAAGGTGGGAAGATCGCAAGTTCAAAACCAGCCTCAGCAACTTAGTGAGGTCCTGGGCAACTTAGTAAGACCTTGTCTCAAAAGGGGGATGTGGCTCAGTGGTCAAGTACCCCTGGGTAAAAAAGCAGATGACATTCAAATGACTAACAGGTATATGAAAAAATGCTCAATATCAGGGAAAGGTGAGTTAAAACCACAATGGCTAGTTAGAATGGGTATTATCAGAAAAGATAATAAGTGTTAGCAAGAAAGTGGAAAAAAAGGAAACCTTTGCGGGTTATTGATGGAAATGCAAATTAAAGTATAACCAGTAAGGAAAATAGCATAGTAGTTCCTCAAAAAAGAAAAAATTGAACCGCTATACATTCTAGCAACCCTACTACCAGGTATATATCCAGTGAAATCAGTGTGTCTAAAGGACATTTGCATTCCCATGTTCATTTTAGCACTAGTTACAAGAGGCAAAATGTAGGTTCTACCTAAATCTTCATCAACAGACGAATGCATAAAAAAATGTGGTATAAAAATATAATGGAATTGGGGCTGGGGTTGTGACTCAGTGGTAGAGTGCTCGCCCAGCATGCATGAGACACTGGGTTTTATCCTCAGCACCACATAAAATCAAAATAATGTGTCCGCCTAAAAAACTAAAGATACATAAATAAATGTTTAAAAAAATATAATGGAATATTATCCACACTTAAAAAGGAGCCTACCATTTGCAACACAGATAAACCTGAAAATGTTTAAAAAAAAAAAAAAAAGCTGACCTCACAAAAGTTGGGAGTAGAATAATCGTTATAAGAGGCTGGGAAAGGGCTGGGTGGATTGGTTGATGGGTACAATATTACAGTTAGAAGGAATAAATTCTAGTGTTCTTTTGTATAGTAGAGCGACTACAGTTAAAAATAACTTTATTATATATTTCAAAAAGGTAGAGGAGGGGAAATTCTGAATGTTCTCACCACAAAGAAATGATAAATGGTTAGAATGATGGGTATGCTAATTACTCAGATTTGATCATTATATAAAGTACACATGTATCAAAACATATTATATCTCTAAATACTACAATTATGACAATCAAAAATAATACAATTATGTTTATAAACATTAAACTTTATAAATCAGTTCATGAAGTATATTTATAATATTTCTTTTCCCCATCCATTCATTCAAGCAGTTCTATCAGTTTAAAAAATACATAAATGTAACACAATCAGCTCCATTAATTTTAACTGGCTGAGAGGGTCTCAGAAGACCAATACACCTTGAATACTGAACCAATTTCCCTTCTGTTCTCTGACTTATTGCTGTTCTTAAAGAGACTCCAGAGGCAATTTTTACCTCTTCCTTTTTTAATAAGGATACATGTGATACACTGATATATGACTGAATTAACTCCTCTAAAAATTTAAGGGTCTAGCAAAAGTACCACCTAGTTAGCCATTCAACTCTCATCCACCAAATATTCATTTGTATTATGTGACAGACACTGGGGGCACAATGTTGTTCAAAACAGACATTTGCTTCTGTCCTCATGAAATTTACCGATACTTTATTAGAAGAGATTGTTCCCAGTGATTAAAGCAAATCTGGCATTTTTCTTTCCATGAAAGGGAAAAATGAATAAGACACTTACTGCATCACTTAAGACTTCACTGTTTATAGGTAAGATGTGTTCAATTCGCACAAAAGGTAAGAGAGAAGAAAGGATCTCTCTAAGCTCTTCGATGTCCAGGTCTCGTCTTTTTACACCCCTTTTGTTCACACTGTGAGCAGTACCACTCAATAAGTTTGGTTCTATGAGACAGAAAATGAGAAGTCTACAACCAAATGCAAATTTTCAGACAGGCTTGCTTTCTTCTACAGTACATATGCTCTAAGTACCACTACTTAAGTACATCTGCTTTAGAAGGGCTGTAAATCAATTATTTTTCTGTCATAAGGAGCTTGTTTAATAAACATGTTCTTGGACAAAAAGAAAGCATCATGTCCCTGGAACAATAATATTCTTTTGGGACTGTTCTGTCTTGATAAAGGATTCTTCTTTGTATACCAACTCAAAGGAGAAAAGATGACAATCTATTAACATCAATCTGATCTCAATTTTGTGATCAGTTTTTATACATATATATTCATATATAAATATTTTATATATATATATTTTTTGGGGGGTAGGTTGTCAATATGTTCATCAGGTTATATATGTTTAAATAGTAATTTTATAGCACTAATCACTTAGTACCCAAGGGAATAAAACCTAACGTACATTCTAATTTTAAGATTTTTATGAAAACCTAAATTTCCGTAACAAAGGAATGTTATTGCATATAAGTGGATCCTTCGATCTTTGATGTGATGTATGTCCACTGTTTAGAGCAGAGAATAAAGGTTTCTTTATTGGTGAAAGAAGATCTAAACCATTTATGTGCTTATGATAGAGATGGGAAGAAAAAACCCATAATTTTAGAAATATTTATTCATGCTTTTAATCTAAGGGGTTCTTCTAATTCCTTAAAAAAAATCAACACTGAATAAGATCTTTATCATTCATAAATGTAAATGCTGGATTTCTAAATATTCTATAAACAAACTGATATCTTTCTTAAATTGTGGGGTATGTGTGTATGATTTTTTGAAAAGCTAAGCTATTTCTAGAGTCACTCAAAATAAAATTGTAAGTCTGTGGGAAAGTATTTCCCCTTTTGCTTGCTGTGATTTAGCTTCATACTTACATAAAGGTATTATTTAAAAAAAAAAAAAGACATGGCATCGTGTTTTCATATAAAATCTTATAGGAACTCCCCAAATATCTAATGGGTAAGGAAAGAACCCTTTGTAGAAGTGACTCTGAAATAAAGGTGTGGTTTGCTTAGCTTCCCTCTTATCCCTGCAGGATGCTCTATTCCAATCCAATCTGAAAACCTTTGAAGGGAAATTTTATCCTTTGAGGAAGCTTATTATTGCCCGCCTCCAAATATGACTTTTCATCATTACCAGCCTTACATTAGTAAACACACCTATGACCTCTAAGAATTATGCAGAGTTTTACACAACCCATTATTGTAATTTGTGATAGTTACAAATTTGTGATAGTTGTGATACTGACAAAAACAATGGATAAGCAAATACTGAACTGGTGCTCCTAGGGGAAGCATAAGTTAGGTTCCTATTCACCTCTGGGCACAACATTTTTTTCAACTGATTAAGACATAACTTTGTTTTATGTGTTTCTGTTTAAAGATTCTTTGTTTTATATTATTCATTCATATGACTGAACTCATGGCCAATAGTGCTGTAACTCATGAATGCTGAATGAAGCTTTTCTTAATTTTATAGCACTAATCACTGTATTTTCTCCAGAAGGTGCATCACAGCCAACATTAAGACAACTCTTTAGCACCATAATTGGGGGCAACTTCAAACAGTGTGAACAGTAATAAAAATATAACACAAAAATGTGAAAAAGGGCACTAAGTAGATTGTGAAAAGAACCCTTGATTATAGTAAATCTGAATAAGGTGAGATGTTGCTGCCTTGTTGGACTTAGCTGGAAACACGCTCGGTGGACTACTAAAACTTCTACAGCTCTGTGCTTGTGCGTTAGTGATCTTAAAAGTGCCATGAATATGAATTTTTGAGGTTACAAATGCATTTTATCAAGTAGATAAATTCACTAATACAGAATCTGCAAATGATAACAGACTGTATACTGGCATTTGAAAAGCTTTCTGAATTAACTGTAGTGGTTTTTATATTTTGAATTTCAAATCTGAAGAAGGTTAAAGGCTTTTGTAGGCCACAGAAAAATAAATTAGGAAAAATACAATAGGAGGACTGGTTTTGTTTCCTAGTACTTGTGTAATAGCATGTTTAAGGGACACTATTAAGAAGGTTTGAATTAGCACAAAATTTTTATGTTATTCAAAAATGTGACAGAACAACTATGTAAACGTGTTAAAAATCACTTACTTGAATATTTTAAATAGGTGCACTTTATGGTTACAAATTAGAACGTATTATAAATTATTTCTAAATACATCTACTGAGCTGGGCGAGGTGGTGCATACCTGTAATCCCAGTGATTTGAGATTCTGAGGCAGGAGGATCATAAGTTTGAGACCAGCCTCAGCAACTTAGCAAGACTCCAGGCTCAAAATAAAAAATAAAAAGGGCTGGGGTATAGCCCAGTGGTAGAATGTCCCTGATTTTAATCTCCAGTACCACAACAAATAAGTAAACAAATTTATTTTAAAATGATAGAAAAGGGAAATCTATTTAATTTTTCCAATTTAAAATCTTTTAGTTGGGTTCATTATACAGAGAAAAACAACACTGTATGAAGTGAGAGGAACTGGTGAGTGGCTAACAAATAAAAGACTGCTATAGAATCCTAAGTTGCCAAAGTCAAAAGCCCATTTCCATTTCCCTATGTATGATGATGTTACCCTTACTTATGTAACACTCCAGCTAGAGGTCACTCAAATATATTCTTTTACCTTCCATAACATTTTAAAATAAAATTGATTTTAAATATTTTAAAGCATGCAATTCAGTGACTTTCAGACATACATATTACTGTGCATCTATGAATACTACATTTTAATCAACAATGTGTGTGTGTGTGTGTGTGTGTGTTACTAGGAACTGAACCTGGGGTGTACTACCACTGAGCTATGCCCTGAGGTCTTTTATTTTTTATTTTGAGACAGAGTCTCAGAAAGTTGCCATGGCTGGTGTCAAACTTGCCATCCTCCTGCCTCAGCCTCCTAAGCAGAGCGATTATAGGCATGCGACACCATAAGTGGCAACATTACACCTTTATAACACTTCAATCTTTACATGAAACTTTTTTATGTGATGCTGAGGATCCAACCCAGCGCCCCGCGCATGCCAGGCAAGCGCGTTACTGTTTGAGCCACATCCCCAGCCCCAAGTTACGTTTTAAAGTTGCAAAATAAAACTTTAACAGCCTATACTCTACTTTTCTGACTGTAAAAAGTTACACATGCTGATTAGCACAAACTAATTTTCTGAACTTACCTCTGTCTGCTATTCTTTTCATCAACTGATGCTCTCCCCATTTAATCAGATATTTAAGGATATCTTGTTCACTTGCCTGCAATAAATATGGTTTGTATTTATTTTAATCAATTTCACTGATAACTTTTCCTAGGTTGTTGCAACTTACCATTGTTTCCCTCTTTCTGTCAGCTGTTAGAAATTTTAGAGTTAAATCTGTTGTCCATCAACAACAAATATGCAAAACCACATTATAGATATTTATCCAGTAATAACTCTTGGCTCCAGCAACATTTTTATTTCCATATTTTTTTTTGCCTTTGTCCTGTTTTCCCCTATTTATTTTATCTTACCATATAGTTTCTATACAATTACCTTATTTTTTGAAACAAGATGGAAATAAACACATGAAAGTAAAAGTACAGTGATAGAGTTATACTATCTCCTTCAAGGATGGGAAATACATACGTAGCAATTTGTGGCAGAGGAAACTGCAATCTCCACAAAGCACTTTATTGGTTGGTAAGAGAGTCTCGAAGCACAACCTGGGAAGTGGCAATGTACCCCTCATTTCTTTGTACCTTATTTAAAATCATAGAGCAAATTTAAACTGCTCCCCGAGTTTAAATTGCTAAAACAGAATGCAAAGCTCCGAGAGTCAATAATTTGAAAGAACTGACAAACTCTAACTCCCCTAAACACAAAGCATCCAGGCTTGATCAGTACAGTGAGAGAAGGCTGGTAAACAAAAGCCTTCCATACATCAAGTCCAAGTGTGACAACATCTGTACTGCAATCAGATCAATATTGAAGGAAAGCACTGATGCCGAGTATATTATTGAACTTTTCACTGCATTTTCTGATTGAGATGGTAGGTAGGACTGTATAATTCTTCTAGTACAAAGACATAGGAATTGTCTCAATGAGTTTGTGTGTTTGCAGCATTAAAACTGTTGTTTAGTTTTAGCATGAAATTCATACAATCAATGCAAAACAACAACAACAAAAAACCTAGCAAATTTAGTTGGATATACTTTACCTGAATACTTCTTGCAATACTTAAAATCTTCTATGACTTTAAATCACCAAATAAGATTAACATATAGTCAAAGATACAAGATACTAAAAACTATTTTTTACTAAAAACGAATAGTTGAAAACATTAGTATTTACTTTGGCAGAACACATGTACTGAGTTTTTATAATCAGTTAAGCAGATGAGAAAGTGAATATTATTTGTATTTTGTTCTGCTTAAACTACTGCCTACAATCTAAATATCTGAGACTGCAGAAAGTAAGATACTGTTATAGGGAATCCACTTTAGTGGAAGCCAAGAAAATTGCTGTTGGAATATGCTTCTGACCTTGCCTACTGCCTCACCTCTTTTGGTGTAGTTGGTTAAGTCCTGGTTTTGTTCATAATGTCAAGTCACAGTAGCAGTGTGCATGAGGAGCCAGTGAGCCAGAAGCCTGTGTTGTACAAATATGAAAAGGGCATTCCTAGGTGGTTTGATCACAGCCTGTTTCTCTCCCCCTACTCTACCCCAGACAGAAGAATAACAGAATACAGATGTATTTCTTGGTGCACATATGAATGACAATGAATTTGAGAGGGGGTGTTAATGATTACCTGTAGATAGTCAGACTGGATAGCAGTAAGCAGATGGTCTTTGCTGAGTTCATAAAAAACATCCGAAGTCATGACCTGGGACAATTCCTCACAGAGGAAATGCAAAGCTTGCCGGTGCACCCACTTAGAGCCATATGGATGTGAGCTCCACTTGAGGATGGCAATTAAGGTATCTAATGAGATGCTCTCAGCAATGATATCCTCACAGCCTAAAAGAGAAGGCAAACACTTCTTGAGATTAATCATAAATATTACTTATTGAACATCAGTGTGTTAGGCTTAAAAGTAGCAATAGTAAAAAAGAACTCAAGGAGATAAAATCTCATGAAAATCACCAAGACATGGTGGGATGGGATAGCAATAGATTATGACATCTTTAGGAAATATACTGCCCTACAGAGAGAGCGAGCGAGCTGTAGAAAAAGGCAGAGAATCCTCCCAGTTGTTCAAGAAAATAAATATCTATATGCAAATCCAATAATTTGAATAAGACAGTATTATGGAAAGCACTGGACCAAAGAGAAAGAAGAGCAGGAAGAAATGATACAGTTGTGGGAACTGGCCAGAGGAAGGATATGGGTGACAATTGATGGACAAGAGCATCCCTACCTAATGAGAAGACAAGGAATATTTGTTCTTTGTACTGTCCTCATAATCTCTCCAAAAACAGACAAAATATCAAAAGTTCTATATTCATCTGGCCTTAGTTCTTTCAAAAAGAAATAAGTGGCTTAAGTAAAAAGGGCCAGGATCCTAGAAGAAGTAACTTCTGGCATTTTAAAAGCTCAAAGAAGAAAAGGAAGAAATCTGAGGATAGTCAGTTGTTTTCCTTAGAAAAAGATAATATAAAGATAAATATAAGTAAAATCTGAGTGACATTGTGGAAAGGAAAATAGCTGAAGTTGGGCAGAAACTCTTTCTTCACTAGGTTTACTATAAAATAAAATGTGATTCTGATTAATATGCAAAAAAAAAAAAAAAAAGAAAGAAAAGAAAGAAATGCTGTGTGCAGTGGTGCACAACTGTAATCCCAGCTCAGGAGGCTGAGGCAGGAGAATTGCAAGTTCAAAGTCAGCTTCATCAACTTAATGAAGCCCTAAGCAACTTAGAGATACCCTGTCTCAAAAAAGAAAAAAAAAAAAAAAAAAAGGCATTTAAACATCATCACCAACAATGAAAAAAATACAGTTACACAGTTTGTTCTCCAATTACCTTAGAGTTTTAAAAGATAAAGCCCAAAGAAAGGGTATCAATGAACTCCAGACTTTCAAAATTCAAAGCTATCTCTAAGACCATAAAACAAGATCAGTGGCAGAGCAACTGCCTGGCATGTGTGAGGCACTGGGTTCAATTCTCAGCACCACATATAAATCAATAAAATAAAAGTCCATTGACAACTAAAAAATATTAAAAAAAAAAGGTAATGCTTCCCTTCCCTTTTCTGCTATGGTACCAGATAAGGAAAAATATCATAGATAATTGTATAATGTGGTTTCCACAAAGCACTTAACAAAATATTTCATAATGCTGCTAGTTTGTTAGCACCACAAGACAGGGACTGCTGTCTTCAGTGTGTCTGAGCATCTTCCTGCACGTGGTGGGTGTCAAATAAAGCTGTAGTGGACATACAAATGAGATCCTTGCAGATATGAGGTGATGACAAAACAGTGGTTAACAAAACCATTCAGAAGCAGCACCACTTAACTTGGAGGGTACAGTGGAAGTCTCTGTCTTTGCTATGTTTATCAAGAATTTGAATGAAGATATGAAAGTAAGCATCTAAATCTCCAGATGACCCTAAAACTGGGAAACACAGTTAATGACACTGAACAAAGCAGAAACATAACTGGCTATAATATAAAGACTGGCCAAAATGAAGTTGAAATGTAACTAGGAAGACTAGAAAGTTCTACACTTAAAATTGAAGATCAACTGCATGTTAGATGAGAGGCAAGCTACCCTAAATACACCCACATAAAATAATATCTGGGTATTTTAGTTGCATGAATGCAAAAGGTAACATAGCTGCTATAAAGCTGAAGCAATTTTAGGCCTTTAAGGTACAAGCATCAAGACCTCGTCAGAGACTCATGTAACCCTATTCTCCTGTGCTGTTTTGGGCCCTGTATTTTGGATGGGCACTGGTCAAACCACAAGATTTCTAGAAGAGAGCTTGAGACCTGTCATAGGAGAAAAGCTTCAAATGAACAGGGTATTTGCTTATGTAAGAGAAACCTGAGTAGAGATGGAAGAGCAGTTTTTAAACATCCGATCAGTCCTCATGAGGTAGAAGAGAAATAAATGACATTGGCTGTTCCAAGGGCAGGTCCTGGGAAACAAATGGTGTTAAAGGAGAATTTTGGTTCAATAACAAGAAATTTATAACTATTATAAATTTCTCTACCCCACTCCCCTCAAAAAAATTTTTTTTCTAGAATAGTAGCAGCAGAGTCTGGCTCATCACATTAGGGACATACTTAACACTGGGTAAGAACTAGGGTCAGAGGACATCCAAGATGCTTCCATCACAAAGACAGAATCATGTTTTGGAATATGGTAAGAGAACAAAGATTCATTTATTTAATCTGAAAATTAATACCTTTATAAGAAACACTGAGGTCACAATGAGATCTACATGAAAATGAAACCAAAAGGCATGAATAAGTGCTGATAAGTGGGAAATACAAAAAAGTTTTAAACAGTCTTCATGATTTTATGGAAATCCTTGAATGTCAAGCTAGAGCAGATCTCTTCCAGCCAGTGGACAACTTCTGTTGGGCTCATGTTTAAAGCAATTGACGGAATAGAAGTCAGCAGTGTAAGTCAACCTGATAGGAAAGGCAATCTTATAGATGCGCTTGGGAATGAAGTAGGGGGATATCAGAGGAAAGAATGTGGGGCTAGGGATGTAACTCAGTGGCAAAGAGCACTTGCCTAGCATGCATGAGACCCTGGGTTCATCCCAGAGCTTGGGGTGGGGGTAGGTAGGAGGAAAGCATGTATCAGAATCCTACTAAACCAGGATATTAGCAGAGGTGAAGAAAAAGAATCAAAGATAATGTGGATCATATATTTAAATTTCTGAGGTTACAAAGAAGCAGGATATGGCAGGAAAAAATGGGCTTTCAAATCAAGACAGATTGGACTTGAAAAAAATTCCAGCTCTGACACTTGGACAGATCACTTAACTATTTGAGCCTGACATTTTCTCATCTCTAACGTTGAGATAATATCTCCCACCTCACAAGGTTGTCACGAGTCCAAATGAGCTGCACCCTTGATGCTCATTCGGATGCACACTGGGGCAGAGGGATATTGACACACAGCTCCTTTTCCTGCTCATTCTCCTGGTGATGTCGTCCATCTCTACAGCCTTCACTCCCATTGCACCCCTATGACTTCCCAGCTATTGCTCCAACCCAGGGTGCTCTCTTGATGCCTTTAGTCATTCCTTACTTCCACTGGACAATTCCAGATGGATGTTCCACAAACAGTTCAAGTATAGAAGTCAGTTCATTTCCTCTGGGAAATCTAGCCTCCTCCCTTTCGTAATGCATTTTAGTGGAATCACTTCTACCCAGTCATCAAAGCCAGAGATCTGAGTAATATTATTGACTCCTTCTCCTGAAGCCCTTATTAAATCTATCACCAAGTGCTGTTCATTATACTTTTAAATCCATCCCCTCCACAGGATCTCTATTCAATTTCTATCACTGTTTTCAAAATTCCATATTTTCTCCCTATACAATTATACAATTGAAACACCCTTTTAAAAAAAAGAAAACCATCTCTAGTCTTGTCCCTTTGAATCTGTTCTCTACTGTTGCCAGAATGATCCTTTAAAATGCAAATTATGTATGCCTCTGTAACAAATTATTCAATAGCTTGCAAATGACTTCAAGAAAAAAAACACAAACTATGTATCTCTTGATGATCTGGCCCTTGCCTGTTCTGCAGGCCCACCTAGCTTAAAAGAGAGAATTATCTTATATTGTCAAAATTAACATTTTCATGTTATGGTAAAGTATCTAAATTAGCAATAATATACTTTTTATCAAAGTGAAAAACACTGGATTGAAAATATGCAGATAATAGCAAGGCAGAGGGGAGGCTGGCAAGGGAAGGCTAGCAAACAAGATGCCAACAGTTGGGCTGGGTTGTAGCTCGGTGGTAGAGCGCTTACCTAGCATGTGTGAGAGACTGAGTTTGATTCTCAGCACTACACATAAATAAATAAAATAAAGGTCCATCAACAACTTAAAAAATAATAAATCCAGGGCCTCAGATATGTTAGGCAAGCACTGCACCACCTAGTTGTATTCCTAGCCCAAAGACAGATTTTTGGTGACAAGGTACTGTACAAATCTGGGCTGGGGATGTGGCTCAAGCGGTAGTGCGCTCGCCTGGCATGCATGCAGCCCGGGTTCGATCCTCAGCACCACATACAAACAAAGATGTTGTGTCCGCTGAAAAAACTAAAAAAATAAATATTAAAAATTTTCTCTCTCCTCTCTCCCTTAAAAAAAAAAATACTGTACAAATCTAAGCCCAGTGCCTAGATGAGAATGACCATATATGTGCAAGTGCAGGTATTTATTTCTACTGATCAGAACATCATATATTCTGTCTTAGCAATTCTCAAACTATCTCTGGTCAAGGATAGTTTGAGAATTGCTAAGATAGAATATATGATAAACTAGAATAAGATAGAATATCGGATAAACTTCCAATCTGTCATGGATCCAATATTTTTATAAAATACAACAAAAATACTACTTGAATGTTGTGGCAATGTCAAATTGCTAGAATATTTTCTATATGGATACTCTGTGCTTATCTCACCATGGTCATACTTTGAACAGAATTGCTCTCATAAGAGTTCCTCCTCCTCCTCCTTCTGCTGCTGCTGCTTCTTTTTGTTTTGGTTCCCGGGACTGAACTCAGGGACACTTGACCACTGAGCCATGTCCCCAGCCCTATTTTATATTTTGTTTAAAGACAGGGTCTTGCTTAGCGCCTTGCAGTTGCTGAGGCTGTCTTTGAACTAACAATCCTCTTGCCTTAGTCTCCTGAGCTGAGGTTTGTCTTCTGTCATGTAAAGACACTGTGGTTACTAGCTCATTGGTCCAAAGAGGATAACAAGTGGCACTGGGAACAAAGGACCCCTGCTGCCCACAGTGGCCACCACAGTAGCCCCAGCTGCTGCAAACTGAAGCACACATTATTTAAACATTTTTTTGTTATACATCACTGAGGTTCTCAGGTGTTTTGCTGCATAGTGATGACAGACTCAAAAACCCATAAAACTTTCTAAATGAATTCAAAAGCTTTTATTAATAATTTTCTTATAATAGGGTTGAGGTTGTAGCTCAGTGGTAGAGTGCTTGCCTCACATGTGGAAGGCACTGGGTTCGATCCTCAGCACCACATAAAAATAAAATAAAGGTGTTGTGTCCATCTACAACTAAAAAAAATTTTAAAAAGATACTTTTCTTATAATAAAATGAACTCCACGTGTAGCCAAGAAATCTGATAGATGGAAAAAGGCACCAACATATTCTGTTTAGGTAGATTTGCAACCATACTGTTGTGAGCTTGGCTTATTATGTGAAGTCATCTTTCTATAATTTAAAAAAAATATTTTTAGTTGTAGCTGGACACAATACCTTTATTTTATTTAGTTAGTTTTATGTGGCGCTGAGGATTAAACCCAGGGCCTTGCACGTGCTAAGCAAGTGCTCTACGGCTGAGCCACAACCCTAGCCCTCTATAATTCTTTTGCTTGGGTGATAACCAAATTTTATAGATCTATCTCCTAATTGTTTAATCTTTTCTTCTATTCTCTTGCCAGCATGCTTTCTGTTCTTTAATGTGGGCAAAAAATGCCCCTTTTCAAAAGATCCTGCATGTTAAACAGAATTGTTTTCTGTTTTTATTATCAAAATTGTTCTCTGGGGCTGGGGTTGTGGCTCAGTGGTGAGCACTTGCCTTGCATGTGAGGCACTGGGATCAATTCTTAGCACCCCATATAAATAAATGAATAAAATAAAGGTTTGTCAACAACTAAAAAAAAAAATTTTAAAAAAAGTGTAAAAAAATTGTTCTGTTTATGTTCCTCTGGTAACTAAATATAAGCCTCAATGTTGACAGCTCTCTGGGCACACTGTCAGGATCTGTCTTTGCTCTCCACTCTCACTTGTGGTTATTCCTAGGTATAACATCTTACTTGTTTAACCAATGCCAGAGGGAAACCTCACCTTGCCTTGTGGCCATCAGGAAATATATAAGCAGCTTCCAGATTCAGAGTTTCATACTGGGGTTGGTTGGGAAGAGAATGACAGAAGAGAGGGAGGGACTGTGGAAGGGAGATGACAGTTCAACAACCAACATAAAAGAATATTATAAGTTTGGACAAGGCTGGCCCTAGACTTGGCCTTAGGCATGGTGACCCTTTAATGGCACCAGATTAGAAATATGATTAAAAGTACAAACAAGCTTGAAGAAAAGTTGTTTCGATTCTTCCCTGCTAACCTATATGGTGACTGATTGTGGGACTTGAGGCAAGAAGGAATTGAGGGTGGCAGAAAGCAAGAGAAAGAGAGGCTTTCAATTTAGACAGCTGCATTACTAACTCTTGACTCACTCTTACCACCCTGTGCTGGATCAAAAGACTTAGTTCTTCATATGCAGGCTAAAGCAATCCATTACTGTGCAGAGGATTATGGTGAACACTGTACCTTTCTCTAGGACAGAAAACCTTAAATTTCTACGTCCTACCCATCTTCCTTTGACCTTTATATGTAATCAATGTGTTCCACCGATTCTTCCTTCAAAATACTCTTTGATTAGCCTCTTTAATTCTACCTCTAAGACATGTCTATACGTACTGGCACAAACACCACCTCTTTTCAAATTCTAAGCACCTCACACATCAATTCTTGAAAAGCTTTCCTACTTTCTCCTTCCCTCTGATATTCCAATCTACATGGCTGAAAGGTTTATGTTTTCTAAAATGCCATTATCACCACATCATCCCTACTTACCTATTACAAACGGAGCTAAGAATTCCAGATCTAAGGCAGAAAATGCGAGTCAAGATATATGGGTTGGAAGACAAGCCAACCTGTGCCTCAATGTTTTAAACTGCCTTCCTCAGATCGTAACATCTGGGAGATGGGTGGATACATATATGCTCCCCTCCACCTCTCCCTAGGGGTACAATTCTGAAGAGTCTAAACCCAGACCTCCCAGGCATGACCAGCTCAGGGAACCACTCATATATATACTGCTCTCCTGCCTTCCCAGCTTCACCCTTTCTTGGGAGAACCTACCAAATACATGATCTGCATTCAAGCTCAGATGTAGGGCTGTGCTTGCATCAGGGATCATTAGGAATGAGAGGAAATACCCAAAGATAGCTAGAAATGGCCCTAGAAAACAAGATTCTTGAATGATATTCCAGAATTAGATCCCCCCCAACCCATACACTTATAAGTGAGGGAGGTGATAACCTCTGCTGGCAGCAAAGGACAACAGGAGGATTTTCACTAGGAGCAGATTAACATGATGTGTAAATGAAAGATGAATTAGCTCAGCAGAAATGGTGGCACTTAAATGGAATGAGAACATTAGTGCACATAAGTCCCTGATACTGGCTGGCTTTAGTGAACAGCTTTAGAAGCCATGCAAAAAGAAAACTATTGGCTCAGCTTAACCAACTCTTAAACCTAGGCATTCTTCAAGGTCTGGAGACCTTGAGGTCAGTATTTAAAGAAACCCTATTCCTGCCACTGCATGGTGCACTGCCATAACTCATGCTCAAGATTTAATTTGCAGGACATCAGAGCTACAAAGAAGATTTGAATGAAAGCCTCACTAAGTCTTCAATGATAAAACCTGGGTCCTGATAGGAATATTTGGACACAGAAACCCAGAATGGGGATGTTTGATTCAGTGACCTGAAATGTTGTTACATCCCAAGATTTGCCCAAATTTTCTCGTCTAGGAAAAGGAGCTTCCTCCAACTCTCAGCTGGAAAACAACAGCATATTTTTGTCTGGAGACCCTGAAAAGATCATGCCTGTCTTCTTCAAGATCTGCTCCTGCTTCTTCCCACTACATCCAAACCAACAATCCAGATGAGGTTTATAGCTGTCTGATTAAGAAAATACAGTTCCTGTGTTAGAAGGTAGGAGTACAGACACCCAAAGAATTCTAAGACCATCTATGTACTGGCAGGCCAACTTGTGGTTGTGCATCTTGAGTGTGCTGCAGTAAGAAGGAGCTCATTCAGAACCCAAGGGATACTCAGGGGCATCTTCTGGTGCTTCTTTGCCTGATAACAAAGACTCAGCAACTGTAGCAAGTGTTAATGACGAAACAAGAGCTTGGACACCCCTGGGATAAAAGTCTGGGTTACCTTACCTGGTAGACTACCCAGATGTGCTGAAGTATTGGTAAAGGGGGACAATAGGGTGATCGGTCTGATTTATAGTATTCCAACTGGCTTTAACCTGAATAATTTCTCACAATCTCTATCCCTGTAGGGATAAAAAAAATATAAAATATAAAAAATAAAAATAAAAAATATAAAAAGAAATATGTGAGACTTAGAAGGCAGAAGAAAGCAGCTATTACCTTCTAAAAGTTACTATAGCTAGGTGACACATGTCACAGAAGTGCTAGTGGATTCTGACTTGTCCTTGCTTCTTCTCTGCATCCAGATGTCCCACCCAAGTCCATCCTCATGCCTACCACTAGATGCATGGATACAGTACCACTGACACAACAGCCAATCTCCATGAGTCCCTTTCCCCAGTCCCAATTTGGAGGCTGGACATGTGTGGCTTCTCACGTACACAACTCATCTGGTCCTTTGCCACTCTCTCTTTCAGATCTTTACTTCCTCAGCTTCTCTGGCAACTGTATAAGCTCCAAATCCTTATTCCATATGTTGTAGTTGCTCAGCTTCCCTGACTGAATTCTGATAGTTGTAAGATCATGAGTTAGAGCTTCCAGCTAGATGTGGCAGCTGGAATGTGGCTAATTCCACCATTTCCCTGAAGCAAGTCTCTGGCTGTGCTGTGACTGGCCACATGAGTTGGATTAATGGAGTACACAAACTAATTTGAGTGACTCAAGCAGACTGAATTGGGCATTTCATGCTTACCTCATGTCTTCTCTGCTTTTCACCCCCAGCAAGCCAGTTTCAAAGCCAGTATCCTAAAAGACCTTGCCTCAACTGTACTTTTGTAACTTCTATATTCAGGTGTGGAAATTCTGACACCTTGAATAGGCACTCCTAGGAATTGACCAGGCACCCATACATATGAAAACCATGAGATGCAAGGAAGTAAACACCCCATGAGAAACACTTTCCACAGAGGCTGGGGGAATAATTGCTTTCTCTTTCCTCATGTGGACAACTCTGAAGCACATTCCATGTGGCTCCTCAGAGGGTTCCAGTAGGATAAAGCTTAGCTGTCCAGAGCAAAACTGAATTGGTTCTCTCATTTAATTTCATTCTTCCCAGTCTTCCATTCCCATTCTCTGGAAGAATTTCCCGAAATTAACTATCTACATGGATATCCTTATAGTAGATTTCACTTTCAGAAGGAAAGCTAGACTAACATAGAACAGATAAAAAAATCCCTACTCCTGACAATGGTCAATAAGAAAGTCATTTTAAATTGCTACTCTGGGTTTTACTCAAACTAATGGTCCATTCAATCTTAGATTTCAGGTTAATTTTCTAGGCTTTTATTTAAAAATCTTTATTTATTGAGCCATGTGCCAGATTCTATATTAGATGCAGGAGATACAATGATATAAACAATACTGTTCTCGATCTCAGGAAGCTAACAAAATTCTAGGAGAAGCAGAAAAGAAAGTAGGTGATTTCACCTCTATGCAATAAGCCATAAGAGGGATAGACAAAAGGCTGTGGTGACTATAGCTTTTCAGTTGAGGCGACATTGAAAATACACCTTTTTAAAGAAATGGGAAGAAATGGTATTCCAGGCAAAGGAAGAATGTGCGTGCGTGCGTGCGTGCGCGCATGTAGCAGCTGTTGAAGTGACCACAGAATATGTAGTTTCAAAAAATGGTTTGTTGAAGAAGAAGAATATTTATAATAAAATCTAGTTCTCTTCACCAATTCTAGTTGTCTACATTCCACCAGCATTATAAATCTGTCACCTGGAGTGTTTCAAATAGTTTGAACCCACTCTCCTAGAAAAAAAATAAAATTTTCTCTTCAAAATCAAAGTACTTGTATAAGGCTTCAATAAATTTGTTTTCTTCTAATTATTTAATTAATCCATAAAACATTGTTGGTATTAACTGATCTGACCTATGAAAATATTATCAGAGTAAAAATTACCATAAACTTAGTTGGTTAAAACAACACTTTTATCATCCTGTACTTTCTGTGTGGAGGAGCCTGGGCATGGCGAGCTGGCTGGCTCTTCAGTCAGGGTTTTGTTCATGTGCAATGAAGGTGTCAACTGGGCTTGCATGTCACCTAAAGGCTCAACTGGGAAAGAATATGCCTCCAGGGGCTGGGGTTGTGGCTCAGTGGTACAGTGCCTGCCTCACATGTGTACTGGTTTTGATTCTCAGCACCACACATAAATAAATGAATAAAATTAAGGTCTATCAACAACTAAAATAAATAAATAAATATATATATATAAAAAGAATACGCCTCTCCAAATTAATTCAGACTGTTGGCAGACTTCTTTCTCT
This sequence comes from Marmota flaviventris, assembly GCF_047511675.1. Classification (NCBI taxonomy): domain Eukaryota; kingdom Metazoa; phylum Chordata; class Mammalia; order Rodentia; family Sciuridae; genus Marmota; species Marmota flaviventris. The sequence goes on along the minus strand of NC_092499.1, from coordinate 12,486,424 downwards.
ATGGCGGTAGACTAAGCCCAATTCTCACCTTGTGGTTTTCTCATCCGGCCATCTCACCAAAGATGAGATCTCACCAAGCTGGGGAAGAGTTTGTAGCACCAGTTGGCTTTGAAATGGAGTTCTATAAGATAATCTAATCATAGGAATGACATCCCATAGTTTTGCCTTTGATCACAGATTACACATAGGAAGAGGGGATTACATAACAGTCTGAATACCAGAACACAGGGACCACTGAAGGCCTCCTCTTTGTCTACCTGTTCCAGTACATTTATGACCACCTAAGCAATATGTAGTCAGACAAGCCTTATCACTTACTCTGCCCTTAAGCACCCCCGTGTCTTTCATCTATTTTTGTTCCTCCCGGCAGAATATCTAATTTTACTTCTCTAAAGAGAGGTAAGAATGCTATCAACATTTTAGGTATGCATCAGAGTATGGTGGGGAGTTAAATTGGGTGTTTCTGGGTTTTATTGCTCATACTCATGTAGCTGATACTCAGAATTTTATTGTTCCTTTGGGTAGAGAGGCATGATCAAGGTATTGTCTTAAAATGTAACATTTAGCCACACGGAAGTGCATCTTCCAAGGTCTGGTCCTATTATAATCTTATGAGATTTTCTTGCATTAGCTAAATGCCAGAAGTAATTGGTCATATTGTAGCTATCACCTAAATATTTTGTGTTCCCCTTTAATGTGGTTTAAAAGTCATGTACACTCTCTGGATTGCCCATCTGGAAGGATATACAAGAAACTGGTGACACTGTCTCTGGAGAGGAACTGAGTAGCTGGGAGACAAGGTTGAAAGGGCAAGAACCTTCACTTTTTTTGAATTCTGTCCTATGTGAAGATATTACCTATTCCAAAAATTAACCACCACCACCATGCTATGGAAGTTGCCAAGAATTCCTTTCCTTACCACTCAGTAAAATCAACCACTGACCACAAAACCCAAGCAAATGTTGGAAAGGAAATGAGAAGGTTCTGTATCCTGAGAACATTACTTCCTTTTACAGGAAGGAGGCAATCACTGACATTCATGGTGTGTGTGTGTGGTGTGTGTGTGTGTGAGAGAGAGACAGAGAGAGAGAATATGATGTGTGTGTGTGTGTGTGTGTGTGTGTGTGTGTGAGTGAGAGATAAAGTATGTGCACTGAGTGCTATATTCTTTATTCCTGTAAATGGAGAGAGAGAATGAGAATATGAATATATGCACTGAGTGCTATATTCTTTATTCCTATATATGTTGCCAAGCCCTACAAGAGAGAAAAGCAGACAAAGATGGAAAAGATGCTAAAAACTTCTGGAGAAAAACTTTGGTAACTCAGAAAAGGAAGAGGGTAAAACACACAGGAAACTGACAGGAGTCAAAATTTCTCTTTAGACCACGAAACTGAAATAAATACACACACACACACACACACACACACACACACACACACAGAGTCTCTCTCTCTCAAGTTTAACAAACCTTAAGATACTTAATGATATTCCTCTATTTTACTTTATAAATTAGTGTTTATAAAGCAGGACATTTTAAGTGTTTATAGTGAGTGCTCTGGGGGAGAGCAGCATATGAATGGGAAATATACTCATGAGGGTATAAGTTCTCTGTATGTAGACAGCATGTAAAAATCCTTTGCTATATGGGGGAGGAGAGGGTGGGATTGGGTGGGGTTAAGGTGTGTGTGTGTGTGTGTGTGTGTGTGTGTGTAAGAGAGAAATGTGAAACTAGGACCTATAGGAGGCCTGAATACCCTGAAAATGAACACATTCTTAAATACAGGATACACCACTACACTAGAATTGACCAGAGACTCAATTCTAATTTTCTTTTATCTGTGAGATGTGTGACGTTTTCACCTATTTGCTCACCTGAAAAATGTGGATGATACTGTATATCTCATTTGATTATTTTGAGCATTTTATAACACATACATGGCACTTACTAATGTTTAATTTAAGGGAAATATTATATAAATGGCATTTAAGGACACCAACAATACTGGTATGTTCTGATTCAAGAGCAAGCACAGGATTTGTGGGGAATATGAGGGTAGGAAGGAAGTATAGTCTCCTAAGAGCAGAGCTAATTAAAGATCCATAAAGGGAACTGAAATATTAACAACCTAAACGTATTATATACTTCTCTGTTGCAGATTTGTCAAAGTACTAAATTAAAAAAACAAAACAAAACAAACCACACAACAAACTCTACTCAGTATGTGAAAAGCTCAGTAGATTTATACCTCTGTATCTAAAAACAGAAGATGGTGGTTTACCTTGGGTATAAAGATAACTGTAGCATGATCACTATTCTTAAACCACCATTCCACTAGTGACAAATAGTAAATTAGTAGTCTTATTTCTATTTTAATAAAAAAGGAAAAAGTCTAGAACTTAGTGGGGTAGAACCATGATTATGCTTTTCAGAAAACTCTGGACGTCTCCTGGATGGTCACCTCTTACATGATCATGTGCTGACTTTACAACAATGCGTCTCTTGGAGACATATTCCCTCTAATCCCAAATGAGAGCAGCTCCAGAGTCAGAAGGGGCACTCACACGCTTCCTAGCTGTAAACTAGGTTATAGATCCTTTGCTCATGTGTGGGATAATATCTAAAGAGAATAATGTGAATAAGGTGCTTAACACAGTGGCTGGCAAGGAACAGATACTCAATAAATTCTTCTGAATAAGTGAGTACAGTATAAAACTTTTTAAAGAATTAGTAGGGGCTGGATATGTAGCTCAGGAGTAGAGCACCTGTCTGGCACAAGCAAGGCCTTGAGTGTGATTCCAAACAAAAAGGAAAAAAAAAAAAGTGACCTATAATTTATAGATTTTAATCTGCTTACAGAATTTTATGCACCTTTTTTTGGAAAAAATAATTATTTTTTAGTTAGAGGTGAACACAATATCTTTAGTTTATTTTTATGTGGTTCTGAGGATCGAACCTAGTGCTCTCACATGCTAGGCGAGTGGTCTACCTCTGAGCCACAACCCCAGCCCTGTATGCACTTTTTTAAACCCATGATTTCTAGAACCTTTCTTACAGTTTCTAAATCTGGTAGCCAAAAGAGCTTTCGGAAAATGCAAATGTGATCAGGCGACACAGCTTGCTGTAGATAGGATTGAACATGGGGCCTGCACAACCTAGGTAAGTGCCCTACCACTGAGCTACATCTCTAGTTCTTTTAAAATTTTATTTTGAGACAGGGTCTCACAAAGTTGACTAGGTTGGCCTCAAACTTTCAATCCTCTGCCTCAGCTTCCTGAATAGCTAAGATTATAGGCATGCACCACCATGCACAGGAGGATGAGGCTTTATGATTTCACCATGGCATACAAAGTTCTTTATATCATCTAGCCCTGTTTGCCTCTGTAGCCTCACTTCTTACCCACCCCTCTTATCTTTGCAACCTCATTTTTTTTTTCCCAGCCCAAAGTGCCTTCCCCTTCAGGCCTTCAAAGCTGCTGTTCCTTCTGTCTGACTTGCTCCTTTTACCTTCAATCTTTACTTAAATCCTATTCTTTCTCCAGGTCTTGCTTCTCTGGGAAGTTTCTGAAGATGTTCTCCAATCCCTACTCTCCACACTGGGTCTGGGACTCCTCTTCCTCCTAGGTGCTCTCCTAGAATCTAGGACCCTGTTTCATTAGGGCACTTCTGCTATAATTGCTGGCTGGTACTTGCCACTGGACTATTGTACCCATTACTTTAACCTCAGGGCCTAGCACAGAGTAAGAGCTAAGTAAGTGTTGCAGAATAAATAAAATATAGGAATTCATAATGTAATTCTATGCCAAGGGGCCTGTATGAATTGACAGGCTATATATTTTCTGCTTCAATAATGTCCCATTTTTACTTTTATTTGCTTGAAAATTCACGCAGCAGCTCCTCCTTCAAGTTTATAGGCCTGTTATGATAATAAGACTTACAACATTGCATCCATCTCCCCCCTCAAGCCACCCCCCACTTTTTGGCAGTGCTGGGGATGGAACCCAGGGCCTTTTGTATCCTAGGCAAGCGCTCCACCTCTAACTATACTCCCAGTCTCATTTACTTCTATTTAATCCAATTCATCTAAAAAATAGCTTAGAAGTAGTATTCACACCAGTGAAGACTTCAGGTTTATATTAAAAAAAAAAAAAAAAAAAAACCTAACAATTTACTAAAAAATGAGGTATAAGGATAACAAAACTATTTAGTCATATAGTTTAGCTTAAGAAAATTTCTAAACCTTTCATAAGTAAATATAAGCTCAAATGTTAATAGATTTAGAAAAACAATGTGATGTTCATGTACTTTCTAGAATCATTGTAATGGATCACAGTTTCAAAATCCAGCATTGCTCTTTGAAGTAAACTTCAATTAGTAAGGAAAACTGAGTAGAAACCTAATATTAAAACCAAATCATGGGATGGGGTTGTAGCTCAATGGTAGAGTGCTTGCCTAGTATAGGTGAGGAACTGGGTTTAATCCTCAGTACTACATAAAAAACAAATAAAATAAAGGTTAAATTCTTAAAAAAAAATCACCGTAGTAAAGGTCTAATTCTATTGAGGCTGAAGAGAAATATGTTTAGAAACAAAGACAAACAAAAACATCTAAATGTATAAATGTATTTTTTTCTCCTCTCCAGATTTTTTATTGGTGCATTGTAGTTATAAATAATGATGGGATTTTCTGGGCCCAGTGGTGCATGCCTATAATCCCAGCAGCTTGGGAGGCTGAGGCCCTAAGCAACTCAGTGAGACCTTGTCTCAAAATAAAATACAAAAAAAAGGGCTGGGGAAGTGGTTCAGTGGTTAAGTGCTCTTGAGTTCAATCCCCAATACCCCTCCCCCACAAAAAAGATAGGATTTGTCATTACATATTTTTGGTTTTCTACTGCCACTTTCAGATATGCGGACATTTACCTTTAAATACTATGAGATGTAAAACATTATCAGCAGTTTTTAATATACATCAATACTAAGTATGAGGTGAATAAAAATGTTTTAGTGCAAAGAACTACAACAGAACTTGAAGTCTTTTAATAAAACAAAGTCATCCCCCTTTTGGGGGACATACTAACCCACATCATTTTAATAATAGAGCCTGATAGTCATTACCCTGAAATATATGAAAAAATGTAAAATCATGTAGTTTCTGGACAGTTTATAATCACTCAATGTTTTAGCAGTCCTTTGGAGACAATGATAAAAAGGTAGTATTGTTAACAGTACTTATCACTGGAAGGGAGATTAGGAGTTGTGAAATATTCTGCATTACTGCCTGAATCCAGCCACTAGTGCATCTATTGCTTATAATTTTTAGAAAGTAACTTAATATAGTTATTAAAAATAAACTCTAGCTGGGCATCATAACACACACCTGTAATCTCTGTAACTTGGGAGGTTGAGGTAGGAGGACTGAAAAATTTAAAGACAACTTCATCAACTCAGTAAGGCCCTAAGCAACTTAGTGAGACCCTGCTTCAAAATGAAAAATAAAAAGAGCTGGAGATGTAGCTCACTGGCAAAGTGTCCCTGGGTTCAATCCACGGTACCAAAACAAAACCAAAAGCTCTAAATGTACCAACAAAAAATTTCTCCAAGATTTATTAACTATGAACAAGAGAAGACAGAGTGATATGTATATTGTGATGCTATTTATAAAACAAAACAAGATATGTATGTGAAACACATACTAACATGCACACACAAAGATCTGTAAGGAAACCCCTGTTCAGAGCATCACTGATAAGAGTCCGGGGAAAGCAGTGGTCATGGGTGAAAATACACTTTATATCATATTTCTGTATCATTTCCCACTTTTTTCAACAATAAGCACAAATTGCTGTTGAAATGAATTAACTCAAATTTAAAGTTTTGGCATAGAGCTGTTGAGGATGGTTTATTTATAAATGTTATAAAACATATAATCTAAAGCCTTTGAAAGTACAAGTTGTATGTGGAAGCTCAGATCCTGAGTGTATGTAGGTATTTAGTTATTTTTGCTTTCAAGTCCATCTTTTGGTCAACAGAAGTAGCCTTGGGGAGAAAACAATGTAGGCAATTGCTTCCTCATCTCTAAAATGGGAAGAAGACAGCAGCTACCACATAGGTCACTATAAAGACCAAATAAAGTATCCCTTAAAAAAAAAAAAAGTTCAGCCCAGTGCCTTTCCCACAGTAATAGTTAAGTAAGATCATTACTCATCTAGAGTCTTAAATACTTTCTTCTAAGCACTTCCAAAGCCAAAAGTAGACAGACTGCTTACATTTGGTCAGAATCCTTTGGATATTTTAGGGGATAACAGCAGAATTTGATTTTAAAGCTGAAACTTCAACTTTGTACCATAATTCTGGGTTTGAAAAGCCCAGAGTGTCTTCCTTCTTCGGTCATTGTCTTTTTTCTTAATCAAATATTTATTTTTTTAGTTGTAGTTGGATACAACAGCTTTATTTTATTTTTATGTGGTGCTGAGGATAGAACCCAGGGCCTCACACATGCTAGGCAAGTGCTCTGCCACTGAGCCACAACTCCAGCCCCTCCTTCTGTCATTTTCCTACCTTAGTCACTTGTATACTCCCCCAATCTTATTTTATTTAATATCAAATAACCCGCATCTTGGACTCCCATTAGTTTTTGTCCTCTGCACTGGAAGGCCTAAGAGTAGTCAAAATTTGACAACGGCAAGTTACAAAATAAACTGACTTTAAGAAAGGTGACAATTAGGCCATTTCTCTAAGAGAAAAGGGGGCTCTAAGTGCATCAAATTAAAGTAGAGTGGGAGTTTATACCAAATAATACCTATGCTACCTTGGGAATGCTCTATGGACCATTTTTTATGATGTTCTACCATCAAAATTGGAATGTTCCTCAAAACTGTAATCATGTAAGTGCTGAGGCTGAATGTTTAAAGAGTCTGAATCTGGTGAACTTTTATACTTAGAATTGTGCTGTCAAATATGTGCAAAGAAAACAATTCTTACCAACAGAAAACTCCTACAGAACTGTTAACACAAGTCGGTTTTTAAAACACATGTGAGAAGGCCCTCCCACTGTGAGCCACAACAGTGGTCAGTGCCTGCACATCTATAGGGAAACTAGCTCAAATTGAGAAGCCCAGATGGAGTTTATACGGTTAGTGTGTGGCAGAGCCAGGATTGGAACACAGGTCTAATTTCAAAGCTCATGTTTACAAAATACCATTGTATAGGAGCACTATTACTTATCTCAGAACCTGTACAAATGGAAAACCCATTTTCGAAGCTTCTCAGGGCAATGAAGAGGAAATGAAACAACATATGTAAAGTGCCTGTCATGAAGCTAAGTGCATCGTGGAATTCAAAACCTATTTGTTTCATTTCTCTTTTCCCTGGAATAACATAACAATGATGTTCAATAAATGGTAACCTTAAATATAAAAATTAGCTTACTCTATGTCTTATTTTAAGACTGACATCAAAAGTTCTGATCAACGAATGTTAATTAACTATTGTACTTTAATTTGAAAGTTATATATAAATAGTGATATGTGCAAGGTATAATGAAGGACAGTTTCTCAAGAATTCAAAATAAAATGTGGTATCAAAAATTTACAAATCTCCTGCTATTTTACCTTTTCCTTCTAGCAATCCTTGGAATTTCATTATCACAGAGAAAAGGTTTGCTTACTGTTGAGAAAAGACTTCTAACTAAATTCCACATAATTTTAAATAAAAATAAGAAACACAGACAGGCGTAGTGGTGCACACCTGTAATCCCAGCAGCTTGGGAGGCTGAGGCAGCAGGATCTTGAGTTCAAAGCCAGCCTCAGCGAAAGCAAGGCCCTAAACAACTCAATGAGACCCTGTCTCTAAATAAAATATGAAATAAGGCTGGGGATCTGGCTCAGTGGTTGAGTGCCCCCGAGTTCAATTGCCGGTACCAAAAAAAGAAGAAACACAACAGATTCTACTACAAGTGAACTGTACGTATTTTAGAAACACTTCTTGTTATGGCTATAAGACACAAGATATATATTTACATTTAAAAAGTCATATAAAAAGCCATACTATTCATTTATATGTATTGTCTTTTATGTTTATAAACAGGGGTGAATGAACATTCCATTTCAACAGACAGGAAACAAATATGGCGACTTCTTACAATTTTATTTTCCCATAATAAATTAAACAAGTAAAGGTAATTTAGAGTAAGAATTTCCAAGTTACTTTAATGCTGAGTTATATTACTTATTGTGAATATAAATCATTGTCATAATCACTGTAAATACATTTTTATTTCTGAATTTTAGATGCATGATTAATTATTTAATCTAAATTGTAAACTAGTGCAAAAGGTTATGGTTGACCTTGGATTAAACTATTTTGGCTTCCGAATATGAACAGCGGTGGGCTGAATATATAGTTCTGTTGGTAGCATGCTTGCCTCGCATGCACAAAGTCCTGGATTCAATCCAAACAAAAACAAACAAAACAGTGTCATTTAAAATTCAACTGATATTCTACTTCATATCAATGGACAAGTAAACAGCTGATGAGACAATTTTATTTGAAATGTAACTTAAAATTCTGAGTTAGAAGGCAGTTACACATTGTTTAGACTATATTTAAATTTATGTCTCTAAATACTTCAAATTTATCTCCTGGATTGGAATTAAAGTGTTTTCATTTTGTTTGCAACTTCTAGGGCTAAGCATTACACACACACACACACCCCTTGCCTTTTTTGCAGTAATGGGTATCGAATCCAGGTCTTGTGCATACTAGGAAAGCATTTCACCACTGAACCACACTCTCAAGTCCCCCTTTTTCTTTTTTGTAAAAAGGTTACTCAGTTTTCATAGGTATTAAAAATAATTCAAAATATGAGTCTAGTAAGAGCAAAGCTCTGTGTAAGATCTTGGGTGATTCAAAGATGACCACCTCTTATTACACAACATAATAATACACTAGGTGACAGAGTAAATGAAGCAGGTGCATATGTAATTGCAAACAAGTTAGAAAATTGAAAAAAACTAAGAAAAATAAATGTTTTGAAAGTTGTCAGGAAGTAGAAAATATCTTTAACTTGGAATGACTAGGATGAAACAAGGTATGTGAGTAGCATGTCAGTTTGGTCTTAAAAGGTTTAGATAGAATTTGAAGATTTAGCAATAAAAGGCAAATCTACTCCAGGAAAAAGAAAAACAAAGCCCAGAGGGAGAGTTTATAAAAAATGGTTTGTTTGAAAATAAAATATGCAATCAAGTACTATGCTTTAAAACTCAGACTTTAAATAAAAATTGTTTTAAAATGTTATTTCATTATGATTACAGATATATAATCTCAAGAGTCCCTTAACTGTCATTCAAGAAGCTAAAATTAATTTTAATCTGTTGTATGTTTAACTGAAACCTGCATTTACTACTCTGATCTGTTGATAATGGTCTTTAGCTTAGTTCCATTATTCTCTAGGAAGTACATTCAGACTAATCTGCTGAAGAGGAAACAATTACAAACAGAAGTAAAATGAACTGCCAAATCCACTGAACTGCCACAGAAGAAAGAATGTCAACACTGGAACAATGGAGAGGAGGAGGAGAAGAGGGAGTAATGGGTGGGTGAGTGGGGACAGTGAGTCTGCTAGTTTGCATTTATTTCAAGTCACACACTCTTGGAAGCTGACCAAATTGCTAAAGAAAAATTAGGTCATTTTGTTCAGTTGCTTCTCTGTCAGATTTTAAATTCAATAAAATGTAATCATGTTCATGATTAAAAATATGGCAAATGCAATATGCAGTCCATTTTGGAATGAAAGTTATAAATAAATTTCATCTTCCAAAGATTAAAAATGCATTTTTGATCCAGAAAAAGTTTAAAGTCTTCTGTAAAATGTCCAGCACTGAAATATTCATGTAGATGTTGATAATTCTGAGCTATTTTGTTCTGAGGTCAAAATAGCTGAGGGTTGTTAAAGTTCTAAGAAAATCTACAGTTCTTCTACAGTGTGGCATTTTTCTCAAAAACCTGTAAAACAATAAGAGGTTACCCTCATTGTTTTCACAATGTCAAAACTATTTACCAGAGTGTGCGAAGGTCATTGTCAAAGTGATCAATCACCTAGTTCTTGCAAGGTTCTTCCAATCTAGTCATTTATTTTGGAATTTTATACACAAGCATTGCTATCAATCAGGTTTTTTGTGTAGTCTGCGCACACACACAAACAAAAACAAACAAACAAAAAAAAAACACCCACAAAAACCCTCACAACATTGCTGGGAAAGCTGGAAACAAGGTCCAGTAAATAAGATAGACAGAGGGCTGCCAGGTAGCGACTCCACCAAATGGAAGCCAAGCGTGGCCAATGAGTCACCATGGCACCCTGGCCACAAGGACTCCTGCTCTGTCTGGACAGTGAATGTCAGCACCACATCACAGTTGTGATGTGACTTCTTTTTCCACTAGATGTTGCTGCCCCATTCTGTTTCCAGAAATAATTCTCTATAATAGTCTGCTTTTGTCATTAGATCTTATTTCAAAAAGCCTAGTTGACAAGTTGAAGCCCTATTCACAGAGAACTAGGAAGCAAATCTTTGGCCCTTTAGACTTTTCCACTGGTAAGTGGGCACTGCCATCTATTAAGACCTATGCCATGAAGAATTCTCCAAAACTAGGAAGAAGGTTCTAATGCTGGGCAGCCAAACAAGTCAAGACTCATACACAAATAGAAAAGAGAATGGCAAAGAACAGAAGAAAACCCTCTGTCCTCTAACTGTTCTGGAGCAGCCTGAGTGGTGACCCACACAGGTCCCTGTCCTCGTAGTTTTTTAAACCTCCTTCCAAGGCCTACATTACCCACACCCCAAACAGTTCAGTGAAAAATTGGGCTCAGGACTGAGAGTCTTCCAAGTTGATGCTCAAGCATTACTGTAGTCTGCTATTTCATTTCTATGATGAGACCACAGCCTCCCACCCTCAACCCTGGGATCTGTCCTCAAATGCCCCTTTCTCTAACCATGCCCAAATTCCTGGCCTCAGATTGGAGCCAGAACTGGTTCGAGTCACAACTTCATCCCTTACAAGCCTGGGAAAAGACTAGTTATTAATCTCTGAGCCCCACAATACTGTCAGAATGACCAAAAAAGAAAAAGCCCTGTGTAAACTAAGATTATAAACATGATCTCATTTGTTCACAATCCTCATAGATATGATAAATTCTTCAGTCCTTTAGGACTGTGGCCTTCTCTAGGTCTCTCTGGGTCTATAACAGGCACTGATGTCACATCTTTTTTCTTCATTAAAAAATTAATTTTGAATCAAAGTTGTATGTTCTTATAATTTTAAGTCTAATAGCACTAAACACTCCAAAAACATTCCCCTCTGTAAAATGTCCAGCACTGAAATATTCATGTAGATGTTGATAAATTCTGAGCTATTTTGTTCTGAGGTCAGTAGTACTTATGCCTGTGGGTTGTTAAAGTTCTAAGAAAATCTACAGTATCTCTTCCACTCTTAGTCTTCCTCCCCAGAGGCAACTACTGCCAGTTCCTTGGCTTTTTCTTCAGATATTACCTCCATATTATAAGTTTTACTAAAGTACTATTCTGTGTTCATGATTAAATAATGCTTATTGCTCTAAAGCTGTATACTAGAATTATATTTTCTTTCACATGCAATTTTAAATTACTTAGAGATATTTTCTCTTAACCATTCGCTTGTCTATGAATTTAATGCTAATTCTTCATGAATGCAAAAGATCCATAAAATCTCTTTCAGTGATACTTAAATGCTGAAACATGTGAGTTTCAGATTTCCTCCCAGACACCTCCTTCCTGAAGCTTTTCACCCTCCTAGTCCAGTCTGGATTGGACATTCACTAGAGCAACTACTCAGCTCATACTAAGGTTTCCCTTTGCTTCTCTCCTGTGCTGGACCCCAATTTTCTGGATCTCATACCTCTCTTTTCTTTGGTGGAACACATCCTCAGTAGCTTCTTGAGTATGGAAGCAGGGGAGATAGATTTTTTGAGGCATGACTGAAAATGTCCTTATTTAGTCTTACACTTGATTGGTGATTTAGCTAAATATAAAATTTTCCGTCAGCTCTTTGAAGGCACTACACCTGTGTATTGTAGTATTCAGTAGCTGCTACAATAAAGTTTAAAACCATCTGATTCCTACTTCTCTATTATAAGACCTATTTTTTCCCCTATTATAATTTTAGAATCATCTCTTTTGGCTTAGTGTTCTGAAAAGGAAGGAACTTTTTCATATGGAAATTCCTTTAAGTTTGGGCCATAATTCTTACATTACTTATTAGATATCATCTTTTCTTTGTTCTTCTCTGGTATGTAAAATTCTAAAATTACTATTTTCTAAGATGTCAGATCTTCCAGATAAATACTCTAGTTTTCTTACATAATCACCCTTTTTGACCATCTTTGTTATTAGTTACTTTCTACAGTTAATTTTACTTTTCATTCTGCTATTTCCAAGAGCTCCTGTTTTTGCTTTTTTGTTTTTTATATTCAATATTTATTTTGCAGTGCTGGGGATGAAACCAACGGTTTTGTGTACAGTAGGCAAGTGCTCTACTGTACTATACCCTGAGCCATGTTTTTACTTTTATATCATCCCACATATGTCTCACTGATTCCATTAAATGTTGTTTTTTATATGGACAATTTTAATTCCATGGAAATTTTCTTCTCCATTCTGTCTCTGCTATTAATTTGTTATTTTTATTCTGATCTGTCTCAATTAGTTAGCTTTCCTCAAATGTCTAGTGACCTTGGACAGGTTTTCATATATATAAGTTCAAGTAAACAATAAATAACTGGAAACGTTGCTGTGTAGGAAGGATTGCTGATTGTAGTCTTACTTGTACAACAAATAGAAGCAAACTGGAGTTTTCAATGTGCAATGAGTCTGATCTCATTGTGGAAACCAAAAACATCAGTACCTATAAGTATCTATACTTTTGGGCTGTTCATCATTCCAGAGCTCCAATTCCTTCTTATACTTGCCTGGCTAGTACTAGAGCAGGGGAAAGGAGTAGGTGATCTTACCATCTAGTTTGTAGGCTTTCACATGATTCCCAGTTTCAATCCTGTGGCTCATTCCAATACTCCTCTACAGGTATTTCCAAATTGAGAATCTCTCTAGCTCAATTTCTTTACAAAGTTTGGAAATTTTAGGGAATTTCAGGTCTGTTTTTATGTTTGGTTGGAGAGGGCAATTGATAGGGTAAGTGAGGGAGAAGAAAAGGGTTTATCACTTGGTTAGAGTGTTATTAATACAAAAACAGGAAAATGGATTATTGGAACAAAACAAAAGAATGAGTACTGACCTATATATAGAATTTATGTACACACAGGAACTTTAAGGGTAGCACAAATTAAGGGGGAATGGCTTGTTTAATATAGTCTACTCGCCAGGTGCGGTGGTGCACACATGCAATCCCAGTGGCTTGGGAGGCTATAATCAGAGCGGCTCAGGAGGCTGAGGCAGGAAGATCACAAGTTCAATGCCAGCTTCAGCAAAATGGAGGTGCTAAGCAACTCAGTGAGACCCTGTCTCTAAATAAAATACAAAATAGGGCTGGGAATGTGGCTCAGTGGTCAAGTGCCCCTGAGTTCAATCCCTGGTACCAAAAAAAAAGAGGATACTCAGCTCAATATATAGAGCATTGCAAAACTGCATCCCTTTCTAATAGCATAATACAAAGATGAATTCCAGGGTGCAGGAAAGGGCCCAAACACTCCATACTGAGACTTAAATCTGAATCCCTATCTTTAGTTATTCACTTTGCTTCTCTCTTCTTTCCAGAGTACTTAATACCAACTGGTCTAGGTCATTCCAGAGTTCTGTGGATGAATGGCCTCCCTTCTCTGGAGTAGCCCCCTTAAGCTCTAAAATCACAGGCCCCTGTCTCTGTTATGCTAATCATTATTTCTCTATTTACTTTTTTCTTCTAAAATTTTCAATATCCCTTTATCCAACTGCTATTTTCTTCTAGATGCTCCTTTCCTGGAGAAATTATACTTTTTTTATTCCTTTAGAAGAATACCAGGGCGTTGAGGGAAACAAAAATAAATTCAAATTCAATTTGTGACATATACATGGAAATCAAGTGAAGTTAAATCTGGTCCTAAAATGCCAGGCATAGAGCTATAGTTGAGGCCCTCCTACCTACTTGAGATTGCCTCCTGGCTGCTCTTGCCTAATGCCACTGCATAAAAAGCAGTCTGTGTAGGACAACAAGTTTCTCTTTTACTTCCTTGCCAAACCACCCTGGTTGTCTGCCTCTACTGCTTGTTTTAAATATTGCTCTTAAGTTTCTTTGTCTACCTTGAAGAGTGTAGGTAGTCTCAGGGTCCCAGGCCCCCTTGTTAGAATGTGTATCCTTTTCAAACTAGGCTTTATTTTTATTTTTCAATTCTTAAAATTGTGGTAAGCTAGGCACAGTAGCACCCATTTATAATCCCGGTAATTCAGGAGACTAAAGCAGGAGGATGACAATCTCAAGGCCAGTTAGTGAGACGCTGAGCAACTTACTGAGACTCTGTTAAAAAATTTAAAAAGATGACTAGGGATGTGGCTCAGTGGTAGAGGGCCTCTGGGTTCAATCCCTAGTACCAAAATTAAATAATTAAATTATGGTAAAATACATAAAAATAGAGTGGTAAATTTAATGTTATAAGTGTTTAGTTCAGTGGTATTCAATACAGTCAGATGTGCAAACATCATCATCATCATCCATCTCTATAACTCCTTTCATCTTTATAAATGAGCCTTGTTCATTTGAATCACAAAACAAGAACAAAATGACTTCTCAATTCTCTGCAAGATGGTATATAACTAGTACCATGCTAGATGCATGAGAAAGACAGTAATTCATTATATACAATAAATGTCTCAGCATATTACAGGTTCAGATTACAGAATCCTTGTTGAGAGAAGCTGATTGCAGAGTGACAAGCAACCTGATACTTAACAATAGTTTTCTAAATGCAATGATAAGAGGTACATACCAACATCCTATAGTGATAAAATTATAAGAAAATCTTAAAATCAAAAATTGCCTAGTAAAAATCTATGAAATATGCTTAGCATGTGTTTGATTAATAAATTTATTTTTAGAAAAAACGGGCCAGAGATAGTGTTTGCTTAGCACATACAAGGCCCTGTGTTCAATGCTTAGCACTGAAGAAAGAAAGAAAAGACAAGACAAAGTGGTACTGAAAGATTTATGTTGCCATAATGACTATCACTTGGCAGTTAACAATTATTGAATTTATCAGGCACCATTCATCATTTCCTTTAATCCTCATAAAGCTTGCAGTTTATTATTAATATTATTGTTTTTAAAAATGAGAAAATGGCTTTAGAGAGGTTGTGCAATTTGTTTAAGGACAAAAAAGTTAAGACATGATGGAAAAGGATTCAAACCCAGCCTGTCTGGTTCCAGAACCTGAGATCTTAAGTTTTATGGTATAAAAATCACTCCCCAAATGACCAAATAGTCTACTTCCCATGGAAATGAGGTAAAAGTTAAGCAAAGTTATGGTGCATTATAAACTCTAATTGAATATTATCATAGGTATGGGGGAAAGATATATCCCACATGGAACACAACAAAACAGCAGACTAAAAAAAGCTCCAAACTGTATTTTGAATAATAGAAGGAAACAGAAGCAGATATAATATTGTTTTTGTTTAGGGTGACTAGATTAATACAAGATTTGTTTCGTATAACATATAAAATACAATTTCTAGCTAAAGGACAAACAAAACAAAAAGCCAAAAAACCCCTCTCATTTACGAAAAGATAAGTAATCAGTATCATTCAAAGATCCAAAACTGGCTTACAATTTTACTCTTTATTCAGTTCTTCTTCTTTTATTTATTTTTTTGGTATTGGGATTTAACCCAAAAGCAATTTATCACTACATCCCAGCCCTATTATTATTATTATTAATTTTTTATTTGTAGTTGGACACAATACCTTTATTTTATTTATTTATTTTTATGTAGTGATGAGGATTGAACCCAGGACTTTGCATGTGCTAGGCAAGCACTTTACCACTGAGCCACAACCCCAGCCCGTATTATTATATATTTTTTAATATTTATTGAGTTGTAGATGGACACACAGTAACTTTATTTAGTTTTTATGTGGTGCTGAGGATCAAACCCAGTGCCTCACACATGTGAGGCAAGCACTTTACCACTGAGCTACAGCCCCAGCCCCTTTATTTTTGATTTTGAGACAGGATCTCGTTAAATTGCTTAGGGCTTTGCTAAGTTGCTGAGGTTGACTTTGAACTTGCCATTCTCCTGCCTCAGCCTTCTGAGTCACTGGGATTACGGGTATGCATCACTGCATCTGGCTCTCATTCAAAACCTCCGACAAATTTGATTTTATACAACAAAGAAATGGTAGGTCAACTGCTAGATTTCTTCCAAAAACATTTTTCTTGTCTTACTATTATTAACATAATAATCCTTATTTTGAATTAGTAAAAATGTATTTTAATGACATTTTCATTGTGGCAAAAAAAAAAAAAAAACTATTACTAAAAAGATAATGGTGAAATAAAATATCTAAAAAGATTGTTTACATAAAAGAAACCATAGCATTTTTGTATTTATTTTTATTGGTGCCTTCTGTACTATTCTTCCCATCTTATGACTGGCCTTGTTATTTAACTGGGACTTTTATTTTTTAATTTCTCAAAGCCCTATTAATTGATTCATATGTATTCCCTTCTTTCCCTTTTTTGGGGTGTTGGGAATGAAACCTAGGGGTCTTGAACATGCTAAGTGTGTACTCCCTCTTTGCATAAGTTAGTAAACTCCTTTTGCTCTCCTATAAAAAGCCTCTCCACCCCCAACCTGCAGTACAGGGGATTAAAACTCTGGTACTCTACCAATGAGCTACATCCCCAGGCCTTTATTAAAACTTTGATACAGAGTTTCACTGGTCAAGTTGCCCAGGCTGTCCTCAAATCTGCAATCCTGCCCGAGCCTCCTGCAATGCTGGAATACAGGTGTGCACCACTGTACCCAGCACTGAAGATCTCTTTCCATCTCTGAAATGTTAGGATTCTAACATTTACCAACAGATACATACTTTGTTCATTTCCTTCTTTTTAAATATTTATTTTTTAGTTGTAGTTGGACACAATACCTTTATTTTAACGTGGTGCTGAGGATCGAACCCAGGGCCTCCCACGTGCTAGGTGAGAGTTCTACTGCTGAGCCACAACCGCAGCCCCCTTACTTTTTCCTTTTGGTGCTATGGATCATACATAAAGTACTGAGCATGCTAAAGCACATGCTCTATCACCAGGCTACACCCCCAGCTCCAATATATTTCTTTTAATTTAATTTAACTTTCATGTTTCCATTCGCTTATAACATAAAAAAGTACTCTCCTAATTTAAATTTTTTAGTTTAAAAGTAACTGAAAAAGGCAAATGAGTTCAGTTCTGTGTTATAGGCTGTTGTTTTATATACAAATTAAGCCTAAAAATAAGATACTAAATATTTGAAAATTTAAAATAGAAACCCCAATTGATTCAAATAAATTTATATCCAAATGTTGTTGTTTTCATTTTGTAATGAACTTACTCTAATTCCAAATATTTAAGGATCAAGAAAGCAAAAAAAATATAAATACCAGACAGAGTACAGGTGGGTAATTACATATTCCTAAATCTAAATTACATATTCCTAAATATTACATTAGGAAAGAAAGAGCCTCAAATCGCATCTAATGCTCTTAGTCACTATTACTGAATGCCTGATTTTAATATTAAATAAAGAACCACATTAATACTGACCCTTCATCTGTCACAGATGTCATAATTATAGGCTCAAAACTGACCCTGAACATACCAAACATTGAAACCATAGAAAGAAATTGGTTGTATGTACAATTTGGAAGTAATTTTAGAAATAAAAATTAAAAATCAGGATTTCATACCTTGTGCAAGCATGTTAAATTCCAAGAATAGTGCTATGTGGTAAAGTTCCATGGCTTCTTCTGCCCTGGTCATGTTTGGCTTCCCTGCAACGAGAGCCTGAACTTCACTTAGACTCCCCACAGAGGGGCTACAGTGCAAAACGGAGAGGTCAACCACATCAGTGTACATACAGTGTAGTATTACTTTAGCATATTTTTTTGGTATAATGGACTCGTCTAATATAATTCTTGTGGGAGTCCTCAAAGTTCGGTCTGTGATTTCTTCTCCAGTCCGTATCCTCCTTTGTAATAAATTTCGGAAAAATGGGGACCGTGCAGAAATAATAGCCTTGTGGGCTTTGAGCTCTTCATCCAAGCAGTTCTGATTTCCTCCAAAAGCTTCAACCAACTCAGAGTCTGAAGAAAAACTAAGGACAACATCATAATAACACATGTAATCAAAAAGTCCACGCATATCTACATCAAGGGAATTCGGTGTTCCAAATTCTTCACTAAGCTGAACAAGGATATCGACATTTTGAAACCTCGAGTCCTCCATTCCAAACTCACCCGTATAAAGGTAGTGTAACAAAGCAGAAAACATGGGCATATCAATACCAGCTGTATTGATGTCCATTATTATCTCTGCCCCATACTCAGGTGAGGAAGAAAGCAGTGTTTTAAAAAATGGACACCTTGCTGCCAAAATGGCACGATGAACAGGAAAACAAGTTTCTTGAAATATTAAGTCTACATCAGTACAATACTTGTACTCATAAAGATCAGCCATATCTTTCTGCAATGTCCGGGCTTCTGGTCTAGCCAAACTGGCTTGTAGAGAAAGCTCCTTTAAGGCTGAAGTTCCCTCATATTCCTCCACTAATGCATTGACATCTCTAACATCCCATCCAGAGAGGAGTTCTCGCATCTGCTTGGCGTGATCAGCAGACCTATTAGATTTTCGACGCTTAATAAACTTCTTTTTGAGGGTGGCAAGGCCAGAGGTTCTCTTTTTTTTGTCTTGTGGTTTCTCATGGCCATGTTCAAGGCTATACAATTTTGATTCACAACCATAGCCTTGTTGAGAATAGGATGATGTCCCTAAGAAGAAAATTAAATACATGATAATTTGTTTCTTTTTATTTCAACATTCATTTTCACATAACCTGTTTGAATGCTCAAAAATGTTATAGACACTTCTGGACCACTCAAATAAATCTTTTATTTTTATAAGGGAACATAAAAATTTCAAACAATTTTTATATTAAAATTATAATAATTTTTATATTAAAAAGAAATAAAAATAAATAGAATGAATCAGTCCAAATTTTTTTAAAATGCCTTTGCTTCTCTGGCAATCAAAGGCTGATATCATGGATCTTAATTATGAATTTTTAGGAAATGAAACATAGGTAGAACTGTAAATTAAGAATATCACTTGTATATAATTGTGAAATACTTCTTTTTCTTAACTACACTAAGGCTGCACTTGAATAGGGAAAGTAAATAGACCAGGACACACAAATGGAGATTACTAGTTTGTCTAGGTAAGTAATTGGCAATTTTGGTTAAGATAACCAAAGAAAAGGTCAGTTGCGCTATAAGCAGATTATTTATAATAAAACTCACACAAATCAGATTAATATGTTTGGGGGAATCTAAATGCTGTAGAATTATGATCTACAATAACTTTCCCATACCTCAATTCTCTTTTTATCCACAAAGACCACTGAAAACACAATTCTACTTATAGTTGAATATAGAAAATATAGTTAGAAAAACTAAAATTTACCTATAAAAGTCTGCTGGGCCTGTGAGTTTCCCCCTACCCTCGGGGAGCATGAGTGAGGATAGTTAGATGCATTAGCACCCATTTTCTTCAGTCACTCAGGCATTCCATCTGCTGGTTCTTCAGAGTATAATCCCAATGGCCTTTATGCACTTTCAACCCTGGATCCAGCAGCCTCTTTTCATCCATTTCTTGATATGAAACAAAAATAATTTTATTTATTTTTTTCAAATGTATCTAAAGTCACACAGAAACAAGGCAAGTTTACTGAAAACTGCTTTTATTGCAAATAATGATATGCTGTCAAGTTCACACATAAAATTTTCAGAAAATGTAAAGGAACCATTAACCTTGAATTATGACTGTGCTAGCTACAATTTTGAGCCATAAAATGTATCAATTGGTACTTTCTAAGAGAGCAAACAAGAAACATATCAGACTAATTTAAATTACAGTTATAGGAAGAGTATTTGAAAATGCAGGGAAAAGTATTTTTTAATTTTTATAAAAATGCTTAGAGGCAATCACCAGTAATCATAATCTAACATTCTAGGAAATTCACAAACACTTAACAGGTCAATACCAGTACTAGACATACAAAGATGGATAATTAAAAGATTGGTTTGTTGTTTTTCTACTTTAAGATAAAATTGCTTAAATTGATCTTTCATCTGTGTAATTGGGCATTTTACTAAAAGAGGGGGAAGTAAAGGTGGACAAAGCTAAATATGTTTAGGCTAAGTAGAGTTTAATTTTGAGAGAAGCTATTATAAATGGAGTGACATATAAGAAAAAAAAATTTTTAACCTATACTCCTCATAAAGCCTGAAAATAAAAATACTATTATTATCTGATATTGTGATTAGCATGGATAGGGCATCTAAGCAATAAGAGATAATTTGGGCAATTACAGATTGAATTCTGAATCACGGAATCTCAACTCTCAGAGCTGCTAGCAGGGGATACACGCTGAAAGAGAAGAAACTCTTTAAGAGAGGACACAGGGTTAACAAGAACACACCTAAACCTTTATACCATGTGGCTATATAAAATTTATCTGACTCAAAGGGATAATGTTTTAAGAAGAATAAAAATAACTTAAAATCTATTATTGAAACTGTTAGGAAAATAAATCAGCAAGCAGGCAGCTAATCGAGACTCAAAATGAAAACAAAGTATTTTAACAAGTTGTTTACAAATAAATACAAATAATCACTGGAAAACAGAATGGTGTCCAGATTCTTGAAATGTATTGTGATCCTCATTATTGATATAGCATAACCTAAAGAATACACATTTAAGCTGGGTAAGATGGTGTATGACTGTAATCCCAGCAACTTGGGAGGCCAAAGCAGGAGGATTTTAAGTTTGAGGCCAGCTTCAGTGACTTAGGGAGATACTGTCTCAAAAATCAACAAACATTTTTTTAAAGGGCTGGGGGTACCACTCAATGGTATAGTGCCCCTGAGGTTAAATCCCAGTATGGGGGTAGGGGAAATCCACATTTAAAAAAAACATTATTAACATTTGTATTCTCTTATTATACACATGCACACAGATGTGTGTGTGTGTGTGTGTGTGTGTGTGTGTGTGTGTATGAACACTTCTGTATGTATAAATTTATTTACCTAAGCATGTATACCTCTACTTATAGTATTCAGGATAAGACCAGGAAACTTCCGAGTAACTAGATGTAGATAATGTAAAGCAGCAGTATGGTAATTAACTCCACTAAATCATTTATGAATAAATTTCCTATTGAAACTTACCTGCCTATCTATGGGAATACAATCCCCCCTAAATTTTGCTTCAGTGTATATTATGGGAAATATGAATGGCTATGGGATGAGACATTACAGTGCATTTCAAAAGAACTATACAGCAAGAAAGCGAAAGAATTTATTATACTATTTTATATATTAAGTGGTATAAGACAAACAAGAAACACCCCATAGATTTGAGGATGTAGCTCTGTGGTAAGGTGCTTGCATTTGTGTGGTTCTGGGTTTGATCCCCAGCACTACATATATAAATTAATTCTTCCAGCAAAGTCTGTTTGAAAATAGATAATTTTTAAAAAGTCTGGTGATGAGTGTCACAGCTTTCCATCCCTGAATAATAGAAATGTAGAAAAAGTTGATGTCTTTTTTCCCCCCTGGGTAATTCATTTTGAATGTTGCAAAATAGAAACTGAGACTATCAATTTCAGTTCAAACTTTAACTCTGATAAATCCTAGTTTTCAAGTTGAGCCCCAAAGAAAACTCAGGTGATTCAAGCTGGGCACTGTGGCATGTGCCTGTAATCCAGAAGCTCAGGAGGCTGAGGCAGGAGGATCACAAATTCAAAGCCAGTCTCAGCAATTTAGCGATGCCCTAAGTAACTAAGAGAGACACTGTCTCAAAATAAAATATAAAAAAGGACTGGGAATGTGGCTCAGTGGTTAAGTACCCCTAGGTTCAATCTATGATACCAGGAAAAAAAAAAATTATCAGGTATTTTTAGGCACTCTTTCAAATAAAATAGGGTCCTAGAAACCAAATGTGCTTTATATACAGGTCAGATCCTAATCTTACTCATTAAAAATTTACATTTAAAGCAAAAATAGCACAGACAAAACTTTTTCAAAATGTATGAAATATGTTAAGAAAAATCCAGAATAAAAACATTATGCAAAATAAAAAGGCTTTACCAAAAAGAAGGAGAAAAAAATAGCTAAAAATAAAATTTGAATTTAGTAGTAATGGTAGATATGAAAATTGTGGGTCAAAGAAGTTTCTGAACAAACAAATTCATGATGTCACTCCTGTGGTAGGCTGCTTTTTACTTCCTGTATGCATTCTTGGAGTTCTCTACTGCTTCATTTTTGTTAGTTTTACTTTCTTAATTTCTATTGACTATACAGCAAATTCATTAAGAACACAAAGCCTGCCAATGGCACAAAGTTTGCTAAAACTCAGGAAGAATGAGCGCTGCTTCCAGATGAAGAAATATAAGGAGGGTCCAGGGAAGTGAACAGACTTGATTACTCTTAGTTCCACAAATATGTGCATGCACACACATGAGAATTATTTTCAACTGAAAATTCTGAATAATTTGTAAGGAGTCAAGACACTACTACACTGGTCTGTCTGGGATTTAAACCACATCAAAAATGGCTTTTTGGAGGGCTGGGGATATAGCTCAGTTGGTAGAGTGATTGCCTTGCATGCACAAGGCCCTGGGTTCAATCCTCAGCACCATTAAAAAAAAAAAAAAAATGGGGGGGGGGCTGGGGTTGGGGCTCAGTGATAGAGCGCTGGCCTAGCACATGTGAGGCACTGGGTCAATTCTCAGCACCACATAAAAATAAATAAAATAAAGGTATTGTTGTCCAACTACAACTGAAAAATATATATATTTTAAAAATGGCTTTTTGGCCAGGTACAATGGTGCACATCCATAATCTCAGCAGCTCGGGAAGCTGAGGCAGAAGAATCACAGGTTCAAAGCCAGCCTAGCAACGGAGAAACAAAAGCACATAACAAGCATTAGGAGAGGAGAAGCTGAGCTAAGGATGCTTGGCTATTCACCATTCTGATAAGTAGTATGGGAAGAGCTGGGGGTTTCACCTGGAGAGGTGGATTGAAATGAAAGGGTCTTTGGAAAATTTAGGGACAAATTTGTGGTAGCTCTTTTTGTGGTAGTAGCTCCTCCTTCACTTTAGGATAAACTGATTTGGGTGACATTCACATCCCCTATGGAAGCATGAATACTAAAATAAACACAGGCTTTACAAAGATATAGAAATGGGGGTGGATTTGTCAGCTATAACCCTTAAATCCACCTTGTATCCTCCAGTTCCAAATCCTGGGGGTAACCCTGACTGACTGAGCAGTTCCAGTTCCAAATCCATGTTTCTTCTCAAAATCCCCAGGGAATAATTTCACTGCTTCTCAGGTAACCAAATATCTATTGCAAATGGAGCAGAATGTATTTATTTTTTAATCTAATCTGACGCATTTAGATGATAGAAATGAGAATTAATAACATTTTCATCTCTCTAGGAGATGTTTGCTTTCCAGGCAAGTCTGGTTTGTTTCCTACAGACAACAGAATGAAACCCAATCTTTGAATGATGTAACAGGAAAGGAAAAGGAAAGCAAAACAAAGCAAAGTA
Organism: Marmota flaviventris; assembly: GCF_047511675.1. NCBI lineage: Eukaryota > Metazoa > Chordata > Mammalia > Rodentia > Sciuridae > Marmota > Marmota flaviventris. The sequence goes on along the minus strand of NC_092499.1, from coordinate 12,462,535 downwards.
AAATAAATTAAAGGAAAGGAAAGGGAGGGCTTACAGGACAAGAGTGGCTCAAAGGATGCAAATGGCCCCAGAAACTGATATATCCTTTTTCCAGAACCACCATCCTAGGGAGCTCCCTTTATTAATCCTATGCATGACCGATCCCAATCAGATAATGTGACATGCTTCAGCAATTGCAGCAAACCCAACAGAAAAAATCACGTTGAATGCAACAGCAAGAATAAAAATCCTATGAGAAATTGAAACATGTACACATTTGTACACCCTAACTCCTTCTTTCCTCCCCATCCTCCAAGACAAACAACAACATCAAAAACAAAACAAAACAAAACAAAATCCTAGGTTAGTATTTTCCAAAGAGTTTTCCCAAACTCTGAAAAAAGCAGTGTTAAACAAAGTCAGATAGGGCTCTTTACCTCAAGACTTTTTAGCACCTTAAAAGTATGAAGGGTACGTGATCTACAGGAATCCTGTTCCTTGACTAAAACCAAAGGAATAAACTTACATAAAACACTTTGGAAAAATTGCATCTCTTTGCCATAATACACTTTTTACTGCTTTATATAGTAGAGAGAATAGTGGGAATTAAAGTATCAGACTGAGTTCTCTGTCACTGATTTACAAGGTATTTGAAAGAGTCATTTAACTTGATGAACCTCAGTTCCCCATCTATAAAATAGGGAAGCTGAAAAAGAGTTCCTAAAACTTAGGAAATAAAGATGGGGATGGGGGTTATTTCCATACTAAATGTTAGTGTACACAGAAAAGAAATGGCACTTGGACCTTGTATTTTAAACATATTTCCCCTTTGTCTGATTATTATGCATAGGATAAGAATATGGAGCAAATGCAAATATTAAAAGTAATTCATAATTCAAAACTACAGTTTGTTAGTTTTCACTTGTGTGAAATCTAAGGTCACCGTATAATGAATGTATCATTCAAACTAGAATGAATGTGAGTGAAAAGGCATACAAACCAGATGGGAAGCCAGCACATGTGTAGCCCAGTTGTGACCAAGCAAAGTAGGATGGTCACTTGTAGCTAAATCTCACATTGCCAGACGAGTTGGAAATAAAACTATATTAAAAAAGGAAACCCAAAAACCAAAGTTAAAAGAAAATGACTTCCTATATTCTTCTCATAATGAAGCCAAGCCTTGTCCTGGAGCAACAGACCTGGTGGGCTGGAGTACGGGGTGGCAAGCATGGGCTGTGGCCGTGCAGAACTCATTGTGCCAGTGCAGGCCTTAGGCCCAGCAAGCCAGAACAGAGGTGAGCCAAAACACTCTGATGTGTCACACAGCAGCAACTTGGTCTGGGCCAGTGCGGATTCCTGGTCCACAAAACATGGTAGCCCAGAAGACCAAGCATCCATGATCCACAGACCTCAACTTTCTGTTTCCCTGAGTGGAAAGAAAACAGAAGAGGCAGACCTGAAAGTTCAGACTCAAGGGCCAATCAATAGCATTGGTACTTTCCAAGACCTGATTGGGATAAATTTGGAACTAATAGCTGACCTAAGAGCTATAGAAAGCCCTAAACTAGCACACTCAAGTAGTAACCTGCAATCAGGTCCCCTTTCATCCTGTCAAGAGTTTTCTATTCTTCCAATTTCAATAAATCTTACTCCTTTTACTCTTGCCTTCTGTTGTCTGTGTATTTAGAGAGACAAAAACAGTGAAAGAAGAAATTGGTGGTGAGCAACTAAGGTCTACTTCAACACTGGAGGGCATAGTCTGGCATTAAGAACTACAAAGTGTCACTCTCTGGCTTTGCCCACTGTGACCATCGGAGTTGATGCTGGCAGGTATCCCCTGCCTTGATTAGCTACTAACACTAAAGTGGGTTTTGGGCTATAAGGTCTGTAGCTTACACAGACCCCTCCTGCCAAAAGTAGTAGAGAAACTCCAGTTTCAATATGACAAGCATGTTTTAGCTAACTTAAGAACTCACTTATTGAGGTTTACTGCATCACTCTGGTCTAAAAGCTTCCACACATATTAACTCATTTCAATCTCCTGATAACTTTTTTTTTACTGATGAAGCTGAGAGGTAAGTAAATTGCCTAAGGGCACACAGATGTTTTGTGAAAGAGCTAGGATTATTTTGTTTCTCTGTAAACCTTCAGAAGTTCTATCTTTAGGTATGGTTCAAGTCCAACAAGACAAAAAGAGACCATAAACAACAAGCAGAAGCCATCAGCAATAAACCCTTACCTTTTAAAGGCCATCTTCAAAAAGATGAGACTGAATGGGAAGTTTAGAATGCCACAACTAGACTAATACATCTCTCTGGGGCATTCTAACATAGAGACACATGACCTCTACCCTGCACAGAAAACCCTAAAATGGCATAGAATAACAATATTTATGATAGTGGCAATTCATTAAGGAAAGGCTAAACTGAATTCCACCACACATATTTACTAAGGCAGGGAAGTCAGAATCATGGAACTGGAAAGAGGTTTCAAACTTATTATCAATCTTATTTTAAACAGCAAAATGAGAGAAAATGTATGTAAATCATACATGTTATTACATGTATGATTAATGTCCAGAATAGAGTACTCCTAAAATTCAACATAAACAACTCCATTCAAAATTAGAAAAAAAAGTTATTTCTACAAAGATTATCTGTGAATGGCCATAACCTGAAAAGATGCTCAACATGACTAATAATGAGTGAAATGTAAGTCAAAACCAAATGAGGCTGCAGTGATGCACACCTATAATTCCAGCAGCTCAGGAGGTTGAGGCAAGAGGATCAGAGGATCGTGAGTTCAAAGCCAGCCTCAGCAACTTAGTTGTTGAGAGCCACAGCTGAGTTGGAATGGCCCCTGGCATTATGCCAGAAGTAATGGTTGAGAGGCGAGCCAATAAGATGATGCTGGATTGAAACAGGCTGCGTGTTCAATTGTATATAGACACCTGCTGTCCGCCTTGGGCGCCCGCTACTTTGGAGTTCTCGCGGGGATTCCTGGGGAGTTCGCGTTGGTTGGTGAAGTTCCGGTGGAGGGAGTTCCGGTTGGTGTGTGGTGTGCCTAGGAGGGCTGCGTGGGTGGCGTTCGCGGGAGTTCGGAAATAAAGTTTGTTCCTGCTTGAGTGGCTCGTGATTTGTGCCCAGCCAGACTGCGGCATTTGGTGGCCCATTCGGGGAACGCCTGAAGCTTGCAGGTAAGTGAAATTGCTCGCCCCTGAGGGAAGGCGAGAGAATGGGTGACCATTTCAAAAAACAATGTGTTCTTGTTTTGATTTGTTTTGTTTTTGTATCAAGCTGCCTGTCCCTAGAACTTTCTCAGGCAAACTGGGAAAAATGGTTGGCTCAGGGTTTGAAGTTGTTCGGCCCTGAGGAAGAGATAGAGATAAACCATGGCTACACATATCAAGAAAACAGAAAAACTGATACAATGATTTTTTGTTCCGTTTTTGTTTCATTCTGTTTCAGTTTTGTTTTGTGTTATCTTGTTGAGTTGCGTTATCCTTGTAGCAGAAATATGGGGTCAGAAATTAGCAAAAAACAAACTGAAAGACTGTTAAGTAAATTGTTAGAGGAAGGAGGAACCCCAGTAAAATCAAGAACAGTTAGGGCATATGTTGATACAATACAGAAATGTAGCCCATGGCTTTTTAAGGAGGAGTTGTTGAATATATCACAATAGGAACATCATGGTGAAGATTTAAGGGAGAGGGAAAAGAAAAACCCAGGAACTCTGTCAGTTGGCACATTGCCATTGTGGATGATGATACGATTTTGTTTGCCTAGTCCAAAGTCTTCAGTTCAGACTATGGTAGAAGACATTTTAGATCAAGTAAAAGAGAAGGTTTCTCGAGCTAGTCAGACAGAGGAAGAAAATTTAAAGGAGGAAGGGCTATCAGGGGAAAAGTTACAACAGGAGACTGCTACTAACACCTTTATATCACCAGAGGACGTAAGTGTCCAACCAACAGCTCCACCTATGGAGACAACATATGCTGGGGGGGCCCCCAACCCCCGTAGTTGATAGATGGGATGCTGAGACAGTGCCGCAGTCTGGCTGGGCACAAAATCACGAGCCACTCACAGCCTTGTAGATTCAAACAGCAATTCTTTATTCCCGAACTCACACCGGCACTCTACACACGTTCTGGTAGAAAATCACGTTCTGGGCAAAATCCCAAATACTCTCTCAATCCCGCGAGAACTCAACGGGAACTCAAGGAGCAGGCGCTTCTTAGGCAGCAGGATACGCCCTATTCCCAGCAGGGTACACCTTAAACATGGAACCGCCCTAAACCCGGATTGTCCTAAACCGGGAATGCCCTAAACCCGGATTCGCCCTGGTCCTTGAGCAAGGTCACCTTACATGCAATGTCACTGCAAATGACCTGGGTCATGCCATGCATCATTCTTACTTAGCAATGGCCCTCAGCAAGACAGGACCTCAAATATTAGCATGCCCTGTATTTGAGCAGACAGGAGAGCAGCGAATATACCGTGCTTTAGATTTCAAAACAGTGAAGCAGTTAAAAGAGGCTGTAACAACCTATGGTCCCCAAGCACCCTTCACTATAAGCATGGTCGAATCCATTAACAACTTGGACATGACGCCAGCAGATTGGGCTAGCATGTGTAAAGCTGTGCTAAATGGAGGACAATACCTGTTATGGAAGGTTGCCAATGAGGAATTTTGCACAGAGACAGCTAGGCAAAAGCATCAGCCGGTTATCCTCAGAGAAATCTAGATATGTTGTTAGGAAAGGGACCTTATGAGGGTCAGCAGCAACAAATTGCATATGATCCTGCCATATACTCACAAATTACTGCAGATGTGGTTAGGGCATGGAAGACTTTACAAAGACATGGAGATTTACAAGGTCAGTTATCTAAGGTAATACATGGAGCTAATGAACCTTACGCTGAATTTGTAGATAAGTTTTACTCAAACAGCTACCAGAGTTTTTGGGGATACAGAACAAGCAATACCATTAATTAAACAGCTACCCTTTGAGCAAGCAAATCGATGGTGCAAGGAGGCCATCAGACCATGGAAACATGAAGATTTAAACACACAATAAATTATGTAGAGACATTAATGAATAAGGGCAAGTCTTTGCAGCTGCAGTACAACAGGCTTTAGATGCCAGGCCAAAAACATGCTACAATTGTGAACAAACAGGACATTTTTTTAAAAATTTTTATTGTTGGTTGTTCAAAACATTACATAGTTCTTGACATATCATATTTCACACTTTGATTCAAGTGGGTTATGAACTCCCATTTTTACCCTGTATACAGATCGCAGAATCACATCGGTTACACATCCACTGATTTACATATTGCCATACTAGTGTCTGTTGTATTCTGCTGCCTTTCCTATCCTCTACTATCCCCCCTCCCCTCCCCTCTTCTCTCTCTACCCCATCTACTGTAATTCATTTCTCCCCCTTGTTTTTTTATTTTTCCCCTTTCCCCTCACTTCCTCTTGTATGTAATTTTGTATAACCCTGAGGGTCTCCTTCCATTTCCATGCAATTTCCCTTCTCTCTCCCTTTCCCTCCCACCTCTCATCCTGTTTAATGTTAATCTTCTTCTCATGCTCTTCCTCCCAACTCTGTTCTTAGTTACTCTCCTTATATCAAAGAAGACATTTGGCATTTGTTTTTTAGGGATTGGCTAGCTTCACTTAGCATAATCTGCTCCAATGCCATCCATTTCCCTGCAAATTCTATGATTTTGTCATTTTTTAATGCACAGTAATACTCCATTGTGTATAAATGCCACATTTTTTAAATCCATTCGTCTACTGAAGGACATCTAGGTTGGTTCCACAGTCTTGCTATTGTGAATTGTGCTGCTATGAACATCGATGTAGCAGTGTCCCTGTAGCATGCTCTTTTTAGGTCTTTAGGGAATAGACCGAGAAGGGGAATAGCTGGGTCAAATGGTGGTTCCATTCCCAACTTTCCAAGAAATCTCCATACTGCTTTCCAAATTGGCCGCACCAATTTGCAGTCCCACCAGCAATGTACAAGTGTACACTTTTCCCCACATCCTCGCCAGCACTTCTTGTTGTTGGACTTCATAATGGCTGCCAATCTTACTGGAGTGAGATGGTATCTTAGGGTGGTTTTGATTTGCATTTCTCTGATTGCTAGAGATGGTGAGCATTTTTTCATGTACTTGTTGATTGATTTTATGTCCTCCTCTGAGAAGTGTCTGTTCAGGTCCTTGGCCCATTTGTTGATTGGGTTATTTGTTATCTTATTGTTTAATTTTTTGAGTTCTTTGTATACTCTGGATATTAGGGCTCTATCTGAAGTGTGAGGAGTAAAGATTTGTTCCCAGGATGTAGGCTCACTATTTACCTCTCTTATTGTTTCTTTTGCTGAGAAAAAACTTTTTAGTTTGACTAAGTCCCATTTGTTGATTCTAGTTATTAACTTTTGTGCTATGGGTGTCCTATTGAGGAATTTGGAGCCTGACCCCACAGTATGTAGATCGAAGCCAACTTTTTCTTCTATCAGACGCCGTGTCTCTGATTTGATATGAAGCTCCTTGATCCATTTTGAGTTAACTTTGGTGCATGGCGAGAGAAAGGGATTCAGTTTCATTATGTTGCATATGGATTTCCAGTTTTCCCAGCACCATTTGTTGAAGTTGCTATCCTTCCTCCATTGCATGCTTTTAGCCCCTTTATCAAACATAAGATAGTTGTAATTTTGTGGATTGGTTTCTGTGTCCTCTATTCTGTACCATTGGTCCACCCGCCTGTTTTGGTACCAGTACCATGCTGTTTTTGTTACTATTGCTCTGTAGTATAGTTTGAAGTCTGGTATCGCTATACCTCCTGATTCACACTTCCTGCTTAGAGTTGTTTTTGCTATTCTGGGTCTTTTATTTTTCCATATGAATTTCATGATTGCTTTATCTATTTCTACAAGAAAAAAAATAAAATACTTGGGAATCAACCTAACAAAAGAGGTGAAAGACTTATACAATGAAAACTATAGAACCCTAAAGAGAGAAATAGAAGAAGATCTTAGAAGATGGAAAAATATACCCTGTTCATGGATAGGCAGAACCAACATCATCAAAATGGCGATATTACCAATAGTTCTCTATAGGTTTAATGCAATGCCAATCAAAATCCAAACAGGACATTTTAAAAGGAGTTGCCCCATAGAAGGAGGGTTTAACAAAACTAAGTATCAAAGGGGTAGAATACCGGGTATTTGCCCACGATGCCGTAGAGGGAGACATTGGGCTAATGAATGCCGTTCTCAAACCACCATAGAGGGTACTCCGTTATCAAAAAATGGAGAAGGACCAGGTGTTTACCCACGATATCGTGGAGAAAGGCATCGGGCTCCATTGCCAAAAAACAGACAGGGGGGCCCAATGCTCCGGGGCCACGACCACAAATATACGGGGCATTGGAGGAACTCAGCAATACCATCAGGGTAGTGCCCAGGACACATTATCCATTAGATTTCTCATCAGACAAACCAGAGGGAGCACAGGGCTGGACATTTGCGTCTCCGCCAGAGCAGTACTAACTCCAGAGATGGGAGTTCAAATCATTCCCACAGGAGTAAAAGGACCTCTTCCCCAAGGAACAGTAGGTTTATTATTGGGACACAGTTCTTCTACTTATGATAAGTCCTGGGGTAATTGATCCCGATTATGAAGGTGAAATAAAAATTATAGCTAGTTCTCCAAGAGGTATATCAGTAATTTCACCAGGAGATAGAATAGCACAGTTATTAATAATACCCAGCCTGCATGATAAATTTTCCAGTAGTACAATAGAAAGAGGTTCCAGGGGATTAGGCTCCACAGGTGTAGATTGGGTTATGCTGTCTTTAAATTTAGATTCTTGCCCAATGCTAAAACTAAATATTCAAGGATATGAATTTAATGGACTACTGGACACAGGTGCAGACCTTAGCATCATCTCTCGTCAAGAATGGCCGAAACATTGGCCATTACAACAAGCCACTCAAATGCTTCGAGGCCTAGGAGTGGTGACTAATCCCCATAGAAGTGCAATGGTATTAGATTGGAAGGATCCTGAAGGATGTGAAGGAACTATACAGCCATATGTATTGGATCATCTTCTTATAAATTTATGGGGGTGAGATGTCCTAGATCAATTAGGTTTGACATTAACAAATAACATCAATCCAAATGTGCCCACTATTAGGGCTACACAAGGTTTTAGGAAAGGAAAAAGATTAGGAGAACAAGAACAAGGTATAGCAGCACCAATTCAAATAGATCAAGGAACAGACAGACATGGATTGGGTTTTCAGGAGGGGTCACTGAGACAATAAAAATTACTTGGAAATCAGAAAGACCAGTATGGGTTCCTCAGTGGCCCCTGACTAAAGAAAAGATACAAGCAGCCCATGAACTGGTCTAAACAACAATTAGCAGAGGGACATATACAACCTTCCGTATCTCCCCATAATACTCCCATTTTTTTTCATTAAAAAGAAATCTGGTAAATGGAGATTATTGCAAGATTTAAGAGCCATTAATAATGAGATGATTACTATGGGACCTGCTCAATCGGGGATTCCTCAATTGTCTGCTTTGCCAAAAACTTGGTATGTTTTAGCTATAGATATTAAAGATTGTTTTTTTTTCCAATTCCAATTCATCCTGAGGATAGTGCACGTTTTGCATTTACTATCCCTGCAATGAATCATGAAGATCCTGATCAGACATATGAATGGAAAGTACTCCCTCAACAGATGGCTAACAGCCCAACTATGTGTCAAATTTATGTTAACAAAGCAATCCAGCCACTTAGAAATCAAAATCCTGAACTACAAATATTTCACTATATGGATGATGTATTGTTAGCACACAAAGATAAAAACACATTGCTAGAATGTTATGCCACACTTACAAACTTATTAAAAAATTATAATCTAGAGATAGCAATAGATAAAGTACAACTAAATTTTCCAATTAATTATTTAGGAGTTCTATTATCCTCAACCATGGTCCGTCCACCAAAAATTCAAATACGAGTGATCAACTCACATCACTTAACGACTTTCAAAAGGAGACATAAATTGGATAAGGCCTTATCTAGGCATACCAACAGGAGAGTTGGGACCTTTATTTGATATCCTAAAAGGTCCTCAGATCCAAATTCACCCCCCCCCCCACTGGTGCAAAGGCCAAATTTGGGGGCCAACAGAGGTGAGGCAAAGAACCTCACCCCCCGACTGGTGCAACGGCCAAATCTGGGGGCCAACAGAGGTGAGGCAAAGAACCTCACCCCCCCACACACACTGGTGCAAAGGCCAAACTTGGGGGCCAACAGAGGTGAGGCAAAGAACCTCACCGCCCCACTGGTGCAAAGGCCTATCCACAAGTATGGCTGTATGCTGGACCGGTAGTCAATAACTGGTAAGATCCAATTGCAGTGGTACCAACCTAAGACAGGAGGCTGACGCCTTGAGGTCAGCTCATCCGATGACAGGTGAGGACCATATGTAGTACTGGACAACCTAAGACAGGCACGGTCCCCAAGCCACATGCTTGTTGTTTAATTAAACAGAAGCGGGGAGATGTTGAGAGCCACAGACGAGCTGGAATGGTCCCTGGCATTTTGCCAGAAGTAATGGTTGAGAGGCGAGCCATTAAGATGATGCTGGATTAAATCATGCTGTGTATTCAATTGTATATAGACCCCTGCCTGTCCGCCTTGGGCACCCGCTAATTTGGATTTCTCACGGGGATTCCAGGGGAGTTCGCATTGGCTGGTGAAGTTCCGGTGGAGGGAGTTCCGGTTGGTGTGTGGTGTGCCTAGGAGGGCTGCGTGGGTGGCTTTCGCGGGAGTTCGGAAATAAAGTTTGTTCCTGCTTGAGTGGCTCGTGATTTGTGCCCAGCCAGACTGTGGCACTTAGTAAGGCCCTAAAGCAACTCAGAGAGATCCTGTCTCTAAATAAAATATAACAATAGGGCTGGGAATGCGGCTCAGGGGTTAAGTGCCCTGGGTCAAACAAGATACCAGTTCATACCCATTAGGATGGCTACTATAAACACACGAAAGGTGTTGGTGAGAATGTGGAAAAATTGGAATCTCTGTGAACAGTTGGTTGACTGATATAGCAGGAAGTTGAAGTGGCATCAGTACATCCATGTTCATTGTAGCATTATTCATAGAAGCTAAAAAGTAGAAACAACCCAAGAACCTCTCAACAGAGAATGATGAGCAAATGTGGTATATACATATAATGGCATGTTATTCAGTCTTAAAAAAGGAAGGTGATTCTGCTTGGATAAACCCTGAGGATATTATGTTAAGTGAAAAAAATCAGTCACAAAATGACAAATACTGTTAAGAGTTTGTACCACTTACATGCCCTAACCCTAAAGTAGTCATTCATAGATAGTAGAATGGTGGCTGCCATTCCCCAGTTAGAACTGGTACCAAGAAAGAAAAAAAAATTGTGGTATGTATGTAGATTAGTAAAGCCACTGTGGAAAACAGAATGGAGGTTCCTCAGAAAACTATAAATAGAATTAACCATATGATCCAGCAAGCCCATTACTGGGTATATATTCAAAGGAACTGAAAATAGTATGTCAGAGTCATTTGCATTTACATGTTACTACAGCACTGTTCATAATAGCTAAGATATGGAATTAACCTAGGTAGCTACTACCAGATGAATAAAGAAAATATGGTGTATAAGCACAATGGAAAATGACTGGGTCGTAAAAAGAAATGAAATTCTGGCCGGGAACCGTGGCGCATGCCTGTAATCTCTGTGGCTTGGGAGGCTGAGGCAGGAGAATTAAGAGTTCAAAGTCAGTCTCAGCAAAAAGCAAGGTGCTAAACAACTCAGTGAGACCCTGTCTCTAAATAAAATACAAATTAGGGCTGGAGATGTGGCTCAATGGCAAGTGTCTCTGAGTTCAATCCTCCCCCCACAAAAAAGAATGAAATTCTGTCATTTGCAGCCACATGGATGGAACTGTGTTATGTTAAATGAAATAGGTAAGGCATAGAAAGACAAATATCACATATTCTTTCTTATAGGAAGACGCTTAAAAAGTTGATTTCAAAGAAGTAGAATAATGATTACCAGAGACTGGGAGGAGTGCAGAAGAGGGGAGGATGGAGAGGGGATGGAGATGGTTAATGAGTACAGGGTGCAACTGGATACTAGAAATAATGTTATTGTCTTGTTATAGAAATAAAGGGAAGAGCTGGGGATGTGGCTCAAGCAGTAGCGCGCTCGCCTGGCATGCGTGCGGCCGGGGTTCGATCCTCAGCACCACATACAAACAAAGATGTTGTGTCCTCCAAATACTAAAAAATAAATATTAAAATTCTCTCTCTCTCTCCCTCTCTCTCCCTTTCTTTAAAAAAAAAAAAGAAAGAAAGAAAGAAAGGGAAGCTGGGCTGAAGTTGTGGCTCAGCGGTAAAGCGCTCATCTAGAACATGTGAGGCCCTGGGTTTGATCCTCAGCACCACATAAAAATAAATAAAATAAAGTTATTGAATTCAACTAAGAGAGAGAGAGAGAGAGAGAGAGAGAAAAGCTATCTATCTACCTACATATATAATTAAAAGAATAATCATAATGTTCTTCAGTTACTGAATACTGACTATAAGCCAACCATTCTTAAGCAATGTAAGTGAATTAAGGACTTCTTTTTTTTTCCCAACAATGTAAGGTACAGGTCTACTATTATCATCATTACTTTACACAAGGGAAGATTGGAAGTTTAGGAAAATGAGGCATGAAAGGCTTAGGCAGGTATCTGAGTTTGAGGACAGTTAAGTTACAGAAGCAGGCTTGGCTTTCAGGTTATTAAATTTATAATCATATCTTTGCATTTTTTTCCTCCCAAATATTTAAAGGGAAAATGTACAGAGCAGACAAATACAGCTGCACTCCAGAAATGGGAAATGAGTACACACCTAATTTTTACTTTTGGTACTAAAAAGAAGCTCTCTCAAATAAAGCAAAAATGATTTAACAGAAAGGAGAGCTTCTGAAATTAAAGCAAAACAATAAGTGCCTTTCTGAATTTTCACATCTAGAATACATGTTCCTTGATGATAGGATGACAGTTTTCTTATGCTGGATCATCCATCCAGCTACCCATCCATCCATTGCCATCTGGCAGGAGTGTCTCAAGTAAAAAGGAAAGGTCATTCAAGGTAGAATACAGAGGATACATAAGTAGCGTAACTCATGTTCCAGTTGGTTCCACTCCCAGTTTTTGAAACTCTTTCCCTCTATCATCAACTAATATTGTAGCATAATTATTTATATTTCCACTAAATTGTAGGTTTCCTAAGGATAGGTATTCTGCTTAGTAATCTTAGAATCCTTACCATCCACCTAAGAACACCAAGTGGGCACATAGTATGTGAATGAAAACATGTTAGCTATCGCCATGAATATTGATAAATAACACGTCTAAGTCCCAAGAGGTTCAAGTACGTTGTGAACATACATAGAAGAAAAATCAAAAAAATCTCAAATGCCATACCAATGCCATACTACCAAAAGACTAGCTTTGGGTCAGACATACAATATTTGACTGAATAATGGGAAAGAATACACTTTAATAAGGATGGCTTTGTTCAGAACACAACAGGGAAATTAATGGAGCAAAGCAAAGATTAGTCAGAGAGAAGCATATTTGTGTTTTACAAAGATTATGTATGGGGCTGGGGATGTGGCTCAAGCGGTAGCGCGCTCGCCTGGCATGCGTGCGGCCCGGGTTCGATCCTCAGCACCACATACAAACAAAGATGTTGTGTCTGCCAAAAACTAAAAAAAATAAATAAACATTAAAAAATTCTCTCTCTCTCTAAAAAAAAAAAAAAAAAAGATTATGTATGACTTGAAGGCAAGATCCTTAAAGCGAAAACCCTTATGCGGAAGACTTATATTGCTTACAGTTCAGAAAAGTGTTAAAAGGACCTGGCTTTTTTCATATCCAAAACAGAGCTAATATTACCTACTTCACCAGGCTGTTTGAAGAGTTAAATAAAATGATACTGATTGCCACTAGAAAGCCACAGCAGCAGCTTACTATAAGAGAAATGCCATCTTTTAAGGGGCCTGGGCTTCTGCCAGGCCTGGCGTGGATAAAATACATCTTAAAGATGTTGTGGTGTTCTGAAAAGTTTGGTTTCTAGGCATTTAAAGCTGAAGAGTATTTCCTAAATAGCTGTGAGTAAAGTATCTATGTGGCTGTATTGTGAAGACGGGGCGAGTTTTACAGATCTTATACTCAAAATGCTTCATCCTTACCTACAATCTAAGAAAATCCTTCTGAAATAAGGGACGAAATGGGAAAAGGGCAGAAAAGGCCACCTCTAAGAAGGAGGTGGGTCTTCCAGAGAGGTAACTGAGACCTAGTGGGGCAGTCAGGGCCAGAGCAGTGATGTCCATAGCAGCTAGCACAGGAATGGCCTTGGCCCAGTCATGCACAGCATCAAAGCTTGTGTTGTCTTCTCCTAGCAGCTATCTCCCTGCAAACTGAGGCAGCTCTGAAAGGAGTAGGAATTATTTTTCTCAAAAGCTACAAAAAAAAAAAAAAAAAAAAAGCTATAAGCAGAGTAATGGTGTTTGTTAGACTAGCTCTGAAGCAGGCATATAATATTTAACCAAATAAATCAGGGGCAATGGTTTTTACTATTAGCAATACAGAAAGGCAGCTCTGGATGATTAAGAGAAGGTGATAAGAAATCTGAGTTTGGCTTTGTGCTTACAGAGGATTTGAAGAGCAAAACAAAGCTGATAGAGAAACTGTGGTACACATACACAATGGAATGTTACTCAGCAATAAAAGAAAATAAACTCATGGCATTTGCAGGTAAATGGATGGAGTTGGAGAATATAATGCTAAGTGAAGCCTAGCATTGGGATAGCCAATCCCCAAAACCAAAATGCCGAATGTTTTCTCTTATATGAGGAGGCTGATTCATAGTGGGATTGGGAGTGGGAGCATGGGAAGATCAGATGAATTCTAGATAGGGCAAAGGTGTGGGAAGGGATGGGAGGGGGCATGGGGGTAATAAAGATGGTGGAATGAGATGGACATCATTACCAGAAGTACATGTATGAAGACACTAATGGTGTAAATATACTTTGTATACAACCAGAGATATGAAAAAATGTGTTCTATATGTATAATATGAATTGTAAAATATATAACAAATTATAATAAAAAATAATTAAAAATGAATACATTTTAAGCTACTGAATTTAAAAGAAGGAAAAAAAACTCTCATAAACTCCACTAAAAACCAAAATACTCAAAAAAGTTTCTGACATTGACCTCGCAAATGTTAAAAATACAAGGGTGTGGGCTGGGGCTGTAGCTCAGTGGCAGAGCGCTTGCCTCGCATGTGTGAGGCACTGGGTTCGATCCTTAGCACCACATAAAAATTAAACAAACAAAGGCATGCTGTCCATCTACAACTATAAAAAACAAACAAACAAACAAGGGTGTATTTCTTCATGACAGGTTATTATGAGTTCCACTGGTAGAGCTGGAGAGATAAAATAAGAAAACATGCTGGGTGAACCTGATAGTAAGCCCGCACATGGAGAAGAAGCAAATAAAGAAAACAGAAACATGAATTCAGACACCTAAAGTGCTCTCATTCATGGCAGTCTTCATTAGGACAGTTGAAATTCCAAACTATTCAAGGGAATAGTCATGTGCATGGTCCTATGAATTATTCAAGTTCTAATAATTAGGAATATAGTAATTAGGAACTGGAGATAATTCAATTTTTTCTCACATTTAGACCAAAAGAGACCAAATATGTATAGAAAGAAAACCCACTGCTTTAAATTTTCAGTGAAAAGGAAATAAAAGCTCTATATAATGGCTTATTAATGGCACTCTACTCTCATGATCTTCTGCCCATCAGAGTTCCTGCTATTGTAGAATCTTTGTTGGCATGTCAAATGAAGACTTTTGTTTTTACACATAATGCTAGAAATTGAACCTACAGAATTTGCCCACTGAGCTATATCCCCAAACCTTTTTATTTTGAGCAGGGTCTTGCTAAGTTGCCTGACTCTTCCTAAATTTCTCCTGAAGTCTACAGTTAGAAAGAATTTTATAGTCAGCTACAGTGATACATGCTTGTAATCATAGGGACTTGGGAAGCTGAGCCAGGCAGATCTCAGATTCCAGGCCAACTTGGGCAACTTAATGAGATTCTGTTTCAGAATAAAATAAAAATTTATTTTTTTCTTTATTTTACTTCGGTTTGGGGGTAGTTCCAGTGGTAGAGTGCTTACCTAGTATGCACAAAGTTCTGGATTCAATCCCAAGTACAAAAGAAAGGGGAAGGAAAAAGAAGGGAAAGGAAAAGAAAAAAAAAAAAAGGAATCTTGTATACAGTGATCCCAGTGGAACTAGCTCTAAACGATGCTCTTGCAGAGAAAACAAGGCCTCTTAGGAAAAACAATTAAAAAAAAAAAAAAAAGACAAAACTCTAACCCTCATAATCAATATTAGAACTAGAATAATTTTTTTCTTCACCCCCACCATTCATCCTATGCTATGCCCTTTTAGAAGAACTGGCAGAGGCTATTACCATTCAGATACCAGACTAGAACAGATATTCTAGGGCTTGTTCATGCAATGAAAGTCTACATCTTTTTTTTTTGGGGGGGGGGGGGGGGGTTAGGGATTGAACCCAGGGCCTTGTGAATGTGAGGCAAGCACTCTACCAACTGAGCTATATCCCCAGCCGCAGTCTGTATCTTAAAACCCTATTTTTGTATCTGTAATAAAAATTTAAGATAATACATATCAAATCTTTGTCATAGAGCTCACAATGAATGCTCACTAAATTTGCAAGTGGTAGAAAGAAAGGATGAAAAGATGACTGAGTTCTCTTTATCTTGCATGAGTGACTGGGTGGTTATCAATGCTGTGAACCAAGAAGAAATACAGGTGAGGTGAAGCAATCTGTGGGTGAACTGGGGTAATGGGTGTGAGAATCCAGAAAGCAAACAGAACATACATAGAAATTTAAACAAGAGTTTCCTAAAACTAATATTTCATTTCTAGAGATAAGGGTCTTATATTAAAATGCAGCATTTTCTACAGATGATAATTATTTACTTCTGGCTGCGGGTATGATTTAAAATATCCTATAACTAGGCACAGTGGCACACACCTGTGACTTGGGAGGATGAGGATGAGGATGATGTTTGAGGCCAACCTTAGTAATTTAGTAAGGTCCTAAGTAACTTAGCAAGACCTGTCTCAAAAAAAAAAAAAAAAAAAAAGGGTTGAGGATGTGACTCAATGGTAAAGCACCTCTTGGGTTTAATCCCTAATACCCTCCCCCCAAAAATAATCCTATCAACATTTGCAAAAAGATGAATGTAGAGTCTGGAAAGTGATGGTAATAATTTCCTTGAGGGTCAAGGTTATTTCTGGCCTAACTTCGCATTACTGCACAGCATCCAGCAAAATAAAGGTGATCTCCAAGCTCTACTGGAGATCTCTGTGGTCTTCCAATAATACCTGTGTTATTGTCATATATAGTATCAGTAAAATATCTTGACTAGTAAAATAACTTATTTATTATAATTCTGGAGATTTTAAACCTAGAACCTCTTACAAACTAGGCAAGTGCTCTACCACTGAGTTACATATCTTACCCTAAATGGGATTTTTAGATATCACTTCCTGAAATCAAGATTCTCTTTACCAGTTGTCTCATTTCTGCCTTATCTGAACAGAGATAATATACTTTTGGGTTTATTGCACATGTTCACATGCCAAGAAAATAACATCTCACAGGAAGAGGACATGTCTTTTATGTGGTAATTATTATTGGAATATCTTGTCAGTAGTAATATCTTGCCAGCATCTCCCACCTCACAAATCAACATGCTGTTTTCTAAAATTTTTAACATAATATACAAAAAAATTACCCCTGGCCTTTTCTTAGGTTTAATTTTCCTCTGCTTTTCTTCCTAATGGGTGATATTAAACCAACATGTTTCCTCACATGGGGACTGGTTGAAATAGGCTATTTGGTTACCGAACTACCTCCTTATAGAGCACTCCCTGTTTCTATGACATTTCCTTTGCCTAGAAAACTTTTCTATGCACTCTTCATGTGGTTCTTGCTCTCATTTCATTCAAGTCTTTGCTAAAATGCCAACCCCTCTGAGACCTTTCTTATTTACTGTCCCACATAAAGTAACAATCCATCCCATCCATCACTCTCTATCCTTTCTTCCATTTATTTTTCATCATTTGAGATTATATTATATATTGTTTGCTTGTCAACTGTCTAACACATTTCAAAGTAGACTCTACAAGGGCTAGAACTTCATTTATTCAACACTGAATCTTGACCACACAGAACAGTGACTTAGGAGGCATTAAGTTAAAAATAGATGAATGAAATCAGTTTAAAAAATACACATCAAGCAATATAAGATTTATTTGTAATAATTCCTTAATCTTTTTAGTCCCAAAACTGTTTCTTGGGATTCATATTCTTTATTTATAATCTAAGCCTCTTGGAAGAGTGTGATTTAAAAATCCAACTAGTATTTGGAGGGGGGGTGGAAATAATTTCCTGGAAAAGACTCCTGTATCACAGTGTAAAAAGAGCCTCAAATATGGCTGCTGAGATGTTTCAAATATATAAGCAAAAATTATTTGAAAATACACTGCTTCCTCAAAAAATTAAACAGTTATATATATGATCAGTAAGTCTACTTGTGGATAAATACCCCAGAAAGTGAAAACAGAGACTCAAACAAATATTTATACACCCACATTCATAGTAACATTATTCATAATAGCAAAAAGTGGAAGCAACTCAATCAAGTATGCATAAATGGATGAGTGGATAAACAAAATGTATTTTATATATATAATGGAATATTATTCAGCCTTAAAAAGAAAGGAGATCTAGGGGTATCTAGATTAGTGGTAGAGCACTTGCATAGTATTCTTGAGGCCCTGGGTTTGCTCCCCAAGTATTAGAAAAAAAAAGAAAGGGAGGGAATGGGGGAGGGAAGGATAGACATTCTGACACATACTAAAACATGTCCTCATAAATCTTGAGGACATTATGTTAAATGAAATAAGGTAGTCACAAAAGAACAAATATTGTATGATCCCACTTGATATGATGTATATAAGGCAAATAGTCAAATTCATAGAAAAAGAAAGTAAAATGGTGATTGCCAGGGTTTAGGGAGTTGTGGAGTTTCATTTGGGGAAGATGAAAAAGTTCTGAAGACAGATGGTTGCACAACAGTGTGAATGTCACAGAACTATGAACCTAAAACTGGTAAAAATGGCAAATATCATGTTATGTATTTGGGGGCTTAAGGTATAGCTCAGTGGTACAGCAGTTGCCTAGCATGTTCAAAACCCCAGATGTGATCCCTACATAGCACCACAAAAAAGAAAAACAGATAGACATGTCATATATTTTGAGTCTACCTTTTAAAAAAAAAAAGAAAAAGAAAAAAACATTAAAACAGAAAAGCACTGACCTATCTTTTTTTTTCTTTTAAAGAATATTCTTCCCAATCAACAGTTCTTTCATCGACTATAATGGGATTATCTTATATCAAAACAGAAGTATTTAGTGTACAAAGGGCTTTTTCATGCATTAAGTCATTTTCTTCTCACACCAGGTCCTCCATGTAGACAGTACAGACATCACTCTCTATTCCTGGATCATTTTAAGGTGGAGGATAAAATGACTTAACTCAAATCAAAAACAGAAGAATGTCCAAGCCAAGACTGGATACCAGATCTACCAATCACTAATTTAGGGAGTATACCCTACACTGTAGCGCATGATAGAACATGTGGGGCATGTTGCATCAGAAAAGAGGAAACCTAACTTGCTACCCGCTTCCAGGTCTGGGGGCCACATGTGGCTAAGATAGCACCTGGCGATCAGCCACAATGTGTTGCTGTGGGTGTGACGAAAGATTGGACCACCTCTAGGATAGGCTCAGAACCCTTCCGCCCTTGTGAACAGCTCGTGCCTGTAGGATGGGTGTACACATGAACTGTCCCCACCCTGCTGATCTTCATCCTGATTGTCTCCTGTACATTATATTAGCTGTGTGTGTTTTCTCAATAAACTGAGATCCTGCTTTGACTGGTCTCCCTGCCGAGTCTGATTGTCCTCTGGAGAGGGAGGGTTGGGTGCGGGGGTCAGTTGGCCTTTTCCTTTCTTGGCTCGTCCTGGTCGGGGCATGCTCTCCCCATCTCTCCCGCAGGTCAGGAGGGAACAGGGGGGGCTAAAAACCCGGACATCTGGCGCCCGAACAGGGACATGAAGAAATTGGTTCACCAAAAGTCAAAGTATCGGCGAGCCAAGCCAAGCGAGTTCCAAGGTAAGGGTCTCCCTGAAATGATGGGGCAATCTCACACTAAGCATAACGACCCAGCTCTTAAAGTGCTGAGATCCATGCTCAAAAGCCGAGGTTTAGAGATCTTGGATGTCCAGGCTGAAAAGGTCTGGGAAACCTTGACACACGCTGTGCCCTGGTTGATGGCTGAGGGGGAGGAGGAGGGAGAGGTTTGCGAGAGGGAGCTAAGTCCCGGTAGTTATCTCTGCCGGCCCCAGCGTCCCAGCCCATCCCACTTCCCCCTCGGGCATTGGGTCACCAGGAACCATGCAGAACAATTGGTGAGGAAGAGGGAGATTAACCTGGAAGAGAACCCCCCTTAAGGCCTGTTACTCTCCTGGCCCCTCAAAAGGAACACAAAGACCTTTTAAGACACCTATTCCTCCTACCACTAATCCTTGGCCTGGCCCCCTGAATTCCACACCAAGTGCCCCTGTCCCGGAACACATGTCAGACAGTCGGGATGGGCCTCTGCCATATTGTCACCCCTCCCCCCCGTGGAAATTCTCCGCCCTCTTATTAAAAAAAAAAAAACTCAGAGGGCTACGGAGGATCTTGCCACCTTCACTGAGGGTGGAAAAGAGCCTCCAAAGGCTTCGCTTGCTGAGGATCTTACTACCGCCCTCGCCTCTTCCAGTGGCCCTGGGAAAGGGGTTTGTTATGGGTGTGGTTAGTAGGGCCACTTCAAGACAGAGTGTCCTACAGGCCGAATAAGACCAGGTGCCCCGCAGGGACGTCCCACAGGCCAGACTAAAGGTCAAAATCCGCCTAAGACGCTCTGGCCCCGGTGTAGAAAGGAATTTCATTGGCAAACGGATTGTAAGTCCAAATTTGATATTGAGGGGAAGCCTTTAAATTAATAATGGGGCGCCCTCCAGCCCTGTCACCCAAAGGAGGCGCCCTGCCTAGTGCCCACTGGACAGTCCCAATAATCCCGGGAATTAGGCCCAAAATGGATATCTTCATAGCAGGGGAAAAGTTCCGCTGCTTGATTGACACTGGAACAGATCGGACAGTATTAAGGAAAGAGGAGGTTCCCCCAAATGGAAGCTGATTCCCGGACCTCAGTTATTGGGGGTGGGAGGTGATACAAGGTCTGAAGAAACCAAGGATTAGCTTACTTGGAAGGATGTAGTCAGGGAGAGGTTCGCCCTCTGGTGGCATCTGGCCTAACAGCTAATCTGCTGGGACAGGATATTTTGGGGGAAGCTGAGGTGTGTATCACCACAGATAACAAAGGGATATATGACGATATACCAGAGGAAGAGGAGTACCAGCAACAGTTTGGCCTATCAGGTCCCCTTAGCAATTACCAGGGGGATCTATTTTTTGAGACACTGAGGCGGAACACTCCTGCACCCCGTCTGAGGCCTCACCCCCAATCCTAAAGGCCACTGTTCCTACCAAACCCACCATTCAATAGCTTCCGGGGCCCTCCAGTGTGGGTGGAACAGTGGCCACTTCCCTTAGATAAACTACAAAAGTTAAGAGATAATACCAGAACAACTGACCCTAGGGCATATTAGGGGCCCCTGAGCCCTTGGAATAGTTCTGTATTTGTTATATAAAAGGCCACAGGGAAATGGAGAATGTTACAGGACCTAAGAAAGATTAATAAGCGGATGATTCCCGTGGGTACTCCCTCGAGAGGGCTACCCTGGATCCCTTCCATCCCTCGGGATTTTACTCTCATTGTGATTGATATCAAGGATTGCTTCTTTTCTATTCCCCTTGATCCCCAGGACTGCGAGAAGTTTGCCTTCTCTGTTCCCTCTGTTAACTTCCAGGGGACAAACCAAAGATATGAGTGGGTGGTGTTACCCCAGTGCATAGCTAACAGTCCAGCTTTTTGTCACTGGCTGGGAGCTTTGACTGGTCTCCCTGATGCATCTGATTGTCCTCCACTGAGTTGCTTAGGTGTGGGAAGCCATTCTCGCATGTGATTTGAGTTACCTCCCTGGCTGGGTGACAGGCACTTAGACAACTGTGTCAGAACCTTCCCCACCCTGTCCCAGGTGTGAGGGCTTGTCCCTGTAGAGGTGTGCCTGGCCACTAACCCGAAGACCAATCACTGACCCTGACCTTGGAATGCTGCCCCACCTCGACCTTCACTGGATGGGATTTTTCCCTTGAATTTTTTGTTCCCCAATAAAAGCTCTCTCCCTGGCATGCCTTCTCTCTCTCTCTCCTCTTGTGTAAACCTCACCACCGCATTAGGTGGCTGGAGGCGGGAGCTAGGAGAAGCCGTCTCCGGAGCTGGGCATTAAAGGTAACAAGAGTATGTCTCTTTAATTTTAAAACTCACTAGTTAATTTCTATGCTTCAAACCTCTTTTATGAAGCTCGCGTGCTGGTCGCGCGGCAGACTTGGGGTCTTGTTAAGGTGTTGAGGCTGGCTTTGAACTTGTGATCCTCCAGCCTCAGCCTCCTGAGCTGCTGAGATTAGAGGCGGGCGTCACCATTCCCGGCACCATGTCTCTTGAATCTTCTTTAATTTTTCCCTCCTTTCTTCTTCTTCCGTGTGAAAAAAGTTGTCATTAAAGAAATCAGATTATCGGGTAGTTTCTCATAGTCTGGATTTTGCCAAATATTATCAGCTGGTAGTTATTAGACCTAAAGACTCAGGATAATTTTTATACTTATTTGTTTTGTCAAGACTGCCTCAGAGGTTGTAGTGTGTGCTTCCAATAGCAGGAAAAAAGTATCTACTTAATTCTCATTCTGTGATATTAACAGAAATCAATGATCAACACCAGAGTCACTAATTCATTAGAGGTTGCAAAATGGTGAACTACTAGTCCTTCTTTAGTCATTTGCTGGAATAGTTCTATAGAAACTCAAGAGCTTCATTTTTTCTGTGTGCAGTTTGTATAGATGGAGAATAAATGAAAATTGGTAAATAAAGAATCATTCCAAACAATCATTAGCAATTAGTTTCTTAGTATCCTTTAAATAGTGAGTTTAAAAAAATAATTTATGAATTCATGGGTTTAAATTTACATATTTGACATATTTTAACCCTATATAGTTATCCTTATCTCCAATTATCTCATCTTTTTAAATTTTTTTTACTTGTTGATAGACCTTTATTTTGTTCATTTATTTATATGCAGTGCTGAGAATTGAACCTAGTGCCTCACACATGCAAGGCAAGCGCTCTACCACTGAGCCACAAACCCAGCCCAAATTATCTCATCTTTGAACAGTATAAGTCTATTCAAATTGGCTCCTGGGACCTTATAATACAACCTTACTCACCTTTGATGAAGAATCATTACTTTTTGAGGTTATATCTTATTCTAGGCATATCTTGTTTTTTCTGTTTTTTTTTTTGCCTTAGACTTGGACCAGTCATTTCTTTAAAGAAGATCTAATTCCAGAAGCCCCAGTCTTGATGCGAGGGATGCTCATGACATTCTCAGCATACACAATTAAGAAAACTATATTCACACATATGTATTTACACATGTACATAGACATACATGTCATAAATTTATACTAATGCTTCCAATTCAAATTCTGGTTTATAGGATTTTTATTTACTCGTTGATCTTATATCTGTTTCTCCCTTCTCATATGGTAAAACCCACTATTCTCAATGCTGCCCATAAATTGCTCATTTACT
Source organism: Marmota flaviventris (assembly GCF_047511675.1). NCBI lineage: Eukaryota > Metazoa > Chordata > Mammalia > Rodentia > Sciuridae > Marmota > Marmota flaviventris. The sequence continues at coordinate 12,439,512 of NC_092499.1, read as the reverse complement.
TTATTCCACAATATTCAAACAACAGCCTAAGTATAAAAGCATCAACACTACCATCAACAATGTGATAAATTAAAATTCTTGTTGAGTAATTACCCTTGGGATATGACCAACTTGGAATATTTTACAAATTACTGCGAATGTAAGTCACCTGGACTAGTTAACTCTGATTATATATATATAACTAAATAGATCACTTTATGATTTACTACCTTTGACTTTAGTTATTGTATTTTCAATTTAACTTTATTACATTAGTTATATAAATATTTAAGTGGGTTTCAAGTTAAAATAAAAAATTTTAAAAAGGACTACTTGCTATCCCTGTCTACACTAGTCTCTCCTGGCCCCATAGATAATTTTTCTATATTTTCATCACATACTCCAAATTCTCTTTTGGGGTTACTATCCATTGGTTTCCTACTGTGAGCAATACTGAAATTAGTAACTTCTTCCTCCTGTCTCTCCCCAGTATCTAAAGTAACAGTTTTTTTGGGAGGCGGGGTGGTACAGGGATTAAACTCAGGGGCACTTGACCACTGAGTCACATCCCAAGCCTTAGTTTGTATTTTTTTAGAGATAGGGTTTCACTGAGTTGCTTAGCACCTCACTTTTGCTGAGGATGGCTTTGAACCCATGATCCTCCTGCCTCAGCCTCCTGAGCTATGGGGATTACAGGCACCTGGCTAAAGTAATATGTTTTTATTTAATTAATGCTTATAGGTAATTAGTGAGCTTACCGTACATTTTTCATGTTCTCTCCTGTTTTGATAAACTAATTTATAAAACTATACAGTGATTATACACTTCAGTCTCAATCTTAGTTCTATCAGCAAAATATGTATTTCACGCTTATTACCAGTTTAAAGTACTAAAGACCATTATAAAGAATATAGCTCTCTGCTTCCTGATTGTCATATCCTGAGAGCTACTTTCCTCCTCCACATCTTTCCGACATGATGTTCTGCTTTACCTTGGGCCCAGAGGAATGGAACCAGTCCCCTATGGACTGAGAACCTCTGAAACCAGAAGTTTTATAGTTATTCTGGGCAGCAGGAAGAAGGAAAAGGTGGAGGTACATCTGCATCTTTACTACCTCTATAAAAAAAGGACTTAACATCACTTCCACTCAGATTTGACTATGAGAACCAGCCATCCAGGACAAGGTCAGGAAATGTCATCCCTAATTGAGCAACTACTCCCAAGTGATAGCTCCACTGTGAAAGAGGGAACACACATTATGGCTGACAGCCAGCTATCTTCCAAAACAATGACTTTTTATCAAAAATTTCCAATGATTCCAAATTGAAATCGGTTGCTTCATCCTCACTCCTGAAAGCAATCTATTATTGTTATTATGAGTATCACCTATCTGGAGTATGGTATGAGATGTGGAGTAAAGGTCAAACGCATGCAGGTACATTTTACATGAATTGTGGCTCCACAAGTTATGGGCCCTTGAGTGAGTTCTTCTGCCTCTCAAAACCTCTGGATTGTTGTTGCTGTATCTGTATTATGAAGATAAGGTTAATACATACATCCTAGGATTATTGTAAAAATTAAATAAAATCAGGCATTTAAAATATCAGCCGAGTGCAGTAGTGCACGCCTGTAATCCCAGCGGCTCGGGAGGCTAGGCAGGAGGATCATGAGTTCAAAGCCAGCAAAAATGAGGTATTAAGCAACTCAATGAGACCTTGTCTCTAAATAAAATACAAAAAAAAAAAAAAATAGGGCTGGGGATGTCACTCAGTGGTCAAGTGCCTCTGAGTTCAATCCCGGGTACTCTAAATAAATAAACAAATAATAAAATATCAGAATGTTTGACATATAGTAAAGGATTATTAGACAGTGACTAGCTGCTAATATTTTCCCCTCAACAAACTATAAGCTGGACACCCCCGTGTACCGCGTCACTGCGCAGGTGATTAGCGAGTTTAGAACAGTCAGAAGATATCTTGTTAGGAATGTCCAGCAAAATTGGGGTGCACTGAAACCTAGAGGAAGAATTTCAACACCCGAGGATCAGTTCCTGTGGCTCAATCACGAGTGAACCGTGCGCCTGGAGATTCAGGCCGATTGATCAGCGGCCCACCCAGCAGCTGGAGCCTGCGCTCCGAGCCTGCACGCCGATGTGCCAGCAACTCAGAGAAATGGTGCTACGGATTCTGTGAGGTCCTGCCAACTGTGTCCTCACAGTGCTCCAGGCTGAGTTCTGTGTTTGTGACGGGGGACAGAAACAGTCCAGATCTGCCCTTCACACTGGACACCCCATGGAGGAAGCCAGCGGCCACCATATTGGGGAGCTGACGTCACCATCGCAGCAAGTTCAGCCATAGAACAGGTGTGTGACATTTAGCCCTTCTCCCATACAGCGGGGAAATCGCATAAAATCTCTCCCCGGCTTTCAGGGGGTGTGATTATCAGAGTGAGCATGAATAGAAGCGAGGGGAAAGGTAAAGGCACCTGACCTTCAACTCCCCCCTCCCACCAGCAGCAAAAACGAAACCTGTCTCGCCAGCACTCGGAGGAGTGGCTATTGGAAGGAATCAAAAGAATAGGGGGCCGGTTCCCAATACCAGCACTCCACATCCAGGAAACTGCAGGCCCAGAGTGTAGCTTGAACTGTGGAGAGGTACCACACTGGGGAAGGCCTAGCTGGCGGGAGAAGAGAGGAAACTAGAGGCCAGGAACAACCCTAAGTGAACTGGATTGGAGAGACACCAGGTGGGGGAGGAGGGAGTGGCCTCATAGGGATTGTTTCCTACAGCCTGAGGGCAAAATCTTGGTCAGGAAAGCACAGCTCCACCTACTGGAAGCGAAGAAAATAGAAGCCTAACAGTGCATTTTTTTAATTGTAATTTTTATTTTACTTCATTTTATTATTATTTTTTATCATTTCTTCTTTTTCTTTTCTATTTTTTTCCTCTTTCTTTCTTCTCTCCCTCTCTCTTTCTTGGTTTGCTTCCTTACCTTTTCCCTATCTTTCCTCCCAAGCATGATCACTCCGATTACGTGTAATTTACTAAATGCAAATAGATGAATATTACGAGTCGGTCTATAGTCCGCCTAAGCCCTTAACTACCCCCAAGTACTCCTGTCTATTTTCTTGTTAATATCCGCCTGCATTTGAGCAACCCCCAAAGAAGCTAAGATATACTAACCTCCATACCATCATATCTCCCGACCTTAACATAAAATCCTAAGTTCAAACCTCAATTCTCTATATGCCATCAAAATCTGTAGGCCTTTAATGAAACTAATGAATTTACCTTAAATCACAATTAAATCCAACATCTGTAAACATTCTCTCCCAACACAAAGGAGAGATCTTGGAGCTATACAAATCGAAAACAAATTTACAGGAGAAAACAGAAACACAGAAGTCAAACAGAGTTGGAAAGTAACGTGACCACCATGAAAAAACAAGGGAAAAAAGGATTACAAACAATGCAGGATAACTCAAATTTACAGGAGAACCTAGAGATATCAGAAAAATGGACAGATAAAGAACTCAAGGCATACCTGACTCAGATGGAATGGAATATTAAAGAAGTCATTAGACAGCAAGTCCAAACAATGAAAGAATACTTTGAAAATGAATTACATAAACAGATACAAGAAGCAAAAAATCAACTCTACCAGGAGATAGAGATTTAAAAAAAAAAATCAAACAGTAATCCTAGAAATGCAGGAAACCATAAACCAAATCAAAAACTCAAATGAGAATATTACAAGTAGACTAGATCAAGTAGAAGTCAGAACATCAGATAATGAAGACAAAGTATATCAACTCGAAAAAAGTATAGTCAACACAGAAAGGCTGGTAAGAAATCATGAGCAAAACATCCAAGAGATATGGGATGTTATAAAAAAACAAACTTAAGAGTTATTGGGATAGAGGAAGGTATAGAGGTCCAAACCAATGGAATGAACAATCTGTTGAAAGAAATAATTTTAGAAAACTTTCCAGACATGAAAGATGGAACGGATTGCCAAACCCTGGAAGCCTACAGGACCCCAAACATACAAAACCGTAACAGACCAACTCCAAGACACATTATTATGAAGATACCCAACATACAGAACAAGGAGAGAATATTAAAAGCTACAAGAGAAAGGAGGCAGATTACATTCAAGGGTAAACCAATTAGGTTAACGGCTGATTTTTCATCACAGACGTTGAAAGCGAGACGATCCTGGAACAACATATTTCAAACACTGAAAGATGATGGATTCCAACCAAGAATATTGTATCCAGCAAAATTAAGCTTCAGGTTTGACAATGAAATTAAAATATTTCACGAGAAACTATAGTTAAAAGAATTCGCAGCCAGAAAACCAGCACTGCAAAGCATTTTGAGCAAAACACTACAAGAGGAGGAAATGAAAAACAGCATCCAAAACCAACAGTGGGAGGTAACTCAGTAAAGGGGGGGAAATAATCAAAGAGGAAAAACAAGCCAAATTAAAACAAACAAACAAACAAACATGACTGGAAGTACAAACAAAAAATATCAATAGTAACCCCAAACGTTAATGGCTTAAACTCACCAATTGAGCGACATAGGCTAGTAACCTGGATTAGAAAAACAGATCCAACAATATGCTGCCTTCAGGAGACTCATATGATAGGAAAAGACATACACAGGCTGAAGGTGAAAGGTTGGGAAAAATCATACCACTCACATGGTCCTCGGAAGCAAGCAGGAGTGGGCATACTCATATCAAATAAAATCAACTTCAAACCTAAGTTAATCAAAAGGGATAAAGAAGGACACTATATACTGTTAAAAGAAACCATTCACCAACAAGACATAACAATTATCAATATGTATGCACCAAATAATGGTGCTGCAACGTTCATAAAATAAACTCTCCTCAAGTTCAAGAATCAAATAGACCACAACACAATAATTATGGGTGACTTCAACACACCTCTCTCACCATTGGACAGATCCTCCAAACAAAAGTTGAATAAAAAAACTATGGAAATCAATAACATAATCAATAACCTAGACTTAACGGACATATATAGAATATATCAACCATCATCAAGTGGATATACATTTTTCTCAGCAGCACATGGATCCTTCTCAAAGATAGACCATATATTATGCCATAGGGCAACCCTTAGTAAATATAAAGGTGTGGAGATAATACCATGCATCTTATCTGATCATAATGGAATGAAACTGGAAATCAATGATAAAAGGAAGGAAAAATCCTGCATCACCTGGAAAATGAACAATATGTTACTGAATGATCAATGGGTTACAGAAGACATAAAGGAGTAAATCAAAAAATTCTTAGAGATAAATGAAAATACAGACACAACATATCGGAATCTATGGGACACAATGAAAGCAGTTTTAAGAGGGAAATTCATTGCCTGGAGTTCACTCCTCAAAAAAAGAAAAAAACAACAAAAAAATGAGCTCACACTTCATCTCAAAACCCTAGAAAAGGAAGAGCAAAACAACAGCAAATGTAGCAGAAGGCAAGAAATAATTAAAATCAGAGTGGAAATCAACGAAATTGAAACAAAAGAAACTATTGAAAAAATTGACAAAACTAAAAGTTGGTTCTTTGAAAAAATAAATAAGATCGACAGACCCTTAGCCATGCTAACGAAGAGAAGAAGAGAGAGAACTCAAATTACTAACATACGGGATGAAAAAGGCAATATCACAACAGACACTACAGAAATACAGAAGATAATTAGATATTATTCTGAAACCCTATATTCCAATAAAATAGAAGATAGTGAAGACATCGATAAATTTCTTAAGTCATATGATTTGCCCAGATTGAGTCAGGAGGATACACACAATTTAAACAGACCAATAACAATGGAGGAAATAGAAGAAGCCATCAAAAGACTATCAACCAAGAAAAGCCCAGCGGAGTTTTACAAAACCTTTAAAGAATTAATACCAATACTTTTCAAGTTATTTCTGGAAACAGAAAAAGAGGGAGCTCTTCCAAATTCATTCTATGAGGCCAACATCACCCTGATCCCGAAACCAGACAAAGACACTTCAAAGAAAGAAAACTACAGACCAATATCTCTAATGAACCTAGATGCAAAAATCCTCAAAAAAATTCTGGCGAATCGGATACAAAAACATATCAAAAAAATTGTGCACCATGATCAAGTAGGATTCATCCCTGGGATGCAAGGCTGGTTTAATATACGGAAATCAATAAATGTTATTCACCACATTAATAGACTTAAAGATAAGAACCATATGATCATTTCAATAGACACAGAAAAAGCATTCAACAAAGTACAGCATCCCTTTATGTTCAAAACACTAGAAAAACTAGGGATAACAGGAACTTCCTCAACATTGTAAAAGCTATCTATGCTAAGCCTCAGGCTAGCATAATTCTAAATGGAGAAAAATTGAAGGCATTCCCTCTAAAATCTGGAACAAGACAGGGATGCCCTCTCTCACTACTTTTATTCAATATAGTTCTCGAAATACTGGCCAGAGCAATTAGACAGATGAAAGAAATTAAAGGCACAAAGATAGGAAAAGAAGAACTTAAATTATCACTATTTGCAGATGACATGATCTTATACCTAGCAGACCCAAAAGGGTCTACAAAGAAACTACTAGAGCTAATAAATGAATTCAGCAAAGTGGCAGGATATAAAATCAACATGCATAAATCAAAGGCATTCCTGTATATCAGCGACAAATCTTCTGAAATGGAAATGTGGAAAACCACCCCATTCACAATATCCTCAAAAAAAATAAAATACTTGGGAATTAACCTAACAAAAGAGGTGAAAGATTTATACAATGAAAACTACAGAACCCTAAAGACAGAAACAGAAGGAAGATCTTAGAAGATGGAAAAATATTCCCTGTTCATGGATAGGCAGAACTAACATCATCAAAATGGCAACATTACCAAAAGTTCTTTATAGGTTTAATGAAACGCCAATCAAAATCCCAATGGTATTTCTTGTAGAAATAGATAAAGCAATCATGAAATTCATATGGAAAAATAAAAGACCCAGAATAGCAAAAGCAATTCTAAGCAGGAAGAGTGAATCAGGCGGTATAGCGATACCAGACTCCAAACTATACTACAGAGCAATAGTAACAAAAACAGCATGGTACTGGTACCAAAACAGGCAGGTGGACCAATGGTACAGAATAAGGGACACAGCGACCAATCCACAAAATTACAATTATCTTATATTTGACAAAGGGGCTAAAAGCATGTAATGGAGATAGGATAGCATCTTCAACAAATGGTGCTGGGAAAACTGGAAATCCATATGCAACAAAATGAATCTGAATCCCTTTCTCTCGCCATGCACCAAAGTTAACTCAAAATGGATCAAGGAGCTTGATATCAAATCAGAGACACGGCGTCTGATAGAAGAAAAAGTTGGCTCCAATCTACATATTGTGGGGTCGGGCTCCAAATTCCTCAATAGGGCACCCATAGCACAAGAGTTAAAAACAAGATCAACAAATGGGACTTACTCAAACTAAAAAGTTTTTTTCTCAGCAAGAGAAACAATAAGAGAGGTAAATAGGGAGCCTACATCCTGGGAACAAATTTTTACTCCTCACACTTCAGATAGAGCCCTAATATCCAGAGTATACAAAGAACTCAAAAAATTAAACAATAAGATAACAATCCAATCAACAAATGGGCCAAGGATCTGAACAGACACTTCTCAGAGGAGGACATACAATCAATCAACAAGTACATGAAAAAATGCTCACCATCTCTAGCAGTCAGAGAAATGCAAATCAAAACCACCCTAAGATACCATCTCACTCCAGTAAGATTGGCAGCCATTATGAAGTCAAACAACAACAAGTGTTGGTGAGGATGTGGGGAAAAGGGTACACTTGTACATTGCTGGTGGGACTGCAAATTGGTGCGGCCAATTTGGAAAGCAGTATGGAGATTCCTGGGAAAGCTGGGAATGGAACCACCATTTGACCCAGCTATTCCCCTTCTCGGACTATTCCCTAAAGACCTTAAAAGAGTGTACTATAGGGATACTGCTACATTGATGTTCATAGCAGCACAATTCTCAATAGCTAGACTGTGGAACCAACCTAGATGCCCTTCAATATATGAATGGATTTTAAAAATGTGGTATTTATACACAATGGAGTATTACTCAGTACTAAAAAAACGACAAAATCATGGCATTTGCAGGGAAAAGGATGGCATTAGAGCAGATTATGCTAAGTGAAGCTAGCCAATCCCTAAAAAACAAATGCCAAATGTCTTCTTTGACATAAGGAGAGCAACTAAGAACAGAGTTGGGAGGAAGAGCATGAGAAAAAGATTAACATTAAACAGGGACGAGAGGTGGGAGGGAAAGGGAGAGAGAAGGGAAATTGCATGGAAATGGAAGGAGACCCTCATTGTTATACAAAATTACATATAAGAGGAAGTGAGGGGAAAGGGAAAAAAAACAAGGGAGAGAAATGAATTACAGTAGATGGGGTAGAGAGAGAAGAGGGGATGGGAGGGGAGGGGGGATAGTAGAGGATAGGAAGGACAGCAGAATACAACAGACACAAGTATGGTAGTATGTAAAAACGTGGATGTGTAACCGATGTGATTCTGCAATCTGTATATGGGGTAAAAATGGGAGTTCATAACCCACTTGAATCAAATGTATGAAATATGATATGTCAAGAGCTTTGTAATGTTTTAAACAACCAACAATAAAAAACAAACAAACTATAGGCTTATTAAAAGTAGAAGAACCTTTACAGATTTCCATCACTCGATACAGTGCTTGTCACTGACACATGAAAAGGGCCAAATAATGTTGAAGGAATTTATATACGAGCTGATGTGGTCTTTGCAAAAGAAGTGTAAAAAGGATCAAAACAAATTCATTTTATCGAAACAGCTAGAAACCGTCTATTTTAATTGGTCTCTCACTTACCTATAACGCTGAAAAGCACAAGGAAAGATGATCTTATTCATGCCTCTGTCATAAATCAACTTGATGCCTAATCCATGCTTCTCTGGAAAATGAAGTTCTCTAAGATCCCTCGGTTGCCCATTCCCATTCCTCATCACTCAATGCTGAGAAATTCTTCCCTAAATAAGGGACATGTTTCCCCTATAGCAGTGAAGGAGAAAATCCTTTTGAGTGATTGCAGAAATTAAACAAGGCTTCGGCTTTTCCTGTTTAGATAAAACCCTTTAATCTTTCTTTATATGATAAATATTTTTTAATTTAAATGTTTTTGTCCTTGTTACTAGAATTCAATTTTCTTTTCAGAAATGATATCCCAAACTGAATACATACTTAAATAAATGTATAATATTCTCCTTATAAAAAAAGAATATTAAGAAGTAGAAACCTTTGGAGCCAGACATGTTCTAAGATTCACTTTTTTTTTCTTTATCAAATTAAAGTAGCTATTGAAAGCATTCCAACAAAGAAAAGCCCAAGACAGGATAGATTCTCAGCTGAGTTCTACCAGAACTTTGTGGGAGTTTTTCTAATATAACCTATTATTTGAAACAGCTGTCCCAATGATATCTTTTTCCCCTATTAAAATGCACTTTTAAAAGAAGATTAAAGTACATCACACTAATACTAATCTATGCAACAGTCTTTTAGGTGTAACTAAGAATTTTCAAGCTAAAAAAAAAAATGAGGGAAAGAACACTGAGACATGAGATGAACATGGTTTAGAATTTTGGCTCTAGTGAGGAGTTAATTTAATTTTGGGAGTAGGAGGTATGTTTGATTGACTTTTCTAAAATAAAATTATATATTGTTAGTGTTCTCTTAGTATTTCTAGTTATAATTTTTTAAAAAAATGTTTTGTGGTGTTGTTGATGGAAAGTAAAGCCTCACCACATGCTAAACAAGCATTCTAACCCAATTATGGAAAAAAATATCTGCTATAAACATAATAAGCATGGTCTAAAGTTCATTCTCTCGGCCTTTTAAAATTATTTGAAAAAGAAAATCTTCAAAGAGTTATAACCTAGGAATAGTCACTAAGGAAGTCTTATAGATAATATTTCTTAAAGAGGGTAAGAAAACCCAAATCAATAAAAGAATCATTAAAAGAGATATTCAATTATTAGAGTTCTAAAATGATGTTTTTAAAGTAATTATCAGCAGTAGTGTATATTAATTGTACCAAATAATGAGTTTCACTGTGAGATTTCCATATATGCATATAACATGCTTTGATCACATCTTCCCTATTATCTCCTGTAACCCCTTCACCCTAACCCTGGTCTTCTTCCTCTTTCCTGATAGTTCCCCTATTACTTTCACATTGTCATCCCCTCTTCCCAGATTCCACATGAGAAAACATCAACACTTGTCTTTCTGAGTCTGACTGACTTCCTTGAATATGATGGTCTCTAGTTCCATCCTGGAGATGACATAATTTTCTGCAAATGACATAATCTTTCTTTTTGGGTGAATACTATTATTCCATTGTGTATCACATTTTCTATATCCATTCATCCCCCAATGAGCACCTAGGTTGATTCCATAACTTACAGTGTTGCGATAAACATGGATACGCAGGTTATCTCTTTTATATGCCCACTTTGATTCCTTCAGGTAAATAACCAGGAGTGGTATATGTATTTTCTCATTCATGAAAATTAAATCTATATTAAATACTAAACTTGAAAACTACTGTGTAATCAGATGTATATTAAGATTTACTTTAATTAGTAGGTCAATATTTATGGTTACCCTTAAGGAAATGTTTTGCCTTCTATTAACAGAGTTTGAAAAGTTGGGATTTGTTCTGAGTCTTAAGAAAATTTAAAGGTTACAGGAACATATCACAATATACAAAGAGCATATCTGCTAAATGTTCTCTTCTCCATCTACCCCAAAATCTTAATTTTTTCCTAACCTCATTTAGAAGAATAATACATTTGTTGTTTAAAGTTTTAAAAATTACTCATAAGAATATAGAGAAAGGTAATTCCCTAAAATCTACTCTCCCCACAAAGATAACTTGAACAATCTAATTTCAATTTTTCTAGGGTTTTAACATAACTTTAAACAGAATATAACAAGAGTTTTGTGAAAAGTTACTTTCATAGCATATCAGCATTGTAGGAACACTGCCACATAAAAAATTTTACTTTGTCTTTAAAAATCCTAAGGCATGAACCTGTAATCCCAACACTCAGGAGGCTGAGGTAGAAGAATCACCTGAGCTCAGTAATTCAAGACCAGCCTGGGCAATATGGTGAGCCCCTCTTTCAAAACTATGGGCTGGAATTGTGGCTCAGTGGTACATTGCTTGCCTAGCACGAGTGAGGCACTGATTTTGAGTCTCAGCACCACATATAAATAAACAAAGCCCACTGACAATTAAAACAATATTTAAAAAAATAGATGTCAACATAGAACTGCATTATGTATATACGCCATAATTTACACAACCAAATCTATAGAGGTTCACATCCAAGTTTTCAATATTATAAACAGTGTTACAATGCTGTTACATTTTTACCCATTCAATCTCATTAGAATAAATTTCAAAAAGTATGATTATTAGATTAAAAGATATATATTTCTAGTTCTGAGATGTGCTGTCAGAAAAGGTGCAATTTATACTTATGGCACCTTTCATGATTATGTACAAAACGCTGGGCGTTACTAACTTCTGCAATCTGATAGATGAGAAATGATGCCATTGTTATTTTAATTATTAATTATTAGGGAAACTGAATTTCAATATATTTATTAGTCCCTTTTCTAATATTTATTTTTTAGGTGTAGATGAACACAACACAATGCCTTTATTTATTTATTTTTAATGTGGTGCTGAGGATCGAACCCGGGTCCCACCCATTCTAGGCGAGTGCTCTACCACTGAGCCACAATCCCAGCCCCAGTCCCTTTATTGCTTTATAATTTTTGCCCATTTTTTTCCTATTCGGCTGTTCTTTTAATTGATTTGCAACACTTTCTACATTAATGTGAAAATATAAAGAGACTACTCAAATTAACTTGTTAAAACTTCATGGCTTTTGTCATAAATGTTTAGGTTTCTTTCTTTTTTTTTTTTTTTTTTTGGTGGTGCTAGGGTTTGAACCCAGGGCCTTGTGTATGCAAGGCAAGTACTCTACCAACTGAGCTATATTCCCAGCCCAGATTTTTTTTTTTTTTTAGCATAGTCAATATTGTCAGTCTTCTCCTTTTCAACTTCTGGCTTTCACATTTCTTGCTGTAAATGTTTTTGTCAGAAAACAAATTTATATGTAAGGAATTACGATAATATTTGATAAAATTCTTTCAATTTGTGTTATAATCTCTAAATTAGACTACGAGGGTAAACACTTTAATCAGGACAGAAAGCTCAAATTAGAGTTTATAGTACAATTATTATTGCTTAGGTAATTCAGTGTACCATTTCAAATATTTTTATTAAATCCTAAATATGACTATAACTCAATTACCTGTTTCTGGGAAATGAGATGCATAGATTTCCTAAATACCTGAAGGATGCTTTGAGTAGCCACAGAAATGCACAGTGTTCAGCCTGTCCTCCACTTCAACTTCCTGAGTCCTCTGAGCCCTTTGTCCTGTTATTTGTACAACAGGTATTTCTCTTCAGTCATCAATAGGCCTGACCTCTAGAGTACTACCTAAACCATTTCTAAACTGCCTTTCCTAAGCTTTTGTTAATGCCTTTCTGTTTTCGACTACAAACTAGAAAACACATAAGGACTGACAAGGGTCAGATGAAAAAACATTATGCCAAAATAAGGAAATCTCTATCCTCAAGTAGTGGTAAAGTAAAAGCTTTGTCATAACTATACCTCAGAAATTCAAGTATACTTATTTCTTTATTTTATTACTATTATTTTTTTTGGTACCAGAGATTGAACCAGGGGCATTTAAACCACTGAGGCACATCCCCTGCCCTTATTATTGTAAGACAGGGCTTTGCTCAATTGCTGAAGCTGGCCTCAAATTTGCAATCTTCCTGTCTCAGCCTCCCTAGTTGCTGGGATTATAGGCGTGTGCCACTGCGCATGGCAGGATTCATGTTATTTTAACCTGATAGTTTTAAAAGTTTACTTACTCATAACTTTGCAGATGTTCATGTAAGCTGAGGTTGCCAGAAGCTTAGCAGATAAGTGAATGGTATTAAAGGTTGTAGAGCCTCAACTACTAAAAGATGGACAACACTGCAGATGAGAGCTTGCCTATGCCACAAACTCTTAAATGCTAATGAGGTTTTCAAATAATAATAAATTTTAAACACAAATGACAAACAGAAAAAGTACACTGAAATAATCTCTCAAATAACAGCCTTGTATTTTTCACATTTTTAAAAATATGTCAAATTTTAACTCAAGTATTAGCCAAAAATGTTTTATTTGACTCCATTCTTAATGTAAACACAAATAGTTTAACAGTTAAGCAATTTCAAGGTAAAATTAAAAGACTATTAAATTTCCATGGAAAAATGACATTTTTAAAAAATATTTTTAGTTGTAGATGGACACAATATCTTTATTTTTATTTTTATGTGGTATGCTGAGGATGGAACCCAATGCCTCACATGTGCAAAACAGGAGCTCTACCACTGAGCTACACCCCCAGTCCCAAAATGTCATTCTTAATATAGTCAACTATTAACTCTCCCGGGAAAAAAAAACTGAAGCAACATGAACAATTCCCTGAACTGCAAATACACATAAAATTTGGAATACACATTTTTTTTTCTAATAGATATGCTTCAAAAATTCTGTTATGTTTATCCATTACCTTCTAAACTCACCTTATCACTTTCCTGTTATCTTGCTCCACTTGAAACAATCTTCTCCCTGCTGTTCTTTTTTAAAACATGCCATGCATTTTCTCACCTCAGAGCTTTAGTAATTGCTACCCTTCCAACTGGAAAAGCCTTCGACCAAATAGCCAAACAGCTCATTCCTCTCCTCCTTCATGCCCAGTCACCGTTATCAGCAGTATTCCATGACAGAACCATTAAAAAAAAAAAAAAAACCACAAGCCCTTAGCTCAGTGGTAGAGCACCTAACAAGTGTGAGGCCCTGAGTTCCATCACCAGCTGGCAAAGATGCACTTTACACTGTCCTGCACCAGGAATATCTGACACATCTGTTTATTTTTGCAATGTATATACTTAAAACTTGCACAATCCCTTCTGTGTGTTTGATTTGATAAATTAACCACTCAACTTCCAAGGAGTGGCATCTTTGTTGATTTTTTTTAAAAAAAAATTTATTTTAGTTGTAGATGAACACAATACCTTTATTTTATTTATTTTTATATGGTGCTAAGGATCAAACCCCAGTGTCTTCCACATGTGAGGAAAGTACTGTACCACTGAGCCACAACCCTGGCCCCTCTTTGTCGATTTATTTTTTTTACCTTTATTTATTTTATGTGGTGCTGAGGATCGAACCCAGGGCCTTGGGCGCGCTAGGCGAGCACTCTACCGCTAAGCTACAACCCCAGCCCCCTCTTTGTTGATTCTTAAGGAACCAAATGTCATTCTCTTGTGCTAATGTAAGATGTGACTCTCAGAGTATAGTTCTCCATGTATTCCTGATTACATTTTTCTCTTAAGAGAAATATGGATTTAATCAGTTGGTAACAAACCTCTGAAAACCTAAGACAAACAAGCTGTTTTTAATTTTTTTTTTCTAGCGAACATGACCTCAGTTATTCTCAACTTCTAAGTTTACTTAATCATCTTTAAAATCACAGAAAAAGACTGTTTTCACAATTCAGTACTTTTTATTATGTTCATGGAGGCTCATAACCAATTTTAGAACACTTATCACCTCCAAAAAGGTCCATAACCATTAGCAGTTACTCCCAACTTCCCCTTAATTCCCTAACTGTAGAAAAACTACTAATCAAATTTCTACCTCTATATATTTTGAACACTGGCATAAATGGAATTATATTACACATGGTCTTTTGTGACTACCTTCTTTCATTTAAATATAATGTTTAAGGTTCATCCAAAATGGAACATGTACAAGCATTTCATTTCTATTTTATCTGTTGTATAATATTCCAGTGTATGGATATACTACATTTATTTTTATTCATTCATCCATGCATTGATAGATTATATTTGAATTGTTTCCACTTTTGTCATTATGAATAATGCTGTTATAAACATTTTTGTACAAACTGGACATGTTTCATGTCTTTTGAGTATATAACTAGGAGTGAAACTAACATGTATCTTTGATTATTTTCTTTTTTTGACCATTCTGACCATTCAATCATTTATTCCATCATTCTTACTATTCATATGGAGACTGAAGAAGAAATTTTAGCCACTTTCACAGTGTTATACAGATCCAAAATTTTAGGTGTGGGATAAAATGACTGAGTAAAATTCCTGAGTCAACCCATAGCCCTGTTATTCAGTGTGATGTCACCATGTACCCACAGAACTCTGGATACATATGAAAGATTAACTGAAGGACATTTGATGTGGTTCCTACTGCCCAGCAGCTGAATATCTCTCAGGACTTGACTGAATAACCTGTATTTTATGTAAAAGATGCCCCAGCACTATTGAAATGGTGGGACTATTTTCTCTAACACACATATCTGGGAACAAAATGAAAACATGTGGCATTTCTTAATACAAATAATTGAGAAGGAGGCCCTACAAGCTGTCTATGTACTTTCCTGGAAGAGATTATGAATGTAAAAACATCAAAAAAGGAATTGCTGGAGAAAATAGAAGGTGGAAAAAAAAAATAACATCCAAAACTATAATATTACTAATATCCAATAATTAAAGTTTGACAAATGAGGCCAATCTTATATAAGGATTTTTTTTTTTAATCTAAGCTAGGAAATCTTCAGTATACTAATTAAATCTCTCAAGCCAAGATTAGATAGTGACAAATAATAAACCAATAACTAACACTCCTATAGTGCTTCATATGGGTCGCGCACATACCTGCATGCACGCTCCAATAACAGTAGCAGCAAAGTACCATCCAATCTCCTTTTACTCATGATTTAAACTGAGGAAGAAGTAATTACATAAGAATGACATGTTCACCCAGCTAGAAAGTGGTGGGACATGAGTTGAACAAAGGCCATGTGGGTGCAGGATACATACTATGAAATCCCTCACAAATCTGCACGTCCATTAAAAAAAAAACTGTGAAAATGGGTATGTTGGGGTTATTTTGCTGAAAGATTTCTATTTTCACTGTCCAACTTTCATATCGACAGTCTTTGATGAACAATTTCTATGTAAGTAGCACTATTTCAGATACTGCAGTTTCAAAGCCAAATCTACCCTTAAGAAATCAGACAAAGCTTGGTAGGAATTCAGCAATATAATTTATGTACAGAGGTGTACTGGTGAATATGTTGATAATTAAGCAGAAATCCTTTCTACCTCCTACCTGTCCCCACAAAATGGAATGAGAATGTGGAAGTATCTGAAGCTATTTCCTAGAAGATTCCTGTTTACAATGGTCCAAAATTGACATCAACAGGCTTGGTAAACAATTTTAATCTAACCATCATGCCTGGCATACTGAAGATCCAAAGACAAATACGACGGCACCCTTAGGAAATCTGTAGTTCCAGGTACTTGGGAGTCTGAGACTAGAAGGTCACAATATTGAGGTCCACATGGAAAACTCAGTGAGACTATATCATATGTGGGAAGCTGAGCCAGGAGCCAGCTTCTTGGGAATCACTGCCTTTTTGTTTATTTTCTGTTCTTTCTTTTCCTTTCTCCACCATAAACTACACAAGGGTGGATTTGGGTTTTTTTTTTTTTTTTTTTTTTCACTGTTTTATCTCCAGAGCCAGAACTTTGTATGGTGCATATAGTAAGTGCACAATATACTTTGCTGGATGCATGACTAGATTAGTAAAATTTTTTTCCTTTCTCTGAACACACTAATTAGCAGAGATAAAGGGATATTTCATATTCAGGATGGTAAAAGGATCATAATTTTGCTGTGGAAAATTTAGAAATTGTCTATATAGATAATTCAGATGTGATCAAATTCATAAGTAAGCTTTAATTTTTGTATTGCATTAGATCTTAAAATCTGATTTAACTATTTTTGAATTTCCTTTTATAGCTGTTCCAATTTTTTCCAGTCTCCTGCTCATTTACCTCCCTCAGCAGATAACTTCATTTCCTACTTCACTGATAAGACTGAAGTCAAGCCCAGCGCAGAGGCGCATGCCTGTAATCCCAGTGGCTTGGGAGACAGAGGCCCTAAGCAACTCAGACTGAATTCAAACAAGTATTCTTTCTACCTCAATATCTTCGAATATTGTTACAGTCTTCTCCTTCCTTTTACCAACTATTTCTTAAAAGTAATATATATATTCTGGTATTCACTTCTCAATATCCTACATCTTAATCCCTTTTAAATGAAGCTGGAGATGTTAATTTGCAAATCTTTCCCTAATGAAACTTTCCAAACTGAATGTTTCTCCCCAGTTTTTCCTTCTTTGAAGTCTTCATGACATTAAGAATTATCACTTTTCTTGAAACAGTTACTTCCCTCAGGACATCATATGTTATGGTTTTTCCATTTATGACTCCTTTTCCTTTTATACCAAAACACAGGCTGCCCCAATGCTCTGTTTTTGGTGTGGTCTTTTCTATTTCTCTCTACTCTTTCCTGAGAATCAACATCATTGATATTACTAACACAAGAATAAATACTGAAGCCAGGGGTAAGTTCAGTGATAGAATGCTTGCCACAACCTTGTGTTTGATCCCCTGCATTGAAAAAAATAAAAATTAAAAAAAAAAATTAGTTGAAAATATACAATTTCCGCCTCATCTCTTCTCCCAATCTCCAATCTTAAATTTCCAGCTGGATATTAATCTCTGATGTATTACCAAAAGTTCAAATTCAGCATACCAAAAGTTTAAAGGATAATTTTTTAAAGCACCTGATACACACTAGGCTTTCTATGAATGTGTGAAAGATAAAGGTAGAAAAGGAAACTCAATCAGTTCTCCCTATATAAACATCTCGTGTTTGCTGAAGACACCCTAGGCAATCAGAGTCAAAACTCTCTACAACAACCTGGTTCACCAATCCCTGTTAGAGTCTGTAAACAAGTCAGGATGGCTCCTGGCATTTTGCCAGAGAAATGTTAGAGTCTGTAAACAAGTCTGGATGGTGCCTGGCAAAATGCCAGAGGGAGTGGTTTGTGAAGTAACACCAGGGAGCCATTAAGTGTGGAGATTCCTTATTGGTTGACTGATGTATCTAGTTTATGCTAATTAGATAAGCTGTGTGGAATGTATAAATACTGCTCCTGTCCTGCAATAAACGGCTCCTACTCCTGCTGTATCAATCTACACAAGTTCTTCATCACCCCCACCCCCCCGGCTATTTTGCCCAGCCAGCCGGGCTGCAGCAAATCCCTATGCAAACAACTTAGATCAAGTATTCATTAATCATTTCAATATTACAATAAATAAATAAATAAAACAAAACAAACTTGGTCTCTGCTCCCACACTAATTCATCTAGTACACCACCATCAAATTAGTTCTCCTAAAATAACTGATCATAAAAATTTGACTTTGTGTCATAAGAATTATTCTGTGAAAGGCTCTTCAAAAATTTAATCAAAACTATGTCTCTTAGGTGGGTGCAGTCCTAGTTACATCAGAGGCTTAGAAAGGAGGATTGCTTGCCAAGGAGTTCTGAACCAATGTGGGCAACCACCCTCTCAAAAGATCCTACAAACAAAACAAACAAGGCGGGCATGGTGGCACATGTTGTAATCCCATGGCTTAGGAGGCTGAGGCAGGAGAAATTCAAAGCCAGCCTCAGCAACTTAGCAAGGCCCTAAGCAACTCAGTGAAACCCTGTTACAAAAATAAAAATAAAAAAGGGCTGGGGGATAGGGCTCAGTGGTTAAGTGCTCCTGGGTTCAATCCCCAGTACCTAAAAAACAAACAAACAAAAACCACCACTCTTTCTGCTCTCAAATAAGGGTTTTGTTTTGTTTTAAATATTTATTTTTTTAGTTTTTTAGGTGGACATAATATCTTCATTTTATTTTTATGTGGTGCTGAGGATCGAACCCAGTGCCCCACGCATGCCAGGTGAGCGCGCTACCACTTGAGCCACATCCCCAGCCCGAGAGATTTTTTGTTTTTTTTTTATTCATCTAAATATTTTCTGAATGCCTATTATATGCTATGCAAAAGGGGGCATAAACAGGATAGGCCTAATTTTTGTTTTAAAAAGTGTTTAAAATCTAGTGGGGCAAATCAATAAATAGGTGATTATAAGGTAGAGAAAGTGTAGATCGGTACAGATGAAGAACTCAAGAGCCAAACTGCCTGGTTTGGATCTGGCTCAGCCATTTCTAAATTGTATGATCTTGGGAAAATATTTTAGTTTCTTTGTGGCTGATAATAAAAATGCCCACTTTATAGGGATTTTGAGAAAGTGACATACCTAAGATCGATAATAATTTGAACTTTTCCCCTTTCTTGGTGAAGGAATGCCAAAACAATGTTCCAAACAGAAGAGGAATCTATGTGAGGACCCGAGGACAGAACAAAACCTGGTTCACTAAGGAAATAAAAGAATTCCATATAGAGAGCAGTATGCAGGGAATAGAGCAGTACTAAGATATGAGTTATGTGTTTCATGAGAAGGATTCTAGAGAGAGTTTGTTTTGTTTTTTAAAAATTAATACTATTGCTTGAATTAAGTGGCAATCTTTTTGTTATTTAAAAATTAATAATGCTGGGGGCATAAGTTAGTGGTAGCCTGACTGACCAGCATGCATGAGGCACTGGAATTTATCTTCAACATGGCCACAAGAAAAAAAGAATTAATAAGCCCATAGACATAAAGAACACATGCAAAATGTAGCCGAGATCTTGGTTCAGTCCCTCAAAATCTAAAATCTGAACAGCATTAAGACATTTGCATAATTTTGTAAAGTTGATGGACAAAAAGGAAATGTTTGGGTACCTGTGTTCCATTTGCCATATCAAATGTTTTTACGCAGATTACCTTACTTAGTCAAATGAGAGACCTAATAGAGAGTAATACTAGTCCCTTTACAAATGTGGAAACTAAGGCACATAGAGTAGCATTAACTGTGCCTTAGTAAAGTAAAAAGCCAACAAATAAGTAGATGTTTATAACCATATGTAACAAATCTTTTCATAATCATCCAAAATATATAACAAATTTCTAAATGTATATTCTAATTCCCTTTTTCCTTGTTTTAAAAATAAGTTTATTGTTTTAAAAATTACTATGAAATTTATTTGATTAAACATGATGAAGTACACTAAGCCTGTAAATGTTAACTCCTTTCCCATCCTTCCACTCTTGTCAGACATTATTGCTGAAGCATGTGACAGAACTATGACTATAATTAGGCTATAATGAGACTTCTCTATCATTAGCTATTACTAACATTTGCTACAAACTTATCTAGTTTTGCCACAAAGCTCTTTGCCTACAAGAAAGTTCTCATGTCTAGTCTCAAGCAAGCAAAAAGTATTTTGGGAAGGTTTAAGACAAGAATAATTAGGTCTTATGAAGCATATTATAGAATTCTTCTCTAAAGAATAATTCACAAGGAATGCTAGTTAAAACAGACCTAAATATGGTTCAAAACATGGGAGAAAAAGACATACTATCCAATGTATACATGAATCAAAACATCACATTGCACCTCATAAATATGTATATTATGTCAATCAAAAATTTTATCTAGGGCTGGGGTTATAGTTCAGTGGTACAGTGTGTGCCTAGCATGTGTGAGGCACTGGGTTCAATCTTCAGCACCACATAAAAACAAAATAAATAAAAGTATTGTGTCCATCTACAGCTAAAGAAAAATTATTTGCAACTTTTAAGATGACACATTATACTTAGAATACAAGAATTTGCCTAGCTGGGCGCAGAGGCTCACACCTGTAATTCAGTAGCTCAGGAAGCTGAGGCCTGAGATCATAAGTTCAAAAACAGCCTCAGCACTTCAGTGAGGCCCTAAGTCTAAATAAATTTAAGTACAAAATAAGGGCTGGGAATGTGGCTCCGTGATTAAGTGCCCCTGGGTTCAATACTGGTATCCGCCCCCCCCCCCAAAAAAAAAAAATCCTTAGAAGAAGAGAAGAAAATAGCACAATAATAGCACAATTCATTACCACTCCTTCCATAAGGGACAGTGGCCAGAGGCAGCTCAAATTTTTTTATCTAAGAGGAACTGTCTGGACAAAAATAAAGGGCAAGCAAAGAACAATGCATGTTTTAATTGATTTCTCCATTTCCACTTTAAAGACAATAACATACCTCATGCTCATTTTAAAATTCCTTACACAGTACTCTTTCATGTTATTATTTCAACCTAACAATGAACTTACTGAATACCTATTATGCCAGACACTGTAGTACGTGCTATAGTTCAAAGAATACAGAGTCAAGTGGAAGGATCAGACATACAAGCAAGTGACTATAAAAGATTACAATATGGCCTATAAGACAGGTCCAAAGTACCAACAGACTGAAACACAATTGGTAAAGGAATCACAATTAAATTTTGAAGAATAAAAGACACTATAACTTCCAGAAGATTTAATGGCAAACAATTCCAAAGTGCTGGCATGAATGGGGGCGGTGAGGGGGCTGGGGTTGTGGCTCAGCGGTAGTGTGCTCGCCTAGTATGTGCAAGGCTCTGGGTTCGATTCTCAGCACCACATAAAAATAAGTAAACACAATACACTTATTGTATATTGTGTCCAACTACAACTAAAAAAGAATATATATATATATATATATATATTAAAAAAAGAACTGGCATAAACAATAAGAAATTTATCTGTCATGAGAAGTCTCGAGGTAGGGAAGACTCCAGACTCAATAGTATGTGACTGAATAACGTTATCATAGAACCAGATTCCTTCTACCTCTCTGCCATCTTCAAGGAATGTCTGATTCCCTGTTTTCACAGCTGTCTGGAGCAAAAGGGGCCCCAAGCTGCCTTGTTCTTAAACAAGAAGGGAAACAAGTCTTTCCCCCAGAAATGGTGATTTTTTTCCCTTCAAATTATTATGACAAATAATAGTTTATAGGGAAATGCCATGAGCTGATTTAATTGGCTTGGACTAGTCAAAATCAATGCCTGGAGTTGGTAATGAATCATCTTCTCCAAACCTCCTATGTGTGTGACCAAAAGCAGATTTCTATTAGGAAAACAGATACTAGACAGGCATAATAGAGTTGATGACAAAGAACAAAGCAAACTCCAAGCACTGGGATAAACATGAAAACCACAACACAGGGAAAAGTTTGGTATGGCTCAAGTGATGGGAAAGCTAGGGTTGGACACCGTTTACAAACTTTTGAGTTTGGACTTTATCCCACACACAACAGGAAGTTAACAGGTTTTTTGTTTTGTTTTGTTTTTAAATAGGGGGAGAGAGAGAGAGAATTTTTAAAAAAATATTTATTTTTCAGTTTTCGGTGGACACAACATCTTTATTTTATTTTTATGTGGTGCTGAGGATCGAACCCAGCGCCCCGTTGCATGCCAGGCAAGCTCGTTACTGCTTGAGCCACATCCCCAGCCCCAAAGATAACAGGTTTTTAAAGGAGAGAAGTAACATGCTCTAACTGGGCTCTAGTAGCAATACAAAGAACATTGAGAGAGGGAGAGTAGGAGAACAAGTGGCAAAGACTCAGTTCAATAAATAGTCCAGACTAATAAGGTTAGGGTAGTGGAGAAGAAAAGGATGGAACAAAACAAAAACAAACAAACCAAAAAAAAAAAACAAGGTAGAAAATCTAAGACAGACCTTTCTATACCTATTTGTTTTTTAACAGGTGAAATTAGGCTTCAGATAGCTTAAAGTGATTTGCTTAAGCTCCTAAAACCATAGAAAGTAGTAGAATCTGCATGGAGGTCCAATTCCAATTCCCAGGTCAGTATTCTATTACATCACAATTATAGCTAAAAAAAAATCCCAAGAATGATCAAGAAAGAAAATGTTTTGAATCCTGCAGCTTAAAGGATTACTCTATGTTAAAGTGATTCCTATTTATTCCACCCTTAAAATAATATTTTCTGGGCACAGTGACACCTGCCTGCAATCTCAGCAGCTCGGGAGGCTGAAGCAGGAGGATTGCAGGTTCAAAGCCAGTCTCAGCAAAAGTGAGGTGCTAAAGCTACTAGTGAGACCCTGTCTCTAAATAAAATACAAAATAGGGCTGGGGATGTGGCTCAGTGGCTGAGAGACCCTGAGTTCAATCCCTAGTACCAAAAAACCCTAAAAAAACAAAACCAAACAAACCATAATCATGTGTCATTTTATGACATGGATTTAAAGATAATCTATAGAAGTTGGAGCATTATGTTTCTAAAGCTTCTATATAAATTGAGATAGTAAGAATATCTGACTCAGCTTGAAATGTCAAATTTATAGACTGAAATGTTTTAAAAATAAAAAAGAAAACTAAAACTTGCATTGAATGTTTGTTTAATGCTTTGAAAATAAATTAAGTACTGAATGTGTTTCATTAAAAATCTGGAGTCAGAAAGCATTAGAAAAGTTTCTTCTAAATCATCTCCCTTTGAAATTTTGCATTCTGATAACTGACTGCTACTTGCATCAACTTAAGGAAAAACTCACTTTTAAGAAGGTATCTGTTTTAGGGGGCTACCACTTATAGCTCAGTGATAGAGTACTTGCCTGGCATGTCTGAGGCACTGGGTTCAATCCTTAGCACCACATAAAAATAAATAATAAATACAATTATTATTGTGTCAATCAATCTACAACTTAATTTTTTTTTTTAAAAAAGATACCTGTTTTAGAAAAAGCCACTTTGTAAAGTGACTGTTTTTATGTAGAATGGACAAGTTTGACTTTGTTTTATTACCACTGTACCAAGAGTGGGTTAATAGGGAAGATGGTTTAAAATGAAAATAAGCATTTTTTCCACTAACGAAACATAAACTATACACTTTTTAGCTTTCTGGTCTTCTGCTTTTCGATTCAATTAATAATACCTTTGTGAGTACCAATGTGCCATAGTATACTAGATGAATACTATTATAAGTAAAAGTGAACTAGAGTTATTCATGCATACATCTGTGTGACTTTTTGATTAATGTCAGGTAAGAAGATATCACTCTGCCAGTGACACCAGAATTTTCTTATTCACCAAGCCAGAAGCTCTCTTTCAGCACTCACAATTGATTTTTTAAAACACTTAATGAGGGGCTGGGGATGTGGCTCAAGCGGTAGCACGCTTGCCTGGCATGCATGCGACCCGGGTTCGATCCTCAGCACCACATACAAAGATGTTGTGTCCGCCGAAAACTAAAAAATAAATTAAAAAAACAAAACAAAACAAAACAAAAAAAAAAACACTCAATGAAATCCAGAATGTAAGAAAAGTATCAACATAATAAATGCCATACATGGAAAAACTCATGCTAATATCATCCTCAATGGCAAAAAATGGAAAAATTTCCCTCTATCTGGAACAAGCCAAAGTGCCTATTTTCAACACTTCTAATCAACACAGTATTGCAAATCCAGGCTGAGCAACTGGGGAAGAAAAAAATAAAAGGCATCTGAATTAGAAAGAAAGTAGTAAATTAATTCTGTTTATAGAACACATGATTTTATATGTAAGATTTCACAAAAAAATGTTAGAAATAATAAACAAATTCAGCAAAGCTGAAGAATACAAAAATCAACAGGAAAAAAAAAAAGTTGCATTCTTATACCCTGACAAGAACAATAAGAAAACAGTCCTATTTACAAAGGCATTTAAAAAATAACAAAATAAGAAATAAACTTAATCAAGGAGATTAAAAACTCTTCTACTGAAAACCATAAAATGTCGCTGAAGGTACTTGTTCTAGCAGTACATGTCCTAAAATGAAAATGACGTAGAGGGTCAGTATGGCAGAAAGAAAAGGAAGAAAAGCAAGCTGGCAAAGTTAAAAAAACACATATAAAGCCAGGCACAGTACTGAACACCTATAATTCCAGTGGCTCAGGAGGCTGAGGCCGGAGGATGGAGAGTTCAAAGCCAGCATCAGCAACAGCAAGGCACTAAGACAAGACCCTGTCTCTAAATAAAAAACAAAAAAGGGCTGGGGATGTGGCTCAATGGTCAAGTGCCCCTGAGTTCAATCTCAGATACCCCCCAAACAACCACACACACAAATAAATGGAACGACATCCAGTGTTCCTTCACTGGAAGATTTAATATCATTTAAATGTTAATACTACCCAGTGAAATCTACATATTCAATGCAATTCCTAACAAAATCCCAATAGCTTTTTTTTATAATTAAAAAAACTATCCAATTATTCATACGGCATATCAAGGGATTCCCAAATAGCACAACAATCTTGAAAAAGAAGAGCTAAGTGGAGGTATCACACTTTTATTGAAAAAAAAAATTATATATATATAACACCACAATAATTAAAAGTGTGGTTTTGGCATAAAGACAGACTTATAGATCAATGCAACAGAACAGAGATCCCAGAAATAAGCCTTTGCATTTATGGTCAAATGACTTTTGTTGTTGGGCTGAGGATATAGCTCAGTTGGTAGAATGCTTGCCTTCACAAGACCCTGGGTTTGATCCCAAGCACCATAAAAAAAAAAAAAAAAAAAAAAAAAAGATTTTTGTTGTTATTCTTTCTTTTTTCTTCATTTGTTTTGTTTTGTTTTGTTTAATGCTGGAGATTGAGCCAGGGCCTAGCACATGCTAGGCAAACGCTCTACTACTGAGCAACACCTCCAGCCTCTCAAAAGATTTTTCAATAAAGATGCCAAGACCATTCAATTGGAAAAGACTTAAAAAATAAAAACGTATACTATGAAATTCTTAAAAGACAACAAAAGGAAAAACTTCATGACATGACATTGGATTTGGCAATGATTTCTTGGATATGATACCAAAAGCATAAGCAACAAAAGAAAAACTAGGAAGTAGAACTTCACCAAGATTAAAAACTTTTGCACATCAAAGGATGGTGAAAAGGCAACCCATAGATTGGAAGAAAACGTCTGCAAACCATATCTGATAATGGACTGATATTCAAAAAAAGACGAAAAATTCCTATAACAAAACAATCTGATTTAAAAATGGGTAAAAAATTATTTTTCCAAAGGAGATACACAAAAAGGTAATAAATACAGGAAAAGATGCTCAACACACTAATCATTAGTGAAATGCAGATCAAAACCATAGTGAGATACTACTTCACACTCATTAGGAAGGCGTATCAAAAAGGAAAAAAAACAAAAAACAAACAAACAAACAAACAAAAAAAACCCCCAAGAGTTGGCCAGGATATGGCTAGAATGGAATCCTTGTGCACTGCTGGTGGGAATGATAAATTTTTCCTGGTATTATAGCCAAAAGAAATGAAAACAGGGTCATTTGTTTGTTTTTTGTACTAGGGGACTGAAATCAGGGGCATTTAAACTGAGCCACATCCCCAGCCATTTTTCTATTTTATTTAGAGATAGGGTCTTGCTGAGTTACTTAGGGCCTCACTAAAATGCTGAGGCTGGCTTTGAACTCACAATCCTCTTGCCACAGACTCCCAAACCACTGGGATTCCAGGCATGTGCCACTGAGCCCGGTCAAAACAGGGTCTTGAACAGATTTTTTATATCCATGTTCATAATACACAGTCATAATACACAGTCAAAACTAGAAGCAATTCAAGTGTTCTCATCGGGCAAATAAATAAACAAAATGCAGTATATACACAAAATAGATATCATTCATCCTTAAAATGGGAGGAGCTGGGTGTGGTGGCGCATACCTATAATCCCAGCGCTCAGGAGGCTGAGGTAGAAGGATTGTGAGTTCAAAGCCAGCCTCAGCAACTTAGCAAAACCATGTCTGTAAATAAAATATATAAAAGGGCTAAGGATGTAGCTCAGTGGTTAAGTGCCCCTGGGTTCAATTCCCAGTACCAAAAAGAAACAAGAAAGGAAATTTGGATACATGCCACAACATGGATGGAACTTGAAGATGTGATGTTAAGTTAAATAAGCCAGTCATAAATACTCATGATTTCATGATTCTACTTACATGTGATACCTGGAGTAGCTAAATTCACAGAGACAGAGGATAGAATGGTGGCTGTCAGGGGGTAGGAGTAACAAAGTGTTTACCGAGTTCAGATTTCAGTTTAAGAAGACGGAAAGAATCCTGCAGACGGGGGTTGGGAGTATAATTCAGTAGTACAGTGCATGCTAAGCATGTGTGGGGCCCTGGGTTCCATTCCCAGCATACCCCCACATAAAAAGGATTTTGCAGATGGATGGGAGTAATGGGTGCATAGTGATGTGAATGTATAAATGCATAGAACTATACAACTTTCAGTGACTAAATGATTAAATTTTATGTTATATGTATTTTACACAGTAAGTATTCACACATGTATACACATACTTGCTATACAATCCTTCCTACTTACTTTACTCTAGTTTAGGATCTTATCTACTCATAGGTAGGTAACTCAACAGCCAGCTATTGCCTTCCCCAGTTCATTCCATTCTCTCTTCATTCTAACTCAACCTATAGATCATTGATAAGTTCACTTTGCTGTTTATCACATTAATTTCTGTCCTCCAAACTTTCAAAAGTTCTCTATGCCTTGCGCAAGAGAATAAAAATCCAAATCTCAATTTAGCATTCAAACCTTTCTACAAGCAGATAACATTCCAACTGTCTAATGTCCTTATGGAAAACATTCTCCAAAGGAAATTCATCTTAGTTTCCCTCTATTCCCCTCCCCAAACTAATCTTCAATTTATAGTCCTGTTTTTCCCTATAAATTTTCATTGGTCAATTCAAGTCTCAAGTGTTCCAGGAAGTTTTTTTTCTTTCTTCTTTTTTTTTTTTTTTTTTAGTGTTGATGGACCTTTATTTTATTCACTTATTTATATGTAGTGCTGAGAATTGAACCCAGTGCCTCACAAATGTGAAGCAAGCACTCTATCACTGAACCACAACCCAGCCCCATCTTTTTTTTTTTTTTAAATAATGGTACCAAGGATTGAACCCAAAGACACTTCACTGACTTCTGAAACACATCCCCAGCTCTTTTTAATTTTTTATTTTGAGATATGGTCTCAGTAAGTTGCTGAGGCTGGCTTTAAACTTGTAATCCTTCCAGGAAGTTCTTTATACTCCTGAAGGCTCACTCAATCTCCCTCTCCTCTGAATACCCACATTTTTTGTATAAGCAGAACTCACTAGGCTGTCTTCTAGATTTCCGTAGGTACATCTTATCTTTTCAACAAGAATCTGGGGGCAAAAATCTTTCTATTGTACTCCTTTCCTTCATCCCATAGTGCTAATGTAATGCAAAACACAAAGGAGACTTTCAAGAATCACCTGTGTAATTTTGGATGTGTTTCAGCAACTAGAATATGAAATCAGAATCACTTGGTTTTATTGTAATTCTGAAGGTTTGCCTGTACCCACACTATAAATAAAATTGCTGTGGTCCAAAAAGACAGAAAGTAGGCAGTATAATTTGGAAAACAACCACAGGTATTTTAAATCCTAAAATTAAAAGTCAGAGACAAAGAACTTGTTCAAATGCTGGTGTTGGGACACAGAACAATATACTAGTTAGGTTTTGTGGACATAATAGTGACCTGCAGGCTTTACTGAATTCATGCAAGAGGAGCCGTGCTACATTTGGATGAAAGATGAAATAGAATGTAGGATGAAAGATGAAATAGAATGTAGTCACGGGCCTATGAAAACTCCAAATTAAATGTCTCTCCATTTTTTTAAAAGTGTAGATGGACATAATATCTCTATTTATTTATTTTTATGCCTCTTGTGTGCTAGGCAAGCCCTCTATCACTGAGCCACAACCCAAGCCCAAATGTCACTCCATTTTTAATAGATTCAGGTCGGGGAGGGGGTCTTCATCAGTTATTTAAGGTCATAATCAGAGACAGGAGCTCTCCTTTCTGCTTTCAACTTTATTGCATAAAAACCTAGGACTGGAATTGGTAGTGGTGGTGAAGAATTCAATGAAGACTGAGCTCAGCAGTGTAGAGTTCTCTAAAGGGCTCGGTCCTAGTTTTGAGCTTGCTCCTCACAGCAGTAAGACCCAAAGCAACTCACTCACCTCCCTGGGTCTAGAGTCCCAGTTTTAAAACGAGTCACACCAGATCTCTAAAGGTTTTTCTGACTCCAAAAAACGTCTAATCGTAGCTGCTGTTAAATGTATGATTCTTATAAAGCGATATCAAATCTCTCTTCCACATTTCAGGAAGAAAACAATTTATTTCAGCAATATAAAAAATGTGGATGCTATTCAGAGACAAAAGATTCTGTTGAAAAAGCTAAGTGATTCTTAAAGAAAATAAAAGCCTCTTCCTCATCACAGTTAGATGTTTTAGTAGAGGAAACAGTGCGGTGGTAAAGATAACACAGACTGCTGTAAATTACCGAAGGCCTACTTCACAGTACTTATTATCTGTGCTGGTATGTGGAGGGGTGCTATTGTAGTTCAAAGCACAAACAACATTCCTCAGAGTTTCTCCAAAATCGGTGAGAAAGTTCTCGGGGTGGGGTGGGGGGTGGCGGTAAGGTAGTAAACAGCCCAGGAAAGGACCTGGCAATGAAAAAGGCACCCTCCAGCCATTTCTGTATTCCCCTTCCTCCTCTTCATTACCAGACACACTGTATTGTTTCCCTACCTGTCAAAGCTCAGTCCCAGTTTTTTCCCCCCATTAACAGCTGACCGGACCACCTAACTTCTCCCCCTGAGACTCGCCGGCCCAAGGCCTGCGGGCTCCCCACGCCCAGGCCCGCCGCCCTCACTCCCACCCCCGGAGGTCGCAGCCCCGCTCCGCGTAAACCGGCGCCGGGGGCTCGGGAGCGGTTTCCCCGCGTCCTGGGAGCGGAGGGTCCCGCCCCTCCGAGCCCAGAGCCGGAGCCCAAAGCCGACAGGGCCGTCGCCGCCGCCGTGGCGGCGACCTCGGGCCACCCTCCTGTCCCGAGCGCCACACCTCGAACCTCAGCCCCCGGGACGGCGGCGCGCTGCCCGGCCCGCCCCTCGGAGCGCACCGGGACCGGCCAGTCCGGCGCCGGCGCGCCGCGGCCCCAGACGGACGACTCCCTCTTCCCCGCCCCGCGCTCCACTGCCTCCCGCGGAGGCCCGGCCCAGCCCCGGGACCCTACGCCCAGGGACATCCCCTTCCTCGCCTGGACGCCCAGCGCTCCGCTGGAGAGCGCGTCGGCTCCACAGCCTCAGAGACCCAGGGACACTCACCACGGAGGCTCCTCCCGCTGCTGCTGCTGCTGGGACCGCTGCCGTCGCCTCCGCCGCCGCCACCCCCAGCACCGCCGTCCGCACCAGCGCCAGCACCCGCGGCCATCCTCCTCCTGCCGCCGCCGCCCTCTCCTCTCCTCTTCTGTCAGTGGCTCAGGCTCCGGGACTGCTCCAGGTTCCCCACGCCGCCATTTTGACTCCTCCAGGGAGCAGGAGGGGCTCGGCTCGGCGCGGCCCTGGGGCGCCTGCGCGGCGCTGCGGAGCCCACCCGGCCCCGCCCGCCCTCGCCGACGGCTCGCCGGGTCACGTGATGCGGTGTCGGCGCCTGCGCCGGAGTCGGGGGTGAGGAGCACCGGGGAGGCGCGTTCGTGGGGCCTGGACCCGTGGGAGCAGAGTGCAAGCTCTTTATTCCTGCTCGTTTTCTAGGTGTGGGGTGACAGATCGTTCTGTATTTGCAGCTCGTTGTAGCATCTCGCTTATTTCAGGGAACTGTGGCACATTATTAAATGTATCAGAATGAAATCGTAATAACTGCGTCACTGGACGATCAGTTCTATCAATTCACGTTCTGCTCGGCGGCCGACATCCTTGGAGTGATCGGGCATGATGCATCATTGTCTCAGGGAACTGCAATTCCGTGGAAAAGTACTCTGACAGACTTGGCGCTTCGGTGGCTGCTTCTTGGCAGTGTTTCTTAAAGCATTTGTCTGCGTGGTCCCTTTACAGGCACCACCTTGCTAATTTGTATAGTGGCTATAAAAAAGTCTTAGGGGTGTAACTCCGTGGTAGAACGCGTACTTAGCATGTACAGGGCCCCGGGTCCCAGTCCCAGATCATAAAGGCACTGAGGTTTCCCTCTCAAGATCCCACCAAACACAGGACAGCACTCATGGAAGCTTACAATCCGCACTTGGGAGAGCCAAATTGCTTCCTTAGATAACCCTTGTTTGGGAGTCTGCAATAATTTCAACGTTGCAACAACAAAACACCTTATATTTATGAAGCACTCTTACAATTTTCAAAACAGTTAAATACATGGTCTCATTTGAACGCCAAAAACCACCCTTTGAGGTAGTTGGAACAGGTGTTACTATTGCCAATTTTCAGCTACATGAGCAAGCCAAGACTAGCATACAGGCTTCTGACTCTGGCCAATGAGCACTATTGCATCTCACTAGCCTCTGACAGGTTTAAACAATATTGCTGTAAATTCTTCCAGGAATTTATTTTAAAGTATTTGCATTTTCCATCTCTATCCACTCTTTAAGATGGGTAGCTGGCAGGCCTCTTTTAAGTTTTTTAAAAATTATTTTTAGTTGTAGATGGACGCAATACCTTTATTTATTTTTTTGTGGTGCTGAGGATCAAATCCAATGCCTCATAGGTGCTAGGCAAGCACTAGGCAAGCGCTCTGCCACTGAGCTAAGACCCCAGCCCTTTTGAGTTGTTTTTAAACCTCCTCTGAAACCAGGGGAAAACCTGAACAAACCCTTTAGATTTAAGTTGCTCTTAGTTACTTGATTTTCTAGACTTAACCCACTTCATATACTCTGAGCTATGTATTTTTTTTTCTAAGTATTAGTCATTTAGTTAACTAAAAGTTAACACCTCTGAGGTGTAGATTATAATGGTGACACATTATAATGTGACAGTTGATGAAGTTTGATCTAATAAATATTCCCAAATCCTATTTGGGGGAGGTGGATTTAAGTCTTACTCTCTAGTCTCCACATGCTTGGCTGCCTCATGAATAGATTCTTTCTGTTTTGCAAAATTCATTATTTCAGTGTTGGGTGTACTCTGTTTCATGCAACTCCAAGCTCCACGGGATAAAAGCAATGTGGAGTTTTGTTATGTGTTTTAAACCATCTCTTGATCCCTTATTATTTTATCCATTTTGTAATCAGTTGCAGGACTTATATTTTTTTAGATATCTTCCAATGTCATTGCTTTTTTTTTGGTTCTTTCTTCAGATTTGTTATTTCTTCCTTGTGTTCATCCACCACATCCCTTTTTTTGAAAAGACAGTTCTTTCCAATTTGTATTAGTTTACTCTTTCCTCTTCTATCCTATGTGTCTCCCCTACTTTAATCCTTGAAGATTTGGAGATTATAGTATATTGTAGTAAGGATTCAAAAAAGGATTCCC
This sequence comes from Marmota flaviventris, assembly GCF_047511675.1. Classification (NCBI taxonomy): domain Eukaryota; kingdom Metazoa; phylum Chordata; class Mammalia; order Rodentia; family Sciuridae; genus Marmota; species Marmota flaviventris. The sequence goes on along the minus strand of NC_092499.1, from coordinate 12,407,042 downwards.
CTCTAGCTGACAAATCTTACCAACCGTGCACCCAGCTGTAGATAATGGGCAAGAAGTAGATGAAAAATTGAGAAAATCAAGGGAAATAGGCCCATCTAGTTGGAGCCAATGATTAGTTCTGAGTGTCTACCTCCTATTCCCCTACTGTTATACTTCTCCTAAATTTATAATTTAAATTATAAATTGAAGCCACCTACCATTATTTCCCATTATTTGGCCTTTGTCCTCATCAACTAAACGTTATGTCACTGTAAAGGGGTTCCAGGTGGTCTCTCCAGAGGCAGAGGAGATCTCCACCTAGACCTTCCCTGCTCTTGACACATTGAAGAAAAGAATTTAAGGACGAGTCAGATTTTAGCAAAGAGGAAGATTTTTATTAGAAAGGGAGAGGTGGAGGTACACATTCTCAGAGCAGAATGAAGGTTATCTAGGCGTGGGCAGGGGAAGGTATCTGGGAACAGCACAAGTATGGCGATCCCAGGAGGTTTATGATGGTCTTGTCTTCCAGGATCTTCAGGTTGACATTGCCTCTTTTATCTAGATGACATTTGAAATGTGTCTATGGTGTAGGTTTCTTAAAATGCACCTCCCTGTGTTTGATCTAATCTGAAAATACATTGTGTGTCTAACAGTGCTCTTGCATTTTAATTAAAATGAGGCAATTTTCATAGATGAGTTAATTTACAATAACTTTTAAATTTGTAGATTTCTTAGAAATTTGGGAGTGACAAGCCTGGGAGAAAAACTGGCCTGGGAGGAAACATATGAGGAACTTTAACACAAGGCTTTCAGATTGTTGTAATCTCCTTCTGTTTTCATTGAATTAACTGAAAAGGCAAGAGAAAGTTAGATACACCCTGAAAAGAAAGGCAGGCAAATTGACTAGGGATTGAAATGTGACAAAATGATTAGGTTTAGGGCTTTTGTTAGGATATAGGGTGGAATTTGCAGTAGCATAAAACCTTGAAGTGGTACTTAGCCATGATCTAAAATGAAAAACTCCTTTGTTGTGGTGCACACCTGTAATCCCTGCTACATAGTAGGCTGATGTAGGAGTATCACAGTTTAGGGCCAGCCTGGGCAACATAGCAAGACCCTATCTAAAAATTCAGAATGGAACAAAACAAATTTATAATCCAAAACAAACTAAAAAGGACTGGCAATGTAACTCAGTGATAATATCACTGGAGGAGTTCCCAGAGAGGGGTTCTGGTTTCAGAACATTTGGAATCCTTGACTTTTGTGGCAAAAAGAAGAAAAAGGAAAAAAAAAAATTCCGCACCTACAGTTAGAGACAAAGACAGATTTCTTTGGGAAAGCAGATGCACATTCAAATAAGAATGCAGGCCATTTCCAAAACAAGAGATAGCAAATGGTTTGGGGCATTAATATTTGTAGAGGGAAATGTACGGAGGTGCACACCTGTATTCTCAGTGACTTGGGAGGCTGAGGCAGGAGGATCACAAGTTCAAGGCTAGCCTCAGCAACTTAGTGAGAACCTGTCTCAAAATAAAAAATAAAAAGGGCTAAGGATGTGGCTCTTAAGTGCCCCTGGGTTCAATCTCCAGCAACCCCACCCCACAAATTTCCTTGTCTACACTGTTTCTTGATGATTTATTAAAATGTTAAACAAGATTATTCCCCCATTATTAGCACTTTGTCATTTGTTCACAATCTTCATTACTTTGGTTATGTTGCCTTTGATGTGGAAATCTATCCAAGATTTCTAGAAAAGCCAAAAAGTTTTGCTGGCTGCTGGTTCCACCTTTTTATCTATTTGTACATTTGGAGAACGCTGGAAAACTGTTTTGGTACAGAGGCTATGTATGCATAAGTGTTCCATGATTCTCTCTGCTCTTAATTCATCCACTTTTTATTTTCTTATTGTACCACTTGCTGCACTTTTGAAATACTGAATTTACTCAGTTTACAAATTATGGTGTTATGAAATATACATTTGGCCTTCATGGCCATTTCCTAGCATAAGAATCATAATTTTCTTGGAATCATCAAAGTGATAGGTGTCTTTTTGTATTCTAAAGAATTACTAATGTCAGGCAGCCTGTAAGTAGCTCTAGGATGGGGGCTGGTTACCAGAAAGATCAAGGCAGAATTAGAAAATTGGGACTTCCAGCCCCACTTCCTAACCCCTGGGGAAAGGACTGGGATTGGAGGTTAGGTTGATCCCTAAAGGCCAATGATTTAGTCAACATGCCTATGTAATAACACCTTCATAAAACCCACAAAGGGCAGCGTTTGTTACTGAAGGTTGAGAATTGGGCCTTGGTTGTAATACCTAAGATTAGGACGATTACCCCAGTGTAGAAACTGAAGTACAACACATTCCCAGAGAGTAATTGGAGCAGGATTATTGCAAGGTGAGGGAAAGGCGGGGGTGGGGTGGGGGGGCAGATTGACTAGGCACCAAAAGTGCACCAGAATGATTAGATCTTGGGGTTTTGTTAGGATGGGGTGGGAATTTGCAGTGGGAAACTTTGGAGTGGCAGGTAGCCAGGCCTTTTCGGGCCCAGGAACTTGCACAGTTTTGGCCCATTTGGAGAATGTTGTAGGCTTGCCTGTGTTGTGTGAATATTGAGGGTATGCATCTGTGTACCTGGGTAGTTTTGCACTTTGGGGCCTACTACCACTGGTGGAAGATCATGTAACAGTCAACTGATCCTCAGAACAGCTTCTGGACACATGGGACTGTGATGTGTGCCCATAAACCTGTATGTCATGAGACATCCATGGGCTATGTGTGTGAGCTATGTGCATCTTAGTGTATGAGGGGACTGGTCTGGCGTTGCACACTGACTGGGCTGTGAGATGCAAATGTGCCTTTTCTCTTACTCTACCTGGGATCCCACACAGCACCCGCCCTCCATCTTAGAAACTCATGTTTGTGTGCTGCATGGTTTCTTCACAGTTTTCTCAGTTATTGGTACAGCCAGCTCCTTTGAACCCAGCTCATCTTGTCAGCCTCGCCAGCTGGCGATACCTATGGACAAGGGAGTTGAGGCCCCTATTTTGTGGACTATGTGGAACGGGGAGTGGCGGGACCTTTGGTGGTTCTGACCAGTCTGCCTACCTTCCTAAGATGGATTTCTTCCACAGCCTCACCCCACACAAGGGGGGCAGATTTATATCCTTATGACCTTCATGATAGGTATCGAGTCCTCTGGGTCAATTGCTGGTCAAGGGTCCTTTTACAGCCGCCCATTTCTCATTTTCCCCTTCTCCCATTCCTGCTTATCTCTAGCTACCCACCTATGCTGACCAGTTTGGAGAGCTTCTGGATAGCTGAACAGCATATGTATGTCTTCATCTGTATCTTTACAATATCCTTTATAATAAATCACAAGTGTTTTCTGAATTCTGTGAGCTGTTCTAACAGTAATTGAACCCAAAGAGGTGAGTAGTGGGTCAGAAGCATAGTTAAAACAACGTGGGACTAACAATTGGCCTCTGCCGCAGTCTGGCTGGGCACAATTCAGGAGCCACTTGTCAAAAGAAACGAACTTTATTTTTAGAACCACACACCCAAACAAAACAGCTCCTCAGGAAAGCCTTCAGAGCCCAACTGCCACAACCAGCTTCCCACAAGCCTCTCCACCTCCCCCACTCCTCCTGCTCTTGAGGCCAATTGGCTGGGTCACGTGGGCGGAGCCAAAAAAGTCCCCCAATGAGCAGCTCCATGGTCTGAAAGGGCGGGGGAAACAGCCCAATGAGCATCACCGCAGAGGAGCCAATCAGCTAGAAGTTGCTGGGGCAGCTGTCAGCCAATCATCAGCTGGCAGTCTGAAAGTTTGCTGGGGCCCCTTCGGCTGTGGCTCTCAACAGGCCTCCGAAGTGAGCCACAGCCCATGCAACTGAGCCCTTACCCGGAGGATCTGTTGCTATCTCTAGGTAGAATCTCAAGTGTCAGAACTGAATTGACACTAAGCTGGTGTCTACTGCTGCAGAAAAATTGCTTGTTGGTGGGTGGGGGAACCTTCACACATTTGGTCATAGAGAACTTCTGTGTTGATTATGGAATAAGGAGAAGAGGGAGAAACTGAGTATGTTTTTCATCTGTATTGTCAGACATGTCTATCAAAGTTTAGATTAGTCTATTTCAGTATAACACATATTTCTTTAAAGTATCAAGTCCAGTGCTAGATGGTAGGGGAAGAAAAAAAATGGATCTTTCCCCTTAGGAGCTTTGATACTAAATAGGAAGACAGAATGAAAAACAGTTTTTTGTTGTTGTTTGTCTGTTTTTTAAGGCTAGGGCTAAGATGGTTTTCATGAGTGAGTTATGCCATTAACAAAGACTAGACGTGTCTTTCTACAATGTCAGAATTTATTGAATAACAATGAAATCACAAGCTACATCAATTTCTTCAGCTTTAATTTACTGAGTACTCTTGATTTCACTTGGTACCTAGGATCAGTACAACCATGAGTTCTTTTATCCCACTCCAATCTTAATTACTAGTATCCATAACAGTCAAGACACCCATCATAATTTACACAATGACATATAGGTTATAGAGTGACCAATAAAGGGTTATTGGCAGCCACAAGGCTTAAAGGGGCAGAAATGAAAGCAAAGACAGAGTGATGGAAAGGAGTCACTGAAAGTGATCAGACAAGGTTAACAAACCTAGCTGCAGAACTTGTTCAAGGCCCAGAACTTGTTCAAGCCAAGGTCTGGACAGCAGGCAGTTTCAAAGTGGGCTGCAAATTCTGGTAAAGATTAGATATTCCCATGTATTCATGTGCCTCTGACTTAATTCAATAAGATTTCAGTTGGTAATTTTTTTATCAGTACCAATTAATTTATTTATTAGTTTGTGCATTGTGATCATGTGTGCATTTTTTTTGTTTGTTTTTTTAAGCTCTGATGGTGATTCAGTTGCCCAGAGAAGTTACCAAGTCCTTCTTCTGTAGCAATTGCACTCAAAATGGAGTAGCTTATTACACTGCTACTTTACAGAATGGAATAACTCAGGGACAGGCACAACCAGAAAACTGCTGTTCTGTATGACATGGAGTAACTCAGCAAAGAAGAGCCTGCTCTTTGCAATGGTGAGGAATAAGGGTTCTAAAAAAAATAAAAATAAAAAAAAATAAGTGTTCTAGCATCCCACAGGTCTGGATGGGCATGTGAATGAACAGGCCAATCAACTTTTTCTGGAAATCTCTTCCAGGCTCTCAAAAGAGATGTTTGTTTATTTGTTTGTTTTTATCTATTTCTCTGGGATTATGACCTTAAAAGACCATGTAGGTCTGGGCATGATGGTGCCTGCCTGTAATCTCAGTGACTTGGGAGGCTGAGGCAGGAGGATCACAAGTTCAAGGCCAGCCTCAACAACTTTTGAGACCTGTCTCAAAAAAAAGGTCGGGGGGTGGGAGTGTGGCTCAGTGGTTAAACATCCCTGAGTGAAAGGCACTGGTGCAAAAAAAAAAAAAAAAAAAAAAAAGACAATGTAAAATTTCTTTCTTAACTAAGAGGGGAAAGCCATGTGCAGGAGGAAAGAAGGAGGACGATAAACAGAAAATTGACAGACAGGAAGCCATGATACTATTTGAACACCTGTACCTACATGTGCCTGAATCTAACCCAACCCTCGTCTTTTCTTTTTTTTTTTTTCTTTCTTTCTTTCCTTCCTAAAAATATTTTAGTTGTAGTTGGACACAATACCTTTACTTATTTATTTTATGTGGTGCTGAGGATTGAACCCAGTGCCTCACACATGCTAGGCAAGTGCTCTACCACTGAGCCACAACCCTAGCCCCTGCTCCTTTCACTTTTAAGAGCCTTTTCACTACCCCATCTCCTCTTTATCTTCAGCTGGTGGGAAGTGGGTAAAAACATGGGTTTCTGTTTCCTGGAGTCAAGAGTCCTGAATTCATGTTCTGTTCTTCTCCCTACCCTCTCCATCAGCAGCCCAGTTCACCTGGTCACCTATGCTGAAAACAAAGTCATCTGTATATACCTGTGTATTCTTTCTGTCACTCCAGGCTTTTCTTCTCTTTGTACCCACTTTTCTACCATGCATAACCACCCACTGATGCTCATTCCCAAGTTCGTCTTCCTGGAAATAGAGTATGGAAATTAGGTTTTTGAAACATGAAGAAAAGGCAAATTGTATTTTCTCCTTTGCATATAACAATACCATTTCTAGGAATTTAAAAAATTTTCCTGGAGTCTAAAAGGTGATGAGGGCTGAAAACACATGTGTTAAAATGCATAGGACTGTGATTAGTACATTATAGGTACATAATAAGTTAAGTAAATGTTTATGAATTGTCAAATTAATAAATAATAAAGTCAATAAACAACATCTTAATTGCCACCAGGAAGATAAAACTTACTATGCAAGGCATGAAAACATTGACCATAAAGTTAACATTCATGGATTCAACTACATTTAAAATATGAAATTTGGTTCTTTGAAATATATAATAGAGGGAAAGATAAGTGAGATCCTGTCTCAAAAAAAGGCTGGGGTTATGGCTCAATGGTAGAGCACTTGCCTAGCATGTGTAAAGCTCTGGGTTTGAGCCTCAGCACCACATAAATAAATTAATTAATTAAATAAAGGTATTATGTTCATCTACAACTAAAAATAATTTTTTAAATAAAAAAATAAAAAAGGTCTGAGGATTTAGCTCAATGGTAGAGTGCTCCTGGTTTTAATCCCCAGTACCACAAAACAAAACTAAAGAAAATGCGGTGTAGTCATGCATTAAGTGAACTTGAACTATAAACAACTTGGAAGAATCTTAAATCAAAGAAGCAAAACACAAATGTAATTATAGAAGACCCATGCATTGTATTTCATTTATTCTAAGTTGCATATTTTTAAGAAATTTCAATGCTGAAACTTCTTATGCCTTATAATTGGTGACTTCCTAGCACTGGGTCATGATTTAACCAACATTTTTTTCTTAATGAGTCATCAAATAATATTATCTTTTTTTTTTCATACTGGAGATTGAACCCAGGGGCACTTTACCACTGAGCTACATCCCCAGTCCTTCTTAAACATCGAGACAGGGTCTCGCTAAGTTGCTGATGCTGTCCTCCCTCAACTTGTGCTTCTCCTCCCTCAGCGTTCCTAATTTCTGGGGTTACAGGAATGTGCCACCATGCCAGACTCTGGTATCTTAAATTATGTAAAGTACAAAAACAGGCAAAGCTAAACCATCTATTTTATTGATTTATGAACACTACACTATGTAGAAAAGCAAAGATGAATATTGGTGATACAATCTCAAGTATTTAGTATGCTAGGGGACAGTTTGGGGTTCTAATTGTACTAATGAATCCTTAATAATTTGGAAGTTTTCCCATCAAAATTAGGGATGAAATTTGCCTCAATGTACTCAGCATCCCACTTCAGGGCACTGACACACACTGGCATGGTCCTTCTCCCATTTCTTACTATTAAGGACTGAATGTTTATGTGTCTCCAAAATTCATGTTGAAGGCCTAACCCTAGCTACAATTGGAGATGGAGCCTGTAAGAAAATTATTAAGGTTAAATGAGGTCATAAGGGTGGAGCCCTGATCTGATAGAATTCGAGTCTTTACAAGAGAAATCAGAGAGTTCGTTCAAGATATGATGTCCCTTGAGATATGATGCATCTCCCTGCCTCTCTCTTTCTCTCTCTCCTCTCATTTTCTCTCTCACTCTCTCTTTACCAAAAAAAGGCCATGTGAGGACCTAACAAGAAAGCAGATGTCTGAAAGGTAGGAGAGGAGCCCTCACCAGAAACGGAATCAATCAGAACCTTGATCTTGGATTTCCACTCTGTAGAACTATAAGAGCACATATTTTTGTTTTTTAATCCATCTAGTGTGGGAGGCCATCCTTGCACATGATTTGAATTACCTCCCTGGCTGGGCGAGAGGCGCTTAGACATATCTTGTGTCCAGAGCTTTCTCAGGTCTGAGGGCTTGTTCATGTGGAGGTGTGTCTGGCCACTACCCCGAAGACAAAATCGTCACCCTGACCTTGGGATGCTGCCCCCCTTAATCTTCATTGAGTAGGATTTCCCCAGAATTTTTGTTCCCCAATAAAAGTCCATTCCCTGACATGTTCTCTCTCTCTCTCTCTCTCTCTCTCTCTCTCTCTCTCCCTCTCTCTTTCTCTCTCTCTTCTCTCTCTTTTTCTCTCTCTCTTCTCTCTTTCTCTTTTTGTTTCTCTATCTATCTCTCTCTCTCTCTCGCCTCTTCAATAAACTTCGCTACCATAATAGGAGGCTGGAGCTAGGAGAAGCCGACCTGGAGCTGGTTTAAAGGTAATTAGAGTCTTATCTCTTTAATTCAAAACTCCCTAGAGATTTCTCATGTTTCGAACCTTCATTCATGAAGCCGGTGCTGGTCATGGGCTAAAATCTAGTATGTGGTATTTTGTTACAACAGCCCAAGATGACTAATACTTTACCTCTTGCTTGTAATTCCTTACTTTTCCCTATTAAGTGGTTTGGATGGGACTGATCCCATGTTTTATACCTGATTATCTGATTTTATTAAAACATTGACAAGTGCAATACTCCTGTCTATTAAGGTTTTGTTCAGGGAAGCACACATAATCAGATCAAGAGCTAGGATGGGGAGATTTCTTTTTTTTTAAACGAATTAATTTATTTAAATTAGGTATACATGATAGCAGAATGCATTTTGATTCATTGTACACAATTGCAGCACAACTTTTCATTTCTATGACTGTATAAAATGTAGCAATATAGTGTTGCACCATATGTGCAATCATATATGTACCAATATGTAATAATGTCCATCTCATTCCACCATCTTTCCTGTCCCCATACCCTCTTCCTTCTCCTTCCTCCCCTTTGCCAAATCAAAGTTCCTCCATTTTTCCCATCCCCCCCAACCCCACCATGGATCAGCATCCACTTATCAGAGAGAACATTTGGCCTGTTGTCCTTTTGGATTAGCTTACTTCACTTAGCATGATATTCTCCAGCTCCATCCATTTACCTGCAAGAACTCAAACTATCATCATTTGTGGATGACATGATTCTATACTTAGAGGATCCAAAAAACTCCATCAGAAAACATTTAGAATTAATACATGAATTAAGCAAAGTAGCAGGATATAAAATCAATACCCATAAATCAAATGCATTTCATCAGTGATGAATCCTCTGAAAGAGAAATTAGGAAAACTACCCCATTCACAATAAGTGTTGGCCACAAAAAACAAAAACAAACAAACAAACAAACAGAAAAACCCTGGGAACAACTTAATGAAGGAGGTGAAAGACCTCTATAATGAAAACTACAGAATACTAAAGAAAGAAATTGAAGAAGAACTTAGAAGATGGAAAGATCTCTCATGCTCTTAGATAGGCAAAATCAATATTGTCAAAATTGGGAACTTCTTAAAAAGGAAATCTCTTCTTTCACAAAAGATGCTGAAAGACATCCTCTTTTCCACAGAATATAAATCAAAAATTACGTAGCTCTAGGAGTTCTTGGCAACCATCTTGCTACCCATAGGGCACCTGCTGGCTGACTTGGCAGAAACCAAATGATAAAGGAGTTCCTGGTGACAAATCATTAGAGATGTTTACTCACATTTTAACTTTTAATCAGTTCCACTGAAGTAGGATAAAAGAAATGAAAAAGATAGGTAAATCAGTGAAGTGAATAGAGAGCTTACAGAATGGGAGCAAATATTTACCACAAGTACATCAGATAGAGCACTAATCTCTAGGATATATAAAGCACTCAAAAACCTTAACATCAAAGAAACCCAAATAACCCAATCAATAAATGGGCCAAGGAACTGAACAGACACTTCTTCGAAGAGGACATACAATCAATCAACAAACATATGAAAAAATGTTCAACATTGCCGCAGTCTGGCTGGGCACAATTCATGAGCCACTTGTCAAAAGAAACGAACTTTATTTTTAGAACCACACATCTCACCACACAGCCCCTCAGGAAAAACCCTCAGAGCCCAACTGCCACCACCGGCTTCTCACAAGCCTCTCAACCTCCCCCACTCCTCCTGCCCTTGAGGCCCATTGGCTGGGTCACATGGGCGGAGCCAAAAAAAGTCCCCCAATGAGCAGCTCCGTAGTCTGAAAGGGCAGGGAAACAGCCCAATGAGCATCACCGCAGAGGAGCCAATCAGCTAGAAGTTGCTGGGGCCGCTGTGAGCCAATCATCAGCTGGCAGCTGGAAGTTTGCTGGGGCCCCTTCGGCTGTGGCTCTCAACATCTCCCCCTCTCTGCTTAAACAACAAGCATGTGGCTTAGGGACCGTGCCTGCCTTAGGTTGTCCAATAGTACATATGGTCCTTACCCCTAATCGGGTGAGCTGACCTCAAGGCGTCAGCCTCCTGTCTTAGGTTGGTACCATTGCAATTGGATCTTACCCGTTATTGACTACCGGTTCAGCATACAGCCACACCTGTGGATAGGTCTTTGTACCAGCGGGGGGGTGAGGTTCTTTGCCTCACCTCTGTTGGCCCCCAAATTTTAGTTGAACGACCATGACAAGCAGAAGGGAGGAAGATACACCAAACCACTTGATGGCTCCTTTTGGAAAAATTGTACCACCGATGACACCATCAGCAAAAATACCCCAACACTACCACAAGTTGCGGCACCAAAAGATAGTTCACAATGCATACAAGTGAGTTCACAATACATACAAGTGATACATAGTCCAGGGAAGTTCTGCAAGCAGTTCAGTGATGGCTATTGCAGAAGCTGTAGATTGGTTTTATCTTTGTCTTCACCAGCACTGGGATGAAGATAGGAATTCTGGCAATAATGGCTAAAGAAAAAATTATGTAACATTCCAGAAGGCACTAAAAGAGAACAATTTTCTTAACAATTTACATTATCTTGAACAGAATTATTAAATATAATGAAAAGGAAAGGTGAAAGTAAACAAACACATCTGTTAACCTCCTTTTTTTCACACTTTAAAACAATCCTCAACAGCTGTTTACCCAATTTAAATTAAACCATTTAAATCACATGAATAAAAAAAAGTATTTGGATCCATTTTTTCATGTGCGCTCATCATATATGATATATGGACATACATACATACAAACATACAACATAAAACACAAGTGTGCACACATAATATAATACATACAACACATAACATAATAGTAAAGGCCTTATAACTTTTTACAGGTGAAATCTCCATTGCAATGTTTAAAAACTCTATAGTCAAAAAATAGAACTGATCAGCAAAACATTAACCGAGGTCTGTATGAGCTCAAAAAACAAAATAGAACTTCATGATGTGGGAAAGGGTAATAATAAAATAGATATTGAAAAAGCATCCTGGTTCTGTCGTAAGGATAGCCAATCTGGAGTTTTGGATATCAGCTGTTATGGATTTGAGCCAAATCATCTTCTTTTTGGTCTGTAGAAATCGCTTTAGTTAATCTCTCTGGAATCCAAATTGGCTGCTGTTCTCCCTGTGGAAACATACAAACAGACCTCCGACTCCAGACAATTACTGGGTCAGGACCTTTCCATTGTTCTGTTAGAATATCCTTCCAAAGTACCTTGGGCTTATGTACATTTTTTGGACACATATGCCTTTCTGCAGCACTAAGCCCTGATGAATCCAAATTTAAAAAGTTTAGAGTAAAAAGTGTTATTTTAAGTTTATCTTTGGGGAATATATACCCCTTCCCAATTCCCTCTTTTTGCTTTAATAAGTACATTTTAATAGTTTGATGAGCTCTTTCAACTATGCCTTATCCCTCTGGATTGTATGGGATTCCTGTTATATGAGTAATGCCAAATGATGAGCAAAATTGTTTAAAAGAGGTAGAAGTATAACCAGGGGCATTATCTGTTTTTAACTGTTTTGGAACGCCCACAGTGGCAACATTTTGTAAGCAATGAGCTATAATATCTTTAGTTTTTTCTCCGGCATGAAGGGAGCCCATCAAAAATCCAGAAGTATCAACTGTAACATGCAAATATTTTAATTTTCCAAATTCTGGCAAGTGTATGATGTCCATCTGCCAAATATGGTTAGGTATCAATCCTCTAGGATTGATTCCAAGATTAACTTGTGGTAAAAAGGTCACACAATTTTGACATTGTTTTATTATTTGTCTAGCTTGTTCCTTAGTTATTTTAAAAAGCTTTTGTAAAGTATTAGCATTAACATGGAACTTTTTATGAAAATTTGTAGCTTCTTCTAGTGTAGAGAAAAGATGTATGTCATGTGTAGTTTTATCTGCTAAATCATTGCCCAAACTAAGGGCTCCAGGCAATCCTGTATGTGCCCTGATATGTCCTATAAAGAATGGATCTTTTCTGTCCCAGATTATACTTTGTATAGTGGAAAGGAAAGAGAAAACAGTAGAGGAAGGGGAAATCCTACCAGCATCTTCAAGGGATACTATAGCATTAACTATATACTGACTATCAGAAAATAAATTAAATACAGAATCTTTAAACATCAAAAAAGCTTGTAGTACAGCATTAAGCTCTACCTTTTGAGCTGATTGTTTGGGTACTAAAAATGTAAAAGTTTGATAAGGTGTAACTATTGCTGCTGTACCATTATTTGACCCATCAGTGAATATATTTGGAGCATTCATGATAGGTGTTTTTCTTGTCATTTTTGGAAAAATTATAGGATGCAATGACCAAAAAGACAATAAAGGATTAGATGGTAAGTGGTTATCAAATGAAACATTAGATTTGCACCTGATTATTGCCCAAGTATTTAACTCATTAGCTAACTCATCAATTTGATTCACAGTATATGGAGTAATAATTTTATTGGGAGAAATTCCAAACACTCCCTTTGCTGCTTTTATTCCTTTGAGTATTAATTGTCCTACAGGCTCAGGATACCTAGTAAGAATAGTGTTAGGAGAATAAGATAAATGTATCCATAATAATGGACCTTCTTGCCAAAATACTCCTGTAGGAATATTTTTTGTTGGTAGTACAATAAATAATAAAGGCAAACTTATATCAATTCTACCCAAATGCATATTTTCCATATATGTTTCAATGATTTTTAATGCCTTTCTTGCTTCAGACGTTAACATTCGGGGTGAATTTGGATCTGATGGACCTTTTACGATATCAAATAAAGGTCCCAACTCTCCTGTTGGTGTACCTAGATAAGACCTTATCCAATTTATGTCTCCTAATAACTTTTGAAAGTCATTAAGTGATTTGAGTTGATCTACTCGTATTTGAATTTTTGGTGGACAGACCATGGTTGAGGATAATAGAACTCCTAAATAATTAATTAGAAAATTTAATTGTACTTTATCTATTGCTATCTCTAGATTATAATTTTTTAATAAGTTTGTAAGTGTGGCATAACATTCTAGCAATGTGTTTTTATCTTTGTGTGCTAATAATACATCATCCATATAGTGAAATATTTGTAGTTCAGGATTTTGATTTCTAAGTGGCTGGATTACTTTGTTAACATAAATTTGACACATAGTTGGGCTGTTAGCCATCCCTTGAGGGAGTACTTTCCATTCATATCTCTGATCAGGACCTTCATGATTCAGTGCAGGGATAGTAAATGCAAAATGTGGACTATCCTCAGGATGAATTGGAATTGAAAAAAAACAATCTTTAATATCTATAGCTAAAACATGCCAGGTTTTTGGCAAAGCAGACAATTGAGGAATCCCCGATTGAGCAGGTCCCATAATAACCATCTCATTATTAATGGCTCTTAAATCTTGCAATAATCTCCATTTACCAGATTTCTTTTTGATGACAAAAATGGGAGTATTATGGTGAGATACAGAAGGTTGTATATGTCCCTCCGCTAATTGTTGTTTGACCAGGTCATGGGCTGTTTGTATCTTTTCTTTAGTCAGGGGCCACTGAGGAACCCATACTGGTCTTTCTGATTTCCAAGTAATTTTTATTGTCAGTGGCCCTTTCTGAAAATCCAACCCATGTCTTTCCATTCCTTGATCTATTTGTATTGGTGCTGCTATATCTTGTTCTTGTTTTTCTAATCTTTTTCCTTTCCTAAAACCTTGTCTAGTCATAATAGTAGGTGCATTTTGGTTGATGTTATTTGTTAATGTCAAACCTAATTGATCTAGGACATCTCGTCCCCATAAATTTACCGGAAGATGATCCAATACTTATGGCTGTATAGTTCCTTCACATCCTTCAGGATCCTTCCAATCTAATACCATTGCACTTCTATGGGGATTAGTCGCCACTCCTAGGCCTCGAGGTGTTTGAGTGGATTGTTGTAATGGCCAATGTTTTGGCCATTCTTGATGAGAGATGATGCTAAGGTCTGCATCTGTATCCAGTAGCCCATTAAATTCATGTCCTTGAATATTTAGTTTTAGCATGGGGCGAGAATCTAAATTTAAAGACAGCATAGCCCAATCTACACCTGTGGAGCCTAATCCCTTGGAACCTCTTTCTACAGTACGACTGGAAAATTTATCATGTAGGCTGGGTATTATTAGTAACTGTGCTATTCTATCTCCTGGTGAAATTACTGATATGCCCTTTGGAGAACTGGCTATAATTTTTATTTCACCTTCATAATCGGGATCAATTACCCCAGGACTTATCATAAGTCCTTTTAGAGTAGAAGAGCTGCGTCCCAATAATAAACCTACGGTTCCTTGGGGAAGAGGTCCTTTTACCCCTGTGGGAATGATTTGAACTCCCATCTCTTGAGTTAGTACTGATCTGGCGGAGGTGCAGATGTCCAACCCTGCGCTCCCTCTGGTTTGTCTGATGAGGGATCTAATGGACAATGTGTCCTGGGCACTACCCTGATGGGGTTGCTGGGTTCCTCCAGTGCTCCGTATATTTGTGGTTTTGGGCCCCAGAGCACTGGGCTCCCCTGTCCATTTTTTGGCAATGGAGCCCGATGCCTTTCTCCACGATATCGTGGGTAAACACCTGGTCTTTGTTCATTTTTTGATAATGGAGTACCCTCTATGGTGGTTTGAGAACGGCATTCATTAGCCCAATGTCTCCCTCTACGGCATCATGGGCAAATACCCGGTATTCTACTCCTTTGATACCTAGTTTTGTTAAACCCTCCTCCTATGGGGCAATTCCTTTTAAAATGTCCTGTTTGTTCACAATTGTAGCATGTTCTTGGCCTGGCATCTAAAGCCTGTTGTACTGCAGCTGCCAAGACTTGCCCTTGTTCATTAATGTCTCTACATAATTTAATATATGTGTTTAAATCTTCATGTTTCCATAGTCTAATGACTTCTCTGCACCAACAATTCACTTGCTCATAAGCCAGTTGTTTTATTAATGGCATTGCTTGTTCTGTATTCCCAAAAACTCTGGTAGCTGTTTGAATAAGCCTATCTACAAATTCAGCATAAGGTTCATTAGCTCCTTGTATTACCTTAGATAATTGACCTTGTAAACTTCCATGTCCTTGTAAAGTGTTCCATGCCCTAACCGCATCTGCAGCAATTTGTGCGTATACACCAGGATCATATGCAATTTGTTGCTGCTGATCCTCATAAGGTCCCTTTCCTAACAACATATGTAGATTTCTCTGAGGATAACCAGCTGCTGCATTTCGCCTAGCCGTCTCCTTTTAAAATTCCTCATTGGCAACCTTCCATAACAGGTATTGTCCTCCATTTAGCACAGCTTTACACATATTAGCCCAATCTGCTGGCGTCATGTTCAAGTTGTTAATGGATTCGACCATGCTTACAGTGAAGGGTGCTTGAGGACCATAGGTTGTTACAGCGTCTTTTAGCTGCTTCACTTTTTTGAAATTTAAAGCATGGTGAATTCGCTGCCCTCCTGCCTCAAATACAGGGCATGTTAATATTTGAGATCCTGTCTTAGGATCCCAACTATCAACTGCGTGGGTTGGGAGCCTCCCAGCATATGGAGGTGGCACTGTTGGTTGGACACTTACACCCTCTGGTGATAGAAAGTTGTTAGTAGCAGTCTCCTGTTGTACCTTTTCCCCTGATGGCTTTTTCTGCTCTAAACTTTCTTCCTCTGTCTGAGTAGTTCGAGAGACCTTCTCTTTTACTTGAATCTTTTCCTTTCTCTGACTAGCTCGAGAGACCTTCTCTTTTACTTGAATCTTTTCCTCTGTCTGACTAACTTGTCAATCCTCTAGACACTTCTTCGCAGAGGACATACAATCAATCAACAAACATGAAAAAATGTTCAACATCTCTAGCAATTAGAGAAATGCAAATCAAAACTAATCTAAGATTTCATCTCACTCCAGTCAGAATGGCAGCTATTATGAAGACAAACAACAATTAGTGTTGGCAAGAATGTGGGGGAAAAGGCACACTCATACACTGCTGGTGGGACTGCAAATTGGTGCTGCCAATCTGGAAAGCAGTATGGAGATTCCTTGGAAAACTGGGAATGGAACCACCATTTGACCCAACTATCCCACTCCTCGTTTTATACCCAAAGGACTTAAAAACAGCATACTACAGGGACACAGCTATATCAATGTTATAGCAGCACAACTCATAATAGCTAAATTATGGAACTAACCTAGATGCCCTTCAGTAGATTAATAGATAGGGAAACTTTCGTATATATATACAATGGAACATTACTTAGCATTAAGACAGAATAAAATCTTGGCATTTGCAGGTAAATGGATGAAATTGAAGAATATAATGCTAAGTGAAGTAAGCCAATCCCAAAAAACCAAAAGCCAAATGTCTTCTTTGATATGAGGATGCTGATGCATAATGGCGGTGGGGCGGGGGAGGAGCATGGAATGGAGGAACTTTATTTTTTATTTATTTATTTTTTTAAAGAGAGAGGGAGAGAGGGAGAGGGAGAGGAAGAGAGAGGGGGAGAGAGAGAGAGAGAGAGAGAAAGAGAGAGAGAATTTTTTAAAATATTTATTTATTTTTTTTTAGTTTTCAGCGGACACAACATCTTTTGTTTTTGTATGTGGTGCTGAGGATCGAACAGGGCCGCACGCATGCCAGGCGAGCGCGCTACCGCTTGAGCCACATCCCCAGCCCTGGAGGAACTTTATATAGGGCAAAGGGAGGGAGGGGAGGAGAAGGGGGAAGGGGGTAGATTGTGGAATGAGTTAGACATCATTACCTTAAGTTCATGTATGAAGACATGAATGGTGTGAAAATACTTTGTGTACAGTGTCTTGAAAACTGTGCTCTATATATGTAATATGAAATGAATTGCATTCTGCCATCATGTATAACAAATCAGAATAAATTTTTAAAAAATTTAAAAAAGAGAAAAAAATAGGTAGAAAGGAGACAAAAAGGAAGGGACTTTAATTTGAAAGTCTTGGACTAAAGTTCCTCAAAACTTTCCTCCCAGGTCAGTTCTCCCTCCCACGCCTATCATTCCCCAAATTCTGGGAAATCCACAAATCTTTCTTGCAATGTCAATGTTACTGGGAATTCACCACTTATGAAGATTGCCCTGTGCACTGTTAAGTAGCCCACTAACACATGTATTTTTAGAATAGATTGAGCAAAGGGAGTTATGAAACCTATAATATAGGATACTTTCCCAATATTATTTGTTTATTCAATAGAGAAATCTCACCCGTGTTTTGCACAGGTGATGGAAATGGAGTTTCCCTCCGTGGATTGGGCAGGCTGAGAAATAAAAGCTAAGAAAAATAGAAAAAATGAAAAAAAAAAAAAAAACCACAGGAAACAGAAAGTAGTTTCAAAGGCAGGGGCAGGAGGGCAAGCCAATCAGACAGACTGAGCTTCTATACTCTGGCAAAATGGAGCCTGCACTTGCTTTATTTTTATGGGGGACATCAAAGGCAGGGATAGGGTTTCAAGGCCTGAGTCTTGCTTCTTGGTGTCTTGCAGTCAGCAGGTTGACTGACATCTTGGCAGGTCACACCCATCCCATCTCAGGTGCTGTGTGGGATCTCTGGCAGAGCTTGAGGGGGATGTTCACCTGCATCAGGTGATCAATCCCTATGGGGGTGCCAAGGGAGGTTCCCAATGCCAGACTTATCCCCTAATTAGGCTACTATGCACAACGTAGTCAGATGGCTTGTGACAGAGAAGAGGTCAACTCAAGGAGCCTAAGAACTGCCACATCACATAAACCATCTAGTGATCTCCAGATTGATGTCATCCCTGAGTACCTTCTCATACTCACCCCTTACAAAGTTTCCTTCAAAAAGAAGAGCCTGGGAACCCAAAAGCATCTCTCTCCATTGAATGCATACTTCTCATTTTCTTCAGTAAATTTCTCTGTCTCAATATTGATGGGTGCTGAAGTTCTTTTCCATCACATATGTCAAGGACCCCTTCATCCTGAGTTAAGGTCCCACACTCCAGGACCTCCTCTAACTTCCTCCAGTGATATTACCTCTGGTCTTTTCAGTTGTGAAAACCAATCAATTTTGCTGATTATTATTTTGTATCATTCACCCGAAGGAATCTTAACTGATACATACACTATCCTATTGATTTTCCATTATCTACATTCTAAAATATATGTTATTATGTTGGCTTTGCCTGAGGTTGTGCAAGTAGTAAATGGTAGTGTTGAGATCTGACCTTTAATCTTTTGACTCCGACTGCCAATCTCTTTTCTTTCCTTTTTTTTAAGTATTTTCTTTTTTACTTGTCAATGTATCTTTATTTCACTTATTTATATGTGGTACTGAGAATCAAACCCAGTATCTCACACATGCTAGGCAAGTGCTCTACCACTGAGCTACAACCCCAGCCCTGCCAATCTCTTTTCAGTTCCACAAAAGGGAAATCCGAATTGAAGAATTTCTGGATATAGTTCAGGAGAAAAGAAGAACATCAAGTTTAAAAACAAAAGGTGATATAAGAAAATAAAAACTGTTTTTATAATATGTAATCTTTTGAAGAAAGAACTGATTTTTAAAAAATCATGTTGCCCATCTAAAAAAGAGGGAACTTAAAACATTAAAAATTATCTTCTGAACTGCCTCAGGGTAATTCTTTCTCAAGCTTCTTTGTAATAAAGGACCACTGCTTTTATTGGATCTTCTTATATTACCATTGTGCCTGCAATCAAAAAGGGTGTTGCTGATGTTTCCAGTTACGTAACCTAAATGTTTTCCCCACCTTTGCCACTGTTCTGCTCTTACTGCTTGCTTATCTGACTTTCTCTGTCATTGAGGTCATGCAATTATAAAGTCAGACACAAATAGAGACAAAGAGAAGCACTTCATTCCTGAAAGACCTTTGGTCCTTGAACAGCAATTAAACGTACTTTTCTTGAGAGGAGAGGATTTCAAGATATTTGGGCCTGAGGTAGAACAGTCTTAATTCATTATATAATTTTCTAGAACCCTAACACTAGCTTATTTAGAGAATGAACGTTTATATTAAAAAAAATCACATTAAAAAGAGGTAAGTGGGTGACAGTGTCTTTCTTATTCATTATATAGAGCTATAGCTCTAATCATGCCCTTTTATATAACTGCAGGAGGAGGCCTTGCTTTGCAGGTCACTGGGAATACATTGACTCTGGGCCCACTAATGCCCTTTATTGAAAATCGTAGCTGTCTAAGTTAACAGTGCTGGTCTTTTGTGACTTGGAGAAATTAAACCAAGGAAGGCTATTTGTACTGGCAATTCAAGCAGCTAAAAGAGCTGTCTCCAGGGGTGGAAGTGGGCGGCTGGGTGCTTAATTGTGTTGTGGCTGAATCTGGAGTCAGATTTACTGACACTGTCAAAAGTAATTTAAAACCTTTGTCACAGAGAAAGTCCTAAAATGCTTAAATCTCATACTAGCTGCACCCAAGATTAGGATGAATTCAGTTAGGTTTGTCTGTTATTATGTTCTTTCTTAAGTTTACTTCAGTATTTTTTTTTTAATGACAGTCACTGGGTTGCCCAGGCTGGCCCTGAACTCCTGGGCTCAAATGATCTTCCTGCTTCAGCTTCCCTAGTAGCTGGGAGGTACTAGATGCATGCCACCACGATCACATCAGAATTTTTAAAATTACCATTTTAAAATTAACCAGGTTAATATTTTGAGTGGGGCAAGACTGACCAACAGACTCTTGGTTGAGACTCTTCTGTCACAAGCAATAGAAATCCAGCTCCAACTCCTTTAAGTGAAAGCGGATTTAACATCAAGAATATAAAGAGTGGCCCACAGCTCAAGGGCGGAAACTCATTCTAATTTCAGAACAGAGAGAACTGAGGACTTAAATATAGTCGGTCTTTTTCTTTGGCTCTTATCTCTGCTTCTTGCAGCATCTTGAATTTATTATTAATTCATGGGAAGAACTTTCTCAATGGATAGGAAAACAACAACAAAAACAGGACCCCAACCCTAGCACAACAGCCCAGGCCAAGAGCCCAATTTTACATCAATCAACCCTGGTCAGAAAATGGGGCAATGTTACACTAAATCAATTCTTACAGGACTTGTTATGCAACTCAGAGGTGCTCAAATTATTATCTGGGGATCCTAGGCAAAATTAGTTTCCCTGGTATGACTTGGATAGTATAAAGGCTGGAGAGAGCAAAAACAAGATTCGATTAGAGAGGTGGTCAGGCAAAGTTCATGTGGGGCCTTGACTAGTCAGGTTTAGATTCCAGACAGAGGTGTTCAAGTAGAAATATAATTTGAAACAAACAAGCAATTGTAATCCTTCTTGTTAACAGGACTAAAAAGCCAGGCATGGTGGTGTGCACCTGTAATCAAGAGGGTGAAATTAGGGAGGATCACAAGTTTGAGGCCTGCCTCAGCAATTTAGTGAGACCCTGTCACCAAACTGTAGAAGGTAAAAAGGACTGGGGTTGTAACTCAGTGGTAGAGGACCCTGCACTCATTCCTCAGTAACAACAACAATCACTTCAACAACAACAAAGGGCTAAAAAAGAATGGTTGCAATTGATTTTTATAGAATATTATTTTTAACCAAATATATCTAAAATTATATCATTTCAATAATAGTCATGGGAATTTTATTAAAGAGATATTATTTTGCAATGACAGTCACAATTTGAATGCTGTTTTCATTGACATAAATTCATATTTAGGAAACTCTGTAGTTGAAAAAGCTGTTCCCAAGCCTGGCATAGTATTGCGTGCCTGTAATCCTAGCTACTTGGGAGGCTGAGGCAGGAGGATAGCAAATTTGAGGACAGCATGGGCAACTTAGAGAATCTCTGTCTCAAAAATAAAATTTAAAAAGGGACTAGGGATGTAGCTCAGTGGTAGAGCTACATGTATGAGACCCAGCATGTATGAGGACCTGGGTTTGATCCCTAACACTGTGCAAAGTGTGAGGGAGAGTTATTCTCATCTTAAAAAGTTTTCCATCAACCAAATAAAGTTATCAGTTTTAAAACCAAAATTAAATAATATAAAACATCAGTTCCTTAGTGGTACTTTCAAGGACTTGGCAGCCACATAGTGCTTGTAGGGATTGTACTGGACATCATATGTGGCTAATGGTGTTAATAATTCCAATGTACTGGGTTGCTTGGTGCCAATTTGAGTGGGCAATAGGATGCCCAGATTAAACATTTTTTCTTGGTGGGTCTGGAAGGGTGTTTCTGGCTGAGATTAGCATTTGAGTCCACAGACTCCATTAAGCAGATTGTCCTCCCCACTGTGGTTGGACATTATCCAATTCATTGAGCATCTGAGGAAAATAAGAGATGCAGAAAGGAGGAGTTTACCCATTTGTATTCCTGTCTTGGTGTCTGAACTGGCACTTCGAACTGGGACTTTCTCTCCAATTATGGTACTGGGGATTGAACCCAGGGTTGCTCTACCACCAAGCTACATCCCCAGACCTTTTTTAGATTTTTCTTTTGTGACAGGTTCTGGCTAAGTTGCTGACACTGGCCTCAAACTTGCAATCCTCCTATTGCAGGGAGAACAGGTTTGGGCTGTTGCACCCAGAGGGATTTAATTTCTTTTGACCTCAAAGTGGAATTTATACCATCGGCTCCCTGGTTCTCAGGTCTCTGGACTTGGACTCAACCATACCCTTAAATTTCTGTCTCCACTTTGCAGATGGCAGATTGTGGGACACCTCAGTCTCCGTGATCATGTTTGTCAATTGCTTAGAATAAACCTCCTTTTATATGGTTATGTGGTTCTGTTTCTCTAGAGAATCCTAACTAATCCAACCTTTTATCTCATATTTCTGTTCTCCGTAGAGCATTCAAGGTGATCCTTACAAAATGGAAATCAGACCATATGGTCCCTTTAGTGCTTTCCCATGGTATCTAATAAACCATGATGATTCAAACGGTGGGACAAACCCTTTGAGGTAGGAGGATGTTTTTCTAGTCAGCTTTCTCGCTGCTGTGACTAAAGGACCTGACCAGAACAACTGTAAAGGAGGAAAGGTATATAGGGCTCACAGCTTCAGAGGTATCCATCCATAGATAGCAGACTCCATTCCTTGGGGCTCAAGGTGCAGCTGAATATTGTGGGATAGCCAGCATCCCACCAGGGCATATTTCTGCTCAGAAGGGGTGAGCTGCTTGAGAAATAGAAAGTTTGAAATAATTAGAAAGAAATAGGAGACAAATCCAGAAATTAGGTTTAGAGGAAGCAGAGCACATGATAGTTTTCCCAGTCCTGTTAGGAGCTGGAACTGAACAACTAAAAAAATGGCTCTAGTTCTTTATTTAAGGGGAGTACATCAAAGGCAAGAATAAGGTTTCATAATGGGAAGAGTCTTGCTTATCAATGTGACAGGGGTCTTGCTGCAAACAGGTTGATTGGCATCTTGGCAACCACACCCATCTCTGAGAGGCTGTGTGGCTCGACAGGCCACCCTACCTCTGATGTGCTGACATTAGACAAAGCTGGGGAGGAAGCCACATGAACCAAGCATTCTCAAACCAGCAGGGTTGGTGCTGGGAGTTCCGGATCTCAGGGTTTCCTGCTCAATGGCTTCCACATTGATTTTAGTTAACACACAATTCATGGTGTAAAAGTCGGGTGAGCGTCGGAGGAAGAGACCACCAAGAGACTGTCTCATGCAACAGCAAAGGGTTTATTGGGGGTCCAGCATGCTGGGGCTCAGAGCTCACTTGAATACAGCAGAGAGAGAGCCCCGGGAACAGCTTAAGCAGAGCTTATATACTTTCCTTGGAGAGGGCAGGGACTTCACATACAGCATAGCCAATCATTGCACGGTTTCTGGGAGGGGTTGTTTTCATAGAGCAACCAGATGATCAGTGGGCATTTCCGGGAGTTGTTTTCAACTTCTACATGAGTTTCAGTTTCCAGGAAAACAGAACTTAATTCTTACATTCTTAACCTTTTCAATGGATGGCTCTTGGCAATTGAACATCATGGTGGAGTGTATGGCTGAGGGAAGTAGCTCACATCATGATCAGAAAGCAGAGAGAGAGAGAGAGAGACTACTTGCCAGGTACAAATACCAAAAAGCCACACCCCAATTCCCCCCCACCTCCAGCCACACCTTAACACTTGTCACCACTCAATTAATCCCTATCATGGGATTAATTAACTGATT
The DNA here is from genome assembly GCF_047511675.1 of Marmota flaviventris. Lineage (NCBI taxonomy): Eukaryota > Metazoa > Chordata > Mammalia > Rodentia > Sciuridae > Marmota > Marmota flaviventris. The sequence goes on along the minus strand of NC_092499.1, from coordinate 12,383,557 downwards.
GGATTAAGACTCTTACAACCCAATCATTTCTCTCTGAATTTTCTTGCATTGTCTCACACATGAGCTTTTCAGGGTTACCTCACATCCAAACCATAATAGGGGATGAAAGAATGAACAAGGCTTGTCGTTGGAGCAAATGCCCATTTATTGAGGAACAGCTCTGCATATTTATAGAGCCAGGGGTGGTTTGACAGTTGGCATAGGGCATTTTTTGATTGGAGGGTAAGGATCAGGTGAGCCAGCAGGGCTAGTCTGATTGGTGGGTAGGATCAGGTGAGCTAGCAGGGCTCTGATTGGTGACTCACATGATCCTTACCCACCAATCAAAAAGCGCCCCATGCCAACTGTCAAACCACCCCTGGCTCTATAAATATGCAGCAGCTGATTGAGCCACTTGATGGTAGGCCTTGGAATTCCCCATAGTAGTAAGTGAGGAGTCAGTTTGGTGGGCCTTGCAATGGATTATTCCCAGTTAGGAAGGCAGCCTGGAGGCTTGTAGTATTACCGTCCCTCTGGTGGTCAATACCCCTTTTTTTCCAAATGGCTGCATGGGAGATCAGGATATGGAAGATGTATTATATAGGGAGAGGGTTTTTCCCTCCGCTAGCTCACATGCCCTTGTGGCAGCTATGAGTTCAGCTTGTTGGTTGGTGGTATTGCGTGGGAGAGGTTTCGCCTCTATGATGGATGAGAGGGAAATGACAGCATACCCCGCTACTTTAACCCCTTTGTGTATAAAGGAGCTACCATCTGAGAACCAGACGAGGTCCGAAGAGGGCAGGGGTCCCTCAGAAATTGTGGTAGGGCAGGGTAAAATCATCTCTGATACCTCCAGCCTTGATCGTTCTTTCAGGGGAGGAGCTGCCTCTTCCTGAAAACCTATTGCAATGTCAATAAAGAAGCACAAGAGGAAATGAATCCATGGGTGAAATGAGAATTGGAGGAGTGGGGCTACATCAACAATTCAAAGATTTTAGTGAATTTCTCTAACAATGAAGGTAGATGAGTTCTCATTGATGGGTAAAGCAAAGAAGGAGGAGCTACAACTCTGAGTACACAAAGTCTGCTATGGACAAGAGAGACGGCTGAGCCACAGCTGAGCCTCTTCTTGCTGGCCACTTAAACCAAGAACTACTAAGATGATCTGGAATTTCTTGAAGGCAAAAGTTCAAGGTAATTGATGGAAAACTGTTGCTCCCTGCAACAAGGGTACGTGGGAGACAGGCAGGACCAGCCTGTCGTCTCTGAGGGGCTGAGCGAGAGGGTAAGTGTCGCAGCCCAGTCCCCATCCCAAGATTGGGAAGAAACCACACTGAGCTGGGAGTTGTGTCAGCCGTGAAGGTGCAGCAAATCTCAACTTTATTGTGTCAGGGACAAGTTTATATAGTGATAGAAGGAGGGGGTAAGAAGACACAGTAGCGAGAACCAATAGGGGACAGTTACGTCACTTTTACTAAGGGCCTAGGCAGATTTCAGGTTAAACCATTAGGCGGGGCTAAGGTCAAAAGCCCTCACTTGCCAATCCATCCAGGTCACGTATATGGAAATGCTCTGGAAGAACCCATGAGGTCACCTCAGCCACCACCCAATAATGGCCGTGGTCCCAAAGGAGGTAAAAGTTTCCAACAGCAAACCAGTCAATGGAAAGGCTGTTTGGGTCAGCTGCTCTTCCTCTCCTCCCCCAATCTTGTGCAGAATATGGCAGTTTGTCCTAGATTGAAGTTATACACATTCTAAAGAAACTGATTTATTTTCTGGGATGGCACAGCAGTGCTTGGGGAAGGATAGAGTAAATCATTATTCACTTTGCCATGGAGGTTGAAGGAGGAAGCCTTCCTGCCTGCCAGCTGATATAGTCATCCCAAAGACAGAACATGTAATTAGTATTTATATTGTGAGGAGAGAATAATAATTGCTATAAACTGAATGTTTGTGTCCCTGGGTTCATATATTGAAATCCTAACCCTCCAGCATGATGATACTTGGAAGCAGGGCCTTTGAGATTTGATTAGAATGTAAGGACAGTTTTCATGAAGGAGATTAGTGTCCTTATAAAACATCCTGGGGACTGGGGGTGTAACTCAGGGATAGAGCTGGATCATAGCAGGTGCAGGGGCGGGATCTACGTTTGATTCCTAGTGTTGGGGGGCGGGGGAAGCCTGAGCACCACCTCATCCCTTCCACCATGTGAAGACACAGTGAGAAGAGCCGTTTCTGAACCACGAAGCAGGCCCTCCCCAGACACTGAATGTGCCAGCATCTTGATCTTGTATTTCTCAACCTTCAGAATTGTGAGAAATAAATGTAGGTTATTTATAAGCCCCTCAGTCTGTGGTATTCTAATAGCCAGAATGGAATTAAGACAGTAATAGAAAAAAACCTGAGTAATTCATCTTATTCCTCATATTCCTAAATATCAAAGGATATCCGAGGGCCATGGAGATAGCTGAACAAAACCAGAAGAGCCAAAATCAGTAAAAAGAATTCACTTTATGAGAAACAGTTAAAGGAACATAGAAAAACAATTTAAAATCAATATTCTGAGAGAAATTTGAGGTGATACATCTGCAAAACACTCTCGGGTCATTTGGGCATAGGAACCTAGGCTGGAGGTAGAAGAGTAGGAAGTGAAATGCCTGGGAGTACACTGAGCGGAAGTGGGGGGAGCAGGGAGCATTGGGCCGAAGAGGCGGGGCGAGCACCACCCACGTGATTGATGCGCATGCTCCAAAAGCTGCCCGCCATTCTTGCGGCTGCTTCTACAGCTAGGCTTCGCCTCCCTCTCTCGTGGGATCTGGTTCGTGTTACCTGTTCTCACCTGACCCGCCATGCTTCGCCTGCCTGTGCTCGGCCCTTCCCTCCTCCGCCGCCGCATGGTCCTGCTTGGTCTGAATCCCCGCAGCCGCCTTGTTCAGTCAGAGCCCCAGCGTCCCCAGCCGGCGTCCTTCGCGGTGAGTTGGGGCCCACTGACTGGGCGGCAGCGAGGTGGGCGGGAAGCACAAAGACCCCTCACTGGATTTGGGTGGGGGCTTCTGTGGCAGGTTAGCTGTTGGTGCTTGGGTCAGGGTAGCAGTGAAGTCTCTGTCCAGAGGTCCAGGGAGTGACTGCACAGGCTTTGGAGAAATTTGGGACCTCATTCCCCTTGTGAATTCCAAGATGGAGGGGCAGAGCCATAGATTACGAAAGACTAGTTTGCCACCTTTGAACGTCCTCTTCATCGCCAAGACCTAACGTTTTTCCTAAAACGGTGAAAATCCTGGACGGCATGGAGATTCTAGAGTGCAAAGGTGAACTGGGCAATTATTAGATAAGTTTTCTTTAACAAGTCAGTTATGTTATCTATGAATAAATTCCTGCAGTTTTGGTGGCACCAGATCCCAGTTTCTAAGATAAGTTCCAAATTCCACAGAACATTTTAAGCAGTTTTGCGGAGTGGGGGTGGTGGGATACTGAGTGGTGGTGCGGGGAATTAAACTCAGGGCCTAGGAAATGCTAAGCATGTACTCTGCCACTGAGCTGCATATACCTCAGACTTTAAGCAGTTTTTTTAGTCTATGAATCACTGGTCCAGGAAGCCCTACTCATTAACACTGTTTTTCATCTTTTCCAGGAAATGGCTGTTGGATGTGTGGTGATTTTTACCGCCTTTTTAGCACCAGCTGCACATGTGCTAAGCAATCTGAACCAGTTCAGAAAAAGGTAGATGGAAGATGTTGACCAGCAGTTAAGGTCCAGAAAGCTTTCGAAAAGAGCTGTGGCTTCTTTAAATGAGCAAAATTGTTTAGTTAGGTCCATTGTGGGCATTCAGTTTCATAACCATATGCTTATGGTCAATATTTTGCAATTTTTAAATATGTGCACTATATAGGTGTATAGTCAAAAGTATTGTTCTGATTAAGTGTAAAATAAAATTGAAACATTCTTGGTATGTTTGATATATTTTCTTTTTCTTTTCTTTTTTTTTGTTGTGGTACCAGAGATCAAACCCAGGACATTGTGCAGCTAGACAAGTGCTCTATCACTGAGATACACCTCCAGCCCTCACAAATTATTTCCTAAACATCATGAAAGTTGATGGAAATTTCTGATTAAGAATGAGGGGCTGGGATTGTGGCTCAGCGGTGGAGTGCTTGCCTAGTAGGTTCGAGGTACTGGGTTTGGTCCTTAGCACCACATAAAAATAAATAAATAAAATAAAGGTGTTGTGTCTAACGACAACTACAAAATAAATATTTTTAAAAAATGAATGAAAACTGCTGTGAGAGGTCAGGATTAGTGACTTGGAGTGACATCTAGTACTGTTTTGTGTGAGTAAATGCTTATATCTAGTGACATCAACCTTAAAAGATTAGATATGCAGCTGTAAGGTGATTATAAATTAGCTAAATTGTTTTTATATTCTATTAGTACTGCTGCTCGGCACTTTATTTTCTGGGAAAAATAAAACTTTTTCTTAATTCATCCTTATTTTTTCTGTTGGGCTGGGGTTCAAACTCAAGGCCTCGCATGTGCTAGGTAAGAACTCTACTACTGAGCTACATCCCCAGTACAAATTTTCTTTTAAAAATTCCTACATTTCAGGATTTAGTGAATAACTACATGTATACTTTATTTGTATCTCTCCTAATTTAATAATTTTTATTGGTATCCTGAGTGGTCTTTCAGGTTTGAAGCATCATATGTATACCTTTGAATTTTAGCTCACTCTGCACTTAGGGTATGAGTGGACAGCACATTTTAATCCTCAGTTTCTTTATCTCTGTTAATGACTTAAGTTTGCTGTTTTGAAAGGATATTGTGGAAATTAGACATTAAACAAAGGTAAAGCACCTCTCAGCATAGTTTCTAAAACAAAGTGAATCAATAGAAGTTATTATCATGAAGATATATAAGTTTGCTAATATTCATTCTTTCAACAAATACTAACTGCATTCCTTATATTTCTACTTCAAAATTTATATTTGTGTTTTAATCGGGGTTCTCCACAGAAACAAATGTGTGTGTGTGTGTGTGTGTGTGTGTGTCTTTGTTGAGAGAGATTGATTTAAGGATTTGGCTTGTGTTGTTTTGGAAGGTGGCAAGTCCAAAATCTGTAGGGTAGGCTGACAGATTGGAGACACAGGAAAGAATTACAGTTCAAGTCTGAAGGCACTCTGTTAGGGGAGGTTATTCTTTTTCTTAAGGCCTTCAGTTGATTGGATGAGGCCTACCCACATTATGAAGGCAGCCTGCTTTACTCAAAGTCTACTGATTCAAATATTAATCTCTTTCAGTCTTCGAAGAAACGTCTAGAATAATGCTTGACCTAACACCTACTTACCGTGGTGTTGATAAAACTAACCTTTGCAATCAGGTAAAAAAAAAATTGTGAACTTATTAAAATCTTACAAATCTGTTAGGATTTACCTTTTTGTTCACGAGCGCAAACCTACTCTTAGGTTCTTTAAATGAAATCTAGCCCATCGAAGATCATTCAGTCTTCTGGTTTCTTGTTTCTTTTTTCCAATATTTGGGATTAAATCCAACAGCATTCTACCTCTGAACTACATACCTGGCTCATTAAAATATAAAAAGGGAATTTGAGATCGGGTCTTGCTAAGTTCCCAGGTTGTTTTTGAGCTTTCTATTGTCCTGCTCAGCCTCCTGAGTAGTTTTCTGGTTTCTTATATTCAATAGAACCTTGCTCCTTGACCATTTTGAATTTACTTTTTTCCTTCTTTGATGGCCTTGTTTTTCAGCTTGTAATGCCTGCCACCACATTCTCCAAATAATGGCAGAAGATTGGTTTACCTTTGTCCTGGCTGGGGAAGAATGTTGAATGGTGGGTGTCTTTTTCCATAGATCTTTATCTCTTAATTTTCTGAACTATTTGATTGACACATTGATTTATTGAGTACTCTCATGTGATAATACTATGTTGGATGAATTCTATCTTGTTACTTTACATGCATAAAGATGTCATATTCAAGGCACAATTGATTTTTATTATTTGGGGTAGTTATGTTTGTATGTATGACTGTGTCTGTGTTGCTATAGACTGAACCCAGGGCTTTATACATGTTAGACAAGCACTGTACCACTTTGCTACATCCCAGCCCAGTGTATTCTGTATGTTGCTGTGAACACTGAATTACTGAATACTGAACCATTACTCTTAGTGAAAATACAGAATAAAGTTCTGTGAAACTCTGGTCAGTGTTTTTGTCAGTACATAACTTGTTTTATCTGTGTGTGTCTCATTTTTTTTGTGTGTATATTTATGGTACTGAAGATTGAACCTAGGGGTGCTTTATCATTGAGTTATATCCCCACACTTTTTTATTTTTTTATTTTGAGACAGAGTCTCACTGAGTTACTGAGGCTGACCTCAGACTTGGAAATCCTTCTGCCTCAGCCTGCTGAGTAACTAGGATTATAGGCCTGTGCCAATATACCCAGTTTATTGTGTGTATGTATGTATGTATGTGTATGTGTGTGTGTGTGTGTGTGTGTATATATAAATAATTGATTCATTAACATTGAATACATGGCCAACTACACTATAACTCTGCTGTAAATAAAGTTTATGTAATACCTGTATTTTCCCCAGAAGGTACAGCATAGCCTTCTTGAACTTTAGGACATTAACGCTTTAGTCCTGTGGTTGGGACCATCTTCATTGTGAAATCATCATTAGAAAGTTCAAAAAGGTAAAAAATGTGGCACTAAATAGACCATGAAAGGAACATTTGTTTATAGGGTGAGACTTGAAACAAGAAGGCAGAGCATTGCTTTGTTTGACTTCAGCTGAGAATGTATGCATCAGATGATTTTAATTTTTTTGCCACTTTGTGCATGTCTTTAAATTACCATGTAAGTGCTTCAAGTTTTGATTTTGGAGTTATAAATAAATTTTAGCTAGTAGGTGAATTTGCAAATAGAGTCTACAAATGAGGATACAGTGTATATTACTACTTCAGAAACTTTGCAGATTTATGGTTTAAAAAATATTTTTGTAGTTGTATATGGACAGCATGCCTTTATTTTATTTGTTTTTATTTTTATATAGTGCTGAGGATCAAACCCAATGCCTCACATGTGCTAGGCAAGCACTATACCACTGAGCTACAGCCCCAGCCCTAATTCATGGTTTTAATATTTAAAATAATTCAAATCTGAGCACTACTAAAGACATTTCCAGGACACACAGAAATAAACTATAGAAATAAATAATGATCTCGTATATCATTTTTTCCTTGATACCTCTGGCAAAAAAAGAGATAATGCTAGAATTATAAACTCATACCTTAAGGCAGACTTGGAAATTATGTAATCTATCAGGTTAAGTGTGATGAATACAATATTTTAAACACAATAAACAGTATTTTGGGCAAATATTTTATGGAAAATATTGATAATTATGAAATATTTCAGTAGGATGAGGTGTGAGCTATTTTTAGTACAGGAGAAATTTTATTTATAAAGTTCTATTTTTAAAAAGATTGTTGCTATGGCACATTGCTGAATATGGGTAAATTGTGAGATTCTGGAAGTTTATTTCCTTTTCTATAAAATCAGCAGGTTGAGGGACTTAGATTTTTAGTTTTTGCTTTATTCAAAACAGAATATCCTCATTGAAAAATTTTGTTCCTTGTCATGTAAGTAGGGCATTCTCTCTTTTCATGATAAGCTGAGGCTAGTGGTAATTAAACTTTATAATATAATCAAGTACTAAGTTGAACCAGTTTATAATTTATGCATATGTGTACAAACATACTAATGATACAAATAAGTTCATCAGTGAGGAAAATCACTTCTCTAATGTCATGTATGATGTCAGCCTTCAAGCTGCTTAGCTTATTCCTTTATCCTCATTATATTTACTAGATATCATTGAGACTTACATTCCATTCTTCTCTATTAGGCCTTGCCTTTTTTCCTTTTTAACATCCATCCTTGCCATCCACACTTTTAAGTGTTTTATTGCCAATACCTTTAACTCCTTTTCCCCTTCATCTTTTTGTTTACATGCCTCCCAAAATAAAACTCTAGATTGGTCTACTAGTCCCTTGATTTTGGTGTAGGGAAATGCTATAGAAGGAAGTCACAGAATGATACTGTTAGTGCTGTTAGAAATTCAGTATCTCCAAACTTCTAATCCTGTAATACTTGAAATTCTTTGCCTTTTCATGATGATGACTACTTACAATCTCATATTTTATTTGCCTTTTTTCCATTACTATGATGAAATATGAGGCGGAGTAACTTATAAATGAAAAGGGTTTGTTTAGCTCTCAGTTTTGGATGCTAAAATCCAAATAGCATGGGGTGACTCTGGTGAGGGTCTGACTACATTACATCATGGATGGCATGGTAGGCCACCTGGTGAGATAGACAGCCAGAGATTAGGGAGAGGCTCTTTTATCAATATGCTCTTGGCCTTTAGATGACTAACTCAGGGTCCCACAAGAATTATCTTAATCACTTCTAAGACTGTCCCCAGTGACTCCACCAACTAGGCCCTACCTCTTAAACATCCTGCCATCTCTCTCATTGTGACACTGGGGATTATACCCAATGTCCTTCTTGACTTCTATTAACCTCAACTTTAGCAGTCCTCCTACTCTACTGCTTATTTATAGAAAAAGTTGAAACTATCCTTTAGTTATTATTGTTCTTCTATCTACAAACATTAAGTCCCACCCAACTTTCTTCCTTTTGCAGTAGAAGCAGAATTACCAGTCTGAGCCTAATCCCTTTGCCTGTGCTTTGGGACCTACCTCTTTTCTCTCTGTAGGACAAAAAGGCTGTCTATCTTTGATTTCTTCTGTATTGGATTCATCTTATAGTAATTTAAACATTCATTTTACTTTCCTTTAAAAAGAAAAAAGCTCTTCAATCCCTTTTTAACTTAAGCATTCCATGATTTTGGTAGACTTCTCAACTTTCTTCCCATTTAGTTTTCAACTAATTTGGAAAAAAAGGGTAAAAGAGGGGGGTGGTGCTGAGAATGTGGCTCAGTGGATAACTGTCCCTGGGTTCAATCCCCCCCCCACCAAAAAAAAAACCAACACTCCAATCTTTTCTTTTTAAGAACTAAATTGATTCTGCTTTTCTCTTCTAAGTTGCAAGCCCTGAAGATTCCAACCCAAATCAAATAAGGTTTATTTGTTCACCTAGTTGACTCTGGACTCCATTCTCTACCCGCATACCTGAGCAATTCTCGAAAGTACTTTTCAGCCACTTCCAGAATTAACAAAGGTAGGGCTTACTTCTCTTGATCTCTGTATTTAACCAGCTTCTGGTCTGGTAAGTCTTCAGTGTTCCCACTGAAGTTAGGGCACCTATGTACCCAGCTCCCAGAGCAAGAAACAGAACAGTTCTAAGATCCAATAAGACCTTTTGCCCTATTCAGTCAACTTCCTAATAATAATCCCTATTCTGACTTTGCCTGTTTGAATTTTAATATAAATGGAATAATACTGAATGCACTGTTAACTCTGACATCTCTAGCTTTGTGTTATAGATGAAATTTATTCATATTGAAGGTTTCATCTTTTTTTTTTTTTTTTTTTGCACTAGGGATTGAACCCAAGGATGTGCTTAATCACTGAGGTACAACCCAACCTTCTTTTTTTTTTTAATTTTATATAAACAGTGTCTCACTGAGTTGCTTAGTGCTTCCCTAAGTTGCTGAGGCTGGTAAGTTGCTTTGAACTCGTTCGTGATCCTCTTGCCTCAGTCTCCTGAGCCACTGCACCCAGCTATGTAGATTTTCTCTTAATAGATGTAGGCAGGGAAATTAGATCAAGAAGGTAGACTGGGCACATATGTTCTACTTTCAAACAAATCTGGAGAAAAACATAGTTTGGTAGTTAAAATAAATGGGTGTTTGGAATGTGAAGAACACCAGGCTCAGTTTCAACATATAGGAGGAAGGGGAAAGGCCTAGGATAATCAGGGAGATTTTGTTTTTTTAAGGGAATTATGCTTAGTTCTTTAGCATGTCAACTGTTTCCACCATCAATCTGTGACATCAGTTTAAAAACAGCTTTATCAAGATATAATTGACATACAGTTCACTGCCATGTGAGCACTGGGGCTAAAGAGACTGGTTTTTCTCCAGTTGTCTGTACTGATTTCTAGAAGGAATAGAGGGTTTTGGTGCTAAGTATCCAGCCTCTCCTTTACATGTATTAGTCAGGTCACAGTAAAATAAACAAATATAGAAATTCTCAAGTACAAAGGAAACAGGCAGTTAAACCAAGTACTTGAAGAAAATCAATATCATGAAAAAAGAAGTACCAAATTTAAGAAATAAAAGAACAAATACCAAGAAATCAGTTAGTGTGGCAAGCAGAGAAAGATTTAAAACAAATATTCTCAGATTTGAGAATACTGCAACCTTGACTATGAAATAGATGTTAAAAATATGATTGTTAAAATGAAGAACTCAGTATCGGAACGAAGTAACAATCACAGAGCAAATTAGCTTCAAGATCAAGCTGTGAAATTTTTTGAGAACCTAGAGGAAAGATTAAGGAATTTGAAATGGCAAAGAAAAAGGGCACATAGAATCCAGATTTAGAAATTCAGTATTTAATAGGAATTCCAGATATAATCAAGTAAAAAGAAGGGAGGAGAGAAAAAAATTTCCTAGAACTGGAAAAGAGAAAAGGCTTCAGATTAGAACAATCCATCAAGTGTAAGTACAATAAATTATAAAAGGCCTACACCTAAGTATATTATGAAATTTAAGAAGAAAAGGATATGGAGAAAATACTAAAAATCTTTCAGATAGGAAAAAAAAACAGGTTGTCTACAAAGAAACAATCAGTTCTTTTATTGTAACAGTCTTTAAAGAAAAGGAAATAACTCTTTCAAAGATAGGAGATAAAATGATTTTTTAACTGGTTAGATAGTATATCTAGCCTAAGAAACATTTAAATGGGAGGACAAAATAAAGTTATTGTTTTTAGATGTACAAAGTCTTAAAGTTTACCACTTTTAGGTATTTTGGGTGGCTTGTGTGTTATGGAAAATTATTCTTCCCTTTCCTGCCCATGCACAAAGGTAACACTTCCCCAACTATTTCTGATTTAATTAACTAAGGATATAAATGTTATTAAAATGAGGTGATTATACAGATCAGAGCCAGTGCAGCATTGCAGCAGTTTGGCTGGGCACAATTCAGGAGCCACTTGTCAAAAGAAATGAACTTTATTTTTAGAACACACACACCAAACCACACAGCTCCTCAGGAAAACCTTCAGAGCCCAACTGCCACCACCTGCTTCCCACAAGCCTCTCCACCTCCCCCATTCCTCCTGCTCTTGAGGCCCATTGGCTGGGTCGCGTGGGTGGAGCCAAAAAAAGTCCCCCAATGAGCAGCTCCATGGTCTGAAAGGGCGGGGAAACAACCCAATGAGCATCACTGCAGAGGAGCCAATCAGTTGGCAGCTAGAAGTTTGCTGGGGCCGCTGTGAGCCAATCATCAGCTGGCAGCTGGAAGTTTGCTGGGGCCCCTTCTGCTGGGGCCACTGTGAGCCAATCATCAGCTGGCAGCTGGTGCTGGCAGCTGGAAGGTTGCTGGGGCCCCTTTGGCTGTGGCTCTCAAGACAGCATATCTTAATGCATCTTCTCATGGTCCTCAGGTTCTAGCAGAATGTTCAATTGCTGGAGATGCAGTTCAGACAGAGCAAGGTTGTGTTGGAAGTGGGAAACTCAAGTCTTGCTAAGCTTTCCCCTTTTATCATTATGACTGTGGTTAGCATTCAGAAATAACAGGTTCCCATTAGTGGGAACAAATTCTAGGCTGTCTCGGTTCTTTTTTTTTTTCCCTCTTTTTTTGTGGGGGAGAGTGGGTACTGGGGTTTGAACTCAGGGGCATTCGACCACTGAGCCATATCCCCAGCCCTGTTTTTTTAGAGACAGGGTCTCACTGAGTTGCTTAGCACCTTGCCCTTGCTGAGGCTGGCTTTGAACCCGTGCTCCTCCTGTCTCAGCCTCCCAAGTCTCTGGGATTACAGGCGTGTGCCACTGTGTCCAGCCTGTCTTGGTTCTTAACCAAATGATATTACCAAGGTCTCATCCTCAGAAAAGAAACTGGTTGGTGCCCTTGGTGTTCCTGAGTCTTTGATAGCACAGAAATTGGCTTTTTCCCCCATAGAACTTAATTCCTTGCTCATATTTGTGAGACTGTCATGCTGATTTTTATTTGAAAACTACTGCAAATACATTTCTCTTATTAAATTATTTCTAATTAAATAATTTTATAAGAGAAATATTAGCATATTTCTCTTATTAAATAATTTTCCTGTGAAACTAATCCAAGGATGGGAAAGGGATAAATGGTGGTGAAGGATATCAAACAAAATAGTTAGATATAAGTAATTATTGAGTAAGTCAATGTGTTAATCTGGGACTGGATCCTCAGATATATCCTCAGAAATTAGGATATGTGTTGGGGTAAGGTAGATGAAGGCCAGCAGGGGAGACTGTAGCCAATGATACTGTTATAGGTGCTTTTGGCCAAAGTGACAGTGTTCAAATGACAGAGTATTCCTTCAAAATTTAAGAATAATTTTAAGAGGAAGAGAAGTAAACTGTATGTTTTCCAAGCCATTAGAGGAAATAATGAAAAGAAAATGACACCCCCCGACAAAAAAAGGAAAGAGGAAATAGCCACAATAAAGAATGGTACATTGGAAAAATAACATAAGAGAGTAAGAATAAATTCAAAAATAGCAATTATACCTTGTTTGTGAACTTCCTGTGTTAGAACATTGTCTAGGCAAACTCAGACTTACTGGGCTGTCGTAAGAGCAGATAGACCAATCTAAGCAATAGGCTGCTCAGTCTGCCCTGGTCAGCTCTTATGTTACTGTGTGTCTTTCTCTAGTTCATGATTTCTTCTTTCTTTGGGAATAATTAGAATGCAGAAGTCAAGAGGCTGAGGTTGTGACTCAGTGGTAGAGTGCTCACCTAGCATGTGCGAGGCCCTGGGTTCGATCCTCAGCACCACATGAAAATAAATAAATAAAATAAAAGTATTGTGCCCAACTACAACTAAAAAAAAAGAATAGAGAAGGCAATATGAACATAACTTTATGATATATTACAATTATCTGATCAGAGTCGATGTGAGAAGCAACAGGAATTCAGTACCCCTGTGTCACAGGCTTTGATTTATATAGTTAAGCAAAGTCCAAAACTTCCTTCTTCTGTGGTGTTATCTGATCCTTTCTCAAAATACTTCTACTGACCATCCATCTTGGAAACACTTTAGGACTGTTCTTCCAGTTTTGTTCATTTTGCAGTCAAAGAATGAATTACGTTAGCCTTTCCGTTGTCTACATTTTCCTTTATTTCAGTTTTTCATTAATTGACTTCTACTTAAGTGTTTATGAAACATTGAGACTTATCCTTTAGCCACCACCAAAATAAAAATAAAAAACAAATTTTTTTTTCTGTGCTGTGGATCAAACCCAAGACCTTGCATGTACTATGCAAGTGCTCTACCACTGAGCTTTTTTTGAGAGAGGGTCTCCCTAAATTGCCCAGGCTAGTTTTGAACTTGTAATTTTCTTGCCTCAACCTCCTGAGTGGCTAGGATTACAAGCATGTACCACTGTGCCCACCTTTATCAAATTTTAAATGAGTTAAGTTTGTCTATTAGAATATTCAGATTGTTATTTTAATCCAACTATGTGATGCTTTCCAAAGATACAACCACAAAAAATTGAAAATAAAGGAATAGATCTTCTGCAAAAGATGTTGGAGGAATAAGCATTTAACTCTCTTTTTTGAAATCCATTGGCAATGATAAAAATGAAAATGTAGAGGGAAAAGATTTTTTCATTTTTAAGGAATTAGGAAAGTTGTTACCTTAAGATGCAAGCTATAAAGCAGCATACCTTACCAAATACTATAAAGAAGGGAATCTGAAACAAAGACTGAAAGCTCCTAGAACTGTCTCCTTATTTCTTGTACAGAGTCCAGATTTTACCAAAACTTTTGAAAGGCAAAGTATGTATTGAATCTCTGTTCAGAGGTGTTTGGATAGGGTCACACCCATGGGACCCAGCCCTTGAACTCATCCTTTTTTACCATGAATCCACCTTTGAGATAATCTAACCCACTTCTGCAATATGGCATTAATCTATTATCACCTCTGAAAGGCCTTCCCATTTCTTAGTATGGTCATGATGGCAATCAAATTATAACATGAACTTGGAGGTAACATTCAAACTATAGCATGGAGTTTATCAGAGCCTAACTGACTTGGAGAAGGGAAATACCCGAGTCCAATCAGCAGTGACCTTCCTTACGCAATTCTAGCCCATTGTAGCCATCCTGTCCTACCTAAAGAAGGAGAAACGTGGGAAATAGTTGTGAATCTTACAGTCCAGAGGCATAAGTTTACTAAAATAACCTAGTCATGAGGCCATAGAAAGCTTCCCCTCTCTCCAATTCTTACCATCACATTACTGAAGGCCTATTTATGGCAGTTCTTTTTGTCTGTTACATCATGATCAGCTGTCATGAGAAAATTGCAAGGCACACTAAAAGACATAAAACACATTTTTGGGGGGGTATTGGGGATTAAACCTTGGGTGGGTGGGCTCTCCCTGAGCTCTGTCCCCAGCTCTTTTTATTCTTCATTTTGAAATGGGATTTTGGTAAAATGCTTAGGCTAGCTTTGAATTTGTAATCTTTCTGCCTCAACCTCCCGAGTTGTTGAGATTATAGTGATATGCCACCACACTTGGCCATAAAACACAATTTGACGAGAGAGAGAGAGAGAGAGAGAGAGAGAGAGAGAGAGAGAGAGCGCGCGCGCGCGCGCGCGAGCGCATGTGCACATAAGTATGGGAACTAGATGTGTCAGGGATGTTGGAATGATCAGACCAAGAATTTAAAATAACTACAATGAATACACTAAGGGCCCAAATTAATAAAGGCAATATGAAAGAACAGGTGAACAAAGTAAGCAGAGAGATCCTAAATGAAAAAAAAAAAAAGAAAGAAATGCTAGAGATAAAAACAGAGTAACAGACATAGAGAATGCCTTTGACAGGTTTATTAGTAGATTGGATGTTATGGTTTGTATATGATGTGTCCCCCAAAGCCCAGGTGTGAGACAAATGAAGGAATGTTCAGAAGTAAAATGATTAGATTATAAGAGCTATAATCTAATTAGTGGATTGATCCACTTGATGTGTTAATATTTTGAGTGGATTAATGGTTGGCAGATAGGGCATGGCTGGAGGAAGTAGGTCATTGGGGGTATGCCTTTTGGGGATTATATTATCCCTGCCTCCTTGCACTCAAACTCTCTTTGCTTCCTGGCTGCCATGAACAGAGCAATATTCTTCCGCCATGCCCTTGTGCCATAATATTCTGCCTCACTTCATATTCAGAGCTCTGGAGCCAGCCCACCATGACTGAACCTCTGAAACCACCAACCAAACTAAACTTTTCCTCTTCTTTGATGTTCTTGTCAGGTCTTTTGGTCACAGTGGTGAAAGCTGACTAACACACTGGACACAAGTAAGGAGCATAGGACTGGGCGTGTAGCTCACTGGTAAGGCACTTGCCTAGCACATGTGAGGCACTGGGCTCGATCCTTAGCACCACATAAAAATAGATAACTAATTAAAAATATTGTGTCAATCTACAACTAAAAAAAAGTCAGAACTTAAAAATATGTCAAAATAAACCTCCAAAACTGCAAAGAGAATGAAGACTGAAAAAAAACGTGAGAAAAAAATCCAAGGACCAGGGAACAATTAAAGAAGCGATAATGTGTCATTGGAGTATTAGAAACAGAAGAAATGAGAAAATGAAAGGAGAAATTTTGAAATTTTTCTCTGTATTGTCAAACACCAAATCAGATCCAGGAAGCTCAGGAAATCCAAACAGGACAAATGCCAACAAACAAACAACAACAAACTTACACAGGTATATCATTTTAAAGTGTAGAAAATCAGAGAGGAAAAAATTATGAAAGAAGCCAGAGAGAAAAAAGCACCACCTTACACTGGGTAATAAAATCAAGAATTACAACCAATTTATCAGAAACCCTGCAAGCAATAAGTGGCTGGAGTAAAATATAAAAATTTGAGAGGAAAAAACTCAAAAACCTTGAATTCTGTATGCTGTAAAATTAGATTTCAAAAAACTGGAGAACTAGATGAGGGAGTTGGCACATGCCAATACATGTTACTTGGGATGCTGAAGCAGGAGGATCACAAGTTTAAGGCCAACCTGGGTAACAGATAATAAAAAAGAGCTGGTAGATGTAGCTCAGTGATAAAGCACCCTGAGTTCAATCAGAAAAAATCCAAAGTGGAATAAGACTTTATCAAACAAAAAGTGGGAAATTTTGTTGCCAATAGACCTGATTTGCAAGAAAAGTTAAAAATTCTTTGGAGATAAGGAAAAGAATATAGCATAGAAACTTGGATCTATATAAAGAAAGGAAAATCATCAAAGAAACATTAAGGATAAAATAAAAATCTATTTTTTTTATTCTAGATTTCTTTTAGTGATAATAGTTTGTTCCAAATTTTAATAGCAATGTATTTGATTATGGATACTTCTGTATATATATTATATATGTAAATTTACAGTAGTAAATATATCTATTCTATGTGTACATGTTACATACAGTAATATATTAAACCAACTGTGTCAATGATGAGTTTTTTTAATTTTTTTTTTAGTTGTAGTTGGACACAGTACCTTTATTTATTTATTTTTATGTGGTGCTGAGGATTGAACCCAGCACCTTGCACGTGCTAGGAGAGCACTCTGCCGCTGAACTACAACCCCAGCCCCAATGATGAGTTTTTAAAACAGTATAAATGCATTAATTGAAAGACAGATTGTCAAAGTGGATCATTAAGTTGGGCATGGTGTGCACACCAGTGATCCCAGCAACCTGGGAGGATAAGTCAGGAGGATTATAAGTTTGAGGTCAGTCTGGGCATTTTTAGCAAATCCCTGTCTCAAAAAATAAAAAAGAACTGTAGCTCAGGGATAGTTCAAGGCTCTGGGTTTGAGTCCCCAGTATCCTTCTCCCCTCCACAAATTGTCAGACAAACCCCAACTTCATGTTTCTACAAGAAACCCACTTCAGCTATTTCTGAGGAAAGCATAGTTGCCAGTGCTGGAGCTTAGCTCTTCTGCTCCTGACTCACTGCTATTCACTCTTGCCAAGGAACAAGTTGGTCAATAAGCTGCATCCTGGCCATTGAAGATACCAGAAACATACTGGTAGAAACACAGATTGCAATTTACTGAATTAGAATTACCCTAACCAGCTGCAACGTGTGTGTTGAATTGGTCAGAGGAGCCAAGGAAAAGAAATCTCAAAAGTCAAAGGACCAATTCAGATGCCAACCAAGAATCACTGTAGGAGAAATGCTTTTGATGGTTTTAAGACATGGGTTCAATTCCAGGTGAGAATCCACAAGTGACTCTTTGATTTGCACAGTCCTTCTGAGATTGTTAAGTGGATTATTTTCATATGTATTGAGCCAGGAGTTGAGATTAATGTTACATTGCAGATGTCTAGATCAACTGTTTTAATAAATTGATTATTAGTTAAAGAAACCCACTTCAAATATAAAGATTAAAATTATATAGATTTATTAAGTAATGTTATACCATGCTAACACTAATTTTAAAAAGTGGGAGTGGCAACACTAATTCAGATGGAATAGACTGTGGAGCATGGAAGATTACCAAGAATAAAGAGGGGCATTAAATAATGATAAAGGGACTATCTAAGAAGAATCCTTACATGATATATATATATATATATATATATATATATCACAAAATACATAAGACAGACACTGAAGAACTGAAAGGAGAGGCCTGGGAATGTTGCTTAGTGGTAGAGCACTTGCTTAGCATGCATGAAGTCCTGGGTTTGATCCCCACAACCAAAAACTAAAAAAAAAAAATAATAATAATAATTACAAGGAGAAATAGACAATTCTTTATTATAGTTGGAGACTCCATTACTCCTTTATCATAAGTAGATCCAGCAGGCAGAAAATCAGTAAGGACATTGTTGAACTCAACAACACCATAAATCAATTGGAAATATTGGACATCTTTAAATGACTTCATCCAACAACAGTAGAACACACATTCTTCTCAAACTCACATGAGACATTCACCAAGACAGACTACATTGTAGGCAATAAAACACCTTAACAAATTTAAAAGAACAGAAATCATATTGTGTCTGCTTTCATACTACAATGGAGTTAAACTAGAAATCTGTAACAAATATAGCCAGAAAATCCCCAGAAATCTAGAGATTAAACAACAATTCATGGGTCAAAGAAAAAAATCTAAAGAGAAATTAAGGATTATTTTAAACTAAATGAAAATAATGCAAACTATCAAAATTTATGGGATGCAGGACTGGGGTCTAGATACTTGCCTTTTTTGTGTGAGGCACTAGATTCGATCTTCAGCACCACATAAAATAAAGGTATTGAGTTCATATACAACTAAAGAAAAATTTATAGGACGCAGTGAAATAAGTGCTTAGAGGGAAATGTATAGCACAAAAAGCACATATTAGAAAAGAAGAAAGGTCTAAAATGAATCATCTAAGCTTCCACTTAGAAAACTAGAAAAGGAGCAAATTAAATCCAATGAAAACAAAATATTAATAATAAAATTAGAGCAGAAGTCAATGAAATTGAAACAGGAAATCAATAGAGAAAATCAGTAAAACCAAAAGCTATTTCTTTGAAAAAGGCAACAAGTAGATAAATCTCTAGTCACAGACTATCCAAGGAAGAAAAACAGTGGTGCATGCCTGTAATCCCAGCAAACTGGGAGGCTGAGGTAGAATGAGCGAAAGTTCAGTCAGCCAGGGCAATTTAGTGTAATCCTCAAAAAAGAAAATATAAAAAGAGTTGGGGATCTCCTTGGTGAAGCACCCTGGGTTTAATCTCCTGTTTGCAAAAGAAAAAAAAAAGAATAAATACTAAAATGAAAGAGGGAACATCACTTCAGATCTTATGGACATTAATAGGAAAATAAAAGCTGATGAACATCTGTATGCCCACAAATTTGATAATCTAGATGAAACAGACCAATTCCTTGAAAAACACAATGTGCTAGAATTCATACAAAAAATAGACAATCTTTTTTTTTAGAGAGAGAGAGAGAATTTTTTTTAATATTTATTTTTTTTAGTTTTTTGCGGACACAACATCTTTGTTTGTATGTGGTGCTGAGGATCGAACCCGGGCCGCACGCATATCCAGGCAAGCGCACTACCTCTTGAGCCACATCCCCAGCCCCCCCCCCCCAAATAGACAATCTTAATAGGCCAATATTTGAATAAAACAAAACAAAAACCTCCTAGTAAACTAGGAATAAAGGGGATCTTCTTCAATTTGATAAGGAATATCATCTACAAAGACTTTTCAGCTAATATCAAACTTGATGGTAAGAAACTAAAAACTTTCCCTCTCATCATTCCTTTTCTATATCCTATTATAATTCTTAGAAAAGGAAATAAAAGGTGTACTGATTAGGAAGAAATAAAACTGTTGACAGTTGACACAATTGTCAAAATCCCAATAAGTTGGCAAAAAACTCTTGACACTAATACATGATTATGGCATGATTGTAGGATACAAGGGTGACATACAAGTATCAGTTGTTTTCCTGTATTCCAGCAATGAACAAGTGGTATTTGAAATTTGTAACACAATGCCATTTATATTATCATTCCCAAAATGATTTGGTTGTAAATTAACAAAATAAAATTTTGAAAAATTTATGTCGGGGCTGGAATTGTGGCTCAGCGGTAAAGTGCTCGTCTAGCATGTACAAGGCCCTGGATTAGATCTAAAGACCTGTTGAAATAAATCAAAGAATTAATTTATAGAGAAATATTCCATACTGCATGAATACAAAGATGATATTGTAAAGATGTCAGTTCTTATCAACTTGATTTGTGGATTCAATATAATCCCAATCAAAATTTCAGTGTGTGGGCCAGGTGCAGTGGTGCATGCCTGTAATCCCAGGGGCTCAGGAGGCTGAGGCAGGAGTATTCCAAATTCAAAGCCAGCCCCAGCAACTTAGTGTGGCCCTAAGCAACTCAGGGAGACCCTGTCTCTAATAAAATACAAAATAGCACTGGGGATGTGGCTCAGTGGTTGAGTTCCCCTGAGTTCAATCCCTGGTACCCCCCTCCCCCGCCCCATAAAAAAGAATCTCAGCAAGTTATTTTTTTATATCAATAAACTATTTCTAAAGTTTATATGGAGGGTAAAAAAGTCAGAATAACCAACATTCTCTATTGGGAGTTGTAGTTTACTTATTAATTTGGGAGATGGTCATTTCTGAGATCTTGTGGTACCATTCTCAAGTCTGAATTACTTCATTTGCATGGTAGGTGTGTGTTCAAGGACAGACAACTCTGTCTAGGATGGAGAAAAATGGTAATCCTATTTCCCCTGAGATTAGGGAAGATTAGAGAGAGGAAGGGAGAGAGGAAGAGACAGAAACATGTCCATTTTTTAAAACAAGTTGCAATGGCAGAGCAATAAGGGCTATATTCAAAGCATAAAGTGGACCACTTTTAGGAAAAAAAAAAAAAAGACCAATTCCTAGGACAAGTTTCTGTAAACTACTAGCAGCAAAGCTAGATAGCAGTTGGGGAAGATGTATGCTGGTTATAGAGTTAAGAATATTTTTAAAGGGCTGGGCATGTAGCTCAGCGATAGAATGCTTGCCTAGCATGCTCAAGGCCCTGGGTTCAATCTCCAGCACTGAAAAAATAAAATGTTTTTTTGGTAAACACTTTGGGAAAGGCAGTTCATAGGAGAAATGATTGTTGCTTTGAATTGGCTGGGGCAAGCAGTTCTGAAAGTTTATTGCTTTTTTGTTTATTTTTGTTTTGGGTGTAGAGAATCTTATCCAGGGCCTTGTATGTGCATTCTATTACTGACCTACACTCCCAGCTCCCAACCCTGGAAGATATGTGTGTGTGTGTGTGTGTGTTTGTGTGTGTGTGTGTTTGTGTGTGTGTGTATGGCAAACTGGCCCTGGTGGTCAGAAGTGATACAATTTAAGTCAGGGCCTCAACATGATCTTTTGTTGATTTTACCCTGGCTGCCTGCTCATTCTCTTCCTGCACTCCTTCTTCTGGCCCTTGTAATTAATTTTAGGACACTTCAGAATTTTTCTTTTACCACTGCACTCAATTTAACTTGAAATGTATAATCTAAAGGTTAAACAATACAATAAAGTTCCTAGAAGATAACTGTGTTGGTGGCAACTTGACTGGGTAAAAGGGACATTCAGATATTTGGTTAAACATTCTGGGTATGTCTGTGAGGGTATTTCAGGAACAGATTAGTGTTCAAATTGGTGGGTTGAGTAAAAGAGATGGCCCTCCAATGTGGGTGGACATTCTCCAATCTGTTCAGGGCCTGAATAGAATGAAAAGGTGGAAGAAGGTTGAATTTACTCTCTGCTTAACTGCTTGAGCTTCGACGTCCATCTTCCTCTTCCCATAAGAATTGCTGGTTTTCAGGCCTTCGGACTCTGGAATCTACACTATTAACTCTCTTTGGACTATGTCTTTGGTTTTCCTGGGTCTCTAGTTTGTAGATGGCAGATCATAGGATTTCTCAGCTTTCATTATCATGTGAGGCAAAACCTTATAACAAATCTCTATGTGTATTTCTCCTATTGGTTCCACTTCTCTGGAAAATACAATAACATGAGAAAATCTATATGACCTTGAGTTTGGCAATAACTTTCTAGATATAGCACCGAAGGCATGATCCTTGAATGGAAGAATAAATAATCTGGACTGTTCTGCTCTGTGAAGGACACTGTCAGGAGAATGAAAGGACAACAAGCCACAGACTGGGAGAAAATATTTGTAAAAGACATTCCAAAAAGATTTTTTTTGTCCAAAATATAGAAAGAACTCCTAAAACTCAACAGTTAAAACACAAAACAACCTGATTGGAAAATGGGTCAAAGGCCTTAACAGACAAAGAATATGTACAGATGCTAAGTAATAGATATCCCTAAACATCTTTCAGAATGGACACAATCCAGAATATCAAATACTGGCAAGGATGTAGTGCAACAAGTAATTCTCTTTCGTTGCTGGTGAAAATGTGAAAGGGTATTGTGGCTTTGGAAAAACAATTTTGTGGTTTCTCACAAAAAGAAGCATACTCTTACCATACAACCTAGCAATCATTGTATTTACCCAAGGGAGTTGAAAATGTCCCCACAAAAACCTGCACGTGGATGTTTACAACACTTTATTTATAGTGTCCCAAACTTGGAAGCAACAAAAATGTCCTTTGTAAGGTGAATGGAAAAATTAATTGTGCTTCTTCCCAACAGTGCAATGCTATTCTTCTTCTTCTTCTTTTTTTTTTTTTTAAGGTTTATTGCATTGATAGCAAAGGAGAAACACAGAGGAGTCTTGACCAGAGGCTGTGATTCTGCTATCAGGAAGAACAGAAGGCTTTTTTTTTTTTTTTTTTTTTTTGGTGAGGGAGGCAGGTACCAGGGATTGAACTCAGGGGCACTCAACCACTGAGCCACATCCCCAGTCCTATTTTAGAGACAGGGTCTCACTGAGTTGCTTAGCGCCTCATTTTTGCTGTGGCTGGCTTTGAACTTGCAATTCTCTTGTCTCAGACTTTCAAGCTGCTGGGATTACAAGCACGTGCCACTGTGCCTGGCTGGAATGTCATTCTTTGCTAAAAAGAAATGAACTATCAAGCCATGAAAATAGATGGAGGAGACTTAAATGCATACTACTTAGTAAAATAAGTCAATCTGAATATGTGACTCCAACAGTGGGGCTTCTGGAAAAGGCAACATTTTGGAGACAATAAAAAGATCAATGTTTGCAAAGCATTGGTGGGGTAAGGGTGGAGATGAATGGGTAGAGCACAAAGGATATTTAGGGCAGTGAAAATACTCTGTATGATAAGATAATAGTGGATATAAGTCATTATAAATCTTTCCTATCCAACATAATGTGTAATACTAAGAGCAAACTGTAATGTAAATTATGGACTTTGGGTGACAATGCTGTATCAATGTAGGTTCATCAAAAAATGTATCACTCTGGGGGAGGATATTAAGAAGAGGTGGGGGGTTGGGATTGTGGCTCAGCGGTGGAGTGCTCGCCTAGCATGTGCGGGGGACCCTGGGTTCGATCCTCAGCACTACATAAAAATAAATAAAATGAAGATATTGTGTCCAGTTACAACAAAAAAATAAATATTAAAAAATGCAAAAAAAAAAAAAAAAAAGAGGTGGAAGCTATTCATGTGTCATGGGGGTATATGGGAAAGCTCCATACCTTTTTATCAATTTTGCTGTAAACCTAAAACTGCCCTAAAAAGTCTTAACAATTCATGTGAAAAATAAGTCTATTTAAAAAAAGACTGCTGCAAAAATTCATATACATATATTTTCATGGATATACATTTTTAATTTTGTAGGCCTAAGGGCCAAATACAGCATGTGGCCTGATTTCATAAGTAAAGTTTTATTGAAACACTGCCATATCCATTTACTTACAAATTGTTTATTGTGGCCTTCATGCTATAATGACAGATTTGAGCCAGATACAGTGGCACATGCCTCTAATCCCAACTACTTGGAGGCTGAGGCAGGAGGATTGTTAATTCAAGGACAGCTTGGGCAATTTAGTGAAACCCTGTCTCAAAATAAAATTAAAAAGAAAGGACTGGAGATGTAGCTCAGTGGTAGAGTGCTCCTGGGTTCCATTCCTAGTACCACAAAAATAACCAAATATGATGGAGTTAAGTAGTTGCAACAGAGTGTTGTGGCCTGCACAGCCTATTTCCTAGTTTTGTTTTTTTTTTTTTTGTATGAGGGATTGAACTCAGGGGCATTTAACCACTGTGCCATATCCCCTGTCCTTTTTATTTTTTATTTTGAGACAGGGCCTTGCTAAGTTGCTTAGGGCCTTGCTAAATTGCTGATGGTGGCCTTGAATTTATGATCATCCTGCTTCAGCAGCCTCCTGAGCTGCTGGGATTACAGGTGCCTGCAACACTTTTTAAATACCTTTATTTTTGTTTATTTATTTATTTAATCTTCTAAATGTGGTTCTGGGGATCAAACCCAGTGTCTCACATCAGCTTGGCAAGCACTGAGCCACAACCCCAGCCCCTGTAACACTTTTTGATACTCAATATTTCTCTGTAGCTTAATAATTATATCTCTGTGTTGCACTAGATAGTGTGAAAGTTGTCAGAATTAAAACAGAGTCATTTGTGTTGAACTCGTTAACAATGGCAATAAAATAAAGCCAGGAATTCTTGAAGGAGGGGATTTCATGCACTTATGCCTGATAATAAGAACTGTCACAAATACTCTGCTGGAACTACAGCCTTGCATAAAGGTCACTGCAATCTTAGACAAAGAATACTTCTGCAAGGACTTCTATGTAGTAAGTGTCTGTTCAACCTTGGACTAGTGCCACTTTTGTTATTGATACTTGAATACCCTTATTGTTAGTCCATGTAGCCAGGAATTATTGTTTATAAGAGGTTCACACTACCTAGCAGCGTGATCAGTGAGATTTAATAGAAATCAGAGAAATCATCTGATTGCCTACAGCTTATGGTGTGCTAAGACATTTACCTTATTTGGGCACAGTCTGATCATTTAGTTGCTTATGATTGGCTGAAGCTAGACTCTTTGTGATTGGCTGAAACCTGTTTATCTGTTTCCAAAAAATATATAGTCCTAATTTGGGGTTGGATATTTTTATGTTCTAAATTAGTAATTTAAATTTTGGCACTCAAAGTACAGAGCCTCAGACCAATGACTTTTCTTTTGTTATTGGTAATTTTTAGTTACTCTTAACATTAGGATTCATTTTGACATAAAAGCATGGAATCTAATTTGTTCTAATTCTGTCCCTAGTAAGAACTTTTCTTTTCCTTCTCCTCTTACCTCTTCCCATTCCCTTCCCTCTACTGATCTTTCTTCTATTTACACCAATGGCTTTTTGCTTATTTAATTTAACAATATACATCTGTTTTTAAGCAAACCTTTTAATTTAAAGTTATTTTAGATTTATAGAAAAGTTGCAAAGATAATGCAGAGAGTTTTTATGTGCCCTTATCCTGTTTCCCCTAATGTTAATGTCTTACATAATCACAAAAAAAACCTGTCAAAACTAGGAATTGAAAACTGGTACATTGCTATTTTTTTTCCCTTTTAAGTTTGTTGATTGGACCCAGGGCCTTGAACATACTAACCATGTACTCTTCCACTACAATATACCTTCAGCCCAGTTCATTACTGTTAACTGAACTTTAGACAATATTTTTTTTCCATACCAGAATACAATCCAGAGTACTATACTACAGTTAGTTGTATTTGTACTTGGTTCTGCTAAACCCCAGGTGTAGCAGTTTTGATGGAGGAGATAGTTTGAACCCAGAGTATCTCTCTGTATCTGTCTCTGTCTTTCTTGCTCTCTCTCCCTCTTTCCCTCTCCCCCTCTTTTTCTTCTAATACTTTTACTCCCTCTCATTTTCTCTTCTTCCTTGTGATACTCAGATGCATACATGTGTGAGTATTCAAGTAACTCGAGTTCTCCCTTTCCCTTTGTGGGATCAGAAAAGAAGTAAACAGAGATTCCATTGATGTTCAGCTGCACCCGGGCAGTGCAGTTTGCAAGATTCAGGAAAGGAGAGGGGTGAAAATAATTGTTTCTTAAAGGTGATGGTAGTATACTGAAGGGTGAGAGCTTCAAAAGAACAACCACAAGGAGAAGAGGAAAAATAAGGGAGATAAGGCAAGAGTTCGAGGCTAAGATAGTGATTATGTGGGATCTGTTCTGAAGACTCAACCAGTGAGGTCTTACATATATTTTTGTGATATAAAGGATAGAATTAACTATCATAGAGCACAACTCTGAATGTCTCAGATCCACACTTTAGGACAAATTTTGAATCTATAACAACTACTTAAAACTCTAGTGAAATTCAATGTATATTGGGTAAGATGACAATTTAGGTGGTTTTAGAAAAGGATAACACTATCCATCCTGTCCCAGTATATATTATTGTGTGGTGATAAACTATTTATTGACTGTCAAGAGTACTCCCTAGCATGAAAGACCACAAGAACAATTCCCTTATCCTTACCCACTCACAGAAGAGTGTTACACACAGGCGTCATGGGACCCGTAGGAGGATCCCTGCCATATGGGCTATATTTACTTGTAAACAACCACAACAGCAGAATTCATTTCCATTTTTAAATAGCTTAAGAAATTAGAAAATACTTATAATAATCAGGTTTCCAGATTTCACATTTATTCATTTAATAGAAGTGACTAAAAATCAGCCTGTTTGAAAGTGAATGATGGATGTCAACCCATTGTGGCCCTTCTGTGATTGTTGAATGCTGTGCGCTTCTCAGGAGCTAAAAACAGGTATTTTCCAGATGCTTTTATCTGCATTACTACAGCTTCCCTACAGGGACATGATAACACTTCCCAGTCTTATCCCACAAGGAGATAAGATAATCTCAAGTTCCCCAGAGGTTTGTATTTAATTTTTGTTTAGAATTGGCATTCTCATTCTGTCTTTAAGCAATTGTAAGAATTTTCAATTCAGAGAGAAAAAATTGTAAATTTTAAACTCTGGGGAACTTCTTCCTTGGGAATAGAGAATATGAAGTGAATAATGCAGCTCTTTTAGAGACAGCAGCATGTTGATCATGATCACTGTAGTAACATAATTGTGTCTCTCCTTTCTGTGTAATGTATTTGAGAAGAAGAGAGAATTCCGGAGAGGTTTTGCTCTTGAGGCTTAGAGCAGTAGCAAGAGTAAGAATGGCATAGAAACTTGGGTTGGGCTATCAGGAGGAAAAGTCTTGCACTAAAAATATGACCATGCATGTCCTAGCCCTGTGCCATTTTAATGGAAACTGCCCCATGAAGTTTCCATTAAATGCATTAGATGCAGGTGAGGGGACAAATATCCAGTTCTCTCCTTGGATATAGTTGATTGGACTAAGATATTTTTAAACATGGCCAGGGACAAATAGGACCTGCCAATGTCTCTCTCTCTTTTTTAAAATTTATTTATTCTAATTTTTTATATATAATAGCAGAATAGATTTCAATTCGTATTACACATATAGAGCAAAATTTTTCATGTCTCTGATTGAACACAAGTAGATTCAACCATTCATGTCTTTTTTATTTTTTATTTCTTAGCTTCAGGTGGACACAATATCTTTATTTTATTTTTATGTGGTGCTGGGGATCGAACCTAGTGCCTCATGCATGCCAGGCAAGTGTGCTACCACTTAAGCCACATCCCCAGCCCCCATTCGTGTCTTCATACATGTACTTAAGGTAATGATGTTCATCTCATTCCCTGTCTTTTCTATCCCCATGCTCCTCCCTCCCCCTCCCTCCCCCTCCCTCCCCTTTGCTCTATCTAAAGTTCCTCCACTCCTCCCATGCCTCCCCCCACATCTCCCTTATGTATCAGCATCCTCAGCATCCTCGTATCAGAGAAAATATTCAGCATTTGGTTTTTGGGGATTGGCTTAATTCCCTTAGCATAATATTCTCTAACTCCATCCATTCACCTGCAAATGTCATGATTTTGTTCTCTTTTAATGCTTAGTAATATTCCATTGTGTATATATACCACATGTTCTTTATCCATTCATCTACTGAAGGGCATCTAAGTTGGTTCCACAATTTTGCTATTGTGAATTGGGCTACTATAAACATTGACATAGCTGCATCCCTGTAGTATTCTGTTTTTAAGTCCTTTGGGTATAAACCAAGGAATGGGATAGCTGTGTCAAATGGTGGTTCCATTCCCAGTTTTCCAAGGAATCTCTATACTGCTTTCCAGATTGGCTGCACCAATTTGCAGTCCCACCAGCAATGTATGACTGTGCCTTTTCCCCCCATCCTCACCAACAATTATTGTTGTTTATATTCTTAAGAAAAAATTTTTATTTGTTGATGGACCTTTATTTCATTTATTTGTTTTTATATGTGGTGCTGGGAATTGAACCCAGTGCTTCACAAATGTCAGGCAAGTGCTCTACCACTGAGCCACAACCCCAGTCCTAGTTTGTATTCTCAATAGCAGCCATTCTGACTGGAGTGAGATGAAATCTTAGAGTGGTTTTGATTTGCATTTCTCTAATTGCTAGAGATTTTGAAGATTTTTCGTATATTTGTTGATTGATTGTATATCATCTTCTGAGAAGTGTCTGTTTAGTTCCTTGGCCCATTTATTGATTGGGTTATTTGTTTTTTTGGTGGTAAGATTTTTGAGTTCTCTATATATCCTGGAGATTAGTGCTCTATCTGATGTGTGAGGGGTAAAGATTTGCTCCCATTCTGTAGTCTCTTTACCCACTCAGTGATTGTTTCCTTTGCTGAGAAGAAGCTTTTTAGTTTGAATCCATCCCATTTATTGATTCTTGATTTTATTTCTTGTGCTATAGGGGTCTTATTAAGGAAGTCTGGGCCTAATCCAACATCATGGTTATTTGGGCCTACTTTTCCTTCTATTAAGTGCAGTGTCTCTGATTTAATTCCTAGGTCCTTGATCCACTTTGAGTTGAATTTTTTTCATGGTGAGAGATAGGGGTTTACTTTCATTTTGTTTTATATGGATTTCCAGTTTTCCCAGCACCATTTGTTGAAGAGGCTATCTTTTCTCCAATATATGTTTTTGGTGCCTTTGTCTAATATAAGATAACTATAATTATGTGGGTTTTTCTCTGTGTCCTCTATTCTGTATCATTGGTCTGCAAGTCTATTTTGGTGCTAATACCATGCTGTTTTTGTTACTATTGCTCTGTACTATAGTTTAAGTTCTGGTATGCCACCAGCTTCACTCTTCTTGCTAGGGTTGCTTTAGCTATTCTGGGTCTCTTGTTTATCCAGGTGAATTTCATGACTGCCTTTTCTATTTCTATGAGGAATGTCATTAGGATTTTTATTGGAATTGCATTAAATCTGTATAGTGCCTTTGGTAGTATGGTCATTTTGACAATATTAATTCTGCTTATTCAGGAAAGGGAGCTCTTTCTATTTTCTAAGGTGTTCTTTAATGTCTTTCTTTAGTGTTCTGTAATTTTCATCATAGAGGTCTTTCACCTCTTTTGTTAAGTTGGTTCCCAGGTATTTTATATTTTATGTGGCTGTTGTAAGTTGGATAGTTTTCCTAGTTTCTCTTTCAGAGGATTTGTCACTGATGTACAGAAATGCCTTTGATTTATGTGTATTGATTTTATATCCTGCTACTTTGCTGAATTCATTTATTAGTTCTAGTAGTTCTGTGGTGGAATTTTTTGGGTCTTCTAGGTATAGAATCATATCATCAGCAAATAGTGACAATTTGAGTTCTTTTTTCCTATCCATGACACTTTAATTTCTTTCATCTGTCTAATTGCTCTGGCTAGAGTTTCAAGAACTATGTTAAATAGGAGTGGTGAAAGAGAGCATTCCCTGTCTTGTTTTTTTAGAGGGAATGCTTTAAATTTTTCTCCATTTAGAATGATGTTGGCATGGGGCTTAGCATAGATAGCTTTTACAATGTTGAGATATATTCCTGTTATCCCTAGTTTTTCTAGTGTTTTGAACATGAAGGAGTGCTGTATTTTGTTGAATGCTTTTCTGAATCTATTGAGATGATCATATGATTCTTATCTTTAAGTCTATTGATGAGATGACTTACATTTATTGATTTCCATATGTTGAACCAACCTTGCATTCCTGGGATGAACCCCACTTGATCATGGTGCACTATCTTTTTGATAGTTTTTGATTTAGATTTGTCAGAATTTTAGCATCTATGTTCATTAGAGATATTAATCTGAAGTTTTCTTTCTTTGATGTGTCTTTGTCTGGTTTTGTAATCAAAGTGATATTGGCTTCATAGAATAGGTTTGGAAGTGTTCCTTCTTCTATTTCATGAAATAGAGGAGTATTATTATTAGTTCTTCTTTGAAGGTCTTATAGAACTCAGCTGTGTAATCCATCTGGTCCTGGGCTTTTCTTGGTTGGTAGACTTTTGATGGCATCTTCTATTCATTGCTTGAAATTGATCTGTTTAAATTGTATATAACATCCTGATTCAGTTTGGGCAAATCATATGACTATAGAAATTTGTCAATGCCTTTGATATTTTCTATTTTATTGCAGTACAAATTTCAAATTATGTTTTGTATTTCTGCAGTGTCTGTTGTGACATTTCCTTTTTCATCATGGATGTTAGTAATCTGAGTTTTCTCTCTCCTCTTCATTAGCATGGCTAAGGGTTTGTCAATTTTATTTATTTTTTCAAAGAACCTACTTTTTGTTTTGTCAATTCAGTTCAATTGTTGCAATTTTATTGCTTTCAGCTCTGATTTTAATTATTTCCTGTCTTCTACTAATTTTGGTGTTGGTTTATTCTTCTTTCTCTAGAGCTTTGAGATGTAATGTTAGGTCATTTATTTGTTGACTTTTTCTTCTTTGAAGGAATGAACTCCATGCAATGAACTTTCCTCTTAGTACTGCCTTCATTGTGTCCCAGAGATTTTGATATGTTGTATTAGTGTTCTCATTCAACTTAAAGAATTTTTAAATCTCCTCCTTGATGTCTTTTGCAACCCATTGTTCATTAAATAGGATATTAAGTCTCCAGATGTTGGAGTAGCTTTTATTATTTATTTTATCATTGATTTCTAATTTCATTGCATTATTATCTGATAGAATGCAGAGTAGTATCTCAGATTTTTTTGTATTTGCTAAGAGTTGCTTTGTGGCTAGAATATGGTCTATTTTAGAGAAGGATCCATGTGCTGCTGAGAAGAAAGTATATTCACTTGTTGATGTATGAAATGTTCTATATATATCAGTTAAGACTAAGTTATGGATTGTATTATTGAGTTTTATAATATTTTTGTTTAGCATTTGTTTGGAAGATCTATCCAGTGGTGAAAGAGGTGTGTTAAAGCCACCCAAAATTATTGTGTTGTGGTCTATATGACTCTTGAACTTGAGAAGAATTTGTTTGATGAAGGTAAATGCTCCATTGTTTGGGGCATATATATTTATAATTGTTAAATCTTGTTGGTGTATGGTTCTCTTGAGCAGTATGTAGCGTCCTTCTTTATCTTTTTTGATTGACTTTAGTTTGAAGTCTACTTTATTTGATATGAGGATGGAAACCCCAGCTTGTTTCCACTGTCCATGTGAGTAGTATGATTTTTCCCAACCCTTCATATTCAGTCTGTGGATGTCTTTTTCTATGAGATGAGTCTCTTGGAGGCAGCATATTGTTGGGTCTTTTTTAAAAAATCCATTCTGCTAGTCTATGTCTTTTGATTGGTGAGTTTAGGCCATTAACATTCAAGGTTATTATTGAGACATGATTTATATTCCCAGCCATTTTTGTTTATTTTTGGTATTTAACTTGACTCACTTTCTCCTTTGATTGGCCTTTCCTTTAGTGTAATTCCTCCCTTTGCAGATTTTCATTTTTGTTTTTCATTTTCTCTTCATGGAATATTTTGCCAAGAATGTTCTGCAGTGCAGGCTTTCTTACTGTTAATTCTTTTAGCTATTGTTTATCATGAAAGATTTTTATTTTGTCATCAAATCTGAAGCTTAATTTTGCTGTATATAAGATTCTTGGTTGGCATCCATTTTCTTTCAGAGCTTGGTATATGCTCTTCCAGGATCGCGGGGCTTTGAGGGTCTGGTTTGAAAAATCTGCTGAGATCTGAATTGATCTTCCCCTATACATAATCTGATTTCTCTCTTGAGATCCTTATTCTGTATTTTTATTATAATGTGTCTTGATGTAGATCTGTTGTACTTTTGTACACTTGGTGTCCTGTAAGCCTCTTGTATTTGATTTTCCAATTTATTCTTCATACTTGGGAAATTTTCTGATATTATTTCATTGAAGAGATCATGCATTCCTTTGGTTTGAATCTCTGAGCCTTCCTCAATCCCAATAAATCTTAGATTTGGTCTTTTGATGTTATCCTATAATTCTTGGATGTTCTGTTCATGGTTTCTTACCGGCTTCATTGTATGGTCAATTTTATTTTCAAGATCATATATTTTGTCTTCATTGTCTGAGGTCCTGTCTTCCAAGTGATCTAGTCTGTTGGTGATGCTTTCTATTAAGTTTTTTACTTGGTTTATTGTTTCTTTCAATTTGGTTTGCTTTTTTTTTTTCCCAGAATCTCTGTCTCTTTCTTGAAGTAATATCCTGCTACCTACATGTGTTCTCTTATCTCTTTGTTGGAGTGATTGATTTTGCATGTATTTGCTCACTTAGGTCATTCTTTAATTCCCAAATTATTTTAATTATGTACACTCTGAACTCCTTTTCTGACATTTCATCTACTGTTCCATTTATGGATTCTGTTGTTATAGTATCATGGTTTGTTTGGGGTACTTTCCTCCCTTGTTTTTTCAGATGTCTATGTGTCTTCCTCTCTTGCAGTGTAGATATGAGGTATTGCAGCTTCAACTCTATTGTTTTATAGTGTCCCTGCAAGTTACCAATACCTCACCTTTAAGGGACATATCAATGCCCCCAATGTAACCAATATACAGCCATAAATCAATTAGCTTCTATTTTGACATTTACAGATTTGTTGGTGTAAATACAAATGATGAGTTTGATTATCTTCTACCATATAGTCAATAGATTGGCATAATGGTTTACAGTTTCTAATGGGTGTTGGAGGGATAGGCTGTGATGTTTATGAGGTAGAATATAAGAATATAGAAGTTTTAGATTATATATGACTAGTGAAAAGGTAATCAAAACAAGTTGGCTGTTAGCAGGAGAAACAAGAGAGAGGCAACCCCATGCAAGGCTTCCTGTTACCTTTGCAACAGGATGATGACTGTTAGCACCCCTAGTAGAGATACCTCTGGTGCAGCCAGTCCCATAGGGTCCTTGGTGATGTTTACCAGTTCCTGATTTTTGTCCCGAGATAGAAGTGGTGATGTCCCATTTTGGTGGTTGCAGCAGTGTCAAGCCTATAGGTAACTTGGTGTTAGGCTGTGGAGCCACACTTTAGTTAATAGGGAACCACACAGCACAGGTGCAGTGTGTGGGGTCGAACCTCTCTGGGGCTTGCGGGCTTCCAATATCTCTCTATCTCCTTTTAAAAAAAATAAATTTGTTCTTAGATATATGGGCAACATTGTATAACACAGAGTGTGTGGTGAGACCCAAAGTCCAGAATGAGTCAAAAAACTATGGAGGCTATAAGAGAACACATGGAAGCCAACCTTAGAGCAGACACCATGAGAAGGCAGAGAAGAGCAGCATAGGAGGAGCAAGAGTGCAGGAGAGGCATGTCTGCAGTGGAGTGGAAGAGCGGGGATACATGAGCTGCCACTGCTGCAGCTGATCTCTGCTTCAAATCTAAAACTCCTTCCAGCCCAGAACATACTTAGTTTCTTTTTGTGGATATGTAGGCTGTCTTTATTACTCCAGGTATAATCTTTATAAGTATCTTTTACTTGAACTATGTAGAATGTTACCTCTGTTAGTTCCCAAAGAACCAAACTTAAACATATAAACTTATAATTGGTGAAGAGTGAGAAAGAGTTTACCCAGGGTATAGATACCTAAAAAAATCATAATGTCTAATTAGGCATATTTTGTTTAATCTGAATAGGCCAGTAAAGTTTTCTGACATTGTTGAATCATGGGGATTTCTGTAGTTCATTATATATTTTTGTTGTTCGTTAAATTTTCTTTACTTTAAGCCCCTAATTATCTTGTATTCTGAAGACATTTGTAATAAATTCTACTTGGTGTGTTTCAGACTTCAACAAAATGGAAATATTTTCTTCATTGTCATTCTTACCTACTTTAATATACTTGTATTGAAAATCATTTATTAATGTTGTTTCTGCTTTTAACTCTAATTTGCAGAAGCAGATATTAGAAATTGAATGATATCAGACTTCCCATTGGTGATTCAAGACTTCTCAAATATTGATATCACTTCAGATTTTAAAACTCATAAAATTTGGGCCAGGGATGTAGCTCATTGCAGAGTTCTTGTTTTACATGTGTGAAGCCCATGTTCAATTCCCAGTACTGCAAAAAACAAAATAATACTTGCAACACAAGAATTCATGCAGACCAGAATTTCAATCTCAGCTCTGCCACTTCTTAGTATTATGAATTTAGGCAAATTCTCTTCTTCTTCTTCTTCTTCTTCTTCTTCTTCTGATGGGGATCAAACTCAGAGTCACTCAGCTACTGAGCTATATTCCCAGCCCTTTTTTGTATTTTATTTAGAGACAGGGTCTCACTGAGTTGCTTAGTAACTCACGGTTGCTAGGCTGGTTTTGAATTCACAATCCTCCTGCCTCAGCCTCCTGATCCACTGGGATTACAGGTGTGCGCCAACACGCCTGTCAAGTTACTTCACTTTTATGTACCCAATTTAACCTCACAGGATAGGGATTGGTGGTCTAGCTCAGTGTTAGAATCTTGCCTAGTGTCTATGAGGCCCTAGGTTCAATTTCCAGTATTTGAAAAAATACATTCAGAAACTTTACAGAGTTCATCTGAGGTTTAAAGATACAATATAAATAAGGAACCTGGTACATAGTAAATGTACATATTAGATTTGTCCTCATTTGGTTGGGGTTGGGGTTGGGGTTGAATGACTGGGGATGACATTTTCTATCCCTAGCTTCAGGAAAAATTAGAACCAAAATATCTAGCACCAAAGTCAAAGTAGTTAAATGTATTTTCTTATAAAACAGAATACTCATCTCAGGCCCTTTTCTTAATCTTCTGTCTAGATGATTCTTCTCCAACACGCCTCCCCAACACACACAGTGGTTATTGCTCATCATCAGGTCCCATCTTGAATGCCATTTGCTCTGAGAAATCCCCTTTACCACTTTATCAATGTAGGTTTCCTCGCTTCCTTTCTTCTTGTTCAGTACACACTTTGCATTTTCTTCAAACTGTATTTATGGGAAACACAAATTATGAAATATTTTTGTTTGTCTAATCCCTATTAAATTATAAGCTCCATAAAGGACAGATTTGGACTATTATCACTGTATACAAGTGCCTGGCACAGTGCTTGGTATATAGAAGGTACTCAATAAATATTTGTTGGATTTAATAAAAGATGCCTTTTTAATGTTTTAGTTTAGATTATATTCAGTGTATAGATTTTTTCTAGTGACTCTCATACTCATGCTTTTGCAAAAATTGAAATATAGCCATATTGCGAGATATATTCCGGAGGAATCTGAAAATAGCATACAAATGTACAAAATTAATATAGTTTCTGGCTTTTTGAGAGTTTGGGAATTGTGTTGATTTGTTGGTATTTGTCAGTAATTTAATAAATATTAAGTCCCTTAGGTAGTCAGTGGGAAACAAAATAGCTGTTGGAATTATATTCCTAGTGGAGGAAACATATTAATTTTGTGAAAATAGAAGTATTTAATGAAATGTTAAAATTAGATTATTTTGCCTCAGTTTTGGCCCAGACCCCAAGACAAAAGTGCTAACTAATTCCAATTCTAAAGTGAGTTGCAGAGCTTGAAGCAGGATTTACAGAAGGAAACTGATTTTTAAATCTTTAGCTGACAAACTACCTATATGTATCCTGTCTATAAAAGAAATGAGGGAGGCCAAGAGGTGTTGTTGATGTGAAGGAACTGTTTAGAGACAGATGTTGGGGTTGTGAATCCCAGCCCTGCCCTAAAGAAGGACTGTGATGCTTTTCTCTCACATCAATGCTGTTGAGAGGAAGGAATGCAGTCTCAGAAAGCCTCACATATGTATCCTTGAGCTTGAAGTTCATGCACTGAAATCATCTATAGGATGACAACAGTGATGGAAGCTGCATGCCAGAGGCTTTCAAGTAGTAGGACTCCCATCAGTGGTGCTTGAAGGACTGTTTTTAGTTGAGCAGAGGAGAGCTTCTTGAGGGAAAGAAAGGGAGGTGGGATTGTTGTAAGGGTCTGTCTAAAAACGTGGTCTGGAGAAGTGAGGATATGTCAGTAGAAAAAATGGAGGTATACTCTTAGATGCCTAAGGGAGGAATCCTAAGAGAACATTCCAGAAGAAGTAAACTGGTATGTGTCAAGGATACTCCTGGTGAGTGAACTTCAAGGGAAGGACCAAGAGTCTTCTAGAGGAAGTGTCAACTTTTAACACTTGCCATGCTCAGAGAGTATTAGAGGTAGATAAGCCAGAGTCAGAGAGCATAGATTTCCAGGAATGTATGAGTCAAGTGAGACCTACCTTTCACTTTCACTCTTCTCATCCTGGCCCTGCTTCCCCGTTTTACTTTTGGAGAGCCAGGTGTGACTTAGTAAGCAAGGGAAGAGAAATGGACAAGTGAGGCTGGGAATTGAAAAGGCCAACCAGTATGTTAAAAATTACCTTGACCTGCCCATGTTAATATTGATATATGAATTCAGACCTCAGTGTCTATATCTGTATTATATCTAATTATCTTATGGTTTTGAATAATACAAGATATGTAATAGATGGGCTTTGACAGGAAGGTTTATTATTGGCCAAGTGTAACACATATCCCATTCTGTTCTGTGTATTGTTTTTTTTTTTTTTTTTTACCCACTCTGGTGCTTGGGATCAAACCCAGGGCATCATTCATGATTGTGATAGCCAAGTACTCCACCACTGAGCTGCATCCCCAGCTCCCATGTAAAATGAACTTCAGAGAAGTTCTGAGGGAAAAAAGAACACAATTTTCCTACTCTGAATATGTAAGTGTATGTGGTTAACAGAATGATGCCCTTAACCCACAAAGATGTCCATGTCCTAATCCTCAGGACTTGTTAATGTGCTACCTCATGTGGCAAAAGGAACTTTGTTGATAAGATTAAATTAAGGATCTTGAGATGAGAAGATGATTCTAGATTATTGAGTGGACCCAGTGTAATCACAAAGCCTCCCATAAAATGAAGGCAAGACGGTAACAAGGCAGAAGGTGATGCAATGACAGAAGCAGGAGAAGCATGATGTGATGCATGGCTGGAGCCAAGAATGAGAGAGCCTCTAGACCTGGGGAAACTAAGGAAGCAGATCGTTTCCTAGACCCTCTAGAAGGAATTGGCCCTACTGAAACCTTGATGGTAGTCTGGTAAGGCTAACTTTATTCTTCTGATTTCCAGAAGTCTAAGAGAATAAATTGTGTTGTTTTAAGCCACTAGCTTTGTAGTCATTTGTCACAACAGCAATAGTAAACTGATACACTGTAGTTTAGATAAAAAAGTGAAAAGAAGCCTATAGATAATCCTCTAAATGCTTACTATTATTCATTCTCTGAGATCCTGGTTTATCTTTAGTGTGAGTCTAGGAGCCTAAATAATTAACGTAGAATTGCATTTACTTAAAAAAGAATCTTCATTATAGATGTAGCCTTGTCTGTAGAAATGTTTCTACCTCAGGAAGAATCTATTTATTTATCTATCTGTTTCAGGGAGTGTGTTGTAGAAGTAGATATTTCACATTGCCTTAGCTTGGCAACAGCAAATATTCTAATATATAATTAACTCCTTCATCTGCATATATGTAAATATACATTTATATTATACATATTTTCTTAAAGGTTTGTAAAGTGTGTGTGCATCTGTATAAACTTAAGTGTTTGCATATCATTTTACATGTTTTTTTCATTCATTTATTCAGTGTTTAATGAATACCTTGTATGTACATATTACCTGAGGATATAAAAATGAATAAGACATGCAGATGAAGAAACTGAGGCTCTGACTGATCAGTTTTATGCATTTTCTTTCTTATGGATTCACTTTATCCCTTTCCCAATTCTGAGTTCTTCTTCAACACATGAGATGAATCTTCTTTTTAAAAAACTTATGAGTTTTAGAATGTTGAAGAGGAGAAAGCAAGGAGGTCTCTGGGAGTATGTGAATGTGATATGTGGGGATGGTTGGTGAAGAGGAAGTTCTGCCTTTAGATAGGGTCCATTTTTTTTGTATTTATTTTAAAAAGCAAAGGCCAATTTATTAATTTCTAATGAGAAATACAGTTCTCAAGGGGACTGAGTATTGGCTTATTTTGGCCATAACACTCTTCACAGGCAAGTTGTAAATGACCATGAAAAAAGTGAGGGACTTAAATTATATGATTAGAATATTTGCTGTCATCAAGCTAAGGTAATGTGATATATTTTTTTCCAGAGAGGGATTCACCAAGTACAGTTTGTTTGAGTTCCTGGACCAGGGTATTGTTAGTGATGTTATACTATTTTATCTATGCTTCCATATCTAACTAATCATTTCTCCATTTGTAACATGAAAATATGACTCATCCTTTTTTTCTCCTTTTCAAAATTGTGGTTAAAAAGTACTTAATATAAATTTACCATCTTAAGGATATTTTGCTTTTTATTTGTCTTTTTTTGGGGAAAGGTGGTGCTGGGGATCAAACCCATTGAACATATTGAACTGAACCACTGAGTTATACCTCAGTCCCTTAAACCATTTCTTAGTGTATAGTTCAGTTGTGTTGACTCATTCTTTAAAAAAGTTGATATTCTAGGACCAGCAGACTACTGCAGGAGCCGAGATCCAGCCCAGACCTTCCACACCACGTGGGATCTAGGCTCTCAGTAGGCCCAGTCCACCCCTTACCAGAGGGGCAGACACCCTCCAGAGCCTAGCTCTGGCACAGGAGACTACTGAGGGAGTTAAAGACCAGTGGCCCAGATTCACCTACACCAACTTGTGCAGAACCCAGATCCAGGATGCAGTAGCATTCATTGAGGGACACCAGTAGGGTCTGGAAGTCCAACATTAAGGTGAGGTACAGACAGTCTGCATGGGTACTACAAGAATATAGGGAAGAGACTGTAATATCTCAGATCCACACTGCAAGACGGGAAGAAACATAGACAACATGAAAAATAAGGGAGGAAAGTGCCCCAAATAAACCAGGACACTATAATAACAGGACCCATGGACAGCGAAGTTGATGAAATGTCAGAGAAAGAATTCAGAAGGTTCATAACTAAAATGATCTGTGAATTAAAGAATGACCTAAATGAGCAAATACAGGCAAAAATTGGTCACTACAACAATGAGATAAGAGAGCAAATACAGGTAGCAAAAGATTACTTCAAGAGAGAGATAGAAACTCTGAAAAAAAAGTCAGAAATCCTTGAAATGAAGGATACAATAAAACAAATAAAAAACTCAATAGAAAGCATAACAAACAGACTAGATCACTTGGAAGAAAGAATATAAGATAATGAAGACAAAGTATACAATCTGGAAAATAAAGTGGATCACACAGTGAACTGAACATCCAAGAATTATGGGATAGCATCAAAAGACCAAATCTAAGAGTCTTAGAGTCTTAGGATAGAGAAAGGCACAGAGTTCAAACCAAAGGAATGCACAATTTCTTCAATGAGATAATATTAGAAAATTTCCCAAGCACGAAGAACAAATTGGAAAACCAAATACAAGAGGCTTACAGGACACCAAATGTACAAAATTACAACAGATCTACACAAAGGCACATTATAATTAAAATCTCTAACATACAGAATAAGGATAGAATCTTAAAAAAAAATATATATATATATATATATGTCGGACTGCCCTCTGACAGAGGTTGAGGAGAATCACTAGACCAGCTAGTGAGTGTCTCCGGGCTGAGCTAGAGGGTGAGTGTCGCGACCCGGCCCGCCACCCTGCCTGGCAAAAATCACACCGAGTCGGGAGTTGAGTCAGCCGAGATGGCGCAGCAACTCAGTTTATTGTGGAGGGAGAGGACTTATATAGAGAGAGGAGAAGGGAGGTGGGGGCAAAGGCAGGGGCCAATCAGAGATCGGAGAGTCCCCCAGATTGGGGTAGCCTAGGCATCCCAGTTGTAGAAACAGAGCCCCGTTACCCCAGTTACAGAAACAATACCCCATTAGGTATGTGTGTCCCGTTGCTGGGGAGTTATTCTTTATGTTTGCGGAAGCCATATCTTGGGGCCGTTCAGGCACGTATATGGAAGCCATTTCTCAAGCTCTAACTGTCAGGTACATGGAGAATCACAAAACCAGAATCACAAGACTGGGGATTTCCCAACAATGGTTTTTCTTCCTCTTTCCCCAGCGATTGCATTTCCGTGGTCAGCAGAGGTCTCTCTCTCTCTCTCTCTCTCTCTCTCTCTATATATATATATATATATATATATATATATATATATATATGCTGTACATGGACACAATGCCTTTATTTATTTATTTATTTATTTATTTATTTATTTATTTATATTTATGTGGTGCTGAGGATCGAACCCAGTGCCTCACACATGCTAGGCAAATGCTCTACCACAGAGCCACAACCCCAGCCCAGGATAGAATTTTAAAAGCTACAAGAGAGAGGAATTGGATCACTTATAGGGGGAGACCAATTTGTATCTCAGTAGATTTTCAACCCAGACCCTCGAAACCAGGAGATCATAGAACAACATATACCAAGCTCTGAAAGAAAATGGATGCCAACCAAGAATCTTATAGCCAGCAAAACTGAGCTTTAGATTTGATGATGAAATAAAAACCTTCCATGATAAACAAAAGTTAAAAGAATTCACAACTAGAAAGCCTGCACTACAGAACATCCTCAGCAAACTATTCCAAGAAGAGGAAATGAAAAACAATGACCAAAATCAGCAGAGGGATGGATTACACTAAAGGAAAATCTAATCAGAGGAGAAACTAAGTCATGTTCAATACCAAAAATAAACAAAATGTCTGGGAATGCAAACATGTCTCAATAATAACCCTGAATGTTAATGGCCTAAACTCACCAATCAAAAGACATAGACTAGCAGAATGTATTTTTTAAAAAAAGACCCAACAATATGCTGCCTCCAAGAGACTTATCTCATAGAAAAAGACATCCACAGACTGAAGATGAAGGGTTGGGGAAAATCATACTGCTCATGTGGACTGTGGAAACAAGCGGGTGTTTCCATCCTCATATCAAATAAAGTAGACTTCAAACTAAAGTCAATCAAAAAAGATAAAAAAGGACACTACATACTGCTCAAGAGAACCATACACCAACAAGACTTAACAATTATAAATATATAT
Organism: Marmota flaviventris; assembly: GCF_047511675.1. Taxonomy (NCBI): domain Eukaryota; kingdom Metazoa; phylum Chordata; class Mammalia; order Rodentia; family Sciuridae; genus Marmota; species Marmota flaviventris. The sequence continues at coordinate 12,342,376 of NC_092499.1, read as the reverse complement.
GGAACATCTACCTTTATCAAACAAACTCTTCTCAAGTTCAAGAGTCAAATAGGCCACAACACAATAATTTTGGGTGGCTTTAGCACACCTCTTTCATCACTAGATAGATCTTTCAAACAAAAGCTGAACAAAGTAACTATAGAACTTAATAATACAATCTCTAACTTAGACTTAACTGACATATGTAGAATATTTCATCCATCAACAAGTGAATACACTTTCTTCTCAGCAGCACATGGATCCTTCTCTAAAATAGACCATATACTATGCCCCAAAGCAACTCTTAGCAAATATTAAAAAGTAGAGATATTACCCTGCATTCTATCAGATCATAATGCAATGAAATTAGAAATAAATTATAAAATAAGAAATAAAATCCACTCCAACACCTGGAGACTAAATAATATGCTACTGAATGAACAATGGGTTGCAGAAGACATCAAGGAGGAGATTAAAAAAATTTTACAGGTGAATGAGAACACAGATATAACATATTGAATCTCTGGGACAGTATAAAAGCACTTCTAAGAGGAAATTTTATTGCATGGAGTTCATTCCTTCAAAGAAGAAAAAGTCAACAAATAAATGACTTAACATTACATATCAAAGCCCTATAAAAAGAAGAACAAATCAACACCAAAAGCAGTAGAAGACAGGAAATAATTAAAATCAGAGCTTTAATCAATGAAATGAAATTGAAACAAAAGAAACAATTGAAAAAATTGACAGAACAGAAAAATAAATAAAATTGACAGACCCTTAGCCATACTAACAAAGAGAAGGAGAGATAAAACTCAAATCACTAGCATATGTGATGAAAAAGGAAATATCACAACAGACACTTCAGAAATACAGAAGATAATTAGAAATTTTTTTGAAAACTTATACTCCAATAAAATAGAAAATATTGAAGGCATCGACAAATTTCTAGAGTCATATATATAATTTGCTCAAATTGAATCAGGGTGATATACACAATTTAAAAAGATCAATTTCAAGTGATGAAATAGCAGACACCATCAAAGGTCTACCAACCAAGAAAAGCCCAGGACTGGATGGATACACAGCCAAGTTCTATAAGACCTTTAAAGAAGAACTAATACCAATACTCTTCAATTTATTTCAGGAAATAGAAAAAAAGGCAGCACTTCCAAACTCATTCTATGAGGCCAGTATCACTCTGATTCCAAAACCAGTCAAAGACACACTAAAAAAAGGAAACTTCAGAATAATATCCCTAATGAACATAGATGCAAAAATTCTCAATAAAATTCTGGCAAATCGAATACAAAAACATATCAAAAAGAGAGTGCACCATGATCAAGTGGGATTCATACCAGGGATGCAAGGTTAGTTCAACATATGGAAATCAATACATGTAATTCATCACATCAATTGACTTAAAGATAAGAATCATATGATCATCTCAATAAATGCAAAAAAAAAAAAAAAAGCATTTGACAAAATACAGCACCCCTTTATGTTCAAAACATTAGAAAAGTTAGGGATAACAGGAACATATCTCAACATCATAAAAGCTATCTATGCTAAGCCCCAGGCCAACATAATTCTAAATGGAGAAAAATTGAAGACATTCCCTCTAAAGACTGGAACAAGACAGGGATGCCCTCTTTCACTACTTCTATTTAACCAGTTCTTGAAACACTGGCCAGAGCAATTAGACAAAAGAGATTAAAGGAATACACAATAGGAAAAGAAGAACTCAAATTGTCACTATTTGCTGATATGATTCTATACCTAGAAGACCCTAAAAGTTCCATCAGAAAACTTCTAGAACTAGTAAGTGAATTCAGCAAAGTAGCAGGATACAAAATCAACACCCATAAATCAAAGGCATTTCTGTGTATCAGTGATAAATCCACAGAAATGGAACAAGGAAAACTACCCCATTTGCAGTAGACTCAAAAGCAACAACAACAACAACAACAAAACCTTGGGAATCAATGAAAGAGGTGAAATATCTCTATAATGAAAATTACAGAACTTGAAAGAAAGAGGTCAAAGAAGACCTTAGAAGATGGAAAGATCTTTCTTGCTCTAGGATAGGCAAAATTAATATTATCAAAATGACCATACTTCCATAAGCAATATATAGATTTAATGCAATTCCAATCAAAATCCCATTGACATTCCTCATAGAAATAGAAAAAGCAATCATGAAATTTATCTGGAAAAAAAAGAGACCCAGAATAGCTAAAGCAACCCTTATCAGGAAGAGTGAAGCAGGTGGCATCACTATTTCAGACCTTAAACTATACTACAGAGCAATAATAACCAAAACAGTATGGTATTGGCACTAAAACAGAGTGGTAGACCAATGATACAGAATAGAGGACATAGAGACTAACCCACAAAATTACAATTATCTTATATTAGACAAAGGTGCCAAAAACATGCATTGGAGAAAAGATAGCCTCCTCAATAAATGGTTCTGGGAAAACTGGAAATCCATATACAACAAAATGAAATTAAACCCCTATCTTTTACCATGTACAAACTCAACTTAAAATGGATCAAGGACTTAGGAATAAAACCAGAAATCCTGTGTCTAATAGAGGAAAAAGTAGGCCCTAATCTCCATCATGTGGGATTAGGCCCCAACTTCCTTAATAAGACTCCTGTGGCACAAGAATTAAAATCAAGTATCAATAAATGGGATGGACTCAATCTAAAAAGTTTCTTCTCACCAAAAGAAACAATCTGTGAGGTGAATAGAGAGCCTACATCTTGGGAGCAAATCTTTACCCCTCACACATCAGATAAAGCACTAATCTCTAGGGTATATAAAGAACTCAAAAATCTTACCACCCAAAAAACAAATAACCTGAACAAATAACCAAGGACCTCAACAGACACTTCTCAGAAGATGACAAATAATCACTCAACAAATATATGAAAAAAAATGTTCATCATCACTTGCTGCAGTCTGGCTGGGCACAAATAACCGAGCTGCCACAAAGCCTTGTAGATTCAAACAGCAACTCTTTATTCCCAACTCTCACTGGCACTGCACACACCACATGGGAACACACTCCCTCAACCTGGCTCCATCCAATCTCTCCAAACCCCCGTGAGAACTCACAGGAACTCCAAAGTAGCAGGCGCCCGAGGCAGCAAGAGCCGCCCTATTGCCCGACAGTAAAGATCAAATATACAATACAATCAATCCAGCATCACAGCAATTATATATAGCTTAACTCAAATCATCATCTCAATGGTTTGCTGGCGTCACCTTACAACCATTCCCTCTGGCAAATGCCAGGCATCATTCTGACTGGGCTGTGGCTCTCAACAATCACTAGCAATTAGAGAAATGCAAATCAAAACCCCTCTAAGATTTCATCTCACTCCAGTCAGAATGGCAGCTATTATGCATACAAACAACAGTAAGTGTTGGCAAAAATGTGGGGAAAAAGGTACACTCATACACTGCTGGTGGGGCTGCAAATTTGTGCAACCAATATGGAAAGCAATATGAAGATTTCTTGGAAAATTGGGAATGGAACTACCATTTGATCCAGGTATTCCTCTCCTTGGTCTATTACCCAAAGGACTTAAAAACAGCATACTACAGGGACACAGCCACGTCAATGTTTATAGCAGCAGAATTCACAATAGCTAAATGTGGAACCAACCTAGATGCCCTCCAATAGATGAATGGATAAAAAAATGTGACACAATGGAATATTACTCAGCAATAAAAGAGTATAAAATCTTGGCATTTGCAGGTAAATGGATGGAGTTAAAGAAGATAATGCTAAGTGAAGTTAGTCAATCCCCCCAAAAACAAATGCTGAATGTTTTCTTTGATATAGGAGGCTGATTCATAGTGGGATAGGGAGGGAGAGAATGGGAGGAATAGATGAACTCTAGATAGGGCAGAGGTGTAGGAGGGGAAGGGAGGAGCCATTGGGTTATAAATGATGGTGGAATGTGATGATCGTTATTATCCAAAATACATGTATGAAGACACAAATTGGTATGAATATATTTTGTATACAACTAAAATATGAAAAATTGTGCTCTATATGTGTAATAAGAATTGTAATGCATTCTACTGTCATATATAAGTAAACAAGTTAATATTCTATAACATGAATATAATATAATATATTTAGCCATTCCTTTTCCAAACATTATTGTGTACTAGGGATTGAACCCAGGGGCATTCTACCAGTGAGCTACACCTGCAACCCTTTATAATTTTTTTGTTTTTTAATTTGAGACAGGATCTTGCTAAGTTGCCCAGGTTGGCCTTGAACTGGTTATCCTCCTTCTTCAGCCTCCCAAGTAGCTGGGATTGTAGGTGTGCACCACTGTGCCCAGCTTCAACAATTCTTTTGATCAAAATATATATTGATCCTTCCTTCCTTCCTTCCTTCCTTCCTTCCTTCCTTCCTTCCTTCGTTACTTCAGACAAAATTGAAAGAAACATTTGCATGTATGTATTTCAAGTACTGAAACATTTATTTCTAAGGAAAAATTTCTCCCAAACAGAATTCCTGGTAAAAATGTATACATTTAAATTTTTAAAAAAATATTTATTTTTAGTTGTAGTTGGACACAATACCTTTATTTTATTTATTTATTTTTATGTGGTGATGAGGATCAAGCCCAGGGGCCCACATGTGTGAGGCAAGCGCTCTACCGCTGAGCCACAACCTCAGCCCCTGCATTTAAAATTTTAATAGTTATTTCTTGATTAATTTCCAAAAGAAATTATATAGAGATCCTCATTATAATCAATGATGCCAGAGTGTGCATTACTCTGTATCTTTATTAATAATGGATGGCATTGATTAAAATTTTTTTTGCCTGTTTGATGGATGAAAACTTTTAGATAAAGACTATTGCTTTGGTTTAGTTAAATGTCTTCCAAAGGTTGAAAGGCTTGATATTTAGTCTGTGTTGCTAATGGAGGTGGCAGTACCTTTAAAAGATGGGCCTAGTGTGATGTCTTTAGGTCATTGAGTGCCACACCCATGCAGTTATCAACAAAGGATTCTTGAGTAGGGGTGGCTGGAGATGAAGGAAATAAACAGAGACAAAGAAGACACAGATATTTTCACAAAAATCTGGGGTCAGGTGGGACACTGCACTCTGATGTGTACAGGAACCCAGAACTAGCTCCACAAGTTTATTATATAGGTTCTCACAATCAGGAAGTTAAACTATAGGGGCATTGTAAATTGTACATGTCTTATATTTGTCACAGGCTTCTTTGTGCACTAAAAAGTTACAGAGCTAGAGACATTTTTTGCAACTATCCTACTGTTGCAGTGCTAGGAACATTCTGCTATTATCCTGTTATGCCCAGGACATCCATTGTCCTGGGATGTCTGGACAGTGGGTGATAACTGTTAGCACTACAGTTAAGAGTCAAGGCTGATAACTTCCTCACTTTTGGCAAGTAATGTTTCCCAGGCTTGGCTTTTTGCCAACACTGCAGGATCAGCTGATGATGGGGGCTCACCCACTCTCTACAATTGAGGGTGTCTTGAAGGGGAAAATGGACCCTAGCACCCCTTCTTCCTCTCCTTTTCTTTCTTGAACATGAGCCAAATGTTTTTTCCTTGCCACATGCTCCTAACCTGATGTGCTGCCTTGCCCCAGGCATAAAGTGAAGGAGACAATCAATCATGGACTGAAATTTCCAAGGTGCAGGCAAAAATAAACCTTTTGTCTTTAAAAAATTTTTTTTTTTAGTTGTTGATGGGCTTTTATTTTATTTATTTATATTTGGTGCTGAGGATCAAATCGAGTGCCTCACACATGCTAGGCAAACACTTTACCAACTGAGCCAGAACCTCAGTCCCACCTTTTGTCTTTATAAAGTATTTGTTATAGTAAGGAAAAGCTGACTAACATAGGCACTTTCCAAAGGGAAGCTCTTTTCCTTCCTTTTCTTTTCTAGTCTGGATGAGCCACTTGTTTTGAAAGATAAAAAAAGTCATAAGGGTCTTTCTTATGTAGAACCTGATCTTCTTCCATTTTGGCCCATATCTGTGTAGTGGGGAATAGTTAGAGATAATATTTCTTTACATCTTTGGTTCAAAGAAGACTGATCAATTATTTTGTGTTCCATTGTGTCCAGATTTACTTTCTCCAGTTAGATTCACCAGCTAATATTCATGTTTTGTAAGAAATAATGACTAATAAAAATATGGTTTAGAATGGGTCAGTTTAACTTTTTGTCACTGGGTTTATATTTCACATCCTTAGGAGAGTCTGGAGAACATTTTGAGATATATTATTATTTCTTGGCCAGGAAATGTGGGCACATTGATTAAAGTCTCATTAAGGCTACATAAAATGAATATTAGGATAGTTCCCCAAAGAAAAATTAGTGTGGTGCTATAACAACAAAGCTGAAACATATTGAGGAGACCAAAACAAATTGCTCACACCTGAAGTGATAGAAATAAAATCAAAAGTAAACTATCTCTGACCATGAGACAGTAATAGCATCATGTTTTCTATCTTATGGTAACAAATTAGAAATCTGCAAAGAATATGTACAAAATAAAAACAAATTTGAAATGAAAAAATAAGTTGTCACTTTATAGATAAAATGATTGTGCATATAGAAAATTTAAAAATGTGTACATATATTATTAGAATTACTAAGTAAGCAAGTTTGTGTGATACAATTTCATTAGAAAAAATATCAGTTCCAGTTTTATACAAACAGTTGTAAAATAACATATAAAAGCAACGATTTATTGTAGTATGAAAAATTTTAAATGTGAAAATTCAAAGATAAAGAGTAGCTGAAACACTCTTGAAGAAAAGTAGCAATATGGGAGGAGTCCATTTACTAAGACTGTCTTCCAAAGCTGCAGTAAGTATGATTGTGGTATCAGCACAAGAATAGATGATAGATTAACACAACAAAGTAAAGCCCAGATATAAAGTAAATGGGTACTTGATTAGACAAAGATGCCACTGCTTGGCAGTGAGCTAAGAATGGCCTTTTCTTTTTAAAATTTAATTGATTTTATTTTTTTAAATACATGACAGTGTAATACATTACAATTCTTATTACACATACAGAGCACAATTTTTCATATCTTTGTATATAAAGTATGTTTTTTCAATAAATTTTGTGGGACAAGTGGATATCCATATGATAAAAAGTAAGAAAAAAAAGAAGAAACTTGACATCTGTCTCATATCATAGCCCCAGATCAATTCCATCTGGACATGAATATACATGGAAAAAACAGTAAAACTTATAAGATAAAATAGAAAAATATTGTCATGACTTCAGAAAAAGATTTAAAAACAGAAATAAAAAGCACTAGCAGTACTGGAAAAGTTTGACAAATTTAACAATAAAATTAAGGTCTTCTTTGCATCAAGAGGCATACTTAAGAGAATGCAAAGGTAGGTCACAGAGTGGTACAAATTATTTGCAACATGTAGAAGTGATAGAGGGCTTGTAACTAGATAATATAAAGTGCCCCTACATATTGATAAGAAAAAGAAAGGCCATCTATAAAATATGGCTCAAGCCCCACACACTCTGAAATATACATGGGGTAACCCACACTGGATTTGATAGTGCTGAATACACAGAGTTTTATTCGTGAGGGCATACAAGACTACGTCCCCTAACAGGGCATAACCTGGCTGCTAAGTCACAGACAATTAGGGACTGTCTCCTCTCACCCAAAAGAAAATTACTAGTTACCTAGATGCATCAAATATTGGAGGAGGCCTCCTAGAATTATATTAGAAGTGAACTGGCGGGACCATTACCTCCACACCCAGGGAATCATAGAGGCAGAATTGAAGAGTGGTGGGCATCTTCTAAAAGCCTCAAATCCCAATGAAATCCAGATCAAGAAGACTCGAGAAGTTCTTTTACCTCAACATGGATTATTATAAATATTTGTAATGTCAGTTTGATCTTACTTTTCATTTTGAATTGATAAATATTCCCCTATTATTTGATGCTGCACCTTCAAACTATTTGATTGTATTTCTTCTACTGTTTTAAAGCATTAACTGGAATCATTCTATCTTTGTTTTCCTAGGTTAGTTTTTCAATTGTTCCTCCTAGTCCCTCTTTTCCTCTTGCATTATCTATTCCTGCCTAAAATTCTTCGACCCATCTTTTACCTTTTTACATTGATTTGAATTATTATTTTCTGTCTTTTTCCTTTCTGTTTAACTTTGCCCAAGTTTCTTACCTCCCCATTCAACTCCTATATAAAGTAATAGTAATTTTGCTATCTTTAATAATTAATTTCTCAGCCTATTCCAGAACATTATCACAATTTTATAGCCAGGTTAGAAGAACTGTAGAGAATATTTTCAATGAGTTCCCCTAACAAGGTTTTGGGGGAAACCAACCTCACACGTGACTGAGTTAACACCCCTTCTGGGCGATGTGGTGTCAGGCACCCATGCTGCTAGACTGCTCCGCTCTTCCAGAAGTCAGCGCATGCTCTCTCTCTCTTTCTGCAGACCCTTAAGGTCAGAGGAGCCCAAAGAAAAAGGTATTTGTGTCTCTTTTGTGGTTATTTTGCACAGCCCAGTTAGCCCAGTTTACCTGAAGTGACCCCTTAGCCTTTTAGTTGCAAACAGAAACCCAGCAAGGTTTATTAGTATTTGACTCTAGTATGAAGCGACTGTAGTTAATAGGGTTTAGTATCTTCTCTCAAAGTGATGCTGATATTGGGAACATCAGAGGATACATTTTAATGGGAATATCAATATTTGAATATTCACCCAGCCTGGGGAACTTAAGAGAAATAAGCTCAATAAACAATCTATTGCATAAAAGTAGAAGAGTAATTATCCTAGCAGATGGATAGATATACAAACAGTATGAAAAAAATAAGGGAACACACCACTCCAAACAACCCACAACACTTTAGTAACTGATCCCATTGACACCAGAGAGGAGGAAATGTTGGAGAAAGAATTTAGAAAGTTCATCATTAAAATGTTCAATGAGCTAAAAGAAGATATAAGGCATGGATTTAGAAAATGCAGGAAGTGAAAGATTTTTCAATAAGGAGATAGAGATTCTTAAAAAGTATCAACAGAAATCCTGGAAATGAAATACTCAATAAATTAAGAATTTAGTTGAGATCTGGGGTTGTGGCTCAGAGGTAGAGCACTTGCCTACCATGCATGAGGCACTGGGTTTGATCCTACATAAAAATAAAATAAAGATATTAAAAAACCAAAAAGAATTCAGTTGAAATCTGGGATGACTTAAAGGAATATTATCAGAAAATATCCCAAACTTTAGAGACCAGATGAAAATTAAAAATAAGAGACATTTAGATCCCCAAATAGGCAAGATCAAAAAAGATCCTCTCCAAGACACATTATAATTAAAATACCCAATATAAAGAATGATGATAGAATTTGAAAAGCTGCAATAGCAAAACAGAAAAACATTTAGAGGTAGGTAAGTCAATTAGGATTTAAACTTATTTCTTTCCCAGTACTTAAAAGCCAGGAGGGCTTGGAAAAATATATACCAAACTTTCAAAGAAACCAGTGTTATCCAAGATTACTATATCTAGCAAAACAATCATTCAGAATTGAATATTATAAGCAGAAATTAAAGGAACTCATAGGCACTAAGCCTGCATTACAGAACATAGTGAAATATTTCATGCAGAAGAAATGAAAAAATAAAAATCAGAACTAATATAGGGATGAATCTCACTAGAAAAATAATCAATTAAAGGAGAATTATTTCTAATGAATTGATCATTAAAAATAAATCAAAATGATAGTTCTAAACATCATCTCTCTATAACAACACTGAATGAATGGATTGGCAGAATGATTTAAAAAACAAGACCTAACTGTGTATTACAAGAGACTTGCCTTACAAGCAAAGACATCCACAGGCTGAAGGTGAAAGAATGGAAAAGATATACCATGTGTATGGAGACTGAAAACAAGCAGGGGTAGCTACACTCATATCAGACAAAGTACACTTCATTCCAAAATTAATCAGAAGAGACAAAAAAGATTAACTTCACACTGGTTAAGGGAATTATCCAACAAAAAGACATAGAGATTGCACATATGTAGGTGCCAAAAATTGGTGTACATATGTCATAAAACAAATCCTTCTCAATATAAAGAATCAAGCAGACCAGAATACAATAATATTGGGTGATTTCAGTATACCCCTTTTATCATTAGCTATGTCATCCAGACATAAACTAGGTGAAGACTCTTTAGAACTAAAAAATACTAATGGACCTAACAGATATCTATAGAATATTTCATCCATCAACAATTGAATGTATTTATTTTTCAGCCAACCTAGAACTTTCTCTAAAGTAGGTCATATTTTAGGCCACAAAGCAAGTATTAGCAAATACAAAAAAGAAAAATAGAGATAATTCCTTGCATCTTCTCATATCATAATGGAATGAAATTATAAATCAACAAGATAAATACAGTTTTAACACTTGGAGATTAAATAATATACTTTTGAATGAGGAATGGATCATAGAAGAAATCAGGGGATAAATAAAAAAAATTTAGAAACAAATGAGAATAGACACATAACATCAAAATCTCTGGGATAGTATGAAGGCAGTCAGAGAGGAAAGTTTATAGCACTGAGTTCCTACATTAAAAAAAAATAGGGTTGAGGGGCCGGGGGTATGGCTCAGTGGTAGAGCACTTGCCTTGCATGCACCATATAAAAGTAAATAAGTGAAATAAAGGTATTGTGTCCAACTACACTAAAAAAATCAATATTTAAAAAAATAAGATGGAGGCTGTAGCTCAGGATTTAAACTTATTTCTCTGCCACTGTAGCTCAGTGGCAGAGCGCTTGCCTAGCATGTGTGAGGCACTGGGTTTGTTCCTTAGAACCACATAAAAATAAACAAATAAAATAAAGGTGTTGTCCATCTACAACTACAAAAAAAAAAAAAAATAGAGTTGGTGGCACACACCTGTAAATCCAGTGGTTTGGGAGGCTGAGGCAGGAGGATCACAAGTTCAAAGCCAATCTCAGGAACTTAATGAGGCCCTAAGCAACTACAAAGACCCTATTTAAAATAAAAAATAAAAAGGCTGTGGATATGGTTCAGTGGCTTAGCACCCTTGGTGTAAATTCCCAGTTAAAAAAAAAAGAAAGAAAAAAGAAAGATTCCAGTAATTTAATGTTAACCTCAAGCAAGACCCTGAGGAGGAAAAAACAAATTCCAAAATAAACAGAAGAAGAAAATTATGAAATTGATGAAATTCAGATTAAAAATGATATAAAGGTGGGTCGAAAGATTCATCTATCACAGGACCAATTATAGAGGAGTGTGCAGACTTGTGGCCTTCCAGTGCAGGCAGCATTGCATGAAAATTTCTTTTGATTGCTTCCAGTGCAGGCAGCATTGCATGAAAATTTCTTTTGACACCGAGGAATTAATGGGAAGCAGGTTTATTGGTTCCAGCCAGGTCCAGAGGGGAAAAAAGCTTTTGCTACAATCAATCAATCCCCCCGAATCCCAAATGCAGAAAGTTTTAGAACTTTATACTCAGTGTTTAGGCTCATAATTTGCAGAAGTCCACATAACAATAGTGTTTTTTTTCTATTCTTTTGGGCTCCCAACTCAGGCCAGTTTTTACAAAAATAACCCTCAAGGATGCTCTCTGTGAAAATCAGTGCCTGGTAAAGGGAGAGTCCCTCTCAACTCCCCTTCTGCCCACCATCTGGCTTTCAAGGATTTAACCACTGTCCTTTGCAATGTGAATCCCTCTGTGAAGGCCTTGAGTTGGTCTGTCTTATCCCACTTTGCTTCTGCAAGCATATGCCGCAGTCTGGCTGGGCACAATCAGGAGCCACTTGTCAAAAGAAACTAACTTTATTTTTAGAACCACACACGCCAAACAAAACAGCCTCTCAGGAAAAACCCTCAGAGCCTCAACTGCCACCACTGGCTTTCCACAAGCCTCTCTCTCCCACCCAAGCTTCTCTCCACCTCCCACAATCCTCCTGCTCTTGAGGCCGATTGTCTGGGTCACATGGGCGGAGCCAAAAAAATCCCCCAATGAGCAGCTCCGTGGTCTGAAAGGGCAGGGAAACAGCCCAATGAGCATCACCGCAGAGGAGCCAATCAGCTAGATGTTGCTGGGGCCGCTGTGAGCCAATCATCAGCCGGCAGCTGGAAGTTTGCTGGGGCCCCTTCGGCTGTGGCTCTCAACAAGCATATCTTTTGCCTGAAATTTTGCTGAGAGTCTAAGAACAATTATGGTGAGGGTCTCTGGGGAATCTAATTAAGATTTTCTGTTGGGGAGGAGGTGCCACTACAATTCAGAAGTGTGTTTGTAAAATAATAGACTATTGTTTAAAAACTATTCCCCAGGCTGTGGTTGTGGCTCAGTTGTAGAGCGCTCACCTCGAATGCGTGAGACTCTGGGTTCGATCCTCAGCACCACATAAAAATAATTAAGTGAAATAAAGGTATTGTGTCCAACTATAACTAAAAAATAAACATTAAAAACAACAAACAAAAAACCTATTCCTTCCTAAAAAACAATACACAGTATCAATGTAAAGGAGAATTATTTCATTGGAAAGATAAACAGGAAAAACCCTCACCCAAACTAACCAAAAGAAAGAGAAGAACCAAATTAACAAAATTAGAGATGAAGAAGGAGATATCACCACAGACTTCTTAAATCCAGAAGATCATTAAAAACTATTTTGAAAATTTATGCTCCAATAAACTGAAAAATCTAAAAGATACTGGCAATTTTTTTTTTGGTTTTGCTCATTTCCATTTCTTTTTTTTTTATTGGTTGTTCAAAACATTATAAAGCTATTGACATATCATATTTCATACATTAGATTCAAGTTGGTTATGAACTCCCAATTTTACCCCAAATACAGATTGCAGAATCACATCGGTTACACATCCACATTTTTACATAATGCCCTATTAGTAACTGTTGTATTCTGCTACCTTTCCTATCCTCTACTATCCCCCCCCCTCCCATCTTCTCTCTCTACCCCATCCACTGTAATTCATTTCTCTCCTTGTTTATTTTCCCATTCCCCTCACAACCTCTTATATGTAATTTTGTATAACAATGAGGGACTCCCTCCATTACCATGCAATTTCCCTTTTCTCTCCCTTTCCATCCCACCTCATGTATCTGTTTAATGTTAATCTTTTCTTCCTGCTCTTCCTCTCTGCTCTGTTCTTAGTTGCTCTCATTATATCAAAGAAGACATTTGGTATTTGTTTTTTAGGGATTGGCTAGCTTCACTAAGCATAATCTGCTCTAGTGCCATCCATTTCCCTGCAAATTCTATGATTTTGTCATTTTTTAGTGCTGCGTAATACTCCATGGTGTATAAATGCCACATTTTTTTTATCCATTCATCTATTGAAGGGCATCTTGGTTGGTTCCACAGTCTAGCAATTGTGAATTGTGCTGCTATGAACATCGATGTAGCAGTATCCCTGTAGTACGCTCTTTTAAGGTCTTCAGGGAATAGTCCAAGAAGGGCAATAGCTGGGTCAAATGGTGGTTCCATTCTCAGCTTTCCCAGGAATCTCCATACTGCTTTCCAGATTGGCCGCACCAGTTTGCAGTCCCACCAGCAGTGTACAAGTGTACCCTTTTCCCCGCATCCTCGCCAGCACTTGTTGTTGTTTGACTTCATAATGGCTGCCAATCTAACTGGAGTGAGATGGTATCTTAGGGTGGTTTTGATTTGCATTTCTCTGACTGCTAGAGATGGTGAGCATTTTTTCATGTACTTGTTGATTGATTGTATGTCCTCCTCTGAGAAGTGTCTGTTCAGGTCTTTGGCCCATTTGTTGATTGGGTTATTTGTTTTCTTATTGTTTAATTTTTTGAGTTCTTTGTATACTCTGGATATTAGGGCTCTATCTGAAGTGTGAGGAGTAAAAATTTGTTCCCATGATGTAGGCTCCCTATTTACCTCTTTTATTGTTTCTCTTGCTGAGAGAAAACTTTTCAGTTTAAGTAAGTCCCATTTGTTGATTCTTGTTATCAACTTTTGTGCTATGGGTGTCCTATTAAGGAATTGGGAGCCTGACCCTACAATATGTAGATTGGCGCCAACTTTTTCTTCTATCAGACGCAGAGTCTCTGATTTGATATCTAGCGCCTTGATCCACTTTGAGTTAACTTTTGTGCATGGCGAGAGGAGGGGATTCAGTTTCATTTTGTTGCATATGGATTTCCAGTTTTCCCAGCACCATTTGTTGAAGATGCTATCCTCCCTCCATTGCATGCTTTTAGCTCCTTTATCAAATATAAGATAGTTGTAGCTTTGTGGATTAGTCTCTGTGTCCTCTATTCTGTACTATTGGTCCACCCTCCTGTTTTGGTACCAGTACCATGCTGTTTTTGTTACTATTGCTCTGTAATATAGTTTTAAGTCTGGTATCGCTATACCGCCTGATTCGCACTTCCTGCTTAGAATTGCTTTTGCTATTCTGGGTCTTTTATTTTTCCATATGAATTTCATGATTGCTTTATCCATTTCTACAAGAAATGCCGTTGGGATTTTGATTGGCATTGCATTAAACCTATAGAGAACTTTTGGTAATATCGCCATTTTGATGATGTTAGTTGTGCCTATCCATGAACAGGGTATATTTTTCCATCTTCTAAGATCTTCTTCTACTTCTCTTTGTAGGGTTTTGTAGTTTTCATTGTATAAATCTTTCACCTCTTTTGTTAGGTTGATTCCCAAGTATTTTATTTTTTTTGAGGATATTGCGAATGGAGTGTTTTTCCTCATTTCCGTTTCAGAAGTTTTGTCGCTGATATACAGAAATGCCTTTGATTTATGCATGTTGATTTTATATCCTGCCACTTTGCTGAATTCATTTATTAGTTCTAGTAGTTTTTTTGTAGACCCTTTTGGGTCTTCTAGGTATAGAATCATGTCATCTGCAAATAGTGATAATTTAAGTTCTTCCTTTCCTATTTTTATGCCTTTAATTTCTTTCGTCTGTCTAATTGCTCTGGCCAGTGTTTCGAGAACTATATTGAATAGAAGTGGTGAGAGAGGGCATCCCTGTCTTATTCCAGATTTTAGGGGGAATGCCTTTAATTTTTCTCCATTGAGAATGATGCTAGCCTGAGGCTTAGCATAGATAGCTTTTACAATGTTGGGGTAAGTTCCTGTTATCCCTAGTTTTTCTAATGTTTTGAACATAAAGGGATGCTGTACTATGTCGAATGCTTTTTCTGCGTCTATTGAGATGATCATATGGTTCTTATTTTTAAGTCTATTGATGTGGTGAATAACATTTATTGATTTCCGTATATTGAACCATCCTTGCATCCCAGGGATGAATCCTACTTGATCATGGTGCACAATTTTTTTGATGTGCCTTTGTATCCGATTCGCCAGAATTTTATTGAGGATTTTTGCATCTATGTTCATCAGAGATATTGGTCTGTAGTTTTCTTTCTTTGAGGTGTCTTTGTCTGGTTTTGGAATCAGGGCGATGTTGGCCTCATAGAATGAATTTGGCAGAGCTCCTTCTTTTTCTATTTCCTGAAATGACTTGAAAAGTATTGGTATTAATTCTTCCTTAAAGGTTTTGTAAAACTCCACTGTATACCCATCCGGTCCTGGGCTTTTCTTGGTTGGAAGTCTTTTGTTTGCTTCTTCTATTTCATCCATTGTTATTGGTCTGTTTAAGTTGTGAGTATCCTCCTGACTCAGTCTGGGCAAATCATATGACTTAAGGAATTTATCGATGTCTTCACTATCTTCTATTTTATTGGAATATAGGTTTTCAAAATAATTTCTAATTGTCTTCTGTATTTCTGTAGCGTCTGTTGTGATATTGCCTTTTTCATCCTGTATGTTAGTAATTTGAGTTCTCTCTCTTCTTCTCTTCGTTAGCATGGCTAAGGGTCTGTCGATCTTATTTATTTTTTCAAAGAACCAACTTTTAGTTCTGTTAATTTTTTCAATGGTTTCTTTTGTTTCAATTTTGTTGATTTCTGCTCTGATTTTAATTATTTCTTGCCTTCTGCTACATTTGCTGTTGTTTTGCTCTTCCTTTTCTATGGCTTTGAGATGAAGTGTGAGCTCATTTATTTGTTGGTTTTTCCTTTTTTTGAGGAATGACCTCCAAGCGATGAATTTTCCTCTTAAAACTGCTTTCATTGTGTCCCATAGATTCCGATATGTTGTGTCTGTATTTTCATTTATCTCTAAGAATTTTTTGATTTCCTCCTTTATGTCTTCTGTAACCCATTGATCATTCAGTAACATATTGCTCATTTTCCATGTGATGTAGGATTTTTCCTTCCTTCTTTTATCATTGATTTCCAGTTTCATTCCATTATGATCAGATAAAATGCATGGTATTATCTCCACCCCTGTATATTTACTGAGGGTTGCCCTATGGCATAATATATGGTCTATTTTTGAGAAGGATCCATGTGCTGCTGAGAAAAAAGTATATCCACTTGATGATGGTTGATATATTCTATATATGTCAGTTAAGTCTAGGTTGTTGATTGTGATATTGAGGTCTATAGTTTCTTTATTCAGCTTTTGTTTGGAGGATCTGTCCAATTGTGAGAGAGGTGTGTTGAAGTCACCCATAATTATTGTGTTGTGGTCTATTTGATTCTTGAACTTGAGGAGAATTTGTTTTATGAACGTCGCAGCACCATTATTTGGTGCATAAATATTGATAATTGTTATGTCTTGTTGGTGAATGTTTCCTTTTAACAGTATATAATGTCCTTCCTTATCCCTTTTGATTAATTTAGTCTTGAAGTCAATTTTATTCGATATGAGGATGGCCACCCCTGCTTGCTTACGAGGACCATGTGTGTGGTATATTTTTTCCCAACCTTTCACCTTCAGCCTGTGTATGTCTTTTCCAATCAGATTTGTCTCCTGGAGGCAGCATATTGTTGGATTTGTTTTTTTAATCCATGTTTCCAGCCTATGTCGCTTTATTGGAGAGTTTAAGCCATTAACGTTTAGAGTTACTATTGTTATATGGTTTGTACTTCCAGCCATGTTTGATTATTTATCTTCTTCTTTTTTTAAATTTAGTTTGTTTCTCCATGGTTAGCTTCCCCCCCACCCTCTGTCTTTATAGAGGCACTTCCCACTGATGGTTTTGGTTATTGTTTTTCATTTCTTCCTCGTGTAGTGTTTTGCTCAAGATGCTTTGCAATGCTGGTTTTCTGGCTGCAAATTCTTTTAGCTTTTGTTTATCATGAAAGATTTTTATTTCGTTTTCGTACCTGAAGCTTAATTTTGCTGGATACAGAATTCTTGGTTGGCATCCATTGTCTTTCAGTGTTTGAAATACGTTGTTCCAGGATCTTCTCGCTTTCAGTGTCTGTGATGAAAAATCCGTTGTTAACCTTATTGGTTTACCCCTGAATGTAATCTGCCTCCTTTCTCTTGTAGCTTTTAATATTTTCTCTTTGTTCTGTATATTGGATATCTTCATAACAATGTGTCTTGGCGTTGGTCTACTGTGATTTTGTGTGCTCGGTGTCCTGTATGCATCTACAATTTGTATATCCGTTTCCTTTTTTATTTCTGGAAAGTTTTCTGTAATTATTTCATTCAGCAGGCTACTCATTCCCTTGGTTTGAATCTCTGTACCTTCTTCTATCCCGATGACTCATAGGTTTGGTTTTTTTATGTTATCCCATATCTCTTGGATGTTTTTCTCATGGTTTTTAACCAGCCTTTCTGAGTTGGCTAGGCTCTTTTCAAGATGATATATTTTGTCTTCATTATCTGATGTTCTGGCTTCTACTTGCTCCACTCTGTTGGTGATACTCTCAATTGAGTTTTTAATTTGGTTTATCGTTTCTTTCATTTCTAGAATTATTGTTTGGTTTTTTTTTATAATCTCTATCTCCTGATAAAGATGCTTAACTTCTTCTTTTATCTGTTTATGTAATTCATTTTCAAAGTGTTCTTTCACTGTTTGGATTTTCTGTCTCGTATCTTCTTTAAGGTTCCATTCCATTTGTCTAAGGTATTCCTTGAGTTCTTTATATGACCATTTTTCTGCTGACTCTAGGTCCTCCTGAATATTTAGGCTGTCCTTCATTGTTTGTACTCCTTTTCTTCCTTGCTTTTTTATGCTGCTCATGTTACTTCTTGTTCTGTTTGACTGCTGAGTTTCTGTTTACTCTTATAGATTTATTTGATGCTTGGGAGGAAAGATATTAGAAGGGAAGGGAAGAAGTCACTAAAGAGAATGAGAGTAGGCAGGTAGAATTCAAGGAAGGGGGAATAAGAAAATTGAAAAGAAATGAAAAGACAAAAGAAACAAAAATAACAAAGATTAGATAATAAAGAAAGAAAGAAAAGACGAGAAAAAAAATTTTAACAAAAATAATAATGATAATAAAAAATGAAAATTAAAATTTAAAAAAAAATAATAATAAAATTAAAAAAAATTAGAAACATTGAAAAAAGTTAAAGAACAACAACAAATAAAAATTGAAAATGAAAGAAAAAGAAGAAGAAAAAAAATGATAATAATAATAATAATAAATGCAGTCCTAGAGTTCTATTAACTTCTCTTCCAGTAGGTGGAGCTGTGCCCACTGGGCCAAGCTTCTCCTCTCAATAGGTGGGAACCATTCACTGTGCAGCAGCTCTTTCTCCTAGACTGGGCGGGTCTCCAATCCTGAGTGTCTAGGGCCTTGTCTTGTGTTTCCTCAAGCCAGGCCGTGCTCACCTGTGGCGCTCACCACAATACTGGCTACACGCCAGGTCTGCTGCTCCTGGGAGCCCTGTTTTCATTAACTCCTGGGCTCACTCTCCCTGTTTGCCTCCCTCAGACCCTAAGTTTGTAGAGCTTGGGGCTGAGATCCCCCAGCGAATTTGCTTGCCCTCCTGTAGCCACTCCCCCGGTAGCTGGTGCAAGAGACCTCAGTTGTCAGCACTGGTGGGAGCGGTAGCCGGGAGTTCCGCGCAGCGAGTCCCGCGCCACTCCTGATTCCCTCGGTCTGGTTATTGCGTTCACAGGAGAGCTGGGAGTGGCCCTTAAGGTTTCCCCGCTGTGTGGAGAGAGATGACTAGGGGATTACACACCTGTCGCGCTGGTTTCAATGCAGTTATCTCCTCCGCCCGTGACGCCATTTCTCTGCCATGGTGGTTTCCCATGCAAATGGTGACCGTTCGTTCCCTTTGCCGGGTGACCAATGCAACGGGTGGGTCCTGACTGTCTCTCCCAATCCCCGTTTCAGTCCTGTGGCCACTGCCTATGAAGGCTCGGTTGGCTTTTACCTCTGTAAGTTCCTAAGGGCCGACCAATTATTTCAGTGGGATTGTTAGTGCTGAGTCACACGAAGCAGGTGAACCGAAGCTTAATTGCCTCCGATTCGGGCTCTGTGTGTGTGTTCTGAGGGGCCCAGCCTGTACACCCCAGATCCACGTCAGCTCAGCATTGCCTAGTGATCCTGAGCAAACAGCATTTAGACAGTTTACGGCTCCCTATGCCCGCGCAGTTGAAGATGTCGGAGACTTGATCTCTCTGCGCCTGCCACCATGTTAGATCTCCTCAATGATATTCATGTTGCCCTTACAGCTTCCTGGCATAAGCATGTTCTTGGGATTATACAAACTGCTGCTTCTGTTTCCAGTCCAGATTTCTAGAAATGAAACCCTGCCGCCGTCGCCTCCGTCTCTGGGCCGCGCTGACGGGCGCTGCGCTCGTCTGCAACCGTAGCAGAGCCGCCCTGGCCTCCGCACTCTTTAGCCCGGTGCCCGGCCCCTGGGGCCCAAGCGGCTGCCGCCGCGGCTCTCCGTCCCCCTCCTCCGGAGCACGGGTCCCCTGGCAGGGGGGTGCAGAACGACCCCAGAGCAGGCTCTGCCCGAAGGTGCAGCGGCGAACAGGCCACCAAGGCGCTCGAGGCTGCAGTCCAGCCTTCGGAGGACAGGGCTCGGCACGCAGCCCAGCTCCAACCTCTAGGTGTGGCTGCTGGACAATGTATACAGAGCCATCCACTGGCAAATTTTTAGAAACATATGATGTGCCCAAATTGAATCATGAGGATATAGAAAACCTAAACAGAGCAGTATTAAGGAATGTGACCGAAGCAGCAGTTAAAAGCCCTCCAACAGAGAAAAGCCCAGGACCAGATGGATTCTCTGCCAAGTTCTACCAGACCTTTAAATAAGAACTAAATATCACTCCTCCTCAAATTATTCCATGAAATAGAAAGGGAGGAAACACTGACAAATTCATTCTATGAAGCCATTATCATCCTGATAAAAAATTCTGACAAAGACACATCACAAAAAAAAAATTAAAAAAAAACCCAGATTAATAACCCTGATGAACAATCCTTAATAAAACATTGTTAAGTTACATTAAAGAAGATGTTAAGAAGATAGTACACTATGATCAAATGTCTTGTATCTCAGGAATGCAAGGTTGGTTCAACTTGAGCAAATCAATAAATATAACTCAGAACATAATTAGAATTAAGGTCAAGGATCACATGATCATCTCAATAGGTGCAGAAAACCATTTAACAAAATCTAGCACCTATTCCTGTTAAAAACCCCAGAGATACTAGGGACAGTTTACCTCAATATTGTAAAGTCTACATATGACAAATCAAAGGCTAATATCATACTGATAAGCATTTCCTGAAAATAAGGAACTGAAAGCATTTCCTCTAAAATAAGATGAGGATGTCCAGTCTCACTACTCCTATTCAATAGAGTTCTTGAAACTGTAGGCAGAGCAATCAGGCAAGAAAAGGAAACTAAAGGGATTTGAATAGGAAAAAAAAGTTAAATTCTCTGTTTGCTGATGACATGATCCTATATCTAGAAGACCCAAAAAATTCCACCAGACTTCTTTAGAACTGATAAATTCAGCAAATTAGCAGAATATAAGGATAACATTCATAAATAAATTACATTATTATACTCCAATAGTGAATCTGCTCAGAATGAAATCAGGAAATTCACAATGGAGTTTTCTCATTTATAAAGAATGAAATTATGAAATTTGCTGGTAAATGGATAGAACAGGAGAACATCATGCTAAGTTAAATAATCCAGACTCAGAAAGTCAAGTCTTGAATGTTTTCTCTTGTATGCAGAAACTAGACCAAAATAAGGGGGTGTGGTGTGGTGGGAGGAAATCCCATTAAAATCTAAGGGAGATCAGTAGAGCAGAGGGAAGGGAATAGAGGGGAAGGGAGGAAGGACAACAAAAGGGAGCAATGGTAGAATGAAATTGACTATCTTATGCTGTATGTATGTGTACAAATATATATACCAGAGTGAATTTCACCTTAATGTGTATATACAAAGCACTAATTAACAAAGAACCTATAAATAAATAGGAGGAAATCCAGTAGAGAAATGGGAATAAGGGCCAGGTGGAGGGGAGGAAAAGTGGAAGTACTGGGGACTGAAGTGGAACAAATTATGTTCTATTTATGTATGATTATGTCAAAATGAACCCCAATATTATGTATAACTATAAAGCACTAATAAAAACATAAAAAGGTCAAAGTCTTGAATTGGAACATCACAGAAAGTATATCCAAATTTCCAGCAGTCATGTGAAATATGCTCAATTTATTAGTAATCTGTGAATTACAAATTAAAAGAGAAACTGCTATATAATTACATGGATAGCTTAAATAAAAAATACTGCAATGTTGAATATGGGTAAGGTTATGGAACAACAAAAACTGCTAGAAGAGTAAATTGGTACAATTATTTGGAAAATATTTAATTTAGTTTAATATGATGCAGTAAGGCTGAAGATGAGGCAGTCCTGTGACCAGCAATTTTACTCCTAGTTATGTATCCAACTAAAATATATCCTCATATGTACTGAGGGATAAAAACCTTAATGTATATAGTAGCATTATATTTGATAGTTTCAAATGGAAATAATTTAAGCCTATATCACCAAGTGTTGAAAAATAAGTTTTTGATATATGTGTACAATGCAATACCATACAGTAATGAAAATTAACAAATGACAGCTATATCCAACAACATGGTAAATTATAGAAATAATGTTGAAGTACTGAAATAATATATGTTATGTGTTCTTATTTAAATAAGGGTGCAGAGTAAACAAAACTAAAGTTTAATATTTAGGGATGCATAACAGAAAGGTTTCAGTGTGACTAAAAAGGAATTGAATACTTCAACATTTATTACACAGTAAATATATATATTATATGAAGTATGCATCAAACTAAAAATTCCCCCCATATTTCAACACTGAGTCTGTAACCCATTATTTTTTATGGAGGACTTAATTACAAGGATCACATATTCAAACAAGTTGAAGAAGAGAATTTTTTTTCACTAATAGCCACAGTGGGTTTCTGAGAGCTTCATTTTCTATCTCATTTCCATCACCTATTTCAGTGGTTCCCTAATAAGCATCTTCTATGAAACAGGATTGGATATTATTTTAAAATATTTAATGTGGATGGGTGAACCCTCAGATTTCTTGGGAAATTTGAGAACTTTGTACAATCTAAAATATTCTTAAAGAAATGAAGAACTGTATCATAGCCACCATTTTATCATTGGTGATAGGCCACAATGGCTTTGTAATAAATTAGACTATTGATCTATGACATACAGATAATTTGGAACATTTGTGCAATTATAAAATTAGTTATAATAATTCTTTAAAAATTGGTGTTGGCTAAATTTTCAGATATAGTCTTATTGACTAATACAATTTTGATATATTTTATTCCAATACTGGGTATTGAACTCAGGAATGCTCTACCACTGAACTACACCCAAGCCCTTTTTTCTGTTTTCTATTTTGAGAAACGGTCTCACTAAGTTGCCTAGGCTGACTTTGAACTTGCAATTCTTCTACCTCAGCCTCCTGAGGTAGCTGGGATTATAGGTGGGCACCATCACACTTGGTTAATTTTACATTATTTTCAAATCACCATTGTATAAAGAGAATCATGAAAGCAATTGCCTTCAAAGTGAAGTCATTGTAACTTTGAGGGTGAGGGAAAGAGTTCTAACTGGGAAGGGCCAGTTGTAGGCTTCTGTTATGGTGACATGTTTGTTTTTGACTCAGTTGGTTATTTCATGGTATTTGTCTATGTAATCATTCCTTATGTTGCTCATTTATGTTTTACATTACAGGGTCCCACTTTATTCATTGGGATATTTTCCAAGACCCCTAGCTGACTCCTGAAGCCATGAATAGTACCCAATCCTGTATATACTACATTTTCCCCCTGTATATACACACACCTATGATAAATTTAATTAATAAACTAGGTATAGTAAGATATTAACATTAAATATTAAATAAAATAGAACAATTATAGTAATATACTGTAATAAGACTTATGAGAATGTGACTTATCTTTCTTCCTTGAAAGAGTTAAGATAAATATTAACACTTTTCAACCATGGTTGATGCAAATAATTGAGACCACACATAAGAGGGACAACTGTGCTTTCCTGTATGGGTGTAGTATCCTTAAAGAAAAGGAGAGGAGTAAGACACCATGCCCCTGAACTGTTTCTTTAAGTTCCTAGGACCCTGATCAAGTCAATGAACATGGAGAGAAGGCCTTTGGCTAGAATGTTTAGATAGTGGTATCTTGAAGGATGTGGGCTTTCTCTCACATATTCTGGGTGCTAGGAAAAGCTAGTGTTATCTTTAGAAAATTACTTTTTAACATATGCACAGGAAAACTGCCCCTTGGACTGCTGGTCATACAAGGAACAAAGTGAGTCACGCAAGCTAAGGCTGGTGATGTCACTGCTTCTGTAAACTAACTTAGTTCCTGTGGTGACTGGTGTGGAAGTGAAGATACTGTAAAAATTATAAATGTCATTCGTCCAGCCAGCCACTCCTGGACATAATGCTGTGAGTGAGAGGAGGCCTCCTCATCTGGGGTAGCATTGTGAGGGACAGGAGATGCTACTTGATGAAGCACTGTAAAGGATAGAAGTGCTCCTGTTCCAGCTGTTGCTCGAGACTCTTTGGCAAACTATCCTGTCCAGCCCATCTTCACTGAACCTTCCTGTAAGTGTTTCCCAAAAAACCTTATGTTTCAGCCACACTACTGGGTGTCTTCCTTAGACTGTCAGCAGCAATCCCACTGTCCTAGCACAAGTAGGCCATGAATGCTGTAAGTGCTATATTTCACAGTATAAATGGATTTAAAGGACTTGCAGAGAAATAATTGTAATCTGTGTTTTATAATTATCTTTTTGAAAAATGTTACTGGGGATTGCACAGGCTAGATGAACACTCCTCTACTAAATTAAATCCTCATCCCTTTTTATTTTATTTTGAGACAGGGTCTTGCTAAATTGCTCAGGCTGGCTTCAAACTCTTGATCTTCCTATCTCATACTCCCAAGTACCTGGGATTACAGGTATGTGCCACCATGCCCATATTATAATTATCTTTTAAAACATGACAGAATGTTGGAGTGTTCCTTTAACCCCTTGATGAATTTGATATAATGGCATCAGTTTTATTGAAAATTATGAGATAAAATGTTGATTTTCTTGAAATATAAACATTCTTTCAAGAAAGCTGGACAATGAGTAGCATATCAGCTTGTGGTTAAATATGTACATATATAGAGAAATGATGATGTTATTCATAAAATGGGGACAGAACCTCTTGCACATAGTAGGATTCCTTATTTTTTTAAGTAATCTAAGACTCCATCACTAAAAAAGGCTCTTTTCAGAAAATGTTCATTGCATTTGATGACTTGCTTTAATATATATATATATATATATATATATATATATATATATATATATATATTTTTTTTTTTTTTTTTTTTAATTTAAAAAATTTATTTTTGACAGTGCTGGGATTGAACTCAGGGCCAGCACTTTACCACTGAGCCACATCCTCAGTCCCTGGATTAATATTTTAATGATAATAAAGGTTACAGTTCTCCATAATTAAATAGGAAATAGGATTTCCTTCCTAAGCCAAACGGCATAGGCTTATTTCCAAAAGTTTTAGCTACCAAGAGTAATTTAAATACAAAGACAATAGAATATTAAGTATTCTTGCCATTTTCTAGGTTAAATTACATCTCAGGAGGACTTTTAAGTGAAGAATGTATGTTTAAATTCCTCTGGGTGGGCTGGATAGCATCTTTTATTTAGCATCTTCCTTAGAATATTTTTTATAGTAACAGTTAAATTTTAAAAAAATTTAAAACTCACATCATTGTTAGAAGTCCAAGAATTCTTTTTCTTCTGATTGTGTTATTGGTATTTCTCATTTAGAAAATACTTACATTTTTCTTGACTTTTCTTCAGTTATTCAGTTTTCTTTAAAGTCTTAATCCTTAATCCTCTGCTTTTCTCTATGAATACTATATTTTTTAGGGATTACTGTTGTTTCTTTATTTCTACCATTATTCTTTTTTAATATTTATTTTTTAGTTGTAGTTGGACACAATATCTTTATTTTATTTATATGTGGTCCTGAGGATCGAACCCAGGACCTCACACATGCTAGGCGAGCACTCTACCACTGAGCCACAATCCCAGCCCCTCTACCATTATTCTTATGATGATAATTTCCAGGTTCTAATTCCCATTCAAATTCCAGCCCAATTTTGCTTGATGTCTTTAGGACATCTCAATACATTCAATCTGAGTATTCTCTAATCAGAATACCTAGGAGCCATGACTAATTTCTCTCAAACTGCCAGTTACTTTCAATATCCCTACTATGTTTTGAGGTGGAATAAAGGCTATTTGACTGAAAACTATTGTCTTATTGATTGTCAGGTTTGATTGGCCTCATATAGCTAACCTACTGTTTATCCCTCCTGTCACATCATGCACATTGTAATAGCAAATAATAATACATAACATTATTAATATTGTATGTGCTTATTTTATGCTAGGTACTTTTCTAAGAGATTTACATGTATTAATTCATTTTATTTTCATAAAACACAGATTTTTTAAGAGAGAGAGAGAGAGAATTTTTAAATATTTATTTTTTAGTTTTTCGGCAGACACAATATCTTTGTATGTGGTGCTGAGGATAGAACCTGGGCCGCACGCATGCCAAGCGAGCACGCTACTGCTTGAGCTACATCCCCAGCCCTAAAACACAGATTTTTAATTTTTGATTTATGCAGTTTTTGTTTGTTATTTGAGACAGAGTTTTACTATGTTGTCTGATTGGTCTCAAACTTGTGAACTCAAGTGATCCTCCCATCTCAGCTTCACAAGTAGCTAAGGACTACATATGTATGCCAACATGCCCAGCTTATGTAGTTGCTTTTAAAAAAACATAAAGGGGGAAAACAATTACAAATAAAGATCACTTTTCATGTCTTTTCTGTGCATTTTGTTTCTTTTTCTAGGGCTCTTTCATTTAACTCTAAAGACTACCCTTAATATTTGTTTTGATTTTGACCTGGAATGCATGTATTTAAAGTATGTTCATCAATGCAGCAAAATTCAGAGGTGGGCTTTCTAGGTGATGATTGGATCATGAGGGCTCTGACCTCATCAGTGGGTTAATACATGATGAATTAGCTAAATGGACTACTGGAAGGTTGGACCTCTTTGGAAGAAGGATGTCACTGGAGAAATTCCATGGAATGATTTTTCTTCTCCCTGGCTTCCCCTGTTCCTATTCTTTCATTCCAGGCTGTCATAAGCTGAATATCTTTCTTCCAGCATAATGTTTCTGATATGGAGCTGGCCAACCATGGAATAAAACCTCTGCAACTGAACCAAAATAACTCTTTCCTCCTCTAAGTTGTTCTTGTCAATTGTTCTTACTTTGGTTACAATGATGAAAAGCTGACTAACACAGAAATTGTTACTAGAAGTGGGATTATTGGTGTTACCATACCTGACCATGTGGCTCAGAAGCCTTTAGAACTGGTTTACAGAAAGAATTTGTAAAAGTTTGGAGATGCAGGCTAAATAAGCCTAATAATGCTATAAGAAAGGCTTAATGGGAAATACTGGTGGGAGCTCAGAAGACAGAATGCCAGTAGGAATATGGACAGTATAGACTGTGCTTACAGATTTTGGATAGTAATAAGCATTCTGTTGTTAATTGGACACGAAACCATTCATGTTACATTCCGTCAAAGAACTTTTCTTCATTTTGTCTATGACCTAAGATTCTATAAGGCTGAATTTAAATGTGATGGACTAATTGATTTGGCAGAAGAAGTTTTAAGGCAGCACAGCATTCAGGCAGTGGCATGAGTTTTGCTGATTGCTTTTAGCTGCATTTATTGTGAGAATCAGCAGCAAAAAACGAGCAGGTGGATTTGAAAATTTTTCAGTTTGACCAGAATAATGCATGTAAAATTGGGGACAAGGAAGATGTGATTGCTGAAGAGATTAGCACTAATAAAGACAGACCAAGCACTTTGCACAGGAATCAATAAGACCCCCGCCCATTGCAGGCTCTAGGATGTAAAAGAAAACTCATTTGAAAGACTTTGCTTTAAGAAGAGACCATGGGAGTGCCCTGATCACACAGGGGTGCCTAGGAAGTTGCTTCCCCAGGATTTGTTTCATTGTGACCCACCACCAGACACTCAGAGGCCACTGCAGCCATGGTCTGGGAAAGATTGGCTACTGCTCCTGCTGGCATCAGGGCTTGGTGTCATCCACTTGGTGCTTATCCTGTAAGAATTCTGGTTGATGGAGTTAGGGGGCCATGGAGGTTTTTGCTGAGTTTTCAAAGGAAGGTCTGAGAGGTCAGTCAGTTTGTAATAGGGTGAAACCCTGTAGGATGCCCCGAGAAGGTGATTCATGAAGCTGTGAGGGTGAAACTGATGATGAAATGTAGAACCTAGGAATTAAGAGATGCCACGAATTTGAAATGTCTGCTTAGGAAATCTGTAGGCATGAGCAAAGCCAGCCCAAGAAAGAGGCCATGTGAATTGCGAGTTTATTTTTCTAGGTTTCAGTCTTGCTTTGGTCCCATCCTTCTTTTTATGCCCCAATAACATTTATAAGAGTTTGCTTTGAGTCTCAGAGGAGACTTTAGACTTAAATTTTTGCTGAAGCTCTTAAGATTATGAGGACTCTTGGAGAATTTTGCATTGTAGGATGGGCATGAGATCTTGAGGGCCTGAAGCAGAATGTTATGGTTTGGATTTGGAATGACCTCCAAAAGCTCATGTGTTGAAAGTATGTTCCTCAATTCCACAAAGTTCAGAGGAAGGATTTTCAGACAGTGATTGGATCATAAAGTGTCTGACCTCATCAGTGGAATAATCCATTGATAGCTGAATGTACTTCTGAGAGATAGGGCCTTGTTGAAAGAATTAAGTAAGGGAGGGCATTCCCTGTAAGGATTTATCTTATCTTCAGTTTTTCTTTCTCTCTCTCCTTCCCTGATGTCACATGCTGAATAGCTTTCTTCCACCATGCCCTTTCAGCATGAGTTTTCTGCTTTGGAACGATTGACCATGGAATGAAACCTCTGAAACTATGAGCCAAAATAAATCTAAGTTGTTCTTGTCAAGTGTTTTCATCACAGTTATGGAAAGTTGACTAATGTAATATTTCTTATAGTATGATCTACAAGTGAGGAATTCTCTAGGGCTTTGTTTATCAGGGAATGCCTTAATTTTGCTTCATTTTTAAAGATAATTTTTCTTCATATAGAATTTATGGTTGATGCTGGGTTTTTTTCTTTTAGTATTTCAAATACTATTTTATCCCACTGTTTTAGTCTCCAGGGTTTCTGATGAGAAATCTGGTTGATCTTATTGAGTATTGCACACACTTGATTAGTTGTTTCTTTATTGTTGCTTTCAAGATTGTCTTTTGATTATGATACATCCAGGCATGACCCTTTTAAAATTTATTCTACTTGGAGTTTGTTGAGATTCCTGAATATGAAGATTAATATTTTGTATCTAGCTTGGGAAGTTTTCTGGCAATATTTCTTCAAATATTCTTTCTGTATCTTTCCTTCTCCTCTCCTTCTAGTTTCATTATGCATATTTGGTATGTTTTATAGTGGTCCACATGTATCTGAGGCTCTGATTGTTTTTCTTCAATTTCTTTCTTTTTTTTCTTTTTCTTTCTTTCTTTTTCTTTTTTTGCTTTCTCTTCCTTAGATTTAACACTTCCAAGTGACCTGTCCTCACTGATGTTTTTATTCTCTTTGTTTCGATCTGTTGAAATCATCTAGTAAATTTTTAATTTCAGTTATTATCATTTTCAACTCCAGAATTTCTTTTTTGTTCTTTAAAATTTTTTTTCTTTGCTAGTAATTTTTATTTAGCGAAACATTGTTGTTATAATTTTATTTAGTTCTTTGGCTTCTTTTATTTCTTTGAACATATTTTAAATAACCAACATTTGTTTCTAGTAAATCCAAAGTCAGGCATTTCTCAAGGGTCAGTTCCTATTGATTGCTTAATTTTCTTGTGTATAATCCACAGTTTCTTGTTTCTTTGTCTGTCTCATAGGTTTTTGTTGACAACTAGACATTTAAAAGAATATAATGTGTAGCTGTGGAAATCAGATTCATTCCCCTCTTCAAGATTTGTTGCTACTGTTTATTTGGCAACTTTTATAAATTATTTGTGAAGTTTGTATTGTTTGTGTTTGTGGTAATGAGGACTGTGCTTGAGTAGCATAGTAGCCAACTAAGTATTGCATCTATATTTCTTCAGCTGCCTAAAACCCACAATCATCCCAGTCGGCTGAGTATGTGTTTTTATGTGTTTTGGGGGTATGCCTTTGACACTTAGCCAAGCAATTGACAACACTGTCTTAGCCTTCATTTTGTGCTTATAAAATACCTCAAGGTCAGCTAGAGATGACAGGTTAGGCATTCTCAGATTTTTTTTTTAATCATGTAATTATACTTAAGTAAGTACAGACCTATGTTGTGGGCTTTCTAGATTCCTTAGAATGTGTTAGAACTTTTCAAAAACCTTATGACATCTTATTGCCATCTTTTCCTTTTAACTTTTTGGTTAGTCTATTTGTTTGCCCCAACTGTTTTACATCCTCTCAGGTAGCAATGAAGTTAAATAGATGCCTTGGGAAGTCTTTATGAATTTGCACTCAGGCAAGCTCCAAATTAGGTAAAATACAATCTTGTAAAGGGGATCTTCCAGGGATCCACCAGACAGAAATTGAATAGTGATGGTCATATGGGAAGAGAGCTTTGAAAAAAAAAACCATCAACCTAGATTTTTCCCTTTCCAGTGGCTGTCAGCTTCTGGTTTTCATTGTCTGTTAGTGTTCAAGACTGGCATGTCTGGAGAGTATGAGATCTGACTATGGCAAATTAAAGTGCCACAAAACTCTTTGTTCTTATTGACATTCAGTCATTTTTCTTGAGTACAACCTGTATGGATTGTAGAAAGCTTTTATTAATTTTTAGAGTTTTTGTAAATTCCGACTTAAAAAATCAACCAGTTATCTATTAGTTTTTATGGAAGAGAATTTTCAGAGGTCCTTACCCCCACCTTTTCCACTGATGTATTCTCAGTAACTATTGAGAGCTTAGCTGCCTTTACATGATATGGGCATATAGAAGCCTAGGAGTTTGTGTGTGTGTGTGTGTGTTACAGGAGTCTCATTATTTGGTGTTACATAAAGGATAGGAAAAATCCAGTCAATGAAGATGTTGCCCTGGGTATAATACATAATACAGGAAGACAATGTGTCATGGAAATTCAAAGTAGGACATCTAGGATAGAGAAGTGGCAACATAATGTAGAAGAGGCAAGGTTGGAAGCTGGATTACAATATTTTACATAGAATTGAGTGGGCACAATGTAGGTGTGAATAGGGGAATATGTAGAGTAAATGTTAGAGCACAATCACATAAATAGGCCCAAGGGATTGGTTCAAGACAAACCATGAGTAACAAAGTGAACCAGAGATTTTTGTTTACCTGACTTCCACTTCATGTTCCTGGGGCAGTGTGGGGTAGGTACTGTGGCTTATAAGAGATTTACCAGGCTAACCACTTGTAGTTTGATTGTCAAGGAAAACACCATAATGAAGCATTGGGTAGTAGTAAGATAGTTTAGGATTTTCCTGAGTCATGTAGTCTATAAACACCAAGGAGTTTTAGAAGAGAGAAAAATCCACAACCACTGCAGAAACCAGGTAGCTTTTCACATAAGAACAAAAATTTTGAATAAGGGTTGGATAGACAAGAGGTTAAAGGATTGGTGCGTGTACTCACAGACACGAGGGGTTGAAATGAATATGAAATGGAAAGGTGTATCGGGGTCAATATAAGAACTCATTTTGGTTCACATTAAATTTCTTGGTGAAGTAGCATTGGAGAATGATGTAGGACCACAAGGGTATCAAAAAGAAACAGGTGAAATTGCTGCAAACTATTCAAGATAGCATGAATTATTGGCAGGTCAGGTCTACACAGTCTATTCCTTTTTTCTATTCATTTTTTTCTAATCCTTTCATACTATTTTTTGAAAGGGAATGAGGCCTACATAGTAAACCCTTAATATGTGCCAGGCACCCTGCTATGCACTTTATATGTGGATTCATTTATTCCTCACATCTGACCTTTTGAGGTAGTTATTATTAATCCATTTTATAAGAGATTTGGTCTTTTAGATGGGCATTTTTGGTGTCATGGAAACAAAATTCACAAGTAGTGAAAGGTTTATTGTGAGGGCTATCCTGATGTTACTGTCTTTCTTTGCACTACAGATCTCCTATTTGTGTTCTCTCTCTCTCTCTCTCTCTCTCTCTCTCTCTCTCTCTCTCTCTCTCGGTGTGTAGGAAATAGCAATCTATTCTACCACTGAGCTACATCCACAGTCCTTTTATTTATTTATTTTTAATTGTAAGACAGGTGTGTCTAACTTGCCCAGGCTGGTCTTGAACTTGCAATTCTGCTCAGCCTCCCAAGTAGCTGGATGTACCTCTGCATCCAGCTCTCTATTTGCCTTTTATGTCTGTGTTCTTTTCTTCCTATGGTTAACTGGCTGATTCTTTTACTTTTTTGTTTATATGTAGGAAAGAATATTTTTTGGGAGAATACTTTATGCCTGCTAATCAGAAGTTATTTTGGGACAGTTTATTTGAGAGGAAACAGGGAATATCAAGCAAAGTATTTGACAAGCTTAAAATATAGAGAAATTTAATGTTCAAATGCAATCAGTGGGAGATCCTGGATTAGAATGATAGTTTATCTCAAAGGTTTTATTCTTTTCATTATTCTTGTGGGCATTCCTTTGTTTCAAATTTGCTGTGGATATGTAAATGACCTGTGTTCCCAGCAGAAGTGGTATATGTACATGAATATTTTAATAAGTTAGTACAAAACTGCCACATGAGTGGTTCAGGCAAAGCATTCGTGCAGTTCAGATGAAGAAGAAATTTCTCCTGAGTAAATTGATTAGAGAAGGACTCATGGTTGAAGTAGCAATTGAGCAGAAGAAAGGTAGACTTTTAAAGTAGAAATGTAGGGAAGGGAATGGCATGAATAGACTTAGGAGGAAGGCAGAAGGATAAAGTTGAGTGCAGCACAGAATCCTGGGCTTTATGGTATGTATTGCTTGAGGATGATTAGTCTAAATCATGCTGGAAGCAGCATGAAGAATAAAGCAGAATGAGAGGACCATTAGGGATAACTCTATGGAAGGATTCCACTGATTCAGACATGAGGTCAAGCAGAAATGAATGTTATGGCAAAAATTATGTAAAGAAAGAAATAAATTTGGGGATAATTCTGAACAAGAAATGAGAGGACTTGAAGCTTGATTATACAGATGAGGCATAGGAAAGAATAAGACAACATTATTTTAAGTCTGGGTAACAGTGACTCCGAGAATGATAGCCTCATTGTGACAAATAAAAGAAGGAAAAGAACACAAGGTTTATGTATGCTAAGTTTAGGGTGCTAATAAATATATATCAAACAGTTAATATGAGCTTGAATCTTGGCAGAATAGCTGGGACAAAAAAAAATTGAATGTTTGAGAGTCTTCACCATATAAGTTGTAGTTGAAAAAGGGTAGATAAGACATCCAAAGAATAGACAGATCTTAGAGAAAAGGTGAGAATTCTGAGAGCAAAGCTTTGAGAAACAACTCACTATTTTTTTTAAATGGGATGTAGAAAATGAAGAAGTAGTCAGATACTATGTTGCTCAACTTTCTGTCACTTTAGCAAATACCTGAGGTAATCACTTATAAAGAGAAAAAGTTTATTTTGTTTCACAGTTTTGGCAGTTTCAGTCCATGACTGGATAAACACATTGCTTTTAGGCTTCTGGTGGGGCCGGCATAGCATGGTCTGAGAATTTGGTAGAGCAAAACCACCACCCTTATGATTAGGAAGGAAATGAGAGAAAGAGGAATGTCTTAGGTCTCATTATCCCCTTTATTTTGGTCAACTTTTTCACCGCTGTGTCTAAAAGATCTGACCAGAATTTTAGGGATGAGATGTTTATTTGAGGGCTCATGGTTTCAGTGGTCTTAGTCCATAGAAGGCCGGCTCCATTTCTCAGGGCTCAAGGTGAGACTGAACTTCATGGTGCAAGAGTGTGGCAGAGGGAAGCAGCTCACATGATAATCAGAAAGCAGAGAGACACTCCACTCATCAGATATAAACATACACCCCAAAGCCATGCCCCCAATGCCCACCTCCTCCAGCCATACCCCACCTGCCTTCAGTTACCACTCAATTAATCCCATTAGGTGATTACTTCACTGATTGGGTTTAGGCTCTTGTGACCCAATCATTTCTCCTCTGAACCTTCTTGTATTGTCTCACATGTGAGCTTTTGGGGGACACCTCACATCCAAACTATAACCTTCAAGGGCATGTCCCCAGTGACCTCCTAGTAGGCCCCACTACTTACAGGTTCCACTAACTGCCAGTAGTGCCATGCTGGGAAACAATCCCATAATACATTGGCATTAAAAGTAAGATGGTAGAAGAGGTGAGAATGGATAGGGCAGTGAAAACTCTGCAAGATAAGATTGTAAATACAAGCTTCAGTATATCATAATAAGCATAAAAGACTCAACTCATTTATTAATGAAATAGATGTCAGTTCAAATAGAAAGCAAAACAGCTATTTGCTGCTAGAGGAGACAAACATAAAATCACATAGAATGGATGAAAATAAAAGGATGAAAAACACAAGTAAAGCAAACACCAGTCAAAATGTAATTTTCAAAAGCTTATGTAGGTAA
Organism: Marmota flaviventris; assembly: GCF_047511675.1. Lineage (NCBI taxonomy): Eukaryota > Metazoa > Chordata > Mammalia > Rodentia > Sciuridae > Marmota > Marmota flaviventris. Next base: position 12,308,167 of record NC_092499.1, on the reverse strand, counting down.
TACCATACAAAGTACAAAAGAACACTTTTAGGGCAAAATTGCTTGAATGAATAAATAAGGATGCAACATATTAATAGAAAATCCTACAAGAAGATGTATCAATTAGAAACATGTCTGCCCCTAACGGCATAATCTTTAAATATTAAATACATAGTATTACTTATATAGAGAAAATAGAATTAGAAGAAAACGAATAAAAGCAACAAAGTGGGAGAAACCAATAAGCATACCAAAATTTAGAAAAGATGCATAAAGTTTCTATTCAAAATTAATAGAGGTTGGAGATGTAGCTCAGTGGTAGAGTACTTGCCTAATGTGCTCAAGGTCCTGGATTTTCTTTTCTGACAAATGGAGAAGTAACCCAGGAACATAACAATAATTGATTATCTCACCATGCTATAAAAGAAATCTCAAAATTAAAAGAATTGATATGAGAGTTTCTGTTTTTGGACTACAAGCAATTAGCTTAGAATTCAACAATAAAAATATGGTAAGGAAAATTTTTATGTTTGAATTAAAGAGGAAATAATAACGCCTGTTTCAAAAATATTCAGAATCAAGTAACAATGAAATGATAGTGATTTTTACTTGAAATACATAGTTAAGATAATACTGAGAAGTAAACAAGTAGTCATAAATGCACTTGTCAAAAACAATTAAAAAGAGTTAAGTGTTTAACTCAAGAAACTAGAAATAGATAAAAGAGCAGCAGAAGAATAATGGCCTCATTATCCCTGACCCACTGTCAAAAGATACTAGTGCAATATCATCCTTTCTATTGGTCCAGGGATGAGGGGACTTCTGGGCCAGTTGATTTTTAAAGCTAAACAGAAATAGTCATAGGGAAACAGTATGTCTAGTCTCCTGCACCTAACATCAAAGAATAGGTAATCCTTATTTATATGAATTAAAATAGGCAAAGAAAGAAACCTATGCAGTTCATTTTTTTCCCAGACAGTTATACCCTTGATGCTATAACTGAATGAGAAGATAATTAACCAGTGTCACTTTCCTTCATAGTTGCAAAATTCTAGAAAAAAAATAGTATAGTAAATTCAGCAGTGTTAAGAAAAACTTGTACATTGAGATCAAATTTATTCATGGAATTTAAGGATTCTTAAATTTAAATTTTTAAACTCTTAAATTCTAGAAATCTATTAATATATTTAATTAACAGACAGAAACCCTTGTAATCATATTAAATGATGATTTATTAAAACTCAAACAAGTGGGGCATGGTGTTAAAACAGACTAACCCCCTACTCCCCCCCCCCCCCCCCCCCCGCATCCTCAACCCACTGGGGACAGCTTCCTCCTGCTGAGAAAGGAAGCTAAAGGGCTGCAACTCCCACCCTGACAGATGCTTAAGATTGCCTCCTGCCCCCTGCACCTGCTGGTCTAGCACAGACTAACTCCATCTATGCATGTACATTTCCCGACTTTCATCTCACGTCCCCATCTCTTCTCCTTTAAAAGTTCTGTTTTGGGCTGGGGTTATACTTCAGCAGTGGAGCACGTGCCTCACACATGTGCACTGGGTTCCACCTCAGCACTACATAAAAATGAATAAATAAAAATATTGTGTCCATCTTAAAAAAAAAAAAACTTTAAAAAAAAGTTCTGCTTAACTTCAGGAATTTTGAAGATGGAACCTTTGAAACAACAAAATTTCTTCTATCTTCCTTCAAAGCTGGCTTTGTTTAAGACTTATTTTCCTACCAATTTGCCACCCAAGTATTTCTGGAGCAGCAAGCATTATGGGCGCCCCCCCCCCCCACACACACACACACTGGGCAATATTAGAATCTCTCAGTAACAGTGTCACTTGCCTTTAGTCCCAGCTACTTGGGAAGCTGAGACAGGAGGACTGCTGGAGCCCAGGAATTGAAGCCTGGGCAACAGGGCCAGACTCTCTCAAACAAAACAAAACAACTCCCCCCCCCCCAAAAAAAAAAAAAACCCACCACCACCAACAACAAAAATGGACAGGAAAACTTAACACAGACTTCTGGTTTCTGCTCTAACACATAAAAAGCTTAGAAGTTATCACTTCTGTCTTCATAATAAGAAAATCATTGAAACTCAATAACTCTTCTTAGATCTATCAAAAAATGGAGGTCAGAGGGCAAACTGTATATATCAATTTCCCAGGGCTGCTGTAACAAATTACTGCAAAGGGGGTGGCTTAAGCTGTGCTTCCTACAAGTGTTCCAGGAAGGAAGAATCTTTGTTTGCTTCTTACTTGCTTCTGATTGCTCCCATAATCCTGGAATTCTTTGAGCTGTGGCTTTATGTGAGCACATTCCCTGTGTATCCTCCTCTCTTTTATTTTAATGCTAAACAGAAATAGTCATAGGGAAACAGGATGTCTAGTCTCCTGCACCTAACCATCAAAGAATAGGTGATCCTTATTTATATGAATTAAGATAGACTGGGTGGCAGGGGAAGAATAAAATCAACCACTTTAGATTATAACCAGAGTTGTCTTTCTGCTTTACAAAGGCCTTTCCTCAAAGGGAAATACTTTACCAGAACCTTATCTGATGTAGGGCAAGGGCAATTAGGTAATTGAAGCTTGCTCTTGCCTTCCTGTCTCACATAAAGGGAGAGGGAAAGATATACACAGACATAGACTTAATCATAATTATAGAATATTTCTCCTCCCCAATACCTTAGCACCACACTAGCAGTGCTCCAGTATAATAATAATAGATTTTAAGTGAGAGAGCTACAAGATACAGACTATTTAAGGCATTTCTGGGGAAATTCCAATAACAGGGGAGATAAAATAAGGACTCTTGAGAAGATGGGAGCCTCTGAGACCTACAGTCTAACTTCTATCCAAATAAACATAAATATAAAATGTCTCACTAAATTCCTATTTACCTCAGTGCCTAATGATACCTGAGACAGGAATTTTTGACTTGATTTTGATAAAAACAAACTCCAAGTCAAGTTGGGAGTAATACACAGGCTGAGATTTTGAGAAAAGAAAGGGGGGAGACAGCTCTTCCTGCAGGTGCAGGGGACAGCCATGATGGAGAGAGAAGGCAAAACTGCCTGTGAACAAAAGAATGGCCCCGCCTCTTTTTGTTGTTGTTGTTGTTGTTACTAGGGATTGAACTCAGGGGCACTCGACCACTGAGCCACATCCCCAGCCCTATTTTGTGTTTTATTTAGAGACAGGATCTCACTGAGTTGCTTAGTGCCTTGCTTTTGCTGAGGCTGGCTTTGAACTCACTATCCTCCTGCCTCAGCTTCCCTAACCACAGGGAATTCAGAGCTGTGTCACTGCACCCAGCTGGTCCAGCCTCTTTTAGTGGCCTGGGTAGGAGGATCTGGTGTCTTTATGATGATTTCTTTAAGGAATTTCTCATGGAAGAGGCTCTTGTAGTATTTCTTGGCATTGCCTTAAATTTGGTGTTCATGGTTGATTTCATTAAGAATACGAAGGTGAGAAAAGGTACTCTCCACACATAGCAGAGTTGGGGAGCAGGACTTTTAGTAACAGGCTATGAATTAATGCCTGAGAGTTTATCTGCCATTTGTCCCCTTTTGGTCTCTTGTCTCATTGTATTACCCAATATGTTTGGCCTGGCTTTCAGCAAAGAAGTACAAGGTGTTAAACCCAAGGGCTGAAAATGCCCTAAGCATGTTTACTGATTCCAAAAAAGAACTAGGAGTATCACAGGAGAATGGGAAACTAAAGCTCCAAGCCTCAGTCCTTGTGTCGTGATGAAAGAAAATTGAGTCAGACACAAAAAGTCAAGCAAGAGAATTTTATTATAAATGAAAGTAAGGTGAGAATAAAGTAAGGCTCAAGCAAAGAGCACTCTCAAGAGAGAAAGAGTGGCTTTCTCTGGGAAAAAAGCCATGAAATGAACAGTTCTGTTTCCAGATTTATTTCTGTTTTTTAGTTGCTTTGAGAGCTGGGGTCTACCTTCTGCACTCTTCACCAATCACCTGTTCCATTTCTCCTTCATGTTGAGTGGGGGAGTTTTTAGTCCTTTCCAAAACTGTCAGGGTGGCCATTCCATTCAAGGGGACTTCATCTATAAGTCCTACTTTTTCTTCTAATAGGTGTCGGGTTTCTGGTCTAATGCCTAGATCTTTGATCCATTTTGAGTTGAGTTTTGTGCAGGGTCTGAGATAGGGGTTTAATTTCATTTTGTTATGTATGGATTTCCAGTTTACCTAACACCATTTGTTGAAGAGGCTATCTTTTCTGTAATGTAAGTATATGGGGCCTTTGTCTAGTATGAGATAACTGTATTTATGTGGGTTTGTCTCTGTGCCTTCTGTTCCATTTGTCTTCATGTCTGTTTCTGTGGCAATACCATGCTGTTTTTTGTTACTATATCTCTGTAGTACAATTTAAGGTCTAGTATTGTGATGCCTCCTGCTTCACTTTTTTTGCTATGGATTGCTTTGCCTATTCTGGGCCTCTTATTTTTCTAAATGAATTTCACGACTGCTTTTTTCTATTCTGTGAAGAATATCATTGGAATTTTAATAGGAATTGCATTAAATCTTTATAGCTCTTTTGGTAGTATAGCCATTTTGACAATATTAATTCTGCCTTTTCAAGAACCTGGGATAGTTTTCCTAATTTTTCTTTCAGCTTATTCATCATTGATATATAGGAATGCAATTGATTTATGCATGTTAATTTTGTACCTGATACTTCGCCGAATTCATTTATGAGTTCTAGAAGTTTTCTGGTGGAAAACTTCTGGAATCATATCATGGGCAAATAGGGATAGTATGAGCTCTTCTTTTCCTATTCATATCATATATATATATATATATATATATATGTATATGTATATATATATATATATATATATATATATATATATATATATTAGTTATACATGGGCACAATATCTTTATTTTGTTTATTTTTATGTGGTGCTGAGGACCGAACCCAGGGTCTCACACGTGTGAGGCGAGCGCTTCTTCTGAGTCACAACCCCAACCCTATTCATATCCTTTTAATTAATTTTTTCGAATTGCTGTGGCTAGAATTTCCAGGACTGTGTTGAATAGAGTGGTGTAAAAGGGCATTCTTGTCTTGTTCTGGCTTTTAGAGGGAATGCTTTCAAATTTTCTCCATTTAGAATGATGTTGGCCTTAGGTTTAGCATATATAGCTTTTATGGTATGTTCCTAGTTAAGAAACCTAGTTATATTGTGTGTGTATGTATGTGTGTGTGTGTGTGTGTGTGTGTGTGTATGGTTACATATAGTTATATGGTATATTCCTAGTTTTTCTAGTGTTTTTTTTTTCTTTTTCTTATTTTATTTTTTTTAAATTTTTTATTGTTGGCTGTTCAAAACATTACATAGTTCTTGATATATCATATTTCACACTTTGATTCAAGTGGGTTATGAGCTCCCATTTTTACCCCATATACAGATTGCAGAATTACATCAGTTACACATCCATTGATTTACATATTGCCATACTAGTGTCTGTTGTGTTCTGCTGCCTTTCCTATCCTCTACTATCCCCCCTCCCCTCCCCTCCCCTCTTCTCTCTCTGCCCCCTCTACTGACATTCATTTGTCCCCCTTGTATTATTTTTCCCTTTCCCCTCACTTCCTCTTGTATGTACTTTTGTATAACTCTGAGGGACCTTCCATTTCCATGCAATTTCCCTTCTCTCTCCCTTTCCCTCCCACCTCTCATCCCTGTTTGATGTTAATCTTCTTCTCGTGCTCTTCGATCCTACTCTGTTTTTAGTTACTCTCCTTATATCAAAGAAGACATTTGGCATTTGTTTTTTAGGGATTGGCTAGCTTCACTTAGCATAATCTGCTCTAGTGCCATCCATTTCCCTGTAAATTCTATGATTTTGTCATTTTTTAATGCAGAGTAATACTCCATTGTGTATAAATGCCACATTTTTTTTATCCATTCATCTATTGAAGGGCATCTAGGTTGGTTCCACAGTCTTGCTATTGTGAATTGTGCTGCTATGAACATCGATGTAGCAGTGTCCCTGTAGCATGCTCTTTTTAGGTCTTTAGGGAATAGACCGAGAAGGGGAATAGCTGGGTCAAATGGTGGCTCCATTCCCAGCTTTCCAAGAAATCTCCATACTGCTTTCCAAATTGGCTGCACCAATCTGCAGTCCCACCAGCAATGTACAAGTGTACCCTTTTCCCCACATCCTCGCCAGCACTTGTTGTTGTTTGACTTCCTAATGGCTGCCAATCTTACTGGAGTGAGATGGTATCTTAGGGTGGTTTTGATTTGCATTTCTCTGACAGCTAGAGATGTTGAGCATTTTTTCATGTACTTGTTGATTGACTGTATGTCCTCCTCTGAGAAGTGTCTGTTCAGGTCCTTGGCCCATTTGTTGATTGGGTTGTTTGTTCTCTTATTGTCTAATTTTTTGAGTTCTTTGTATACTCTGGATATTAGGGCTCTATCTGAAGTGTGAGGAGTAAAGATTTGTTCCCAGGATGTAGGCTCTCTATTTACCTCTCTTATTGTTTCTTTTGCTGAGAAAAAACTTTTTAGTTTGAGTAAGTCCCATTTGTTGATTCTAGTTATTAACTTTTGTGCTATGGGTGTCCTATTGAGGAATTTGGAGCCCGACCCCACAGTATGTAGATCGTAGCCAACTTTTTCTTCTATCAGACGGCGTGTCTCTGATTTGATATCAAGCTCCTTGACCCATTTTGAATTAACTTTTGTGCATGGCGAGAGAAAGGGATTCAGTTTCATTTTGTTGCATATGGATTTCCAGTTTTCCCAGCACCATTTGTTGAAGATGCTATCCTTCCTCCATTGCATGCTTTTAGCCCCTTTATCAAATATAAGGTAGTTGTAGTTTTGTGGATTGGTTTCTGTGTCCTCTATTCTGTACCATTGGTCCACCTGCCTGTTTTGGTACCAGTACCATGCTGTTTTTGTTACTATTGCTCTGTAGTATAGTTTGAAGTCTGGTATCGCTATACCGCCTGATTCACACTTCCTGCTTAGAGTTGTTTTTGCTATTCTGGGTCTTTTATTTTTCCATATGAATTTCATGATTGCTTTCTCTATTTCTACAAGAAATGCCGTTGGGATTTTGATTGGCATTGCATTAAACCTATAGAGAACTTTTGGTAATATCGCCATTTTGATGATGTTAGTTCTGCCTATCCATGAACAGGGTATATTTTTCCATCTTCTAAGATCTTCTTCTATTTCTCTCTTTAGGGTTCTGTAGTTTTCATTGTATAGGTCTTTCACCTCTTTTGTTAGGTTGATTCCCAAGTATTTTATTTTTTTTGAAGATATTGTGAATGGAGTGGTTGTCCTCATTTCCATTTCAGAGGATTTGTCGCTGATATACAGGAATGCCTTTGATTTATGCGTGTTGATTTTATATCCTCCCACTTTGCTGAATTCATTTATTAGCTCTAATAGTATCTTTGTAGACCCTTTTGGGTCTGCTAGGTATAGAATCATGTCATCTGCAAATAGTGATAATTTAAGTTCTTCTTTTCCTATTTTGATGCCTTTAATTTCTTTCGTCTGTCTAATTGCTCTGGCCAGTGTTTTGAGAACTATGTTGAACAGAAGTGGTGAGAGAGGGCATCCCTGTCTTGTTCCAGATTTTAGAGGGAATGCCTTCAGTTTTTCTCCATTCAGAATGATGCTAGCCTGAGGCTTAGCATAGATTGCTTTTACAATATTGAGGTATGTTCCTGTTATCCCTAGTTTTTCTAGAGTTTTGAACATAAAGGGATGCTGTACTTTGTCGAATGCTTTTTCCGCATCTATCGAGATGATCATATGGTTCTTATTTTTAAGTCTATTGATGTGGTGAATAACATTTATTGATTTCCGTATATTGAACCAGCCTTGCATCCCAGGGATGAATCCTACTTGATCATGGTGCACAATTTTTTTGATATGTTTTTGTATCCGATTCGCCAGAATTTTATTGAGGATTTTTGCATCTAGGTTCATTAGAGATATTGGTCTGTAGTTTTCTTTCTTTGAAGTGTCTTTGTCTGGTTTAGGTATCAGGGTGATGTTGGCCTCGGAGAATGAATTTGGAAGTTCTCCCTCTTTTTCTATTTCCTGAAGTAGCTTGAAAAGTATTGGTATTAGTTCCTCTTTAAAGGTTTTGTAAAACTCTGCTGTATACCCATCCGGTCCTGGGCTTTTCTTAGTTGGTAGTCTTTTGATGGTTTCTTCTATTTCCTCGATTGATATTGGTCTGTTTAGGTTGTCTATATCCTCCTGACTCAATCTGGGCAGATCATATGACTTAAGAAATTTATCGATGCCTTCACTATCTTCTAATTTATTGGAGTATAAGGATTCAAAATAATTTTTGATTATCTTCTGTATATCTGAAGTGTCTGTTGTGATATTGCCTTTTTCATCCCGTATGCTAGTAATTTGAGTTCTCTCTCTTCTTCTCTTCGCTAGCATGGCTAAGGGTCTGTCGATTTTGTTTATTTTTTCAAAGAACCAACTTTTAGTTTTGTCAATTTTTTCAATTGTTTCTTTTGTTTCGATTTCATTAATTTCAGCTCTGATTTTAATTATTTCTTGCCTTCTACTTCTTTTCCTGTTGTTTTGCTCTTCTTTTTCTAGGATTTTGAGATGAAGTATGAGATCATTTATTTGTTGGTTTTTTCTTTTTTTAAGGAATGAACTCCAAGCAATGAATTTTCCTCTTAGAACTGCTTTCAATGTGTCCCATAGATTCCGATATGTTGTGTCAGTGTTTTCATTAATCTCTAAGAATTTTTTAATTTCCTCCTTGATGTCTTCTATAACCCATTGATCATTCAGTAACCTATTGTTCATTCTCCAAGTGATGTATTCTTTTTCCTTCCTTCTTTTATCGTTGATTTTCAGCTCCATTCCATTATGATCAGATAAGATGCATGGTATTATCTCTACTCCTTTGTATTGTCTAAGAGTTTCCCTGTGACATAATATATGATCTATTTTTGAGAAGGATCCATGTGCTGCTGAGAAAAAAGTGTAACTGCTTGATATAGGGTGGTATATTCTATATATGTCAATTAAGTCTAGGTTATTAATTGTGTTATTGAGTTCTATAGTTTCCTTATTCAACTTTTGTTTGGAAGATCTGTCCAGTGGCGAGAGAGGTGTGTTGAAGTCTCCCATGATTATTGTATGGTGGTCTATTAGACTCTTGAACTTGAGAAGAGTTTGTTTGATGAACATAGCTGCACCATTGTTTGGGGCATATATATTTATGATTGTTATGTCTTGTTGGTGTATGGTTCCCTTAAGCAGTATGTAGTGTCCCTCTTTATCCCTTTTGATTAACTTTGGCTTGAAATCTATTTTATTTGATATGAGTATGGACACTCCTGCTTGTTTCCGAAGTCCATATGAGTGATATGATTTTTCCCAACCTTTCACCTTCAGCCTATGTATGTCTTTTCCTATCAAATGCGTCTCCTGTAAGCAGCATATTGTTGGGTCTTGTTTTGTGATCCATTCTACTAGCCTGTGTCTCTTGATTGGTGAGTTTAAGCCATTAACATTTAGGGTTATTATTGAGATATGGGTTGTTCTTCCAGCCATATTTGTTTATTTATGTTACTAAACATGGTTTGTTTTCCTCTTTGATTATTTTTCCCCCTTTACTGTCCTACCTCCCACTGTTGGTTTTCATTGTTATTTTCCATTTCCTCTTCCTGTAATGTTTTGCCAAGAATGTTTAGAAGAGATGGTTTTCTAGCTGCAAATTCTTTTAACTTTTGTTTATCGTGGAAGGTTTTAATTTCATCTTCCATCCTGAAGCTTAATTTTGCTGGAAACACAATTCTTGGTTGGAACCCATTTTCTTTCAGTGTTTGAAATATGTTATTCCAGGATCTTCTAGCTTTCAGAGTCTGTGTTGAAAGATCAGCTGTTATCCTGATTGGCTTACCCCTAAATGTGATCTGCTTCCTTTCTCTTGTAGCTTTTAAAATTCTCTCCTTATTCTGTATGTTGGGCATCTTCATTATAATGTGTCTAGGTGTGGGTCTCTTATGATTTTGCACATTCGGCGTCCTGTAGGCTTCTAGGATTTGGGATTCTGTCTCATTCTTCAAGTCTGGGAAGTTTTCTTGTATTATTTCATTGAATAGATTGCTCATTCCTTTGGTTTGAAACTCTGTCCCTTCCTGTATCCCAATGACTCTTAAATTTGGTCTCTTGATGTTATCCCATATTTCTTGGATGTTCTGCTCATGGTTTCTTAACAGTCTTGCTGAGCTGTCTATGTTCTTTTCAAGTTGAAATACTTTATCTTCATTGTCTGATGTTCTATCTTCTAAGTGTTCTACTCTGCTGGTAGTATTCTCAATTGAGTTTTTAAGTTGGTTTATTGCTTCCTGCATTTCTAGGATTTCTGTTTGTTTGTTTTTTATAACCTCTATCTCCCTGTATAGTTGATCTTTTGCTTCTTGGATTTGTTTATGTAATTCATTGTTGAAGTGATCTTTCATTGTCTGATTTTGCTGTCTGATGTCTTCCTTGAGACTCCAGATCATCTGAAGCATGTATATCCTGAATTCTTTATCTGACATTCCATCTGCTGCAGCTATTACCTCTTCTAAAGTTGAGTTGACCTGCATTGCTTGTGGTCCTTTCTTTCCTTGTCTCTTCATACTGTTCGCGTTCCTTTCTACTTGGTGAAACTGTTGTGCTATTGAATTTTCCCCCTATATATTTATATTGGTCTTGTATAGTTGCAAAGTCTCCCTCGCAGGCGCGGGCAGCGGCTCTGCCCCTCCTCCAATTGGGGCAATGTGCCTACCACGCCGGCAGGCCACTGGGCCTGCTCTGCCGGTCGGTAGCAGGTCCGCCTACCTTGCAGGCGCAGGTGGTGGCTCTGTCCCTCTGCGGGCCGCTAGGCTTGTTCTGTCGGTGGTCGCAGTTCTGCCTACTTTGCAGGCGCAGGCAGCGGCACTGCCCCTCTGCAGGCCTCTGGGGCTGTTCTGCCAGTGGGTCGCAGGTCCGCCTACCTTGCAGGCGCGGGGGGCGGGGCGGCTCTACCCTTCCTCAGGCCACTGGGCCTGTTCTGTCTGTCGGTTGCAGGTCTGGCCTGTTCTGATGGTGGTCACAGTTCCGTCTACCTTGAAGGCGCGGGGGGAGGGGGCGGCTCTGCCTCTCAGCAGGCCGCTGCTCCTCTTCTGCCGGTGGGTTGCAGGCCCGCCTACCTTGCAGGAGTGATTGGAAGCTCTGCCCCTCCGCGGGCCCCTGGGCCTTTTCTGTCCGTGGTCACAGTTCCGCCTACCTGGCAGGCGCGGGGGGTGGGGGGCGGCTCTGCCCCTCAGCAGGCCGCTGGGCCTGCTCTGTGGGTGGTCACAGTTCCGTCTACCTTGCCGGCGCAGGGGGAGGGGGCAACACTGCCTCTCAGCAGGCCGCTGCTCCTCTTGTGCCGGTGGGTCGCAGGCCCGCCTACCTTGCAGGAGTGATTGGAAGCTCTGTCCCGCCGCGGGCCACTGGGCCTTTTCTGTCGGTGGTCACAGTTCCGCCTACCTGGCAGGCGCGGGGGGTGGGGGGCGGCTCTGCCCCTCAGCAGGCCGCTGGGCCTGCTCTGTGGGTGGTCACAGTTACCTCTACCTTGCCGGCGCAGGGGGAGGGGGCGGCTCTGCCTCTCAGCAGGCCGCTGCTCCTCTTCTGCCGGTGGGTCACAGGCCCGCTTACCTTGCAGGAGTGATTGGAAGCTCTGTCCCGCCGCGGGCCACTGGGCCTTTTCTGTCCGTGGTCACAGTTCCGCCTACCTGGCCGGCGCAGGGGGTGGGGTGCAGCTCTGCCCCTCAGCAGGCCGCTGGGCCTGTTCTGTGGGTGGTCCCAGTTCCCTCTACCTTGCCGGCGCAGGGGGAGGGGGCGGCTCTGCCTCTCAGCAGACCGCTGCTCCTCTTCTTTTCTAGTGTTTTGAACATAAATGAATGCTGAATTTTGTCAAGCGCTTTTTCTGCATCTTCTGAGATAATCATGTGATTCTTGTCTTAAAGTCTATTGATGTGATCAGTTATGTTTATTTATTTCTATATGTTGAATCAACCTTGCATCCCTGGCATGAACCCCACTTGTTCATGGTTTACTATCTTTCTAATATGTTTTTTGTATGTGCTTTGTAGTATTTTATTATGAAGTTTTACACAGGGATATTGGTCTGAAGTTTTTTTTCCTTGATGTGTCTTTATCTGGTTTTAGTATCAGGGTGATATTAGCATCATAAAATGAGTTTGGATGGATTCCCTCCTTTTCTATTTCATGGAATAATTTGAGGAGTATTGGTGTAAGTTCTTCTTTGAAGGTCTGGTAGAACTCTGCTGAGAATCTGTCCTCGGCTTTTCTTTGTTGGTAGGCCTTTTTTTGGGAGATTGAACTCAAGGAGCACTTGACCACTGAGCCACATCCCCAGCTCTATTTTGCATTTTATTTAGAGATAAGGTCTCACTGAGTTGCTTAAGGCCTTGCTTTTGCTGAGGATGGCTTTGAACTCATTACCCTCCAGCCTCAGCCTCCTGAGCAGCTGGGATTATAGGCATGTGCCACTGCACCTGGCCCTGTTGGTAGGCTTTTGATTGGTGTCTTCAGTTTCATTGCTTGAAATTGATCGTTTTAAATTTTCTATGTCCTCATGATTCAATTTGGGTGGGTCATTTGAGTTTTTTCTCTTTCTCTTCATTAGCTTGGCTAAAGGTTTATCAATTTTGTTTATTTTCAGTGGATACATCCTCCAAATAAAGACCAAATAAAAAAGCTATAGAACTAAAAACATATTTAATAATTTAGACTTAACAAACATATGTAGAATATTTCGTCAATCAGTGACCGAATACATTTTCTTTTCAGCAGCACATAGATCCTTCTCTAAAATAGAGCATATCTTAGTCCACAAAGCAACTTAACAAATAAAAAAAATAGAAATGATACCTTGCATTCTATCTTAATGAAATTAAATTAGAAATCAATGATAAAATAAAAAAATAGAAGCTACTCTAATACCTGGAGACTAAATAATGTGCTATTGGATGACCAATGGATAGCAGAATAAATCAGGGATAAAATTAAAAAAATATTTAGAAGTAAATGAGAATAATGAACAACATATCAAAATCTCTGGGACATTATGAAAGCAGCTCTGAGAGGAAAGTTCATTGCATTAAGCTCCATCATTAAAATAATAGAAAGTTACCAAATAAATAACCTAACATTAAATCTCAAACCCCTAGAAAAAGAAGGTCAACACCAAAAGCAGTAGAAAACAGGACAGGACATAATTAAAAAAAATCAGAGCTGAAATCAATGACATTGAAATAAACAAACAAAAAATAATTCAAAAAAATCAATCCCAAATAAGTTAGTTTATAGAGTCCTTGTCTTATTATAAGCTTTCCTAGCCACTGATTAGTGTTTATCCCAATACAAGGCATGTACATTAGTCAGATTTGTGTTACTAGAACAAAATTGCTGAGGCAATTACCTTATAAAAAGAAAAGGTTTATTTAGCTCATTGTCCTAGAGGTTCTAGTTCAAGATTGGTCAGCCCCATTAATTTGGGCCTCTGTTAAGGGCCCTGGATGACAGGAAGTGCATGTCAAAGCAAACCATTCATGTCACAAGTCAGAAAATAGAGACTACAAGACAGGCGGTTCCACAGTTCTCTTTGAGGGCACAACCCTGATGACCTATGGACTTCCCATAAGGCCCTACCTCCTAAAGGTCCACAGTATCTCCCAGTGGCATCACTTGAGGACCAAGCCTTTAACATATAGATCTTTGGAGACCACAGCACATTCCAAGAGTATCATCTGTGGACAAAGCCTGACCTCTGAAGGACATTCTCTATATTCAAACCATAGAAGCATGCTAAAAGACAAGAAAAAAATATTCTGAAAAGATAAAGAAAGCATTAGATTTAGAAATGACAGAAAATTTGGGATTATCAGATTTGGAATTGAAAATAACTATGATTAATATGCTAAGGGGAATAATGGAAGAAATGGATAATATAAGCAGAGAGATGGTAACTATAAAAGAATAAAAAAGAAAGGCTAGAAATAAAAAAAACATAACAGAAATAAATAATGCCTCTGACTGACTCAGCACTAGAATAGTGTAACAGTGTGAAGCTTAAAGTAAACTGCAGACTTTAGTTAATGCTGTATCAATAGTAACTAAATTCTAATAAATGTACCACATATAAATGTAAGATATTATTAATAAACTATGTGTGTATGTTTGAGGAGTGTATATGTTAACTCTCTTCCTATCTGATCAATAAAATCTTTATTAAAAATTCGATAAATTTTCATTATTAAAAATTATTGGATAGGCTGGGCACCATGGTGTATGCCTGTAATCCCAGCAGCTCAGAGGCTGAGGCAGGAGGATTGTGATTTCAAAGCCAGCCTCTGCAACAGTGAGGCACTAAACAAATCTGTGAGACCCTGTCTCTAAATAAAATACAAAATAGGGCTGGGGATGTGGCTCAGTGGTCAAGGGGCCCTGAGTTCAATCTCTACTACGAAAAAACAAAACAAAAACAAAAACTTAGATATATATGATAGGAGGAAGTTTCCTCAATTACCTCAAGTACATTTGTAAAAATGTTCTACAATAAATATAAAATAAAATTATGATGAATTTTAGAAGCATTATTATTAAAATTAGGAATAAGGAAAAGATCTGCAATGCTGTTTTTATTCATCATTATTTTGGAGAACCTGTTAGGTAGGTTAGTCAGCCATGAATAGATGGGTAGGAGAAAGGACAATGAAGGGCAGACATTAGACATTTGTATTAAGAAAATCCATGAGTCACGTATCTGAGATCCCATGGAGCTCTACTGGATAGGCAAACATCTGGAAAATGAGAGCCAAAATGTCCAGCCTTCCCCAACCTAGATAGTTATAATTCCTTGATGGAATTATTACTTGAAATCATGGAAAACTTGTCAAAGAAGATGAACTCCAGAAAATGGGGCCTGGTATGTCAGAACTTTCCCTAATCATAGTTATAATTTTTTAAGAAACCTACCTGTTTCAGACCACGTCACCACTATTTCTTGTGACCTTTCCTTATCACCAAAACCATGTCACAACCACCCCTTATGACTTGGTCATCATGACCCTCATGTAGCAAACACACTAATGGCTATACCAAGGGATAATCAACTGCTTAAGGGGTACAAGAGAATAGAATGAGGACAAAGAAACTCAAACCCTTTAAAAGTCCCCAGTTCTGTAAGGGCCATGCTGTTCTCTTTGGAGATATTCCAGACCACCCAGCACCTTTATTGTAAGCTTCTCTCTCTTATTCTCCTTTCCTAAATAAATTCCTGCCTGCTATGTGTGACTTGCCTGAAAATTTTCCTGCAAGATTGCAAGAACCAGTGATTGAGAATTTCTGCAGCTACTTTGGCCCCATGGGTGGGTGTCTTCATCTGCAACAATCCTATCCAATGTAAACCCAATGATCTCGAGGCTCAGGCAGGAAGGATTGTGAGTTCAAACCTAGCCTCACCAACTTAGGGAGGCCCTAAGCAACTCAGTGGGACCCTTCTCTAATAAAATATTTTTTAAAAAGGGCCAAGGATGTAGCTCGGTGGTTAAGCACCCCCGGATTTAATCCCTGTTACAAAAAAAAAAAAAAAAAAAAAAAAAAAAAAAAGAAAGAAAAAAAAATTACAATATTCAGGAAGTGAGAGTCAAAACTCTCATTTGTGGATATCAAATCTGTCTCTAGAACATTTGAGAAAATCTACAAAGTATTAGAAGTGATAAGAAAAGTTAACAAGGTTTCTGGCCATAGAATCAATCTGAAAATCAATATCTTTTTTATATTTCCATAATTTATTAGAAAATGTAATATGAAAAGACATTCCATTCAAAATAGCATAAAAATGTAATATATTTAGAAATACATGTAACAAAAGATACTTAGGACTCTTACATAGAAAAGCTACAATATAGCATTGAAAAGTTAGATGTTTGAAAAGAGAAATCATGTTCATAGATGAGAACTCTCAAGATATTATCTCTAAATTAGCCTATTAATTCAATGCAATTCCAATAAAAATTGGAACATAGTTTTCATGTAATTAGATACTTATTCTAAAATTCACGTGGTAGGCCCAACAAGAACAGTCAAGACAAATTTGAAAGACAGGAGCAAGCATAGGACTTGCTCTATGAAGACACATTGTATAGCTATTGTTACTAAGACAGGGATATACAAATAGACCCAAGGATCAGAATTGAGAGCTGGCATGCTTTATGCAAAAGTATAAAGTTGATTTGTGACAAAGTTGTTGTGGAATTATAAATTGGGTTGAGGAGGAATTTAATCAATGGTAAAAATGCTACTTATCTATGGGGAAAAAGTAAACTCAAGTCATATCATACACAAAAATAGATTTAAGTTGAAATAGACATTCAAATATGAAAAGTAAAACTTGAAAACTTGAAGAATGAAATATAATAATATTTTTACAGAGATAACAATAGATTTCTTAAAATCTAAAAAGCAAAAACTATAATGACAAATATTGATAAACTCAACTACATTTACATTTTAAACCTCTTCAACAAAATTCCATAAACAACATAAAAATAAGCCAAAGACTGGGAGAAGAGCTACCTTTACACCTAGTATTATATTTTTTCGGATTGAAGAACTTCCTTCAGCATTTCTTGTAATGAGAGTCTGCAGGTGACAAATCCCCTTAGTTTTCCTCTGAAATGTCTAGTCTTTTAATAAATGTCTAAGTCTAATGTCTTTCTGAAGGACATTTTAATGCTTGGTATGACTACAGCTCTGACACTTTTGTTTTTTGCCTTTAGCACTTTAGAGATTTAGTTCATTGTCTTCTGATCTCCATTATTTCTGATTTGAAGTCAGTATTAGTTTGAATTGATATTCCCTTGCAAGTAATGTGTGTTGTTTTTCGCTGGTTGCTTCCAAGATTTTTTATTTTATATTTGGTTTTAGTAGTTTGAATCTGATGTGGTGAGTCTTGATTTTCTTTCTTTTTCTTTTCTGTCCACATTTTTTACTGGTGCATTATTATAGTTGTACCTACAGATGGGATTTTTGTTACATATCCATACATGTACACAATATAACAATATAACTTGGCCAGTATCACTCCCCAACATTTCCCCTGTCCTTCCTCTCCCCTCATTCCCCAATACCTTTCCTCTACTGATCTCCCTTTGATTTTTTTTCATTAGATCCCCATTCCACCTCCCACCTTTCTTTTGCTTTTTATTCTCTAGTTTCTACATATGAGAGAAAACATTCGACTGTTGACTTTCTGAGTTTGGCCTATTTTGCTTAACATAATGGTCTCTAGTTCCATCTGTTTTCCTGTAAATGACATTATTTCATTTTTATTTATAGCTGAATAAAACTCCATTGTGTTCAATACAATATTTTCTTTATCCACTCATCCATTGATGGACACCTAGGCTGGTTCCATAGTTTGACTAATGAGAATTGTGGTACTAGAAATATGGGTATACATGTATCACTGTAGAATGATGACTTTAATTCTTTAATGATGAATTTAATTCTTTTGGATAAATACGGAGGACTGCTATAGCTGGGTCATATAGTTGTTCCATGCTTAGTCTTTTGAGGAAACTCCATACTGATTTTCAGAGTGGTTATACTAATTTATAGTCCTATGAACTGTAAAAAAGAATCTTTTTTTCTTCATCTCCTCTCCCGCATTTTTAAAAATTATTTTATCCTCTTTTTAAAGCTTTATTCTTTTTATGTGGTGCTGAGGATCAAACCCAGTGCCTCACACGTGCGAGAGACAAGAGCTCTACCATTGAGCCACAACCCCTAGCCCTTTTGTTTGTATTCCCAATGACTGCCATTCTGACAGGTATGAGTTGATATCTCAGTATAGTTTTGATTTGAATATTTGAATTTCCCTAATTGCTAATGATGTGGAACATTTGTTGGTCATTTGTATTTATTCTTTTGAGAGATATCTGTTTAATTTATTTGCCCATTTATTAATTGTGTTATTTGTTTTTTTTTGGTGTTAAGATTTTTTTTTTTTTTTAGTTCTGGGGATTGAACCCAGAGGCACTTAACCACTGAGCTATATCCCCAGCACTTTTTAATTTATTTTAGTTTATAGATAGAGTCTTGCTGAGTTGCTTAGGCCCTTGCTAAGTTTCTGAGGCTGGCTTTGAACCTGTGATCCTCCTGCCTCAACCTCCTGAGCTGCTGAGATTACAAGTGTGTATCACTGTGACTAGCTTGGTGTTAAGTCTTTTGAGTTGTTTATGTGTTCTAGATATTAATCTTCTGTTAGAAGAGTAGCTAGCAAAGATATTTTCCCTTTATGTAAATTCTCTCTTCACATTCTTGTTTACTTTGCTGGGCAGAAGTTTTTTAATTTGATGTCATCTGATTTATTAACTCTTGACATTATTTCCTGAAAATTTTCTCCTATTGAGAAAGCTATTGTCTGTACCTACATCCTGGAGTGTGGACTCTTAAGTTTTCTTCTTGGAATTGCATAGTTTCTGGTCTAATTCCTAGGTCTGAGATTCATTTTGAGTTAATTTTTGTGCAGGGTGAAAGATAAGGGTCTAGTTTCATTCTTCTACATAGGGATCACCAGTTTTCTCAGCATCATTTGTTAAAAAGGCTCTTTTCTCCAATGTACATTTTTGGCGCTCTGTCAAAGATTAGTTGACTATAGATATGTGGGTTTGTCTCTGTGTTTTTATTCTGTTCTTTTTGTCTGTTTTTATGCCAATACAATGAAGTTTTTGTTACTGTAGTTCTGTAGTGTATTTTGAAGTCAGGGATTGTGATGTGAGGCTTAATTTTAACTGCATTTTTTACCCTTCTTGGGGGTTCATACTTTTAAAAATTTTACAAGTTTTTTTTTCATTAGTTTTGGAGATTTTCTAGCCATTATTTCCTCAAAAAATGTCTTCCTGCCAGGTCTTTTTATCCTTTATCAAGCAGTTGATTATCCCTTGGTATAGCCATTAGTGTGTTTGCTACATGGGTCATGATGACCAAGTCATAAGGGGTGGTTGTGACATGGTTTTGGTGATAAGGAAAGGTCACAAGAAATAGTGGTGACGTGGTCTGAAACGGGTAGGTTTCTTAAAGAATTATAACTATGATTAGGGAAAGTTCTGACATACCAGGCCCCATTTTCTGGAAGTTCATCTTCTTTGACAAGTTTTCCATGATTTCAAGTAATAATTCCATCAAGGAATTATAACTATCTAGGTTGGGGAAGGCTGGACATTTTGGCTCTCATTTTCCAGATGTTTGCCTATCCAGTATTTCTCTATTGACAATGCATATCTTTAAATCATTATGAACATATTTTTAACTCTGCTGAGAATTATTATATAATTTAAATTTCTTCTCTCTTAACTATAACATCTAGGCCAACTTGGATTCATTTTCTGTTGTCTTTTTTCTTGATAGTGGGTCAGATAGGTCATAATTTCTATTTCTTTTCTCTCCTTTTCCTTCCTTTTTTCTTCCTCTTCCTTTTCTCTTTTTTGAGACAGAGTCTCATTTTGTTGCCAAGGCCGCTCTTGAACTCATGGGTTCAAGCTATTCTTTTACCTGAGCCTCTCAAGTAGCTGATGAACTATAGTCTCCACACCTGGCTTCCTGTTTCTTATATTTCTAGTAAGTTTGGATTGTATTCGAGACATTGTAAATGTTATGTGGTAGAGACTCTGCATTCTGTTATTTTCCTCTACAAAGTGTTTTTGGTTGTAGTTTATTTGTTTTAAAGATAACTGATTTAATGAGACATAAAATACAAACTAACTCTTAGGTGGTAGCTTAAACTTGGTTTTAGTTGTTTTATCCCTAGTTGAGTTATTGTTATTTATATGCAGCCCTGCACATATGTGGGTCAGATATCAGCTAGAAATTTTTGCAGAGAAATAATTAGTATCTCTTCCATTCTGGCTCTCTGTCATAGCTGAACCTTCACTTTTTGGCAGTTATGTTTACTTTAAACTATGTGCTTTGTGTCAGTCAAAGAGTCTTTGAGTATACTGTTGGAGTCTATAGTCACTATGTGAGGCATTTCTTAAGTTAAAAGCCATAAGGAGTGGAAACACATTTTAGATCATTCCTTTCTTTGAAGTATCAATGTCTTTTGCAGAATGTCTTCAATGTTTTAGGTAGTCAGAGTTTATATTTTTTGGGGGAGGGTAGATTTCACAGTCATTTATTTTGTCCTGATAGAATTTGAACCTGCAAGGAGTCTATATTGGTACAATCACCTCAGTGAAGAATTTGGAAGTATCTAATAGAAGTTGAAGTTACTTATATCCTTGAGAATTCTGGTCCATGTATATAAGGACATGTGTAAGAAATTTTTTTGCGACTTTATCTTTTGTAACAGAAAAAAAAATGGGAAATTTAAATTTTCATCAACAAGATAGTAAATAAGTTGTGGGATATTTATAAAAGGAAATACTATATAGTACCCAAAATGAACAAATTGGTGCCTAATTAACATGTTTAAGATGGACATTTGAGCAAAAAGTATTGTTTTTTTTGTATGTAGATTTTTAAAATTTGTTTTAATTAGTTACACATGACAGTACAATGACCTTGACATAGCATACATTTGAATCAGATGGGATATAATATCTCATTTTTGTGAATATACAGGTTTTTCAGAATCATATTGGTCATGCATTCACATATATACACACAGTAATAGTAATGTCTGTTTCATTCTACTATCCTTCCTATCTCCCCAACCCCTCCCCTCCCCTCCCATCACTTCTCTCTACCTAATCTAGGGTAATACTATTCTCTTTGTTTCTCACATCTTCATACATGTATTTTGTATAACAATGAGGGTCTCCTTCCACCATCCATGCAATCCCCTTCCTCCCTCTCTTTCCCTCCCACCCCTCTTCCCTATGTAGAGGTAATCTTCTTCCCATGCTCTTCCTCTCTTCCCCATTTTGAGTCAACCCCCTTATATCAGAGAAGACATTTGGCATTTTTTTTTTTTTGGAATTGGCTAACTTCACTTAGCATAATCTGCTCTAATGACACCCATTTCCCTGTAAATGCCATGATCTTATTATTTTTTAGTGCTGAGTAATATTCCATTGTGTATATATGCCACATTTTTTTTTATCCATTCATCCATTGAAGGGCATCTAGGTTGGCTCCACAAGCTAGCTATTGTGAATTGTGCTGCTATAAACATTGATGTGGCTGTGTCCCTGAAGCATGCTGTTTTTAGGTCTTTTGGATATAGTCCGAGAAGAGGAATACCTGGGTCAAATGGTGGTTCCATTCCCAGCTTTCCAAGGAATCTCCATACTGCTTTCCAAATTGGCTGCACCAATTTGCAGTCCCACCAGCAGTGTATGAGTGTACCTTTTTCCCCCCGAATCCTCACCAGCACTTGTTGTTGTTTGTCTTCATCATGGCTGCCATTCTTACTGGAGTGAGATGGTATCTTAGAGTAGTTTTAATTTGCATTTCTCTGATTGCTAGAGATGATGAGCATTTTTTCCTATATTTGTTGAGTGATTGTATATCCTCTTCTGAGAAGTGTCTGTTCAGGTCCTTGGCCCATTTGTTGATTGGGTTATTTATTTATTTTTTTTGTGATTAGCTTTTTGAGTTCTTTGTATAGCCTAGAGATTAGAGCTCTATCTGATGTGTGAGGGGTAAAAATTTGTTCCCAGGATGTAGGCTCCCTATTCACCTCACATATTATTTCTCTTGC
The DNA here is from genome assembly GCF_047511675.1 of Marmota flaviventris. Taxonomy (NCBI): domain Eukaryota; kingdom Metazoa; phylum Chordata; class Mammalia; order Rodentia; family Sciuridae; genus Marmota; species Marmota flaviventris. The sequence goes on along the minus strand of NC_092499.1, from coordinate 12,286,405 downwards.
TGAGGAAAAACTTTTTAGTTTGAATTCATCCCATTTGTTGATTCTTGGTTTTAATTATTGTGCTATAGGTGTCTTATTAAGGAAATTGGGGCCTTGCTCCCCTAAAGTGTTAAGTTTTAGAAAGACATGTAAAATTTGGCAATAATTGTACAAGTTTTAATAAACATAATCTTATTTATTTATTTTCTTTTGGAGTGCTGGGTTTTAAACCTAGGGCTTCACATATGCTTGGTAAGCACTCAAACACTGAGTTACACCCCCAGCCTCTATTTTTTGTGTTTCTGTATTTCAAGTCCTTCATTAAACAACAGAAGGAAATGTTTGGAGAAGATTTTTTTTTTAAAATTTATTTTTTAGTTGTAGTTGGACACAACACCTTTATTTCACTTGTTTATTTTTTTATGTGGTGCTGAGGATTGAACCTAGGGTCTCACACATGTGAGGCGAGCGCTCTACTGCTGAGCCACAACCCCAGCCCCTGGAGAAGATTTTGAAAAGTGCTACAATATGAAATCAAGGGAAGAGGGAGTTTTAAAAAGCAGCAGGGAGAGATTTCAAATGCTGGTATTTGTCATCAAGAAAAGTTGGGCTGGGGTTGTGGCTCAGTGTTAGAGTGCTCACCTAGTACATGCAAGGTGCTGGGTTCAATCCTCAGCACCACATAAAAATAAATAAATAAATAAAATAAAGGTATTGTGTCCAACTACAACTTAGTGGCAGAGCATTTGCCTAGCATGTGTGAGGCCCTGGGTTTGATCCTTAGCAACACACACACACACACACACACACACAAAATTAAACAAATAAAATAAAGGCATGCTGTCCATCTACAACTACAATTTTTTTTTTTAAGTTATAAAAAAGAGAGAGAGAGAGATAAAGTAAGCCAGGTGTGGTGGCCCACACCTGTAATCCCAAAAAGGAGGCTGAGTCAGGAGGATTACTAGTTCAAAGCCAGCCTCAGCAAAAGAGAGGCGCTAAGCAACTCAGTGAGACCCTGTCTCTAAATAAGATACAACATAGAGTTGGGGATGTGGCTCAGTGGTTGAATGCCCCTGAGTTCAATCCCTAGAACCAAAAACAAACAAATAAACAGAGAGAGCAAGAGCGAGAGCGAGAGCGAGAAACTAACTGACTATTAGGAACTTATTAGTGACTGATGAGAGAACCTACTTGAGCCAGGAGTTGACAGCAGATGGAGTGTTAAGGAAGTTCAGGCACTAGTTGGAGAAAGAGAGCCCATTTATTAGAGTACAGCTTTTCTAGGATAGGAAATTTATCCATGTTTGTAAGCAGAAAGAGTCATGCTTAATGAAATTGCTAGGGAGAGGGACATATAGAGATCAAATTCTGGAATAAATGGGAGTACATTTTTAATTAGAGGTATAGATTAAAAAACAAAGGGCATTTCATCTGGCAATGAGAAGAGGCACTGCTTCTACAGTAGAAGAAAAGATACAGAGAAAGGTCAACCCAGTTGGAGATAAAGAGAAGAAAAGAAAAGGTGATGGAGTTTATATTTGTTTCATTAAAGGAGTAAGTCAGGTCATATGTTGGCCTGGAGGAGCTGGGCAGTGGAGATGGTCCAGATTGAGGAAATACCCTAGTCACAGGTCTGAAGGCTGAAGTTGTGAGAGCCTCGACTCATGATTAGGATATCAATAAATTGGTTAATGCAGACTTTGAAAGGCCTTAAACAGTCTGAACTAACCTGAGAGACTGCTTGCATTTGAGCTACTTGAGCAGTAACACCAATAACAGCAATTACTTGTATGGCAGGGATTGTTCTAGTTCTCATAGTATACTCATTCATTGTGGACATTAACTTTAAATGTGACCCTAATAAGGGTCTTTTGTGAGTGAGAACATTGAGGCATCGAGAAGTTAAATGACTTTCACAAGATCCCTCAGCTCATAAGAGGCAGAACTGAGTCTCAAACTTGACTAACTCCAGAGTCCATGACTTTAAAACTGTTATATTCTCTCTCAATGGGAGGTTTATTAAGACAAACAGTAGAAATAGTAAGCAGATGAAGGGAGAATAGTTTTCCAATAGATACTTTGTCCTTTGTTTCTGTTTTCCAGGACACTTTAAAAAAAATTCAATTACTGTTTTCTTAATCAAAGCTTCAAGCTTCCCAGAAATTTCTGAATAAATCCTTCAGCTTTCCTTTAATCATACAAAATGTTTATCATCTTCTCAGAAATGTTCATTATATTCATATTCAGAATGATTCCAATATATTTTTATCCAGGATTAACTCTCCATCATTTCTCTTCACAGAATTATTTATCTTTGACTGAAAACTGGAACTTCTTTTTTGGGGGTGTGTGGTTGAGGGGGTTTAGGGAATGAACTATGGTATAGGATGATAGCCCCATCATTCAGTCTGGCATTCCAAGGCCTGAGGCAGCAGGGTCCAGTCACATATATATGCCAAAGCACCAAATCCTACTCCCTGATGAACATTTTGCAATACCATGAAACTTGGCCACTGTTTCATCATAATGCAACTTCATTATAATGGACAATCTCCATGTTGTTTGAGGGCTTTTTTCCTGGTCTCTCAGAAACATCTTTTCTTGACATTAGTTCATAATATTTTTTCTTAATCATCAAAGATTTTAATTTGCTAATTTGTACATATCATACAGAACTTAATGTTCTTTCCCTAAAATACGGATCATTCCTTTTTTTGTGTGAGATGGAAAAATATTTATCTAGTAAACGTTGAAAATCACTGATGAATTTATAATTCCTATAGCCTCAATCAACTTGTTATAACCATTGCTCCTCAGGTTTACAAACTAAACTATTTGAATGAAGAATGGTCACAATGGGTAGCAACTGGACAGTACTTTAATTTTAAAGAGATTTTCACATCCATTATCCTGTTTGACCTGCCCCATAACTCTTTGGGTGACAGGGCAGATTTTATTTTTCCCATTGTATAGATAAAGAATCTAGGTTTAGGGAGATTAAAAGATTAGTTCTGGAGAAGTAAATACTGAACTGGGTCTTCAATCTGATTTTTCCTGACTCCAAATCCAGGTTGAGAATGCTTCTCCACTTTGTAGTAGACTCTTTTGGCATCTTTCTATTAATATGCATGATGCCCTTTTCTATTGCCTTCTTTTCTATTGGCTTCGATTCCCCAGCAGAGGGGCTTCCGAAGGTGCCTGGATTTAGACTGGACGTTTGCAAGGGAGCACACCTGGGTTCTTCCTGTCTCCAGTTTTTCATCTTCCTTTTCGGTGGCCTTTCCAGCTTCAACATCCGTGGAAATCTCCTCCTTTCTCTAGCCCCCACTTCTCAAGTCTTTTTACAGCCCCTGGCAGTGGGACCTCCCATCCTTAATCATCAGCAGGAGAGCCCATCCGCCAGGGGAGGCAGAGGGCACGGACCGCAGCACGCCGGGAAGCCATGCTAAGGGTTACTTCTGCATTTCCTTCCTCGCGGTCCTCAGGAGCATCCTCGTCGCCCTCCGGCCCCGGCTCTCTCCAGCCCGCCCCGGATCCGCCTCCCTCTCCTTCCTCCCGGAGATTGAGACGAAGCCTGGGACGCACCTGTGTCCCTCTCCGGTCACCGCGTTGAGACACTGGGGGCTGCTCAGGGAGCAGGATTTACAGGCCGGGAGCACGCCAATGGGAGATCCAAATGGTCGGGGACTCCGGCACTTTAAGAGGCTTTTCTCTGGGAAACACCCGTCCCCTCCGTGCGCCTTATGAATGGAAATACTCCTCCCCCGGTCGAGCCCATTTTCCCATTTCACCAGGAGCCGCAGCTTGCTCTCTCCTTTCGGTCTCCCCGCCCACATCAACGCGGGCAGCTCCAGGAGGGGACGGACAGGAAGCCTTTGGCCGCCTATTAAATCCCACCCATTTCTCCGGGGGCGATTTCCTAACCTTCCGGGACCGAATTCTGCAATTTGATGTGCGTTTTGTCCGAATGGTAGCGACACGGGCCTAAGGGAGGGGGAAAGCGAGGGGGTGGGGGGTGGGGGGTATGCGCTCTTTTCCTCGCAACATCGCTGGCGGAGCGAGGGAGCTCACACGACACAGATTTTGGGGCAAAGCCTTTCCATCTGGACAGCACCATGTCCACCAAAGCGGAGCAGTGTAAGTAGCAGCCGGCCCGGCACTCCGGCCCGGCCCCCGGCGGGAGCTATCGCAGTCGCGGCGTTTGCGGCTGCTGGGAGACCTTGGCATTGTGCTGGTGCGGGGGTGGGGGCTGAGGTTGGGGCGGGTGGGGGGTGGGGGTGGAAGAGGAGGTGGGGGAGGGTGGACGTTGATGGCAGCGCGGCGCTGTCCCCGGTGCTGAAAAATAATGCGGTCTTCCCAGGCTTGTGGTGGTTTCGCAAGACTAAGAGACCCTGCGAAATGAAATTAAAATGGGGTCATTCTTGGGAAAAAGAGAATTCGTATCTTTCAGATAAACATTTCAGTATCTCTTGTTGCAGTGGGGGAAGGGGGGCAGCGGCAAATCAGGGGCGGGGAACTGTCAGTTGCAACCCAAAGCCTGCCTGGCCTTCTGAGCATGCCCAGTTCTTGGTGCTGGAGCCATCGGGGAGTTTGAGTCTGCAGTTTCCACTTCGGGTTGAAGAGGCAAGAAAGGAGAGGAGGGGGAGGGAGCAGGGAGCCAGGCAGAATTCTGGATTTAGTATAAGGAAAATTAACTCATGAATACCAACACTAGTGCTAAAAGTAACCACAACCATGCGGTGCTTAAAGAAAGTGCAAGGGGCGCTGGGAAAATGATCTAATGGATCTAATTATTTTTCCAAGAGCAAGCTTCCTTTGTAGGGCAGCTTACACAAACTCTAACATATAGCACAGGAGAATTTTGGCTGTCCCAGTAATGTTAACTGTGTGCTTGATTGGAAACAATCTGCTACTCCTTATGGACGGAGTAACTTTCTAAGACGGTCCCTACAGTCTCTCTTATTGCAGTGCGCACAAATAGGCCTTGGGCATGTACTTTATAGGTTGATAAATGTGAAACATTTTCCTGAATGCACTTGAGGGATTCAGGAGCTTCAACCTCTGGTTGGAAATAAAAGATGTTTTTATTAAGTAATGAGTTTGGATTTTAAACAAATATACCAAAACTTATTCATCTAAATGACTTGTTTCTTCCCAAGCAGTAAACACTTATGTTGATAATGCTGACCCTACTTGAGAGTCTTTGTAATTCTTCTTTGGAATGGTTATTAAAGCCATTTTATGAGACGCATAAAACAGTAGTCTCTTTGGGGAGCAGTATCTTATATATGATAAAATGCATCATGTCACTTATTCACCAGAAAGGCTGAATGGACTGAAGGCTCAGAATTCTCAGACTGCTGGTTCTTTAGGGATTGTGCTGACCACCTACCAGTGCTTTCATCTCTTTAAATTGTTTTTGGAATCTGGAAGGTCCTCATTTCAATCTTAGTTCTGCCACTCTTTGACCTTGGGCAAAATAATTGACCTCTCTGAACCTTATTTCCTCATCTGTAAAGGGTAATAATGTTAATGGGGTTGTTGTGAAGATAAATGAGAGAACACACATGGAAGGTTTAGTAGGCCTAGCACATAGCATATACTCAATAAATGATGGCCATGACACTGACAAGTTTTTTCCACTTAAATAGTCCATCTCTTCTAAATAGTTACGGAAGTCTTTTGTGATTTTTTTTTTGCCTGTTTGCAAAAGTTGAATCTACCCTGACAATGAAAAATTCTGCTTCCATAGAAGCTTTTAAAAAAAATTGGATGCACTCTGTTTTGAGTAATGGTAACATAGTTGGAATCAGTATAGAACTGCCCACTGGAGAATATCATACCCTTGAGGATTTTATTATGGTATGATTGTCAAAACAACAACAACAACAACAAAACCCCCCAAAAACCCACCACCTGTCATTTGATTTTACAGTAACATATTACATAAGTAATTTCAGGTTAAAGCCAGTGAGTATTACTGCCCTCTTACTGTGCTCCCTTCCTTGGTATTTTTTCTTTTTTTTGACATGCACTCGGTGGTTTGTTTTGTCTATTTCCTGGGCAGTGAATGCCAGGATGAATAAAATCTAGATGGGGACTTGTTTGTATAGGGCAATTTGTGGGCTTAAATAGCTATTTTATACTTGTTTATAAAACAGATGTTTTCATCTGTAGAGGATGAAAGACACTGTATTTGGAACTACAATGTGGATTTGAGCTTTGCATACCCTTCTGATTAACTGTGACACATAGGGCAATTAACTTAATAGTTTTGTGCCTCAGAATCTCCAACTGTAAAGTATGGAATAAGTAGTATTCATCTTTGTTTAGTCCTAAGGGTTTTGGAGGGCAAAGGAGGTAAATAGGAGGAGGCTGTGAAAAGGATAAGGAAGCTTTGGGTGTTTTTAGACATTTTTATTTGGAGTGAAGATGTTAGGAATTTTTTTCTTTCCCTCTTATGTGCACTAACATGAGTGACACTCCAGTGCACATTACGTACCTGAAAATAGAGCAGAAGCACAAAAAGATGCATAGTTGATGTTCTTGAAGAATAAGTACTTTTTATTAAAGAGAAGTTGCATATTGGTGATAGTTGATTGTCAGACTTGGTAGGAGTATGACGAGGGGAAAGGAGAGAGAGAAGGGAGGGCCATGAGATTTTTCTTTTCTATTGAGTGTGAAGATCACTAGAAGGGAAAAGAAGAGACTGAGATTTCATTTCTCCTCTGCATTCAGGAGCATGCTCAATACCACATTCCACGGACCAAGGGGGGAAGAGTTAGTTTTAATATAATATCAAGATATTATTTTTATTACTCTTTTTCTTGGAGCCTCTTGATGTGGGCAAAGGTTTCACTGGTGCAGGAAGTAGACATAGTTTGGTTGAACCAGCAAAAGGAAGTACTTGCATTTCAACCTAAATAGATTACGTGACTTACCTTTAAAGAGTCATGTATCACAGAGAAATGAAAAATGAATTTTATTTTTATATGGTGGCATTCTCTGTTATGAGATAAGTAATAATGATGAGAGACAGTTTAGTTTTAACAAAGATATAGTTTGGAGGCTGTTTTTAAACATTTAGTCTGTTTTTAGTGCTATCTGCAGAGCCTTATAACAGGAGGGGAAATCTTCCTAGCAATTTCTCAGGCGATTACACAAGAGTTAAATTCTTTTTCCTCTAGATGATTCTTTTTCTAACAGTCAAAGTTTATTATAGTGAAAATGTTTATGTAGCTGACATAGAATTGGGAATAATAAAAGTAAGAATTTATGGTTTCTTTTATTTGGGATTCTAAAGAGGAGTCACTCCCCTCCCCCAACTTTCTCTGTCTTCTAAGAGTTAAAACTGACCAATCAGGAGTACTTTGGAAGTGCTCTTTCAAACAAAGCTCTGCTTTGTATGACAGCAGAAATTAAGAGTTGGGGTTCTAGAGTCAGTTCACTGTCTGGGTTTGAATCCTGGCTCTGCCTGCTGCAAGCTCTGTGACCTTGAACAAGTTAATTTAACTTGTCTAAGCACTGATTGCATCATCTTTATAATAGGGATAGTAATCATTGTTGTGAAGATTAAATGAGGTGATCCATGAAAAGTGCTTACCATGGAATCCTGACACATAATGTGAAGATAATAGATGTAAGCTATTATTACCATCATCAAGAATAAAATTATGTGCTTGCTGCCAAAATGGGGATAATGATAAAGTTTGGATTAAGCCTTTCAGAGTGTAACAGAACAAGAAGTAGCCATGATGTTAAATGGGGTATGGACTGTTGGACTATTCTTCCTTGTATCCAGGCCTCTTCTCTAGCTCTCAGGGTGGAAGGGCATGCCTTCCTGGCAATTCCTCGGCTTGATATGTCTCATAGGGCACTGGCTAATCCCCTTAACAGAACATTTCTAAGGTATGAACTGCCTATCTTTCACTTTTTATGCTGTGAAGACAGTGTAGCAGCTGTTAAATATACATCCTTTATATAAATATCCATCAAAATATATGTCAAATTTGGAAATCAATCTCTTGATAATTTGGGTAACAGCTAATTATAGAAATGGGAATGTATAATATTTTTATTGTATTCACCCAACTCCGTATCTTTATCTCAGTAACTAAAAACTTTTGATTACTTTAGATACACTTTTAAGAATATATTTAATTATCATGATTTGAAGTTGAAATGGACCCTCTCCCATGCATAGTTGAGGACCACACTGGAGAAAACGATAGTTTTTTTTTTTTTTTTGTTATTGTTTTTTTGCAAATTATATGGTAACATTTCTAAAGTAGAAAAGTACATTGTTATAATCTTTTAAAAGAACCTCTAATTTTATTCATATATGCAAAAAATTAGAGTATGGCTCTTAACTCTTGTCTGTGGTTGCAAAAAGAACAATGATTTTCAGCCTTTGCCTTGCATGATTTTTCTGTATCATTTGATAGTAGTTGCTGGATTCCTTTTTTATCCTTTCCTTTTCCTCCTCAGATGTTTCCTGGGGGCTCTTTCTTCCTGATTTTTAAAAATTGTGTTTACCCAAGTTTCCATGATTGGTCCTCTCTCTTTTTAATTCCACAGACTTGATGTCATTCACTTGGATGGTATCAGTTATCTCCTCTATGGGAATGATTTCTCAGTACAATTTTCATTTTTGTTTGCTTGTTTTTGTTTTGTTTTGTTGCTGGTGGTTGAACGCACAACCTCTCAATACAGTTTTCTAGTTCAAACATGTCTCTGAAATTGGAGGCTTCTGTCTTTATCTAGATCTTATCCTCAACGAATCCAAACTCATTGTCTTCTGTCCCAAAATCGGTACTTCTTTTTGTATTACTCATTTCAGAGGATGGTACTACCATTTTCCAAGTGAAAAATCTGGGAGTCTCCCTAAACTCCCCATCTTTGTGGTAACTCTTTGACAAACCATGCCCTGTTGATTCTAGCCTTCCCAACTTGATCTCAGCCCTGCGTCTTTGCTCTAGTTACAGTGGACCATTTTTCAGTTAGTTCTTCCAGTGCTCCATGCTCTTTTTGGCTGGAATGCCTTCTTTCCCTCCATGGCCCTCTCTGTGCTTGTCTAATGCCTACTTACTGCTCAGTATTTAGCTTGGAATCCCTGACTGATTTCTGCCTTCTCTCATACCTTGTTTGTGTGTTCACAATGTATTTTAATAATTAGTTTTCTTGTTAGTTGCCTCAATTTACTTTTTGTGTAGATTGTGTTATGTTCATATTGTGTCTTCAACATGCAACCCATTGCCTAGTGCATAGTTTGCACAAAAATTCCTTGAGTAAGTAAAAATGATTGAGGGTGGATGAAATATCTTTTATAGGGAAGAATTACATAATCAAGTTTTGGGATAGCATTAATTTGGAGATTTTACTTTTTTATTATGTGAAGTTCTATATTCCATACAATGTGAACATTGTATAAAATGGATGTTTTTCAAATGTATTTATAGGGAGATAAAGCTATAGTTATCAAAAGTACTTAAAATATATTTGCTAAATTAAATATTATAGTATTTATATAACAAGCCAAACTTTTCCTGAACGTTCATTGTGGTTTTGGTTCTTTCTAATTAGCTAAATTTTCCTTTTATTATGTTTATCATAATAATTATGATTCTAAATTGGTAGGAAATCTTAGCACACAGATGACTGTTATTTCTTAAGATAAAGCAGCATTACATTTGAAGTTGGAAACTCTTTGGGATGTAGTTTTACTTGGATCCTGTTCAAGTTTTATGTATTGATTACTCAACCAATAAATAAGATTTGAGTTGGGATTCTTGTTTTGCAGTAATTGTGTTGGAGATTCATGTGCATTTATTTCTTATATTCTAAAAAGATATGGGAGCTTTTTGTATAACTGAACACATATATTGACTTAGAAATGAAATGTTTATGCCTTGAAAAGTATAGTAAGCAAAAATTTGTTCTTATCATTGAACTAGCTTTCTGTAGTGTGGAAAGCCCAACCATTTCATTTAGGATTTTTATCTTCTTTCAGTCCATATGTTCTGTTTTTGTCTTTTTCTTTTCATCTTCTGGACTTTTCAGGAACAATGTTCCCAAGCAATATATTGATTATTATGTAAGTCTTACTTAATATTTGATGTGGATTAAAGTTGGAGGAGTGTTCAGCATTTTGAGGTATCTTTTGTTTTTATAGGTCCTAGAGACTTAGTCTCACACAATGTAAAATTGAGTGGACATATACATTTGTGTACATATAATGTTAATTTAAGAATAAATGATCTGGCTGAAGTTGTGGCTCAGTGGTAGAGTGCTTGCTTAGTACCTGTGAGGCATTGGGTTTAATCATCAGGACGACATAAAAATAAATAAATAAAATAAAGGTATTGTGTCCATCTACAACTAAAAATATATATAAAAAATGATCTTGCCTCAGAAGTGGAAATATATAATAATTCATAATCATATAACCAAATTAGCATGTCAGAGTTATATATATTTGAATTTAAGCTTTCTAAGAAGGAGAGTTTAGACATTTATTTGTACCTACTCTGTGCTAGGCACTTTGTTATATAATAATTTATTCTCATAATACCTTTGAAAGACAAGTGTTGTTACCTTAGTTCTATGGTTATATCTCCTAAATATTCCTCAGATATCTCACTTCTTATTTATTCTTACCATCATCAACCTAATTATGGGGTTTATCATCTCTACTATGCCTCCCTGTGTCTGCTTCTGCCCTCACATAGCTGTCCAAATGATCTATTGAAAATACAGAGACCATCATGTCATTCTTTTTAAAACATGTCAGTAACTTCCCATTACTTTTGACCCATATTAAAATGCCTTCTCTTAGGGAGTAGAAAGAGCTTTTCCTCGATGGTAGAATATTTTAAATATATGTAGACTGATTGCTCAATAATTTTTGATAATAACGTGATGAAATTTCTAGACGCTTACCTCTTTACATCACTATTTAAAAATGTGTTCCAGTTCTTCCTTATGACCTCTTTAAAATGTGGCACTTATATAAAATACGACTTAGTACTTCATATATACCCTAGCTAGTGCTGAGTACAGGAATTTTTATTTCAGAATTTAAGTAATCCTTCGGCTCTTTCAATAATCTCAAGCTGCCGGCCCTCTTCAACTGCCAGTTCTGTTCCACAGGAATAGCTGTAGTTTTCCTTCATCCTCTATCTGTGCAGTTGAAAGATAAAATGTTCAGCTGTATATTAGTCTCCTAGGGCTGCTGTAACACATTACTACAAACTGGCCACCTAAAACAACAGAAGCTTATTGTCTCACAGTTGTAGAATTGAAAATCTACAAAAAGTGTTAGCAGGCCCTAGGGGTCCAATCATTCTTGCCTCTCTCTTGGCTTCTGGTGGTGGTCAGCAATCTTAGGAATTCCTTGGTTTGCTGTATCACTCCAATCTTTGCCTCTATATGGCCTGTATTTCTGTATCCAAATCTCTTCTAAACACACTCCAGTCATTTCATTTAGAGTCCATCTTAATCCAATCTGACCTCATCCTAACTGATTATATCTTTGAAGACTCTATTTCCAATTAGGGTCATGTTTACAGTTACCTGGAGTTAAGAATTGAACATATAATTGAGGGTGGGGGGGGCAGAATTTAATTCATTATGATCCTTATTAAACACTATCTTATTAGTGTTATTTCACTGTTTTGACTGATTCTATCATCCAATGTATTAGCCATCCTTCCGTGAATTTTGTATCAACTATCAAAAATAATGTGCATTCCTATATGAAGTATCCCAAATGAAAATGATGAGGAAAAAAGAAGCACAAAACCTCAGGAACTGTCATTAAAATATTTGTTTCAAGTTGGCTCTGAGCCATTAATCAATACTTTTTTAGATATGACAGTTTCACTAACTACAGATCTATTCTATTGTGGTACTACTCAATATTTTATCTATTCACTTATTCAACAAATATTTATTGGGTGTCTACAATGTGTTAGGCACTGAACTAGGTTTAGGAAGAGCTTCCTGGTGAGTCTCCAAGGGCATCAGATTTTGGAGAAATGTATATATTCTTCAGCTTTTCTTTAATAACCTATCAAGATCTCTAAAACAATAAGATATTAAAAAGAACTTGGCATGATTCTCCTTCTCTTCCTCCTTCTGTTTAAACTGAAGGCTAATATTTTTGTAGAGAATTTTGACTCTCCCCTTTCTCATTCATTATTCTTAATTTTCAAGTTTTTCTGGCTTTCTTTTTCAAATTCTTCCAAATTAATTTTATAATTGAGTTGAATAGCTCAAAAAAACTTCATAGAGTTATGAATATCACATTACATTCATAAAATGTCTTATTTAGGAAGAACTGACATCTTAATGATATTTAGTTGTACTCTCTGACAACATGGTATGTCTTTTCATTGGTTCAAGTCTGTGCCTTTGCAGGGGTAAAGTTTTATCTTATAGTTGGGCAAGGTGACATATACCTGGAATTCCAGCTACTTGGGAGACTGAGGCCGGAGCACCACAAATTTGAGGCCAGCCTGGGAAACTTAGTGAGACCCTGTCCCAAAATAAAAAATAAAAAAGACTAAGAGAGCACCCTTGGGTTCAATCCCCAGTACCAGAAAAAAAAAGTTTTTGACTTATATATTTTGGAATTTTTTATTAAACTTATGCTTAGTATTTTATATTTTTTATTACCATAATCGGGATGTTTCTTTTCATTCTTATCTTTTAATTTTATGGTTAGGGCTATTGATTTTTGTCTGCTAATTTTATAAACTTACTTTACTAAATTTTTTGCAGTCATTTTCCATCTATTCTTTTGGGTTTTCAAGATATATAATTATATGTTTGCGAATAGAAAATAGTTTTATCCTTTCTTTTTCTATTCAATTTGTATGCCTCTAATTGCATTTTTTTTTCTAATTTCATTGGCAAATATCTCTAACACAGTGTTAAATACAGCAGAGAGAGTAGGTGCTTTTTTTCTTGCTTTTACCTTTAGCAGGGAGGGCCTCTGGTATTTCTCTATTAAGTAAGATATTCTTTGGAGCTGATGTAATATGTTAAGGAATTATCCATCCATCAAATCCCATTTTATTGTTCTTAAAATATTTTTCCTCAAGGGCACTCAACCACTGAGCCACATCCCCAGTCCAATTTTGTATTTTATTTAGAGACAGGGTTTCACTAAGTTGCTTAGCGCCTTGCTTTTTGCTGAGGCTGGCTTTGAACTCACAATCTTCCTGCCTCAGCCTCCAGAGCTTCTGGGATTAAAGGAGTACACCGTGCACCACCATTCCTGGCTTTTTTTTTTTTTTTTTAACCTGAATGGATGTTGAATCAAATTCATTTTCTCCATGTATGGAGACTATATGATTTCTTCTCTTAACTTTATTAATACCCAAGACTGGATTTTGTCACATTTTGCAGAAGACATTTTGTATTGCTATTAGTAAGTTAGATAGATTCATAGTTTTTTGGGGGGAGGTTTAGTGTAAAGATTAATTCTAGTCAGGATCTGGGAACAGTGTTTATTTTACCCATAATACAAGGTGAGTTTGGAAGTTTTCTTTCATTGCTGTGGAATAAAGTAGAATTGGTATTGTCCATCTTTAAAGTCGGTTAGAATTTCACTCTGAAACAATCTGGCCTAGTATGTTTTTTTGTTTTGTTTTGTTTTGCAGTAGAAGTCTTTAACTTCTTTCTGTATTTGTTCTATGACATTTGTTCAATCTAGTAACTTTTTGTTTCTACTGGGGTCAAATCTGGAAGTTTTATTTCCCTAAAAACTTATACATTTCAGGGCTGGGGTTGTGGCTCAGTGGCAGAGTGCTTGCCCCGCACGTGCGAGACCCTGGGTTCCATCCTCAGCACCACATAAAAATAAATAAAATGAAGGTATTGTGTCCAACTACAACTAAAAAAAACCTAAAAAACCCCCAGTGTATTAAAAAATTATACATTTCATTAAAATTTCAAATATGCATAGAATTATGCAAGGGAGTTCTTAGAAATTAAAAAAAACCTGTATTTGATGTTGGTTTTCTCCTTATCGTTTCTAATGTTGTGTATTTAATGTCACATTTTTGTGCTTTCTCCATTGGGCCCCTCCCTTTTTTATTGGGTTAGTTATTGGTTTATCTGTTTTATTTCTTTTCCAATGAGGTCTTTTTTGTTTTTGTTTATAATGTCTACTGTGGTTTTCTCTTGGAGGGGGCAAATTAATTTCAACATTTATTATAAATACTGATTATTTTGTTCTGATTCTTTGTTTTATTATAGTGTTCCTTTTCTAGGTTTTTGAGTTGGTTGTTAATATATTGAAATTTTTATTCATATAGGCATTTCATGCAATATATTTTCTTTGACACTTCCTTTGATGGTAGCCTGCAGATTCTAGTAAGGTCAGGCCTTTATTCTCACTCTTTTCAAGAAATTCTGTAGTTAATTTTGCATTTTGCCTTTGACCCAAAAGTTGTTTGGGAGTGTTTAAATTTCCACATGGAAGGACATTTAAAATTTTTGTTATCGATTTCTAGTTTTATTGCATTATGTTCTGAAGATGCTACTATATTGTTTTTATTCTTTAAAACTTTGAGGTCTTCTCCGTGTCTTAAGACTTCTTCAGTTTTTGTGAATGCTGTTTGTGTACATGAAGTTGTAATCTCCATTATTAATACAATTTCATAGTTTGATAGATATCTATAATAGATACCTTATTTATGTTGTTCAGCTCTTCTGTACCTTTATTAGTTTCAGTTCACTTGATCTTGAAGTGTGGGAGGTCTGTTAAAGTCTCTATTGTTGGTGTTTCTGTGTCCCCTTGCATCTTCTGTGGGTGGTGCTTAATGGAAGGTTTTACTGTGTTGCTGGGTGCATAAATGTTAATAACTAGTTTCACTGTGAATTGTGCTGAATGCACTAGGTGCATGTAATGCTCTTATCTGTGTAATGCTTTTTGATCTGAATTCCATCTTGTCGGAAATCAAGATTATGACCCCTGTTTTCTTTTATTTGTTTTTGCCTGATATATCTTTCTCTATCCTTTTATTTTTAACTCTTTTGAATCTTTTTGTTTTAGGTGTGTCTCTTGTATTCTGCATAGTGTTGGATTTTGCTTTATTAGCCAAACTGAAAATCCTTTTCTTTCAATAGGTGAGTTAAGCCCATTTACATCTATTGATATGATTAATATGTTTGGCCTCAGTTCTGTCATATTGTTTTATCATTATGTCTTTTATATCTAAGCTCTTTCATTATGCAGTGGGTTTAATTTGCTCATTTGTTCTGCCATTAACTTTATACTAATGCCTTTCTATAATACCATTAGTTCACTTGTTTTTTTTGGACTAATTAGTTCCTTATATTGAACAGTGTTGGAGTAGGCTTACAATCTCTTGTTGTCCTTCCCCTCCTTCCATCCCAGTCTCTGACATAAAGTAGTGTCCCTTTATTTCCACTTCATACCCATTAGGCAGTCACATCCATATGCACTACTTATTCCCCACCTGCCCCCATTTCTAAAAATTGTACCATGTCTATTATATGCTCTGTCTTATAACCATGAATTAGCTTTTTCTACAAATACTTTTACATTTCATATTCTCCACTCGTGCTGCTGCTCTCTCTCAGTCTTTTTGGTTGTGAATCTCCTTTTCTAATAGATTCCTTAGGAAAGACTCAAAAGATCAATATTCCCTGCATTTTGGCAAATTTGTAATGATTTGTTTGCAGCTTTGTACTTGAAGATCAGTTTGGGAAGCTATAAAATCCTTGATTTTTTATTTCCTTTACTTGAATGTCTTAAATTCATTATATGATTTTCTTTTGGCATGAAGAATTGGTGAGAAGTCTGATGACAATCTTAGTTCTTTTTTCTTATTAACCGTTTAATGTTTTTTGCCTGGTTGCCCAAGTGGTTTTTTATTTTTCTTTAAAGTAGCTTTAACTATAATTTGATTCAGTATTGCCTATGCTTAAATGATTACAGCATATCTTTCCAATATGTAATTTCAAAAATTTTTATTATAAAATAGGGAAATGTTCTGTGTATAACATAGGAAGTGTTCTAGTGAAGTGTTCTGGGAATGGTTTTGGTATTTGTTTTGTTCCATCGTGTAGGCACTCTTCCTTGCCATCCCTACTGTACAAACATTGCCTCGTTCTTTCTTCTGTATGGATTTCTTTCTAATGAATTTTTGAAAAATAGTGTTAGTTGTTATTTATTTATTTATTTTTATGTGGTGCTGAGGATTGAACGCAGAGCGTCACATGTGCTAGGCAAGTGCTCTACTAACTGAGCCACAACCCCAGCCCTCTAGTGAATGTCTTTAAAATCTTTTTGAAACCTTTCTTTTGTTTTTTTCTTAGAGCTATGTGTACAATGTACCTTTATCTGTCTACATGTGAATTAGCCTATGTATAGTGATTTCATCTATATATAGAAATATATTTATTTAGCCCTTAAAAATAAATGTTAAATATTTTTCATAAATCCAACTTATTCATTTATAAGTATAATCATCTGACTCTGTCATTACATCTTCTAGTGTAGACATGCCCAAATACCTACATATTAAAATGTTATTTTTCCTCTTTTTGTTAATTATGGAAATAATTACATATAATAAAATTCATTCATTTTTAAAACACAGATCGACTTATTTTGCTAAGTGCATAAAATCATGTAATCACTATCATAAGCAATATAGAGAAAAGTTGCTTTACCTCGAAGAGAATGCTTGTGACCTTTGTTCTCAGTCCCCTCCTTCTAGCCCTAGACCCAGGAAGACATTGATCATCTTTCTGTCATTATCATGATGCCTTTCAAAGAATTCCATACAAATAGAATCATTCAATACATAGGCTTTCCTGTTTGTGATAGTCAACTTTCTATCACTCTGACAAAATATTTGAGATAATCATTTTATAAGAATGGAAGGCTTATTTTGGCTCATGGCTTTAGAGATTTTAGTCCATGATCACTTGGCCCTGTTATCTTTGGGCCTGTGGCAAGGTGGTATATGAGTAGTAGGAATGTGTAGAAGAGGCACGTGCTCACCTTGTGGCAGCCAGGAAGCAGAGATGCTCCTTTAAGGGCATACCTGCAATTATCTAAACTTCCTTCCCCTACGCCCCATCACCTAAAGGTTAAATTCCCCATCCCCACTGGCACCACAGTCTGGCAACCAAACCTTTAACACATGGGCCTTTGGGGGATATTTATCCAACCTATAGCAGCTTTTATTTAGTATAGTTTTGGGGGGATTAATTTATGTTATTGTATTTATTACCACTCCATTCATTTTTTTTATTGTTCTATAGTATTCCATGGCATGAGTTTACCATTCACCAGTCAATAGACATTTGGGTTGTTTCCAGTTTTGGGCCATTATGAATATTGCTGCTGGGAATATTTGCATACATGTTCCAAGTGGACGTATGTTTTTATTTCTCTTGGAAAAACATTGTTTGATAGCATAATAAATGGATATCTAATGTGATAAAGTGTTGCTATACTATTTTACCAAGGGACTATAACATTCTGCATGCCCACCTGTGTGATACAAGAGAGAGCTCCAGTTGTTCCACATTCTCCCGACACTCGGTACTAGTCAGCATGCAGTGGTATCTCAGGGTGGTTTTAATTAGCATTTCTCTGTAATGTAGTGATGTTGAGCATCTTTTCATGTGCTGATTGACCATTTGTATATCTTCTTTTGGACAATGTGTGTTCAAAACTTTTGTTCATTTTTATTCAATTTTTGTTTTCTTTTTGTTGAGCTGAAAGAGTTTTTTTAATATGCTCTAGATTCAAGCACTTTGTTTTGAAAAATTTTATTTCCAATCTATAGCTCCTTAACTATCACTTTCAAGAAGTAAAACTTAAGCTGGGCACTGAGGCTGGGGAGGCTGAGGCAGGAGGATCGTGAATTCAAAGACAGCCTCAGCAATGGTGAGGCACTAGGCAACTCAGTGAGGCCCTGTCTCTAAATAAAATACAAAACCGGACTGGGGATATGGCTCAGTGGTCAATTGCCCCTGAGTTCAATCCCCCGTAATTCCCGTATCCCCAGCAAAAAAAAAAAGTAAAACTTAAATCACATAGTTTATTCTATGGATTTTTAAAAAATCATTTGTCCTTTCAATATCCTGTGTAAAAGATCTTTACCTAGCCCAGTGTCTTAAATATTTTCTCCAAAGTTGTCTTCTAAAAGCTTAATATTTTTATTTCTAATATTCAGGTCTATGAACAATTTTGAGTCAATTTTTATGTATATTGTGAGGTAAGGTTTGAGGTTATTATTTCCATATGCAAAGTCTATTTATTCTAGCATCATTTGTTGCAAAAATAATCTTGTCTCTATTGAATTATCGTGGGATCTTTGCGGAAAATCAATCAAGTATATGTGTATGTATCTATGTATTTATCTCTGGGCTCTATTTTGTTTATCTATCTATGTGTCTCTTTATGTCAAGAATATACTGTCTGAACATACTCTCTTTATGACTGTATGTCTTCCATGATTTGTTATTGTTTCCCCAAATTGTTTTAGCTATTTTAGGTCCTTTGCTTCTTATTTATTTATTTTTGGTACTGGGGGTTGAACCCAGGGGCGCTTAACCACTGAGCCACATATCCAGCCCTTTTTAATGTTTTATTTAGAGATGAGATCTTGCTGAGTTGCTGAGGCTGGCGTTGAACTGGCAATCCCCCTGCTTCAGGCTCCCAAGCTGCTGGGATTATAGGTGTGTACCACCTATAATTTTAAAATTAGTATGTCATTTTTTCCCCAAAGGAAACTGATTTTCATTGGTCTATTGATCATTTTAGGGAAGATTACTAACTTAACATCAAGTTCTTCAATCTTAGATGATACACACATAGACACACACACACACACACACACACACACACATTTAGATCTTACTTAATTCCTGTTTGCAATGTTTTTGTAGTTGCTGTATCCTCAATAAAATTTATTCCTCAATATTTTTATGAACGGTGTTGTTTTTCAAATTTGATTTTCTAATTATCTGTGGTCAGATAATTAAATACAATTGATTTTTGCATGCTTCTCTTTTATCCTGCACTCTGTCACACTTGCTTATTAGGCTGAAAAAAATTATTAACTTTTTTCTTTAACGAAGTTTTTTTACTAACGTCTTCAACATGATGATCATGTTTACATCTATTTTCCCAATCTCAATGCCTTTTTATTTCTTTTTATTGCCTTCTTTTATTACCTTCAGAACAATGTAAAGTGATGTGTAGGTTATTATTTTTTGGGGGGGAGGTTTTAAATTTTAAATTCAATTTCTTTAATTGATACAAAGCTATTCAAAGTTTTTTTTGAGGGGTGCTTAATTTTTTCTTGGGTCATCGGATGGTATGGAAGAAAAACAAACTCAAACTCAGTTTCTCCTAGTGTATGCTTATAACATAGGTCCCTTCTGTGACTTCAACAGTTTTGGGGATTTCTCCCCACAGGTAAGCACTAAGTTAATTTTGTAGTGGATATCAGCTGGGTAGCCTCTAGTTCAGTTCAGTTTGATACTGCATACCTGGAGATCTCAAAATGTTGAGGGCTGTCCTTGACATTGGGTCCCCTGCTCACTTCAGATGCCAATCTTAGGCCCCAGTTTGTTTTACCTGTGCTTCTCGATGACCAACTATAAATCAGGGCTCCCACACTCCCTCCTGAGGTGTACTAGTTTGCTTGAACCACACACACAGCTTGGGGAAATACTTATGTATGTTGGTTTATTATTACATGTTATGAAAAGAATACAAATGAAGCTATGCATAGGGCTGAGGTATGGGGGAAGGGCACGGAAGCTCCCCGGGTGCTGCACTCTTCAGAAGCTCTCGGAACCTTGTCTTTTTGGGTTTTTTATGAAGACTTCATTGCATAAGTGTGATTGAAGCATGTGTAACCATGTAGAACTATGTTTGGAAAGAAAGGGTGTAATCTAATTTTATGAGAATGACAGGGAACCCAGCAAGGCTTGTTCCATTTCTTCTTGGCCTCTCTTCCTCCTAGATATTGGGCAGGACCCTTCTGAAATGGCCATCTAATGATCTACTATTATACAAAGTAGGTCAGAGAATTTCTAAGTGACCAGCTCCAAGATAGAAAAATGGGAGAAGATTAGAGAAATCCTAGTTCCCTAGCCTGTCTTAGGGAGAAAAAGGAGCAGGTGAAGAAGGGCAGGTGATCAGAAGGAGAGATTTAACTCTTTGAGGCCTGTTCTGAGGCCTGAAGTGCCCCCACATTATCATAAATCCCTTTACCTTTAGCTCTCTGAAGCAGTTCCAAAGGAACCAAAGACAAAGGCCATGTACTTGAACTTCACTGTTCTCGTCATTTAGTAAATAACAAGGGCTGTGGGAGTTATGAGCCAGAAACTGTGGTTGAAAACAACAACAAAATATCATCCTATCACAGGTGGGTTATGGTTATTTGTATCTTTTGAGGAATTTGTCTGTGTGACAGATTTGTCCAGATGTCTATTTATTGGCAAAAAGTTGTTTGTAATAATCCCTTATTGTCCTTTTTAACACCAGTGGAATTTGTTGCTGTGCACTTCCTTTACTTCTGATATTGGCAATTAATATCTCTTTTTTTTTCCCTTCATGATTTGTTTGGTTAGATGTTTATAAATTTTTGGGTCTTCTTTGAAAACCAACATTGGTTTTGGTGATTTTCTGTATCATTTCTGTTTTTTATGTAATTGATTTCTGAATTTAGCTGTTTCCTTTTGGTTTAATTTGCTCTTTGTCTAGTGTCTTAAAGTGAAAGTTTGTAATATAGATTTGAGATCTTTCTTCCATTGTAATATAAAACTAATTTATAGCCATAAATTTTTTTATGAGTCTTGCTTTAACTGCATCCTACAAATTTTGATAGGTTTTATCTTCATTATTGCTGGGTTTGAAATAGTCTATAATTTCACTCTGTTTTGGCAAAGTTTCTTTAGAAATATGTTGTTTAATTTCCACATATTTGGAATTTTTCTGGTTATCTTTGGTTTGGATTTCTAACCTGAATCCATTTTTGTCAGAGAACGTGTCTGTGTGATTTTAATTTTTTGACATTCATTGAGACTTGTCTTAGGGCCCCTAATATAGCCTATACTGGTAAACACTCCATGTGCAATTGAAAAGAATGTGCATTTTTACAATTGTTGGGTGATGTTTTAAAATCTTCTGTGCCTTTACTGATTTTTATCTAATTTTTCCCATCAGTCGTGATTTTGGAATTTATTTTTTCCTTTAAAGGTGTCAATTTCTGTTCTATGTGTTTTGAAGCTCTGTGATTGGGTTCATATATAGGCTATTCCTGTTGAATGTTCATTTTTTGCTATGAAGTGTATTCTTTATCCTTGCTAATATATTTTGAAATCTATTTTATCTGACACAGATATTGCTACTCCAACTTTTGTTTACAGTTTGTGTGGTATATATATTTTCCATCAATTTCCTTTCAACTTTTTAAACTTTCCTATTGGCTTCTTAGGCATTTTTTTCTTTCATTTTAAAAATAATGGTTGCTCTAGCAATTAAAATATACATCCTTAATTTTTCACAGTTAACTCATAGTTAATAATGTACAACTTTATTTAAAATATAGAAATTTTGGGCCAGGGATGTGGCTTAGTGGCAGAGCACTTGCCTAGCATACACCAAGCCCTGGGTTCAGTCTCTAGTACTGCAAAGACAGACAAAACAAAACAAAATAAAAGAAATAAAATATAGAAATCTTGCAGATTTACGGGCTCATATATCTATTTGGTAATTGTTCTTTGTAATATGTATACATATGTCATAAACTCCATAACACAGTGTTATGACTTTAATTTTAAAGTTATATGGCTCATAAAGAAATTAAAGAAATTAAGAGGAAAAGAAAGTTCAATCTTTTGCTTTTACTTAAGGTAGTTACCATTTTCTGAGAGACTTCCTATCTCATGCCATTTCTCTTTAGCCCAAAAAACAACTTCCCTTTTCTTTTTTTGTGGTGCAGCTCTGCTTTTGACCAAATTTCTTAGATTTTTTAAATCTGGAAATGTCTTTATTTTGCTTTTATTCTTGAATAATATTTTTGCTGAATGTAAAATTCTGCTTTGACAGTTGTTTTCTTTCTTTCAGTACTTTAAAGATGTCATTCCATCTGGCCTTCATGTTTCTAGAGGGGGAATTCAGCCATTGTTACATATCCATGAAGTATATACAATTGCTTTTATCTTGATGCTCTTTATATTTGGCTTTTGCCAGCTTAAATGTCAGGTGGTCTTCTAAGTATTTATTCTGCTCTGTGTTTATTATTTTATGTTTGAAAATGTCTGCTTTTTTGTCAAATCTGGGAAATCTTTGGCCATTATTTCTTCGAAAATTTTCCCTCCTCCATTCTTTCTCTCCTTCCCTTATGTATTCTCATTACACATACATCTTATTCTTTGATATCATCTAACAGGCCTCTGAAGTTCTATTCTTTTTTACCTCCATCCCCCCCACCCCCCTTTTTTTAACTTTGGACACTTACTATTAATCTGTTTTCAAGTTTGATATCTCATCTCATGAATTTTTTTTTTATTTCAGAAGTCGTATTTTTCATTTCTAGAATTTCCATCTTATTCATCTTTCATTGTTTTTGCTTTTCCTGCTGAGACCTGCCATTTCTCTGTTTAGCGTTTCATGCTTTGAAAGTGTATTTTGTTTTACTTCATTGAGGATAGTTAGAGCAACTGCACTAAATCCATGTCTGTGAGTTCTGACATCTGTTTTATTTCAATATTGGACTAGATTGACTTTCATTTCTTTTGAAAATGTGTTTAATTTTATTTGTTCTTTTTTTGGATAATTTTGAATCCTATACTGGATGTCTTGAATATTAAAGTGTGGAGACTTTGGATTCTAATACCCAATTACTATGTTTTCTTTATTTCAATGGGTCATTTTCTTAGTTGGAATTGAAATGTGAATTCTTGCTCAGGTAGTAGCTTGTGACTCTGTTCAGATCTTTTCTCTTAAACTGGTGCATATCCCAGTGTATTATTTTGCACTTGTATGGTTCAGGGGTCAGTCAGAGAGGTAGACATGGAGAGTTTGGGATTCCCTTTCTGTTCCTGCTCCCTTTTAGAATTTCCCCATTTGCATGAGCATTCAGTTTGCTAACTTTCCTTTTCTAGATCCCCAGGCTAGAAAACTTGAGGGTTTTCCTTGTCTGCCCTTACCTTGTGTGGTCTGAATACTTTATTTAGTCCCAGAAGCCAGAAGCCACTTGGTTCCCTCCTGCCCCTCCATTTCCTGGGAGCTTGAATTCTGCAACTGATGGCTTCTGTTCATTCTCCTGTAACTTCAGGTGGCTGTTTTTTTTTTTTTTTTTCTTTTCCCATTATGTGAAGCTTCTTTAGTTATTTTCTGTGGGACGAAAAGAGCTCATTGGTAGAGGTTTAGTTTATCATAACCAGAAACTGCTTCATTTCTTTTTAATTTTTAAGAATTTCTCCTTTACCTGGCTGGGGATATAGCTCAGCGTAGAATGCTTGCCTGGCATGCATGAGGCCCTGAGTTCCATCCCTAGCACCACGGAAGTGTGAAAGAGTTTCCCCTTTCTAGACCTTATTTTTCTTAACTATTACTCTTTGTATTTACTCATTCTTTTATTTTGACTGATTTAGTTTTAATTTTTGAAATATTTCTTTCCTTTCTAATTTTCTCCATAAAAATTTTACCTTTCTTTCCAAGATCTTTCTTTTAACTGATCACTTAATTTCAGTGTTTTACTAATACAGTTTCAACAATTTCTTTTTTTATTCTAATTTTTTTTTTAGTTATAGATTGACACCATGCCTTTATTTTTATGCAGTGCTGAGGACCGAACTCAGTGCCTCACATGCCAGGCAAGTGCTTTCCCACTGAGCCACAACCCCAGTCCCCAATTTCTTAATTTCTTTTAGCTTGTTTTGAAGTCTAACATTTTAAAAAATATGGCTATGCTGTAATTTTCATCTGTTTAGCAGATATGTCTACATCTTATTCTCATTTTCTTTTTTCCCTAAGTTATTTTATTTTTTAAATGGAGAAAATTTATACATACTTATTGTATACAGTATTTTGTTTTTAAATATGTATACACTGTGGAATGGCAAAATTTACTAATATATTACATGTTTTCTGTGGTTCTTGTGTTGAATTTGTATGGGATTTTATTTTATTATGATTTCTTAAAAACTTTTAAATTAACATTAATGTGTGTGATTTGTTTTTTTTTTTAACATCAAATTGTATATTTTATTTATTTTTATGTGGTGCTGAGAATCCAACCCAGTGCCTCGCATGTGCCAGGCAAGCGCTCTACCACTGATCTACAAGCCAGCCCTGGGATTTGCTTTTGATAATTTTTTAGGTGAAATAAATTTTTCTGTAATTTTTAAGAAGGAGCAATGTAATATTAGGGCCCCTCTTCCATTAATTATTTACTTAGTTTTTGTAACGTGGTTAAAAAATATGCCCTTATTCTTTTTGAGATATGCTTTCTTTGGTTCTCTTCTCTCCTTCATTTATACTTTCTTTTTCATCTAGTGTCCTTACACTGTTTAATCTAGATTCTATTCCCAGTGGCTTCTCCATGCAGCCATTCTTTGAAGGTAGCTTTGTTTGACTACTTTGGATTGAGAGGCTCCAGCACCATCAGATCTGTCACCTGGAGAAGCCCTTTGCTTGACGGCTGTTTTTGGATTAGACCACCATGGTTTCCATTGAGTCCTTTTGACCATCTGGGAGGACTCCTGTCCTGACAACCATTTTCTTTCCTTTTGTGACTTCCTGCAAGGATGCTGATACCACATGGGTGTGTCTCTGACCTGTGTTTGTCTTTCTGTTTTATGCGTTTCATGAGGTAGACATTGTTAGTCTTGTTATCCTCATTGATATGTCGAGTTTTTTTTTTTAGATTGTTTTAGTTGGACACAATACCTTTAATTAATTAATTAATCATAATTACTTTCATTTTTTTTTTTTGTTTTTTGGTACCAGGGATTGAACTCAGGGGCACTCAACCACTGAGCCACATCCCCAGCCCCATTTTTATTTTATTTAGAGATAGGCTCTCACTGGGTTGCTTAGGGCCGGCCTCACAGTTGCTGAGACAGACTTTGAACTCACGATCTTCCTGTCTCAGCCTCCCATGCTGCTGGGATTACAGGTGTGTGCCACTGGTGCCTGGCTTTAATTTATTTATTTTTATGTGGTGCTGAGTATTGAACCCCATGCCTCACACTTGCCAGGTAAGTGTTCTACATTAAGCTACAACCCCAGCCCGATCTGTCTAGTTTTTAAAAATTTGTTATAATATATGTATACATTCACACAATAAAACAGTATAATTTGATCAGTTTCATTCCCCATTCCCTCCCCTTTCCCTCCCCTTGTTTCTCTTCTTCTATTTTACTGGTCTCCCTTCTGTTTTTTTCTTTTTTAAAAAATTTGTTCCAATCAGTCACACATGGCAGCAGAATGCATTTGGATACACTGTACAACAAATGAAGCACAGCTTCCCATTCCTCCTACTGTATAGGGTGCAGTCACACCAGTAGTGCAATCATACATGTACATAGGGTAAATAGGGGCTGTCTCACTCCACTGTCCTTCCCATCCCCACCACCCCAACCTTCCCGTCACTCCCCTCAACACAGTCCAAGTTCCTTCATTCTCCCCCGCCCTCCACTATGGATCAGCATCTGCTTATCAGAGAAAACATTCAGCCTTTGGTTTTTTGGGATTGGCTTATTTCACTTAGCATGATATTCTCTAGTTCCATCCATTTACCTGCAAATGTCATAATTTCATTCTTAATTAAAGCTGAGTAATATTCCATTGTGCATACATACCACATTTTCTTTATCCATTTGTTGAAGGACATCTAGGTTGGTTCCATAGTTTAGCTATTATTAATGAGCTGCTATAAACATTGATGTGGCTGTGTCACTATAGTATGCTGATTTTAAGTCCTTTGGGTATAAACCGAGGAGTAGGATAGCTGGGTCAAATGGTGTCAATCTGTTGAGTTTTAATGGGAGGCCTTGTGTTGGCTCAAAACTGTGCTGCTGCCATTGCCCTCTTCCCAGAAACCTCCTCTTTTAGCATATTTAAGCTGACTCATTTTTAAAAAATGGCAGTTGCCTTTAGAACCAGTCTTGTGACGATTCACCCACTCTCAGTTTCTGGGTCAAAATAAAGACAGGCAGCTCTTTTATTCCTGAAAAAAAGAGTGATGATCAGGGGTTGTGATTGTGGCTCAGTGGTAGAGAACTTGCCTACCACTGGGTTTGATCCTCAGCACCACATAAAAATAAATAAAATAAAGGTATTGTGTCTATCTACAACTAAAAAAAAAAAAAAAAGAAGAAGAGTGATGATCAAACTTGTAAATATGGGAGCCTTGGCATTATTATGTTTTCCTTACCCTTCTGAGGTTATGCTTGTTTTTCAGTTTTTTAAAATTAATTAATATGATATTTGGATAACAAAACTGTAAAGAAAAGCAAGAGAGGGATAACAGAAAAATTCAGAAACTGTGTCTATAGTAAGACAGGGGGATAAAATCTGAGATAGGTACAGGTGAGATAACAGAAAATGTTCTGTCTTCTAATCTGGGTGGTAAGTAAGTGGGTGTATATATATTACTGTTTTGGGAAGTATACACATAATTATATACCCTGTTTCATATCATGTAGACATTGTACTAAATGAAGTCTGGGAAGTTCTGGATTCAGCTTACTTGAGAGCTCTTCCCTGGGATGTCACTGAGCAAGGTCAGAAGTGAGCCCTAGGAAAGAAGGATTCATCCTGCTTGGGGTTTTGGTAGCTACACTGTAAGCTGGGAGACCCCTGGGGAAAATGTGGTGGGGGAATGGGTTGCTTTGTATTTTCTGCTTAAGCTCAACATGACCTACCTTTACCTCTTAGAAGTAGGTCAAAACAGAATACTTCTTTGGGGGCAAAATGGGTGTCCTTAGCTATTTGAGAATTTTGTGGAGTGGGAACTTCATTGAACACATGAAGACACATAAGAATCTGAACCCCACTTGCCCAGTATTCTGCTTTTAAAACACAGTATAGTGGGCATGGGCTCTTGATGATGGGAACTTGAACATTCTTTCTCTTGAGCTCTGCTACTCTGGTCTTGATTGATTGCCCTCTCTGCCTGACATACAATTGAGTCTTTCTTATTCCAGGAGAAAGGCTGGCTGGTATTCATGATTTGTAGTTTGCATGAATATAGAATTATAATTTGGGAATGTTTTGTTTTCAGGGTTTTGAAGGCATGGCTTCAGGATTGTCTTGCTTCCAGTGTTGCTTTTGAGGAGGATTAGGCCATTTTGATTCTTGATCTTTCCTAAGTGATGCAAAAAATTTTAGAAATACTAGAAGTATATGGAATCTTTTCTTTGTCTCCAGTGTCTGACATTTTGCAATGATGTGCATTGTGGTGTTTCTACATTGTAATGAGCCCTCTTAATTTGCTACTATCTAAAGTTTTTTAAAATTTTGTGAATGATTTTAACCCTTCTGCTTTTGCTATTGTCTTTTTCTGGAATCTTCTGTACTAATCATCTCCCAGATTTTGGCTCTTTTTTTTTTTTTTGGTGTACTTTGGTGAAATTTCCTCATCTGTTTCTTCTGACCTTTCTGTTGATTATTTCTGGGACTATTTCTGTTTTTAAAATGCACAAAATCTTTTTTTTCTTTGTATGTCATTTTTTCTTAGTATGACAACATTCATTCATGGGTAGAAGATCCTCTTTCTGATATTAATAACAGGTTTGTTTTTGTTTTTGTTTTTAGTACCGGGGATTGAAGTCAGGGGCACTTGACCACTGACCTTCTGAGAGGCCGCATCCCTGAGCCCTATTTTGTATTTTATTTAGTGACAGGGTCTCACTGAGTTGCTTAGTGCCTCGCTTTTTGCTGAGGCTAGCTTTGAACTCACAATCCTCCTGCCTCAGCCTCCCAAGCCACTGGGATTACAGTGGCTTTAAAAAAGGTTTTCTTCTTCTGTATAGGCCTTCTTCCTGAAAGTTGATTTTCTGTTCCTTCTAGTCTCTCTTACATGTTGTAGGCTTTCTTTAGATGTCTGTCCATTCCTTGCTGTCTACTCATGATTAAGGGTTGGGCCAAGAAGCCCAACCCTTGGTAAATCATTTATCAGAGGAACCCCTGACGTCATTGTCTTTAGATCTGGCCTTTTTGGTCAGGTCCACAGAAGGAAAGAGGAAAGAAGAGGTGTCCAATCTCCAGCCTAAAGGGTAAGAGTCTGGCTGATAGGTGTTGGGGGGCAGATGTCCGCTCAGCTCTGCGTTCACCATTCACAGTTCATATAACCAGCAGATCTTCTTGGTTTATGTAGGTTACTTCTGTCTTCAAATGTGTGTGGTCTGCATTACAGAGTCCCTCTGATGTATGTTCTTTCTAGGCAGATTCTTCAGATCTGCTGAGCTGGGGAGAAATGTCCCCTCAGGGATGTGAGGGAAGGGAGAGAATTTAGGGTTCTAATTTCTCTTAAACTCTTTTCAGCCATCCTGCCTCCTCCCCTACCCCTTTGGCACTCTTACCCCTTCCCTTCACCTCTAGTTCCAGGCTAACTGATGCTGTTTGTTTGGGGCCTTTTGAGAATTCTGAGAGGCACATGCCTTGATTTTTTTTTTTTTAGCCTTCTGTGTTGCTGGCCTGAAGAAGATGATTGTTCTGCCCAGTCAACTGCCAGTTGCCTATTGGTTTTCAAGCTTCTAAAACTATGTTGTTTTGTGCCTTCTTGCTTGTTTCTTCTTTCTTGTTGTCTTAAAAAATTTCTTTTCTGCAGTTGAGTGGCATTTCAGGTGTGTGTGGTTTGATTGTCTTCATTTAGTAGTCTTAAAACCTCTTGTACTTTTTAAGCCTAGTTTTTTTCTTTTTCTTTTCTTTTTTTTGTAGTACAACTAAGGATTGAACCCACCAGAGCCTTGCTCATGCTAGACAAGCACTCTACCAATGAGCTACTTCCCCAACCCCATTCCATTTTATTTGAAATAGGGTCTTGCTAAATTGCCAAAATGGTCTCAAACTCCTCCTTCCCCAGCCGCCTGAGTAGCTGGGATTATAGGTGTGCAACTCCAAGCCTGGCTTTCTCATCTTTTGTCTTAGTATCATCTCTTCTGAGAGGCCTTCATGGAATACTCTATGTAAAAAAGATATTCTCTGACTTTTTTTTTGCTTCTCTCTCTAACCTCTTATTTATCCTCTATTTTAACCCTTTGCTTATTTCTTGTAGACCTTTAAAAAATACTTTTCCTTTTTGTTCATTTATCATGCTTTCCCATCTGCTACATGAGCTCAGGGGCTGTGGTTATATTATACAGTATTATATTCCCAGGATTTGGCAGATAGTTGACCCTCAATAAGCATTTGCTGATTGAGTGAAATTACAGTTACACATGACTGAATGAATTTTTAAAATATATTTTTAGTTGTTAATAGACCTTTATTTTACTTATTTATATGTGGTGCTGAGAATTGAATCCAGTGCCTCACACATTAGGCAAGCGCTCTACCACTGAGTTACAACTCCAGCCCGGATTGAATGAATTTTAAAACTGATAACTATTTCTTCAGTTTTCTTATCTATAAAAATAATAATGGCAGGGGAATAAAATCAGAGTCAAAATTCTTTTTTTGTGTGGTAAAGTGCTTAGAATAGTGCCTGTCACATGGTAAACATGACAAAAATGCTGGTTGTGTTTTAGAAATTCTTCAAAAATGGTACTTAAAGAGGTACAGTTTTATATTTAATTGTTCAATTTTGATCAAGTTAAAGAAAATATTGTGATATATTGGACTGAATTATTCTTGAATATTGTATACTACACCCTGAAAAAGATGTACATCTGATTTTAGTTCCAAGTTGATCATGAATCGCCACTGACTTTAGTACTGTTGTGGAATGGAATATTTTTCCACAAGAGAGCAGGATCCCAAATATTTCCCAGTGGTTGTCCACATAGGCAGCTATTTGAAAACAGTGTTGGCTGTGATTCCTCTTCTTATTGAAGCAATTCTGGGACATCTGTGTCTGAGGGAGTAGAATCTCTTTTCAGCACAATCATTTTCTTTTGAAATTGGACCACATAGATTAGATGGATGTTTTATAATTCCAGGTATATCTTCAGTATTGAATGCAGATGTAGAAGCTTAAAGAATGATTCGTAGCCATCAGTCTCTGCATATCTCTGAAATTATTTAATTCCCACCAAATTGCTCCTCAGTTCTTCAAAAATCGATGATTTTTATTTTTGGAGGGAACATGGGTCTTGCTAAATTGCCCAGGCTGGCCTCAAATTCATGAGCCTGCTGCCTCAGCCTACCAAGTAGCTGGCGTACAGGCATGTGCCCTGTGCCTGGCTTATGATTTTTTTTTTTTTAAAGAGAGCTTAGTGCCGTTTAGAAACAAGATTAAAGCTTTTTCTTGTTTTTATGTGTTAAATCCATGTGCCTAGATTTATACTTTCTGGAACTTATCAGCAATGCTCCTTTTCCTTCCCTTGAAGTTTCAACTACTGTATTCACATGCTTTGTCACATGGCAAATACAAGCTTGTAAATCATTCTTTTGATGGGTAGGAGGGGCTGCATAAAATTTGGACTCAAGTTATTTAATTCTATTTATTTATTTATGGTACTAGGAATTGAATTCAGGGCTACTTTGCTACGGAGCTGTATCCCTAGCATTCCCTCACCCCTCTTTAAAAATTTTGAGGGTCTTGCCAAGTTTCTGAGGCTGGCCTGGGCTCTGCAATCCATCTGCCTCAGCCTCCTGGGTTGCTGGGATTATAGGTGTGCACTGCCACGCCCAGCCATATTTAATTTAAAATCTTGATCTGAAGAATCTTTTTAGTAAACTTTAAAAATGTGCTTCTATGACCTAACTTGATTGCATCAAAATAGGATAATCACTAATATCCCATAAACACTCAGCTTGAAGAAAATTCTCTGCCTTTATCACTTTCTCCATCACACCATGAAATGAATCTGACTTTTAAAATTCCCAGCTGGAGCTTTCCTGACCAATAGCACTAGAAGCTGGAATAACTAGCTTCTTTTTTGATGTGCATAAATTCTCCCCATTCCCTTCTGTTTTATTGCAATGTCCCATGTCTGGCAAATGTTGTTTGTCCACATTCAGAACTTTCCTGATTGATGAGTGGTTAAGTCTTACAATTCATGTGTGAAAGCTAACTGGATGATTTTATGTATATATGCATTTTTTTTAAATGCTAAAAATGTGCTGTTGGTCACAGTTAGTTCTAGTGTTCCTCTTTTTGCTGACACATCAAAAAGTGGCTATATCATTTACCTCTTCTGTGACCTTGGGCAAGGTACTTAACTTCTGTAAGCTATGGTTTTCTCACTGGTAATATGGGAATCACAATGCAACCATTATTTTTATGTTTACTAACGTTCAGTGAAATCAGAATTTAGAATTATTATTGTGACTATTGTGACCTTCTCAAGGATGAGAAGTACATCTTATTTATTGTTGATATATTAGCACCTCAAAGTGTCAATCAGTGTCTGATGAATAAGAATGTTGATATCTTTTCCTTTACCTTTGCTGCTTAACTTGTTTATTGTCTAAAATTCCCTAGAACTCCTGACATATTGCTTTGCACAAGTCAGATGCTCAAAAACTTTATTAAATAATGTATGAGGAAGTACTTTGAAAAATATAAATGTTATACAAATGTTTGATGATGATGGAGTCAGTTGCCAAAGAACCCTGGGTATTCTTTGTTGACCTTTCCTGTCTGCTGAAAGTGCCAGGTAAAATTGCCACCTGGACCCAAACTGACTGCAGAATATGTATGTAAGTATGCAAATATTTGGAAGAGCTTAAGGAGGCCATGTGTGGCTCTGACATCCTCTGCACAGGGTTGGCTTTCTACCTGTGTATCCTGTCCCATCATCCTTCATTTGTATCTTTTGTGAGGTTTTGCTTTCAGTGAGAGGGTGACCTTGCTTAACAGAGGAGTAACATTCTTTGATCAAGGATTTGCAAAGAGCTCTGCTTTACCACTAGAACTCTGAAAACAATGTTTTGTTTTCCCCATCTTCATTTCTGAATATCTTATTATTAGCAACATTTATTTATTATTCTTAAAAATATGAGGATGAATATAGAACGTAGTTTCAGTGTCAGATGGCTGCAGTAGAGTGTGCGTGTGTGTGTGTGTGTGTGTGTGTGTGCGCACACACACAAACAGTTATACTTGATTTTTCTGATGCAAGGTCACTGGTGTGTCTTCCTTCCCCCACAGGTTTTAGGAACAGAGTATTAGACTGAGAAAGGAAAGGGAGAGGAATCCATGTGTCATGGCTGATTCTGATCGTAGTTTATTATCTATTCTGTGCCAGGCTTTGAACTAAATAGTTGATATGTGCAATATTTTAAAATCCTTATAGCAAGCCAGTGAGATAGATATCCTTACCTTTATTTTATGGATTAGGAAATTGAGGCTGAGATAAACTCCTTACTTTATCCACATTCTCATAGTAAGTAAGTAGAAATTTATCCAAATTCAAGTGAAACCTGGGTTTTAGTTTTGGTTGTGACTTTTATTTTCTATATGACTTAGACTCTTGGTGCCACCATTTTTTCATGTGTAAAATGGACTTTTCTCTTTGTGTGTGAAAAGTTGTAATTGTTGGGGAAGGATTAGGTAGGGGGACCAACATGACTTTTGTTTTTTGATACTGGGGATTGAACTCAGGGCCACTCGACCACTGAGCCACATCCTCAGCCCTATTTTGTACTTTATTTAGAGACAGGATCTTACTGAGTTGCTTAGTGCCTCAGTTTTGCTGGCTTTGAACTCATGATCCTCCTGCCTCAGCTTCCTGAGCTGCTGGGATTACAGGCGTGCACCACTCTGCTTGGCAGTTGATATGACTCTTGTAGAAGCTGCATTAAGTTACAGATGTATAGTGAAGTAAATGATGAAAGGCTTGGAGATGCTGGACTGTGGGGCTGGAAATGGAAATACAGAAACTACATGGCCTGTACTCTCTGTGTTCTCATGGTCTTCCTTAGGAGTCTGGTGAGTGGGGGTTATGCCTACGAATCTGGAAGGGTATGTTCAAGGGGTGCATGTGGAATTTGGAAAATACCCTTCACAAATCTTGTTTGGATTCTGATATTAAGGGATATATTTGTTAATTTTGTTGGATGTGAAAACAGTACTATGATTATAAGCATCTTTATTAGTCAAAGATTATACTAGAGTATTTATAAGTGGAATAATATGATGAATAGGGTTTTTCTTAAATACTCAAACAAAAAAACGGAGGAAAAATGGAAGGGGACAGATAGTTACCACTGAAGCTGAGTGATGGGCGCCTTCCAGTTCTTATCTGACACAGGAAGGGAGCCTAACTCATTCTAAACAGAGTAGTGCCTGTTTTAGCTGCACCAAGCCTTGTGTTTTTTCCACTTCTTCTCCTAAGTTTATTTCCCAAAAGATCCTTCCCAGTGATATACCTCTATGAAGGGTGTGTCACTTATGCTTGGAGGCACATAGCTGAAACCTTGTCAAGACTGACCGACTGACTCAGAGAATGAAGAATGCCTCTGTTCCGACTACTATCTGAGCTGGTCAGGTTGGGAATGGGCCCATATCCTCCTAGGATCTGAAGGCCACACTTGGTTTCACACACCTGGGTCCTTAGAGTGGGCTTTCTGTTTTTTCTGCTGCCTCTTGGAATAGATATTCTCTGCTCTCACTCCATCCTTGCAGATATTATATCATCTCATCCTTCCAGTCAGCTTTCAGCCAGATCAGCTCCATGCCCCAAAATGGATAGTGGTGGAATTGGGGAGTTTGGGCAGAAAGTGACATAATTGGTTCTGTGATACAAATTGTTGTTTCTATAAGTACTAAGAATTAGAGAAAAGTTAGCATCATACCCATGATCCAAAATTAGTCCATGAAAGGAATATAAAATTCTAAGCTATTTTGTTACGTTGAGTAATATGACATATTCAACAAACATTTATTTAGAAACAAACACTTATTAAATGCTAACTATGCAAAGATAAAGGAGATATTTCTTCTTCCTCCTCCTCCTCCTCTTCCTCCTTCTTCCTTCTTCTTCTTTTTCTCCTCCTCCTCCTCCTCCTCCTCCTCCTCCTCCTTCTTCTTCTTCTTCTTTTTGTACCTGGGATTGAATCCAGGGATACTTAATGGCTGAGTGATATCCCCAGCCCTTTTTATTTTATTTTTTATTTTGAGACAGGGTCTCACCAAGTTGCTTAGGGCCTTGCTAAGTTGCTGAGATTGGCTTTGAACTTGAGATCCTTGTGCCTCAGCCTCCCAAGCCACTGGGATTACAGGCATGCACCACCATGCCGGGCTAAAGGAGACATTTCTGATAGCACAGTGGAGGAGACAGCCATTGAGTTAATGGTTATGCAGTAAGTGACATGACAGAGGGAAACTCTAGGTGCTAAGGAAATACATCTAATGTAGCTTGTGTCAGGGAAGTAGTTGTAGTTGAGCTTTGAAGAATTTTTAGGAGTTGGTCAAGCAGAGAAGTATAAATTTTATTCCTATAGTAGAGAGTGTGCACAAAACTATGGATGAGTAGGAACATTGTGAGTTGGAACTTTTGCAAGTTAGTGTGTCTGAAACCTGGTACACATGAAAAAGAACAGAAGATGAAGCTTGACAGTTAAGTAGGGAGCCATTTTTGTTGGGTGTCATATGCTAAGATAATTGTTTGGACTCCAACAAACAGCAGATAAACACAATATGAATTTTAGAAAGGTCACTCTGGATGTCATGTGGAAAAAGAATCAAAAGGGAATAAGTCTGGTTATCACAGCAATTAATCTAGGCAAGAGGTTGTTTGAACTTGAATTAAGGTGATGTTGGATGGAGAAAAAGAGTAGATCCTAGAGACGATATTTAGATAGAATCAGTAGGACTAATAAGTAGAATCTATTAGACAGGGGAGACACAAGCATAGTGGATAAAGACTGATGTGCTGTGGTGCTTATGGAGGAGGTCCAATTTCCTGCTGATCCTCTCATCAAAACAAGAAGTTAAAAAGGTATCAGGCAAAATTGTTTACTTGAGTGATTATGATGAATTGTTATGGCAATCCATATTTGAGAAATATGTCCAAATACTTTTTGTTTATATTGTCATTTCTTAATGGAAAGGTTAGACTGAAAAGAAGATGCCCTAAAAAGGAACAATGACAGCAAATCCTTTGAATCTTAGGCTTCATATAGTGCTAGAAGAAATCAATAAAAAGTAAGATGGAATTAGAACATATATTATCAAATCTACATTAATAACCAACATTTGCAAAAAACGTGGGGAAGTACTATTTTAATTTCTCAGTTGGCAAAACCAGAACAGAACAAAATAAATAAGAACCCCCGAGGCTCTGAGATATTAAATGGTTTGCCTGAGGTCACACATAGCTATAGGTGAGAACTCCTCTATCCAGGGCTCTCTGCAGGGCAGCAGGATAACTCTAGGACACATGCCTAGCCTGGTAGGGTCCAAGTAATGAAAAGTGGAATCACAATGGACAATCTGAAGAAAAAAATGTCTACCACAAATGATACTAAAGCACCTATAAACAGCTTTCGAATATGTATCAAGAGAAGTGATTATTCTGGAGTTATGTTGGAATGAGAGATAGAAGGAAATAAGATATATTTTAACAGAAGTTATTTGTGTAAATGCTGTTATAATTTTAAATAATTTTTTAGAAAGTATCCATAGACCATAAGTTAGTTTACATTTAAACTTTCAACCTATTCCAACCACTGTGGTACTGCTGGCCATCTGCTATGTGCCTAGAATTGTGACACATTCAAAGGGAATTACATATGAAATATAAGACAGTTCTGTCTTTAAGGGTCTTAAAATGTCAAGGAACCTGAATTTGCAAACATGAAACTAATCTGGAACCATCCAACGTAGCTTATACTCAGTGAAATATGTATACAATGAAGTAACAAAGGAGGCAGGTCAGTAGTGCCCTGGATTCAGAAAAGGGAGATATCAGTGATGCCTGGAGTCAATTAGAGGCTTCATGAATGATGTGACTCTTAAGATGGACCTTGAAGAATGGAAAATGATTTGATTTCGTGGAGAGGGCTAATTTCAAGGAAATAAACTAGTTTTTAGACTAGTTCATATAAAAAAAACAAATCGAACAACTAATTTGTATCAAAAAAAACAAATAGAAATTTAGTCTAATAGTTTATCTCTTGACTACAATGTTACTTAAAGAGATATTGAAAACAACCTAAATGTCAAACAATACAATAAGGGAAGTATTTCTAATTGAATATTATTAAATGAATAAAAATAGAGAATGTGGTCCAGTAGAAAAGCATGGCCCACAGCCAGTTAAACTATCAGTTCTACCACTTAGGGCACATCACTTACTGTTTTTGAGCTTTGGTTTATTCAGCTTTAAATTGGAATGATAATACCACATGGAAAAGTTATTGTGAGAATTAAAAATAATGTTTATAGAGCACCTTGTACATAATGGATACTCAATATATGTTATTATTCATGCTTAATGAGATATACTCTGCTGGAAGGTAACTAGGTACTGTTTTTTTGATGGGCAGTTTCTCAATTTTTCCCAAAAGTTTGAAAATGGATATTTTCTACTTGACTCAGTGATTTCATGATTGAAAATTTATTCTAAGAAAATAAAGAGGGCTGGAGTTGTAGTTCAGTGGAAGAACACTTGACAGGCACATGTGAGGGACTGGGTTTGATCTTCAGGACCAAATAAAAATAAATAAATATAGTAAAGGTATAAAAAAAGAAAATAACTAAAGATATGTGCATATTTTTGAAAATATATTCTTTCCAGCATTGAATAGAACAGTGAAAAATAACCTCAAGTCTCATAAATAATTGATGAAATAAATTGTGATTCACTTCAAGAAGAAATTAAAAGGCGATAAAATAATGTAGAAAGGAATTTCATGTATAAATTAAGAAAAACAGATTCTGAAACTATATACAATTTAATCCATTTTTATAAGTATATAGTTATGCAGAGAAAATGTTAATTATGGTTTGTCCCTGAGTAGTGAACCTTTAGGTGATTTTTATTTTCTTCATTGTGCTTACCTGAATTTTTTTTTTTTGCTTTGATGATAATGAGGATAGATAAAACTTAAAAAAAAAAGAATGGATCACTTTTAAGCATACTTAGAGACATAAGGAAATGTTTAAGATTTAAAGAAAAAAGATTCAAAGTAACTTAATCTCTGAATCTTGGTTTTGTGACTGTTTCCTCAGAAAAAGTAGCAAAGCTTCCAAGAAAATGGTGGGGATATAATGGGGCTAAAGTAGCTGAGAGTGGACATTAGATTTTTATGTGCACATAAAAAAATCATCAGTTTCTTGGTGATGGATGAAAATAATCACTTCTCAGACTCCTTTTGTTTTTTCTTCATTTTCATCACAGCTTGAACAGTTAGCTTTCTTAACTATAAAAAAACATAAAGTTTTAATTGCTGTAAAGAGCCACTCTCCCTCTCTGCCTATTTTTCTTTCATCTTTATGAGGAACTCAGTCCTTGCTAGGCCCTGGGGATCCACAGTAGTGAGCAAGAAACATGGTTCTTGGACCTCTCTGTCTTTTTTTTTTTTGCACCAAGCAGGTTTTGAACTCAGGGGCGTTTAACTACCGAGCCACATCCCCAGCTCCTTTCTCGCTGAGTTGCTTATGGTCTTACTAAGGAGCAGAGGCTGGCTTTGAACTCCTGCTTTAGCCTCCCAAGCTGCTGGGGTTACAGGTGTCTACCACTGCACCTGGCTTCTCTCTGTCCTCTTGAAAGAAATTATGAATCTCACCCAAGTAAATGTACAATTACAAATTGTGCTAACTACTGCAAAGACAAAAAGCAAAGAACAAAAAAAACCAAGTAGGGTGTTTATATCAGAGAAAAAAGGGGCTAGGGATCTGGGTATCAGGTCAGACAGGAGGTCAACAAAGATCTCCCTGAGGAAGCAGCAAGTATAGTCAGGCAAAATGTGGAGGGACAGCACTCTAGAGATGAGAGCATGCATCAGGTTTTCAGGTAACGAACAATTATGTGTATTAAAAAAACAAAAACAAAAACTGGGCAAGAGCCACTGAGTCTGGCCCTTGAGACGCAACACCAGATTGGATGAGGGCCTGGAACCTTGTATGATACAGGAAGGGTTTTGGATTTTGTCCTGAGGGCAGCAGGCAGCCATTGAAGGATTTTTAAGCCGAAAGTTATGTGAAACATTTATAATTTAAAAGATCTCTGTGGCTGTTCTAAGGAGAAACTGAAGAGAGGCACGAGAAAATCCAAAAGATGAGTTTGGAGGCTTGGGGCATGGTCAGGTGGTGGTGCCAAGTGAAAGATGAAGAACAGAAGACAGTTGGAGGTGTATTTTGGGATAGTGTGGCTGGGACTTAGTGATGGATTGTGTTCTGTGGGGAACAGAGATTTTCCAGAAGACTTTGCGTGAGTAGTGACTTGTAGATTATCA
Source organism: Marmota flaviventris (assembly GCF_047511675.1). Lineage (NCBI taxonomy): Eukaryota > Metazoa > Chordata > Mammalia > Rodentia > Sciuridae > Marmota > Marmota flaviventris. The sequence goes on along the minus strand of NC_092499.1, from coordinate 12,247,839 downwards.
GAGGATGGAGATGGTTTATTTTGGGGGGAGGAGAGAATTCAGTGGTGGACATGTTTACTTTGAGATTATCTATCTGTAAGATCACCAGGTAGAGAAACTGAGTCCATGACGCCTATTATTTAAAAGGTCTGTGCATATGGGATGTATATATATATATGTATATATGTATATACGTACACATATGTTATGTACTTATTATGATTATCATTATTATTATTATTTATAAAGAGTATTTGGCCCATAGGTAGTACTGAATGGAAAGATTGGTCACAGAAAGGACATTCAGAGAGAAGAGCAGAGAGGGTAGGGTTGAGTCCTGATGAATTCTGAATTCTGATGAATTCTTCTACTTCAAGTAGAAGAGGAGGTAGCAAAGCACTTTGAGAGGGACGCATTAGGGATGTGTTCCAGGGGAGGAAGCCCAGGAATGTGATGTCAGGGAAGCCAAGGGGAGATGTGTTGAGGAGGAGGACTGACTGTGGCATGCGCTACTAGACCTTTCAAGGTCTAGTCCTGTGATGGAGGACTAGGTAGGACCCGCTGGTTTGGGAATCTGGAGGCACTAGATGATTACTGGGAAAGCAGACTCAGTGCAGTGGTAGAAGCATGAGCCAGACTGGAGAGAATAGGGGAAAGGAGAGGAAGTGAAGAAGAGACAGGAAGGTGGGTTCTACTCTTCAGAATCTCTGAAGGCAGACTCCAGTAACTGGGGGGAATGCGAAGGAAAGGGGAGGGGTTTCTTTTGTTTTTGCCTTTGATACAGGACATTCTATAGTTTGTTTAAATGCTGATGGCAATGATTTAGTAAAGTGTGAGAGATTTATATTGTAGAAGGGACGGCTGATGGATGGAGAGCTCATGGAGAGCTGATGGACTGGTGTTTGATTGGACAAGGAAAGGAGATGTAAGTAGGTCTTCGACTCCTTCTATATGTCAGGTATTACTATATGCCATGCTAAGTAATTTGCACAGTTACTGATTTACTATTCACCATAGCCCTATTAGGTTGATATGAATATCCCCATTTTACAGAGGAGGAAACTGAGGTTAAGTGGAGATAGAGCCAAGGTCTAAATTCAGAACTGTTTGATTTCAGAGTTCATACTCTTATAGGATTTCCTCTGTGATGGTGAATTAGTTTGCTCTTGCTGCCATAAAAATATCATTTAAATTGAAATTTATTCTCTCACTGTTCTGGAGGCTTGCAATCCAAGATCAAGGTGTTGGCAGGTTTCATTTCTCCTGAGGCCCCTCTCCTTGGCCTGCAGATAGTCACCTTCTTCTTATCCTCACTTGGCCTTTCCTCTGTGCCTCCTATGTGTCCTAATCATTTCTTACAAGAACACCAGGCAGACTGAATTAGGGAACACCACCGTTTCGGCTTCATTTTAACTTAGTTACTTCTTTAAAGGCCTTATCTCCAAATGCAGTCACATTTTGAGGTTAGGGTTTCAGCATATGAATTTCCAAGGAACATAATTCAGCCCATAGCAGATGACTTCTTAAAGCGTAAGAAAAGGGGCAGCCCTGGGCAGTCCTGAAGAGTATGTAATCATAACTGAAGAGCATAGAAGGCTATTAGAGAGATGTAGCCTTAGAAGCAGTTGAGGTTGGAGATCATTTGCATCTACCTATCCTGCTTAGCTAGCAGCAGTAGTCAGTGTACGCGTGAGCGAAGAACAAGAACTCTGCGCTCCAAGGAGGCTGCTGGGTGTGCACGAGGCCTTATTAACCAAACAACTGACAATCTTTTGTGTGCCCTGTTAAAATGCAAATGAGTTTTACTGACATCCTCAGCACAATTACAAGTTACTGTTTGCCAAGGACCTTTCTGGATGTTCTCAAATAGTTCGAAACATGAAGATGAAATCTCTGACTGCATTCACCACTACACAAATTACCTGGAACATTTTCCCCAGCTTGTTCTATAAGCTGTCTTTTGTAATTACTATTTTGTTCTTTCTCTCCCCTCTTCTTTCTTCCTTTTCCCCCTTACCTTAATTCATCAGTAATTTAGTGAGTACCTAATAGGTGTCTAGCATTAAGGTTAAAGATCCAGTTTACGTATGTACATAAACTGGATATATATGTATATACACACTGCACACACACACACACACACACACACACACACATATATATATATATATATATGTATATATCTAAGTGATAAGTGCTTTATAAAAGTGTCAATGAATCCTGTGAATATATTGAGTACCTACTAAATGACAGACAGTGTGTTAGGCTTGGGTTCCAAGCCTGAGTAAGATATAGTTGCTGCCTTCAAGAAATTTTATAATCTGGTATAGAAAAATTAACAGGTAAGTGAAAAAAGATAATACCATGTGAGTTTGTAAGATGTTAAAAGATCTCAAAGAAGACAGGGCCTCTAGTTTGCTTTCTCATGCATGTTTAGATACCTATTGAAAGGAGCTATTACTGCATTTTCACAAAAGGATATAAAAAGAACACTCATTTCACAAACATTTTTGAGTTTTGTATTTGTTGTAGGGTGACAGTTGTAGCTTGAATTATGAGCAACCATTGAGTTGGGGGATCTGCAACTTTTCTTTTCTTTAGAGCTCATTGTCCACACTATCAACTCCTTTTTTAGGTGGTGGAACAATTAATGGTATACCTGACACACTCTACAGAAGCCTGCTAAGTATTAAGACTTGAGAAAAGCTGCAGTAACAAAGCATTATTGTGATAGTGGGCGAGAGGAGAGCGTAGGCTGGCCTAGCGTACATCTCGGATACTTGGGATTTAGAACTGTGTATTAACAGGGGTTTCTTGTACTGTGATTTTTAAAACCTATGATGAACAGCAGATTAAAAATACTGAGAAGAAGATGGTTTGCAGATTATGTAATTGATATATTTTCAAGTATCACCTATTTGTACCTTACCTCAGGAAAATAAGTTGTTTACAACCAAACGTTCATGGAGTTAATTAAGATGGACATAAATGTGTTGCTTTCTTTGGAGCTGATGCGCTATACAAACTGAAAATATTATTGTCTGCAGTTTCAACATTTCTCTGGGAGAATGCTAACCATATTATAGAAATAGTTCAGGAAGTAGAAGGGAGAAAAACAAATCTGATAAATGGTGTATGTAGATTGTAGGTTCAATGATTAACCTAATAATGTCTGAAGATTGCTTTGGTGTCATGCAAATGAACATTGACTGTACATGTTGACTTCATTTCACATTTGTATTCTAGATAGTATCATAGTGGAAAGAGCACTGGATTGGGAATCAGGAAAGTTAAAAGATAGTCTAGCTCTGCCATTTCTCCCTTGTGTGTCTCATTTCCCCATCTTTAAAATGAAGTGGTTATGGGAAATGGCCTCTGAGCACCTCCCAGTTCTGATATTTTATTGTTCTGTGATTCTACACCCCATGCCTATCAAAAGCATTTTGACTTTCTTTAAGTTGCTTAAGACAGCATTTCAGTTAGAATGTATCCAGCTTATTTCCATGGGCTATTGGGAACAGCGAGGCCTTGCTTCTCCAGGACTTGATATATCTTCTGTTAACCGCTGACAGTGAGCCATACCACCTAAAAGGCTCCTTTGGTAGCCTTAAAGATTGAAAGGACAAATGGACAGTATTGAGAACTCTGTGGAAGAGGAGACCAGAGAGACGTTGATCATCATGGCTCCTTGGGATTTGCAAAGAGGAATGACTAGAACTGGGCCATTCACTACTGCCAGGTCAAAGGTCAGGTCAGGAATGTGGACAATGCTGGTGACTCCAGGTAGGTCTAGGAGGGTAAAAAAAAAAAAAAAAAAAAAAAAAAAAAACCCCAAATACCTATTTAGTCCCTCCTGAATCTTGAGAAGATCTGGGCAGCCAAGCTCAGAAAGCAATTAGGAAGTTTCCTAATTTATGAAATTCTTTGGAAGAAAAGTATGACATTTACCTTTTATATCTTTATTGCTACACAATCATTATATTCTTACTACTCACCAAACAGATCTACTCTTGGCATTAACTAAACATGCTTTCATGGTCACTTATTGAATTAAAAAGTCTGATTTTAATTGATGCTATTATGCAATGGATTCCCTATTTTTTAAAAAGGATTTTTGGAGTGTAGTTGAAAGATCTTCAAGTTTTTCCCTTCAATTTTAGTTAAGCGATATTAAATATAACTCTCTGGTGACAGAGATTTATATCTATTATTATTTTTCTAATAATAACTAATTTGGGGGTAATTAGCTGCTTGTAGTATTGCTTTTCTTAGTGATTAAATAAAGGAATGGAATTTGTGAATAGCATATTAAATTAGGTAACTAAAATAATTTGTGTGCTGAATACAATAAGAAATTAAAAGACTTTTGTAATTGTTCTAGCATGGAATTTCAGTAAAAATTCACAAATATGTTCTGTAAAATACTGATTAAATTAATAACTATGTCTAATACATATTACAAGATGATTCTTCTTCTTCTTCTTTTTCTTTTTTTTGCTTTTATCTAGTTGCTTCCAAGATCCGGTACTTGCAGGAATATCATAACCGGGTTCTTCACAACATTTATCCTGTACCATCAGGAACAGATATTGCAAACACCTTGAAATACTTTTCTCAGACCTTGTTAAGGTAAGCCTTAAAATAGCCTCCACTTTGAGAGAATTATTAGGTAGTACTGCTGAATGTATTGGGACCTAGATTTCTATTAAACTGAGAGTTTTGAAGGACATTAAATTTTCTAGTGCTCTGCCAGAAGAGTCTGGACACCAGTTCTCTGGGTGTATATAGCAGATCAGATCCCAGGCCTAATTGGAAAAATGGATTGCATGGCTGTTGCCTGCTTTTTCTCAGTTGAATGACTTGTCAAGTGATAGATAAGTGGTAAAAGTTCTGTCTTTGGCACTAAGTCAGTGTGGGATTAAAAGGAAAGCTTGTATTGCTTAAAATCAATCTTTTGGTCTTATCACTAGTGTTTCCTACTTCCCAATATTACCTAATATATGGTAATAATAGTTATTTTTTAACCTGCGTAACACTTCAAGTGTTTAACATGTTTTACTATTGATAACAGAAATTCTGTGGAGTTCAAGGAAACAAAACAGGAGCTTTTGTTGTATTGTCTACTTTTACTACAAGGTTGACCCCAAGGACCCTTTTGACTTTACACTTCTCATTAGAACAAGTGAACAAAGGTGATTTTTCAAGCAAAGCCTCAATTATTTTGGGGAAATGACTGCAAAGAAGTCAGAATACCCCACTTCCCAATTAAATTTCATGGCTTGGTCTTTTCCATCACCATGTTCTTCTCCTTCAAGTCGGATTTTCAAAACACATAATTTGATTTGCTACTATCTTGTCTCTTCTAGCTATAACACAGCAGATGTTTTCTAAATTATTTGGAGAAGAACATAAATTGGAATGATTGTAATGGCACTGGAGTTTCTAGTGCTCTGTGACTTTGCTGTGGGCAGGTTGTATAAAAGAAGCTGTATGCCAGCAGGTTGGTCACTAGTCTTCTGCAGCTCCTGTCTCTCAGCTCTCCTTTTTCTTTGGAGGATCTTTTCATCTTTAGAACCCTTAGTATTGCTGTTCTAGATTGGAGGGATTCTGTTCATTGATGCATAGATGCCAGATTTGCATAGTAAGTTTAGGACCCTGTTATAGGATATTTCCCTTCTTTTCAAATTGCAATATATAATTAGCCCTGTTCTTATAGCAATAATCAGATAAATTTAAGAATCAAGGTATCTGATTCTATTCTTTTGAATTCTCCTTTTTGTTTTTGAGGTTGGGATTCTCAATGGGAAACACTTTTCTTTTATCACAAGTTCAGAAAGTCTCAAAGTAAGAGACACTTTGCAGTAGGAAGCATTGTGAATTCCATTTGCAAAGAAGCTGTGACATCCTAGTTAGCACTTCAGAGTTTGCTGCTTAGGTCTTAGTAACTGTGCCAAAAAATTAAGAAATTTAGGGTACTGAAGTCATGTTTACAAGACATGAGATTCCGTTTTCTTGAGCAGTCAGTCATTGGAATATGATCATGGGTGGTAGCATTTTAATGGTTAAGCTGGTTGAAGTGGCTTGTGGAGATTCTGTGCAATTGAAATGAGTCCATTTTCAAAGGGAGGTAGTTACAGTAACTACTCCTAATGGTAATAATAGCAGTAACTATCATCATAGCAATATTGTGTTATAATAAAATTGTATGTATTAATCATTATTCTAAGCACTTTAAATGTATTGTCCTATTTAGTCCTTCATAATGAAATAAGTGAATTATTATACCTATTTTATAGATAATGAAACTAAGGTACAGAGTGGTTAGATAAGTTTCTCAAGGTTATTTATCTAATTTGTATTAGAACCAGGATTTGACATTGGTGATCCTACTCTCAGCAGTTTGATAGCCCCTACTCTCAACAGTTTGGCTGTACTGCTTCTTCTTAGTGCCACTATTTAATTATAGTGGTGGGACACTTCTTTTAGTAACAACTTGGTTTGGCTTTTGGGAATGCCTAGTTGAGTCATAGAATAGTTTTGGCTGTCTTTGAGATAAGGGAAGAAAGGGAGTGCTTATCACAAAGCTTTGCTGTCTTTTCCGAAGTTGAACAGTTGTATCTGAGGCGATGTGGATAGTGTTTTGGTTCTCACATGCTTTATTTCTACCTTCCACTGATCCTTCCTGGAGGTTTCCTAAACTTTAATCGTGAAAGGGAGTCCTGTGTAGTATTGGGCTTGCTAGCCATTGTGCCTAGAGTGGTGTTTGGCCCTTAGAAAGGGATTAGTAAACATTTGTTGAATTGAATTGACTTTGATCAAATTTCATCCAGTGCAGAAAACTTCTAGGGCATTAACTGAGTCTAGTAGTGAACTGAGGTCCTGGGTAAAATTACATCTGAGTGCCGAGTTGTGCTCCTTTTCATTTAGCAGGGACCTAATTCTGGCAGAGGCACATAGTTTACAAACAACTTGAGAGTTTAGTTTTTTTGTTTGCTTTTATCAGAGGCAACTATAAAAATCATTTAGTTTTATCCCCTTACTACTGTAGAGGATTCTACTTATTTTATATTAGAAGCATTCTGTGGTCATATTTTAAGCATCTAAGGTCTTTAAAGATCCTGCTTTTTACCTGGCAGAACGTTAAAGGATCCCGATCTTCTATTGCAAACATTCTTTTGGAATTCCTTTTCCCAGCTCTCTCTTCTAGTGCTGTTCAAGCTGTTAGCATGTAAATCTTTAAAAAAAAATCCTTACATTTGGGGAAAGATACTGCTAACTCTTTAGAAAATTTCAAATATGTTTTTAAATGAGATTCTATTGTCAGCCCAATAATTTCATTGAATAGTAATTTATAATTGCCTATGAAGAATATATCTATGTATCTATGTATCATGGCATAATCAAGTAAATTCTGTTTAGAGCATAGACACAATTCAAATGTCAAAATTCACAATTGTGTAGAAAATTTATTTGCCATATAACTTTCTTTGCTATAAATACCTCAGGGTGATTTCTCCTCTTCCCCCACCCCTGCAGAAGCCCTCTTCTCTTGCTTTGTCTTGATCATGGAAGCCAGCTTGAGAAGGGGACCTCAGGAGGGAAAAGGGAAGGTGAAAAGTCAACTACTGGGTCAAACTCTTCTGAGCAGGGCATCTTAATATTCTGTTTGGTTGGGTGTATAGGCCTCCGGGAAAGAATTTCAGATGGGGAAGATGGCTTGATCTTTCCCAAGGTAGACAATTTGGTTGGGGAAATAAGTTTTTTTTTTCTCTGAATAAACTTCACAAAACATCATAAAATCACAATGCATTGTACATTTATTCATGAGCCCTTCTTAAGTTTTTCCACAAATGAAAACATTTCCGTACATTGAGACATGAATGTAATTTAAAACTGGTTTCATGGATAACTCATTTCCGCCATTTTTCTCAACCTCACCTACTTATTAAACTCAGAAGCAGTGAGTGAGAGCTTTACTGTTTCAGTGCTGACATTCTTCCCTCCCTGCATGTAGGACACTGTTGTTGCTATCATTTGGGAACCCCACATATACAGGAAGGGAAAAATATCAAAGTAGAGCCTCCAAATTTGATTTGATGAATGCTTGGTAAATTATTTCAAACTTTGGAAAAATAGTAAGGTCTGTTTGAAAAAAATGTGTTATATTTCCCCCACCAAGGAGAATTTTTATAAGAGCACTGAAATTAATTCAGAAAGAGGTTTAAATATCATTAGTCCATGATATTCAGCTATTTTTATTCTGAAAGGCAAGATGTTGCTGCTCTTGTTATATCACTTTTGTAAAATCCATATCTTATAATTTTGAAAAGAGGCTGATGGTTGGCCAATTCAGGGTTAAAGTTTGAGAAATAATAAACTGACTTATATCTATTGTGATTCAAAAGGAATTTTCAGTGGGATAGACTACTACAGGATTTAAACAAATTTTTTGGTGACTGGGCTTGTCAAGAATATGACACTTAAAGGTGGCACTCTTAGGAGTACTTGAGTTCTATGACAAAAGTATGAAGTCTGATGGAAAATCTGATGGCATTTATAATAGGTATAGGCAGGCAGTGGTAACTGGAATGTTGATATTATCCTATTGTAAAGTATAAGCTTACGAAGTCAAATACATCACACACGAACAAGCTAGATTAAATTCCTTTAAAAGCCAAAACCAAAAATTACACCAAATTTTAAGTTATTTATTGTTAAGAAGTATTACATAACTATTCTGAAATTATTTTTATTATCAATTGTTTTTCCTTGGACATTGGGTAACAGAAGACAAAGGAAATCGAGGTAAATTAGGCACATGGAAATTAAAAAGCATGTAGTCATTTTTTTTACATTATAACTTTTTTTTGTGCTAAGAATAAATAAAAATTAATGTAAATGTGACATAACAAGCATGCTTGACACTAACCAATTCCTCACATCACTGTAAAACTATAGATGTGATATCTAACTAAAAACTTAGCCATGTTTAATGTGCATAGAATAAATGTAAAATAAGGTCATTTTATGTAATGAAACATTTATAAATTGTTATCTGTTTTGACTAATGTAAGTGGACAAGCATAAGTGAAAAGCACATTGTAAGTGCTGCAGACATTATTATAATGTGTAGATATTATCTTTAATGATAAATAGTATAATCTAGTTTTAAAAACGTAAATATTTGGCTAAGCAGTAATTTCTTTTTTTTTTTTTAAATCAACAACTTTTCTGCTTTAACTAAAACATTTTTATTTTAAATTAAGGCTAAAAGAAAAACCATTTTTAGAAGTTATTTTTATTCCCATTAAACTTTTTTTAACTTTCTAAATTATCTTTCCTTTAGTTTTTAGAGTTTTGTTGAATAATAACGTAAGTAGCAGTAGTAACATATGAGATCTTATTGTATGTTGGGCAGCTATGTGACAGATACTGCTTGCTTAGTCTTTAGAATTTTGAAGGTAATTATTTAATAAGCCAGTGTTTGTATTCATAAAAATAAATTATTTCCTCCCTAACACAAAATTAACACACACACACACACATAAATAACCATTATCATTAGTTCACAAACATATGCTATGGACCATCTACTATATATTATTTTATAGCTTTTCCAATGTAGTTTAGCTAACATTTTAGAAATATGTATTATTTCTAAATTCATATGCCTGTTTAAACTTCATTATCTCAAATGATACTGACAGAATGTCATGAAACAGTATCATAATATACATATAGACATTATTTTGGTGCAATAAACATGTGATTTTTAAGACTTTCTTAATAAACACACATGTTTATTCTTTGCTAAAACATGTTTCTGCAAGTGCCATACCTATGTTTTGCAAGTTTCTGTTTGCTTGGTTCAGATGGTCTTGCTGAAAACTTCTTTTCTTTGAAAGCTCCTTGTAATTAGGAATAAGAGCCCTTCCTAATTAGACCAAGCCATTGCTTTTGCTTCCAGGAAACCTCTCCTTCACCAAATTGACAAACTGTAAAACATGGGTTTGGCACTGAAACATGCATTTTTATATTTTTGCTCCTTACTAACCAGATAACACATGAGATGCAATGAAATTTCCACAAAGTAAACCTGTGTTATTGATACCTCTGAACAAAGCTATGTGACCAGTACTAGATTTGTAGATCCTGCTGGTGTGGCAATTGCATCTTATGTGGGATGTATCTGGTGTTTTATTATTTGTTTTAGAGTGTCATTTCAATGTAATGTGCTGTTCTTTGTGTCTTTGTTGTCTCTTTTTTTTCTTTGTCCCCCCAACAGCATTTTGTCCCGCACAGGGAAGAAGGAAAACCAAGATGCCTCCAATTTGACAGTGCCCATGACCATGTGTCTTTTTCCTGTGCCATTCCCACTCACCCCATCTCTAAGACCGCAGGTCAGTTCCATCAACCCTACTGTTACTCGCTCCCTCCTTTACAGCGTCCTGCGAGATGCTCCTTCAGAACGCGGCCCGCAAAGTCGTGATGCTCAGTTGTCAGACTACCCTTCTTTGGACTATCAAGGCCTCTACGTGACTTTGGTGACTCTCCTGGATCTAGTTCCTTTACTACAGCATGGCCAACACGGTGAGCATTTAATTGAAACCTTTGGAAATGTACATGTATGTTCATGAATATGTATGTTGCTGAGTACGGGGCATGGAGATTTTGTTGTTGATGTAAATTGCTTGAAAGGGCTTTGTGTGGGCTGCAGCCTTTCTTACAATGAAGCTTAATTATGGTGTTTTCCCATCCTATCCTTTTCCACTGTTGTGGTGCTCAGGGATGTTACCCAGCAGGCCTGTGTTGGGGGCAGAGGGGCTGGAGACAGGAGGAAGACTCTCGGGAGGCTCTCTCTTCTCCTTTGATTACTTTATCAAGGGAGGACTCAGTGAGGACTCATTGAAATCACGATTGGGGAGCTAAGATTTTAAAACTTGCTTTGAAGAGCAGACTCTAACCACTGATTGATTTTGTGAGTTTTGGGGACAAATCACAAACTCTTTCTGAGACCCATTTTTTCCTGACTCAAAAGTCAGGGGGTTAGATAAAATGAACTTTCTAAGAACTTCCAAATTTACTAAGAACTTCAAATAATTATTACAAAATGTTGTAAAATGTTACAGTATAGAGTGTTAGTGGTGATTTAGCATAGAAGCCAGAGAGCATGCTTCCTTTCTTATCGCTTCTCTCTTTCTTCTGTGTCTTCAGTGGATTTCATTATCTTGCTTGCTATTAAATTCTTCTAATCTATAAAAGGGAGTATAGTAATATCTACTGTTAACTATCTAATATGTATTTGGGAGAATCAAATGGAAAACCATACAGTAAGAAAAGAGATTTTTTGCAAAAACTGTACCTTAAAATGTTAGTTGTGGAGATCTTAAAATACTGAAATTTGGTCCCTAGAAGTATGATAACCAAAGTTTCACTGTACAGAAAAGCTGGAGTCTTGGGAAACTGGTGGGTGATGGGAATTATTTTTCCTTTTAGTTATAGTTAATTCTCCTAAGAGAATCCTTAATGGTTTATTTTGTATGATGTATCCCTGATTTAAAAAAAATAATGTCTACTTTCACAAAGATGATGAGATAATGATTATTGAATTTGTTTTTTTACATTTATAATTCTGCATTATAGTGAATATAAAAATGTAGAAGTTTGTAAAGTTACTTATTGTGTATTTTTGTGGCTGTCTGAAAGCTTAGCTGCTTCTATTGTAATCCTTTCCCAGCTCAGAATCTTAGTGAGGCTAATGTGAACATCAGACTGTCAGAGCTTACTATGGTGGTGAGCTCCTCAGTGCCTCCCCTTTGTGACATTCAGTTCTGAACTCATCACGGACCTGTCTGCTCCTGTCCATGGGTTTGGGAAGCTGCCCTTTATCTTCAAAGTCCCTTGATTAAGATATTCAATTTTGTAAATTGCAACCCATATAATTGCAATTAATGTGTGAATTGTGACAATTTCAGGGGAGATGATTTATATTTTTGCTCTTATAACTGTTTTGTGACTTTCCTCTTTATTGTTATCTATAACTTTCTTGTTCTGCATATTTGAGCTTAAAAATAGGAAAGTACTCACTAGTTCATTCTAGTGAATGGTTCAGAGAAACACCTGAGCGTGGTCTGAAGAGTCTCAGAATCTCCAAGGAGTTTGTGACGTGGAGTTCTTGCCTAAGAGTTATTGAGGGTTGGGTCCTGAGACCAGACATTTTAGCCAGCTTCCTGTGGATGCTACTTTTGCACACTGAGACTGAGAATCCTGCACTGTGGTGGAGGTTGTGTCCTCTTTCTGGGTCTGGGGCCCTGCAGGGAAAAGCATTAGGTAGGGCTTTTGTAACATTTCAGCTAACATTCTCAGGGGATCTTGGGCATTCGCTTCCTCTCTCCAGGTCTCAGTTTCCTAGTATGAAAAAATACTCTAGGTGAACTCCCAGACCCCTTGGGTTGTTAATGTTCTGCACTTTGGCTACAGGGCTCAGTGGAAAGCAGCTAAGGTTATCTTTTATGGTAGTCTCAGATAACTCTTCGTAAAACACCAGTGAATTTTCCATTTCATTGATTTGAGCCCAGGGATTGACTGATCCTGGCTCCCCAGTATGCAGTGTGGCCATGTTCTCTCCATTGTCAGTTGATAGGCCTGCTGAGATGCCAGAGTAATTCTAATGATAATCAGAAATGACATTCAGGATCAAAATGACACAAAGGAGGTAAATCTGCAAAACAGGCAAGAATCTAATACTTTACTATTTCTATGAATGCAAATATGATTTGTCAAATCTTGGCTGATGGCCTACATTTTGGGAGGTCCAGAAATATGAAAATGTACATTTAGTATAATGGAATTTGGTCTACATGCATTCTAAAGCTAAATAGTTGTGGTTTTACTAATGTCCACTATTTTTACTTCTTGTGCAGGTAATAATAATAGTAACTGTTAACATTAATAGTAACAACTCATATTTGTGGATTGCACATTATGTGCTATGCTAACCTCTTTACATTTATCACATTTAAAACTCCTAACAATCCTAATGAAGTGAGGTAGGTATTGCTACTATCCCCATTTTAAAACTTTGATAAGTTATTATTAGGAGGCACGCACTTCTATGGTGACTGATGACTAACTGCACAGGATCACACAGTGCTAGCTCATAATTTCCTTTCTTTGGTGTGTGTTGGATTTGTTACTGTATGGAGGTTAAAAATTACCTCATGGGGTTTGGGGGTTATAGCTCAGTGGGAGAGCGCTTGCCTAGCACATGTGAGACACTGGGTTCGGTCCTCAGCACCATCTAAAATAAATTAGTAAATAAAATAAAGGTATTTTCTTAAAAATTACCTTGTTGCCTAGTATTCCAGATGTAGAACCATTGTAGCTTTGATTGGTGGAGCAGAAATAGCCTAGTGTTATCTCTATTCCTACCTCAGTGACCTTTTAAAAACTTTCAGTGGGCAAATAATCTAACATCTCTATGCCTCAGTTATCTTGTGTAAAAATAAATGGAGGTAAGAATGCTGGAGGGATTCAGAAATCATTTTACATTGGAAAGTGCTTTGAATTTATGAGATCAAAAGATGATATGAATATTAAGAATTTCTTATGATTTATATGATATTGAGAAAAATCTCACGTAATAGATATTTATATTTCTTAATATATTCACTCATCAGTCAATTATTGACCAGCTCTTGTACACATAGCACACTATACCAAGCAGTATGTTTCAGAACTCTTGATAGGAAGGAGACTATAGTTGCTTATAATTTAGATCAACTCATTAAAACTTAAGATGTAAAATTAGTGTATTTTGTTAATGGGAAAATATTCAGTGACTGATTACTCAATTTTGTTTTGTAGATCTTGGACAGTCAATATTTTATACAACTACATGTTTGCTACCCTTTCTCAATGATGATATTCTGAGTACTTTGCCCTACACGATGATCTCAACGTTAGCTACCTTTCCTCCATTTCTGCACAAGGATATTATTGAATATCTTAGCACATCTTTTCTACCAATGGCTATATGTAAGTTCAATCTTACCTAATACTAGATTATTTTTACGTATTGTACAAATGAAAATTGCTTTTGCTGTTACAGACTCTTGATTTTTAATATTTTAATGGAATCACTGACTATGTACATATGCTATGATTTAAATTCAGTCATTTCAGTATTAACATTATGATGAAAATCAAAGAAATGAAAGACAATTATACCTTAGAATTGTTTTATTCACTTAGTTTTATCTTACAGAATAGGAAGAAAGAACAGGTCAAAGAAAGGCTGTATTTCCTAGTTATAAATTACAACATCTTTTGCCACATTAGAAAAAAGGTGAGAGAGTGTTGCCTCCAATGTAGAATTCTTTCTTTTGTGTCCTAAGGCAGTAGGCTCTGGTGGAAAGAGCAACAGGTAGAGTTGGCACTTGTAGATTCTGGTCCCAGCTCTGCCCCTAATTTGCTGTGAGATGGTGGGCAGCTCACAGAGCTGAAACCCCACCCACAGACTGATCCATCAGCTTTCCCTCACAGGGGTGTTGTGATGATAAAATGAGTCAGAATTTTTGAAAACAGCTAAGGAGTCTGTATACAGGAGTCTGTACAGAACTGATTTAAATTCTTTTCCACTTTTAAATACTCGATTCTGCTGGCTTATTGGACGTTAAAGCAAACAGGAAAAACATTGGGTTGTGGTCTTTATGATCATGTTTCTTCTAAAGTATTCTTCAAGGAAATGGATCATGGATTGATCTGTTTGTGCGGATGATCTGAAAAGATTGTGTGTTTAGGAGTCAAACAGATCTAGATTCCCCATCTCAGCTCTGCCATTGGCTAGTGTTTGACCTTAGGCAAGTTAGTTAATCTTTCTGTTTCTTACCTGTAAAATGAGAATAGTATTCACGGAGCTGTAGTAATCATAGGCTGTTGTGATGATTAAGACGTTAACCTGGAACATTGGCAGAGTGCTGGCACAATACCTGCTAGCAGTAACGTTAGTTTACTTCTCTCCTTCCTCAATTTTTGTCTATAAAAATAACTTTAGGGGCTTGGGTTGTGGCTCAGTGGTAGAGCGCTTGCTTAGCACATGTGAGGCACTGGGTTCCATCCTCAGCACCACATAAAAATAAATACATAAAATCAAGGTATTGTGTCCATCTGTAATTTAAAAAGTAACTTTATTGGGCACATTTAGCTCCTAGTGGTCATTTTTCACCATTTTAATTTTATGTATTTACGATCTTATTAAAGTTGTTGTGGTGTATCAACAATTGGTAAATATATGCACTAATTGAGCTATATTTGTTTATTTTAAAATCAAGTTTAATTTTAGGTATGGAATTGTAATTTTCATTTTTTTTTAGAGTTGACTTTTTGCCTAAATTCTATAGTAATTTGGAAAAACTAGCAGATTTGTCATATCATTCAAATAATAGAATATTTGGTCATTTTCTTTTTTTGGTTCTCTGTAAACTTATGGACAGGTACTTGTTTGTAGATATAGTCTTAAAGTTGTATAGAGCTATTCTAAAATAAACAATGTTGGGATGGGGATGTAGCTCAATGGTGGAGCATTTGCCTAGCATGTATGAGGCCCTGGGTTCAATCCCAGCACTGGAAAAAAAAAAAAAAAAGCACTAGAAAAAAAATAGAAAGTCTTGTTTTTTTGAATTATGGCAGGTGAGGCTATATCTTTCTAATAACTAATCTAATTTACTGTATTCCTACTTCTTAGGAATAAGTTAATAATTTTGGGAGAGACATTGAGTATATCAAGATTCTGAAGTTATACTTAAAATTGATCAGGTATTGTGGAGCTGGCCATTCATTTCATCACACTTGATTTTTAATTTCTACTTAATTAGAAATACAGAACCTAGAACACTAATTAACTTGAAGTCAGGTTAGAATCCTTACTCATAAAAATGTGTGAACCTTGTCAATTGAAGAGATCAAAATAGTGAGTCGAGTTTACAGAATTTGTGTGAATTTTAGTGTTGATTAGAGGAATAACTTGGTGTTCATTTAAAGGTGTGAACAAGTTGCTTCATGTCTCTGGAACTTAATTTTTTAAATTTTTTTTTATTAGTTGTTCAAAACATTACAATGATCTTGACATATCATATATCATACATTTGATTCAAATGGGGTATGAATTCTTATTTTTCCCACATGTACAGATTGCAGGATCACATTGGTTATATTTTTCAACCTTAAAGGAGGTATCTGGAAAAAATCAATCTGTGAGGTTATTTCTGGCTTAATAGTCCTAGGTTAAACCATATTTTATATAAAAGGCACATGGCTTCCTCTAATCTAGTTGTTGATATGGTTCATGTATTTATTTTATTGTCTGAATTTAGTCTTTTAGTTTTAACTTGGATTCTTATCTTCATTTTGGTAGTTCAACATTAGACAATCTTTGTTAGCTTCAAATCTTCAAGAATAAATTGTAATGCTAACTTTTATAGTTGCATTTTGTTACACTGTTCAGATGCTGCTTTTGTGTGCTCATTATTTCACAAAGTATGTATGAGATAGATGCCAAGATGGAAGGGATCTGGTTCCAGGTTACTCATGTCAAGTTGAATTGATGTGAGAATGTGGGACTGTTCATTGTAGGGACTTTGTTTTTATTTTCTGGTGGTTGTTTCCATATCTAGAAATTCTGAGTAAAAAAACACACACAACACAGAAGGCTTTAAGTTCTCCCAGAATATTTTAATTTCAGTACCAAGGAGTTAGGATAAAGATGTTGCCCCTTCCTTCCTGCTTCTCTTCCTCCCTCCCTCCTTCCTTCCTGCAGTGCTGGTGGAACCCAGGGCCTTCTGCATGCTGGGCAAGTCATCTATCACTGAGCTACACCCCCAGGCCCAAATGTTGAGTCTTTTATATTCTTGATAAAGTGATAAAAGTCTTTAAGACAGAAGGG
The DNA here is from genome assembly GCF_047511675.1 of Marmota flaviventris. Lineage (NCBI taxonomy): Eukaryota > Metazoa > Chordata > Mammalia > Rodentia > Sciuridae > Marmota > Marmota flaviventris. The sequence goes on along the minus strand of NC_092499.1, from coordinate 12,230,918 downwards.
CTCTTTTAAAAAAATCTCTTTGGTGTGGTGTTCCTAAGGTCAAATGTAAAACAGACAAATTTTCAGGCATTAAATGATTATATCATTGTCTGTATCACCTGGATGATGAAGTTCTGAGCTTTGGAGTGAACCCAATGAGATATTACAGCTCCTTCAGATTAAAAGGCCTTTATGTGTATCTCATTTGTCCTTTATGCCATCTTTGTTGGTGAACTATGTGCTGTGCTTTTAGTTTTAAGTAACTCCTTTTGAAGTTCTGCAGAGCAAATATCAATTTATTTATTATTAAATTTCCCTTTTATATAACCTTCTTTTTTAACTCCTTCCATAAATAAAATATATTTTCTTTATTCCATATGTGTGCAATATGCTTTGTTTATTAAAAAAATTAAAGGAGTTACTAAGAATTGAAAAAAATTATTTCATGTCACCATGGAAACCTCTCTTTTTCCAATAAAGGATCTGTGATTTGTGAATTGAATTGAAATGTGGATGTTTGGAAGATAATGTCTTCCAAAGAGAAAAAGCAGAGAAGAGAAAAAACTAATTCCAAATGAACCTTAATTGATGCAAACAACCTTGATTTAAAGATACTAATAAAGCTGAAGTATTATATCAGTTCAAGATGCTGCTAGTATATCCTAGTATCTTAGACTGTGCAGGCAAATCTGGTTTCTTTTCCAAGTTAGACTTTCTGAAAAGTCAGTTACCCTCGGCAAAAATAAAGATTTGTTCAAATCTTTGCTTTGACTTAAAAGTAATTGTGTGATTTAATTGAACGTCTGGTCCCAGGCTGTTGGCCATGTGTCATTTGCTCCATTACTTTTATATAACGTTTTTTTAAAAACTATTATTGTATAGGATGTGTGATGTTTCCGTGGTCTTCCAGAGATTAATACTTTATGGAAAAAAAGTTAAAAAAAGAGTGCAAGATACTGATGATGTTTAGTAATATTTAATATATGATGTCTATTTTATTAGCTAATGATTGTTTTTATAAGTCAGGTCTTCTATACTTTAAGAAGACCTTGTTGAATTTTGAGAAATATTTTAGTACTGGAGTTTGGAAGAACTGAATATAGTCCTTTGGCAGTTGGCAAATGTCTCAACCTCATCAAACATTGGTTCCCTTATAAAATTGTCAATAATCAAACTTCCCTTGTCCACATCCCATGTTTATTGCAAAGAAAAGGAGATAAATAACATATGAGAATGGCTTTTGAATATTCTATGACATTGTACACGTGTATGCATAATGGATCAAATGGGTAGTCAGATCACAGATATGTTAAATCTCATTACTAATTTTAACATTTCACTGCAATTTCCATGTTGCTCTGAAATTTTATCATCTTAAATATTGCTTGAGGTAGAGGGCCATCTACTAGTGGGAATTTGTTTGTTGTATAATAACTGTCATTATTATGCCAGATGTTGTGCTCCTAGAACATGTCAGAACATTTCTTCAGTGTTGAGGGCTGTCCTGCCTCTATGACTTTGCACTAACCTGCACATCTGCAAATATTTTAATAGACTTAACCTACTTAAACTCAGGGTCATATTGTCTTGTCTTTATGTTTCACTAAAATGCCCTTCTGAAAAGTGTGGCTGTCTTTTGGAGAAACCCTCTCTAGTGGAACACAATTAACTCTGCTCACACAAACCCAAGGCACAAGTGCAGAAGAGACTACTTTTCAATTCAAGTGATGCAGTATGGAGAAGTTCAGGAAGTGGCTCTGTTGCGTACACCTGAATGTGTCTCTTCTTCCCAGATGATTCTCTAAGACCAGTGGGGTTTATTTCAACATATGTCAACTCAGTCCACTTCTTACCATCATCTCTCATGTGGACCTATCCAATGAGCTGGTCCTCTATGTTCCTTTTTAACTCTCCCGAGGGCCACTGGTCCTCGTAACTTACCTCTCTGTTCCTTTTTTAAGCCCTGCTACTGCCTGTTCACTAAAAAGCCAGAACTTTTCTCCAAGCATGTAAATCAGATCATGTCACTTCCCTCATCCAAACCATCTATCTTACTGTCACTCTTAAAAACCAATTTCAAAGTCCTTAGTTGTCCCACAAGGCCCTCTATAATCTGGCTATTGCTTACCTTATTACTTTAATTACTGCCTGTCTGTGTCCACTCTTCACTATGCACATCACCTTTCTGCAGTTTCATAAAGGTACTGAACTTTTGTGTTTTCTCTATGTTTTCTCCTCTGTCTCAATGTCCTTCTTCCAGATGATCTCCTGATTTGCTTCCTTATTTTCTTTAGGTCTTAGCTCAAGTGCCACATCTTTCTAGATGCCCTTCCTTTCTTTCTAGCTAATATAACTCCTGGCATTATCTTCTCTCTTCTCTCTTGCCCTGCTTTATATGTCTTCATTAGTAAGACTGAAGAGCTGAATTTTAAGTTTGATTCAATTTTAATTTAAATACCATCAGTGGCTTGTGGCTATCATATTGGATAACACAGCTCTAGCATCTAAGTTCCAGAAGGAATGAGGACTTGTCTGCATTCTTTACTATTGTATTCCCAGGACTCAGAAAAAAGTTTGGTGCATAGGAGGTATTGAGAACAATACTGGTGAATGAATAAGTGACTAGAACATTGGCTGTGAATCCAGTGTGATTTGGAATATAGTCTCAAAAATTAGATTGCAAATAATTTTTTCTCTCTTTTATAAAATGACTTTCCTTGTATACTTACTTTTTTTTGGTGACAATCATAAGAGCTCTACATGATAGTACATTAGGAACTATAAAATGCAGGAGCATATTAAGAGATTTATCTTATCATGGAAAGAGGGGTGTTGGTAATGATTGTACTGGTGGTGCTGAGAAGATAGGGAATAAGACTGGAAACTTTTTTTTTTTTAGTATGATATTAAGTGTAAAATTTTCTTATTTTTTGTGGTGCTGGGGATTAAAATTTTCTTATTTTGACTATCTTCTATTGTACATATTTTTTTAACACCCTCTTGGGGAAAAACTGCACATCTGTTTACATTATGCCTTTTAAACAAAATTCAATAAATAGTGTGTACTTGTGTTTGTTTATTAAACAAGATTTGCAGTTATTTTGTTCAGTCTAGTAGAAGGCTGTGAAATTGCAAGGTACCGTCTGTTTATATAAGTATTAGAGCCAATTTCCTAGGGCCAGAGCCAAGAGAACACTTTTGGCTTTATGGCTGGTCATACTTGAAGGAAGAGCATAGATTTGAAGGGGTAACAGGGACAACCAAAGGTTGCTGAGCTATTTGGGCAGTTCTCCAAATAGACTTCCCCTAAATCATCTGAGACGGTTGGGCATCTCTCCCATTTTTAAAGGCCTCCAGTCACATTGACTCTCAGCCTCTCTTAGCTATAGTCTTCCTGATTGAGAAATGCTTGTTTTTAAAAAAATTTGAGATGAATTAAACAGAGGTGAAAATAATTGTCTCAAAAAGAATGGAGATACACAAAAAGATACATTCCTTCTTTCTTGAATATGTTGGAGACTAGACTTTTTTCTCTTTCTTTAACAAGGGGCACAAAGAATATTGTCTTATTCCTTTTGGTTATAAATGAGATATGTCCCCTATGTATTGTAATTTTATATAAAATAAAGCAGATTTTGAGGTTTTCTGCCAATTATTCTTCTACCCCTGGACATCTTACTGGGCATGTCCTTTCTTATTTCTCATCTCTCTACTAGGACCTCTCAAAAGGAAGCCCTTGGCCAGCTTGCATCAGAGTCACCTGGTGTGCTTATTAATTTGATATGTCTTTCCTGCTTCCCAGACTGTTATAATCTCTAGATACGGGCACCCAAGAAGCTGAATTTGAAAAAGCTCCCTGGCTAAAGCCTTAGAGCAATGCTGTCTTGTTCTTTAAATGTGCCTCCAAGTTCTTTTTCCTTAATTAATTGTATTTGATTAATCAACTTTGTCATCTAAGAACAGTATACTGCTCTCCATATCTCTGTTTAATTATTAATGCTTATTTATACTGTATAGCCAAACTAATTTATCCACCTGAATATTGCCTGCTTGGTGGGTTAGGAGCACTCAGCTGCCAGTGACTGAAAACAAACTCAATGGAATTTAACTATGGATTTACTTTGTTGGTTTGTTTTTGTAAAGCTTTTGTGAAAGCAGCCATCCATTATGGGTAGTGAAAGTTCTTTGTGTTAAAAAAAAAAAAAAGAATCATGTTAAACATTGTTTCCTTTATTATATGACAGATCTTTCACTGGTGTTTTGATGGTTCTACTATCACATGTTTTATAAAACTGTCTTATCTTTTTGAATGTAAATGAGATATGTTCCCTGTGTATTGTAATTTTATATAAAATAAAGCAGATTTTGAGGTTTTCTGCTTGCTGGTTGTTGCCAAAGTCATGGTATTTCATGTTCAGGAAATTGAGAGTTGCCTCTTTGAGGGTTTTATACTTCCTGCACACCGTTCTGTTCATGCTTGACAATTTGCCACATAAACCTAGGAATAAGAGGTATCTTGTACTTTTGCAATTATTCCTCAGAAAAGGAGAATCATTTTACATTCAAATCCTAATAAAGGTCTTCCTATTGTGGATTCTTTCTCAATTACTGTGCTTGGGATAGTAAAGTACCCTTTAGAGACAACACAATACTTCAAGTGACTTCCATCAGTGCTTGACGTGAATCCTTAAAGGAGTTATTTGATGTACTCTATTAAAAAAGACAATAAAATTTAATATAGTGTTCAATATTGCCATGAAAAAACCACTTAAAGATGTTTTAAAAGCAGTATGTAAATGGAGATCATGGTTTTACATATGTAAGACAGGTTTTCAATAAAACAACTTTTGCTCTGTGATTGATCCTTGTTGATGTGGGATAAAATGTCCAGCAATGGCATTATTCACAGATTCAAAAGGTGCTTTATTTCAAACTCAGATGGATTTGAAGATGGTAAGTTTTGTAAAACTTAACAAAGTAGTGATTCTCATGATAAAGAAGACAATAATGATAAAGTTACATATGAAGGTTTGAATAAAACTGATGATTTATGAGCATTGAAAATAATTTTAAAATTAATATTGTATTTTTATAACATATGATTTAAAATTTCTATATGTAACTAAGAAGTTGCATGTTATACTAACCTTATTTCATCTGCATCTCTAGATAATTTAGAAATTCAAGTTGGGTTTAAAAACATTTTACTTTTTTTATTCCTTATTGGGACAACCTTCAGTATTCCTTCTTTATATCTGAGCACATAGAAGATTTTTTTCCCTTTCTTTTCCATCTAGACATAAACATGTTGGAAGTAGTGATCATATCTGAGCATGGCTCTGTTAAAGCCATTATGTCACATTCTGGCATTGTTCCTTCTTGGTGATACTCTGTACGTGTTTGCTATGATGTTGACAACTGTTGCATTTGTATACAAGGAAAATTTTATGAGTGTTATTTGTGTAAAGTTTCATTGGCTGACTGGGACTTTCTTTTCTTAGTTCCCATGCTCTATGTGAAGCAGCAAGTATATATGCATATATATGTGTATCTATCTCTCTATCTATAGACTAAATTGTGTCTAATCAAAGAAATTTTGGTTTCAGTGGGTTCCTCCAGGAGAGAAGGTGTTCCTGCCCATGTTAATCTGTCTGCATCCTCCATGCTAATGATTGCAATGCAGTACACATCTAATCCAGGTAAGTGGAAATCTGTCTTGACTAATTCCAAAACCAATCATTAAGTAAGACGTTAAATAATCAAGCTAGAAGTTTTCATGTGAGAACTTTTCTTGGTGGAATTGGCAATTGGAGGTGTGTTAGAAAACAGATTTTTGAATTAAAATAAATTTTCATTGCCTATTGTTAAAAGTAATTAGTGCTCTTGCAACTAGTGGTGTTTTTTTTAGAATGTTTGAGGACAAAATTTTAGAACATTGAGGAATTTGATTGAATATAAATATATAGAAAAGTTCAATTGGAAATATAAAAATATCTAATTCTAACAACTAAAAATAACTTTGGTTAATAATTTGACAAGTTTGGTCCTCTAATGTCATACCAATGTCCTTGAACACAAACCTTTTACTACATTTCTGATTTTTTCCTTTAGAATAAATTAATAAAAGAGGGATCCATGGGTTAAAGGGCTTGAAAAAATTTCAATATTCTCAATAGTTGTATTTGAAAGTACTTGTCTCATTATGACTGGTCACTGAGTATCATCATAAAATTTGTAGAGTTGAATAGATTAAAAAATCTCATTTTGATTTTTATGTCTTGGATTACTAGTGTTGTTGGACAGGTTTTATATAACTTGCTCTATTTGATTTCCATTTGTCAGTATAATTTCAGATGAACTTTGGGGAGCTGATCTAAAAAGGAGCTGACTATAGGAGTCATATGCTGAGATATGAACTCAGTTTTTTTTCAGTTATTGTTTATTTGGAAAGGAATAAATATTATAGCACTGTTTTAAACCTTCTGTTTAATTAAGTAGAGTAATAATTGAGATTTTGGAGTTTTTGACTGAAGAATGAGGAAAAATTTTTTTTTTCCATTTCAAAATCTTAATGCTTCTTAATCTAGAGTGTTGGCCTTGAACTTTTTTTTTTTTTTTTTTTAATTGAGATGATGTCTTGCTATTTTCCCTAGGCTGGCCTCTAATTCTTGAGCAGAAATGATCCTTCCACCTCATCTTCCAGATAGCTGGGATTAGGAAGTACACTAACTCACCCAGCTCTCATCCTTTGCCTTAGTTTGTTTGGGCTGCCATAACAAAAATACCATAAACTGGGCAGCTTACACATAACATTTACTTTTTATAGTTCTGGAGGCTGGGAAGTCCAAGATCAAGGTACTGGTGGATTTAGTGGTCTGGTGCTTCCAGATTCACAGATGGTCATGCTTGTTCTGTATTCTCTCATACGGAAGGAGCAAGGGAGTTCTAATTCCATTAATCCCACTCATAAGGGCCTCACTTCACTTCCTAATACCATGACATTGGGTGTTAGGATTTAACATACGAGTTTTGGGGGGATACACATATTCAATCTTTGGCATTCTATCACTGTCCCCAACCCCAACTTCATGTCTTTCTGACATGCAAAATACATTCATTCCATTCTGACAACCTCAGAAGTGTCAATTCATTCCAATATCACGTCAAATGTCCAAAGTCCAACATCTCATATAAATATCATCTAAGTCAGATGTAGGTGAGACTTGAATTATGATTTATCCTGAGATAATTTTCTTTCCAGCTGTGAACCTGTGAAATCAAATAAATTATATGCTTCTAAAACAAAATAAAATGATGGGGACTTGGGTTGCAGACACCCAGTGTGGAGCATTTACCTAGCATATGAGGAGTACTGGGTTTTCTTCCTAGCACCATCAAAACAAACACAACAGTGAGACAGGCATAGGATGGACATTCCCATCCAAAAGAGAGAAATGTAAAAAAAGAAAGGAGTGACAGGTTCTATGTAGGTCCAACACCCCAAAACATTAAACTTTAGGCTTGAGAAAAATCTTTGACTTGATGTTCTTCCTTCCCAGCAGCTTTGCTTGGTAAGGGTTGGGCTCCAAGGCTCCAGGTGGTCCTGCCTCATGGATTTAGGGAGCCTGGCCAGCATGGCTCTCCTGACATTGCCCGAGAAGGGATTTCTATGATAATCCTGCTGCCATGTCAGTTTTCTGCCTCGGCCTGCTCTGACAGGCTGGGTCCTGTGATCATGACTCTCTTGGGCTCCACTGAAATCAAGGTGGAAGCCCTCACAGCTTTGTCGGTGCAGCACATGCTATGTTGGGGACAAAGGCACTTCACTGAGGAGCAGCTGAAGCACAAGGCACCAGAGTGTAGGAACTGGAAGCAGCCAGCAGTGAGGTGGGCCAGGTAGCAGGTGTGAAGTTCCCCAAGTGTGGGTGGCTTCTTCTTTTCTTCTTCTCCCCCCCCTCCCCCCCCGCCCCCGGTATCTGGGATTGAACCCAGGCACACTTATCCACTGAGTCACATACCCTGACCCTTTTATTTTTAATTTTGAGGCAGGGTCTTGCTAAATTGCTGAGGCAGGCCTCGAACTCATGATCCTTCTGCTTCAGCCCCCTGAGTTGCTGGGACTATGAGTGCACCACTGTGCCAGGCAGCTCTGAGGATTCCTAAAGTGTCATCCTCCCTCATCTGGGGCAGCAGCTCCTGCCTTCTCCTGGGAAGGCTGGCTGTCGTTAGTTTCTGTTCAGTAGACTGTTTATTAGTTGCTTAGTTGTGCCCTTAGTGTTCTCTTCCTAACAAGTTTTTCTCATTCTTTTAATACAGATAAGCAGAGAATTTCCCAAATCTTTAACTTTTGCTGCTTTTTTGATTACCATTTCTGTCTTTAAATCATTTCTCACTTCAGGAATTTTACTGTAAGCAGTCAGAGATGCCAGGCTGCTCTTTCAGCATTTCTCTAAGAACTGTGCTCAGCCAGATAGCCAGTTTCATCACTCAAAAATTCTACCTTCCACCAAACACTAGGACATCAGCATAACTCAGCCAGGTTCTTTGCCACTGTGTAACAGGATGGCCTCTCCTCCAGCTTCCAATATTGCGTTCCTTATTTCTGTCTGACACCTTATCAGTATCGCCTTTACTGTCCATATTTCTACCAACATTCGTTCAGGATCACTTAGGATTCTTTAAGAAGATGGAGGCTTTCTCAATGGCTCTGTTCTTTTTTATCTGAAACAGTTAAAAAGGTCCATTCATAGCAATGTAGGCTTTTCTAGAATGTACCTCAAAACTCTTGTAGCTCCTACATATTACTTAGTTCCAAAGCTACTTCTGCATTTTTCGGTGCTGTTATGGCAACACCCTACTTTTCAGTGCCATTTTTCTGTCTTCCTGTGTTTCAGATACTATAACAAAAATACCTTAAGCTGGGTGGCCTGTGTGCAATAAATACTTATAGTTCTGGAGGCTGGGAAGTCCAAGATCAAGGTGCTGGCAGATTCAGTGGTCTGGTGAGGACCCACTATGTGGTTCATAGACAACCATCTTTGTCTATGCCCTCACATGGCAGAAAGAGCAAGGGAATGCTGAAGCCTCTTTTATAAGGGCATTCATGAGTGTTCTGCCCTCATGAGCTAATCATCTCCCAAAGACTCCCACCTTCTAATACTACTACTAAGTTTAACATGAATTTTGAGGGAGCATATTTAGTCCATAGCATTTTTTAAGTATAAAATGATTTATGATTATCATATGGATTTAATTAAAATGTATGTTTGGGGGAATGTTATATCTCACATTTCACTGTTTAGCTTCAAGGACCATCAAAATATCATTTACATTTAAGATCTGTTATGTTCTGAAAAAAAAAACCCTTAATTTGGATCTAGTTAATTAAAGTCTTACCATGTAATAAAAGATTGTTACTCATTTATGTATTTAATTTAAAAATAAAGTCTTATCATGAAGCCTAGATTCTAACATTGAATGGTAAAATCCTGTACTTTGAAGTACTTTGAGGTACTTTGTATGTGGATTTGTATCTGAGTTTACCTACAAATGACAGTGCAGTGCGGAGCAAGTTTTTTAACTTTCCCAAGATCATGTGTCCTCATCTATGAAATGGGAATAATTCTTCTTACAGTACTTTAAAATGTTGTTTTGAATTTGTAGTGAGTTAAGTATAGGTAAAGTGCTTGACAGTGACTAGCACATTGTACCAAATAAAAGAAATGCAAATTCTATGGTTTCGCATTTTCTTCATAGAATTGAATATTTTTATCTGAATATTTTTATCTCTACTGTGATCAGGTAGAATTATTTATCAGATTATTTCCAATGTATTTTCATATGTTCATGGGAAATGCTTATAACCAGCTATTTTATACTAGGAATTACAGTTCTGGCCCCAAATAGTCTTGTGATACGGGAAACAGTTAAAAAGTAAAGCAAAATCCACTGGGGCCGAGTACACAGACATCATTCTATTGTTTAAATTTTTTTTTCTTAATCTTATGGCTTGTCTTTTTAAAAAAATTTTTTAATTTGTTTTAATTAGTTACACATGACAGTACAATGACCTTGACATATCATACATTTGAATCAGGTGGGGTATAATTTCTCATTTTTCTGAGTGTACAGGTTGCAGAATCACATTGGTATATACACACAGCAATAATAATGTCTATTTCATTCTACTATCCTTCCTTTATCCCCATCCCCTCCATTCCCCTCCCATCACTTCTTTCTATCCAAGGTGATGCTATTCTCTTTTTTTTTCCCTCACATCTTCATACATGTATTTTGTATAATGATGAAGGTCTCCTTCCATCTTCCGTGAGATTCCCCTTCTCCCTTCCTTTCCCTCCCACTTCTCTTCCCTATCTAGAGGTAATCTTCTTCCCATGCTCCCCCACCCCTTATATCAGAGAAGACATTCGACATTTGTTTTTTTTTTTTGGGGGGGGGGTTTGGCTAACTTCACTTAGCATAATCTGCTCTAATGCTATCTATTGTTTAAATATTTATTGGGAGAAGCAACAAGTGGCAGCTTGTTTCTTTTAGCTGATTATGTGTCAAGGACAGAGAAGAGTACTTCCTCAAGTAAGAGGCATTGATTGAATCACCTCCATGTACAGGATTTTCTGTTAGAAACAGTGATAACCACACAGAAATACAAAATATGACTCTTCTTGTGGAACTTATTTAATTGGGTCAGTTAGGCATATTTATTTAAGTCATTAATTAACCATGTACAGGTTATGTGAAAAGTGCCAAATAAATGCTATAGATGGTGTTAATTAATCAGGGGGGAGAACTCTATGAATTGAAATGATCAGGAAAGGCTTTATGTTCCTTGAGCAAAGAAAATATGGATAGAGTTTTGATTGATAGGATAAGTAAGACATTCTGGGAGGGAAATAGTTTAAACAGAGGAACTTTCCAGGTCTGTTCAGGGGGCAGTAGGTGGAATACTACAGAGGTTCATGTAGCAGAACATGCAGACAGACACTGTATAAGAGAAAGTGTCTTGGAACATGTGTACTTAAACAGTGGTGGCTTAAAGACAACATTCCATTTCTAGAGTAACTATTCAATACATTGTCACTGAGTATGGGACCCTATGGTTAATAAACAGAGCAGATCCCACCTTCATCTTGTGAAGCATATCACATTTTGGAGGAGGGGAAATATATTAATCAAATAATTATAAAACCAAGGATAAAGTTTCAGTTGTGACAAATGCTTGAAGTACCTTGTATTATAAAACTCTATGAAAGGAAATTTTGCTTTTGTTGAGGAGTTTGGTGGGGGCTTCTCAGAGGAAGCAAGTTTTGGTACAAGAATTGAATGATGAGTGAGTTGTATTAAGAAGATCTACAGGATGGGAGTGAGACAGAAGTGAGACAGATGGCAGAATCTTGTGTCAAGAAGGAGCCTGGCAAGCCAGTGAGACTGAAAGATCAGTGTAGATGGAACTCTAGGGGAGGGCTAGCTAGTATGAGCTGAGAGTTAGAGAACATCCAGGATGTTGTAGGCTGTGTTAGGCAAGAAGTCCTCTGTTTATATCATATCTAATGGGAAGCCACTGAGGGGTTTTAAGTAGATGCAATGGAGAATGGAATGAGAAAGGGCCAGATTGGGTATAGATGGACTGATAAGGAACTCATTGCATTTGTTCAGGCATGCATGTCAAAGGCAAGGACAATTGAAATAGAAAAAAAATGGATCTACTGAGAGCTATTTATGAAGTCAAATTGATAGGACTTGGAGACACATTGGATCTAGTGGGTTTCTTCTGACTTGCTCTAACTAGACATGGAGGTTATATTCATTGATAAATGAGGCACCAGAAGATGAGGCTTCTGAGGGAAGAGCATGAGATCTGTTTTGGACATGCTGTGTTCAAGAAGCCTTTGAGACATCTCAGAGGAGATGGTAATTAGGTAGTTGTGTTATAGTTTTGGACCTCAGAACAGAATTCTAGACTAGAGATAATGAATTCTGAGCCTACACCTGAGTGTCAAATGACCTTCATCCAATTTCACATAGATGGCTTCTGTAGTTAATATGAGTGTGTGATTGCTTGGGGGAGAGTACAGAATGAAAAGTAGAGTGTTTCTTGGACCAGGCCTCTAGGAACTCCAAAAAGAAGTGGACCTGTGGAAGAGGGTGAAGTTGCCAAGGAGATTGAGAGTTACCTGCTTAGCTAACAGATACTTTAAACTACATGTACAAATGTGTAACAAATCCCACTATTATAATATTCATATATAATTATACATAATTATAACAAATCAATTAAAAAATGAAAACTGAAATAAAAGCTACAAAACACCTTTGTGGTTTGCTCAGTAGGAAGTCTTAAAGTTAGCTCTACAGTATCAAGGGCTGAGATAGCATCTTCGTGTTTCCTTAGTCTTTCCCTCATGTTTGTGCAATGACTGCCACAGTGGAGGTCATTATTTCCTCAGACAACCACATTCAAAAACAAGATGAGGTAGAGTCGTTAGAGAAAGGTCTCTTGGTAGGCCCTTTTCTTTTAATCAAAGAGGAAAACAATATGAGAAGTTCCCTAGAAGTTTTCTCTCTTAGGTCCTACTGGCAAGGATGGAGTCCTGTGGTTGCAAGGGGATTTGGAAAAGTCTGTGCATTGGCAGATGACAGGGAAAAGGGGTTGTTGATAGCAGTGTCCAACACAGGTGATAGGAGAGGGTCATGTCACATCAGGAAGCCATGGGAAGAGAGTGATTTAAAAAACTGACAGTGGTCAGCAGCATTGAATGCTGCTGAGACATCAGTGAGATGCAGACTGAAAACCATCCACTGAACTGAGTGCCATAGGGTCATTGGTGGCTGAAGTGAGAACAATGTCAGGGTCATGATGGAGCTGGAAGGTAGAGCAAAAAGGTATCTAACTAGGATGACAGTGTCTTTACTCCTCAAGTGAACATGGGAAATCAAGGGAGCTTGTTGCTGTGTAGCTCTGAAAAAATTCTTTCCCAAGATGGAATTACTGCTTGCTTTAGTCAGCTGTTTTGCTGCTGTGACTAAAAGATCTGACTAGAACAATTGTTTAAAAAATGTTTATTTTTTAGTTATAGGTGGACACAATATATTTATTTATTTATTTATTTATGTGTTGCTGAAGATCAAACCCAGTGCCTCACACAAGATAGGTGAGCGCTCTACCGCTGAGACACAACCCCAGTCCTGACTAGAACAATTTTAAAGGAGGAAACATTTATTTGGGGGCTCACAGTTTCAGAGTCTCAGTCCGTAAAAGGCTGGCTCATTCCTTGGGGCTCTAGGTGAGGCAGGACATCATAGTGCAAGACTGTGAGGGAGGGAAGCAGCTTACATGGTGAATAGAAAGCAGAGAGAGGTCTCCACACTCCAGATGCAAAATATACACCCAAAGCCCCAATTCCCACCTCCTTCAATTACCCCTCAGTTAATCCCTATTGGGATTAATTCACTGATTGGGTTAAGACTCTTATAACCCAATCATTTCTCCTATGAATTTTCTTACATTGTCTCACACATGAGCTTTTGGGGGACACCTCACATCCAAACCATAACACTGCTCAGGTGATAAAACTCTCATTCTAATCCCATCAGTCTGTCAGTTGCTATCTGTCCATCTTTGGGCAAGATAGGAAGTTATTTTCTGAATTGAAACACAGTGGGTGTGAGATAATATGCCATAAAGCTTTTAGCCTGAAACTTGGTACATAATGAATTCTCAATAAATGAGTTTTCATTACGATCCTGTTTTCCCTTCTCTGTAGTTCTTTATTGCATTGATACAAGTTTATGTTGCAGAAATATGATCACTAAAGACTTTTATTAACATGTCTAGTAATATGATATGTGTCATACTTCTCAAAGACCTTGAGTAAAGCTTGATACGTCAAGAGATTATGGTATTTTTGAAAATATGAATGTGTGGCGATAAGTAATTAACAATTTAATGATTGGAATTGGAAATCATATTAAAGTAGTTTATGTATCTCAAAGGATGTTTGGTATTTACATTTCATGTGCACATTACATTTTCTTCTTACAGTGTATCATTGTCAATTACTGGAATGCCTCATGAAATATAAACAAGAAGTCTGGAAAGTAAGTTTGGGGTCAAATTTAACCCATAGTCACTACATTAATTTATCTAAAATGGTAAAAATTATTTGCATATTGTGTCTGTTGCTTAGGTCAAAGTTATTGTTGTCTTAGTTTTCTTATGTGGCAGTGGATATTCTTTTTTCTTTACTAAACTATCATTTAGAGCAGTGTCTTGACAGATAAAATAATTAAATACATCTTATTCTTGAAATTAGGCAAATATTATGCTGTATGACATGTATTTTTTTTTTTAATTTGAAAAGTTGAGAATCTGCTTTCTTTCAAATAGGAGATGTGAATTGTTAAGAAATGTGATTAGGAAAATATTTTTTTAAACTGATGTATGTTATTCTAAACACTTTCTTTGAGTTGGGGTGTCGCTCAGTGGTAGAGTGCTTGCCTAGCATGTGCAAGGCCCTGAGTTCCATCTCCAGCACTGCAAACAAAACAAAATCCCTAAAATCTTTCTTTAAGATGAATCTAATTTGGGAAAAATTTTTATAAGATAGTGTACTTTTGAATTCTGCCCGGAGGGATCATTTATAGAAGAACAAATAAATGAGCAAATAATGAATAATTATAATGCTATAATGTGGTCTAAACTGTGAAGCACACCTGGATGATGGATTCCAGGAAAGTGACCCACCTCACCCTCTCCACTGGAATTCCCACTGCTCTAGTAATAGTGAATGAATATTTATTTTTATTTGATGGTGCTAAGTCAAAATATGCTTCCTGTTTCCTGTAGGACCTTTTGTATGTTATTGCCTATGGGCCTTCACAAGTGAAACCTCCAGCTGTGCAAATGCTTTTCCACTATTGGCCCAATTTAAAACCTCCTGGGGCAATAAGCGAGTACAGGGGGTTGCAGTACACAGGTAAGAAGAGAAGAGGCCTGTGATGCCCCGTCTTTATTTCTCCTATGCCACATGTGGCTCATGGATTTTAAAAAAGGTCTTGTGGGATTATATTTACTGTGCCTTTAAACACTGTCATAAATCCTTTCTGAAACTAGGTGGTTTAAAAATAAATTAACTGGCCAGTTGTGGTAATCCTAGCTACTTGGGAGGCTGAGACAAGAGGATCCCTTGAGCCCAGGAACTGGGGGCCAGCGTAGGAAACACAGCAAGATTCCCATCTCTTAAAAAAATACAATAACTAAAACCAATTTCAAAGTATTTATGACATCATAGCAAACTGCCAAAGTTCCAATCCCATTTGCTATATTCAGCTGGCCTACAGTTGTAGCTATTGATAAAATTAATCACTTCATAAGCCTGAATGGTAAGAGTAGTACTACGCATTTGCTCATCATTTAGCAGAAACTCCAGCTGGCTAATTCTGCTCTGAGATTCTTGGCAGCACTTTCAGTGGTGTTTCCATTTTATGCACTAAATAAAAATTAAGTGATCCTGATAGCACCATTGGTCAGGAAGAGTCAATAATTGATGAGTCTTGGTAATTAACCATGTGACGTAAACATTAATTTTAAATGTAATGACATATCTACCAAAAAACCTTGCAAAACAAACAAATTCGAGGTCCTACATTGTTATTTATGTTTATGTGTTATAAAAACGAAAGGGCGAAAATTCCTTATGCAAATTGAGTTTCAAAGAACAATCCTACCCCCCCAACTCCCCTACCCAGCTTAATTGAACACATGTTTTTCTGAGAATGGGAGGGGTGGGTGTTTTTGCAAGGGCAGCCTTTGTTCAGATCATTGTGAGTGTGTACTAAGGTTCTGAGACTTTACTAATTTGTTGGCATTGCATCTTTACAAAGGTGATTTGAGTTGGTTCTAAGAGGATTTAACTTATTTTAGGTGTCTGATTTATATTCTTGATGAAAGATTTAAAGCCAAGTGTTACTAACACCTATTATTTGGGCTTATTTTACCCAGACTAATAGGTGGGTACAAGAATAACAAAACAATTAAGATAAATAATAAGTAAATTTTTTGAAGTTGGAAATTGGCATCATTGGTATTTTATATCATCAACAGAGAATGTTTCAGTGTTGCTAACTAGATAATATAAATGTAAAAATTAGCAAAAATGTTGAACACATTAATAGAATAAAATGTAAACTATTGAAGTATTAGACACCAACCCTTTCTTATTAGGTCCCTGAAATAAGCACATGTGTGATGTTTGAATGGATAATCAACATCAAATGAAGTTTATTTATTTGATGAGTAGCTACTATGTTCCAGACACTATCCTTTTGTTGATGATATAGGAACCAACTCAAAACCAGACCTCATGGAGCTTAATGCAATCTGGATATGAATCATTCATTTTATTCAACACATGTTTTTGGGGTGCCCATTATTATTAGCCAGGCATTATTCTGGGTACTGATGGCAAAGCAGTGAATTTAACAGACTAAAGTCATTAATATCTTGGAGCTTACATCAGGTTGTGGGGGAAGGACCTGGACACTATAAGTGCTAAGGTGGAGCAAATACAGAGAGCTGTGGGAACACATAGAAGGGTCTCTAAACCTACCCTGATGGTGGGCTAGTTTGGGGAGGTGCATTTGTTAAGGAAGGTTCTAAGTAAAGGACATTTGAACTAAAACCTGAAGTATCAGTGTGTACACACGAGATGTCAGAAGGGAATAAGTGTGAGTGGGTTAAATGTAAGTGTGAGGCAAAAGGAAATCCATGGTTCAGAGGTGGAGGTCAAGAATAGCAGGGTAGTACTCAGGAACTGGAGTTCAAGACAGTAGAACTGTAGCTCAAGACAGTAGAGCTAGAAGAGAGCACTGAGAGGTAGGCAGAAGGGTTGACAGAGCCTGTGAATGGGGTTTGGATTTTACACTATGAGCAAAGGGAAACAAGGTGCAGGTTTAAATGGAGAAGCCACTTGAAGACATTTGCCTACCCAGAGTATCCCATAATTCCAGCGCACTGACAGTCCCCCCCACTTACTCGTGTGGCCATACTTTCTATAAAGGTCAGACAAACCTGTCTTCCCAAAATAGCTTAGGTCATGCCTACTAGGATCAGAGCATTTCTTCCATCCTCTCTTGAGTTGTCTGACTAAGACATGGTTGTCTCTGGTCCTTCTTGAAATTGTACATCCATGCTTCTTTCTGTTCATTCAGCAGTGTGTTATGGGGCACCTTCCATGTGCCAGGCCTTATCTCAGGCCCCTGGGAGGTAGCTCTCTTACAATTCCCACTCTGGTAGACCATGGCATTCCATGCAGGGAACAAAAGATCATGGAAAATTAATCATTCTGGTCTTTATATTACTATGTATCCAGCATAAGCTGTTTTCAGACATTGTTCTAGCTGCTTGCTATCTAATTTTTCAGCCTTCTAATTGAACACAATTTATGGACTAAGCCCCACAGTAGATCTTTTACACTTTCTCAATTCAGCTTCACAAAAATTTTCAGCAGTAGGTTTTCTTATTTCAATTCTGCAGATGATGAATGGGAAACAGAATTTAAGTCACATGCCTTCTTTCACACAGATAATGAAGGGACAGCATGAATTTGAACTTCACATTTTCTCTTCTAACAGTGTGATGTCACTTTTATGAATTCAGTTCTTAATTAAATTTTAGCTAAAGCATTAGAATCTTTCTTCAATACTTGCTGAAATGAAAAGCATACCAAAGGATGTATAGTTAGATGGCACTGCAATCCCAAATATTCTCAGTAATAAAATTTATATAGAGATAGGATTTTATGGGCTTCAAACCTCAAAGATGAAATCTTTCTTAGGGGCCAGCAATTTTTGTATGTTTTCCCAGTGATTTATTTCTTTTATGAAAAGTAAATTTAATTTTTATGAAAGGAAATAATTGCTTATAGAAAAATTAAACCAACACGTAAGAAGGAAAAAAAAATATATTGCCACTTAGAAATGACCACTGTTAACATTTTGGTATATTTCTCTCAAATTTTTTGACACATGTTTTAAAGATCATATTGTATAAAATGATACAAGTTTCCCCTCAACTTTTATTGTATATTTCAAATACAGAGACATTTAAGGAATAATACTATGAACACATATAGCTTTAATAATTGTTATTAATTTGCTGTAATGTATATAAACTGTATTGCTTTTTGGGGGGGTACTGGAGATTGAATTCAGAGGCACTCAACTTCTGAGCCACATCCCCAGGCTTATTTTGTATTTTATTCAGAGACAGGGTCCTCATTGAGTTGTTTAGCACCTCGTTCTTGCTGAGGCTGTCTTTGAATTCTCCATCCTCCTGCCTCAGCCTCCTGAGTTTCTGGGATTACAGGAGTGTGCTACCGCACTCAGCTAAACTGAATTGCTTTTTTAAACATAGTTAGCAAAAATATTTACAACTTATATGAAGAAGATAAAATAATGAGGATTTGGAGATCCAAAATGTTTACTTATTTTTGTTTTATTGATATATATTAACAATATACACCAATTTTGATTAAGTATGAGTGTTAAAGATAAAAAAAAATTGGAGTCTCATATATTTTATGGGACTCCTAAGCATATATGTATAATTAAAATATTTTTCTCCTGTTTAAAAAACATACAAAAGATTATAACAAGTTTCTTGATAATGAAAATAGCCATTATATTGTTCTAAGCAGCTCTGCTTCTGTAAGGGAGAAAGTAATTACTTAGCAATTTTCTTGTTATAGTGTCCCAACTAATAAATAATTTAGCCTTTGTAGCAAAGAATACCACCAGTTGTTGTTTAGTTTAGATTTGCACTATGAGACAAAAGATGTGGCATCAGAGTTACATTTCTAAGACAGAGACTTTTGCTAAAAATAGGGAATAACTAGAAGGTTAAACTTAGGCCTGTCTACCACATATCTAACTCCACATTGGTACTGTTGGATTCTGAGTACAAGCAGAAGAAGGTCCATCAGTCCTTTACTCCTCATTATTGAGTTCTGAGTTATCTTTTCTGAGCTGAGGATTGAACTTACTGTACCACTGAGCCCAACACAGTTATCTTTTTATTATCTTGATTTTATCCCCATATAATTAAAATGTTTTAAACTTTTTTATTGGTGCATTAGACTCATGCAGAAAACCCTCAGAAATTATTTGTATGTGGAATATCTCTCACAATGTGCCCCCTCTCAATGATTATCTCTTTCTTCTTCCAACACCAGAGATTAGATTTGTCTGTTTTTGAGTTTTATAGAAATGGAAGTATCCATTATTTATTTAATTTGTGTGTGTGTGTATGTGTGCATGTGTGTATATGGCCCTTGGTGCTGAGGATAATTGTACTTTATTAATTTTTATTGCTATAGATAGTCTATCAATAGAATTTGCCATGTTTACCTATCTCTTCCTCTATTCATGGATATTTGCGCCCATTACAAATAATACTGCTATGAAATCCTTCTGTATGGTTTTTGGTATAAAATCGCATGCAGTTCTGTTGGGTGTATGCCTACAATGGAATTACACATGATCAGAGGGTGCTCACATGTCTAACTTTAATGGAAAATAGCAAACAACTTCCTAAAGTAGTTATACTAATTTTTATTCCAATTATCAGCATACGAGTATTATTTTTATCTTATAATTCCACATTTTGGGAATACTTTGTTTTGTTAACTTAAAAAATTTTAGTCATTATCAAGGATGTGTTGAAATATCTTATTGTGGTTATAATTTGCCCTTGCCTTATTACTAATGAAGTTGAACACTTTTTCATGTTATTGGCCACTTGGATATCCTGTGTATATAATCTTTGTCAGTGATATATGTCAATTATAAATACCTTTTCTTATTTTTTACTCTCTAAATGTAGTTCTTATTTTTAATTTTATAAGATTAGCAATCTTTATGTTTAGTCTTTTTTATATCTTACCTAAGAAAAAATTTCCATACCCTAAAACTAACACAATGTTTTTGTTGTCTTCTATAATCTTTGCTTTTAACCTTTTAGATGTATCTGGAATTAATTTTTCTGTATGGTGTTGAGGTAATGTTCTTTTTTTCTCTTATGGATAGTCAATTGACTCAACATCATTTATTGAAAATATTGTTCTTTCTTTACTGCTCTGTAGTATCATTTTTGTCATAAATCAGTTTTCTATTTAAGGATGATCTGTCTCTGGATTCTTTATTTAGTTCTATTTAAGGATGTCTCTGGATTTTTTATTTAGTTCAATTGGCATATTTTTCCCTTTGCCTATACCACAATGTCTTAATTACTATAGCTTAAAATAAAATGTCATATCCAGGAGTGTGAACCCTGCCATCTTATTGTTGTTCTTTTCCTCTTCTTCATTCTCACCTCTTCCTGTTCTTTATCCTTTTCTATTTCCTCTTTTGAGAATAACTTGACTATATCCAGCTTTGTTAAGTTGAAGATTTTGTTAAGTTAAATGTAAGTACAACAACCAACTGCTAGGATTTTGATTATCTTCAGATTATGTTGGGATAATTTTGATCAATTTGGGGAATTGATATCTTTATAATATTGAGTCTCCCAATCCATTAACATGGTATATCTCTATTGTTTTTCCTTTCTTTACTTTTCCCCATTGCTGTTTTAGTGTTCTGTGTATATTTTTGATGTTATTGTCAATGATATACCTTTTAAAAATTACATTTTCTAACCCTTTGTTCTAATATGTGGACATGTAATTAATTTTAGTGTATTGATTTTGTATCCAGCAATATTGCTAAATCATTTTTAATTCTAAAATTTTATTGTGATAGCTTTGTTTAAAAAACTTTTAATGTATGCAACTATATTGTTATTGACAATAAAAGTATAATGTTTCTTTTTCAATTTGTAAATCTTTTATGTCTTTTTGCCTTATTGCTAAAACCTATGTTCTGTGCTCATGTCCAAGTTCCTTCATGATTTCTTCTTTGTCCCATCGATAATTTACAAGGGTAATTTAAAGTTTGGTTCTTCTTGGTCAGGTAACATACTTTGCTTTATTTTACATAACTGACATTTTTAACACTTTCTTTAGGGATAAGCATATAGTTATTTTTGTAAACATTTCTATGTACTTGAAAATTTGTATTTGGCAGTTGTTTTTATAGTGTTTTATATATGTCAATTAAATCAATTTTAAATTGTGTAGTTCAGATCTTCTTATTGTTATTGCATTTGTGTTTATTTTTTTTTCTATCAGTTACCAAGAGTAGAGTGTTAAAATATCTTACTCTGATTGTGAATTTGTCTATTCCTCCTTGTAATTCTGTTAATATCTGATGTGTGTATTTTGAGACTATGTTCATTATTAGGTGCAAATTTAGAGTGCAATACTTTTCTCATGAACTGAAACTTGTATCATTTTGAAATTCATGTTTTTAATATCTCACGAGGCTTTGTATAAAACTAATGCAGCAACACCAGCTTTTACAAGTGTCTGTTATAACTTTTTCCATTCTTTTAAGATTTTATAGTCTGTATTTCATGTGTGTCTTGTAAGTAGCATGCAGTTCTTTTTTAAACTCAATTTTTATGAACTTTGTGTTTTAATTGGAGCATTTAGGTCAAATAAGATTAGCCCATATATAATAATGGTTTCTTTGCTCTTTTGGGGGGGGGGGCGCGGCAGGTACCACAGATTGAACTCAGGGGTACTTGACCACTGAGCCACATCCCCAGCCCTATTTTCTATTTTATTTAGAGACAGAGTGTCATTGAATTGCTTAGTGCCTCACTTTAGCTGAGGCTGACTTTGAACTCACCATCCTCCTGCCTCAGCCTCTGGGATTACAAGCATGGGCCATTGCACCCGGCTCTTTGCTCTTAAATCCACATTTTTCCTCTCCTTTTTGCCTCTTTTTGAGTATATTAAGTATATTTAAATATCTTACCACCTTGTCTTTGTCTTAGTGCATTATTCAATCTTTTTCTATTCTTTTAATCACTACCCTAGAGATTGTACCATACATTCGTGGCTTATAAAATAGTACTTTTACCTTTTTCTGTAAAATGGCAATAGGTTTTAACTTCTTTTATTCCCTCCTGATATGTATGCTATGATATAATTATTATAATTTTGTTATATATAAAAATAATTGTTATATTTATAACTTTTCCCCTACAGACTATAATTATTGTTCTATTTAGTTGCTATTCATTATGTTTTCTTTTCTCTTGCTCTATACTTCCTCTCCCCCATTTTTGGCATCTCTTTGCTCCTATCTGGGATTTCACTTTTGTTTTCCTTTTGTATTTCCTTTAGTGCCATTCTACTGGGGACAAATTTTCTGAGTTAGTGCTAGTCTGAAAATGAATGTTTTGCTGTTATTTCTTAAGGATTTTCTGTATGTGTACAATTTTAGATTGGCAGTTCTTTTATTTGCATTCTTGGAAGGAATTTCATAATTTTTCTCGCTTCTTGTTTCTACTGTGAAGTCAGTTGTCATTTATCACTCCTTTGAAGATAAATTGCCTTTCTTCATTTTTTAATTTTTTTCTTTATTTATGATTTTTGGCTCATCTAGTTTTGATAATTTGTTCTTGTCTTTTTGTGGAGTTCGTATTACTTTCCTATGTGGAACTTGACCTTTTGTCAGTTTTAGAAAACTGTCAGGCATTATACCTCTCTTTCGTTAGAGATAACAGTATTTAATTAAGGCATATTTTGTACATAGTAAGATATACAAATATTAAGTGTACAGCTTATAATTTATGAAAAATCTATAATTCTCATGTAATTATCATCCAGATAAGGATAATATAATGTTGCCATCACCCCAGAAAATAATGATATGCCTCTTCCAATCATCAGCTCCTCTTCTACACTTAGATTAACACTAATCTGGTTTCTGTGTCATACATGTATTCATTTAATTCAGGTATGCATATAAATGGAGATCAAATAGTATGTATTTTGTCAAATCTGACTTTAATCATTATAATTTTATTTAGGTTAATCCATCTCCTTGTGGATATTAATTCTTTTTATTGCTAAGTAAGTATTTCATTGCATGAATATGCCATAGTTTAGAGGGATTGCTTTCAATTTTTCTCCACTTAGAATAATGTTGGCCTGGGGCTTAGCATAGATAGCTTTTACAATGTTGAAGTATGTTTCTGTTATCCCTAGTTTTTAGAGGACACTTTTGATGGTGTCCTCTATTTCCTTGTTTTAAATTGATCTGTTTAAATTGTGTATATCATGTATATTATGTTTTGAACATAAAGGGATGCTGTAAATTATCAAATGCTTTCTCAGCATCTATTGAGATGTTCATGTGATTTTTATCTTTGAGTCTATTGATGTGATGAATTACATTTATTGATTTCCATATGTTGAGCCAACCTTGCATTCCTGAGATGAATCCTACTTGATTGTGATGCACTATCTTTTTGATATGTTTTTGTATTCGATTTGCCAGAATTTTATTGGGAATTTTTGCATTTATATGCATTAGAGATATTGGTCTGAAGTTTTCTTTCTTTGATGTGTCTTTGTCTGGTTTTGCAATCAGGGTGCTATTGGCCTCATAGTATGTGTTTGGAAGTGTTCCTTCTTTTTCTATTTCATGAAATAGTTTGAGAAATATTTGTGTTAATTCTTCTTTAAAGGTCTTGTAAAAGTCAGTTGTGTATCCATCGGTTCTGGGCTTTTCTTGGTTAGTAGACTTTTGATGGTGTCCTCTATTTCCTTGTCTTAAATTGTGTATATCATGCTGATTTAGTTTAGGTATATCATATACCTTTAGAAATTTGTTGATGTCTTTAATATTTTCTATTTTATTGGAGTACAAATTTTCAAAATTATTTCTAATTATCTTCTGCATTTCTGTAATGTCTGTTATAATATTTCCTTTTTCATCATGGATGTTAGTAATTTGAGTTTTCTCTCTCCTTCTCTTCATTAGCATAGTTAATGGTTTATCAATCTTATTTATTTTTTTAAAGAAACAAATTTTGTTTTGTCAGTTTTTTCAGTTATTTCTTTTGTTTTAATTTTATTGATTTCAGCTCTAATTTTAATTATTTCCTGTCTCCTACTGCTTTTGGGGTTGATTTGTTCTTCTCTTTCTAGAGCTTTGAGATGTAATATTAGGTCATTTATTTGTTGAGTCTTTCTTCTTTGAAGGAATGAACTCCATGCAATGAACTTTCCTCTTAGCACTGCCTTCATAGTGTCCCATTGATTTTGATGTGTTGCATTGGTGTTCTCACTTACTTCTAAGAAGTTTTTAATCTCCTCCTTGATATCTTTTGCAACCCATTGTTCAATTTAATAGCATATTATTTAATATCCAGGTATTGGAATAGCTTTTATTTTTTTATTTTATCATTGATTTCTAATTTCATTCCATTGTGGTCTGATAGAATGCAGGGTAGTATCTCTACTTTTCTGTATTTTCTAAGATTTGCTTTGTGGCATAACATATGGTCTATTTTAGAGAAGGATCCATGTTCTGCTGAGAAGAAAGTGCATTCGCTCATTGATGGATAATATATTCTATATATGTCAGTTAAGTCTAAGTTATTGATTGTAGTGTTGAGTTCTATAGTTTCTTTGTTTAGCTTTTGTTTGGTAGTTCTATCTATTGGTGAAAGAGGTGTGTTAAAGTCACCCAGAATTATTGTGTTGTGATCTATTTGACTGTTGAACTTGAGAAGAGTTTGATTGATGAATGTAGATGCTCCATTGTTTGGGGCATATACATTTATAACTGTATGAAATGTCCATCTTTATCCCTTTTGATTAACTTTGGCTTGAAGTCTACTTTATTTGATATGAGAATGGAAACTCCTGCTTGCTTACGTAGGCCATGTGAATGGCCTTTCACCTTCAGTCTGTTTTTCCTATAAGTCTCTTGAAGGTAGCATATTGTTGAGTCTTTTTTAAAAATCCAATCTACCAGCCTATGTCTTTTGATTGATAAGTTTAAGCTATTAATATTTAGGGTTATTATTGAGATATAATTTGTATTACCGGTCATTTTTGTTTATTTTTGTTATTTAGCTTGACTTGGTTTCTCCTTTGGTTGGCTTTTCTTTTACTATATTTCTTCCCTTTGCAGATTTTCATTGCTGTTTCATTGTTGTTTTTCATTTTCTCCTCGAATATTTTGCTAAGAATGTTCTGTAGTGCAGACTTTCTTGCTGTAAATTCTTTTAGCTTTTGTTTATCATGGAAGATTTTTATTTTGTCATCAAATCTTAAGCTTAATTTTGCTGGATATAAGATTCTTGGTTGTCATCCATTATCTTTTAGAGCTTGGTATATGTTGTTCCAGGATGGTCAGGCTTTGAGAGTCTGGGTTGAAAAATCTGCTGAGATCAGAATTGGTCTTCCCTTATAGGTGATCTGATTTTTCTCTCTTGCGGCCTTTAAAATACTATCCTTATTCTGTATGCTACGCATTTTCACTATAATGTGTCTTGATGTAGATATGTCGTAATTTTGTATATTTGGTGTCATTTAGGCCTCTTTTATTTGAATTTCCAATTCATCCTTCATACTTGGGAAATTTTCTGATATTATTTTATTGAAGAGATTGTGCATTACTTTGGTTTGAATCTCTGAACCCTCTTCTATCCCAATAAATCTTAAATTTGGTCTTTTGATGGTATCCCATAATTCTTGGAAGTTGTGTTCATGATTTCTTACCATCTTCACTGTGAGGTCAACTTCATTTTCAAGATTGTATATTTTGTCTTCATTGTCTGAGATTCTTTCTTCCAAATGGTCTAGTCTGTTGGTGATGTTATCTATTGAGTTTTTTTAAATTGGCTTATTGTTTCTTTCATTTCTAGGATTTCTGTTTCTTTTTTTTTTTCAGTATCTCTGTGTCTTTCTTGAAGTAATCTCTTGCATCCTGTTTTATCTCTTTGTTGGTGTGATCTATTTTTGCCTATATCTGCTCACTTAGGTTGTTCTTTAATTCCCAAATCATTTTAGTTAGTATATTCTGAACTGCTTCTCTGACATTTCACCTACCTCACTACCTATGGATTCTATTGTTGTGGTGTCTTGGTTTGTTTGGAGCACTTTTATCCCTTGTTTTTTCATGATGTCTATGTGCCTTCCTCTCTTGCAGTGTAGATCTGAGGTATTACGATTTCTGTCATATTAGTGTGCCTATAGTTACCAATACCTCACTTTTAAGGGAGAGATCAATATTATAGCACTCAATGTACCCAACATGTAGCCATATATCAGTTAGCTTCCATTTTTACATTTACAGTTTTGTCACTATAAACAGAAATGATGAGTTCAATTATCTTCAACCATATAATCAATTGGTTTGCATAATGGTTTACAATTTCTTATGGTGGATGAGGGGACTGGGAGGTTGGCTGAGATGTTTATGAGGTAGGCTGTGAGAATATGGAGGTATTAGATTATATGACTAGTGAGAGGATAATAATAGGAAGTTGGTTGTTAGTAGGAGAAACAAGAGATAGGCAATCCTATGAAAGACTACTTGTTACCTCAGTAACAGGATAACTGTTAGTACCCCTAGTAGAGAAACCTCTGGTGCAGCCTGTCCTTATTGTTGTCTCTTGATAGAAGCGGCAATATCCCACTTTTGTGGCAGTGGCAACCTCAAGTCTGTTTGTTTCCTGATGTTGGGCTGTGGAGTCATGCTTTGGTGAATAAGGAACCCCAGCTTGGGGTGGCTCTCAGCATGGGCATGGGGTGGCTCTGTCCTAGAACTCTGGGCCTCAGGTGCAGTGCAGACAGGCAAGCTCTTCCTCCAGAACTCCAGGCAACGGTGATGCAGTGCAGGCAGGCGGGCTCTGCCTCGTTTGATTTCTTTTATACTATTGTAAGTGGATTATTCAAAAATTAATTTTCAATTGTTTATTGCTAGCCTAAAGAAATCCAATTATTTTTATATATTAATCTTTTATCCCATCATTTTTTTTAAATTCAGTGATTAGATCTTGTGGGTTGTTGGATATTTTATATAGACAATGAGGTCATTTGTGCTGCTACTTTTCCAAACTTTGTACCAGTCATCATTGTTTTCTTTTTAGATATCCAGGACCTTCAGAACAAAAGGTCTGATGAATAGAAATGGAAAGAATGGACAATATTTCTTTGTTTTTAACTTTAGAGACTTTTCACCATTAGGTATGGTGTTAGCTGTAGGGTTTTGCAGTTATCTTTTATGTCAGTTAAGAGAGCCTCATTTTATTTCCAGTTTTCTTAGAGTTTTTATCCTGAATAGGTATTACATTTTATTGAATGCTTAAAGTAAATAAAAAGCCCAAAATGATGAAAATTATGTCTTTATTTCATTTCTCTGCCTTTATCTTTTACTTTCCTGAATTTAATTTTTTTCTTCTTTTTTCCTAACTTCTTGGAGTGTTTATAATGTTGACTTACAACATTAAAAAGTTCTAATCACCTGTTTAAAATGACCAGTTTCGGGCTGGGGATGTGGCTCAAGAGGTAATGCGCTCCCTGGCATGCGCAGGGGCCCTGGGTTCGATCCTCAGCACCACATAAAAAAATAAAATAAAGATGTTGTGTCCACTGAAAACTAAAAAAAAATATTAAAAAAATGACCAGTTTCCCTTAATTTCTACCTTAGCTGTATTCCACAAAATATGATATATTCTTACTAGTATTCTTTTCAAAATGTTTAAACATTTTTATTGCTATATTTTCCTTTTCTAGTGTTATTTAGATGAGTGTTGTTTAATTTCCAAATATTTGAGTACAGTGAGTTATCTTTTTGTTTTGATTTCACACTGTAATTGGTGACTATTGATTTTCTCATTTAACATTATAAAGATGTTAATTTTTTTGTTGTTGTTGATGTTACTGGGGATTGAACTCAGGGGCACTTAACCACTGAGCCACATCTCTAGTCCTATTTATTTTTTGAGACAAGGTCTCACTAAGTTGCTTAGGGCCTCACTAAGCAGCTAAGGCTGGCTTTGAACTCACAATCTTCCTGCTTCAGCCTGCTGAGCTGCTGGGATTACAGGCATGCACCACCTCACAGGCCTAATTACCGATTCTATTAGAAAACCATATGCTATTCTTATTTTTGGATCTCTGAATGTAATGTGATATATTTTCTCCCTGCCTCTTTTTAAGATTTCTTCCTGTTTTTTTTTTTTTTTGTAGCTAGTAGTTCCATTATGGTCTACTTAGGTGTTGTAGTCTTTATATTTATTCTGCTTGGGGTTTGTTGAACTTCTTGAATCTGTGGTTTTATGTCATTCAGTTTTAGAAAAAAATTAGATATTATCCTATCTAGATATTTATTCTACTCCTTTCTTTTTCTCCTATCATTCCAAGACTTAAAAAAATATTTAATATTGTCCTAAAGTCTCAGATACTTTAAAGAATTATTTATCTGTTCTTTAGTTTGGATTCATTTTAACCTGTCTTGAAGTTCACTGATCCTTTCTTCTTCTGTGTCCAATGTATTTTAAAAAGTCCATTCACTGAATTATTTATTTTATGTATTCTAGTTTTTTTAATTCTAGAATTTTCTTTTAGTTTCTTTTTTGAGTCTTGGAATTCCCATCTTAGTGATTTATTTTTCTGTAATATTTTCATATTTAAATTACTTATTTTTAAGTCCTTATTCCTAATTCTGAGTGAGTCTAATTATCTATGTGTCTTTTTTTTTTTTTTTAGTTCTTGATTATGGGTCACATTGTCTAGCTCTTTCCCATGTCTTGTGAATTTTTTATTATATGATAGGCATCGGGAAGAATATGTTGTAGAGACTCTGGACTATTTTATTTCCCCCCAAAATATTGAACTTTGTATTTTGCATTTGTGGGAGTGAAGTTACTGGTGCATCACTTTCTTCTTCAAGGCTTAGTTTTTTAATGTGTTAAGCCAGGTGTATTTCAGATTTTCCTTTAGTCCTAGTGTTATAGCACTAGCTTCAAGATTTATGACACATAGTAAAAGCAGTGCTTAGAAGAAAATTTATAGTATTAAAGACAGATTAGAAAGGAGGTCTAAAATCAATAATATAAGCTTCTGCCTTTTTCTAATGAAACAAGAGCAATTAAGTCTAAAACAATCATAAGAAATAATAAAAACTAGAGAAAACTTTAGGGAAATTTAAATTTTGAATTTTCATTAAGCAAACAATAGAGAAAATATTCTCAACTGTGGCATATAGGTTTTTGTTTTTTCTCTTTAGCTGAGGCATATTTAAAACATGTCTATTCACACATGAAGGAAAATTCTGCCTTACTATAGAAAACATGTAGATATTACTTCATTGTTTTCTCACATTTAGAATTGTAAAAACAAGTATAATTTTATCTTTCATAGGACTTCCTATGTTTTTCGTGATTCTTGGAGACATTTATTTATTTATTATTAAGGTTTTTATAATATTTCTAGACATGAATTAATTTTCCTTGATTTTTGCTTGTAATTTGAAGAGCACTTTCAATCTGAGAATTGAGTTCCATTTTCAATCTTTGTTCAGGAAATGTCTCATTAGTGAAGTTTGAAATTTCTGCTTTTCTTCCAATTGTTTTTGTCTAATCCTCATGAACACCTACAATAGTTCGGTCAGATTTTTATTTTCTGCGATCTCTAGCAATCTTAGCCACTGTTTTCATATCTTCCCTCTATAGTCTCAGAATCTCAGGTTGGTTTACTCTCCTAACTCTCTAGATTTCCTCCTTTTGTTTATTGCTTTCTGTGAAGTTTTCTAATTGTGCTGTTTTATTTTTAGTTTGCTTACACTTATTTCACATCTTATCCAAATCCATTTTTATCCTATTCGGTTAGCTTTCCGTCTGACTTTGAATTGCTACGATTTTTCTACTCCTGTTTTTACAGAGCCTATGTGTTCTCATATCATGTTGCCAATTTCACATGGGTAGATCATTTTCAGACATGTGTTTACTTGCAGCATTCAGTATGATGTTTCTTTTCAAGTATATTTTTGGTTTGTCCTTCACTTTTTTCCTTTTGAAAAATTATATTGGTATAATTTTCATTCAATCAAATGATCCATTTTAAGCACGCTGTTTAATAACTTTTTTTTTTTTTTTTTGGTACCAGGGATTGAACCCATGGGTGTTTAACCACTGAGTCACATACCCAGCCCTTTTTATTTTTTATTTTGAGACAAGGTATCACCAAGTTGCTTAAGGCCTCACCAAGTTTCTGAGGCTCTTTGAACCTGTGATCCTCCTTCCTCAGCCTCCTAAACCGCTGGGATTACAGGTGTGTGTCACATCTAGGTTGTTTGATAACTTTGCAGATGTATACACTAATCTAACCAACATCAGAGTAAAAATATAGAACATTCTTGTCACTTTGCAACAGTCTCTTGTTTCTCTTTTCAGTCAGTCCACTACAAGCAGCCACTGATTAGCTTCTTTTCATTATAGTTTTCTTATTCTAAGATTTTTTAATGAATGCAATCATATATATACCATTTTTGTATCTTTTTCTTTCACTCAGCTAATGTTTTTGAGATTTATCCATGTTGATATATTCGTGGTTTATTTATTTTTTATTGTTGTATCATATTCCATCATCTGGATGTATTATATTGAGCTTGACTCCTTGGTGAAGGTTTTTGGTTGTTAGGCTATAAACACTCATGTAAAAGTATTTTGATGAAGGTATTCATTTTTTTTTGGTAAATACTAGTGTGAAAATACTGTGCTATATGGTAAGTGTATGTTTAATTTTATTTGAATTGTACAAACAATTCTTCAAAAATGATTGTAACATTTTATGTTTCCTTCAGCAATGTGTGGGAGTTCAGTTCTATATTGTTGTCAACACTTATATGTTGATCATATTATTTCTTATCCTTATTCTGTTCATATGGTAGATTATATTGATTTGCTTTACACTGTTAAACTAATTTTGCATTCTGGTGGTCATGTTGTAGTAGTTTAATTTGCATCTCCCTGATGAATAGTGATAGTGAACATCTTTTTGAGTTCTTGTTGGCTATTCATATATCTTTTTGTTTGTGTGTAAATTTTCCAATGAGATTTTGGGTTTGCTTTTGTTTTACCCATTTTGAAATTGAGGTACTCATTTTATTATTATATGTTGAATATATATAATACTTTTGTCAACTTATTGTGAATGTTTTTTCTAAGTCAGGAGTTTTCTTTTTAAGTATTTCAAAGAGGAAAAATTTAAATTTGGATAAATTTCAATTTACTAATTTTTTCTTCTCATGGTTCTTCTTTCTATTTTTACCAAGTTTGTTAAGAATGCTCTTGTACTTCTATAAGTCTTAAGGCTTAAGATTTTACATTTAAGCATACAATCAGTTTGGAATTCGTTTTTATGTGGTGTGAGGAAGCATTGACTTTTCCTCATTAAAGTTATCTAGTCATTCCAGTTTGATTGCTGAAAAAATTATCCTTTTCATATTGAATTAACCTTGGTAATTTTATTGAAAAGTAATTGACTACATACTTTTTGTGGGTCTGTTTCTAGACTAAGAATTTTGTTTACACTTTTTATATTTTTCCTTACACCAATGTTATACTCTGTTGATTACTGTAGCTTTATAGTATACTTTGAAATCATATGATACAAATTTTTTTATATTTATTTATTTTCAAGATTGATTTGACCATTTTAATACCTTTGCATGTTCATATAAATTTTACTATTGGCTTGTCATTTCTACAAAGTAATTTTCTGGGACTTTGGGATTTCACATGGAACATATAGTTTTGGGAGAATTTGAACAATATTGAGTCTTCTGATCCATGAATGTAGCATGCCTATTATTTATTTAGGTCTTTAATTTTAGCAATATTTGCTTGTTTTCAGTGTACAGAAATTTCAAATCAATATATTGCTTAAGCTACTCCCAAATGTTTTGGATGCTATTGTAAACAGTGTTTAAAAATTCAGTATTTAACAAATAGTGTGTAAAAATAATAAAAATTTAATTTAATTCTATTTATTTATTGCTACTCTTGTAAACATAACTGATTTTTATAGAGACTTTATATCCTGCACCCTTGCTAAATTCACATTATTTTTGTAGCTTTTTTGGGTAGGTTTCTTAAGACTTTCTATATAATGAAGACTCTCTGCAAATAAAGGTTCTTTTCAGTTTTTCTTCTTCCTTTCTGATTTATCATTCCTTTCTTCTTCTCTTCCTCCCTACTCCCTTCCTTGCTTCTCTCTTTCTCCCTTCTTTGCCTCCTTTCTTAGATCTTTTTCTCGTTGTTCTGCCTCATGTCTCCAGTTCAGTGTTCAGCAGAAGTGCTGAGAGTGGTCATGCCTGTTCTACCCCCAAGCTGTCAAGGAGCGTATTCAGGCTTTCACTATGAAATATGATGTCAGCTGTAGGTTTTTCATGGATGCTTTTTAAAAGATTCAGCTTGAGGAAGTTCCTGACTGTTCTTAGTTTATTGAGAATTTTAATCAATTTTTGGAAAATGCATTTTCTCTTTCTGTTGAGATGATCATATAATTTCTTATCTTTATTCTGTTAATATGTGATTTGCTTTACACTGTTAAACTAATTTTGCATTCATGGGATAAACCTCACTGTTATGCTGTATTACATTGCCAGATTTAATTTGGTAATATAATACAGACTTTGTTCATTGTTATTGCTCCTACCTTTTTTTTTTTTTGTACCGGGGTGCAACCCAGGGGTGCTTTACCACCGAACTACATCCCCAGCTCTTTTTATTTTTTGAGACAGGGTTTTGCTAAGTTGCTTAGAGCCTCACTAAGTTGCTGATGCTGGTCCCAAACTTGCAGTCTTCCTGTCTCAGCCTCCCAAGTGAGTGGGATTTCAGGCATATGCTGGCATACCTGGCTCTTGCTTCTACATTTATGAGGCATATTTATCTATTTTTTAATCATAATATTTCATCTAGTTTTGTTTGTGGACTAATGTTGACCTCATGCCATGAGTTGAGAAGTATCTCCCTTCTATTTTCTGAGAGAGTTTATGTAGGATTTTTTACTTAAATGATTCATATCATTCACTAATGAAGTAATCTGGACTCAGGGTTTTTGTGGGAAGGTTTTATATTATAAATTTAATCTTTTAAATAGTTATAGGATTATTTAGATTTTAAAGTTTTTGTTGAACAGTATTTTGTAATCTGTGTCTCTTGAGAATGTGGGTATTTCATCCAAATTATTGAATTTATTGGTATGTTTGTAGGATATATAGTGATGTCCTGCTTTCGTTCCTTACATGGTAATTGATGTCTTCTCTATTTTTTCTTCATTAAGCTGGCTAGAGGGCTTAAAAAGTTTATTGAACTTTCCAAAGAACCTGCTTAAAAATTTTATTGATTTTCTCTGCAGTTTTCTGTTTTCAATTTTATTAATTTCTACTTTTCACAACATCATCATCATCATCATCATCATCATCATCATCATCATCATCATATCATAATGTACCGGGATTGAATCTAGAGATGTTTAACCATTAAGCCAGATTCTCAGCCCTTTTTATTTTTCATTTTGAGACAGGGTCTTGCTAAGTTACTTAAGGCCTCGTTAAATTGCTGAGGCTGGCCTTGAGCTTGCAGTCTCACTGTCTCAGCTCGAGAATCATGGGATTACAGGCATGTGCCACCATGCCCAGCTTATTATTTTTTACCTTCTACTGATCTTGAGTTTGATTTGTTCTCATTCTGTTTTCTTAAGGTAGAACATAAATCATTTCTTACACCTTTTATGTTTTCTAATATAAGAGTTTAAAACTAAATTTTGCTGTAAACATTTCTTTATTTGCATTGCGTAATTGTCAGTATGTTGTTTTCATTATATTGCAGTTCAGAATATTTTCTAATATTTTTCATTGATTAGTGAATTATTTAGAAGTATTTTTTAATGTATAAATATTTGGCAATTTTCCAGATATCTTTGTGTTGTTGATTTCTAGTCTGATTCCATTCTTTTTAGAGAATATACTGTATGAAGTAGCAACATCTAAATTTTTTTCTTTTTGTATTGTGGATTGATTGAATTTAGGGCCCGGCCCACACATGCTAAGCTCATGTTCTACCACTGAACTATACCCACAGCTCACCATCTAAATTTTTTAGACTTATTCTGCGGACTAAAAATATTGTCTATCTTGGTAGATGTTGCATGAGCACTTGAAAACAGTGTGTATTCCACAGTGTTGTGTGGAGAGTTTTTATTATCCATTCGGTTAACTTCTTTGAGGGTGTTGTCAAAATCATATTATGACTGATTTTTATCCACTTGCTTTATCAATTGCTGAAAGGGGATTGTTTAACTTTATAACTTTAATTATGAATTTAGTTCTCTTATCAGTTTTATTAGTTTAATATATATACACATATTTATCATTATATATATTCTTGATCAATTGGCCCTTTTATCTTCATGAAATATATTTCTTTATTTCTGGTAATAATCTCTGACTTGGATATACTTGTCTGATATTTATATGGACATTCCAGCTTTCTTGTTTTAGCATTTGTATGGCATAAGTTTTTCTGTATACTTTTTTTTCTTTTTTCTTAAATTTTTTTATTAGTTGCTCAAAACATTACAATGATCTTGACATATCATACATTTGATTCAAATGGGGTATGTAATCTTATTTTTCCATGTGTACAGATTGCAGGATCACATTGGTTATACAGCCATGTTTATACATAGGGCCATACTAGCGTCTATTGTATTGTGCTGCCCTTCCTATCCCCCCTCCCCTCCCCTCCCCTCCCCTCCCATCACCTCTTTCTACCCAATCTACTGTGATACGTTTCTCTCTCTTT
The DNA here is from genome assembly GCF_047511675.1 of Marmota flaviventris. Lineage (NCBI taxonomy): Eukaryota > Metazoa > Chordata > Mammalia > Rodentia > Sciuridae > Marmota > Marmota flaviventris. The sequence goes on along the minus strand of NC_092499.1, from coordinate 12,196,147 downwards.
TTTCTTCCCCCTCACACCATCTTATATGTAATTTTGCATAACCATGAGGGTCTCCTACCATCTTCCGTGCAATTCCCCTTCTCTCTCCCATTCCCACGCACCTCTCATCCCTATTTAATGGTAATCTTCTTCTCATGCTCTTCCTCCCTGCTCTGTTTTGAGTCGCCCCCCTTATATCAAAGAAGACATTCTGCATTTATTTTTTAGGGATTGGCTAGCTTCACTTAGCATAATCTGCTCTAATGCCATCCATTTCCCTGCAAATGCCATGATTTTGTTATTTTTTAGTGCTGAGTAATATTCCATTGTGTATAAATGCCACATTTTTTTTATCCATTCATCTATTGAAGGGCATCTGGGTTGGTTCCAGAGTCTAGCTATTGTGAATTGTGCTGCTATGAACATTGATGTAGCTGTGTCCCTGTTGTATGCTCTTTTTAGGTCTTTTGGGTATAGTCCAAGAAGGGGAATAGCTGGGTCAAATGGTGGTTCCATTCCCAGCTTTCCAAGGAATTTCCATACTGCTTTCCAAATTGGCTGAACCAATTTGCAGTCCCACCAGCAATGTACAAGAGTACCCTTTTTTCCCCACATCCTCGCCAGCACTTGTTATTGTTTGACTTCATAATGGCTGCCATTCTTACTGGAGTGAGATGGTATCTTAGAGTGGTTTTAATTTGCATTTCTCTGATTGCTAGAGATGGTGAGCATTTTTTTGTGTATTTGTTGATTGATTGTATATCCTCCTCTGAGAAGTGTCTGTTCAGATCCTTGGCCCATTTGTTGATTGGGTTATTTGTGTTCTTGTTGTTTAATTTTTTGAGTTCTTTGTATAGCCTAGAGATTAGAGCTCTATCTGCAGTGTGAGAGGTAAATATTTGTTCCCAGGATGTAGGCTCCCTATTTACCTCTTATTGTTTCTCTTGCTGAGAAAAAACTTTTTAGTTTGAATACGTCCCATTTGTTGATTCTTGATTTTAACTCTTAACTTACCTATTTCTTTATATCTTGTGTGTTTCTACAAGCAGACTGTATTTGAATAAAGCTTTTTGAAAAACTTAAATCCTATTTGACAATCTCTGCCTTTTAGACCATTTGCTTTTTTTTTCTTAAAAAAATTTTTATTTGTTCTTTTTAGTTATACATGACATCCTAACATGAATTCTAATTCTTTTCATTCTAGTAGTCACACACATAGGCTAATCAACACAGAAGGTGACTTTTATACAATTCTATTTTTTTCTCACTAAAATCATGACAGAGACGTTTTTTTCTTTGAATTCCCAGATTCTGAAGTATGTGACTCAAATTATGATATCTTTTGGTTATTATGATTAAACATTGGTTTAACAAGAAAAATAAAGAGAATATTTCTCTAAAAGAGTAGATAAAGATTTGATCCTGGAAAAAAAAAGACTTTATTTGGGTATTTGAATAAGTCCTATGAATTATAGTGCAATAAAGGAGCAAAATTTTATATACTTGGTCGTTCTATGCATCCATTCATCCATCCATCTATCCAACCACCAGGAGGAACAGTAGTGGATATGATGAGTGGGGAAGAGTGAGCTATTGCTGATAGTTGAATATACAACTATCAGCTGATAGTTGGATAAACTGCAGTCTTGATAATGGATACATGGGGTCTGGTGAATTGGGAGCAAGTGGAGACTGTTGGGGGTCCCAGTCTTATTGCTGCCCGGTTTCAATGAAATTCAAGACTGAGAATGTCTCTCATGAAATGTACTCATTTTATAGAATGATTCTTTAATGGAAGAATCTTGGGGATTCACTCATGATCTCATATAAGTATTTTTTCTTTTTATGTGGTTTGCAGCATTTCTTACTATTCCAGAGACCATTTGCTTTTAATGTAATCATTGATACAGTGGCCTTTGATCTGTCAGCTTATGCTAATTTAAAAAAAATTTTAAGTTGTAGATGGACAAATACCTTTATTTGGTTGACTTATTTTTATGTGGTGCTGAGGATTGAGCCCAGTGCCTCACACATGCAAGGCAAGCACCCTGAGCCACAGTCCCAGACCCAGCTTATGCTAATTTTATATTTTTCCCATCTATTCTTTATTCCGTTTTATTGATATCTTGCCCTCTTTTGAATTCTTTTTAGTATTCAATTTTATATCTATATTGAATCATTTACTTTTCTTCTGGAAAAATTTCTGTAGTGTTTACAATGTTCATTTCTTTGGTATTTTTTATTTGTTCTATATGGAAATAGAATGCATTTGACACATCATACATAAATGGAATATAATTTCTCATCGTCTGGTTGTACATGATGTAGAGTTTCACAGGTCATGTAATCATATATGTACATAGAGTAATAATGTCAGATTCATTTTACTGTTATTCCTAACCCCATACCTGCCTTCTCTCCCTTCACTCCCCTCTGTCTAGTCCAAAATACTTCTATTCTCAACCACACTCCCCTATTGTGAATTAACATCCACATATCAGAGAAAACATTTGGCCTTTGGTTCTTTGGGATTGGTGTATTTCATTTAGCATGATATTCTCCAGCCCCATCCATTTACTGACAAATGCCATAATTACGTTCTTCTTTAAGACTGAATAATATTCCATTATATACGCATACCATAGTTTATTTTATCCATCCATCTGTTGAAGAGCACCTAGGTTAGTTCCATAGTTTAGCTATGGTGAATTGAGCTGCTATAAACATTGATGTGGATGTGTCACTGTAGTATGCTGATTTTAAGTCCTTTGGGTATATGCTGAGGAGTGGGATAACTGGGTCAAATGGTGGTTCCATTCCAGGTTTTCTGAAGAATCTGCGTACTGCTTTCACAGTGGTTGCACCATTTGCAGTCCCACCCTATGAGTGTACCTTTTCCCCACATCCTCACCAACATTTATTGTTGCCTGTATTCTTGATGATTGCCATTCTGACTGAAGTGAGATGGAATCTCAGTGTAGTTTTGATTTGCATTTCTCTAATTTCTAGAGATGTTGAACATTTTTTCATATATTTGTATTTCTTCTTCTTCTTTTTAAAAAAATATTTACTATTTTTTAGTTGTAGTTGGTTGGACACATTATCTTTATTTCATTCTTATGTGGTGCTGAGTATTGAACCCAGAGCCTCACACGTGCTAGGCGAGTGCTCTGCCACTGAGCCACAATCCCAGTCCCAGTTTTTTTTTAGTTGTTGATGGACCTTTTTATTTATTTATATATGGTGCTAAGAATCGAACTCAGTGTCTCATGCATGCTAGGCAAGTGCTCCACCACTGAGCCACAACCCCAGCTGTGTATTTCTTCTTCTGTGGAGTGTCTGTTCAGTTCCTTTGCCTATTTATAGATTGGGTTATTTATTTATTTATTTATTTATTTTAGTGTTGAGTTTTTTGAGTTCTTTATATATCCTGGAGATTAATGCTCTATCTGATGTATATGTGGTAAAGATTTTTTTTCCCATTCTGTAGGCGCTCTCTTCACATTATTGATTTTTTTCTTTACTGTGAAGAAGCTTTTTAGTTTGATTCCATCCCATTTATTGATGGTTGATTTTACTTCTAGTGCTTTAGGAATCTTGTTAATTAAGGAAGTCAGTTCCCAAGTCACCATGGTGGAGATTTGTGCCTATTTTTTCTTCTATTTGGCCCAACGTCTCTCTTCTAGTGCCTAAGTCTTTGATCCACTTTGAGTTGATTTGTGCAGGGTGGAAGATAGGGGTTTAAATTCGTTTTGCTACATGTGGATTTCCAGTTTTCCCAGCACCATTTAATGAAGAGGCCCTCTTTTCTCCCAAGTAAGTTTTTGGTACCTTTGTTTAGTATGAAATAACTGTATTTATGTGGTTTTGTCTTTGTGTCTTCTGTAACATTGGTCTACATATCTGTTGTTTTGTTTCTGTGGCTCTGTAGTATAATTTTATGTCTGGTATTGTGATGCCTTCTGCTTCATTTTTTTCTTGCTAAGGATTGCTTTGGCTATTCTGTGTCTCTTATTTTTCCAAATGAGTTTCATTATTGCCTTTTCTATTTCTATGAAGAATGCCATTGTGATTTTAATAGGAATTGCATTAAATCTCTACAGTGCTTTTGGTAGTATGGCCATTTTGGCAATGTTAATTCTGCCTATCCAAGAGTATGGGAGATCTTTCCATCTTCTTCAATTTCTTTCTTTAGTGTTCTATAGTTTTCATTTACAATGTGCATTTTTAACTTTACCTCTACCTGTCAAATATTATTATACCAATTTACATGTTAATATAAGAACCTATTTATTTTCATTTGTCCCTCCGCATTCTTTTTGTACTTGTTATCAACATTTTTCACACACATACACACACACACACACAATTAACCTCACAATACATAGCTATTACTTCTATTTTAAATAGTTATCTTTTTATAACATATTGAGTAAAGAAGTCTTCTATAGTCTTCTTGTATAGCACTCTTTATACCTTTGTGTAGCCTGAGCTTCTCTTTGGTATCCTTCAGTGGAGCTCAACTGGCGATAAATTCTCTTACCTGGTACTTGTCTTCAAATAGCCTTTATGTAATACTCATTTATGAGGAGTATTTTCTCTGGGGATAGAATTCTAGGTTGACAGTATTTTTTGCTTTCAGCCTATTAAACATGTCTTTCCATTGTCTTCTGGCTATTATTTCTTTTGATGAGAAACCAATGATTATTCTTAACTTGTCTTTGTTTTCCTGTGAGTAAAGTGTCTTTTTGTTTGTTTTCTGGATACTTTCAAGATTTCCTTCTTATCATTGGTTTTGTTTTCCTTATATTAATTTTGATGTGATTTTCTTTGGGTTTTTTTTTTCCTTGCCTAGGATTCATTGACCTTCTTGGATCTGTGAGTTAATTATTTTCTTCAAACTTGAAAAATTTGGTCATTTAAAAAAATATGTACTATACTGTGGTTCTTTTGTGCTTTTAATCATATCACCTGAAATTTTCCTGTAGCTCACTGAAGCTTAGTTTTCTTCCAGTACTTCACTTTGGATAGTTTCTGTTATTATGCCTTTCAATTCACTATTCATTTCTTATGCATTGTCTAATATGCTGTAAAACCTATTTATTGATTTTTTTTTCATTTTTCATTTTTTTTATTTTTATAAATTCCTTTGGTTCTTTTATTATTTTTTCATTTTTATCTTCATTATGTTCATGATTATGTTTTCCTTTGAATATGTTTATAATAGTATTTTTAAAACATTGTTTGCTATTTCATCTTTGTAATTTCTGGGCTTGATTCTATTGATTTTTCCCCTGGCTTACAGCAACATTTTCCTCCTTTCAAATATCAAGTGCTTTTTGACTGATGCTTGATTTCATGAATATTGCATTATTGTGAATGTCTGGATTTTTTGTCTTCCATTATAGTGCATTAAATCTTTTTTGGCAATCATGTTACTTGTGGATCAGCTTGACCCTTTCAGGCTTTGTTACGGAGACCCTAAAGTGGCCTTTTCCATGTTAGCTTAGCCCTATTACTTAGGTGTGACCTTCCCAGAGTATCTATTAAATGCTTCAGTGAATTCCTCCACTTTAGGGGTTAGAACTAGAACATCTCCCAGCTAGGTATAAACTCTAAAAATTATTTAGTTTATAGTCCCCCCAGTCAATCCATTCTCATGGAGATTTATTTACCTTAGACTTGTTTGGCTTAATATAAAGCTAAAACCAAAAGAGAATCCCACTTAGATTTTTATAGCTATGATTGCACAGCTCCTGATTCCTTGGTATTCTACCTAACAAAACAGCACTTTGCCTCTTCAAGCTATGGTTTCTGTCCCCTCAACTAAAAACAAAAAACAAAAACAAAAACAAAAAACCCCCGCTCTGCTCTGCTTGTCTTTCTCCTTTTTGGACCAAGTCTGAGATTGTGTTCAGGCTGAAAACCAAGTGATCATGGGACTGACTGCATTATTTCTCTTCTCTCACGAAGCACTGTCCTCCCTACATTATCTGTAGTTCAGTTTCCCAAATAGTTGTTTTATATGTATGTTTGTGTGTGTGTATGCGCACGCACACACACACACACACTTATTTATTTATTTTAGTTTTCTAGTTGTTTATGATGGGAAGGCAAGTATAATATCAATTACTCCATCACAATTGGAAACAGAATTTTGTTGTGCTTTTACACTGTTTTTTGTTACTATTTTTGAGTGGAGCTCTATTATTGCTACTGCTGGTGATGAGAATCAGTCAGGGCTGAGTTCCATTTCCCCAGATATGAAGTTTGAACACCTGAGAAACGCCTTGAAAGGAAAGCATAGAAAGCAAGTTTTATTTGAAGGATAGAACAGAGATAGACTTCTCCACAGAGAACGGGCAGAGAGCTGGGTATTGGAGGAAGTGGGGGTGTCCTGTCCCTTTTACACATTTTAAATTTTCTTTGTTCTCATGCGCTCCTCCTCCCTTTATCTTGTCTATGTGACCAGATGCCAAAAGATAGGTGAGGAGAAAGCCTTCCAGAACAGGGCAGGAACAAGGGCCGCCCAGGAGGTGCTTCATTAACAACCTTTTGGGAGGAACAGTTCTCTGGAGGCAGGTAACCTTAGCAACAGATTGGGGGGAGGAGGGGGAGGGCTCTGGCGGCAATAGCATTTCAATTCTCCAGCGGCAGCCTCCATCTTCTCAGAGCCAAATCAGCGTCCATCTTCCTGATCCAATCCAATTATTTATTATCTACATTGACTGCCTTTTGTCCCCTAGCTTCATTATGACTATTGCCACAAGATTAGGTGTGTAGGTTGTCTTTATATCAGAATAAATTGTAGTGCTTTCCCCATTTACAAATACCTGTTCTCTATTCTCAAGAGTTTTTTTTTTTTTTATTGGAGAGAGAGAGAGAGAGAGAGAGAGAGAGAGAGAGAGAGAGTGTGTGTGTATTACCAGAGATGGAATCCAGGGCCTTGTGCATGCTAGGCAAGTTCTCTTCCACTGGGCCCTCTTTATTTTTTTGTTTTGAAGTAGAGTCTTGAGTTTCCCAGGCTGGGCTTGAGTTCATGATCCTCTTGCCTCCAGTTCCCTGAATAGCTGGAATTATAGGAATGTACCACTGTCCCTAGCTAACCTCAGAAATTTTGATTCAATAGATCTAACATGGGCTTTAGATCTCATATTTTAAAAACCTTGACAGGTTTTTTAAAAAAAATTATTGGAGGATCTCACTAAGTTGCTAAGGCTGGCCTCAAACTTGTGATCCTCCTGCCTCAGCCTCCCAAGTCTCGGGATTATAGACATGTGCCATCATATCCAGTGACAAGTGATTTTTGACATTAGCAAAATCTAAGAATCTCCCTTCTCCTAATGTGATGAACATAGTATCCTACAAAATATTTCTAATTCAGTGACACTTGGTAAAAGTAGAATGAAAACTGAGAGGAATGCAACCTCCTGCATATCCCCACTATCCACACAGAAGGCATGGGTTTATGGCAGAGCAGAAGTATTTAGAACCCTGATCAAGTGCTATGACTTTTGCACATTCTTGCACATTCAGTAGGAAGGAATGCTGTGATGTCTGTCATGAGTTTGGGATTAGAGGAATGGGCCACATGTCCTATGTATTTACAATGCATATTCAGTTAAAGGCAATCACTGTCTTTAAGTTTCTCTAATTGCACAGGAAAATATATTGCCACTCTTTGTATTCATCTTGATTTTTCTACATTTGGGAAACAAATCTGTTATGAAATACTCCTATCCAAATTATCTCTTCATTCATTCATTTACTCATTTATTTCTTCTTTCTTTTCTCTAAAGATATAAGCAGTATGATACTATATTATTAGAATAGTGGTCTTTGGTGTATACTTCTTATCTTCTTTTTAAAAAAATTGACCTGTGATCCTATAAGTTTAGTATATGGCAATTTAGAAGGATGTCCTACTTTCAGCACATTACATTTAAAAAAAAATGATGGAATATTACTAGTTAACTCATTGGGCTACATGATCATCTGGAGGATGGTAATTACTGGCTGTGATTTTTCCCAGGTCACTTAGTTCTTTTCCTCATCCTTTATATATGCTTAGTTAAGGAGTCAGATACGGATGTCAGCAAACTAGCAGAGGTTCAGTACGTGGGTCATGTGAGAGAGAGAGATCAGTTTCATTTGGGCAATAAACTTATCTTCCCAGTTTCTACATTTGATGGGGATGCAGAGGGAAATGGAATGTTGGAGGATGCCTTAGGCCATTTATCAATTTGAAATATTTCCTGACACCAAAAAATATAAGATTTTTATTATAGTATACCACAGTGAAAAGAGCAGAGCATCAGAAATCAAGGGATATAGGTTCAAGACCCAACTTGTGTTGACTAACTATGACCATATCAAGCTACTTGACCTTTTTAATTTAAAAACTTACTCTTACATTAAATGAAGTAATAATCGGCTATAGATAGCCCACTGAGTTATTGTGGAATCAAGTGAAAATATAGTTGTAAAAACTTTTGCAGACTTGTTAATGTTACCATTGTGAGGTAATATATGGTGTATGCTGCCTTCTGTTGTCTTTCTCTTCTTGGGAAAATGGATAGAATTGTGATATCTTTGCCTGATTTAAACATTTTTCATAGATTTTTTAAAAATGATTCTTCTAGGAAGCCATCTGATGGTGCTTCTACTTAGGAAAAAAAAAGCTAGTGAAGTATGCTGCGTTTTCACTAGAGCAGGAATAATTTCAATGAGAAGTGCTCATCGGCTCTATTTTGCTTTACAGCTTGGAATCCCATCCACTGCCAGCACATTGAATGCCACAATGCAATTAACAAGCCAGCTGTGAAGGTACTGTTTTATTGGACTTGTTTCCATGTTTTATTTTCAGTGGACACATTATTAGGAGCAAATTACTGAATGAAGTGGAGAAGAGTGCATGCTTCTCTGTAAAGCAAAGCCAAATAAGTTCAATCACCTATGTTCAATCTAACTGTACTTGAGCAGACTGGGTCAAGACAGAGCAATGAGTACTCATGACTGCAGTTTTTGGATATGAGTTCATGGCCCGGTATTGTGTAGCACTGAGTTGATTATCAGAAAAATCCTGGTGAAACACTTAAATGGCCCTTCTTTGGCTTCTATCTGAGCTAATAAACTCAAGGAAATGTATTTTCCCTCAGTTTTCATATGTGTGTTACAAAGTCGGAGTGCCTAATGTGCAAATGTGCAAATTCAAGAACTCTAGGGCAAAAATAGATACAATTGTGAAGTGTTGGTCAAAGTGACTGAGAGGTGTTTGGATAGCATGCATGTGGAAAGTTACATTAGAGATAAGGAAACTGTGGTCACACAGGCAGTGTCAGCACTGGGGTCAGGATCAGGTACTCTTATTCTCAGCCTCATTCTTTTCTTAACATCAGATCAGTGTGGTCCTGCTAAAGCCCCAAATCTAGGATGTTGAATGTTAGAGAAACAATCATATCCTTTAATAAAATTGTGTGTGGTGTATTTGTTGAACATAAAACACTTGGCTGGATAGATTAGTGTCTGCATTTGTAAGGGTTAAATGTCAAATGATGAGGAGTTAGTGTCAGCTGAAGTTACTGGAGTTCACATTTACTTTTAGAACTACTGTCATGAGAGTTTGTTTCCCTTTCTATAGAGAGATGGTGAAGATGATCAAATAATTGAAAATCATACTATCACTTTAGAAAAACAAAGAATGGTTAAAATGAGATCTAATAAATATAAAAAGAACCAAAAATGTATTTTGCCTCCAAAAGTGGCAACCAGGTGCCAATAACAACCTGGTAATCTCAAGATATCATAACTGCCTCTGATGAAGGCAGATTTAATGAATGTTGACAAAGAGCAGATGATAGTGACCTGCCAATGGAAGTGTGGGCCCGCCCATTCCACCATGTGCACCTCCTATTTCAGTAGGCATTGGGGTTCACAGGTACTTTGTGGTGAGGTATTTTGAGCTAAACCCATGTGAGATCATATATTATTCAAGAAGTTCAGCTTGGTTAATTTTTCACAGGGATGAAATGTGCATGGTTCCTTCTTACTTTTATTTCTATGTCCTTCCTTCCGTCTGCCTGTTACAGGTTTCTCTAGTTATTTTTTCCTAGAGTTTATGTCAGACCGCATCCTCAGGAGTGCTCTGACATCTGTTACTAATGCTTTCCAGCCTTCTAATCACAGAAATAAATCAGGAATTAGATTTTCTCCTCTTTTAGGCAAGCAGCCTAGTCCATTCCTCTAGGTTGGGCTTAAATTTTCTCCTCAAAGCCAGTCCTCTAGGATAGGTCTACTTTCTGTCATTTAAGAAATTGAGGTAAAATTCACATACCATAAAATTAACAATTTTGAACTGAACAATTCAGTGATATTTGGTATATTCACACAACTCCTAATTTTATTTAGTTCCAAGACATTTTCATCACCAAAATCTCATGTGCCAATCTCTAGTTTTCCTAAAGAACTCTCTTTTCTATTTTAACCCTGCACTTTCCAGAAAGGTAACATTCTTGTGAATGCTTCCTGTACTGGGGCCATTTTTGCACTTAGACCCTGGTATTGTTCTGTATTTCCAGTGTGAGTGCTTGCAAGCATGCATCATTACCATGAGACATTCAGATCAAAAGTATCCAACATCCAGATACTTACAAAATTACATTAAGTGAAAATCAAAGTTATGATATTGCATAATATGCTAGTTTAGTTTAAATATCACATCTATACATATTCACAGTTAAAAAAAACCCAGTTGAACTCATTGGAATGTTACAGGCAATGGATCAGGATGGAGAGTTAATGAGTTATTTGAATTTCCTTCTTTTTCTTCATTTCCTGAGCCTCTGTAATGGGCAAATATTTTATTCATAAACAGAAACAGTCATTTTTTAATGCAACATCCAGATATGAACTCATTAGGAAAGGTGTCAACTGCTCTGTTTAGAATAGAACAGAATTGACTCTATTGCCCAGAAATCTGGTGGGTCATGTTAATTAAGTCACTTAACAGGTAAGTGGTCAACCAGCTAATCTCTAGTGACTCTAGTGCTAACATCCTAGGGAGTTTTTCCTTTTGAGTGGAACACCTGGCAGAGGTATCAATGACTTGTTAGAAATGAGAGTAAGGTAATAATGCTCAAGACAAAGTATAGATGAGGTGCATGGGAAAGGCTCAGGAAAAATGGATTAATCCTTTCCAAAAGGTTGAATTTCCATAATGCCACCAGGCTCTCATGGTTTTCCAAATAGGAAAGCATTATCTATTTTTGTTAAAATAGGGTGCAAAAAAGTAATTTTTAAGTAAAAGTTAACAGCTTCAATAAATAAGGTTAATGTTAAAAATATACTGGAACTTATGGTTTATGATATCACTCTCTGCTTTTGGTTTTACTTGGTTCTGTTTGAAGTCCTCTTTATGAAGTACTCTGAATCTCAGATAATTATTTTAAGACAGGGGTTGGGGCCATCTATGATCCATAGCCAAATCTGGCTGGATGGTTGTTTTTGTAAGTAAAGTTTTATTGGAACACAGCTATTCTCATTTGCTTTTGTTTCATCTAAGGCCACTTTCATGCTATACCTGTGGAGTTGAGTAGTTGTAACAGAGACTGTATGGCCCACAAAACCTAAAATATTTACTTTTTGGTCATTCATAGAGAAATTGTGCTAATCTCTGATTTAACAAAAAGTAGTTATTCATTATTGCATATAAGGAAGCATGAAACTTACACAACCAGGCCTTTAGAATCTGGTAATACATAATTGACAATTTTGATGGTGTGTTGATTTAAATTTAGCAATTCTAACTATTATTTCCCAACCACTGAAACTCATCAGGGTTTTAATTGCAGTCTGTTTTGGGTTGTAAATTTGGGTCATTTTCCCCTTTCAAATCAATGAAAACAACTAAAGAAGAGAGTGAAATTTTAGAAGAATTTGTATACTAGACATTCATTGTGTCATTTGGTATAGCATGAGTTGATTATTTCTTGAAAGCCGGGAACAGAATTTGAAATGACTTTGAGAAATCATTGTGATTTAAATTGAAGCCAAGTACAGAATGCAGCTAATCATCTGAATGTGTTCCCTTGATCCAAAACATCCAGGTATTTGAAATATCCTGACACTCAACTGTGAAGTGAACACTTCATCAGTGCTTGGGTTAGTGAAATCCCAGCCATAAACAACAAAGCATTGGGGGTGAAAAATTGTAGGTCATGTGTAGAAAAAATAAAAAACGTGAAAATGAAATGTTAGATGACTGTAACAGAGCTAAGATTCCAGAGTAAGAAGAGTGAACTATTCAATGCTAGATTTATGCTATTTTTTTCTGAATGGGTCTTAAGAAGCTAAGTTCTTTACTGCCAGCAGGTTCATATCATTTGTGATTTTAAGATCTAAATAATCATATATTTTCCTTTTTTAAAATGGAGATTACTGTTTTTATTTTAAGCAGCCATTGAATAGATGATTTTTTATCTTTGTGGAATGTGTGTGGGTTTCTTGACACTGTTTGTTCTTTAATTGCAAATAACAGGAGAAATGAAAACCCACCACAGCCACGATTAATGTCTCAGTGTGCACTCAGTGAGTGTGGTACGAGCAGTCACAGGTCAAATGGGTTTGACTAATATCTACTCCACTTTGCCTGTGGGAATGTGTCACTCACTGTGAAGCACTCATCATACGGGAGCAGGAGCGTTCATCTGTCTTTTCTTGTATTTCAGATGTGTATAGACCCTTCCCTGTCAGTTGCTTTGGGGGATAAACCACCCCCATTGTATCTCTGTGAAGAATGCAGTGAGAGGATTGCAGGGTAGGTATAGGACTCTCAATGGGAAAATAAGAAAAATTATTTGGACCTAAATTGCTTATATTACACAGCTTTCCCAGTAGCCTTGCCATGCTTTTTGTTTTTCTAATTTTTATTTTTGTAGCTATAGATGGACAGAGTGCCTTTATTTTATTTGTTTAATTTAATGTGGTGCTGAGGATGGAACCCAGTGCCTCATGCATGCTAGGCAAGGGCTCTGCCACTGAACTCCAGCCCCAGCCCCTTGCCGTGTTTTTTAAAGGTTCATTTGACATTTAACATGTAGCAAAGTGTCATTTAGAAGATTAGGGCTTTGTTTGCAGTGTTTTTCTCCATGTGACACGAGAAAGCAATTCCACTTAATAAAGCAGCTCTAATTTTGAAGTAGCCTTTTAAAAAGGCCTCAGAGAAAAATAGATGTAAAAGGAGACTGTGGTTTCCAAATATGACATGTAATTCAAGTGGCTTCTCTTTGCTTGTTATTTTTGCAGTCACACTCAGTTTTGTGCAGATCATGCAGTATTTTGGTTGGCATAATTAGCATCTGGAAAGTATCATTTAAAGATAACTGAATATGATGAAATGCCTATAATTTATAATTTAGCTGGAATGCATTAGAGTTTTAAAAATTTATTATGATAGTGCTCTTAATTATCCTTTCTATTAGAAGCCTTTCATCAATAGTGTGCAGCTTATAAACATTCATGTGGAAGGGGACCATTTCAATGAAGCTCAAAAATGAATTTTATTTTTCTTTATAGGGACCACAGCGAGTGGTTGATTGATGTTCTTCTGCCACAAGGTATGGTTTACTTCAGAAAGTGTGAATAATGAGTAATCACAACTAATGACAAGGTTGATTCATCTCCCTTTGTGCTATTTTATTTTACAAAGACAGTAACCAAAGAATAATATCCCATGAATATTCATTGGGATATTCATTTTATCATTGTCTTGGTATTATATATCCAAACATTTAATAATGAGGGGCAAAGTATCAACTCTATCAGAATTAAGGTTAGATGTTGCAGTTAGGCTTCTGTAGGACTAAAGCCCTGTTGAATTGTGTCGTAAGGGATTTTCTGTGTATATAACAGGTTTTTCGATGATATTTTGCTGTGCCAGGTCAGAAAGAATAAAAAAAACACCAGTGGGAAGAGAATTTAATAATGGGCCTTTTTCTTGACACTATATTTTGGGGGAATGGCCTTTAATTGCTCTGAGACTCAGGTTCCCTATCACTAAAATGGGGATAAAGTACATCTAACCCATTTCAATGGAAAGACAAGATTTGCCACACTTTTTTTTTGATACCAGGGATTAAACCTAGGGGCACTTAACCACTGAGCCACATCTCTAGCCCTTTTTTATATTTTATTTAGAGACAGGGTCTTACTGAGTTGCTTAGGGCCTTGCTAAGTTGCTGAGGCTGGCTTTTAACTTGTGATCCTCCTGCCTCAATTTCCCGAACTGCTCAGATTACAAGCGTGCACCACCATACCCGGCCTGCAACACTTTTTGATGTTTGCTTCAATTCTGAAAGTTGTGTTTCAAAAGTTGATTGATCCGGGCTGGGGATGTGGCTCAAGCAGTAGCGTGCTCGCCTGGCATGCGCGGGTCGGTCGCTGGGTTCGATCCTCAGCACCACATAAAAATAAAATAAAGATGTTGTGTCCACCGAAAACTAAAAAATAAATATTAAAAAAATTCCCTCTCTCTTTAAAACAAAAAAGTTGATTGAACCTACTGAGAGCATTCCTCTGCATATGGGAGAAGCAGGTATTCTTGCCACCTCATTGGTGGCTACAATGACAAGGTAAAAGTACTTAGCAAAGCAGAGGAAAGACAAAGGGTGGGAAAAGCTGGGGGCATAGTGAGTATAGATCAATGACACAGGAAGAAATTGATATCTGATTTAGTATGTAGATAGTAAAAGGATTTATATGAAAGGCTCATTTAAAAAAAAAAGTTAAAACCTTCTGTTAATAAATTCTGTGACCATTTAAACAACAACCTTAAGGCATTTTCTCAATGATAATTACACTACTTCTTTGTAGTCTTACTTGATCTCTGTAAAATAGAGCGATAATGTCAGTCTTTATTTCCTTCAAAAGGACATTGTGAAAAGTTATATAAGGTTATGTAAAGGCTTGGGCCTGTAGAAGGCTTGGGCTTGTATTATGGGTAAAGGTAATTTTTCCCCCTTAAACTGGGCTACTTTATTAGTGAGCTTCCAGTGCTCTGAGGTAAAGCTGATAGTCAAGTACTAATAACACTTTATTTATTTATTTATTTTCTAAGAGATTAGGCCTCTCAATGTTGTATGTTGCCCAGGCTGGTCCTAAACTCCTGTGCTCAAGTGATTCCCTTGCCTCAGCTCCCAAGTAGCTGGGACTATAGACATGTGCCACTGTGCCCAGCTTCTAAAATACATTTTAAATATAAGATATGTTGCTGAATTTTGGTCATCATTTGTAGATGACATTCATCTTTGGAAGAATTGATCATAACTTTTTTTTTAGAGAGACAGAGAGAGAGAGAACTTTTTTAATATTTATTTTTCAGTTTTCGGTGGACACAACATCTTTATTTTATTTTTATGTGGTGCTAAGATCGAACCCAGCACCCCGCGCATGCCAGGCGAGCGCGATACCGCTTAAGCCACATCCCCAGCCCCAAATCATAACTTTTTATTATTTATCTAGAGATAAGACACTAACCTCAGATTATTTAAGGATATCAAACTGTTAAATTACCATTAGTTATACAAAAGCAGCTTTAAGACTGAGTTATAAATTTCATTGACTTGGCATCTACTAATTCATAATTTGCAGACAGTTTGGGGGACATTTACTTTTAATCTTTAAATAAATCGTAACATAGACCATCCTATAACAAGGCATTAATCCATTTTTTAAAGTCCTTATTATTTCAAGAAAAATGCTAATAGATTTTTGGAAAAATTATTTTCAAGTATTTTTCTTAAGCATCAATTTCCATGGAACTAATTGGTATGCCCACTAAAAAGATTTTTTTATGAATTTGTTGAAGTTATTTCTGTAAGTAGACAGTAGTTTGATGGCCTTACTCCAACTGTTCTACCCTTTGGTTTGAGAATTGGTTTATCTTGTATAACCATACAGCTGGTTTTACATGAGTTAAGTCTGGTATAAATTGATAGTTCGAGTGTAAGTAGACCAAGGTAGTAGGCTTTTTCTACACTTTAGATATAGCAGAGCATCGCATGATAGCGATCTAAATATATCATATCAAACCAGTATCATATTGTATTGGATAAACCAGCGAATAGGGGATGTAGAAACTGTACCTATACGTATGTCTCTATCATTGATATGCTATAAGATCTTGAAGAATACATCCAACCATAGTGGCCCTTATTTTGTCCTCTATAAAATGAGGAGGTTAAGATTAAAGTTGTTTGACTTTAATGTGATCTGATAGTTCTAAGTCATAACTGAGAAAATTGTGTTAGTTGTGAGACTAGGGGACGTATTTGCTGCATGCAGGTGTTTCTAACTTTATTAAACATAAATCCTGATATCACTGTCAGGTAAGAAAGAGATATTTTATACTTTAGGAGGAAAATAGAGGCCAGGAAAAGTAGATGACAACTTATGAGACAAGTCCAAAGCTGTTTAGCTGTTTCAAGGTTGTGTGAATTATGATTGTTTTTTAAAAATTATCCTTCACGGCTGCCCTTATTTAAAATGGGCTTTCTTTCTTTGTTGATATTTTGTGTACCTTCCCCTTACAGCTGAAATATCTGCCATATGTCAGAAAAAGGTAAGAGCCAGCCATCTGTGTGGTGGGGCATGGTTTTCTGTGTTTGTATGTCAATTCGTGCATTGACATCTGCCTCATTTCTGCACCATGATTTCCTAGTTTGTTCATGTCATTGTATTTGTGAAGAGAAAAAGGAAATAATTTAGCATGCAATATTATGATATTAAAATGGTCTCTATTTCCATCACTGCTTTTGCTTACCCATCTTACATACAATGTTTTTGTTAAGTAATTTGAAATAAAAGCATATATATAATTCTGAGATAGTCTAATTATAAAAACGTTTGAATGACAGTGCAATTAATAGAACTTAACTTTAGTAAAGAATGTATCTTATATACTAACAATCTTTATTATTTTGAGATGTAGTATGAATAGCCTAGTATATATGTGTAAAAACATATCCTGATCAAGTATATATGGAAAATATTCATTTATATAGAAATTGAACAATGACCCTAGCTAAAGACTCTTCTAAAATTTCCCTTAGCCACTTTTCATAGTTTATCTAAGCCATTTCTATTTTCTCTTCTTGTTTTAGTGGTTTAAAAGTTATGAGAAGATTATTATAATCATACAAAGAGCTTTGATGAGTTAGTTGAGATGCTTGGGTTCTCTCCAGCTCTGTTCTCTCTTACCTTTGTGGACCTTGTACGACTCATTTAAACATTTTTGGAGGTTGATTATGAGCAGGTGTCTTTGGAAGGCTGTCTTGGTTATTTATTATTGCATAACAAACTATACTAACATGTAGTGGCTAATAACAACAACCAATTTGGACAAATTGGCCTACGTTCAACTAGGTAGTTCTTCTTTATAAACTCTTAGGCTCACTGATATAGTTGCGTAAGTTGGTGTGTGGGTTGACAATTGGCTGGTTCCAGATGGTCTTACTCCCATTGTCATGTATGGGGTCTTAATTGGTTGCCTGGATGGTTGGGATGATGAGGAATATGGGCCTCCTCCTTTCTAGGAGATGTCTCATCCTTCATGGGGCTGGGCTGGACTTGTTTACAAAGCAGCAATGTTCTGAGAGAGGGAGAGGTGGTTGCAAGGCCTCAGAGACTTAGAAGTCTATGTCAGTTCTGTTGCTTTTCATTGGTCAAAGAAAGTCCTGAGGTCAGCCCAGATTCAAGGAATGGGGAAATAGGATCCTAATGGTTATAAAAGGATTGGTGATATTTAATCCACCATAATCTACTATTTAGCTATAACTAAATTTTTTCCATATGTAAAATATACTCACCACTTTACAATGCCCCCCCTTCCCCCACCACAAATCTTATCCATTTATGGCTTTAAGCTTAAAGTTCAATACCTCATGATATGATATGATCAACTATGAAATTCCTTGGGTACAAATTCTCTTTATTCAGAGACCCATGAACTACAAAGGAAGATTATCTGCTCCCTGCACATCCAAGACACAATGGTGAGATAAGTATAGGATTACAGCAATAAACCTCTGTTCAGAAAGAGGAAGAGGATACAGTTGGCAGTCCCTGGTGTATAGCAGCTCCAGCCATGAACATGTCAGCAGCTGCTCACTGTCTTCCAGGGATGGCAGATGGGTCTTTATTAGGGTCTTGTTTTACTTCCTGAGAGTAGTTCCCTAACCCATCCCTGCTCCTGAGGTCTTGTCCCCACTCTCTAAGACATCTTTCCTTTATAATTAGAAATGGCCTGTGCTGCAGCAAGTAACTCAACTGGCTTCCTGTGTAGAAGTTGGGGTTCCACATGCCATTTTTTTTTTTTCATTTTGGATTGTGTTTGTATGCTTTTGTTTTAGCTGGTGGTGTTTTTGCTAATATGACTCCTAAAAACTTTGGGATTTTCAATGAATCTAACTGGGTTTTTGGGTCCCCAAAGCTACATCTATAATTATTTTTTAGAAAGTTTTTTTCTATCATTGAGCATTTCATACTGTACCTAAAATTATTATAATCCCTTTTCTAGCCACAAGGTTCAACTGTGCACACCTTATAGCTTTCTGAAGTCTTAACAAAGAATCTTCTATTAACAGAGCACACTCTTGATTTGATCTTGATCCTGAGGCCTTTTTTTGAGATTTTTTTAATAAGTTTGAAAGACTATGATATGAAGGTTGTATTTTTCTTGTTTTGTGATGCTGAATCCCTGTGCATGCTTCAGAAATGTTCTGCTACTGAGTTACCTCCCCAGATCAAGTTTTATTTTCCTAATCAGTATGTCTTCTGGTGTCATACCTAACATATTTGAAACCCAAATTAGATAATTTTTTAACACTTCTCTTTGCATGACAAATTTATTTTTAGTAATAAGATTTAAATTAGCACATTTTATTATTCACCCTTTAATAAATGTTATATTGTATAGGAAAGTTAATTTGGATAGCTTCCATTAAGTTCATAATAGTTCAGAATTGTTTGAACTTGCTTTGGGCACACTTTTTGCCTCTAACTTTTTGGTATGACATATTCCTACCATTAAATAGTAGGTTTGAAATAAATAATGTTAGTATCATGATTGAAAGTTAAAGACCTTGATTTATTTCAGTTCTGTCATTATGAGACCAGTTGGAACTGCATATATTTCTTGGCTTGCATGGGGTTATATCCTGAAAAACCATCATAATATGAAAAAGCATTTAATACATTTAGCTTGTCAAATATCATAGCTTAGCCTAGACCACCTTAAATGTGCTCAGAATACTTATATTAGCCTACAATTGGTGGCAAAGCCACCTAACACAAGGTCTATTTTATAATAAAGTATTAAATATCTCATATAATATATTGAATACTGTACTGAAAGTGAAACAGAGATTGGTTATGTGGGTATACTTTCTCACCAAATTAAAAAAAAAAAATTAGATTGAGCCACTCTAGAGTTGGGAACTGTTTGTGTTTATTTGTGTCTAAAATTCAAAGCAGTAAAACAGAGTGACTGGAGTGAATATTTGAAAACTGCACCCAGGTCAATCTGTATCTAAGGGGAAATCTCTTCAGTTTACTATGGAAATGAATGCATATAATTGAGTGCACCATCATTCCTATACAGCTGGCAATAAGGGCTATAGATGTCAAAGTAGACACTGGAAATTTATTGTAAGGCTGTACATCTGTTGCTAACATTAGTGATATTCATGTCTCCACCCCCTTTCTTTTCAGAGGTGCTAGAAAGTGATTGGGACACTTCAGGTTCACAGAGTAGAGACCATGGTGCTCGGCAATACTCCCAACTTAGCCAAGTAACAGCAAATCTCTTCTTACACATGATTTAGCCCCATCTAAGCCTCAAAAATACTTTAACACATAGAATAGAGGAGACAAAACCCCCAAATCAAGGAGGAACAACTAGAGGGGGACCTCAGGTCCCACTCCTGGACATCTACTCATACATCAAAAACGGAGAGACGTCCCAGAACAAAAAAGATGACTACACACAAAAGGACACATGCATAAAAGAGAAGGGGGCACTCATTTCAATCAATACACAAATCCAATATTTTCTTAAAAATATATTTATTTATTTATTTTTATGTGGTGCTGAGAATTGAACCAAGTGTCTCACACGTGTGAGGCAGGCGCTCTGCCACTGAGCTGCAGCCCTAGTCCCAAATCCAAGATTTTTGAAAACATGAGGAAATAGGCAAATAATCTCCCCCCAAATTCATTATCCCCCAACAAAGAATCCCACAGTTATGGATGAAATTCCACTGATTATTAAAATGTTCATTAAACTAAGAGAAGATTTAAGGAATGAACTAAGAGATCAAATACAGGAGATGAAAGGCCATTTCAATAAATAGAGATAATGAAAAGAAACCTATCAAAAGGAAATCCTAAGGAAGTACATTTCTTTACAGAGCTGTGTCATACCATCCTTTGGGCTCTCTGCTAGAAAAGTGGAATGAAGTCTCAAATAATTGCCTTTTTAATTGTATCCTCAGGTATTATAGATGTAGGACAGTACTGTATCATACTCTGTGAATGTAAAACCTCTTGTACCTGCTTTATAATACATAGTAGTGAATGTACTTTATTAGAGCTGTTTTTAATGATGTTACTCTAGAATGTTTTCTTTTCAGATGATGATTGAGAAGCTAATATAAAGTGGTTAAAAAAAAAAAGAAATGAAACCTATCAGAACTCCTAGAAGACACAAGGAATCAAGATTCACTTGAAAGCATCACCAACAGATTAGATTGCATAGAAAACAGAACTTCACACCTTGAAGATAGAACTTAAGGCCTTGAAGATGGGATATATGAACTTGAATACTCAGTATGTAATAAAGGAAAAAGAAAAAGGACCATGATCAGAATATATAAGAACTCAAGGAACAAACCTGAGAGTCATTGGGATAGAAGAGAACATGGAGATACAGGCTGGATGCGTTGAGAATATTTTCAGTTAGATAGTAACAGAAAAATTTCCCCATATTAGAAATGAGATAGACATCCACTTATAGGAAGCATACAGGACACCAAACAGAAAAGGTCAAAACAACTTCTCTAAGACACATCATAATTAGAATGCCTAACATGTAAAATAAGGAAAGAATATTAAAAGTTGCAAGAGAAAAGTACCAGGTCATATTTAGCGGCAAACCAATAAGTCTCACTTCTGACTTCTCAACTGAGATCCTAAAATCAAGAGGGCCTGGAATGAGACATTTCAAGCTCTAAAAGCAAACAATTTCCAGCCATGACTGCTATATCCAGCAAAGCTACCTTTCAAAATAAAAACTTTCCGTGACAAGGATAAACTAAAAGATCCATGATCACTAAATCAGCACTACAAAGAATACTTGAAGATATACTGCACATAAAGGGACCCAAAACAAACCCCAAAGTTCTCAAATAGATGAAGATCAATAGAAGAGCAACAAGCTAAATGAAAATAAAGATGGAATTAAATACAGCAAATAAACCGAAATGGCATAAAACAACAAACACATATTTGTGGTAACACTGAATGTAAATGGTCTCAACTTTCCAATTAAAAGAAATATATTAGCAGAATGGATTAAAAAACAAATCCAACTATATTCTGTTTTCAGGGGACTCATGTCATGAGCAAAGACACCCACAGACTGAAAATAAAATGATGAGAAAAAAATATTCCATGCAAGGAAGCAGGAGTAGTTATTCTCATTTGACAAAGTAGATTTTGAGCAAAAATTAATCAGAAGAAACAGAGAAGGCCACTGTATATTGGTAATTGGAATAATGCAGCAAGAAGATATAATGATAATAAATATATATATCCCAAATTTTCAGTGTTCCTAATTAGACACACACATACACACATGAACACAATACTTCTTGACATTAAATCTCAGATAGAACTGAATAATACTGATTGATTTCAATACCCTTGTCACCAATAGACAGATCATCCAAAATATAAAATCAATAAAGATATCTTTGGCCTAAATAATACTGTAAATCAAATGAATCTAACACATATCTACCAAATATCTCATCCCAAGAAAGCTGGATTTACTTTCTTATCAGCAGCTCATGGATCTTTTCCAAAATAGACCACATTCAAGGTCACAGTGTAAGTCTTAGTAAATATAAAAAAATTGACATATCCCTTGCATCCTATCAGATTATAATGGAATAAAACTAGAAATCAATAGCAAGAAAAAAATAATAGAAACCACATAAACACATGAATATCAAATAATGAATCATAGAAGAAATGAGAGAAGAAATCAAGAAATTCTTTGAAACAAATGAGAACAGAGATAAAACATATAAAAATCTCCAGGACAGTAGTTCTAAGAGCAAAATTTATAGCACTGAGTGCTTGCATTAAAAAAAATAGATCTCAAATAGATTTATTTGAGAATAAATAAGCTTATGCTTTACCTCCATGCTTTAGAGAAGGAAGAATGAACTAATTCCAAATCAGTAGAGACAGGAAACAAGTAATATCTGGGCCAAAATTAGTGAAATTGAGAATAAAGAAACAATACACAGGATCAGTGCAACAAATTCTTTGAAAAGATAAGTAAGACTGATAAACTCTTAGCCAAACTAACCAAAAGAAAGAGAAGACTCAAATAAACAAAATAAGAGATGAAAGGAGATATTACCACACACACTGCTAAAATCCAGAGGATCACTAGGAACTATTTTGAAAATTTATACTCCAATAAACTGAAAAATCCAGAAGACATTGACAAGTTTCTAGACACATATGACTTGTCCAGATTGAACTAGGAAGATATAGAAAACCTAAGCAGACCGATATAAAATAATGAAATTGAAACGGCAATTAAAAACCTTCCAACAAAAAAAATTCTAGGACCAGATGGATTGTCAGCTGAGTTTTACCAGACCTTTAAAGAAGAACCAGCACCAATCTTTCTCAGAATTTTCCAGGAAATAGAAAAGGAAGGAGCACTTCCAAGTACATTCTACGAAGCCACTATAACCCTGATACAAAACCAGAAAAAGATACATGAAGGAAATAAGACCAAAGATCAATAGCAATTATGAATATAGATGCAAAACTCTGTAATATAATATTAGCAAACTACATTAAAAAATACATGAAAAAGATAACATACCACAATCAATTGGGTTTCATCCTAGGTTGGTTCAACATAAGCAAATCAATAAAAGCGATTCACTTCATAAATAGAATTAAGGACAAGAATTATATGATCATCTCAATCGATGCAGAACAGGCTTTGAAGAAACCCAGCCCTCATTCATGTTGTAAATGCTGGAGAAACTAGGAATAGAAGAAACTTACCTCAACATTATAAAGGATATATATGATAAACCCAAAGCCAATGTCATACTGACTGAATATAAACTACAAACATTTCTTCTAAAATCAGGAACAAGACAAGGATATCCACTTGCACCACTTCTATTCAATGTAGTTTTTGAAACTCCAGCCAGAGCAATCAGGCAAGATAAGGAAATTAAAGGTATATAAATAGGAAAAGAGGTCATCAAATTTTCTGTTTGCCAATGATATGATTCTACATCTAGAAGACCCAAAAATCTCCACTAGAAGACTTCTAGAGCTGAAAAATGAATTTGGCAAAGTAGGATACAAGGTCAGCATTCATAAATCAGTAGCTTTCCTATACTTCAGTATTGATTATGTTGAGAAAGAAGTTAGGAAAACTGTCCCATTCCCAATAACAAAAAACAAAAAACCAACAAAACAACAAAACCTTGGGAATTAATCTAATCAAGGAAGTAAAAGATCTCTACAATGAAAATTGAAGAACACTGAAGGAAGAAATTGAAGACCACCTTGGAAGATGGAAAGACCTCCCGTGTTCTTGGAGAGGAAGAATTAATATTGTCAAAATGATCATACTACCAAAAGCAACATACATATTCAGTGTAATCCCCATAAAAATGCCAGTGACATTCCTCACAGAACTAGAAAAAAACAGCCCTAAAATTCATTTTAAAGAATACGAGAGACAGAATAGTCAAAGCAATCCTAAGCAAAAAGAGCAATGCAGGAGGCATCACAATGCCTGATCTCTAATTGTACTGCAGAGCTATAGTAACAAAAACATCATGACATCAGCATTAAAATAGACACGAAGGCCAATGGACTAGAATAGGAGACAGAGATAAACCCACATACCTAACAGTCATCTGATATTTGACCAAGATGACAAAAATATATGTTGAAGAAAAGATAGCCTTTTAAACAAATGGTTTTGGGAAAACTGCATATCTATATGTAGAAGAATGAAACTACATCCCTATATCTCACCCTGCACAAAAGTCTAATCAAAGTGGATCAAAGATTTTGTAATTAGACCAGAAACTTTGCAACTGCTAGAAGAAAACATAGGGTCAACACTCCATCATATTGGTGCAGACACTAACTTCCCTTCTTTAAGAAGACCCTGAAGTTCAAGAAATAAAGCCAATAATTAAGAAGTGGGGTGCCATCAAATTAAAAAGTTTCTGCACAGTAAAGGAAATGATTAATTAAGTTAAGATAGAGCCTATAGAATTGGAGAAAAGCTTGGTCAGCTATTCCTCTGATTAATATCCAGAATATATAAATAACTAAAAAAGTATAATAGCAAAACAAAGAAAGAAACAAAAACCCAAATAACACAGCCTGGCATGGTGAACTCACACCTGTAATCCCAGCAGTCGGGAGGCTGAAACAGGAGGATCACAAGTTCAAAGCCAGCTCCAGCAATGGTGAGGCACTAAGGACTTAGTGAGACCCTGTCTTTAAATAAAATACAAAATAGGGTTGGGGATGTGGCTCAGTAGTTGAGTATCCCTGAGTTTAATCCCGACACTCCCCCCAAAAAAACCAAATAACTCAATTAATAAGTGGACCAAAGAACTAAACTTCGACTTTTCTCCACAGAAGAAACATAAATGGCCAACAAATATACAAAAAGGTGTTCAGCATCTCTGGCAATCAGGGAAATGCAAATCAAAACACATCAAGATTATATCTCACTCCAGTTAGAATGGCAGTTATCAAGAATACAAATGCTGAGGAGAATGTGGGGGGGAAAGATATGTTCATGCATTGTTGTGGGGACTGCAATGAGTACAACTGCTCTGGAAAGCAGTATGGAGATTCCCCAAAAAACTAGGAGTGGAACCATCATATGACCCAGCTATTCCACTATTTAGTATTGATCCCAAAGACCTACACTCAGCATATGATAGTAATATAGCTACTTCAGTATTTACAGCAGCTTAATTCACAATAGCCAAATTATGGAACCAGCCCAGATGCTAGATGCATGGATAAAGAAAATGTGGTATTCATATACAATGGAGTTTTACTTAGCCATAAAGAAGAAAGAAATTATAGCATTTGCCAGTAAATGGATAGAAATGGAGAACACCATGCTAAGTGAAATAAGACCAGACTCAGAAAATCAAGGGTTGAATGTTTCCTCTCATATGCAGACTAGGGCAAAATTAGGGGGGAAAAGGTGGATTGACTATCTTAAAGATATAGGGAAGATCAGTGAAGTGGAAGAAGGAGGGAGGGAGGAGAGCCAGTATATATGACCACGTGCATAAATTGATATGCCACAGTGAATTCCACTTTTATGTGTATGTAGAGAGCATAAATCAAAATTAAATAAATGAATGAGGGAAAAGAGGATCCTAGAATAGAGGAAGGAGAATATGGGTGGGGAAGAGAGGAGAGAACAAAGGGGGTGGGAGAATGGGACTGAAATGGGGTAAATCAAATTCCACGCATATATGCTTTTGTCAAAATGAAGCCAGTTATTATGTATAACTATAATGCTCTAATACAAAATAAAAATTATTTTTGGAAGAAATATTTTGTTGCTGATACTGTTTAGAATTGATGTTGCGCTATGATAAAGAGAGTAACTTTTAGTTATCTTTTATATATATGTATAAATATTTTATATACATAAATAAATATGCATTTATTTATTTTGTAGGCATAATAAGAAATTACTCAAAACGTGGCAGCATAAAACAAGCCCTGAATTATGTTCACAGATTCTGTGGGTCAGAGTCTTGGAGAGGGCATAGTGGAGATAACCTGTCTCTGAATGTTTGGGGCCTCATCTGGGAAGACTTGAGTACCTGGAACTGGAATTATCTAGAGGCTTCCAGGTCATGTTTGGGCTATGGGATGAAATGACTAGAAGACATGGTTAGTGGGTTCTGTTGACCAGAGACCTAAACATGGAGCCTCTCCATGTGGTTTGGCCAGAGTTCCAGGAGGACTATCCTGATGAGGAGGCTTCTAGAGAGAATGTTTCAAGATAGCCAGATGCAAACCACATATCTTTGGCATTGAGAGTCACATAAGCATCACTTCTGCCATGCTGTTTTTTTTTTTTTTTTCCTCTCCCATTCCTGGGGATTGAACTCTTGGCCTCAAACATGTTAGGCAAGTGCTTTACCTTTGTGCTACATCTCTAGCTTTTAAGAAAAAAAATTGTTGAGTCAGGGTCTTGCTAGGTTTCCCAGGCAGGCCTTGAATGATTCTCCTGCTTCAGCCTCCTGAGTAGCTAGAATTACAGGAATGTACTGCCATTCCCAGCCTGCAGTATTTTGTTGATTAAAGCAGTTGCAACCCCATCCAGATTCAAGGAATGGAAATAAACTCCACTTATTGATGAGAGGAGTGTCTAGTATATTACCCTGCCGGACACTCGTCTCATTATTTCCACATCACTCCTGTAGAAACACTCTTCTGCCGAATGAGGGAATGAGAGTCATACTGAGAGTCAGCAGAGTACACGGCATCTGTTTGTTATTCCCTAGTCTAAATTCCTGGGAGTTGATTTCTTGGCTGTTAGCGCCACTGTCTGGGAGATACCCATCTTTTTTTCCTATAAAAAGTAGCCTGTTTTAGTAGTCATATTAGTTTACTTTTTCATCACAAAAATGTGGAATTTCAAAAACATCTTTTTTGAGGCTCTCAGTATGTATTTCTTTCAGTCCACATTGATATAATTGCATTAAAAACATTGTGGCCTTTAATGTAGCAGTTTATAAACCTACTTCAGTAGGCACAAGTTAAATGCACAAACCTGTCTGAGATAAATTCTTTTATATTGTTGAGTCTGTGAGGCAGCTGGGAATAATGCCTTTAAGATTCTTAGAATCCCTACTATTTAATGGAGAGTATGGTGAAACTTATACCTCTGAGTCTCAGAGTGGCTTGCTCTACAGTGATGTATACATGCTATAAAATACAGGTTTCCTTTTTCTAGCTTCCAAAGACCATTTTCCTCACTGCCTTTTTAAACCTCTTCCAGTTTGCATCATTTCATGTTTGACTGCTTTTCTAGATTCCACCGCTGCCTGGTTCCAACACCAATGCTACATATTTTTAACTTATGCTATGGCTGCACCTTACTTCTGGAGATATTTTCTATTATGGCATAAAAAACATATCATCTTGTTATAATAGCTACTTATTTGTGTTCACAGTTCTGTAGACTGGAAATTTGACCTGGATTAACTGGGCAATTCTTCTGGTCTTGTCCAGACTCATATGTGCAAGCATTGTCATTCAGTGGGCAGGCTGGGAGTTGGCTGGCCCCAGATATCCTAACCCTCATGTCGGGGGCATCAGCTGGGATTGCTGGAAGGGCTGGAACACCCTCTCTTCTTGAGGCATCTCATCCCCAGGAGGCTAGTCTTGATAGTTCCTACAAGGCAGCAATGTCCCAAGAGAGCAAGAGTGGTGGGTACAAGACCTCTTGACACAGAAGCTTGAAGTCACACACTGTCACATCTGATATATTCCAGTAGTTAAAAGCTAGTCCCAAGGCCATCTCAGATTCAGGAGGAGGGGAAATAGACTCTATCTATTGGTTAAAAAAAGTTGGAAGGGCCTCTAGATAACAGGGACTAGAATGAGGCATGACATAAGGAGTCACTGTCTGCTGTTTGAATATGGGTGAACACAAACAGTAGGACAAAATGAAAAAGCAAATGGGCAAGTGGTCAACAGTAATGGCCACAAGTAAGCATTTATTTGAGGAATAAGTGTTATGCTAGGCATATAATGGACATCTCATATTTTCTTGTTGTATCCATAATACATCTATGAACCTACTGGATTTCTTTCTGATGTCATCTTTATTTATATAACTCAGTCTTTTGGAAGGGTTGTGGACATTTCCCTTTCTTTGTATATCTGAATTGTCCATTCTACGTAAGCCATAGCAAAATGTCACACTGATCATAAATAATTATAATAAGAAAAGTTCCCTTTCTTGTACATAGTGAATCAAGAAATCTATAGCAAAAAGTCAGAAAATTTGGAAATGATATTAGGATTTGGATGGCATTTGGGCAGTAGAAAATAGGATGGGAACTAGTAGACCTTAACTCAGGGTCATATTATATATAGCCAATAACTGCCAACTGCTCATGTCCACATCCTCTTGTTTGTGTAACAGTGGAACTCCTGTGGGACTAAAGACTAATTATCACTGTCTTGGTCTCTCTGGGCTGCCACAACACAATACCATAGACTGGGTGCTTACAAACAAGCCTCAGCAGATTTAATGTCTGGTGAGGGCCTGTTTCTCATACGTGGTACCTCTTGTTGCCTCCTCTCGTGAAGTGGGAATGAACTTGCTCTCCTGGACCTCTTTTAAAAGGCCACTATTTCCAGTCATGCAGTGTAGCCCTCGTGACCATTTAATTACCTTTTAAAGGCCCCACTACTAATATCATCACCCTGGAGGTTAAGATTTCAGTATAGGAAATCCTCCCTATATTTTAGGGGGAGGGTTGTGCAATAAACATAACTAACTGAGAGGAAAAAAATCAACACCAGAATACATCCTGATACATGTGGTTCAGCTGGTAGAGTGGTATGTTTGGTGGGTGAACAGAAGGAGCCCCAAACCAATAATTCATGTACTTCCAAAGGGAAACTGTGAGGTGAAAGAGATGTTGATCTCAGGAAAAACAATCCATTCAGGCTGATTTGGATGCCAAAGAAGATAAGGAGTCACAACAAATGATTTTTTTTTAGGAGTCACAACAAATGATTTTTTCACCCCAGAATTATTAGTAAAAAGAAAATACACTAGAAATATTTTAAACTCTTAAGACAATAAAGATGTAGCTACCCGATGAAGAGCTTGATATTTTGTAAAATACAGGGGCTGATGATGTATTGGTCTGATTCCTATTTGGAACTGAGTTTCTAGCACTAGATCCAGAGTCAGCAGCCTTATGATCAAAGTGTAACAAACTTTGCTTTGAGATGGTGGTTCCCATGACGATTCATTAGTGTTGACAGTTCTATGTAGGTTTTGGGCTTGCTTTCTTCTTTCCATCTCCCATGGGGATATCTGTTCTGGAGCGTTCTCAAAGCTTTGCCAACCTCTGAGTTCTTAAAGATGACATGTCCCAGAAGTGTTCACATCTTTACAAGCACCATTGAAAGGCTGAAGAGCTCTGACATTGAACATGTGGTGGAAGCATCATAACAGGCTCAAGGCATGTGTTTTTTTGACCATTTGTTTTTGATGTCGGAGTGTCCTGCCTGGTCCTCAGATTGCTTTCCTTGGATGCTGCCTAATTTCTGGCCTCCTGTCAGGGCAGCTCTGACAACAGCCCCCTGAGCTTAGGAATCTATTTGCTGCACCACCCGACTCCCACCCCCCCACCACACCATCACTTCATCTGTTGATGCTTCCTGTGGTTGATTTCAGCAGCTGATTCTGTGAACGGTTCTGGCTGTGTTTTGGCATGTCCTGTAGTGTCCACTGACACGTTCTTCAGGTCTTCAGAGTGTGTTGGTGAGAGTGAGAGGCTTGCTTTAGGGCCATCAACTCAGCACAGCACGGCCCCTTCCTGTCCTTGAATGCAACAAGGACAGACTAGCTGCTGTGGAAATCTGCTCTTCCAGTGGCGGATAAAATAATTTTGAAAGAGTTTATTCCGGGAGTTAAATTCTTCCTTTCCTACTCTGATGTGCTCTCTCTAAACCACAGTTCTAATTTTTCTTTATATTTCTGTTGAAAACTCTTGAATCATTAACTCCAAATAATCCTGAAAGTGTCCTCATCCCCTGGCTTTTCAGTACAGTTCTACTGATCTCTGGAATGTATCTTACCCTCTCACTAGAAGACACCTTTCACCTTTCTTTTTGACTACAACTGGAATCTAACTGATTAGAGAATAACCTGCATTTTGGAAACCAGCAGTACTTTGAAATGAGCTGTTAACTTCCGGTGGTCCCTTAAGTTTCCCATTATTTTAGTTCTTAGCCAAGTTTACCTAAGGGATCAGTTTTTAACTGATTTCACCACTTCTGCTTCTAGAACTGCAGTTCCCACGTTAGAAGAGCAGTCGTCACCTGCTTTTCCGCAGGGTGCTGCGGTCGTCACGGAAACAGGCCTGTTCGGTACTGCAAAAGATGCCACTCGAATCATCACAGTAATGAGGTGGGGGCCGCGGCGGAGACCCACCTCTATCAGACCTCGCCGCCCCCGATCAACACGCGGGAGTGCGGTGCCGAGGAGCTGGTCTGCGCAGTGGAGGCGGTGATTAGGTAACGCAGCTAGCCAGAGGTGTCTCTGACTGATTCCATTGCAATTCTTATTCAGTCCTGCGTCCGCACTGACCTTGGTGCACCGAGAAGCTTACATCCAACCCAAGTTCAGATGCCCGCAGTCTAGCAGCTCACCTTCCTGCAGAGTGGCCACGATGATGCTTTCAATTGTGAATTCAATAAATATTTTTGTCCAATGCCAGGTACAGGCCAGGCATTGCACTAGGCACTTGAGAGACAGAATTGTCTTCTAATTACTCAGGCAGGGACTAGAAGAACTTACAAGTTTGTAATTGTGAACCACTCTAGTGAGCAATGACAGCCCTGAGCCAGGGGTAATAGGTAACTGGAGACCTCATCAGAGATAGGGATGCCTGCCTTGAGTGACAGCAGCATTAGCCAGTCAGGAGGGCAGCAAAGCCACAGGAACAAATCTTTTGCATGTGAGTGAGAAGTGGGGGAAGGACTCCAAGTTCTGTGGTACTGGGGTCAAGCTTGAGGCCCAGGAATTGAGACAGGGCCTGATCTGAAGGCTACAGGGGTTTTCTCCTTCTATTAGATGAAGGAGAAATCAGCATTTGAAATGATAATCTCTATACTTGTTCTTCTTATTCTTTTAAAAATATACGTAATATCCAAGGAAGCAAGACTAAAAACAAAACAAAAACACCACTGTTAGAATGTAAGTTTTAAGGACAGAGAGGGTCTTTTCTATTTCTCTTATCCCAGCGGTTGACACAGAGTAGAAATGTTTGTTAAATCAAGCATCATGGCAAGTTTGGAAATAGAAAACAAAACAAACAAAACCAAACAGCCATACTGTCATAATGGTTAGTTTTGCACATCATCTAGTTTCATTCAAATTCAAGTTTTATTTATATAACTCTAATCACAGTGAATCTGCCGCTCTTTTTGATACAACATTATATAATTAGCTCTTTCAGTGTTGTGAAGTTCCGTATTTATCACTTTTTAGTGAATACATCATATTCATCTAGATATAACTTATTTACTTCCACCATTAGATATTTAGATTGCATCTAATTTTTCAAATTTTATAAAGAACTCTTCAGTATGTTTGTGCATAATGTTCTTCCTTTATTTTCTTAGGGTAGATTACCAGATGTGGGTTAACTAATCAAAGGGTCTGAATATTTTAATTGTTCTTGATAATTTACTAAATTGCTTTCCAAAGCATGTATATGAATTTACAATGCCAACAGTGTATATGAAGTTATTAGTTTTTGCTAAACCCTTATCAACATTATTATTTTTAAAGTTGTTATTTGTTTAGCAAATTGAAAAGGAGTCTTCATTGTATTACTTTCAGGTCTTTGAATACCAAATATTGAATATTTTTCCATTTGGATACAGGTGCTCAGTTTCTCCTTGTATCATACATTTCCTATCTACATGGCCTTCATGGTAGACATGAAGAAGAATGGACTCACAGTAGGATGGTTGGTGAACCAGAAATTAGAGACATCAGTTCTGCTTTTTTATAATTGATGGGAGGCAGTAGCCTGGTTGTGCCTCAGTTTGTTTGTTCATCTTTGAAATGGGAATAGAGTATAAAATAGTAAAAAAAAAATGAAATTAGGCTTCTTGGAGTAATTCACACCAATTTAAAGGAGGTGATCTGTGATGCTTGAATTAATTGCTCTGGATAGGTTATGATTTGCAGTGTGTTTTTCCATAATCTAATTTGAAATCACCCCATTTTGTCAGCTTATTGAAAGAAGCCGAGTTCCATGCTGAGCAGCGGGAACATGAGTTGAATCGCCGGCGGCAGCTGGGCCTCTCCTCTTCCCACCATTCCCTGGATAATGCTGACTTTGATAACAAGGACGATGATAAACACGACCAGAGGCTGCTTAGTCAATTTGGAATATGGTTCTTAGTAAGAAAAAGAAGTTAACTATTCTCTGCTTTCTTGTTTTTTATTGCACTGATGAGGGATTTCTCCTGTTCTTTTGAAAGGAGTAAATACTAAATATTGAAAAATTATCTTAGTGCTTATAAATTAATCTTAGGGCTGTATACTTTGAGGTGCAGTGGCTGTCAGCTCTGGGTTGCCCATTATATTTACCTAAGAAAATGTTTAAAAACTAACAGTGTCTAGATCTTACCTATAGTTCTGGAAATGTTTTAAAAAGCTCCCTGGTTGACTTTAATAAACACTCAGGCATTGAAACCTGCAATGTCACGGCCTTGCCTGGTTGAAATGCACTTTCTTGACAAGGTGCAAATGGGAAACTTGCTAGTATGGATTGTAAAGTACTGGGTTCAACATAATTTACAGATAACTTACATCCTTTCTTTCATGTACATGAAATTTTTCTTGAAAGCCGTTTCTATGGAGCTTTATGTATATTTAAGTCAGGTTCTTGTAAACTACAGAAATCACAGCCAAACTTACACAAGGAATCAGTGATAGCAACTGACTGATTCCATTGCAACTCTTATTCAGTGGAGATTAACCATATAGATCTAAAACCTGAAGCCAGCCAAATGCACTGATTGTGCAGAGAAAGCAGGCTTTTATTTATTAATTTATTTTGCTGGCTACAGACATGGATTAAGTCTCCATAGTGATGTGTTTCTTTTATGCTTGCACACAGTTTCCTGAAAAAGTCTTTACCAAATTGGGATTTAATTGTTGATTTTGCATGTCTTGCTTCCAAGAACTTGTTATCTAATAATACCATGGCTACTATTGCTGGGAACTCTGAGGGCAGGGGCAGTGCTTTCTTTACTTTTTGTATTCTTGTACCCTGCTACAATACTGAATAAAAGATTATCTCCAAATGAATGAATAAATGATTTTTTTTTTAAAAAATCTACTTATAATATGGTAATAAAGTAGGGGCCTCAAAGTATTAGAATTATTACTGCTACAAAATTCTTACCTAAATCTGATCATGTTAGAAATGAAATGTATGTATATTATTTTTCTTTGAAGATATTCATGAAATAGCACTTCATGGACTTAATTTTTGGAAGCATTATCTAGCTAGGTTATGTAATAGATTTCTTGTAGGAAAAAAATGCTATTGGAAGGCAGAATCTTGAGGGGACATTATTGTTGCACTCCATCTGTCCCTGTAGAGAGGAACATAATTTCTGGATAAATGATCATCATTTATAAAACTGCCTGTTTCAAATAGATTTTCTGGAACATTTTTTTTTTTTGCCTGTAAATGTACATGCAGTAATTTTGTAATGAAGGATGGAGACTGAACAAGTGTCTACTCTTTCTGCCCCAGGTGAGCCTGTGCACACCCAGTGAGAACACGCCTACAGAAAGTTTGGCCCGGCTGGTGGCCATGGTATTTCAGTGGTTTCACTCCACAGCATACATGATGGATGATGAAGTTGGAAGCTTGGTAGAAAAACTGAAGCCACAGTTTGTCACCAAGTGGTTGAAGACAGTATGTGATGTTCGCTTTGATGTCATGGTCATGTGCCTTCTTCCCAAACCCATGGAATTTGCCAGGGTAAGTGGAGGCCAATAGCTTGAACCTTGTTAGGGAGGAGGGCTCAGGGAGAAGCACCACCTTGACTGTCAGAATGTTGTCATTGTGGACAGAGGAGTAGCATCTCTCTTTCATCTTTTTAATTCTGACCAATAGCCAAAGAAGTTTAATAAGTGCATCTTCTGTGATGTGCTGCTTTGATGTTGGTTTGGGATATGGAAGAATGAATGGCAAAATGGATTTTTGAGGTATCTTTAAGAATTTAAGAAAGCATTCTCTCTTGACATTGCTGAATATATCTTTTAAGAAACAACCAGCCTGGAGTGGTGGCACATGCCTGTAATCCCAGTGGCTTGGGAGGCTGAGGCAGGAGGATCGAGAGTTCAAAACCAGCCTCAGCAATTTAATGAGGCCCTAAGCAACTCAGCAAGACCCTGTCTCTAAATAAAATACAGAAAGGTCTGGGCATGTGGCTCAGTGGTAAAGGGCATCTAGGTTCAATCCCTGGTACCAAAAAACAACCAACAGCATTCACAGCTTTTTCTGTGGGGTTGCTAGGGCTTAGTCCTTTCCTGGCTTAGTCTGTGGAAAGGCTACTATTGAAGAAGAGGGACTTTCTGTGGTTCCATGTATATTTCTAAAGACGGTGGTACAGTTCCTGCACTGCCATTTGAAATTCCAAAACTGCTCAGAGACTGCCAGAACACTTCTATTTTCCCAGTTTAGGGGGCAGATTTCTCTGTGAGTACCTTTTGCTTCTCTCAGTGGATCACAGGTTGCAGATGTACAGCTGAGAGCACCTCATATATTTTCAATATGATATAATTTGTGTGTAACCCAGAAAAAATAGATGCCCAAAATCAGTTTTTGGCAGGAATACATGAAATTTTTTTCCAAGTATTTTTTAAATATATTTTTTAGATGTTGATGTACTTTTATTTTATTCATTTTATTTATAGGTGATGCTGAGAATTGAACCCAGTACCTCAGACATGTTAGGCAAGTGCTCTACTATTGAGCTACAGCCCCAGCCCTCTAAGTAGTTTTTAAGTTTTATTTGTAATTTTTTTGTTTCCATTCAAAAAGACCTTTAGGCAGTTTTCAATTTAAAACTGCATTGAAATAGGACACTTAAGGATAAAACAGAACACAGACCATCTGAAGGAGTAGCTTTTATTTGATTTCCAGGACTCAGTGATGTGTGCATTTATCCAGATATACTTCTTTTTTCTTTGGTGCCACCTACTGACTCAATTATAAATTTGAATTTTTACATAATGGAAATTTCCCATTTACTGGAATTCTTTGCCTGTGTTAATATGTTTTCTATTATTATTTCTCTTAGAGTGGTGAAGAATTGGTGTGATCCAACCCAGGAATATGAGAAGAAATTATTATGTTAATAGGAAAACTTTTCTTAATTGGGTCCAGTTTTTGGTGGTCTGAAAGTTAACTGATAATAGAGTAACAGCAGAGAAGACATGGTTTGTTTATGAGTACATGTGGGAGTACTCAATGATGAATTACTCCCCGAATAGACAGAAATAAAAGATTTATATAGCAAACCAAACAAAGGGTTTTTTTTTTTTTTTTTTAGGAGTTGCTGAGATGTTTTGGAAATTTTTTTATTTTTTATTTTTTTGACACTACTGCAGATGGGCAGGAAGTGGCCTGTCTGTATGGCAGCTGAATTCATAGGAAACTCCCTTGGGAGGGAGGTTTATTTTCTGGACTTTGTTTTAGTTCAATATTAGAAATTCAGATAAGGTTTCTTTCTGTTCCTTCTTTAGCTCAAATGTTTTCACTTTAAAATAATCTTGATGCCAATTCTGGGCGTTTGAGTGGATCCTCACCTTTCTTCCTCTGAAACTTCCCTTGAATTTTCACACTTACAAAAGAAGCTAGGTAGATTGCTGTGGAGAGAAGCTTCTAGTTAGGAAATGCGAGGTAAGAGATCTGCACACGGGAAAAAGCATAGATTAGCATGAGGAACAAAAAAGCAAAACAAAGATTAATGATTGTAGTAAATTATAAATCTAGTTTCTGAGTCCAGAGAACAGTAGTTGAGAACATTTTAGATATTGGACAGCCCTTTTTTGTATTTTTATTTAGAGACAGGGTCTCACTGAGTTGCATAGCACCTCACTTTTGCTGGTTCTCCTGCCTCAGCCTCCTGAGCCACTGGTATTACAGGTGTGCACTATCACGCCCAGCAAATCTGTGCAGTCTTGAACATCTAAATACATTAATGTATTTGACTAGTAAACTCAAGAAGATTAAAAATATAATGTTTATCATATGCACTGCTAATAATTCTGAAAAACAGTTGCTTTTATTAAACCAACAATATTAAACGAGTTTTATTTACCAAAGATTTACACAGATCACATAAACTTAACACATTTGAGTCAGTTCCTATGTTTTTGAGACTTTTAGGAATATTTAACTTGTATAAGCACTTAATTTTTGAAACCTATTTATAATAGGGCTCTCTTGTAAAGGATTTTATAAATAATTTGGCAGTACTAGTAGCTAGAGGTAAGAAGAGAGTCCACATATACATAATGTCTATACAAAGACATAGAGAGAGACAAAATAGAGACCTTGCAACTTTCAAAGGAGTACAGACTCACTAGTTTGTGTAAGGTTTGGTCTTCATCTTTGTCTGACTTTTATTTGAATTGTATTCTTGCAGATGGAATAAGTCCTTCCCTGTTCAATGCAAGGGATAAAGCTTTTTTTTTTTTTTAACCAATATTTGTCAGAGAGACCTTTAACTCTTTTTATTTGCCCTGATATGTAGTCTCAGGGAGGTGTGCTAAACCTCAGGTGGTTGTTTTAGTCTAGAGAAGCTATTTTTTTCGCCATGAATACACCTCACTTCTGTAACCCCATCTCTACCTAAACAATGTACTATTTATGGTAGTCTTTTTTTTTGCCCCCAAGTTCTTTTATTTATTTATTAAATTCATTTTTCATTGGTGTATACATATATACACACATATAAATACACACTCATATATATAATCCCCATTTTGTGTGTGTATGTATATATATACACACATATACATATATGTGCGTGAATGTGTATATATATATATATATATATATATATATAATCCCCATTGTATATACAAGTTGGATTCATTGTGGTATGTTTGTACATGGATATAGCATAATTTGGTAGATTTCATCCCTGAATAGATAGGCTAATTTTTCTGAGATGAACTAAGGAAAAAGGCACTGGGTTTTAAAATTTAAGTGTTCTGGGCATGGTGGCATATGTAATCCCAGTGACTCGGGAGGTTGAGGCAGGAAGATCATCGGTTTGAGGCCAGCCTAGACAACTTAGTGAGACCCTAAGAAATTTAATAACACTCTATCTCAAAAAGCTAAAAGGGTAAAAGGGTTGGGGGTGTAGCTCAGTAGTAAATCATCCCAGCATTCAATCCTAGTAACATCCCAGCATTCAATCCCCCCCCCCAAAGTATTAAGGGTATTAATTGGTGTGTATCAGGAAAAATTAATTTATCATATTTTATGTCAAGACGCAGTAGTACAGTAAAGTAACGGGCCTAATTCTGGGGCTTAAGCCAGAGTTCTTTCCCTTGGAGTCTGCATTTTAAAGAGGCTCTCAGGTTCTGTAGGAGATGTCTAAAGTGCCTGCTCTGGGTGTGTCAGGGGCATGTTTGCCAGTTACCAAGTTTTGTGTGGAACAAACAGTGAATTCTCAGGGTACTGTTGAGCTTTTACAAGAAGGCATTTTTAAGGGCAGTCGAAATTACCCGCCCTGAGAGCCTGCAGGTCTTATAGCCAGGCTGAGGTCTAGTTGATGTGAGGTCTCAGGGTGGCTGACTAAGCAGGCAGAGGCGTAGGGCAGCTACTATTTGAACTTTTCTTCTCCCTTAGGGCAGGAAAGTTCCTTTTTGTCCAAACTTTTTACAGTATCTGCAAGTATTGTGTGATGAACAGCAGAAGTTTGAGATTGGTAAGAAAGATGGGTGGCTCAGGGTTACTCCTAGAGCCACATTTCTGTTTTTATAAAGTCAGTAAGGCAAGGACAGTTATTGGGTTTTTTTTTAATATTTATTTTTTAGTTGTAATTGGACATAATACTTTTATTTTATTTATTTTTACATGGTACTGAGGATCGAACCCAGGGCCTCACATGTGCTAGGCAAGCACTCTACCACTGAGCCACAACCCCAGCCAGGACAGTTGTTTTTAATTCTTCAAAGAATTGGGTGGTGGCCTCAATAATAACATTAAGGGGATGGCCTGCTCATCCAACTAAATTATTTTGAATTTGTTTCTTTATATCAGAGAAAAAATTTCCCACTGATATAGAAATGAAGATTCCTATATTCTGGGGCTTTTGGATTTAGAGCTCTATGTTTTGGGAATGTTTTTATAAATTGTTTAACAAAGCCTTTAGAATGTGTTGCTGCCCTCTGAGCAGTTTTACTGTAGTTCAGTTAACCTTCTAGGGAAGGCTTCTAGAACAGTTTCTATCAGAACTTGAACATCAGCCTTCAGCTGGATCATTTGTAGGAAAGGCGTGCAGGGAAGTTTGTAGTGGGTGTGGATCTTAATTTTAGCTCTAAATTTGATTTCTCTTCTTTAATTTTGTTGAGGGAGTCTTTTCGACTAGCCATGGTGCTTTTTTGTTTTGTTCTTTCCATTTGATTCTTTTATATGGGCAAAAGGACATTTGTTCAGTAAGTGCTCTCTAAAAATACTTTTATTTATTTTCTTTGTCTAAAGTGGTGCGTTTGCCCCCAGTGTTGGGCATTGAACCCAGGGCTTTGTGTATACTAGGCAAGTAATGTAGAGCTCCCCTGAGCTATGGCCCCAGCCCCTGAAGTTGGATCTTTTATTCCTCACTTGGGGAATTCCAAGTTACTGCTCTCTTCCCCCATTGGTTTCAAGGTAACATAAGAATTGGTGATGTCTGAACTATTTTACCTCCTTTTTTCTTTTATTTATTTTTATTAATTTTTGTAATTTGTTTTAATTAGTTATACATGACAGTAGAATGCATTTATGCACTTTGATATATCAATCATAGATGGGATATAATTTCTAATTTTTCTGAGTATACATGTTATAGAAATGCTGTTACAGACTACAGTTACCAAATACAAAGTATCAAACCTTCTATTGGTCCCACAATTTCCTTTCTGCTAGGTAGCTTGCTTGCTAGGTAGCTGGCTGGCTGTGGTCTTTGTGGAGGAGGACTAGTCCTGTGCAGGTGTAGAGGTCATCTCACTTTCAGCTTATTCTCAGGAATGTCCTTTCAGCCACATAGGTCCTTGTGTTGCCAGGCACCTCTTCTGGCTGCTTAGTGTCACTGCTAGCTGTACAGTGTTCGTATATAGTCCATCACCCCAGTTCTACTAACCAGGCTGGTGCATATTGCCATAGGATCCTCTGGTTATAGTTCATGATATCATTTCTTTAAAAACAAAACAAAACAACTGTTCTTCCAGAGACATCTGACTTAAAAAATTGGGTCCCCAACTGTTCAGTACTCCTCAATAATAAAGTTGTTAACTGGTGTTCTTTCCATCTTTATAGGAGTCAGGTGTTATCCTTATTCAGCCTCTCTTGCCCAGGGTCCACTGTGAATTACAGACCATCTAGTACTTGGTCCTGTTGTTGACATCCCACTGAGCCACAAAAACGAGATTGATTATGTAGGCCTTGTTACAGAGTTGGACACAAATATCTCTGGGGTTGTTAGCATTATACTACAGCTGATGGGACCATTTGTATAGATTTCTGTCATCGTGTTCTTCCCAGAGAGGGATCCGCCGTCACTCACTTTTCAGAAGGCACAGCTCTGAATGGCATGGAACTCTCATTTTAGTGCATATTCCAACTGGCTAACCATATCTAACTGCTGGCCCTTGGCCTAGTAATTCTTGCAGGTGTCATTGGGAATGCCTTACTGGTGGACATACTCCCAAACCAGTAGCCTGTGAACTCCCTTACATGCTGTTGCTCCAGAACAGGGTGGAGGGTCCTGTGCCCTTCCTCTTGATGTTGGTCAGATCTGCCCTGGCACTGGGGCTGGTGTGTTCCAACAGGAGCTTCAGTACTAGGGGATGTTCCTGGTGACACTGTCATAGTTGACATCATCCACACTGTGCCAATCAAACTCCTGGTGACACTGTCATAGTTGACATCATCCACACTGTGCCAATCAAACTCTTGGGCAAATCCATTAGGGACAAGCACTCATGAGTCCAGGGGTACATCCTGTACCCCAGTGGCACAGCTGATTGCCCAACAAGGGCCAGTAGCGGGTCTGGCCTGGAGGTTGGCAGAGGCAAGACTGTGCAGTGCCTGCTGCCTGCAGGAGCAGCAGCAGCAGCAGCCACAGCTGCACCTGCCTGGATGATGCCTTCCTGCTGGCTCCTGCCCTAGATCCTAAATCTTGTGCTGGCTTCCCATACCTGTGCTGGCCTTGGGCCAGCAAGCACCAAGCCAGCCCTCATGCTCCCATGTCCTGACCTTACCCCTTAAAAATCTTTTTGATCGTGACAGTTTTTCCAAATAAAATGATCTATAATCTGGCCATTGACAATTTAGGATCTCCAAAGGCATTCTAAAATTTGATTCAAAACCAAGTCTTTACATGGCTTAACCATGAGTTACAATGCAAAGGAACCTCCATAACAATACATTCCAGGTTCTCAACATTACCAATGTCAGCTCTTTGAAGTCTATCTGTAATTAACAGCAACAATAAAAATCCCAGAAATAAATTCATTTTCTGAAAATAGCTAATCATCTGGGATTTTGATCAGCATGACACCAGATAGATATTTGAGTTTTAAAATAGAATTGGTTAATTTTTTAAATAATCTAGAATTCTAGATATAATCATTAAACATTTAAAATTGGAGTCATTGGGCAGGGGTTATGTAACTCAGAGGTAGAGTGCATTCTTAGTTTGTGCTAGGTCATGGGTTCAATTTGCACAGCCTAAAAACAAACAAATAAAACAAAAAACCAAAAACACACAGAAAAAAATTGGATTCATTTAAAATAAGATGATTTCCTATAAACCTTATCTTCCATGGTAAAGACTCGGGAACTGTCAATGGTTAACCCTTTGTTACTTTTATAAGAGAAATATAGTATCTTTAACATCAGAGTTAAAACAACTTATATTTGTAAATTTATGATTAAATTTTTTTCCTCCTCTAGGAAGTTGATGTACTATCTTGATCATTACAAAATGCATCTTTTTATTCACAAATTCAACCAGCCTCAAAACATTCTTAGGAAAAATTTGTGGCAGAATTTGCAGCTTAGAGAAAAACAGAACTCTACTGAAAACCATAACCTGAAAAAATGAGGAATTACAAAAAATAAAATACTGCAAGATAATTTTTAGAAGAATAAGGACTATGTTTTCTGGAAAAAAAATCTATAATATGAAGTGTGTTGTAGTAGAAAACCGTATTTCTCTGAAGCAAGGTGTAACTGCACATGCTATAAGGAATTTATCAAGCTTTAGAGATAACAATGCTCCATAGTATTTTCAATGATGTTAGGAATAAATCTTTCTAATTGTCATTGTGATTTGGAAAGTACAAAGTAGAATAGTTCAAATTCAACCTGTGATCAATATTTGACCTATTTGTAACTATGTTTTCCTTTACTACTAATGGATCCTAATGTTCAGTTGTAGATTCTTACAGATCTCACTGAATATTCTTGGCCAAGAACTCCGATGTTATAGGCTCTGGCCTTTCTGTGTACCCATTTCCTTTAGGAAGTTCTTGAGTATGATTGTAACAGGAGTGTTTTGTTCTTTTCCCCTGTGGTTGTGAAAACCCCACCAGGTTGGTGGATACTGGGATAAGTCGTGTAGCACAGTCACTCAGCTGAAGGAAGGTCTCAACCGGATCCTTTGCCTGATCCCCTACAATGTGATCAGCCAATCAGTGTGGGAGTGTATTATGCCAGAATGGCTGGAAGCCATCAGAACAGAAGTCCCAGATAATCAGTTAAAGGAATTCAGGGAAGTATTAAGGTGGGTAAGTAGTTTAATGAAGTCACCGCAATTATATTGATATCTAACATTTATCAAGCATGTACTGTGTGCTAGGTACTCTACTAAGCATTTTGTGTAATCTCCCTTTTTAACAATTCTATGAGAATTGGGAAGCCACAAATAAAATAGCTACTATTAATTGAATCAAAATGATTTGAAATTGTTCAGAAAAGATCTTGTTCTTGAGGAATAATAAATATACATCACATTGTTTGCTTATTTTCAAATATGATTTGAAATTGACTGTGTTGGAAAAGTACAAAGATAAAATATTTTTAGAGGCTAGGATGCAGCTCTAATTCCTTAGAAATGTAATTCCTTCTGTTAAACCTAATATGCATATGGGCATTAATGTGATTCCATGTGAATTATTTATATGTATTTCTATGATGTAAACAATTCTCTTACAGTGAAACAAGTTATACTAATAATAGGTCAGAGCACAAACTCATCTAAAAGGTTTGGCTCTCCAAATAGGGTATAGTGAGAAATACTTTGGTGGTATCAGTTTACCCTCATGTGTGCCCATTGGTCATTTACTTTTGTTGCTCTGCTTTTCAGCAAAATGTTTGACATTGAGCTCTGTCCTCTGCCTTTTTCATTGGAAGAGATGTTTGGATTTATTAGCTGTCGGTTTACAGGCTACCCCTCCTCTGTGCAGGAACAAGCTTTATTATGGCTTCATGTAAGTGAATGATACTTATGATTGTTTGGGGTAATAGTTCTTATCCTAGAAGCTAAGTTCTTAGCCTTGTTAGAGGGGTGGGAGGTTTTGCAGGGTCATAAGTTCATGTGTTCATTGAGGATTATTGTAGACTAATATCTCCTAGTCATAAATAAATGATTAAATTTCAAATATATGTAGCTCTAGTTATGGTTATCAAATATAAATTTATGCAATAGTGTTACTGAATTCATAGAGATTTTTGGTCCTTATATTACTTGCTGTCTGGGATTCTGAAAAACTT
The DNA here is from genome assembly GCF_047511675.1 of Marmota flaviventris. NCBI lineage: Eukaryota > Metazoa > Chordata > Mammalia > Rodentia > Sciuridae > Marmota > Marmota flaviventris. The sequence continues at coordinate 12,153,014 of NC_092499.1, read as the reverse complement.
TTAGTATTAAACAGGTCCTTTATTTGGAAGGGTGAGGACTACTGATTAAGGGAGGGAGTGTCTCGTCTGCTTCCTCAACCGGGAATGACTCTCTTTTCTGCCTCTCCTGTGAACTCCAACCTCTCCTGTAAAGCCCAGCTCGGAGGGGTCTCCTCTGATGTTTCCCGCTGCTCTACACCCCCATTTGTCCATCGAGCGCTTTTCTTTCCCCACAGCTTCTCTGTGTGAAATCTGTTCTTTCTTAGAGTTAGTTTTTGTTTCTTCTCCTGCTTACACACTCCTTGGGTTCAGGGACTGGGTTTTATTTTTTTGAATTTACAACTCTCTTCATCCTTTCCTCTCATGCTTTGCATTTAATGAATATTTAATAAAAAATTATTAAATCGAGTTGAATATCTGATGTAAAGTTTTGGGCAGTTTCAGAAAATAAGGCCAAATTTATTGTTTAGAGTAACTATGGTTATAGTTACTTTTTTACAATTTTCTTTTGCTGTGCTGGGGATTGAATCCAGGGCCTCATGCATTCCAGCATATTCTGTCCCACTGAGCTACGTCTCTAGCCTCAGATGCATTTCTGTGTCACACAAAGATGAACTCTTATACACCTTTATCCTATGTGCCTTTCAAGTTGCAAAAAAGGCCTTTCTGGATTCTAAACTAAGGAACAATATTTTTTAGAATTAACAAAGAGTAAAGGGAGCATTTGAAAAAAAAAAGTCACCTTGGGATTCAGAATTTAACTTATTTTATCTCCACATAGATTTCAGTAAGATCATTTTTATTTTAGGAAAGCCAGTTTTTCCTATACAGGGCTAAATGTTGCCTCAGTATTCTGTGACACACCCCTTAAGCTGCAAACCTCTGTCCCCACCAGAGTTAGGTCAGATACAGTCCACAGGTTCTATGGATTTGGCTCTAATATGGCCTTACTGTGAAGGCAGTGTGCTGTAGTTGAAGGTTTCAAACTCCTGGTCTCACCTTTTGGGGAGGGGACTGGACAATACAGTGGTTGGAATTGAATCATATACGCATTAATTGGAAAGTTTTTCAGAGCACTTGCGTGCCAGGCACTGTAAGGTAGCTCTTCCCCCATACTTCCTTTCTGTAAGCAGATCATGGTGTGAGGGATAGTAACAGATAATTAAACGCAGCAAAAGTGGTAATTACTATAATAAACATATGTATAAAGCTCTAAGAAGCAGAGACTAGGGTTATTTCTTTTCTGTCTGAAGAAAGCAGGTATAGATTTCCAGGAAATTCTTTTCAAATAAGATGACTTGATTTTGGCCCAGAAAGACATAAGCTTGTACCAGACAGCAAGATTGGATGGGGTTATCAGGTGAGAGTGCAGAGGAACTCAAGGAAGATACGACCAGATTCTGTTGTCCAGGAGAAAGATGTGAGCGAAAGCAATAGCACTGGGTATAAGGAGGTGGGATAGCATCAAGAGAAACTTGATGATTTCTGTTGAAAGAACATGGTGACTTATTGGATATCAGGGTAGGGAAAACTCAGTTTAAAGACACCCTCGATTTTCTTGGTGCAAAAATTTGAGGATGGCTGTAGAATATGAGTAAGTTTGAATGTCCTCATGCTTAATAGTTTGATTTAGGGAAAAAATTATCAAAAGTAGCTTTCGGAGTTTTAAATTTGACATGTTTGGGGGGAATATGTCCTTTTTTTCTCCAGGTATTATCGGAGTTAGATATCATGGTTCCACTTCAACTCTTAATAAGCATGTTTTCTGATGGAGTTAATTCTGTCAAAGAACTGGCAAATCAAAGAAAATCAAGAGTCAGTGAACTGGCAGGGAACCTTGCAGCTCGAAGGGTAATTATTACCTGATTGTTCTTGTCTGTCTTAAGATTTAAAAAATCCTTGTCAGTTTTATCAAGCTTGAAAGTAGCATCATAAGAAATCTCTCTGAAGATACTTTTTAAAATCACATCTCATTTCAGTAATTTTAAAAGTACATTAAATAAAAAACATTTATCTGAGATAGTTTTGGTATAGTCTATAATCAATAAGTTATTGAGTTTTTTATTTTTCTTTGGGAAAAATTAATTTTTGCTCTCTCTCACTACTGATAAAAGGAAAAGACAAAACAAACAAACAAACAAAAAAAACATAGCTTTTTTGATGCCCCCTCTACCCCACCTCTCCTGATAAATGAGAGTTCATTCCAGCTACTGGGCAAATCAGTGCTTCACACACATTGTGAGGAGTTTGGATGGTTTTTTGTCTTTTGCTTTTTGTCATTGTGTTTTGGGAAAACGAAATCAGTTGGTGGTGACTGTAGATAGTGCTGTCAGTATGAACTAACTGAGCTCGTTTTATTGACCTCTTTACATCTCTGTGGATGAGAAAAGTGTTCAAAAACTGTTAGAAATTCTTGATACTGTTTCTGTGGGTAATCTGATGTGGTTTCTGCTGGCCATGTGCAGTTTCTGAGAGGCCGACTCTCCCTGGAGGGTGGGCAAGGACTTCCCAACCCTCCTGTCAGACCTCTCCATGGAACCCGCCTGTTTTAGTCAGCTTTTTGCTGCTGTGACCAAAAGACCTGACAAGAACAATTTTAAGAGGAGGAAAAGTTTACTTTGGGGCTCGTGGTTTCAGAGGTCTCAGTTCATAACCTCCGACTCCATTCCTCTGGGCTGGAGGTGAGGAAAACACCATGGTAGAAGGGTGGTGAGAAGGAAAGTGGCCCAGGACTGGACACCAGGCATCAGAAAACCATTCTGCTCTCCAGAGACAAATATATACCCCAAAGGCATGTCCCCAATCCCCCCCCTCCAGCCATATCCTGCCTGCCTACAGTTATCCCCCAGTTAATCCCTATCAGGATCAATGCACTGACTCTAGGTTAAGGCTCTCGTGACCAATCATTTCACCTCTAAAATTTTTTGCATTGTCTCACACATGAGCTTTTGGGAGACATCTCATATCTAAACCATAACACTGTCCCCATGCCAACTGATGTCTAGGGAATAAGAAACCTAACATGATGATAGGATCATGGTTTGTATTCATTACTCAAAAATAAATCACTTCTTTTTCATTGGCCTGTTAGGAACAAGCTGCCAACCACCTAATTTTATTTCTTTCTTCTATAACCTTTAAAATGGTATTACTTTGTGTGGTACTTTATTCTGTGCAAAGTATTCACAATGAACAATATCACAGAATTGTGTGAAGCAGTCAGGGAAGAACTCATTATCCTCACTTTACAGCTACTTAACTTGATACTTGGTAAGTGAAGTGATTCATAAATAACACTGTAAATATCCAGGTATTCCAATTCTTAATGGGGTGCTCTTCCTCTTTGCCTTAAAAATAGTGGCTGTGGAGCTTTCGGGTTCCTAGAAAGATCTTTATGAGAGAAAATATGATTTGAAAATAAAAGTGATACACAGTTATGGCAGTCTGGGCTCTGATACAGAATTTATTCCAGATGGTTAAAATGAAGAGGCTTTAATGGAAATTCTGTCTGTAGAGTTATGGAAAAGGTTATAGCAGCAATAAGAGTTGATGAAGCACCCAGAATCTAGTGATAGTCTGGTAGGAAGCCTCTATTCCCCTAGGGCTGAAAGAACAAGGAAGAAAGTTCCTGGCGCCAACTGAGAGCCGACACTAGAAGGAAGGGCTGCTGGAGAAGCTGCGGAGTGATGCGACACTTCCCAGGTGCAGCTCCAAAGCCAGGAAGTGGGTGGGGAGAAACACTCCTGCCTCCTGCCCTACCAGCTGCAGGTGCTCTCTGGTGCCTTCATCCACTGAACCCACCTGGAGGCCAAGCAGCAAAGGAGCAGGGTATACTTAGTGCAAAACACCCATGGCATGAAGGTGGGCAGAGAAGGGCAGTGAGGGCTGGAGGTGAGGCTTGGGGGATATATAAGCAGAGTTATATTATTATTTTCTTGTGATAGTTAATCATTATAATCTCCAGAGGCCATTCTTCTTTAGTCATATTAATCTGAGATTCTGTGCTTATTTTTCTAAAAATTATCTTGCATTATTTTACTTTTTTTTCAATTCCTCATTTTTTCAGGTTATGGTTTTTAAACTAGATTCAGATAATATAGTTTAATTGGAACTGTTTGATGGGATGAAAAATATGACAAATGCCTTCATTTTCCAGTGTTGATGTTTCATTCTTTGACAATTAGTCTGAAAACTTGGATGGTTCTTTCATTTTAATGTGTTGAGAGGATTAGTTGTATTTGGAGGTACTAATGTCATTGGGTAATGTCAAAGGAAATCTGTGTGACAGCTGGAAATGCCTTCTGTAGAGTCCCTAATTATTTTATGCAGCCATTTGAGCTTCTGTGAATTCATTTATGTGTGTTGCCTTTCTTTCTCGTAGGTGAGTGTTGCCTCTGATCCTGGGCGACGAGTTCAGCACAGTATGCTGAGTCCGTTTCATAGTCCTTTCCAGAGTCCATTTCGGAGTCCTATGCGTAGTCCATTCCGTAGCCCTTTCAAGAATTTTGGACACCCAGGAGGAAGGACTATTGACTTTGATTGTGAAGATGATGAAATGAATCTAAACTGTTTCATCCTCATGTTTGATCTTCTCCTGAAACAGGTAGCTGAAGCATGAGCTTCCCTTAGTTCAAAGGTGAAGAAGGAGGAAAAACATTGTATAGTGATTCTTTCCATGTGTTGGGCATCTTCACACTTACTGAAGTGATTTGAAAATAAAAGTGATACACACTGGCATCACTCAGGTCATTTTACATATTGCTTTGGAAATTTCTTAAATAGCCTGAAAACTACTTGTGCAGATATCTGCAATGATACTGACATGTGAGAATGGATTTGAATTTTAGAAGATTATGGCTTCATTAGAATTGATTCTGTTGAATAAATTGGATGAACAAACTGGACAAAACTATTTTTGTGAAACAGTGAGGTACAACTCCATAGTGATGGGACTAATTTTAATATATCTTATGGGTTGATTTTCAAAGATAATTTTTAAAAAATAAATTAAAAAGACTTTTATTCTTAAATAATTTTAGATTTGCTGACAAGTTGCAAGGATAGTATAAAGAACTCCTGAGCACTCTTGTCTCAAATTCTTCAGATGTTAACATTTAGCACATGTACTTCTTTCTCTCTCTCTTTCTCTGTATGCATATAAATGAATTTTCTTAAGGAATCATGTGAGAGTAAATTGAAAACATGGTATCTTTATCCCCAAGTACTCCAGAGTGGTTTCTAAAAAATAAGGATATTATCTAACATAATCACAGTACAGTTATCAAATCAGGAAATATTTTATCTATCTTACAGAAATTACTAATTTAAAATTGATATAATAAAAGTATCATTTTTATATCATAAGGAAAAAAACACTGTTTTTTATCTAGGAACAATCTAGGGTCACTCATAGCAACAACTGGTGCTGGTTTCTTGGTCTTCTTTAATTCAGGACAGTCCCTCAGTTTTTGTTTATTGTGCATGTCTTTGACAGTTTTCAAGAATATAGTTTGGTTGTTTTGTTGAATGTGTTTCACTTTGAGTTTGTCTGACATTTCCTTATGACTTAATTTGGCTCATACGTTTTTGGCAGGAAGAACCAAAGATGTGATGTTCTGTCCTTTGTAGTGCATCATGTCAGGAGGCACAGATATAATACTGACCCCTTACTAGTAATAACTTTGATCACTTGGTTTACAGTATGATTTCTGCCAATTTTCTCTATTGAGTCATTACAAATCAGCCCTGGGTATGTAGGATTTCCATATCAGCAGATGTAACCAACCAAGTATTAAAAAATATTTTGAAAACAATGCATTTATAGTGAACATGTACAGACTTATTTTTTGTTATTATTCTCTAAATATAGTATAACAACTATTTATATAACATTTACATCATGTTAGGTATTGTAAGTAATCTAGAGATGGTTTGACATAAATGGGAGAATACATGTACATTACATGCAAATATTGTACCATTTTTATATAAAGCTGTGGAAATTCATATATGTGGGTAGGTTCTGGAACCAATCCCCTGTAGATACCAGGGACACCTGTATTTTCCCTTTTGTAAATAGCAAGTAACTTGTAGGGAAACACTTTCAGATGATGAGATTTCCTTTTTTTTTTTTAATGAGACTTTTTAGCACTGACATTCATTTCATGCCTGCATCAATTTTTACTATGATGGCTGCCAAATGATATTTTTTATTTTATTCGGTAAGTTATAATCTTTAACTATGATTATTTATTTTATTGCTCATATTGGCCAGTGGGAGTCTGTTAAAGCTGGCTCTGTGTTCTCCTGACATGTTCATATCATTCTTTGAACATTTCCTTAATTTCTGCCATGACAAGATATTCCAGGTTCATCTTATATTTTCCTTGCCCCAGCCCTGGAATTGGCCATTTCTCCAAGGATCCCTGATTCCTATCCACTAAGTGGATAGCAGTAATTAGAAACCAAGATCTGGAAAGTAGATGAGGAATAGCATTTTTTTTTAAAGTGTATAAAATATCACAAAGTGATGCATTTTAAAACAACTCTGTTAAATGTTACATGTGATTTTTAAAATAATTCTCATTATTTTGTCTTGTGTTTATATTTTTTCTAGAAGACTCTTTGGAAACAAATATCGATCTATGATATTGAACCTATATTGTCATTAAATAATTTAATGTTGGTGTCAGTAGTGAAAATTATCTCCATCTAGTATATCAATGAAATGTTGGATAAAAATACCAAATTCCTTCTTCTTCTTTCTTTTTTTTGGGGGGATCCTTTTCCCAATGTCTTTCAGATGGAGTTACAAGATGATGGAATCACAATGGGTTTAGAGCACAGCTTGTCAAAGGACATTATTTCTATTATAAACAATGTCTTCCAGGCCCCCTGGGGGGGCTCCCACACCTGCCAGAAGGAGGAAAAAGCAATCGAGTGCAACTTATGTCAGTCTAGCATCCTCTGTTATCAGCTTGCTTGTGAACTCCTAGAAAGACTGGCTCCCAAAGAAGAGAGCAGGCTGGTGGTAAGTAGTGGAAGAAGCGAGATGACTTGTGTACAGTAGTAATGAAGATGGCGGCAGTGGTGTAAAGTGGTGTAATGGGGTCTTCCTCCAGGGTTATCTTATACTCTGTGCTGGGTTATATGTGAGACTGTACCAAAAGAAAGTTTTCCTATTACTTTCACTAACACAAGTTCCTGGAAAAAGACTAGAGATGCAGCCATATTATATGGAATTCTATTAGGTGGCTTGAGTTAGGGTTGTAGAACTCCATTCATGCATTTTCCATAAACATAAAGCATTACTGGTATTTTAAAAGAACTTGTATCACAAAGGTTTAAGATTTTTTTTTAGTTGCAAATGACAGTATATTTTGACATATTATACAATCATGGAGTCCATCTATTCTAATTAGGATTCCAGTGTTGTGGTTGTACATGGTGTGGGGTGTGGAGATTTACTCTGGTATTTACTGAATTTCTGTTCTTTCCCTCCCCACTGGTGTTGTGTGTTAGTATCCTTATATCAGTGAGGACATTTGGGTTTTGGGATTGGCTTATTTCGCTTGGCATAATAGTCTCCAGATCCATCCATTTACTAGCAAATGTCATAAAGTCATTCTTATTTATGGCTGAGTAATATTCCATTGTGTATACATTCCACAATTTCTTTATCCATTCATTTGTTGAAGTTTGGTTCCATAGCTTATCTATTGTGAACCAAACTGTAATAAGCATTGATGTGGATATGTCACTGTAGTATGATGATTTTAAGTCCTTTGGGTGTTAACTGAGGAGTGGGATAGCTGGGTCAAATGGTGGTTCCATTCCAAGTTTTTGAGAAATATCCATACCGCTTTCCAGAGTGGCTGTACCAATTTGCAGTTCCATCAGCAATGTATGGGTGTATCCTTTCCCAGACAGCCTTGCCACCATTTATTGTTACTTGTATTCTCAATATTTACCATTCCGATTGGAGTGAGATGAAATCTCAGTGTAGTTTTAATTTGCATTTCTCTAATTGCTAGAGATGTTGAACATTTTTTTTATATATTTATTGGCCATTCATATTTCTTTTTCTGTAAAGTGCCTGTCAGTTCCTTTGTCCATTTATTGATTGGATTATTTGTTTTTGTGGTGTGAAGATTTTTGAGTTCTTTATGTATCCTGGAGATTAATACTGTGAGGTGCAGGTGGCAAGGATTTTCTTCCATTCTGTAGGCTCTCTCTTCATGCTCTTGATGGTTTCCTTTGCTGTGAAGAAGTTTTTTAGTTTGATACAGTCCCATTTATTGATGCTTGATTTTACTTCTTGTGCTCCAGGAGTCTTATTGAGAAAGGTGATTCCTAAGCTGACATGATGGAATGCTGGGCCTACATTTTCTTCTAGTATGTGCAACATTTCTTTTCTAAAGCCTAGGTCTTTGATCCACTTTGAGTTAATTTTGAGTTGAGTTTTGTGCAGGATATGAGATTAGGGTTACAATTTACTCTATTACTCTATAGATTTTCAGATTTAATCTATATTCTATATAGATTTTCAGTTTTCCCAGCACCATTTGTTGAAGAGGCTGTCTTCTTCAATGTATATTTATGGAGCTTTTGTCTAGTATCAGATAACAGTATTTAAGTGGGTTTGTCTCTGTATCTTCTATTCTGTTCCATTGGTCATCATGTCTGTTTTGGTGCCAATACCATGCTGTTTTTGTTACTATATCTCTATTAGCTATTGTGAATTGAACTGTAATAAGCATTGATGTTGATGTATATCTCTGTAGTATAATTTAAAGTCTAGTGTTATGATGCCTCTGGATTCACTTTTATCACTAAGGATTGCTTTGGCCGTTCTAGGGCTTTTATCTTTCCAGATGTCCATGATTGCTTTTTCTATTTCTATGAACAGCATCATTGGAATTTTAACAGGAATTGCATTAAATCTGCATAGTGCAAATAGGAATAGTTTGGGTTCTTCTTTTCCTATTCATATCCCTTTACTTATTTTGCCTAATTTCTCTGCTTAGAGTTTCTTAACTATGTTAAGTAGAAGTAGTGAAAGAAAGCATCCCTATTTTGTTCCAGTTTTTAGAGGGAATGCTTTCAGTTTTTCTCTATTTAGAATAATGTTGGTCTTGGGTTTGTCATATATAGCTTTTACCATGTTGAGATATGTTCCTACTATTTGTAATTTTTCTAGTGTTTTAAATGTGAATAGATGTTATACTTTGTCAAATGTATTTTCTGCATCTATTGAGATAATCATGTGATTATTGTCTTTAAGTCTATTGATGTGGTGAATCATATTTATTGATTTCTGTATTTTGACCCAACCTTACATCCCTGGGATGAAACCTGCTTGATCATGGTGCACTCTCTTTTTAATATATTTTTGTGTGAAGTTTTCCATTATTTTATTAACAATTTTTGCTTTTGATGGTGTCTTTAATTTCATTACTTGAAATTGATCTGTTTAAATCTTCTATGTCCTCCTTGTTTAATTTAGGTAGGTCATGTCTTAGAAATTTGTTGATGTCTTTAAGATTATCTAATTTATTGAAGTATAAATTTTCAAAATAGTTTCTGATTATCCTCTGGTTTTTAGTAATGTCTGTGGTGATATTTCCTTTTTATCATGAATTATAATAATTTGGGTTTTTTTCCCCTCTTTCTTTTGGTTAGCTTGGTTAAGGGTTTATCAAATTTGTTAATTTTTTCAAAGAACCAACTTTTTGTTGACTTTTTTTAACTTTTACAGTTTCAGTTTCATTGATTTCAGCTCTGATTGTAATCATTTCCTGTCTTCTACTGATTTTGGTGTTGATTCATTCTTTTTTAGGGCCTTGAGATATAATGTAGATTATTTATTTGGTGTCTTTCTATTCTTAGAACAAATAAGTTCAATGCTATGAATTTTCCTCTTAGAACCACCTTCATAGTGTCCCAGAGATTTTGATATGTTACATCATTATTCTCATTTACTTCTAAGTATTTTTTATTTCTTCTGCTATCCTTTGTCATTCAATAGTGTATTATTTAGTCTCCTGGTATTATTTTTTATTTTATCATTGATTTTTAATTTCATTCCATTATGATCTGATAGGATGCATGGTATTTTCTCTATTTTTAAAATTTCATTCCATTGTGATCTGTTAGGATGCATGGTATTATTTCTATTTTTTTATTTGTTAAAAGAGTTGCTTTGTTGACTAAGATATGGTTTATTTTAGAGAAGGATCCTTTGCTGCTGAGAAGAAAGTGTATTCAGTCATTGATGGATGAAATAGTCTATACATGTCTGTTAGATCTAAATTATTAATTATATTTTTTAGTTTTACAACTTCTTTATTTAGTTTTTGTTTGGACAATCCATCCAGTGATGAGATAGGCATGTTAAAGTCACCCAGTATTATTGTGTTGTAGTCTGTTTGATTCTTCATATTGAGAAGGCATGTTGATATGTGTATTGTATCTTCATATTGAAATGCATAGATGTTTAGGGCATAGATATTTATTGTTATTTCTTGTTTTATAATTCCCTTAAGTAGTCTGAAATAACCTTCTTTGTCTCCTATGATTAACCTTGACTTGAAGTCCACTTTATCTAATATGAGGATAGAAATCCCTGCTTGTTTACGAGATCCATGTGAATGATATGTTTTTTTCCAATCCTTTCACATTCAGTCTGTGGGTGTCTTTGCCTATGAGGTGAGTCTGTTGAGACAGCATATTGTTGGGTCTTGTTTTGTAATCTAGTCTGCCACTCTGTGTCTTCTGATTGATGACTTTAGGCCATTTACATTTAATGTTATTAGAGAGATGATTTTTAGTCCCTGTCATTTTTATTTATTTCTGATTTTTAGTTTGTATTAGTTTCTCCTTTGATTGACTGTTCTTCTAGTGTAGTTCCTCCCTCTGCTGTTTTTGAATTTTATTTTTAATTTCTTCTTCATGAAATATTTTATTGAGTATGTTTTATAGTATAGGCTTTCTAGTTGTGAATTCTTTTAACTTTTGTTTATCATGGAAGGTTTTTATTTCATCTTCAATTTGAATGTTAATTTTGCTGGGTATAATAATTTTGGTTGGCATCCATTTTCTTTCAGAACTTGTTTATATTATTCCAAGATGTCCTAGCTTTTAGGGTCTCGGTTGAGAAGTCAGCTGAAGTCTGGAATGACTTATGTCTAGATATGACCTATGGTTTTTCTCTAATAGTCTTTAAAATTCTATCTTATTCTCTATGTTAGACACTTTCATAATAATGTGCCTTGATGTGGATCTATTGCAGTTTTATATATTTGAAGTCATGCAAGCCAACTGTATTTCATTTCTCATTTCATTCTTAAGGTTTGGGACGTTTTCTGATGATATTTCATTTAAAAGAGTGTGCATTCCTTTAATTTGTTATTTCAGAGCCTTCATCTATCCCAATGAATCTTAAATTTGTCCTTTTCATGTTATCCCATATTTCTTGGAAGTTCTTTTAACATCTTTTCTCCATGGTAAACTATATTTTCAAGATTATATATTTTGTTTTCATTGCCTAAAACTCTATCCTCCAAGTGGTCTAGTCTGTTGGTGATGCTTTCCACTGAATTTTTAATTTGGTTTATTGATTTCTTCAGCTTGAGGATTTCCATTTGGTTCTTTTTTAGAAACTATCACTTTATTGAAGTGATCTTTCACTTTATTTTCTTTCCAGTTTCACTTCTTACATCATCTTTTACTTTACAAATCAGTTTAACTATGAACTTTTAAAATTCCTCCTCTGACATTTTCTCCACTGTGATGTCAATGGATTCTGTTATTGAGGTATTTTTATTTGTTTAGGATGGTTTGTTCCCTTGCTTTTTCATATTGTTTGTGTGTCTACCCTTTTATTAGTATCAATCTGAGGTGGCAGAGTTTCTAACCTATGAATTTATAGTATCCATGAATATTTCTGGTACCTAATGGTTTAAGGGAAGACAAAATAATAACAACAACAAAAGAAAACAGTATACAGCATTGAACTAAATACTTAGTTTCTATTATGACATCTACAATGTTAATTGGCTCAATAAACACAAATGGTATGATGAGCAATTGCTGGGCATGGTGGTGCATGTCTATAATCCCAAAAACTCTGGAGGCTGAGGAAGGGAGATTGCAAGTTCAAAGCCAGCCTCAGCAACTTATCGAAGCCCTAAGCAACTTAGTGAGATCCTATCTCAAAATACAAAATTAAAAGGGCGGGGACACCAGGCGTGGTGGTGCACACCTGTAATCTGAGCAATTTGGGAGGCTGAGGTAGGAGGATTGCAAGTTCAAAGCCAGTCTCAGCAACTTATCAAGGCCCTAAGCAACTCAGGGAGACTCTGTCTCTAAAAATATATATAAAAAGGGATAGGGATGTGGTCAGTGGTTAAGTGCCCCTTAGTTCAATTCCTGGTACAAAAAAAAAAAAAAATTGCTGGGGACATGGCTCAGTAGTTACATGTCCCTGGGTTCAATATCCAGTATTAAAAAAATTATGGTTTAGATGCTCATCAACAGATGAAGACTCTTAGAACAAATAGTGTCTACTGCATGTAGTAGCTACTTCCTAATTGGATAAGTGGAGATCAGGAGAATGGGTGAGGACAAGAAGAATGGGCTGGCAGGAGGCTTTGGCTAGTTTGCAAGACAGGTCACATCTGGTCTCTGCTACCTTGGTGGACAGTACTGGAAATGTGGGTTCCCAGGTGTATGCAGGAGTCGGTATATAGCAGGCAACTCTCCATTGGGCCAAACTGTGTGAAACTCAGTTTATGATTTGCTGTGGTGTTTTCTTTTTGTTTGTTCCAGGAACAGGGCCAGCCTCAATAAAACTGTGAAGTTGGCAAAGGTGTTTGTTCAGAGCCCTATCAGTTACTGTTTTAGCACTTATTTTTTCTTTTCATGATCTTCTTTGTCCCGCCAATCTTTATCTCCTGTTTGCTTGTCAAATAAATTTTGAAAAAATGTTTAGTGGTCAATGTGATAGTTATAAGGATAATTTTATAAGAAGATATTTGAAGATGAGTCATGAAAGAAAAAAAGTAGAAGAGTTACCCGAGGTTAGATATTTTAAATGGTAGCCATACCTAACCCTCTCTTTAAAAAAAAACCTCAGAAAAATTAAATATTTTCTTTTCCTTCTATTTTTTGCAGCCTGTTTTATTTGTGTGTACACACGCATATGCATATACATGACGTGTTATGTATAAATAAAGAACTTTAAGTATATTTGCATTGTTATACAACCCATCTCCAGGACTTTTTCCTATTGCAAAACTGAAACTCTAAAACTATTAAATGACAATTACTCCTGTCTCTTTTCCCACCGCCCCTGGGAGCCACCATTCTTCTGTTTCTACATTATACAATGTAAACTATATAAGTGAAACTTGTGTAGTATGCCTGAGCAGAATGTCCTCTAGTTTCCTCCATGTTGTAGCAGGTGTCAGAATCTCCTTCTTTTTTTTTTTTAAATTTTTTATTGTTGGTTATTCAAAACATTACATAGTTCTTGATATATCATATTTCACCCTTTGATTCAAGTGGGTTATGAGCTCCCATTTTTACCCCATATACAGATTGCAGAATCACATCAGTTACACATCCATTGATTTACATATTGCCATACTAGTGTCTGTTGTGTTCTGCTGCCTTTCCTATCCTCTACTATCCCCCCCTCCCCTCCCCTCCCCTCTTCTCCCTCTGCCCCCTCTACTGTCATTCATTTGTCCCCCTTGTATTATTTTTCCCTTTCCCCTCACTTCCTCTTGTATGTACTTTTGTATAACCCTGAGGGTCTCCTTCCATTTCCATGCAATTTCCCTTCTCTCTCCCTTTCCCTCCCACCTCTCATCCCTGTTTAATGTTAATCTTCTTCTCATGCTCTTCGACCCTACTCTGTTCTTAGTTACTCTCCTTATATCAAAGAAGACATTTGGCATTTGTTTTTTAGGGATTGGCTAGCTTCACTTAGCATAATCTGCTCTAATGCCATCCATTTCCCTGCAAATTCTATGATTTTGTCATTTTTTAATGCAGAGTAATACTCCATTGTGTATAAATGCCACATTTTTTTTATCCATTCATCTATTGAAGGGCATCTAGGTTAGTTCCACAGTCTTGCTATTGTGAATTGTGCTGCTATGAACATCGATGTAGCAGTGTCCCTGTAGCATGCTCTTTTTAGGTCTTTAGGGAATAGACCGAGAAGGGGAATAGCTGGGTCAAATGGTGGCTCCATTCCCAGCTTTCCAAGAAATCTCCATACTGCTTTCCAAATTGGCTGCACCAATTTGCAGTCCCACCAGCAATGTACAAGTGTACCCTTTTCCCCACATCCTCGCCAGCACTTGTTGTTGTTTGACTTAATAATGGCTGCCAATCTTACTGGAGTGAGATGGTATCTTAGGGTGGTTTTGATTTGCATTTCTCTGACTGCTAGAGATGGTGAGCATTTTTTCATGTACTTGTTGATTGATTGTATGTCCTCCTCTGAGAAGTGTCTGTTCAGGTCCTTGGCCCATTTGTTGATTGGGTTGTTTGTTCTCTTATTGTCTAATTTTTTGAGTTCTTTGTATACTCTGGATATTAGGGCTCTATCTGAAGTGTGAGGAGTAAAGATTTGTTCCCAGGATGTAGGCTCCCTATTTACCTCTCTTATTGTTTCTTTTGCTGAGAAAAAACTTTTTAGTTTGAGTAAGTCCCATTTGTTGATTCTAGTTATTAACTTTTGTGCTATGGGTGTCCTATTGAGGAATTTGGAGCCCGACCCCACAGTATATAGATCGTAGCCAACTTTTTCTTCTATCAGACGGCGTGTCTCTGATTTGATATCAAGCTCCTTGATCCATTTTGAATTAACTTTTGTGCATGGCAAGAGAAAGGGGTTCAGTTTCATTTTGTTGCATATGGATTTCCAGTTTTCCCAGCACCATTTGTTGAAGATGCTATCCTTCCTCCATTGCATGCTTTTAGCCCCTTTATCAAATATAAGATAGTTGTAGTTTTGTGGATTGGTTTCTGTGTCCTCTATTCTGTACCATTGGTCCACCCGCCTGTTTTGGTACCAGTACCATGCTGTTTTTGTTACTATTGCTCTGTAGTATAGTTTGAAGTCTGGTATCGCTATACCGCCTGATTCACACTTCCTGCTTAGCATTGTTTTTGCTATTCTGGGTCTTTTATTTTTCCATATGAATTTCATGATTGCTTTCTCTATTTCTACAAGAAATGCCATTGGGATTTTGATTGGCATTGCATTAAACCTATAGAGAACTTTTGGTAATATCGCCATTTTGATGATGTTAGTTCTGCCTATCCATGAACAGGGTATATTTTTCCATCTTCTAAGATCTTCTTCTATTTCTCTCTTTAGGGTTCTGTAGTTTTCATTGTATAAGCCTTTCACCTCTTTTGTTAGGTTGATTCCCAAGTATTTTATTTTTTTTGAAGATATTGTGAATGGAGTGGTTGTCCTCATTTCCATTTCAGAGGATTTGTCGCTGATATACAGGAATGCCTTTGATTTATGCGTGTTGATTTTATATCCTGCCACTTTGCTGAATTCATTTATTAGCTCTAATAGTTTCTTTGTAGACCCTTTTGGGTCTGCTAGGTATAGAATCATGTCATCAGCAAATAGTGATAATTTAAGTTCTTCTTTTCCTATTTTGATGCCTTTAATTTCTTTCATCTGTCTAATTGCTCTGGCCAGTGTTTCGAGAACTATGTTGAACAGAAGTGGAGAGAGAGGGCATCCCTGTCTTGTTCCAGATTTTAGAGGGAATGCCTTCAATTTTTCTCCATTCAGAATGATGCTAGCCTGAGGCTTAGCATAGATGGCTTTTAGAATATTGAGGTATGTTCCTGTTATCCCTAGTTTTTCTAGAGTTTTGAACATAAAGGGATGCTGTACTTTGTCGAATGCTTTTTCCACATCTATCGAGATGATCATATGGTTCTTATTTTTAAGTCTGTTGATGTGGTGAATAACATTTATTGATTTCCATATATTGAACCAGCCTTGCATCCCAGGGATGAATCCTACTTGATCATGGTGCACAATTTTTTTGATATGTTTTTGTATCCGATTCACCAGAATTTTATTGAGGATTTTTGCATCTAGGTTCATTAGAGATATTGGTCTGTAGTTTTCTTTCTTTGAAGTGTCTTTGTCTGGTTTAGGTATCAGGGTGATGTTGGCCTCATAGAATGAATTTGGAAGTTCTCCCTCTTTTTCTATTTCCTGAAGTAGCTTGAAAAGTATTGGTATTAGTTCCTCTTTAAAGGTTTTGTAAAACTCTGCTGTATACCCATCCGGTCCTGGGCTTTTCTTAGTTGGTAGTCTTTTGATGGTTTCTTCTATTTCCTCAATTGATATTGGTCTGTTTAGGTTGTCTATATCTTCCTGACTCAATCTGGGCAGATCATATGACTTAAGAAATTTATCTATGCCTTCACTATCTTCTAATTTATTGGAGTATAAGGATTCAAAATAATTTTTGATTATCTTCTGTATTTCTGAAGTGTCTGTTGTGATATTGCCTTTTTCATCCCTTATGCTAGTAATTTGAGTTCTCTCTCTTTTTCTCTTTGCTAGCATGGCTAAGGGTCTGTCGATTTTGTTTATTTTTTCAAAGAACCAACTTTTAGTTTTGTCAATTTTTTCAATTGTTTCTTTTGTTTCGATTTCATTAATTTCAGCTCTGATTTTCATTATTTCTTGCCTTCTACTTCTTTTGCTGTTGTTTTGCTCTTCTTTTTCTAGGATTTTGAGATGAAGTAAGAGATCATTTATTTGTTGGTTTTTTCTTTTTTTAAGGAATGAACTCCACGCAATGAATTTTCCTCTTAGAACTGCTTTCAATGTGTCCCATAGATTCCGATATGTTGTGTCTGTGTTTTCATTTATCTCTAAGAATTTTTTAATTTCCTCCTTGATGTCTTCTATAACCCATTGATCGTTCAGTAACCTATTGTTCATTCTCCAAGTGATGTATGCTTTTTCCTTCCTTCTTTTATCGTTGATTTTCAGTTTCATTCCATTATGATCAGATAAGATGCATGGAATTATCTCTACTCCTTTATATTGTCTAAGAGTTGCCCTGTGACATAATATGTGATCTATTTTTGAGAAGGATCCATGTGCTGCTGAGAAAAAAGTGTAACTGCTTGATGTTGGGTAGTATATTCTATATATGTCAATTAAGTCTAGGTTATTAATTGTGTTATTGAGTTCTATAGTTTCCTTATTCAACTTTTGTTTGGAAGATCTGTCCATTGTTGAGAGAGGTGTGTTGAAGTCTTCCATGATTATTGTATGGTGGTCTATTAGATTCTTGAACTTGAGAAGAGTTTGTTTGATGAACATAGCTGCACCATTGTTAGGGGCATATATATTTATGATTGTTATGTCTTGTTGGTGTATGGTTCCCTTGAGCAGTATGTAGTGTCCCTCTTTATCCCTTTTGATTAACTTGGGCTTGAAATCTATTTTATTTGATATGAGTATGGAAACACCTGCTTGTTTCCGAAGTCCATATGAGTGATATGATTTTTCCCAACCTTTCACCTTCAGCCTATGTATGTCTTTTCCTATCAAATGCGTCTCTTGTAGGCAGCATATTGTTGGGTCTTGTTTTGTGATCCATTCTTCTAGCCTGTGTCTCTTAATTGGTGAGTATAAGCCATTAACATTTAGGGTTATTATTGAGATATGGGTTGTTCTTCCAGCCATATTTGTTTATTTATGTTACTAAACATGGTTTGTTTTCCTCTTTGATTATTTTCCCCCCTTTACTGACCTACCTCCCACTGTTGGTTTTCATTGTTATTTTCCATTTCCTCCTCCTGTAATGTTTTGCCGAGGATGTTTTGAAGAGATGGTTTTCTAGCTGCAAATTATTTTAACTTTTGTTTATCATGGAAGGTTTTAATTTCATCTTCCATCCTGAAGCTTAATTTCGCTGGATACACAATTCTTGGTTGGAACCCATTTTCTTTCAGTGTTTGAAATATGTTATTCCAGGATCTTCTAGCTTTCAGAGTCTGTGTTGAAAGATCAGCTGTTATCCTGATTGGCTTACCCCTAAATGTAATCTGCTTCCTTTCTCTTGTAGCTTTTAAAATTCTCTCCTTATTCTGTATGTTGGGCATCTTCATTATAATGTCTCTAGGTGTGGATCTCTTATGATTTTGCACATTCGGCGTCCTGTAGGCTTCTAGGATTTGGGATTCTGTCTCATTCTTCAAGTCTGGGAAGTTTTCTCGTATTATTTCATTGAATAGATTGCTCATTCCTTTGGTTTGAAACTCTGTCCCTTCCTGTATCCCAATGACTCTTAAATTTGGTCTCTTGATGTTATCCCATATTTCTTGGATGTTCTGCTCATGGTTTCTTAACAGTCTTGCTGAGCTGTCTATGTTCTTTTCAAGTTGAAATACTTTATCTTCATTGTCTGATGTTCTATCTTCTAAGTGTTCTACTCTGCTGGTAGTATTCTCAATTGAGTTTTTAAGTTGGTTTATTGCTTCCTGCATTTCTAGGATTTCTGTTTGTTTGTTTTTTATAACCTCTATCTCCCTGTATAGTTGATCTTTTGCTTCTTGGATTTGTTTATGTAATTCATTGTTGAAGTGATCTTTCATTGTCCGATTTTGCTGTCTGATGTCTTCCTTGAGACTCCAGATCATCTGAAGCATGTATATCCTGAATTCTTTATCTGACATTCCATCTGCTGCAGCTATTACCTCTTCTAACGTTGAGTTGACCTGCATTGCTTGTGGTCCTTTCTTTCCTTGTCTCTTCATACTGTTCGCGTTTCTTTCTGCTTGGTGAAACTTTGTGCTATTGAATTTTCCCCCTATATATTTATATTGTTCTTGTATAGTTGCAAAGTCTCCCTTGCAGGCACGGGCAGCGGCTCTGCCCTTCCTCCAATTGGGGCAATGTGCCTACCACGCCGGCAGGCCGCTGGGCCTGTTCTGCTGGTCGGTAGCAGGTCCGCCTACCTTGCAGGCGCGGGCGGCGGCTCTGTCCCTCTGCGGGCCGCTAGGCTTGTTCTGTCGGTGGTCGCAGTTCTGCCTACTTTGCAGGCGCAGGCAGCGGCACTGCCCCTCTGCAGGCCTCTGGGGCTGTTCTGCTGGTGGGTCGCAGGTCCGCCTACCTTGCAGGCGCGGGGGTGGTGGGGGGCGGCTCTACCCTTCCGCAGGCCACTGGGCCTGTTCTGTTTGTCGGTTGCAGGTCTGGCCTGTTCTGATGGTGGTCACAGTTCCGCCTACCTTGCAGGCGCGGGGGGGGGGGTGCGGCTCTGCCTCTCAGCAGGCCGCTGCTCCTGTTCTGCCTGTGGGTTGCAGACTCGCCTACCTTGCAGGAGTGGTTGGCAGCTCTGCCCCTCCGCGGGCCACTGGGCCTTTTCTGTCGGTGGTCACAGTTCTGCCTACCTGGCAGGCGTGGGGGTGGTGTGGGGTAGGGGGCGGCTCTGCCCCTCAGCAGGCTGCTGGGCCTGCTCTGTGGGTGGTCACAGTTCCGTCTACCTTGCCGGCGCGGGGGGAGGGGGCGGCTCTGCCTCTCAGCAGGCCGCTGCTCCTGTTCTGCCGGTGGGTCGCAGGCCCGCCTACCTTGCAGGAGTGGTTGGCAGCTCTGCCTCCTTCTTTTTTAAGGCTGAGAAATATTCCATTGCATGGACAGACCACATTTTGTTGATTCATCTGTTAATGGACACTTTGGTTGTCCTACCTTGTTCCCTTTTTCTCTCATGCTATGGTAACTTCTTGCTTCTAATATTTTAACTTGACTGGACAATTAGCATTTGTATTTGAACATATCTCTGAAAACCTCTTATTTTCCCCTCCTAAATAAATTCTGAACAAAATGTTCATGGGTGGGAGTCCTTGGGTGAGTGGGATACTTACCAATCTAGGGGATTAAAGCAGAAGTGGAGAGTAGCCTAGGAAGATGTGAGAGTCGCCTAGATGATGTGTTCATTATTTTTTCTTTTTTATTCAAGTGAAAACAAATGCTTCAATAACAGTTGGTACAGATCTTTCACTGTTATGGAAGCAAACTCAGGTTTCCTGGAGGTGTGCTGCCTTGCCCTCCTAGCTCAGAGGGTTGAACAGAACAGGCCATGATCCATTTTTATTGACTTAAGCCAAACCTTCTGTGCAGCCCAACGGTTTGCTGTGTTTGTTTCAGGAGCCCACAGACAGCCTGGAGGATAGCCTCCTTTCTTCCAGACCAGAGTTCATTATAGGCCCTGAAGGAGAGGAGGAGGACCCAGCAGCCAAGCATGGGGAGAACCCAGGCAGTCGCACCACGCCCACGGAACATGCTGGTAGGTGAACTTGGCTGATGGGGAGGGCACAGTATGCACCTTCCAGTTTGCCCAATGCTCAGATCCTTGGTTTCTTAGGTTGATATAGACTATGGCAAGTTCAGATGCACCTTTCTTAATGTTGACTTATGCAGATGAGCCATTTCCTACCAGATTATGAGGTGGAAGATCCATTATAGCTTCAGTGGAACACAATCTGATCATCTTTCTGGAAACAGATCTTGTTACCCATGAAAAACTTATGTTAGTGTAGAAAACTAACACAATTCCGACAAAATGAGTTGTGTTCATTGTGTGCAGAAGTAACTATAAGCAGACGCTGATTGGCTGAGGTGGAGGGTGCTGGCAAGTTCAACAGCTACTCAGGGCACGTGGCCAGAGCAAAATATTTTCATTCAGAGGGAACACAACTTGCTTCCATGCAGTTTCTGCACCCCATGTACTTGGCTAGGACAATGGACAGTTGGTAGTTGCTAAGGTCTTTCTCAGAGTCTAGATGACTCCACTCCCAGTTGGGAGGAGGGATGACTTTATAATTTGCTTAAAGGCTCTGAGTGGGCAGATTTGGAACAACAAGATGACAGGAAAATGGATTAATTTGTAATTTGTGCTCTGAGGGAGTTTAGGGAATTCAGGATGTGACCCCCATGTGCCTCTGGAGAAGCCTAATTTTCTAGATCTGGATGGTGGTACTCTGGGAATTTGAACAGTACCTGGGGCAATTTGAGCAGCTTCAAAAAAATATTCCTGCTTTCACTATCCTGAACTATTAGACTATCTTCTTCCTGGGAGACTCACTCCAGAATCAGAAAACAAGGGCTTTACATCATTCCTTCAGCAAACAGTAAGCATTCTTAGGGGACTGTTTTGTGGGGTTCACTGTTGCTACTCAGTGTCTTATTCAGACCAAGGTAACCACATCATTGCTACAAAATTCTTGGTCAGAACTGCTTCCACTTGGTAAAGTGAGTATGAATATCTCAGCCCACACCACTTGATACCATTGAAACTTAGAGTTTGAAGGAATGTCTGAGGTGATCCATTTTATTGGTTTTTGAAGGGTACTTCCTGGAGCTATGAAAACTCCCTGTTACTTTCTTTGGAACTTCCTTCATTGGGGTGACAATTGGTGGGAAAATGAGGGCCAATGATAAATATGTGGGCTCCCTGCCCAGCTCTGTGGGATTCTCCAATTTGCTATACTTTTTACACTGGAGTTCTAAGCAGGATTTTCCTTAAACAAAGCATCCTTCAGAAAAGAAGGTTGAATCTGCTAATCTAGTTCAGCCTTCTAACTTTGCTGATGAGAAAATAAATCCCAGATGGGTTAAATGATCTGCCCATGGTGGTGTAGCTCTTGTGATTCATTTATAATTTATGCTTATACATAAGTGCTTCCGAGGCTGTGCTGGATGGAGCACCACAAACATCTGAGGACTGGAAACAAACAAAACAAATGAGCTCCACTCTCCACCCCCAATTTTGAGTATATTCTGGGTGGGGGCCTGGGAATTAGAAATTCGAATCTTACAAAACTAGTAGTAGCAGGAGTTGGGACTAGAAACCAGGTCTCCTGCTTTACTCAAAAGTAATGACAGCCCAGAGTCATGCTTTTTTCAGGCTTCATGCCTAAGGGAAGCCAGGGCTTCACTTAGAATCCCCTGACCTGTGCTCTTTCCATACAGATTTATTTTCTAAACCTAAGATAATGCACAAATCAATCAATTGCCCCTTCTATATACAATATTTTATTGGAACAATGGTTAAAATTAAACAGTTTTTAAAAATGAATTACAGATGTCCCTAGGGTGCTGGTTTTAAGACACATCCGCTCCGCCTGACAGAGATCAAAGACTGTGTGGTGCTCAAGATAGTGTAATATTTACCTGTAATCTACACACATCCTCCTATGTGCTTCACATTATCTCTAAGTTGCATATAATCCCTAATATAGTGTAAATGCTATACAAATAGTTGTTATATTGCATTTTTTATAGAATGATGATTAGAAAAAAAATCTGTATATGTTCAGTATAGATGCATTTTTTCCCCTCTGGATGTTTTGGAGCCTTAGTTGGTTGAATCTATAGGTACAGAGACCGTGGATGTAGAGGCCAGCTGTACTATTTTTCTTGCTGACATATCATAAACTCTACTTGTAAGGCGTTCACTTTGCCCTTCTTCCCCAGACACTGCTTCAGGCTCTGGCACAGCGTCAGCTGCTTCCCTTCTTTTGCTCTCTGCTGTCTTGCAGGACACAGCTATGGACTGTGTCCTCAAGGAAGCCCCTGTAAACTCTCCCATGACCGCGTTCCTGGCTTCTCAGAGCTGCAGGCTGCCCCAGCTCTGTGGCCTTCAGGCAGCGATCCTCACTCCTCCTCAGGGAGTCAGGGGGTGGCTGCTCCATCCGCATGTTCAGTGATTCCATTACCTTCAAGACAATTTCGTTTTTCTTCACTCAGTGGCCTGGTGCCTATTGCATATGGCAGTCATCTATGTCCACCACTAAAATATTGTATCAAACTTCCACATTAAACAAATCGAGCCAAGGGCTGGTAGCAAGTGTTTAAAATATCTTTGAATGGAATATTCTCAGTAAACTGTTTAATATATAGGCCGAGAGGATTAGACTGCCGTTGTCTCTAATCCTAGAAATTGCCAAAGCTTACTACATTGGTGTGTTATTTAACACATTTTACACTAGTGTCTTCATTTGGTTAACTTCATTGAAGTTACTATAGTATACTATTGCCCTCCCCCCACCACCAGTGACAAAGGGTTTAGAGATCCTACAAGAAGATAAAACAAAAAGATAAAACGAGTGGTGTTCTCATCTGAATACATTCATCTTTTTTTCTGAATGCCCTATTTTGAGTTAATTTATGGGATAACCCCCTCTGGTGTTAATTGACCTGCACAGGGCTGGGCTGGGGTAGCTCAGGGAGCCAAAGACCTCAGAATCCATGATGGGCCAATAGTGAAAATGGAGGCAGAGAAGCCTACATTGAGGCTTTCTGCACTTGTCTCATGGAAGGTCTATACTCTAATTTGGAGAGCAAATAAAAACATGTAAGGTTTGTGTACAAACACTTATCAATATATTCTGTATTTGGTTTCATGATCTTGATCAACTGATGATGATTGGGGTGTGTGGAGTAGATAGGCTAACCTTTGTGTAATTATTTCTTCACAGCAGTAAAGAATGATACTGAAAGAAAGTTTTGCTACCAACAGCTTCCTGTAACGTTGAGACTAATATACACCATTTTCCAGGTATATTTTCTGAAATCTTTGAATTTTTGGATTAGTAGCATGCTGTTTTGGAAAACCCAGTAACCATGTGGGGTTTTTTTTGCATAGGAAATGGCTAAATTTGAAGAGCCAGACATTCTTTTTAATATGCTCAATTGCCTGAAGATTCTCTGTCTGCACGGAGAATGTTTATACATTGCTAGAAAAGATCATCCCCAATTTTTAGCCTACATTCAGGACCACATGTTGATCGCAAGGTATGTCTTCCTAATGTCTTATTTTGTTTGTTTATATTTTAAGCTTCAGACGTGAACTTAGAATATGACTTACTAGCTCATTTGGGTTATTTTCTCAGGGAGGACTGCTTTATTACCTATGGAACTACTTTTATTTATTTTATTTCACCTGATATTAAACTATGTCAATATGAAGATTATGTTCACTTGCTAGATACTGTAGGAATATTAAAAAGTAAAACACGGGTTATTTTTATGCCTTTTAGTTGTTATATGGGTTAAGAATAAAGCATGCCCTATAAAAAGTCAACAGATAATTTAATAATTACTTAGTATAACTAAGTAAGGATTTACTCATTTTCTCACGTGAAATGGAACTGCTAATAGACATCTAAAATCCCTCCATGCATTGTCTGGAAAGTTATTTTCTTAGACACTGCTGAGGCATTTTGAGAATAATAATAAAATATTGCCCTGGATATACAGTGCTTTCTTCTGGAGGACCTTAAAATAACTGTTAGAGTTTTCCTGGCAGCAAGTCAAAAAAATATTATCCTCATTTTACATGAAAGAGAATAAGATGAGACAAAAGGAAAAATGATAAAAAAGGAAAAGGAAAAAGGTTCCTTCAGGTTAAGGGTAACTAGGAGACAAAACCAAGTCTGTCTTTACTTATTTTGTTCACTTATTTATTTACTCATTCAAAAAATATAATGAGTGTTCACTGTATATATTACTATTCTAGGCACTTGGGGAGTTTGTAGTCTTGTCTAGAAGGGATTAATTCTCAGTATACAGAAGATGATCACATATTTTATTATTTAAATTGGTCTACTTTTTAGATTAAAGTGGGATGGCCTTCACAATAATATCAAAACAACAGGATAAACTAAGATCTTGGATAAACTAAGACACATGGTCATTTTATACACATGTGCACACACACACACACACACACACACACACCCAAATATGTATATATGTGTAACCCAAGGTAATGTGATAAGTGACTATTTTGCACAATCCACAGGTGGGTGAGCTCTTTTCTGGATGAATGGCTGGGGAAGGGCTGAGCAGTAGAGACCGTTTGGGTACTACAGCAAAGAATTTTGGTTGATAAGTTTGGAGATAGGTAGAACCTTTTTGGGGAAGCATAAGTGTTAAGAGCAACCAGAGGATGGAGTTGCAAAGAGGAGGTGAGAAATGAGCAAGGCAAGCCTAGGTGATGCCAAGGTTTCATTTTTGCTTCATGATTCATGGTGTGGTTTTGTGAGGTAATAAGGAAAAAAGAGGCCAGAGAAGTAGGTTGGGACCCAGCTGTAAAGAGCATATTTCCTGAGTGTTCTGTCTTTCCTCTTCTTATGAGGCCACCAGTCATTAGATTTAGGGCCCATCTTAATTCAGTATGAACTTGCCTTAACTAATTATGTCTATTCTAAGTAAGGTAACATTCTGAAGTTCTAGGTGGACATGAATTTTGGGGGACACTATTCAACCCACTACAGAAGCACCTATGGGAAAGGCAGAGGAATGACAGAAGGAAAGGTGGAGAGGCTACAGAGGTTTCCTCATCATAAAATAGGGATTATCCAGGTGTAGCGGGAGGAAGGAGCTGAGAGGTAGACATGCTGACCTGGATGTGGGGAAGAGTGAGGATGATCTGAAAGGTTCAGGCCAAAGATGAGACAAGCTGCAAATATGGTCAGAATCAGTGATGGAACAGTCAGGGCAGATGTTCTGTTAATTCTAGAGGAGTGGGGATTCTTAATAGGCAGACTTCAGTTACTGAAGTATTCCCCACAGAAAAATGTGCCCAAGCCTAATGGATTATTGATGCTGTGCTTTTGGGGTACTTAGTCTAAGCTTTTTCCTCAAAGTCCCACCCTAACATCATGACAATGAAGGAGTCTGGGAAAGGACAGTCTTCCTCTTTTCCACCCAAGCTGCCTTAGAGGACTTCAACAGCCAACAGGACAGTCCAGATCCAGCTTCTTGCCCTAGCATGGTGTTCTGGAGGTTCTGTGTGTGGTTCGCCTCCTTTATCTAAGTTGAAAGTTCCACAAAGTGGCAATTATGTCTTCTCTTTCCTCTTCATTCTTCATAGAAACATCATCATGCTCCCTCACAGGGATGATGGTAGTTCAAGGTCTTTGAATAACTCCTGTATGCCAAGCACCCTGCATCAGCCCACATTGGGAGGAACTGAGAGTTCAGAGGAGTTGAAAACTTTGCCCTTGGTTATACAGCTGATTGACGGCAGTGCTGGGATTAGACCCACGTTTGTCTGACTTCCAGTACTCAGGTTGAACTGATGGTGTTTGAAAATGGCTCTTTTTTATGCTATAGTTCTGGCATGTCTTCTGATTAGCAGGCAAATTTATTGTGTTGTATGTCAGTATGCTTTCTGCAAAGAAGAGAGAGAAAGTGACATTCTGCTCATCTCTCTGTGGTTCATTATAAGCTTTTTTTTTAAGTTGTTGATGGACCTTTTAAAAATTTATTTATATGTGGTGCTGAGAATCGAACCCAGTGCCTCATACTTGCTAGGCAACCGCTCTACCGCTGAGCTACAATCCAGCCCTCATTATAAGCTTTTTAAAGTCACAAATTGTCGCCAGCTGGCCAGGCTGACAAGATGATCTGAGTTATTTATCAATAACTAAGAAAGTGGCAAAGAAACTACACAAACATGAAAATACCTTTTTCTTAATTGCTGGGGTCAGGGATGGCTCTGTGACCTCAAAGATCACCTTCCATGCTGGAAAG
This sequence comes from Marmota flaviventris, assembly GCF_047511675.1. Classification (NCBI taxonomy): domain Eukaryota; kingdom Metazoa; phylum Chordata; class Mammalia; order Rodentia; family Sciuridae; genus Marmota; species Marmota flaviventris. The sequence continues at coordinate 12,126,427 of NC_092499.1, read as the reverse complement.
AGGGCAAGGGGAGCAAGAGAGGCAAGCAAGAGAGCCAGCACACCCCAAAACCCTCTACTTATTGAGGAAAAGACATTCTATAAAATGTTCCACCCAAATAAGGCAAGGGATGGGTTTCGAAGGGTGGAGGCTTGCTTGGTGATGTCTTGTGGTCAGGTGATTGATTGACATTTTGGCAAGTCATGTCCATTTCAGGTGCTATATGGTATCATAGGCAGAGTGAGAGAAAAGGCACACTTGTGTTGCATAGCCCAATAAGTGCTCGACACCGGACCCGTCCCCTCATATGCTCAAATGCGCATAGCTCACACACACAGCTCATGAATGACTCACGACAACAAATAGTATTGCTTCTGGTACTAACTCTGGAGCCACATATGAAAAAAAAATCCTTCAAATAACAAAGAAAACCAATAAAAGGCATGCTTCATATAGTTAAATGAAAAATTGAACCCAAAATATATTGAGAATTATTCTGGTAGGGCTTGATAGGGTCTTAGCTTAAACTTATCAGGGGCAAGGTATTACCAGGGACCTTCCTCTGTCCCCTGTCTGTCTTTTTGCTTTCCCCACCTACCCCATCACTTAGCCTAGGTCTGTCTTGCTTATTAGGTAGAACCAAGTGTTGGCTTCTCCCCAGGCAGGCTGTCCTGAGAAGTGGGAAAGAGAGCCTCTGGCAGCCCCTTACTGACACTGCCCTTTCTTCCTGAGATTTCAGAAAGAGAGAGATCTTTTCTCTCCCAGAGACAATATTGCTCTCTGAACAAACACTTGGACATTCCCATGCTTGAAACATATGCCCACTTGTAAGACTGGTCACTGTTCTGGGTATTGAAAGACTATTGTATTTTGGGTTCACCCTCATGATAGGGGAGTGGGGGAGCTTGATTGGCAATACTGCCAGTTCCTGCAGAGGCTGTTTTTAATAGAAAAATAGTTGTTCTTTGCCATAATAAGGGGACAGGGCTGCTGGGCAGGCAAAACCAACAAAACTTTACAGCTGTTCATTAAAAGAAAAATGCTAAAAATCATGTATCACCCCATCATCTTAACTAATGCCAGTTTTGTATATTAAGTCATTGTTTATTTTTGTAGCTGAAATTTGTAATATGCAAATTTTAATTTTATGTTAAAAATGTAATAGGTATTTTTCTGTATTGTTATATGAAAGTGATTTCTTTACAGAAATTAATATAACAGTATAGAAAATGTTATCAGAGGATTATAGTCTTGCGGATGAATGTAATTTCACTGAAAGCATCCCTAACAGCTGACAATTAACTATACTCACCAGGAGCTAAGATAAGAGGACATTTTTCCGGGAAACAATAAACTCTCACCACTTTGCTTCTCTTGACTCCTCAGCCTGTGGAGAGTCGTCAAGTCCGAGTTCTCCCAGCTCTCTTCACTGGCGGTCCCTCTCCTCCTCCATGCTCTGTCCCTTCCTCATGGTGCTGACATCTTCTGGACTATCATAAACAGCAACTTTAACAGCAAAGACTGGAAGATGAGGTTTGAAGCAGGTACTTCTGTATTAGCTTAAAAATTCTCTGCTCATAATGTAAACCAGATGTCCAGTTCTGACATCTGTTTTTGGCCTCCTTCCTCCTCCTGCCATTTAAGGGACATTCTCCTGATGGCTGGTGTTCCTCCACTGAGTCTCCTCCACACAGTTTTACAGAGTGTTTGACATTATCCAGGCATAATTAGTTAACCCCCCCTTTTCTACTCCCAAATGTGTCCATTTGGTTTATAAATAATGTAGGTAACTTGTATCAGAGTTACTGAGATATCTGTTAAAAATAAAAGTTATTGAGCCCCACCCTAACGTACTGAATCAGAATCTCAGGGTAGTGGTGAGGATAGGAATCTAGATTTTAAACCAGTTTTCAGGTAATTCAGTAAGGTTTGAGAATTCCTTCTGGTCTTGCCATCAAGGCACAAAGAACCAAGTCTGGTGCATGAAGGGTCTAATTTGCTAGTGCATAAAATGGCAAATTCTCAGAATAATGTGGTAGAGAAGGACCTTGGATGTTTTCTTGGAACTTTATATCTTCTGGCTCATTGTTCTCAGGGGCAGCAAGCAGGGTTTGGATTGCCAGAGTGTTGCTTATAAGAATGGTTCCACGTATTTTAGTGTCTCAAAAGTTTGACCCAGAAATGGAAGTCCCATTAGATGAGTTAACAGTTTCCTACACTCTGGCCACTTCAAAGAGTTCTTGCTTTTTGACATTCACACAAATCCCAGGGACTAGTTAATATGCCAGTTCATGATGGTGTAGGAAATTAGATGTTGTAGGGTAAAATTTTCTAGCAAAAATCTGCATGGCATTTGCAATGTTTTATAGGGAATTTGTATTTAAATGCAAATAAAGCAGATAAATATTTAAATATGCTTCTTCATTCCAATTTAAGGATTAGATTATTGCCAGATTAGTCTTCTGAATCATGGCTCTGATTATGTTACTTTTCAAATAAAAATTTTTAATGAGTTCTCAATGTCTAGAGAATAAAAATATTCAGGCTCCTTCAACTGCTGTACAAATTTCCCCATCGCCTAACTGCAAGTGTTTGCCGCCTGGTTTGCCACTCTCCTTTCTACTTGTACCGTTGTCATTTGCCCATTGCTTCTTGCTTCCCTTGGCCCAGTGTCTTGGCCATTCTCTATTCTCTGTCTGAAATCATCTTCCATTCTAGTCCCTGTCCAAATGCCATCTTCATTTTATCTATGCCACCATTGAGTTCCACCTTCAAGGTGATCTCAGTAGAAAGTAGTTTCTTTATTCCCTGATCTCTCATTACATTTTATTTGTACTCCATTAGAGTTTTGTATTACATTTCAACTAGTTGTATCTGTCTTATTGCTTTTAGTTAATTTGACTTTGAAGTCAAGAGTTGTGAATGTGGAAAGTCTTCCATTTACTTCCTTTCCCCACAACTGCTTACAATAGTCCCTTAATTTCAAATACATAAAACACATACATTCTTAATAGATATTTTAAAAACAAGTGAATCCATGAATTTACTGAATAAATACTACATGTAAGAGGTACTATGGGAGTGGTAAAAGTGAGTATGAGAAAAATTTTACCATCAAAAGCCTTCCAACTTAATTGAGGAGCCCAAATACAAGCATATATGAAGTTGATAAAAAATAAAAGACATAATGTAAGAACACTAAAGAACACGTGTCCTATGGGTATGTAAGATGAATATACAGATGCCAGATGTAAATTAATAATGTGAAAATGAGTAGTACTTTTTACAGGAGTTCATTGGGTGGAAGGTCAGAGGGACTTCATTGAACAGATAGAACCTCAGCAATTAATAGGAATGGTCGAATGTCAACAAGGATAAAAGAGTAGAAAGAATATTCTAGGATTCCAGAATAGCTTAATCAAAGTACTAAAATGTCTTTATTCACATCACACTGTATTGCTGTGCTTGGTATGAAAATTTTTTATGAGATTGTTCTGTAAGAATGGCTAGAATAATTTTACATAGATTTGAAGAATAATTTGAAATTCATTAAACGAGGGTATATTTGTATCCTGGAAGAAATGTGTGGCTTCTGCAGCCACAGGAAATTATCTGTCATTTCACATCATGACCGTTAAGAGTAGACCCAAACCTGGCGCCTGGCCTGGTGGGTGCCTCTTCTTCCCTGCTGTGGTCCTCAGAGCTCCCATGGAATGGCCACACAAGTGAGCAGAAAGACATTTTGAGTAGTTTGAAATGGAACTGAAAGTTAAACAAAGAGAAAGACCATTTAAAAAGCCTAGACAATGACTAAGAGGTACATCAAGTGAAGAGCTACGTCAGCAGGAAGGCACTGCCCCGAGTGGGAACGGCCTCTGCTGCAGATGAAACAACACTGGAGACGGGCACGGGGATCTCCCTGTGGTGTTTACCGTTGCCATGTGGGTCCCTGAGTTAACTTTTTCTCGTGGGTTCAGTTCTCAGAGTAAGAGTAATATGTACCTCTGTACATTTTGTCCTCTGTATTTTACATTGCAGTGGAAAAAGTGGCTGTAATTTGTAGATTTCTGGATATTCACTCAGTGACCAAAAACCACCTGCTAAAGTACTCCCTGGCACACGCCTTCTGCTGCTTTCTGACAGCCGTGGAAGATGTCAACCCTGCAGTGGCTACCAGGGCAGGTCTCCTGCTCGACACCATAAAGAGGCCAGCATTGCAGGTGATGTATGATGTGTAATATTTGTTCTGCAGATGGTCTGTGCCAGTTCCACTACTGAGGTATTTGTCAATGTCGGAGTCTTTCAGGCTTGCTATAATAAAACACCATAAATGGAATAGCTTATATAACAATAGAAATTTACTCGTCCTAGTTCTAGAGGGTGCTGGCAGATTTCAGTATCTGGTCAGGGCTTGGTTCACGGTTGGTGCCTTTCACTATTTCTGGGGCCTCTTTTAAAAGGACACTAATTCCCTTCATGAGGATCCCACCAACATTACCTCATCATCTCTCAAGGGCCCCACCTCCTATTACGATCACAATGGTGATTAAGTTTCAACAAATAAATTTTGGGGGGAACACGACCTTCAGACCATGACATTGTATAAATACAATATGGATGACAATGATGGTAACGTGGAAATTCTGTGGGTGTGTTTGAAAGCAGGTTTGTTAAATTTTATCGAAAACAAACAAAAAGATGAGTTATTTGCCCCCAATCTCTACCCATACAGTATAAGTATTTAAATTGAAGATCATCCCAGAGCTTGACCCTTATTCAGATATTCAGAGATGCCCCTTTATTCTTTTTTGTTGGCTCTTTCATTTTAGTTTTGTTGACCACCTGTTGACCTCACTCTTTGATAGCGGTAACTATTGCATAACTTTTTGTTGTGTGTAGCACCTTTTTAAACTAGGCTGGTTTATCCTAGGCCATTTTGTTGGCTGCTAGGCTGGAAGCCCCTGTCATTACAGGATAGATGCTAAGAGAAAGCAGATGAATCATAATAGCAATCAAAGTAAAGCTGGAGAAGGCAAGTGTGCCACCAAAATGAAACGTCACAAACGTGATACAAGACCTTGAGAGAGTCGTACATTTATCTCCTGTGGCACCTGTTTACTAAACTTCAGAAATTTTACAAGTCCTGGAGAGACAGGTCTAATTGAAGGGCACAGAGTAAATCAGTTTGAGAGAATCAAGACTAAAATCTCTACTGTTTCTCCGTATTGATACAGATTTGTTATTTTGCCATTGTTATCAAAACTAACAATTAGGGCAAGAGCTAACACTTGTCAAATAGACACTATGTTGCCAATGCCCTGTATTAAAAGTGTTCCATCATGCCTTAGCTTATTCATATTCACAATACCCTTTTGTGCGCTCCCATTTTACAAATGAGAAACTAAGGGTTAGAAAGGTAAAGTACGTCAGAGTCACATAGCTAGTTGTGGCAGAACAAACTCAGGTTTGATTCATAATTAAGTCCATGTTTTTAACTGTGTGTGCATGCAGGTGTTTGTGTGTACACACTGCCTCCCAATGTGGTGTGGCTTTTTTTTTTTTTCCTATAATTTAAGACCAAGAAGCAAGGACAAACTCTTCAGGATCTGACAAAATGTAAGAGTGTGCTGCCTGTGGCCCGCTTTCCTTTATAAACCCCAGCTGTCTTCTGGAGTCTTCTCTGATGTCTTACCAGGAATTCTATGTCCCACTCTGCTCAGGGCCTGGAATATAAGAGGCACTTGTTAGATTACAGTTAAATGAGTAAATGAGATGGTTGAATGAATTACAGCTTTTAAATTTCACTCAATTGAAGAGAGGTGAAATGGTAAACTCATGGAATAGAGAAGGGGATTCTCCATCTATTTCTACTCTGATTTTTTTTTTTTAATTTTTTGTAGTTGTAGATGAACAGAATGCTTTTATTTTATTTGTTTGTTTATTTATTTATTTTTATATGGTGCTGAGGGTTGAACCCAGGGCCTCACACATGCTAGGCAAGTGATCTACAACTGAGCTGTAGCCCAGCCCCCAACTTTGATTTTTTAAGTCTGTTCCACTCACATTCCAAAAAGACAAAGTGACTTTTAGAGAACCATGCAATTTAGAAGTGAAAGGGAATTTAAAAATATCTTCATGTGAATTCAGAAATGTAGCTTTTGTTGTTGTTGGTTCTTGTTAGTTATACATGACATTTTGATAAAATTATATAAGCATGAAATATGTCCTATACTAGGACCCCATTCCTGTGAGTGGGTACGATGGTGGATTCACGTAGGTATTTTTATACATGTACACAGGAAAATTATGTTAGATTTATTCTACTGTCTTTCCTATTCCTATCCCCCTTCCTTCCCTTTTGTTCCCCTTTGTCTAATCTACTGAACTTGTATTCTTCCCCTCCCCCTTGTTGTGTGTTAGCATCCACTTATCAGAGAGAATATTTGATCTTTGTTTTTTGGGGGATTGGCTTATTTCACTTAGCATTATGGTCTCTAGATCCATCCATTTACTGGAAAATGTCATAAAGTCACTCTTTATGTCTGAGTGATATTCCATTGTGTATATATACCACAATTTCTTTATCCATTCATTTGTTGATGGGTATCTTGGTTGGTTTCATAGCTTAGCTATTGTGAATTGAGCTGCAGTAAGCATTGATGTGACCATGTCACTGTAGTATGCTGATTTTTTTTTTAAAAAATTATTTGTTTTAATTAGTCATACATGACAGTAGAATGCAGTTATGCACTTTGATATATCAGACATAGATGAAATATAATTTCTCATTTTTCTGAGTGTACATGTTGCAGAATTATATTGGTCATTAGTATGCTGATTTTAAGTCCTTTAGATATATACTGAGGAGTGAGATAACTGGGTCAAATGTTAATTCTATATCAGATTTTCTGAGGAATCTCCATACTGCTTTCCAGAGTAGTTGCACCAATTTGCAGTCCCACCAGCATGTATGAGTGTGCCTTTTTCCTACATCCTCACCAACATTTGTTGTTACTTATATTCTTGACTGACTGGAGTGAGATAAAATCTCAGTGTGGTTTTAATTTGCATTTCTCTAATTGCTAGAAATGTAATCTTTTCCACCTGCACCTCAAATAGGGAATGAATTTCCAGGATATACAAAGAACTCAAAAAGCTTAACGTCAAAAACCCCACAAATAACCTAGTCAATAAATGGGCAAAGGAACTGAACAGATCCTTCTCCAAAGAAGAAATATGAATGATCAACAAATACATGAAAAAATGTTCAACATCTCTAACAATTAAAGAACTGCAAATTAAAACTACACTGAGATTTCATCTCACTCTAGTCAGAATGAAATGTAGCTTTGAAAACAGGTTTTTCTTAATGAAACTCCAGACCAAAAAAAACAAAAACAAGGACACACTGCCTTGAGGGCTTGGGGGTATTTGAATTGAATAGTTATTATTTAATGCATTAGAAAATGAATAACATACATATCATTCACATTTCTGAAGCAAAATTCAAGAGATATTCTCCAATTAGGAGGAGCTTCTCTTCTGCCTTTTTATATTTCCTGCCAAAACTTACCATCAAAAAAGATTTGGGGCTGGGGCTGGGGTTTAGTGGCAGAGCACTTGCCCCCTACATTGAGGCCCTGGGATCGAACATCAGCACCACATAAAAATAACTAAACAAAATAAAGATATTATGTCCATGTATAACTAAAAAAAAAAAAAAATTTAAAAAGAGATTTCAAGCTGGGCGCTGTGGCATATGCCTGTAATCCCAGCAGTTTGGGAGGCTGACAGGGGGATTGCCAAATTGAAAGCCAGCCTCAGCAACTTAGTGAGGCCCTAAACAACTTAGCTGTACCCTGTCTCTAAATAAAATATGAAAAGGGCTGGGGATGTGACTGAGTGGTTTCATAACCCTGAGTTTAATCCCTGCTACAAAAAAAAAAAAAAATTCACTTGAATAATTCTGCTTATAAGTGTGGATGGAGGAGGTTGCCTTGTTTATGGACCTGTTTAGTATATTGCCATTGATGTACCATAGATATTTTCATTTGACTTTCTTTTTTCCCTTCTTTTCCAGGGCCTTTGTCTTTGTCTTGACTTTCAGTTTGATACTGTGGTGAAAGACCGGCCGACAATATTGAGCAAGCTTTTACTCTTGCATTTTCTTAAGCAAGATATTCCTGCTTTGAGCTGGGAATTCTTTGTCAATAGGTTTGAGACTCTTTCTTTGGAAGCTCAACTTCATTTGGATTGTAACAAAGAATTTCCTTTTCCTACAAGTAAGTAAAACAAAAAACTTGTAAATAGTCACAGTCCGTGTTCTTTTTAGGGAAGCAGAAGATACTTGGTGTGTAGAAGGATGCCTTGATTTCATGTATACTGAACTCATCAAATGTTTATTAAACATCTATTAAACTAATCCATAGATTTAAGTATATACTGGTATTCCAAAATAAAAATTATTCTCATTTCCTTGAAGACCCGTAATAACCATTTGTGATTGTGTATTCCTTAAATATTTTTCAATCATTATGCATCTATTGTTTATTAGCATTTTTGTAGATATATTTGCACCTTGCAAGCTCTTGTATACTTATTAATGAGTTGCTTATAGCTCTAAATAGATGGGGAAAAGATAGCAAAATTGTCTAATTTAATCTGGTGGTCTAAACAGAAAGATTATAGATGATGGCTACAATGGACAGCAATCATGATTTTTTAAAATTTAAGACTTATCATAGGGGGAGAAGGAGAACTCATGCACCCATGAAATATATCTTTTAATACTGAAAAAACACATTTGGAGTGTTTCAAACTACCTTATTACATAGCAGTGAAGAAAAATAATAACCTCTCTTTAAAAAAATGTTTTTATTAGTACATTATACATAATAGTGGGGTTCATTTTGACATATTCATTCATGCATAAAATATAGTTTGCTCCATCTCAGCCCCCACCTTCAATCCACCTTCCCTTCCCTCCTCCCTCTTTCTATTTCCCTCTCTCTACTCCACTGTTCTTCCTTCTATTTATTTATTTTAAAATTGATGCTTTATAGATATACATAAAATGGAATTAATTGTAATACATTCATACATATACATAGTGTAATTCAGTCAATTTCTTTCTGCAATCCCTCCCCTTTCCCCATTGCTCCTCCCTCAACTCCTTTCTTCTACTCCACTGTTCTCCCATTTTCATGGGATCTCACCCCCACCCCCTTTTTACATTTTTAAATTTCTCTCTAGCTTATGCATGTGAGAGAAAACAATCCACCTTGACTTTGAGTCTGGCTTGTTTCACTTAGCATGATGTTCTCCAGCTACAGTCATTTACCAGCAAATGTCACAATTTTATTCTTTATGGCTGAGAAGAACTCCATTGTGTACACTTTTTCTGCTAAAACTTACAATGTATACACACGTTTTCTTTATCCATTTATCTGTTTACAGACACCTAGGTTGGTTCCCTTCCTTGGCTATTGTGAATTGCACTGCTATAAACATTGGTATGCATATATCACTGTAGTATACTGATTTTAGTTCTTCTGGGTAAATACCGAGGAGTGGAATAGTTGGTCATATGGTAGTTCCTTTCTTGGTCTTTGGAGGAATCTCATTTCCAAAGTGGTAGTACTCATTTGCAGTAGCACCAACCACGTAACCTCTTTAATTCCTTTTGCAAAGCCATTACTGCTGTGAGGACCAATGTTGCTAACCTCAGTGATGCCGCATTGTGGAAGATCAAGAGGGCTCGCTTTGCAAGGAACCGCCAGAAGAGCGTGCGATCTCTGAGGGACAGTGTGAAAGGACCTGCAGAATCCAAGAGGGCCCTGTCCCTCCCTGAGACTCTGACCTCCAAAATTCGTTGAGTATATTCTTCCATTCTTCATTAAATCTGTTTATGTCTTTCTGAGGCTGATGTGTCTTGTTGAATGTTCACAGAGAGTAGCAAATTTGGCAAACTGAGCTTGTTCAACAAGTTTGGCTTTTAGATTCCCTAGAAAATCACCAGGGATGTAAATGGGTGCAGCAAAGCCCTGATCCAGTGGCAAATTGTCTTGAAATGTAGAAGGCAGCAAATCCACTGAAGCTTGGCATGAAACTTGGTTTCTAAGTTCTAGAATGTGAAAGTATGCACACCAGCCTTGTAACTTAAGCACTTTTCTAAATAAGATGTAGATGTTTAGATATGTGCAGCTAGACATGTAGAGCTGAATTTTGGAATGCATTTTCTCCTCATGCATTCTAGGAGAAGCCATGTGAACCCTCAAACCAGTAATCATGGCTGTTTTTGAAAAAGAAAAATCAGACTGAGGAGAAGTTGGTTCCTACTCAGCTTCACCAGATAATTAAAACAAGCTTCATTGCCTGTTTTTTTAAAATCATCTATACTTGTTTTATAAAGTTTTTTCTTTATATTGCATTTTTAAAGAGAATAAACTTTCCCATAAATTAATCAAAGACTAGATAAACTCTAATGTTTAGCAATGGTACAAGAGTTACAATTAAAAATTCTTAACTAAATCATCATATTAATGAACAAGTATATTTAAATATATTACTAACTTGTTAAAACTATTCAATGATTAAATCTTTAAATAAAGCCTATAAAGTTAATAACACCTAAAACACATTTCTTACCCTGTCAGAAGCTAAAAGATTTGCTTTTACACTGCTATTTCTTAGAAAACAGCCTTATATAACATGGTCATTTTTAATCATAAATATGATTTTATTTTATTACATTTTCTCTATTTTATGACAAGCTATGGGAATGTGGTATTTTGAACTTGGGAAGAGTCAATGAAAGCCCTTTAAGTAATCACTAAACCAGTTTTTCAGGAAGCAAAGATAATCACAGGTGACCATTTAGGAATGACCTGGAGTAGTGTGAGGCCTCAGAAGAAGCTGTTTCAGATCCTAGAAACCAGTACCTCAATTAAATAAATTAATTAAAAGATCTGTTTCCCAGATCTTTTCTAACCTAGCTCATCAGTTTGGTCTATGAAGTTTATTTATTATTATTTCCTGTTAGTTAATTCACAAGACAATTTTAAAGATTTAAGAACTGAAGTAACATTGAAGGATCTTCTTGAGATCCCTATAAAACCACAAAACTTTGGTTGCATAAACATCATTTATGTAATGTTAATTACAAGTAGGAACTTGTTTCTGCTGTCAGTGCAGTTAGCACTGAGTGTTTTTTCTAGACTCAAATTGTCTGTAATGCTTATTTAAATAGAGTTGTTGTTGATTTTTAAGCTATGAGGTTGACCAGGCATGAGCAGTCTGCTCCAGCCCTCGGTGGGACACCTGAACAAACACCAGGTGGGTACTTCTGACGTTGAAGGGCCGTGTGCAAGTGTCTATCACAGGTGGACAAGGTAAAGAATCCGGTGTCTCTAACTGGACCAGAGTGATATTCTTAGAATCTGAGACTTCCAAAGGGTCTTCTTACCCCCCATGCTCAAATGTTTGAGTCCCTGATATGGAAATTCTTTCCATATTCCCAGCAGATGATTTTTTATCCCTTTAACTTTTGGTCCAGTAAGAAACATCATATTGTCCCAGTATGCACCTTTTCCCAGAAGCTAGTATGACTAGAACTATCATAGTACATATTTCTATGTGTATTTACACATAGAAATATTATGTTTACATACTTGTCTATATCTGCTATAGACAAAACATACATTTGATTCACATTTTAAGAGGTTATACATTTGAACCACCATCATCCGCTCATCATCCCCTTAGCCATTCCTGATTCTTTGCAACTCTACATGCATTTCTGTTTCTCAGAGCAAGGAGGATTTTCATTTTTGGAGGTTCATAGGCTCATATTCAGCATGGTACAGTGTAACTTATCATCTGATGTTCCATGATATGTTACAACTTACCATGAAGTAGCCTAAGGGTTAAAGAGATATTGGCAGGGACATTGCAGACTGAATGTTACCCACACAAATGGTGCCGTGACTCACTGGGAAGACGGTAAAGGTTCTGAAAGCCTGCTTATTTGTCAAAAACAAACTTGGTAACTACCACCTGTGTATCATGCTGGAAAATATTTGGGTTTTGATCTAAGGATAGTTGGCAAATTAATCTTTTCAGAATGATATTGACACTCAGAAAGAAAGTTTTAAGTATGAAACTTTGAAGTAGTCTGTATTATGGAAGTGAGGAAGTCAAGAGTAGGAGAGAAGAGAGAGCGCCCCGAAGATCATGAATACAGATGGCAGATGGTGGCCAATAGTGTATTTATTTCCTATTTTAAAATTGATGAGAAAAAATAGGTATAGAAAACACTTTGCACAATCACTCCACCTTGATTTACATATTGCTCATGTCTCTTCTTTCTATGATTTAAAAAAATAGAAATAGGAATTTCTGATCTTAAGCTTCATTAGAAATCTGAAATGCATCCAGTTCCCCTGCAGTTGCCTTCTTGAGATTGTTACTACACAATTTCCTAAGTGTTCTTCATTTTATCCCAGCTTCTTTTTTTATCTTAAGGCTTACTTGAAAAGTTAGTCTTCAATTATTATCTGCTGTAGCAATCCAGCTGAAAGAGTCCTCTCACATCTCCATGGGAAATTAAACATACAAGTTTCTTGAAGTTAAGAAAAGCCTTCAGGCATCTCATTAACCACCCAAAATGATCAGACGGTAAAGGGGCAGAGAACAGCATTGTTTAAATTAAATATGTAGCTAAAACTTATGGAAAGATAATTTATATGACACCACCATGAGTAAGAATTGCTTAGATTCAGAAACAGTTGGCTCAGCTTTTAAGACAAGTTCAGAATGCTGTTCCTTTTTGCATTATTATTTACTGGACACTGAATATTTTAACTTTGAAACAAAAACATGCCAGGATAATCATAAGATTGTGCAGATGGTTTAAAATATCAATTAAATGGAAACTAAAGGACTTGCTATTTCATAAGCATACTTTTGTTTGGTCTAAATAATGAGCTCCTCTGTGCAGACCTTTTATTGATTAGGCCTGAAATAAAGCAAATGCTATTTAATTATGTAGCAAGACTTAATTTTAATTGCTATTTAGGCTGAAGTTTTTGGCACTGGATTTATAATTTATGACTTTCTGATCTTAGCCTTTACATAAGACACACAGCAACTAAAACAGAAAATTCTATTTTTTATAGAAGATATATTCTGCAGAGCTCTACAAAGTGGCATTCCTCTGTGATTTTTATGAGTCAAATTAAAGGCCTTTGTTTACATAAGTAAAATTCATAGAATGTTATAGCTGAAACATTAAGGATATGCTAACATTCTCATTTTGCAGTTGGAGAAACTGAGTTTCCCACAAAGGACAAATGTTACAGGCTTGCTGGTGACAGACCTGGGTCTTGAGCTTGGAGTTCTGGAGCTTTCTATTTTTAAGGCACATATGGCCAATGCTAGTAGGCTTTCTGCACCTTGTTTTTCTTCCTAATTAATTAAATATGTAATCTTTTAAACTGCTAACCTGAAATTTTAAAATTAGAGATAAGATATATTTTTATCAATGCAGAACCAGGAATTCTTTTTCCTTGGGTATCTAGAACACCTGTTGAAGATTAAACAAACATAATGCAGCAGTTCTATTAGCACAATACTGAACAGTCAACCCCATGAATATAGGGTGCTTAATTTTACCTTGTTCCTCACTTTCTGGAATGAATAATTAAATGATAATAGGTATATAATAATACATACATACATGTACAGTACTATTATGTGTTTATGGAAATTACCTGACTTCTAACAACTCTGGATATATGTAAAGTATTATTATTATTATTATTTTCACTTTACAGAAGGACAAAAAAACTGAATTACTGAGGGATTAGTGAGTCTGCTTAAGGGACTTAAGATCACATCTGCCTACATAGGGACAGGACTAACACTAGCATCTAGGAGATTTGGCTTTCTTTCCACTGTAATTATCTCTTGATGAATTGGTCTTAGGGTATTTCTGTCCTGTGAGACCTGAGAACACCAGTCTGATTGGGGAGCTGATCTGGGCATTCATTTAGACCTGCAATAGTGTAGCAGAGCCCACAAGTGTCCAGACCAAAAGACCATCACCAGCTGGATCCAGAGGTTGGACCCCCAAATGATCCACAGCTGTCCCCATCCTCACAGTCCTTGCATTCTCCCGTTCTACCCCAGCCTGCAGAGCAACCTGCAGAACTTTTGGCCCACATTGGTAATGACAAGAAAAGGGCCCAGTGCTAGTTAGCATTGGTGAAATTTTCTTGCATTGACTTTCCTGCCTCCTCAATGGTGCCCCAGCCTGGAATTCCAAATTTCTCTCTGGGCTCTTTCTTCATTCCTATAGATGGTTTACAACACTGCTTCACTAACCTACAAAATCCCTATTGATCATTAAATTCCATAAATCAAAAGAGTATAGTCGTTTTTATAGGAATGCTCTTGTTTTAAATATCTCCAGGAAATAACCTTTATTTAACAAACATTTACTGTGTGCCTGACATACCAGGAAATGTGATGAATACAAAGATGCATCAGAAGTTTTTATATGCTCCATTTGCTTGTGTGTAGGGGAGGTCAAGTATGAACTCTCATCTGGAGTGAAAGTGACAGTACAGGATGGGTCCTGTCGAGTGCAGTGGAAGGAGAGCAGTCTACCAGCGGGAACATCAGGGAGGTTCCTGTGAATAGGCCACTGTTCAGTCAGGCTGGGACTGGGGGGCAGGGTGTAAACCCCCTGGTGGAGATAGGGTGAGGGATCATAGGGGGGAGCACAGGAGGATGTGAAGTTGGCCCTCGGCTCAGCTTTCTAGCCCTTCTATGGCTGCGTGCATGCACAACAGACCTGTTAGGAGTGACACTGTGAGCTGAGGTGATGACTGGGGAGTCAGAGGGCAGCGCAGTGGAGCTGCTGCGGGAGTCAGCCTCATTCACAGCGCAAACACAGAAGGGCCTTGTGGAAGGGGCACTTTCTTCCTCCACCTGCTTGTCATTTGCTGCTTTCTTAGAGGTGTCAGCGAGTCAACTTACACAGAGATAGTCCCTGTTTCTCTAGTCACTTCCTTGTTATTTTGGTTCTTCATCAGTTTTTCTTTTATATGGAAGAAAAGGTCTAAAATATTATTTGAATTCAGTGCACTTAGGACATTCATGAACAATTAGCATCTACAATGTCAGACGATGTCCCATATTCTGTGAAGGATCTAAAGACACAGCAGTGCCTTCAAGGAGTGTGTGTTCTTATAAGGAAAAGGCAGCAAATAGAAAAGTGCAAACTTCTGCCTTGTGTAATAGTTATTTGCCACATGAATGTGAGGAAATGATATAGGAAATTTCCCCTCGTTCTTCTCTTTCTCCTCCCATCTTTCCTCCTATTTTGTCTTTGAAAAGTAAAAGAATTTAGGGATCACATCCAATTACTGAGGGGATATATAATAAGAATGGCTTCTGGGGCCAGACCCACAGCAGAAAATGGGGACCGGGTGGAGGACGCAAGGCAGAGAGAGCACCGTGAGCAGAGACAATGGTGTGCCGGTGTTGGCTTTGTTCTGAGATCCGCACGCATCCCAGGGTCTGGGAGCGTGGAGCACTGCAGGGGGAGTGACAGGAAATAAGTCTGGAAAAGGGGATCCTGGTCCTGCCTGGTTTCAAGTCATGTGACTCAGTAACGCTGTATTCCACTTTGTGGTTTCATGGGTCACCCCCTGTGACCAGCTGACTGAGTCACACTAAAGCTAGGGCAGGAGTAGCTCTGCCTCCAGGATTATAAAAATGCCTACATTTTTCATTATAGAAACAATAAAATCAAATCTTTTAACACGTTGGATTGCTATGGTTAAGACATCTAAAGGAACTGCATACACTAGAATTCAAAACTAGTGAGTGTTTTAATTGTCATGCCTTAGAGAAAACATTGTAATTTAAAAATGGAAATTTCATACCTGTCACAGGAAATTAAAGCAGTACTGTTTATCACTAGACATTTCTGCTTATCTATATCATTTTTCTCGAGAATTTGATTGAGGTAACTTTAAGTTTACTGTATTTTAAAGAGATTAAGTTAAGATTTGCAAAAGCCCACAATAGAAAGAACAAATTATTGAAATAAAAATACTTTTTTTTTTTACTGTATGCAAAAGATACCATTAACTAGCTCTTTTTTCAGTACACCTGATTTGTGAAGGATCACTTAGTACTGGCTATTTGGGAGAAGCAAACCAAGAGCAGCAAGCTGTGCGCTCCAGCAGCAAAGATCAGTGGGACAAGTCTGCAGTGAGACTAGGGCACAGGTGAAAGCAGTACTTAGTCATTAGGAAAACATGATTTGTTAGCAAAACCTAAGGCCACATGCTTTAAAGAAGCATTGTGATGGTAGGAAGAGTTTTGGAATATTTAAGCTGCGTCTGATGGCTTATTTTCTAGATTTGACTTGTGATGAAATGAGCAGGGCCCTTTTTGGGAGCTCCTTTCTTCTACAGCCAGGTCCCTAGATTCTCAGGGGTGTAAATTGAAGGTGCAACTCCTTCTCAGGTGCTTCCTGCTTCCATTTTTTAACTTTAGGGCTTTGGGGTTGAGTCCATCTGCCTTGCAGGAGGTAGTCAGGACTCAGTGATGCATGTTCCTCTAACCCTTGCCCTCCAGGGCTGAAGGGTGGAGTGTTGAAGCTGTATTCTAACATCCATCGCTTGCTGCTGCAGTAACATTTGACCTTGCAGGGAACCTAGATGCCCACGCTCACATCCTTGACCCAAACTTGCTCAAAGCAATAATGTCCTTCTAGTTGTAAAGTAGTACTCTAAGAGGGAAAAAAAATCGAAAGAAGATATTTTCAATGCTGAAAAGAGTTCTCTAAATGTTTTTATTTAATCTTACAGGGATGTCCATAGGCATTGCTTTTGGCCAAATTGTATATTACAGATATTTAGTTTAATTATAATATATAGCATTGCTAGCCTCGCATTGAAATTGTTGTTCCACAAAAAGTGATTTCTTTTCTAATGCACACCTGATAAACAATGATAATATTAATATTTTATTGATCACTCTCTGCACATGAACCACTGAAATAAACAAGTCTTTAGGTTGTATTTGAGTGTTATTTGGTAGAAAAATTTCCTAAAGGACATTGCACATATTCATTTCTTTATGGACAAGCTTAATGAGACAGAAAATATTAATGTTCTAAAGTCACACTGAGGAGAGTCTGATGATTTCCCCGACATTTTAAGTTTTTAGACTAAGTTGACTCACTGTCAGTTATCCCTTTTTCACTGTATTATATGTGAACAGACCAACATTCTTTTGATCATCTAGGGAAACTAAATAATCAAGCTTGTTGCCTTATATGTAGGTCTTAACAAGAAAATTCTGAATTTGACATTAACTTCATGCTCACTGTCCCAGAAAGAAGTGGTTGGGCTTTTGCCAACTAATTTTTTGGTCCATAGAAATATTTCTTATTTCTTGCTTCTCTGGACTGTGTCCTGGAAGACTCAGACATTGCCAAATTAGTTGGGGAGTTAATAGGTATAAATAGCTTCCTAGCTCTTTGTTGCATCACTTATAGCATGATTATAATGGATGTAACCAAGGCTTGAAAAGGTTTACAACCAAAGTTTGTCATCATTTAGTGAATTTTTCCTTGCCGCATGAGAGGTGAGAATGCTGGTGTGCTGAGCTCACCTCTCAGACAAAAGCTTTGTTTTCAAATTAGAAATTCTAATGTTGCTTGTCAAAAAAGGATAAGAATGCAATGAATATTTTGAATAAGCCCCCAAACTTAAATATAGAAGAGCAAAAGACCTACA
Organism: Marmota flaviventris; assembly: GCF_047511675.1. Taxonomy (NCBI): domain Eukaryota; kingdom Metazoa; phylum Chordata; class Mammalia; order Rodentia; family Sciuridae; genus Marmota; species Marmota flaviventris. Next base: position 12,108,632 of record NC_092499.1, on the reverse strand, counting down.
CTAAACCTGATCACAAGGGGCAGAACAAAGGGAGACACAATATAATGTCTGACTTTGGAAAATGACAGAGAAAGTCAATGTCAGGATGCTGCTCACATATGGTTATTTATGAGGCTAAGCAGAAACCAAGAGCTCAGGTATTTTTCTTTCCATGTGAACTTCCAGCTCACCTTCATGTGGTGTTTTTCTGTTTTTAAAATTTCATGCTTCTCTTTTTTTTTGTCTGTGCCCCTTCCTCTTGTACGTTCTCATTACATACCACAGGGCTTATATTTTGCTTTTGTGATTGTGATTACCTCATTCAAAGAGTACATACACATGCTGATAGCTCAAGATTAGAAAAAGAAAACTTTTGTTTTTTGCACCAGTTGGTTCTTGAATATAATTGAATTGAGTTAGTATTAAACAAAATAACTCAATGGATCTTTTTATGCATAGTGGATTTTAAACTATCATTTTGTGGTAATTCTTTCATGCTTATTTTATAAAGCTCAAATGGAAGCTTCTCTTTATCACTAAGGATAAAATTTTGCCAATGTATTAAAAATTGTTAAATACAAAATTTGCTTAGACATTTGTCTTGTAGTTAGGGGGAAACTTGTTTTATGGTTCCCCAATTTTATTTCCATTCCTTTCTTACTCCAAAGTAAGTTGGCATTTGATGAGACTTCCACCCTGGACTCTGCTTTGCTTAAGAGGCTGTATTGTGCCTTTCAGCTTCTAGTCTAGAACAGAACCCTTAAGTACTTAGCAGAAGCAGAAAAAATGGAGTTTTATCAATGTCAAGTGAGATTGCAGTGTAAACTCACTTGCTGGGGAGCTGCGCCCTGACAGCCTTTCTTGTACTAACAGGACAACAGTCTCCTGAGAATGACAACACCATCAAGGACCTGCTCCCAGAAGATGCTGGAATTGACCACCAGACAGTGCACCAGCTGATCACAGTGCTCATGAAGTTCATGGCCAAGGATGAGAGCAGTGCTGAGTCAGACATCAGCAGTGCAAAGGCCTTCAACACGGTCAAGCGGCACCTGTATGTCTTACTTGGCTATGACCAACAAGAAGGTTGCTTCATGATTGCACCTCAAAAAATGCGCCTGTCAACTTGCTTTAATGCATTTATTGCAGGAATTGCCCAGGTAAGTGTGATGACAGCTTTGAGAAGTCAAATATAGGGTTTTCATAGAAGCAAGGCATTAAATTCCATTTAGTGAATATTGAGTGGAGTATAAAGTTTTGTGCACATGACTTGATATTAGGCATGGGTATGTGGATATAATAAAGATGAGTAAGAATTAGTAGCCTGGTATTATGAAGAGAGTATATATGTGCATTCATAAAGTACACGTAACATAAAATTTACCATTTTAATAATTTTCAAGAGTATAATTCAGTGGTGTTAAGTACTTTCAGAGTGTTATGCACCATCACCAGCATCCATCTCCTGACTTTTTCAAGGTCCTAAACTAAAACTCTGTGCTCATTAAACAATAAGGACATATAAGATTATTTTGTTTGTGTGGGGTTTTAAGATCCTCTTCCTTTTTGGCTTCAAGTGGAGAGAGTTAGTCATACAATCTACTTCATGCCACACTGTTATCACTGGCTTTTTTTGTCTGCTACTTCCAACTGCTTTGTCACTTGCCATCTACATGATCTTCCACACTTTATTAACCCATTCCCTCATATTGCTCCCACTTCTTCCCTACTCCAGACAGCTCAGTAACTAAAATCCTTGTGTAGGTACTTATCAACCAATGTGAGAATTCCCTTGGGGATCTGGGTCATGGGGTGTATACATATGCCTAATTAGATAAGAGCTACACATGTCACTCTCTAGCATAGCTGCACCAATCTGCAAAGGTGGAGGACTTGAGGCTAGAAAGATGTGTATGTGGATTTCAGCTTTGCCATTGTTGTTAGCTCTCATGGCTTTAAACATCCTCTGCTTACTGGTAGCAGAGATTTATTAGAGACACCATAGTGTAAAGCACCTTAATTAATGCCTGCCTCTTGGCAGGAATTCAATGGATGGTAGCTGTTACTCTCAATTGGCTCAAATAGATTGTAAAATAATGAGCACGGATAGGCAAAGTGGGAGGAATTTTCATGTAGTTATCTTGCCTTGATACTGATAGCTGGATAGAGCACCACTAATGCTCAGCTATCTGTGATGAAGAGAGAATCTAACATGTCTTCCTTCCCTTCCTCTTTCCCTTCTTTAAATTCACATTATACATGTTTACTTTAGATCTCTATATTGTTGAATATGGAGATCATTTTTAATTTGGGGCAACAAAGCCATCCTGAATATCTTTACCCACATATTTTGGAGCTGATTATTCCCTTGGGATATGTTTAATTATTGTGTGAGAGGATGTGTGCTTTTTCTTACTTCTGAATATATGTTCCTAAATTGCTCTCTTGAAAGTGTCTATTTCTCTACATTGTTACCAGTATGAATTTTTTTCTTTGAGACCAGTTTAGTTCTAGTTTAATAGAAAAAATTTTATCAATTGATGATGAAGTAAATAGATAATTAGATAAGAATTTTCAATTTACAAGTTTTTGTTTTTTGTGAGGTTGAACTTCACTTTACATAAACTGGCTATTATTGTTCATAATTGTGAGCGATCTTAATGGTTTGCCAGATTAAATGTTTTGCCAGATTTTTTGTTGTGATGGCTCAAATTTTTCTTTTTGAACTTCTAAGTGTTCTTAAAGTTTTATTTCAGTTACTAATATTTTTTCTATTTCAGGTTATGGACTATAACATTAACTTGGGAAAACACCTTCTCCCCTTGGTGGTTCAGGTGCTCAAATACTGCTCTTGTCCTCAACTACGGCATTATTTCCAACAGCCACCTCGTTGTTCCCTCTGGTCCCTAAAACCTCACATCCGGCAGATGTGGTTGAAGGCCTTGCTTGTCATCCTTTACAAGGTGAGTTGCCACAGTCACACTGTTTTTGGATGTACTTGTAATATATCTTTGAGCAGACTGTGAAGAGATTTGAATCTCTGAGGACTTGGTAGGAGAAAAATTTGACCTTCAGAAGAAGTACCATGATATTCAATCAGTTTTGGGAAGCAGAAGAGCTATTGGAATGAAAATAGTAGTAGGAGGGCTGGGTTGTGGCTCAGCGGTAGAGCACTCGCCTAGCACATGCGAGGCCCTGGGTTCGATCCTCAGCACCACATACAAACAAAGATGTTGTGTCCGCCGATAACTAAAAAAATAAATATTAAAATTCTCTCTCTCTCTCTCTCTCTTAAAAAAAATAAAAATAAATAAAAATAAAAAGGGCTGGGAATGTAGCTTAGTGGTTAAGTACCCCTCGTACAAAAAAAAAACCCAGAAAAAAAAAAAGATGAATTGTGGGGAATTGACCAGCGACAACCTCTGATTATGCACACAATCTCCTATTTTATCTAAACATTAATTATTATGTCAGAAAACAAAGAATATATTTGAAACTGTATTCACCAGATGTCTGTGGGAGATAGTTTTCTTAAAGACAATTGTAACTGTAAACTGTCCTTTGTTTCTGTCAGGAGTTTGGTGCAAGAGGAAGAGAAATAAGGCCATTATCAGAATCTGTGTTTTTACTTTTCTGTATTTTTTTCTTTTATCCCCAAGAGGTACTAAGAAAAATACTCGGCAATATTAAGTGGAAAAACTTATTCTTTAAAATAACTATTTATGTTTTTCTCCCTTCATTTTATTGAGCAGTATCCATACCGAGACTGTGACATCAGCAAGATCCTGCTGCACCTGATTCACATAACAGTCAACACACTCAATGCGCAGTATCACAGCTGCAAGCCCCATGCCACGGCAGGACCTTTGTACAGTGACAACAGTAACATAAGCAGATACAGCGAAAAAGAAAAAGGTACTTTCCATATTGGAATTCTATCCCAAACTTAGCTTGAATACATAACACATTTCTGGAAAGTGCTTTTCTTAGGAGACATAGGACCCTAGATCTCATGGTGGAGTAAAAAAAAAAATTACTTAATATTTTATTACTTTCCCATTAACATTTCTGCTTTAACTTCTTAATTTGAGAGAAATAATTGATATGCTTCTAAAACCCATATAGTAAGAGATAGTTTGTAAGATATTTTCTGCTATTTGGTTAAGGAGCCTTTGGAAGCCTGCTCTTAACATGCTGGAAACATCTTGCTTTGGGGCTGTGACACAAACTTAGTTTTGCACTTAGTGGAATCTTGAGGGTCTCTCTAGTTTGCCCCTGAATTTTATACTCACAGAATTTTCATGTTGTCTAAATTTTCTGAAGCGCTTTTCCCTAGTCTCATTATTCAATGTGAAGTGATTCAAGGTGATGAGTGAAACATTTCTGGGCCATAAGTTAGTAATTTCCAATACTGACACCTTTTTTTATTCATGGCTTTTCCTTAAAGAAGACAGTAGAATGAAACTTTAAATAGAGTAAAAGTACAGCCTGGATATTTTCAGGTGCGACGAAGAACTGAGGTATATATCTGTGAATGTCAGAGCATGATTAGAGTTGTAAAAGGTGACATCGTCTAATCCAATCCTGGGAAAAAGTCAAGTGCCTGATGACCCTCTGGGTGCAAGAACAGTCTGAATTCCAGACTGCTCTGGAATATCTCAGTGGGATGGATTATAGCTAGAGTTCCACTGTTTGTTTATTGCTGAAAGGTTTAAGAATCTAGGTTCTTCAAATTCTGGTAAAATTTAAATCCTTCCTGAAGAATATATTGTCTACTAGCTGAGGTCTTAGTCTCTGGGAAATTGAGTAGGTTTGGTTAAGATAGAGGTATTCTTTATGCATACTTAGTGTTTGGGTCAATCCCAGTGAACCTGGGTGGGGGGTATCATCTTGCTGTCCTTTCATCTCTGTCATACAGTACATCTTGAGGATTATTCCACAGTTATGTCATGGAAGTCATAATACCTATTTGCAAAAAAAAAAAAAAAAACACAAAACACTATTTTTCAAAGGGGGAAAAGCTTAAATAGAAAATGAAGAATTAAAATAGAGAATTTTGTTACATTCCCCAGAAACATTGGGATTTGATGGGCTTTTTCATCTTTGTGGGAATTCACTGGGAACTATTGTAACCATTTTGATTGACAATATTTATTTTTTATTTGATTAAAAAACTACTATGGATATTTCATCTAAAATTAACAGCTTTAGCTTTCATTTTCTTATAGAACTTGTGCATTAAGAAATGATTGGTCCTTAAAATTAATGCTTATATTCCCCTGTATTCAAGAAATCCTGAATAATCATAATCACACCTGAGCCTCATCTTGTCATATACAGGTATAAATATGGGCTACATATTTTCATCTCAGTGATATTCAACTCAAATAGTAGGTTAATTCCATTTACTGTGGTATTAAATGTGTCTAAGCAGCCTTTTCTCTTGCCACTTCACATATGGTTTTGGCTTTTCAAAGGATGAAAGAAGATAATAAGTGAACTTTGTGAGTTGCAGCATAGCAGTTCCTTCCTCATTAATGTGTTTTTGATTGTATTTCTATTTAAAAATGGCCAAATGAGAAAAGAAGAAAGGACATAGAAACAAACTCAGTAGGCACTTTTGGGGACCCATTTGTTTATGGAACCCTAGGATCATAACAGTCAAAGATTCTTTGTAGGATTCATGAGATCCATAACAGTTACACATGGCCAGTGACTCAGAGAAGAGTCTTACTTTAATAGGAGGAAATGTTTTTTTCTGTTTTCTTTTTCCTTTGTTTACTCTTTCAGTCCATAATCATTTGTGGAGCTTTTGAGATAACAAGTGGCTTTTCTAAGCTTTTTCTGTGTGTTGTGTGTTTCATTACCAAATGTAGAGTACAGTATTTTGCATTCACAAAGTATAAGGTGCATGTACTGTTAGGCTGTGTCTATGCCAGTTCCCAAATCCCAGGAAGGCATATATTGTTAGAAGGGGCAAGACCCACTTATGTTGTTTAATTTCCTTTTGCCAAATTAGACATTCAGGCAAGTTCAAGCAGTGTCACAGATTCCTAGATAAAGTTACTGGCATCTGTGTCATTTGGCTTTAAGTGTCATTTGGGAAAGTTTCTCTAGGAAGGCTCTTTTGGAATATTGAGATGCCTCTCAAAAAGTGCTGCCAATTATCATTTAGAAAATGATGGGCAATCTTGTAACCAGTTGCTTTGTTCAACATATGTATAATTTGATACCTGGATGAAATATCAACCCATAGCTAGACTTGGCTGGTGCAGAAACCACCCAGACTGTTCCAGAATGCTTTCACTGAAATGCTTGTGTAGACACAGCCTAAGAGAGAATAACCTCTTAAGTGTAATTTTGACTTTCTCTCCCCAATTAGAAGAAGATAGTGTTTTTGATGAATCTGATATTCATGATACACCTACTGGACCCTGCAATAAAGAGTCTCAAACTTTTTTTGCAAGATTGAAAAGGATAGGCGGCAGCAAAATGGTGAAATATCAGCCGGTTGAGATGAATGTTCAGAGAAGTATGAATTTTTTCTCTTAGTAATTTTATGCAGAAATGTTGTACTCTACCGTTTGTTTGGGGTGAAATCTTACTTTTATTATGTTACTACACATTTCGATACCGTTGATTTTTATATTATATGTATGCACAAACAGTATATATATATTCACATTTATATATATACGTGAATTGACAGATACATCATTAACGTCATTATCGTCTTCAAGGGCCATTGCTTGATTTGATTTGTTGCAAAATGTTTGCTTCTCTTCCACACAATTTGAATACAGTTTCCTAGATCTGCCTCAGCCAAAAGTGATTCCTTCTCCTGTGCACAAATGAATAGAGCTGAGGAATTATCCCGGAGCTTGATTTTGGGAATCAGATCTTAAACTACCATTTTGGTTCTTTCATTCCAAAGTTCTCCCGTTTTTGAAATTAGAATGAACCTTAAAAAACCTTGGCCAGAAAGTCAGTTTTTCCTTCTGGTGGAGCTGGGATTGTGATTATGATTTATGCCAATAGTATGCCCAAGTATAAGGGGAAAAATGGTTAAATCTCCAAGTAAAATAGTACTAGCTTTTTCTGTTTTAATCAGGTGAAATAGAACTGGCCGAATATAGAGAAACGGGTGCATTACAAGACAGCATTCTGCACTGTGTGAGAGAAGAAAGCATTCAGAAAAAAAAGCTGCGCTCTTTAAAACAAAAATCTCTTGATATAGGGAACGCAGACTCCCTCTTGTTCACACTAGATGAGCATCGCAGGAAGTCTTGCATAGATCGGTGTGATGTAGATAAACCCCCTGCCCAAGCTGCTCACAGTGCCCAGAGACAGAACGACCACGGGCGATCGAGGCAGAACTCTGCTACACGGCCCGACACTATGGAAATCCCTGAGAACCCAGCTGTGGAAGGTTTTCTAGAGCCCCGAAGGCCTGTGATACCGGAAGTTAGGTTAAACTGCATGGAGACGTTCGAGGTGAAAGTTGACTCTCCAGTAAAGCCTGCACCCAAAGAAGATTTAGATCTGATAGATTTGTCCTCCGATTCAACTTCAGGGCCTGAGAAACACTCTATACTCTCAACATCTGACAGTGACTCTCTTGTATTTGAGCCTCTTCCACCTCTCAGAATAGTGGAGAGTGATGAGGAAGAGGAGATGGTGAACCGGGGGGCTGGTGGCAAGGGTGCTGCCTCCTCTCCCCCCGTCCCTCGCCACCCCTCTGCCCTCAGCCTGAGCACAACTCCTCTTGTGCAAGTCAGCGTGGAGGACTGTTCCAAAGACTTTTCTTCTAAGGACTCAGGAAATAACCAGTCAGCAGGTAACAGGGACCCTGCTCTCATAGCCCTGGAGGAACCTACAGACTCAGAAGAATTATCTCAGGCAGAGGAGCTGCGAGAGTTTTCTTGTGGCAGCCCACTGACACTCAAACAAAAACGAGACCACCTTCAGAAGTCATTTGCTGTCCCTGAGATGTCAACAGATGATAACCCTGAACCCAGCACCGAGGAAGAGAGGCATGGGCAGATGCCAAGTTCAGGGCCCAAAACCGTGCTCCTTAAAGTTCCTGAAGATGCTGAAAATCCAACAGAAAGCGAGAAACCTGATACCAGTGCCGAATCTGATACAGAACAGAATCCTGAAAGAAAAATGGAAGAGGATGGAACTGAGGAATCAGAGTTCAAGATTCAGATAGTCCCCAGACAGAGGAAACAGAGAAAGATTGCTGTCAGTGCTATCCAGAGAGAGTACCTTGACATCTCCTTCAACATTCTAGACAAATTGGGAGATCAGAAAGATCCAGGTAAGCTCCTATTGTGTTTCTTCCAGCCTTTATCTTCAAGTCTGTGTATCTTCTTGGTAGAGTTTTGGCACCGAATGTGCATCATACTCAAAATCTTATAATGTCAGAGTGTGGCATTATAATCGCTTCGTAATCACTCTGAATTCTTCTCGCTTACCAGATTATGGTGGATTCAGAGGTGGTTCTACTGGCTCCATAAATGTTTCTGTGCTTGTTGTCACTAAACTCTGTAGTCAGTTCTTAGCCACTGTTGGCAATAGAGGCAATGATTAATCTCTATCAGGATATTTTAAACGAAATTTCAGTCTTCCCCAAGCAGCAGAAGAGATTAAACTCCTTTTGCTTTTTTTTTTTTTTTAATTTTCCTGTTTGACTTTAGCAAACTATGATATAGTCCAAAGGACAAACAAATGTGAAGGGCTAAAATAAAGCATAGAGTGCATGGAATGATTTAAGAATTTGATTTTAGTCATTAGGACTGCAGCTGATTACACGTGCTACTATCAGGAAACAGAAATTACCAGTTACAGTCTAGGCCCTAATTCACGGACATCATTTGATGGTGATGAGGGCACAGCACAGATTTCCTGCCTTAAGCAGCATTCCTTGTGTTTTCTTGGAGTCACTGAAGATAACTTTTAGAAAGTGGCAAACTGAGAGTACATCTTATTCTAAAACACAGTCTTTCATAGTATCTCAGTGCTGATTGGAAGGCTGCTTCATTTCTTAGTTCAGATCTAAATGATGATGAGGAGGAGGAGGAGGAGGAGGAGGAGGAGGAGGAGGAGGAGGAGGAGGAGACGACTCTTCAGAAAAAAGGAATTGGCCAGAAATAATTACTTCAGTATATTCATAGACTTGAGACTGGTAAAATTCTTGGATTCCTTTAGACTGGTTCCTGATTTTATACAAGAGGATCCCGAGGCATAGGGGAGGTAGTGTGTCTTGTCCCAGGTCACACTGCCAGACAGAAGCAATGCCAGGGCCATCCTCTATCCTCCTGCCTTTCTCATTGTTCCACCTGAAAGTGACTTATAAGAGAATGTGCCCAGGCTCTTTATTTGCCCCAGGTACTATTGAAAGGTTTCTAGCTGTTCTCTAGCTCACAGGACAGAGCTGTGTACCTCAAAGATGCTCTGTGAAAGTCTGTTGAATGAGCACCAGTGTATTTGGAAAGGGTCATGCTCCAGCCAGGTAGGGGAAGAAAAGATCTGTTAATGATAAGAAATTTTAAGAAGCTAAGAAGGTCTCAAGGGAAAGTGGGGCACCTTTTATTGTTGGAACCAGAAAAAATTGCTGCATAGGGATGGAGAATAGTGCTAGCCTAGAAGCTGTAGAGGTCTATGGGGTATGGATCCAAGAAGCCAACAGGGCCTATAGGATGAGTGTCTATGATCAATAGGCTATATGTAGGCTGTAATATGTATGTTTGTGCATATGTCACCTTCTTTTTTCATCCTTATGTACGATCCTTCCCCAGGGAGGAAATTTATTTATTTTATATTATTTGATACCAGAACAAGAGAAAAGTATCTGACAAATATATATATATATATAATATGCATTATGCTATCGTAATGACAAGCATACACATTTCTGCCCTACCCTGCTGGGCAGTGGAGGAGGCCTAAGCTTCCCAGGACTTTCTTGTCTCTCTCTGCAGGAGCCAGGGCGGCCCCACACCTGCTTCTGGGAACCCTCCCATGCTCTCAGCCTTGCTGCTCATTGCCTCAAACCCAGGACTGAGCTCACTGTGCACTTTCTCTCTTTGTGTCAGTTCTTGCAAGAAGCATCAGGGTGCTGGGCATTCTTCATCTCCCCGAGGCTTGCACACTTTCTGTTCTTAATTTTTCTTTCAAGTTTCTCTATCCCAACTCCCTAATCCTTCCCTTGTGTCCTCAGAAATTCAAGGACCTTTAGGAGCAAAACACCTTTAGGTTCTCTCTCCTGTGATTGTTCCCTTGGCCTTCTTAGTCTAATGGACGCCTGACTTTCCCTGGGGACACTGCTTTTCTCACAGCCTTTGCATGGCTGGGGATTAGGCATCTTCTTTGCCCATCATTACCCACTTCAGACCATTCCTCCCTTCCTCTACTACCCCAGCTCTGAATCTCCTATCATCCAACCACTCTGTAATGCAGTTTCCTTGCTACCTTGTTACTAACCCTCAGTCTTCTCATTTGCTGGCAGATAGGATTCCTGGCTCTTCTTACTCTCTCCCAAAACACTCCTGCCTTGGTTCTTGTTGATTTTAATATTGGTATGGATGCCTCTTCTAACACTCTGGTTTCTCAGTTCCTTGAATCAATCTTTCTCAGTGATATGTGTGTGTGTGTGTGTGTGTGTGTGTGTGTGTGTGTATGTGTACATTTTTTTTTAATCCCTCACTTTAGCTCAACTACTTACTGCCATGGGTCATTTCACAGGCAAATACCTGCAATCTTTCCAAGATCTAAATTTTGTCTCCTGTTCTCTGATTACCACTTCCTAGCCCTTGCCCCCAGGCAATACTATGTCTTGTGCCATCTTTCCTGGCCTCTCCCCTACTTCATGTCATATCTCCTTACTACTCTTAAATTCAGGTCTCTCAGTATAACCCTTCCTTGCCTATACCTCTTTGGCTTTTGCTTTTTCAGATTTCCTTGGCCAAACACAACCCTTGTTAAGTCAAAGTCTCCATATACTGGCACCTATTAGATTAGTATTAGAATCAGTATTAGAATCTTCATCTACTGTACCTATTAGATTAATGTGCCTGTATAAAAACACATAATGTGGATGGCCTCATTTTAAATTCACGGCCACAAATCTCAACTGGGTCCTTTTAAAAAATTGGTACATATTAATTATGCAGAATGTGGGTTTCATCATGGCATCTGTGCATACGAAGAAACATATTTCACTCACCGGCACCTTCCCTCCCTCCCTCCCCTCCTCTGCCCTTCTAATTTGAAGGAGTCTCTTTTTCCTCCCTGTTTTTTCCTTCTAGTTTCCATGTATGAGAGTGAAACGTACAATAATTTTCTGAGTCTGACTTAATTTCACTCAAAATTGCAGTCTCCAGTTCCATTTTTCCTGTGAATTATAATTTCATTCTTCTTTATGGCTGAATAAAACTCCATTGCGTCTATGTAACATATTTTCTTTATCCAGTCATTTGTTGGTGGACACATAGGCTGATTCCACAACTTGGCTATTGTGAATTGTGCTGTCAGAAATACAGGGATGCATGTATCTGTAAAATGTGCTGAATTTAATTGTTTTGGATAAATACTAAGGAATGGTATAGCTAGATCATACAGTAGATCTATTTTTGGCTTTTGGACTGATTTGCATATGTACTAATTTACACTCCCACCAACAGTGTTTAAGTATTTCTTTCCCCCGCATTCTCCCCAGTTTAATTTTAAAATATTTTTTTAGTTGTAGTTAGACAAAATACCTTTATTTTATTTATTTATTTTTATGTGGTGCTGAGAATCGAACCCAGTGCCTTGCACTCTACCACTGAGCTACAACCTCAGCCCCATGATTTATAGTTTTGATGCTTGTTATTCTAACTGCAGTGAGATAGAATCTCAGTAGTTTTGTGTGGTTTTTGTTTGTTTGTTTGTTTGTTTTTGTTTTCTGTTTTGTGGTGCTGGGAATCAAAGCCAGGGGTTCATTCCTGCCAATAAGTGTGCTACACTGAGCCACATCCCCAGGGCCTTAGTGTAGTTTTGCTTTGCATTTCCCCAAGTGCTAAAGGTGATGAACATTTTTTTCATATAATTCTTTGTACTTCTTTTGAGAAGTTCAATGTCTGTTCAGTTAATTTGCCCCTTTATTTATAGGGTTGCTTGCTTTTCATATGTTGAGTTTTTTTGAGTTCTTTATATATTCTGGATATTAGTCCTTTGTCAGAGGAGTAGCTGATAAATATTTTCTTCCATTCTTTCGGTTTTCTCTTCACTCTGTTTTCTTTTCAGTGCAGAAGCTTTTCAATTTGATGCCATCCATCCTTCCTTCCTATCTATCTATCTATCTATCTATCTATTCATCTTTTTCTCTTGTTTCCTGAGCTATAAGCAATCTTATTCAGGAAGTCGTTGCCTGAACCTGTATGTTGAATTGTATTCCTTTTTTTTTTCTTATAACAGTGGCAAAATTAAAAAGTATATTTAAGTCTTTGACCTATTTTGAGTTTACTCATGTACAGGGTCAGCAGGTTCCTTATGGCTACCTGGCAAACACACTTCATTTTCCTGATTCACAGCTCCATTCTCCTAAATGACTACTTCATAGCTACGTTTCTCCCTCAATTTTCATTTCCTGTTCCTATTTGACATCATCAGAAGGAATTTTCACAGCCTCCTACCACTTCCTACCTTCCAGTGTTTGCACTTATGCACCCTGACTTCCTGGCTGTGTTCCTAAAGGCACATTTCCTTGATATTTCCTATATCCTACTCAAAGATATAGGCACCCCCAAATTCTCTGCTCTTTTTCCTCCCTCAGATTTTTTATTTCTAAGGGATTCTTGACTTGATCATATAGAAATAATCTTATATATCTCTCTTTATATATTAAAAAAAACCCTCCTGATTCCAATTTTCCCAACTATTATCACTATCTTCAATTTTTTCCCATTGTGTTCTTTCTAAGAATCATTCCAGTGAAGTTTCCATTCTTACTCCACCACCAAAAATGCACTTGTCAAGGACACCAAGGACCTTCTTTTTAATCCCAGCAGTCAACCCTTAGGTCTTTCCTCTGACATGTAAACAGTATTTGACATGGTTCATTGCTCTCATTTCATTTGGCTCGCAGGGTCCTTACTCTCTTGGTTTTCTTCTTATTCAGCGGTCACTCCTTCTTATCTCTTTTGTTGGTCCATCTTTATCTCCCTAATGGGGAAGTACTCTGGGGTCTCTTTCTTTGGTCCTTTGCTCTCTGGACACTCTTTTTCTTGATGTTCTTATCTAGTCTAAGACTTTGCATATTGTCTGTATGCTGAGGCAACTATCAGTTACCTGTTGTTGGAAAAACACTGTGTAACAAAAATCGGCAGCATGTGACAATAAGCATTTCTTTAGTTTGAGACTCTACTGGCCTTCTGGGGATTGCCTAAGCCAGCCTGGGCTGGGGCAGGCTCTGCTCCTCATGCTTGCAGACCTCCGTGGGGCACCGTGAGGCCTGGGAGTATTCTCATGGTGATAGCGGAGCCACAGGAGAGCAAAAGCAGTTATGCAAGCACTTTTCCATTTGGTCATACTATACCTGCAAAAATTTTGTTAGCCAAAGCAAGTCACATACAGACATAATCTTATTTCTTATAGCTCGGAGGGGACATATACTCTGTCTCTTTAGTGGGAAGAACTTGGGAATCCCACAGCGAAAGACATCAATTCAAGGAGGAGTGAAGAACTGGAGCCACATCTCTCAAATATTGCGTGGATGTACTCACTCTAAAGGGTGATCTGTAGTTCACCTGAGATTAAAATGTAATTGAGAATTCTTTATTTTAATCTGGCAACCTTGATCTGCCTTCAAAACATCCAGAACATTATCCCTTATTACATTCACTGCTGTGAGCCACCAGTAGTTCTTACCTGGCTTAGGTGCTGTTGCCTCTTAACTGGTCTCTCACCTTCTACTTCGGTTGCCTTCACATCCTCTCAACACAACAGCCAGAGTGATCCTGTAGAATTTGAGATTATGCTTTTCTTCATCTTAAAACCTGCCAGTGGCCCTCCATTTCTTCCATAGTAAAAACGCAAGTTCTTGAAGTTCTTGGAATTCCCAACATGCTCCTCGCCCTCATTAGCGCTCTCACTGCATGTGCCCAGCTCTTTCCACAGCTTCGCTCTGCCACTGTGGCCTCTTGCCAGTTATTGAACACTCTCTACACCTTTCCTCCTTTGCCTTGGCTGTTCCCTCTACCTGGAGCTGCCCGATGCTTGACTCACATCCTCACTTCTTTTAATTCTTTGATCAAACATTGGGTTCTCAATGAGCCCTGCCCTGGATGACACCGCAGTGTCCCACCCCTACCTGACCTTTGCACGCTCACTCTCTCACTTCTCTTCCACAGAGAATTAATCTTCTAACATACAATGATTAACTCACTTTTATACATATTAATTATTGTCTATCTCTCCCACAAAAGTGAGAGCCCTGCAAAGCAGTGATTGTGATCTGGTTTGTTTGCTGATTGTGTCCCAGTGACTAGGAGAGTGCTGGCAGGTATCTGATGCGTGAAAGGAGAGCTTCACAGTTTCTGCACAACACTATGAAAATTGAATGTAAATATGTTACATGGATAGCTGTTCTGGTATTTGTCTTAAATTGTATACAAATAAAAAGTTTTATAAAGTGATTGAAACATCTTGATACACTGCTGATTGTTAATGACTGTCTTACAGTAATGACATTTCTTTAAGATTATAGATGTATCAAGGATTTTAATAAGCATAACAAAAACTCCCAAAGTCTTGCTAATCTTTCAAAAAGTTCCCAGAAATTAACTTTAAGCATTTTCACTCCCCGTTCCTGGTGGGATTATTGTGTCATAGCTGTTGCACACACGGAATGCAGGCAGATCAGGGTGAGAAAGGGAGCTATGCAGGTTTGTGACTTGTCGCTTGGGGAGGATAATAATACCCAATCTTTCCGTATCTTGATGATTTAAATAACTTAAAATTAATAACTATTTTGTGCTTTATCAAGATGGCTTGGGAAACTTTACAAGTAATTTTTTGGTTATCAAGAAGTCATTAATCTCGCAACTGTATCTACTCAGAAAGACCTGTAAGAGTCAAAAATAGTTGTTTCAAAATCAACACTTAGAATTTTTTTTCACAGGCCCTCCCCTGGAATCTATTTTACTTTTTTTTTCTGACAGTTGAATAAGTTTAATAAGTAGCAAACTTAAATTATATGTATGTATATATGAATGTATGGTGTATTGTTCTATGTCAAGAAAAAAACAACTTATCCCATGCAGATGATGAGATGGAACATTTTTAAGCTTAAGAACTTGGACCATTTAGGGCCAGTCTCCCTGATTGGCAGCATAGTGTATCCATGGAACCTGTCATGGTCACTCCAGGCTGGCAGAATGCTCACCGTCTGGTGCTACTGAAGATGGCAAGAGAGTGTGTAAAGAATTTTAGGAGGTTTGTTATGACAAACCATTAAGCTTTAAGAAGTTTTAAAGGATAATCTTTAGTTATCTAGAATAATATGGGACAACTGATTTCCCAATATTGATATTAATAAGACAATAGTATATGCAGAAAATATTTTACCTTAGATATCAAATAGGAAATGAAAATAGCATTACCTGGTGATTCTTGCCTATAATCCTAGCTACTTGAGAGGCTGAGGAAGGAGGATTGCAAGTTCAAGGCCAACCTCAGCAACTTAGTGAGACCCTGTCTCAAAAAAAAAAAAAAAAAGTTTCTTTCTCAACAAATAAAATACAAAATCTGAGTTAATGGTATTTATTCCATTTCAGATACAGTCCGTACTATTAAATTACTTCTGGTTTACCAAAGTTCATGGGCAAGTACACAGAAAGTTACATTATAGTATGTTAAGTTTGCAAAACGTTAAGGGCACAGTGCTCTGTGATTATTTAAGAAGTCACGCGACCCAGGGTTTGTTTGCATTTTGGGAATAAATAGGATTTTGGAAGTATCCTTGGAGCTGGAATTTCTATGTAAATTGAAATATAAATGATGATTAGGAAATTTCCAGACAAAGATGGAGATAGATGTTAGATGAAAAGAAATTCAGCATGGAAAGGTGTTTTAGTCAGATTTTTCACTGCTGTGACTAAAGGTTCTGACCAGAAAAATTGTAGAGGAGGAAGAGTTTATATTTGAGGACTCACAGTTTCAGAGATCTTAGTCCATAGAAGGCTGGCTCCATTCCATGGGGCTTGAGGGGGGCTGAATATTATGGTGGGAGAGGGTGGCGGAGGGAGGCAGCTCATATCATGTTGACAAAGAAGGAGAGAGAGAGAGAGAGAGAGAGAGAGAGAGAGAGAGAGAGAGACTCCACTTGCCAGATACAAATATATACCCCAAACCACGACCCAATTCCAACCTTCTCCAGCCACACCCTACCACTTCAATTACCACTCAGTTAATTCCTACCAGGGGATTAAATTGTTGATTGGGTTAAGATTCTTACAACTCAATTATTTCTCCTCTCTGAACCTTCTTGCACTGTCTCACATGTGAGCTTTGGGGGGACACCTCAGGTCCAAACATAACAAAAGGTAAGTGCCTCATTTGAAGATGTGCATGGTAAAAATTCTGAGCTGTAGCTTTGTGGTCATGCTATCATGAATTTCTAAGAGACACATCAATAGATGCAGAAGGTAATGTAGAATCAACTCCTATAGAGCCCTGAAACTTGTTTGGATGCAATTCCCTTCAGGTAATTATTAGAGCCAAAAAGAACATAAAGATTTGAGTGGGTTTAATAGACAAGAGTGAAAAGGATATGGAAAAGGCTCTTGAACTTGCTTTTCTTCAGTGTCCTGAGTTTTAAATTATTTTTCCTTTGTAGATCCCTCCACTAAAGGCCTTTCAACTTTAGAAATGCCACGAGAATCTTCATCTGCCCCTGCATTAGAAGCAGATGTTCCAGAAACAAGTAGTCATTCCTCAATATCAAGTAAGAGTCCTTCCCCCTGTGCATTGTTTGGAACACAGTCCTGCTGTACTATTTCCAATTGTGCAATCTGGTTGTTTTCTCTCTTTAAAAAATATTGTTTTAGCCTCCTAGGTGGCACTATGTTGTATGTTTTATGAGACACTGAGGTGTAGCACAACCCACTTTTTGTACCTATCTCCTGTGTTTGCTTAATCATGTAATTATTGATTGACCAAGAATCCTAATCTGTTAAAGAATGATGACTGAATTTTATCATTCAATAAAATAAAAATTATCTATTATGAGCCTAAACGTAAAGCATGGAATTGGTTATATGACATGTGGAAATCAATGTTCATGGCAGGATTTTATGCAACATGTTTATTTAATTTGAATCATCTGCATCAGTGACAAAATTTTATCTAGCTGATCATAGAATAAATATGCCATATATCATGAACCCAGATCATGATCCCTGAAAGTAAAGATGGCATAATATTTATAAGATCCATAGGAGGCTAGTGCTTTGAAACTGCCTTCTATTGTTGAGTTCCAGTGATGTTTCATCAAGGTGTCCATCCAACTTAGCAGAGTCAATTAAGAGACTTTAGCATGGGAAATCCTAAACAGGAATCAGAGATACAAAGGTGCAACTTTTGCAAACATTTGTCACGTGTGCCAATAAATTCTGTGTTCCATGTGGACACTGCCTGAAGAGCTAATTTTCATTTGGCCATCTTTTGAAATATGAATGATCCTGAAAAGCCAGATAATGATCTTAACATAAATGCTGGACTGGTAGTACGAACATCATCATCTTCATCATCCATTCATTCATGCATTTATTCAGAAATTATTTACTAAGAGTCTGCTGGGTGCCAGGCATTGTGCTTGGCACTGAGGATCAAAGGTGAATACATAAGATACCCCATGTTTTCAAGGAGTTTACAGTCATAAGAATAATTATAGCTTCCATTTATTTGACACTTCAGATGTGCCAGGCACTATGCTGAATGGTTCATACCAATCCTTCCATTAGCACTGCATGGCATATTGTTGACCCTACTCTGTAGATTAAGAAATTGAGGTTCAAAGAGGTTGAGTGACTTACCTAAAGTCATACAGCTACTAAGTGATAGAGAAAGGAATTGATGCAACTCTGTTAGATTTTAGAGCTCAGGTTCTTTTCAGTGTACCACACTGCCTTAGAGTAATTTCAAGTCAACTATGATAGAGATTATATAAATCCTGAGACAGTTTCCAAGTGACACGTTGCCTGTTTGGTGGCAAAAGAGAACAGCTAGTTCTCAATATAATTGTTCTTCTTTTATCATAAATACCTGTTTGATAACATGATAAAAGGCCAATTTTTAAGTCCACGTACCAGAGTCATGAAAATGTGTTTTCTTTTCCTAATTTACATGAATCATTAATAAAAAGATAATGAATACCAAGTAGGTATAATTTGAGATAGCAAGGATGTTTATGTCCCTGTGACTTCAGTGCTGACAAAATGTATTGTAAAGTAAATGTACCAAAATTGTGACTGAACAAAGTCATGTGTATCATGATCCCAAAGTCATGACTGAACATAGCCTTTTTGGATTTAGCTCAGCATATCATTGAATTTCCATCTCCCCTCCTTGCCATTCAAAGCATGTGTGTTGTGACTCTTGGTGGTGAGCTCTTGGAGCCATAATGCCAGGTGCCTTAGACATTAAAGGCTTTTACTCTCAGAAATTCTGCTGCCTTTAAAAGCAACTCAGACGTGAGGTCAGAGCTCAGTGGAGAGCACTCATCTGGCCTGTCTGAGGCCCTGAGTTCCATCCCCAGCACCACAAAACAAATCCAAACTGAGAATTGGAGAAATTTTGCAGTCACTAGAGGTTTTAAATTCTTATTTGACTTAGTAAGCAAGATACTTCTAATTTTTAAATTTGTTAACTCTTTTGAAAGATTTCTGCTTTTAAAAAAATTTTAAAGCTGCACTTTTAAAGTGAGTCAAAAAATTTGTGAATTTTACAAATCAACAAAGTCAGACTTGTTTAATATTAGGTTGATTTGTCCATTCCATGAATTCAGTTAATATGGACTCCAAGACACAAGAAATCCCATCACATGCTTGTTGCTCAATTATCAGCTGATTATTTTGTAGCTAAACATGACCACCATAAATCAAACTCCATGCTAATTACATTAGAAATAATGTTATAATTGATTTCACCTCAACCCAAATTGCTGCCTTGGCAGTATGACTGTGAAACTTATGTATAACATTCAAGATTTTCCAGGGGCCATACAGTCATCTTGGTTTCTACCATCCATTTCTAGGGCATGTAAGTTATAACTTCATTTTCTCAAATTGTCCTGATAAAAGCACGAAAAACCACAAGTTGTCAAATATTCAATGTTTGAGGCCATGTAAAAAGGCCACATGGGTGATGCTCTGTCTTTCACTCTGGGCTGGTTGTTGGGCTGGGGGGAACTGTGCCATGGAGTAGGGAGGGGTGAAGGAAGCAGGCTGCCTCTCCACAGTCTGCTGGCAGAGTGCTTTCTGCTGTTTTCCTGTTTGGAATTGCATGTAACTTGACATTTCACTGGTGGGATATTTGCCAATTCTTAATTTAATGATAACAACTTTATCATTGTTTTCTAAAACAAAAATGTGTACTAGAATATATTTGTGGAACATTATTCGATTAACATTTTTCAAACAATAAACAGAAACTCCTACAGAGGTTGGAAACAACATTGACTTTGGAGTTGATATGTTCTGGTTTTAGGACCATCTCAGTTGCTGACTGTTTCTATTTGCTTCAATTTCTTTCTCTAAAAATTGGGGTGGGTATATGTCTTCCCACTCCAACATATATATGTGCACACACACATCATACACACATTACAGTTAGGGACTTTATGGGACACACATTGCAGACTAAAACTGTGTACATGCAAGCTCCATTAAAGACAGTTGAGCTATAAATTCAAAGTAGTAGTGTCTGCCTTCATTCCTCTTTGGAATATAGCAGAGTATATAAGGGAAAAAATAAGTGAGAATAATCATAGTTCATTTTGTTGTTACTGGGATATTTATAGGCAGTAGATCATTGCTAAAGTGTACTGTTATTGTCTGAGTAAAGAAAGACACTTCAAACAGCAGAATGCCTCAGTTTTTCCCTTGGACAGGAGCATATAATTTACCAAAAATTATGACTACCAATGAAGGTTCAATTAGGACTCATATGGTTGTGTAGAGCCTTTGTGTGCTTTGGAAATTGATGCCCCCTGGTAATCATCTCCTAATTTCCTTCATATAGCTCAGTATAGGCAGATGAAAAGGGGATCCCTGGGCGTTCTCACAATGAGCCAGTTAATGAAGCGACAGCTGGAACATCAGTCTAGCGCCCCCCATAACATCAGCAACTGGGACACTGGTGGGTCAGCCTTTTCTTCTTGTTTTACCTCTCAGATTAGCTAATGCCACTTTCTCTGTGTCCACTTTGCTCCCTTGTTAAGGAATACATTTTCTCTCACATTATTTGGTTCAAATAATTTTTAAAAACTACTGTAATTAGTAAGTCTATGCAAACTTTCCAAGTGTTCCAGAGTAACATGTTTATTCATCTAAGCTGGTCTGATTCTCTTTTCCTTTAAAACCTTGATTCCAGATCTTAGATTATCAGTCTGAGGAGGGAATGGAACTATGATCTCATGATGCAAATTAAAACACACACACATTCACTAAATTATCAATATTTTTTATAAAATAAACAATTAAAGAAATAGTAATAATAATAGTAATAACGAATTTTAGCTTAGCGACTCCCTGATCTCCATTGGTTTGGGAATCTGAGTCCTATTTTAGTCACAAGGTCCCTAGGCTCCAGCTGCTCACCCTCATGTTCCTAAGATGGAACTGGATCTAGCCTCAAGACATGTCTACTTTACACATGATCTGTCTGCATTTTTTAATCTTGGTTCCCACGTTCTGTATATGTACTACCTTCTCCAGTCAACAATATGCTGCAATCCTATTTTAAGTGCCCGCCCTTCTTTTTTTTTCCTTTATAAATTAAATGGGTCATTTGAGTTGCAGGATTATATGTGTGAATGCACTCTGCAGCATGCATGCATATGAAAATACAAAGGTTTATTATTGTGATATGCTTGGAGGCCAGCACCTGGACTCTTAGCATCTTGGTTAGTACTTCCTGGCTGCAGTTACATGAGATTATTTTAATATTCTTTCTTACAATTAGGAAGTACAGTGTCCACAAATTCAAAAATCTGGCATATGAGTAAGCCATCTTATTTGCCCTCATTATTCTTCAAAACAAGAGAGCTCTTCTAGATAACTAAACTCCACACACCACACCCAATTCCACATGGAATAAATCATTTCAGTTCTCCTGGACTTTATAAGGTTGAATTGTTTTGGTTTGGTACTGTGGATTGAACTCAGATGTGCTTAACCACTGAGACACATTCCCAGCCCTCTTTATTTTTTTATTTTGAGACAGAGTCTCGCTAAGTTGTTCAGGGCCTCGCTAAAGTTGCTGAGGATGCCTTTGAACTTGAGATCTTCCTGCCTCTGCCTCCCGAGCTGCTGGGATTACGGGCCTGCATTCCTATGAATGGTTGTAAGGTCAACTTAAGGCTTAATGTTTTCTCTTCATTTAGTAATAGGTGGTAGTAAGCAGTGAAAAACCAAATACAAACAGGCAGAGGTGAGGAGACAGACCCTGGATAGCCAGCCTCAAGAGTTTATTTGTTTGGGGTAAATACTTTCTATCTAGACCAAAGAGGACTGTGTTTCTTTCTTGAGATGAAGCAATGTAAGGAATGAGAACCAACTTTTGTTTGGTTAGGTCTCAGGTATTAGATGTCCAGGTTGACTTGGGGCTTTGAAAATTATTTTGCCATGCTATTGTTTTTGTAATTAGTGGCTCAGCCTATACTAACCATTTTAGATTTTGACTATAATTACCTAGTTTGATTGACATAGTAAAGTTATGAAATGGCCAATTGATCTCAATTTTCATCTGAATTTTAATCTAAAAACCAATATGATGCTAAATAACCCATTTAACTGAATTTTTCACTTTTTAACCAGATTTCAACTTTGTTCATGTCACTCTGGTTTCTCATTTCATACCTCCCATTTACATACTGTCTGAATTTCTTTCACCTGAGTTTTCCTGGGCTCGTTTTCTATCCTCTGAGTTGGTTCTCTTGTCTTCATCTGCGACTAGAGCTTCATCTCAATCTTCTTTTTTAAAATTTGTGTTGTAAAAAGTACTTCCCATGTCTAAGCTCAGAAGCGAGCCCATGAATGTGTGGTACGGTGCTGAGTGCCATGTCACTCTAATCCACATCTTTACAAGAACAGATCTTGTCATGTAGGCGTACAGAGAATGACAGCCTAAAACATGGGTCACGTGATTCCCCTCAGCTTTCACCACTGGCTCACAGAGCACCTGCCTCTGCTCCATAGGACACATCTACATGGTTTGCTTCTCTGTCTTGTCTTTCATGTGAACAAATGTTCCTGAGGTACCTGTCTTCCATTTCTGCTGTCACCCTTCATTTCTGTTCTCCATCCCTCAAACGCCTATAATTTCCTTCTACCAGGTCCATGTGTTTTCTGTATGAACTTTCTGGCCATTACATCAAATTATCACTTATGTATTTATTGGTTTGCATAAAACATTTCTTTCATGGCCGTGACATTGACCTTTCATTTCATATCAGGAGATACAGGATTTGCACTTGTTTGAGGTATGGTGGGATCTGGCCTCTTTTGGGATAGTTTTGGGTGGTCTCCTATTTTCAGGTATATTTCATTTAATTGAATGATAAATTTGTATCAAAACCTCAAATAATCCTACCCTAAAGTCTAGGCTGTATCCTTTAAATGTTAACAGTCTACAATAGCGATGACAAAAAAAAGGGCCCCAAGAGATTATTGATTATATTCATTGTGCTGTGAATTGTAGTCACCTGACCACACTGAAGACTGAAATGCTCTATTTATCCACAGAACAGATACAGCCTGGGAAACGCCAGTGTAATGTGCCAATGTGCCTAAACCCTGACCTGGAGGGACAGCCGTTGAGAATGAGAGGTTGGTTGAGTCAGAGTCTCAGCCTGTAAGAGCTGCAAGACTGTACGTGTCCATCACCGAGTCACCCAACAGGAGCAGGTGCTGAAACCTTTTCTTCAGCAGCTCCATGAAGTGATGCAGCCTCTGCAAAACACCTTCGGGGACTGAACGCACGACAGTTCATCTTATAACATGACCAGAAGAAAGGTCTTCCTTATCATGGCTTTCTAGCCCTTCAGGCCACACAATAAAAGCCTAGTATCCACCAGTTTTCTTGACATTTGAAAATATCCACCTATTGCTTATTCTTTGTTGTTTCTAGGCCCTAGACCCCTCGGTATTCCTCCTAATACGTGTGTCAGTTTTCTGTATCACCTTGTCCCTAGTATGTTGTGATCATAGGCAAATAGCTTCTTTTCAGCTGCTGGAGGGGTATGTTGAAAACATACACTTGATTTTATGTTGTTGATGGTAGCCAGCTAAGCATAAATCTATGCTAACAGCATAAGAGTCTTTATTTTCAAAATTCAACTTCAAAATCTTAATTACAAAGGTAATTAATCCTTACTTTGTTCTTTTTAAAATTCGAAGGACGTTAACCTATCATTGGTTACAAAAAATTTTTTAAAAGAATAGTGATTCCATCTCACAGCTAGTCCCTTACATCAAGTAGGTCTGTTTTTCTAGCCCATGCCACTCTTCTGGGTTTCCTAAGGAGGATGGAAATGTTTATCTCTGGTTTCCCTCAACACTTGTTGGCAGTGAGTAGCAGCTTCAGCTCCTGTATCAGATCAGGTGAGACTCTTCTCACCTTTATGAGTGGAAGCCAGGTGGGTCATACAAATCTCTGGTGCTTGTTTATGATTCAGTAGAAGCAAAATTGCAATGAGGAAAATGGAACAAAGATGGAAAGTCGTTCTCTTTCATGGTGAACAGAAGAGTCGACTTCATGGTTTCTCCTGTCTCCAAGATTCTCAGAGAGACTTTTATCAACATCTCCAGCTTTGAAGTTGGGCTGCGGAGGTCCCCTCCTTCTTCAAGTTTCTGAGAACATTCTGTTTCTGCTTCTAGTTCTGTACAGAGGGCATTCTGGATAGTCAGGAGGGGAGCCAGCAGTGTCAATGTTGGCAGAAGTGTTGGCAGCAACTGGGAACAACACTGCAGTCTTAGCTGTGGTGTGACTCAGCTATAGCAAAAGGGAGTTAAGGTCTCCAGCTTCTGTTCTTGCATTTCCCACCTTCTCCTTGTACATCATTCTTTGTTCCCACATCAGCAGAAGGATTCAGAAATCCATGGATTCAGCTAGTGTTATCCTGTGAGACCAGTGCCCAGTACTGCAACCTACCTGCCTTCCTAGATGACTGCTGTAAATGTTGCATCATATATTCTGTATTGTCATATGAACAACAACTTCACAATGCTGTTGTCAAAAATACCTCTTCCTTAGGTGATGACTGTTTTGAAAACACAAAAACGACTGGGTCCCTCTTTTTACTTGACTTTATTTGTGATTACAGTGTGGGGAAATTGACAATAATCCTCTGACACAGCCTTAACACAGAGTTGTTTGTTGAATTACTTTTTCATGTTTGTAGTAGGTCTGGATTATGTGTCACCATTATGGGCTTAATTCTTCTGCTTTTAGCACAGGCATTTTGGCATATGGTTCAGAGTTCAAGAAATGTAAAGAATTATATTTAAACTTTCTGTGTTTTGGTTTCTTGAAGCAACTTCATGCTGTTTACCATGCTGTTTAATAATCAAGTATGTCTTCTTTTATCTTGGCCTAGTTCTTGCTTCTTCGATTACTAATCACTTTATAGTTATGCTTGTAATAAAGTTGCTTCCACTCAAAGAAACATCTTCTAGAAGCAGAGATCTTTGTTAATGACACTCTGAGGTATATTTTGGAAAGAACATTATCTCAGAGACAGCTGATGAATATTGTAGTAAAATCTGTATTCCCACTTAGGAGTTTAGGGAGTGACATGAAGTACACGTTTCTGGATACTTTTCTTTGCCTTGTGGGATTACAGGTCTTCCGCTTCTCTTAAGTACCTTTTGTAGCCTATAATATGGAAGTAACTCAATTGTTTTGAACACTTTTATCCCATTTTTTTCCTCTCAGATTGAAACACTTGTCTACTTGGTTAGGTTTCTAAACATTTTATTTTGATTCCTCTAGAAACCAATTCTCTGAATTGTTTTTCTTCTGCTTAAGGAGAGATGGAATTTCTTTCCAGTACCAAGTTCCTTGAGAAGTGGATTTCTTAACGGTCATTGGTTTCTTCTGCCTTCTTTCCTGTTTGAAGAACACAGTCTCAGGGATTCTTTGTATAACATGGTATTATTCTAAATTGTTGCTTTGGGATCTTTTTTGATGCTTCATTTGCATGGTTCTGGAAAACCTCTCCAACACTGTGGCTTCCTTAATGGAGAATACCCTCCTGATTCTCCAACTTTGCTCATCACTGGAGCATGTTGCTAAGAGTCCTGCCTCAGATTTCTTTGAAGAAAGTGAAACCCAAAGTTTTAAACATGATGGTACTATTGGCCAAAGTCAAGTGAGTTACTAAATGGTATCTTCAAAACACTTGCATTTTCACTCATAAATATTTCAATTTGAAAAATAGTCTTTTGGTTTGGAGCTTATGATATTAATTTCCAAAGTAAAATTTGCAGTGATATTTCTACCTCATATATACCCTGGATCTTATTTTCTTCCCTCGTTAGCAACACTTTAATAGTGATATATATGGTGCCTTTAGAAATGACGTATAACATGGACAGCTTCCACTGAGGCCTGGCAAATGAGGGGGGTGACTGACTTAAGTGTACCCTGGAATAGATTTCCCTCTTGATTTGTCATTTTTGTTTTAGTACCTAGTTGGTACATATGAATGCTTTCAGATATTTTCAAAGTCAAGAGGCAAGGGAGACATAGACATCCAGTTCTTAAAATCATAGAAGTAGAGACAAATCACAATAGTTCTTGACTTCATCATACCATTGAAGCTTTTCCACAATGCAGCTGGATGTCCAGGCTGCAATCCTTTGAATGTGATCTGTGGAGGGCTGTAAGAGCAGAGTGGGGACTTTCCTGATCCCAGGAGCTGAACTTTATTTACTGGTTGTCTCTTTGCTGCTTACCCAGGTGCCACGAAATCCAGCCTGCTGTCAGCACCCAGCATAGTGAGCATGTTTGTACCTGCTCCTGAAGAATTCACTGACGAGCAGCCAACGGTGATGACTGACAAGTGAGTGCACATAGAATTAGAGTTTGGTCATCAGAGTTGTGAGAAAGGATAAGAGGAAGCAAAGTCTGCTTTTAAGTCATAATTTGTTCTTCAAAAGGCTGTAACTGTAAGTGTTGGTATGTGTTTGTGATTTAGGAATGCTGTCTTATGAACACCTTTTCTTTGTGCTTAGGCATTGTTCTTTTTTTATTTGAATAAATTTAAATAATGTCACTCACTTATTATCCCTAGTAATAATTTCACACCTATAAAACCCCTCAATAAGAAACCTCAAATTGTTAGATTGGGAATAAGGATGATATTCCATTCTTTTTCCATCCTGCTAGCAGAATCTATTCTTAAACTGATTGTGTCAGCTCTCAGCTCGTCAGCCTCCAATAGCCCTAAAGCCCTTCTAGGACCAAGCACAGTTGTCTTGGTTTCTTAGATAAGGTCCTTGAGCTTGGGAAGGTTCGGCCCTCCCACTCCTCACCAGGACCCCTTTCCCAGCCCCTCCCCTTTTCCAGAGCCCCCCTGCTGTGCCCTCCCTGTGTGCCCTGCTGTGCCCTCCCTGTGTGCCCTTTTGTACTTTCTCGGTGAACTGCTCATGCTTGAAGATCCAGGTGAAGGTAAGTTCCCTGATTCCACCAGGCAGCATCAGTCATGCCATTCTCCAGCCTCCTCTGCATCCGGTGCATCTCTATCCTGGCACTTACCACATTGCATGTTATATGTGTTTTCTTAAATAACACATACATGTTCTGTAATAGATTGGGAATTCCTTAGGGACCAGGACCATTTCTTCTATATTTTATACCCTAAGTTCCCTGTATATTGACTGGCACATAAATGCTTGCTCAGTGAATATGATAGAGTTATACTTGCAGGATTTCAAGTTTGGAGAGGTCCCTTTGGGCCAGGACCAAGAATTCCAGCTACATGGATACTCATACCTGGTCTTGGTCCAAAGGGGTCTCTCCAAACTTGAAATCCTACAAGTCTTAATTCCTCAGCTCTCATCCAGTAACCATCTGACAGTCCTTGCTGAAGTGGCCTTGGGATGTCCACCTGGGGAGCTTTGTATTACCTGGGAGGGCTCTTCTTGGCTCTTCCTCTAGTGTAATGTTTTCCTTTCTCATCCTCCCCCTCCCAAGTCCCAATTTTTCCTAGTTGCTTCATATTTACTTTGTTTTTCTTCTTTTTTGGTTATAAATATGAAGGCTATATAAAAGCCATTTTGCAAGAAAACTTTTATTTACTTATTTATTTTATTTTTACCTATATTTAGGAGGGTTTCAAATAGAAGGTCACAACAGCAATCATAGTTTGGGACCCTTGCTATTTCCTCCCACTGTATAAAGCTGCCTTGGTTGAGTTTAATTAAATGGAACTCACATTAGAACGCATGAGGAACAGTAAGTTGTAAGTTACTTGAGAGCAGGTACCATTGTTTGTGTTTTCACACATTAAGCTCAGTAAATTCATAAAATTGATCTAAGTGACTGGTAGAGAAGGGACTCAATTGAGACCCCCAGGCTTTCTAAACTGTTATCTTCACTCAAGTTCCCTCTTACCCACAAATAGAACATTGTTTGAAAGCTTCTATTCATGCCTAACCATTTTTCATTTTGACAAAAATGAGAAAACTATCTAGTCATTGACAATCTCTAGCCATATTTTCACAGAAGCTTCACACCGATAGTTCAGCTGATGCTCATTCCAACAGGGCTCAATAACTCCCATTTTCCAGATGCTTGTGAATTTGAAGAGTATTTTCAGTAATTAAAGGGACTTCCACCACCTCTGCCAAGTGTGTTTTTTCTGCATCTGTGGTGGTGGTGGCCCTAGGTCTCCCGCTTATTGTTACAGTGGGGACACTGACCTCCTTTTGGGGGCTTTTCCAAGACTCATAAGAAATGACTGTGTGTTGTATGTTGTATCTTGAAACAGTGGTTGGCTTTCAGGAAAGCATTCCTCCGTTTTCCTTGCAGATGCCATGACTGTGGGGCCATTCTTGAAGAATATGATGAAGAAACCCTCGGGCTGGCCATTGTGGTCCTCTCCACATTCATTCACTTAAGCCCCGACCTGGCGGCCCCGCTGTTACTGGACATCATGCAGTCTGTGGGAAGGTAAGGGTCAGCTCGAGTTGTTTGGTTGTTTATCTCAAGACAAATCTTGAGATAAAATCCACCAGTTCAAAAGGCAAGCATGCATTTACCTTGTAGATATCTGTAGAATCAATTCAAACTAGTTTTAAAAAAAAAATTTTTTTTTAGTTGTAGATGGACACTATACCTTTATTGTGTTCATTTATTTTTATGTGATGCTGAGAATTAGACCCAGCGCCTTCCATATGTGAGGCAAGCGCTCCACTGCTGAGTCACAACTTCAGCCCAGTTCAGACTAGTTTTAAAAACAGAATGAACTGATTTTGTATTGAATTCCCCAGCTGTGTAGATTCATGAGTTACAACGTCAGAGTGAAGCTAGAAGAAGCTGCTCTTGTACTGTTTGTTGTTTGTATTTACTACATGAGCTAACATATGTTAACAGTGCTCAGAACTATCAGTTCATATTAAGCACCTCATTAGCTAATATTATTATTACTATTATTATCTCTCTTTTTGAGATGAATTCTCTAGGTATTTTGTAATCTCAAGGGACCCTCACTTAACTATGCAACTTGGCCTAATTATGTGAGGGGATAAATGCAAGTAAATAAATGTAGCAGCTTCACATTTCTGACTCAGATAAAGGAAAGATAAACACATTTTTGGGAACAGGACCTTCAGCCTGAGGGAAAAATAAGCTTAGCTATTTTGAGTGTTCATATAAAGAAAATTCCCTTTAGTAGAAAGACAATAGGAGATGGATGATATATTTCATGGATATGCATAAAGTTCTAATTCAGTAACAAACATAACATATAGTAGAGGACTGAGTAAAATTAAGTTTCCAAGCTGTGCTAACATAGTGGTAGGTGCTTTGGACTAAAGGCACTAAGGCCTAGCTCCTGCCTTCAAGTGATTCATGGCTGAGTTGTTAGAAGGAACAGTTCTGTGCAGAATCATTGAGTGGCCATATAGACAGGGCATCGATTAAGTGCTATGTTGAATGGCCACTGGGGTACAGGTGGGACATAGATTAAGTGCTATGATGAGTAATATGAGTGTAAGTGCTATAGAAGGAAAAGATTTCACTGGGGTAGGACAAGAACTGAATTCTGAAAATTCCTGGCATTTGAGAGAAGAGCATGAATCTTAATGGAGCTAAAATTAAGCCTTTTTTTTTTAAATGACGAAATACTGATTTCAGTGTAAACAAGAAAAACATTAAAAACTTGACCCCCAAAGTATAAGACCCTGTTATCTCCCTCTCTGCAGATTTTTTTGTAACATCTTTAGAGTCATATGTGCAGAGACAGTATAAAGTGAAGTGTAACCATTCCACCTTCACCTTCAGAGTGGCCGAATGCAGAGGAAGTGATAAGCATGGGGATATGGAGAAGAGAAAACATGAACTATGTCCTTTAACCCTTCATTTTGGCTGATCTTAATAATTGTGGAATAAACATTATATCAGCTTTCAGCAATACTAATGGAATTGAGGGTTGTTATTAATGCGTGGTCACAATTCCTACTATCAATACTTTTTAGTTTCAGAGGAGATGGAATTATTATTTTGATCTGTTATTATGTTCTTGAAACAGTTGATCTAAGTTATTGAGGGGATTGTTTTTGTTGTTTTAACATAAATTAGAATAACCCATGTTCAAGCATTGCCAATTAGTAGGATGGAAACACATAAGCTTTGAAGAAAAGCAAGAAAAAACGGTAGCAGACACATTTTTGCATTATATATATATATATATAAAAATCTCTGTTCTTTGAAAGACTAAGGGGGAATAGGGAAAATATTTCATGCAAACTGTCAGGATTCTAGAAACCTAAGCCTCATGGCCAAAGCTTCCAAGAGAACAGATTCATCCACTTCCTAATTAGGAGCTTCCTTATTACATGCCTCAGTTCCACTGCAAAGAATGGAGGAGGCAATGTGGATTTACAACCATTTCCTTTACTCCCTGCTGGTCAGGAGCACAGGCACCATTCCCAGGGTTTTCTAAGACTCTGTAAACTCAGCTAATCCTTTCATTTGTTAGTTGAACTTCTCCATGAGATTTTGTTTGTATTTTGCTCTCTACCTGGATGCCTCTTGAATTTTACCTGTCCCCTTTTTCAGGTACATTCTTTAAGACATACACATTTCCTGTACCCTTAATTACTATTCAGTTTATTTGCAAATGTCTTTCAACTCACTGTAAAATGAGAGGACCCACAACCAAAGCAGCCTGGAATCCTGTCTGGTGTTAGTGGTAGCTGGGAGCCATTGTTCCTCTCCAAATGGGTTCTTGGCTCAGGTCACTTCTGTAGCCTTAGGTGAATTGATTTGTGACCCTCTCCCTATTTGTTTCTTTAATGCTTTACTGATTAAAATATATTTTTCTAAATCTACCAATGTAGTACATTCTCTTTGTATATGATGACATATGGGATATTCATTTATACAGAACCATATAATTATACCTTTCAAAATTATGTTATATATCGATTATTTAACCTAACATATTTCTGTTCTCAATACAACAGTTTTCTCATTGTTTTTATTCAACAGGTAGCTGACAAATACCTGTTATCTATTTTACTAACTCATAGTGGTTTTTACAATTTGTGATTTGTTTGTAGACAGGTTTCAGAGGTTGTAGACTGTGATGAATTTGAGTTAACATGGGAATGAGTTGGGCAAGTATTGTCCTGGTTTCTATGGTCCTGACTTGGCAGTGGAAGCCATTTTGTAGGTTGGCCAGTGACAGCAAACTGATTTTGACTATGTGTCACTCTATGGAAATATCTGATTTAATGCAGAAGGCAGGTTTTGGGGCTGGGACACTGACCTCTGAGTGGGCCTTCTGTCCCTGGTCAAAAGGCGTTACACAAGTCCCCCTGTTTCTGAACCACAACAGGTCCACCTCAATACTACAGCATTTGATCATGAATAGCTAAGAAATTTGTGTGACTCTGTTTACTTTGTTTCCTAGATTGGCATCCAGCACTACCTTTTCTAACCAAGCAGAAAGGTAAGATCCTACAATGGGCCCGGATCTCACTTTCTTTTTGTTTCCTGTGCATGTTCATCCTGTTTCTAAGACATGATCTTATTCCAAGAAAGGGTTATTGTTGGTTCCAGTCACAATTCCAGAAAGCACTAGTTGTTTGATTTGAGTTCATGCCTTTGTTTATCATTCATTAATTCACTCGTTTTAGTAAAAGAATACTTTTAAGCCTACCCTGTGCTCGATACTTAGGCTTTAATTAGGGGCAAAACTAACTGGATTCCTACTCTCAGTGGGGTTTTGTGCTCTGTTGGGGAGGTAAACATGAATGAAATATTCACACAAATTTGTAATTTTAAAACATACTAAGTGTTATGAATAAAAAAGTATAGAGAAACTTACATCAATTCTTCCAACAAGTGTTTATGGGGTTACCTAGTGATGTTGAGAATACAATGGTGAAAAGCATACCCAATCCTGGCTCTCATGGAACCTACATTCAAGTTGAAGAGGAATAAGGAAATCAATCAACAAGTAAATTGATAATGTGGTTTAATATCATTTAGTGCAAAGTGCTATGAAAATCAATTAAAGTGTAGGTGCTAGAGAGGGACTGGAAATGGTCATTTTAGATACAGTGGTCAAGGATAACCTCTCTGCAGAAGAGATAATTAAGCCAAGCCTGAGCAGAGTAAGAGCAATCCATGCGGTGCTTTATGGAACCAGCAGCCAGGGCAGATGTGTTAAGTTAGGACAATGCCTGGTGCATTTAGGGGATGAACTAATAATGTGGCTGAAATGAGCATAGAAAGGATGGCAGATGGGATGGACCAGGTAGTGGGAGCCAGGCCAGGTAAAGCCCCGTAGGTTACTTAAGAAGTTGAGCTGTTGCTGAATAAAACAGGGAGCCATTGGAGCACATACTTGATCTTGTGCTTTGAAAGGATCACTCTCTGGTCAAATTCCTAGACTCAGAGTGGAATGATTTTGGTGGTCTAGGGAAGGGGAAGTAGGGAATCAATCAGCAGGCATAAATGTCAGTTAAGGAGCTCTACAACACTGTATCTAGACTCAACAATAATGTATTGCACACTTAAAAATTTAAGAGGATAGGTCTTATGTTGTGTTCTTATTAGAAAGGAAATTATTATTATTATTATTATTATTATTATTATTATTATTATTCCAGGGATTGAACTCAGAGGCATTCAACCACTGAGCCCCATCCCCAGCCCTTTTTATTTTTCATTTTGAGACAAGGACTCCCTAGGTTGCTTAGGGCCTTACTAAGTGGCTGAGGCTGGCTTTGAAATCATGATCCTCCTGCATCAGCCTCCCAAGCCTCTGGGATTTCAGGTGTGTGCCAGTGTATCTTAGCGAAAATTAAAAATTTTAAAAAGGAAGAATTAAAAAGAAGAAAAATAAAAGATCACTCTGGCTTATATGATTTGAAACAAGTCACGGGAGTGAGTGGAAGCAGGGAAGTCAGTTTAGAAACCATTTCAGTGGAGCAAGTAGAGGAGGATGGTGACTTGCTCTCAGGTGGTGAGGAGTTGTCACATTAAGGATAATTCAGGAAATACTTTAGATAAAGGAAATATCATAGAGCCAACAGAATTTTCTGATAGATTGGATGTTTGCTGCAGAGGTAGAGAGGAGGCAAGAATGACACCCAGGCTTTGGTATGAACAACTGGTGGAGGGATGTGCCACTTACTGAGGTGGAGGGCCTAGGTGAGAGCCAGCACCATGAGTGGCTATCACCCACTAAATGCTAACCACCTGAAGTTATGTTAGTCACAAGATATGAAAGACTGGGTATTATTTTTCTCTTGGGTATCCTTCCCAAAAGACAAGTCACAAACCTGCATAACTGCCTTTCTCACCCTGATCTGCCTGCATTCTGTGTGTGCAGCAGCTACAACACAATAATCCCACTAGTAATGGGGAGTGAAAATGCTTAAAGCCAATGTCCACCTCCAGAGAGGCTGACACTATTGTGATGTTCTTCTACCATGGATTAGTTTTGTCTATCGTAGGGCTTCATGTAATGGAATTAAACCACATATGCTCTTTTGTGTCTGACTGCTTTACTCAACAGTGTCTTGAGATTTATCCATGTTGTTGCTTATATCTGTAGTTTGTTTCTTTTCCAGAGCTGAATAGTGTCCTATAGTTTGTTTATTCACTTTCTGTTGAAGGACTTTGGGTTATTTCTGGTTTGGGGCAATTATAAATAGAACTGCTATGAATATTCTTATACAAGCCTTTTTGTAAAAAATGTTTGCATTTTCTCTTGGGGATGGATTCATGTCTCACAGGATAGGAGTATGTTTAATGTCATAAGAAATCACCAGCACTTCTCTTACATAAAGATGCTTATATAGAGATTGTTGTAACATTTCTGTTATGTATAAAATAGTAACCATGTTATATTCCCATCATCAATGTATGAGACTTGGGATTGTTCCACATCTTTGCCATATTTAGTGTTGTTGACTTAAAATTTTAACCACTCAGGTGGGTGTTTAGTGGGTATCTCATTGTAGTTTTAAATTCCATCCTTTGATATATTCTTTTGTGAAATGTCTGCTCAAATCTTTTGCATCTTTTTAATTGAATTGTTGTCTTTATCCAGAGTTGTAGGAATTCTTTACATATTCTGAATATAGTCCTTTATTAAATATTTGAAGAACATATTCACCCAGTCTTGGACTTATCTATTCCTTTTCTTAATGGTATTATTTGCTGAGGAATATTTAATCCAGATGAATTCTAATTTATTAAAACTTTTTAAAAAATTACAATTGTTGCTTCCTGTTATTTGTCTAAGAACATTTTGTCTCCTTCCAAGTCATGCAGATATTCCCCAGTGTTTCCTTCTAAAACTTTATGGTTTTAGTGTTTATGTTTAGCATTTATATGATCCATCTCAAATTAATTTTTATGTATTGTGTGAATTAGGGCTAGGGCATTCTTTTTTATCCAGGGTGGATATAGTTATTTCAGCATCATTAAAAATGGAAAAAACTCAATGGATCCCTACAATGTCTGTTAAACTCAAAATACCATATAAGGGCAGGTCTATTATATGTGTTTTGTGTATGTTCTATGTGTTGACCCTTAAGCTAATACCCACACTTGATTATAGTAGCTGTGTAGTAAGTCTTGAATCAGGCAGTATGAGGCCTCCAACTTTAACTTATCTTTTTCAAGATTGGTTTGGATATCTAGAGTCTTTACATTTCCATATAAATTTTTAATGCTTCTCATTTTTTTTATCAAAAAAGCCTTCTGGGATTATATTAAAAGTATAAATCAATTTTATATAAATGACATTGAAATATTCAATTCATGAACATGATAATGTGTCTCCATTTCATTAGATCTTTAAATTCTCTAAGCAGTGTTTTTTTAGTTTTCAGGTAGATTTTGTGTATATCTTTTGTTAAATTTATTCTCAAGAATTTTGTTTTTTAATGCTAATGTAAATGGAATTATGAAAAATTTTATTTTCAACATTTTGTTGCTGGTATATAAATATAAATTGTTTATTATATATTAAGTATAGCCCAGCTAAATTCATTTATTAGTTCCAGATGCTGCTTCGCAGATTCCTTAGGATTTGATTTTGCATGGAAAAACAGCATATCATTTGCAAGCAGTGATAGTTTTACTACTTCCTTTTTGATCTTCCTTTTATTTCTTTTTATTACCTTACTACAATGGCTAGAACCACAAGTAATAGAAATGTGTGAGTGGACATTTTGCTTTGTTTCCTGCCATACAGGGAAAATATTCAGTATCTCACTGCTAGTTATGTTAGCTATAGGTTTTTCACAGATGCCCTTCAGCAAATTGAGGATCTTCGCCCATTTCCAGTTTATTGAGTTTTTAAAATCATGAATGTGTGTTAACTTTGGTAAATTGTATTTTTTGTATCTATTGAAATAATCAAAAGGTTTTGTCCTTTTTAATTTATTTAATTACACTGACTGATTTTTTATTATTAAACTATTCCTATATTCCTTAGATAAACCCTACTTGGTCATGATGTTGTCATTCTTTTAATCTATAGTTGGATTCAGTGTCCATGAGAAGTATAAGTCTGTTTTATCTCTTACCATTTCTTTTTGGTTTCCTTTTTAGTTTCATTTCTTTCTTTCTTTTGATAATGACTTTATCTGATTTTAGCTTTAGGGTCATGGCAATCCCATAAAACAAAGTGGAAAAGGCTCCCTTCTTCTCTTCTCTATTTTCTTAAAGTTATTATACATTTGGGTTTTTTTTTTTTTTTTCCTGAAGAACATTTCTGTCTTAAAAGTTTGAACCAGCATTTCAGGGTGGGCTTGCATAATGAGGTATAATTATACCTATTATAATTAGGTAAGCAGAACTTTTCACCCTTCACCTACCTGAGTGGTTTGATTTCTTCTTTCTTCCTTCTGGTAACTTACTAACCACCTCAGGAAGTCTCCCTTCTGGTCCCTTGGTCTAAGGGGCAGGGCCACATGAAGATCTCTTGGTTCCCCTTTTTGACATGCAGAAGTGAACAGTGGGTGGAGGAAATGCACCTGTCAAAGTCCTATCCTTTCCACAGGTGCCAGCTTGGGTGCCCCAGGAAGACTCCCCAGGTCTCCCAGCCGGGAAGAACCTCTCCCTCACTGCATTTTCCCTAAGAACAGCTCTTGCTTAGCCAATTACACTTTCTTGGGAGGATCTTGCTGATAGTTCTCATCCAGGGTTCTTGTCCTAACTCTGCCATTCTCTAGACATGAGGCCTTTGCAGGTCACCTTTCCCCACTGGTCCTGGGAACCCTCATACATACTTTAGGAGGCCTACAGCAAGCCAGGGATCACTCTGGAATTTCATGATTTTCTCTTTCTTTCTTTTTTTTTAAATATTATTTTTAGTTGTCAATGGATCTTTTACTTATTTATATGCAGTGCTGATGATTGAACCCAGAGTCTCACACATGCCAGGCAAGCGCTCTACCACTGAGCCAAGCAAGACTCCCAGCCCTTATGGTTTTCTTTTTCTAAAAAAAAAAAAAAAAAAAAAAAAATTGTTAACAGGGATTAGGTTTGACTAGACTATTTTATTTTACTGATGGAAATGACAGGTTTTACATAAGATTGTTGTGTAAATGCTTCAACTCTAAATAAATAGACTCTTGGCCCATGGTCTCTTGCATCTTCTCTCCCTGCTGGAACGCAGCATGATGGTTCCTGGCAATGCAGCAGGGGTGGCCAAGCAGTTCCTGCGCTGCATCTTCCATCAACTGGCCCCAAATGGCATCTTCCCGCAGCTGTTCCAGAGCACCATCAAAGGTAATTCCCCTGCTGAGGTCTGGACACAACAGACTTGCTGAGTCTCTGAAACCCGATCTCTACTAAAGCTGATTGTTCACTTTGCAGATGGGACTTTTTTGCGGACCTTAGCCACATCTCTCATGGACTTCAATGAGCTGAGCTCTATTGCTGCTCTCAGCCAGCTCTTGGAGGTAGGTTTGCTTTAATGACACCCTGGGCCCCAGACGAAATTGCATGCCCTATTTGAGTCACTCCATTGAGTACTCCAGCGGGAGAAATCCAAAGTCATTTAACTTGAAAATTAAATTTAGATTTTGTGTGTATTTCTATTCATTTAAAACTTCTAGACTTCCAACTAAGTGGTGAACCCCAGGATTGAAAACTCACCTCCACAAAACTATCCTGCTCTGAATTTTCAAAATGAATGGTGGGTAGAGCATTACTGTATGGCGAGATTTGGATTCCAAGATCCGCAATGTGCTTATTCACAGAGCAGTGTTGTATCGCAAGACTCAGGTTCAAGCCTCTGCTCCGAGGCCTGGTCATTCAGCCATTGCTAGAAGGGAAGCTCCTGCTCCTTAATTTTTAAGTTTTAGTCTTTGTTCTGGAGAATTCTTTCCAGCCAGCAATATTTTTTTTGTCCTTTTAGCACCTAACTACATCAATGATAGCTCCTAAGAAGATATTTCTTATTTGTTGCTCACATTTCACCTCTCAATCAGATCCCAACTCCTTGGAGTTTGTCTGAACGTGTCTATTTTTCTTTACATTTCTCCTGCTTATTGCAATGATTGCCTCATATGGTAGGCACTCAAGGCATGTATATAGCATGAATATGTGATTTTAAAACTGATCTTCAACAAATAGCTGTCTGAATTCCCATGCTGTTTCAGCAGTTGATTGCCTATGCTTTTGTTTTTAGGGTCTAAATAACAAAAAGAATTTACCAGCAGGGGGTGCTATGATACGCTGTTTGGAAAACATTGCTACTTTCATGGAAGCTTTGCCCATGGATTCTCCTAGTAGCCTCTGGACCACAATCAGCAACCAGTTTCAGACATTTTTTGCCAAGCTGCCTGGTGTTTTACCTCTGAAGGTAAGCTGATTCCAGATTTCACTGTGAATTATCTTTTGACCATTTATCTCTAGAGAGCAACACAAGAAGCAAAGTCTTGAGTGATTTGATAAATCCCAAAGGGCTAGAAGGAATCTGTCAGCTGCAGAGTGAAGATTATTATCTGGGTTGTTTTTTGTGCACGATTTAATTAACTTGAAATCAAATGAATCGCTTCTTGATCTGACAAGTGAAGTAACATGTTAACAACTCCACTTCTGAAATGAGTATTATACGAATGTAAAATTTTGTAGAGATCAGCCACCTGCATTGTTGCTAAATTGGCAGACTGCTAATAGGGTCTGTAAGGATGATGAGTCAGGGACCCTTAACTTTTTCTGTGTGCTTTGAGTTTGACATTTGTTTGCAAAACAGGGATACACAGGAAGAATCTTTACTTCTCTCATTCTGTGATCCTTGTTTACCCACAAATCTGGAGTAGCTGAATAAATCCAAGCAAGGAGGATTAGTACTTTGGAAGTATGTCTGTATATAACTACTGTACATACATGCATAAACAAATCAAGGATATGTGTTTTAACTCAGCCACATAGAATCTCCTTTAGACCAGAGTTATTCAGGGTCATTTATTGCTAATAAGCCACATACTCTAAGAAGAGTGCAGCAGGTATGACAAATTCGAATGACCAGGTGCAGATGTGATAGTCAAAATATTTAACGTGAACACTGATCAGTTGGAAGTATTGCCAGCTATAAATTACTGAAATGCCTAGTTTGTGATAATCAGCTCTGCCCGTAGGGACCCTGCCTACAAGGTTAATGACTAAAGTGGAATGATCTAAGATAATAATAAGAATTGGGACCAGACTCTTAAAAATTGTAATGTACCAGTCCTTCTGCTGGGGTCAACTGCTACCCCAGTAGTTATGTGAGAAATGAGGTGTCATGTTGTGGATTTTCCCATCTTTTCTAGGATGACATTTCCTGATTTTTAAATCACTGGGAGGGCCTCATGAGCAGCCAGTTTTCAGCCCCTGGTTTAAATTAAGTAAATTTCACATCAACCGTGATGGGTATTGAGCACATTAAACAGGCCAGCAGTTCCTTTAGAAAGTACTTGTGAGATGCTTTCAGTATTTATGTAAGAATTTCCCCTGCTGGGTCAGATCTGGGCACTGCTTCTGTTTTGTTTTTCATCTCCGAGGAAATTATAAGCCTTTGAAAAACACATGGTTTCACCAGTTTAGAAAAGTGGGTCTCAACCTCCAGTGTGCATCAGTGTCCCTAACATACAGATCACTGGGACTGATTTGAGAGTTCTGATTCAGTAGGGGTGGGGCCAGGGGATTGACAGCCAAACAAGTTTTCAGGTAATGGGCATGCTGCTGGTCCCGGGATTCCACCTGAAGAATCACTGGCTTAATTTACAGTATCTTAAAGAGATTAAAATACACAGCTGCAGAAATTGAACTATAGCCTGCTATTGTGATGTGTTCAGAATGTTAAACAATATTATTGTTTATTCTCTTTTTTGGTACCAGGATTGAACCCAGGGTTGCTTAACTGCTGAACCACATCCCCAGCGCTTTTACTTTTTATTTTAAGACAGGGTCTCAGTAAGTTGCTGAGGCTGGCTTTGAACTTGTGATCCTCCTGCCTCAGCCTCCACAGCTACTGGGATTGCAGGCGTGGGTCACCACGCCCTGCTCGTTGTTTATTCTTGCTGTAACATTTCCCCCAAGTCCCAGTAAACTCAATTTGAAAAGTACATTTTGATGTGAAGTTTTGCCAAAATGGAACTCTAATAAATTTGAAAGTCTAATTTTTCCCTTATAAAAATTTTAATACTTTCCCTCAGACTTTTTTCATGTCTTTTCATGGCAGAGAAAGTGAAGGTGAAACTATTTCTTATTTGGACTAATCATTCTTAAATAAGTTTGATTTTGTTCTATTTCTAACATGGTCGTTTACAAATTAGTGTTATCTCTTTAGAATTGGATTTATGTAAAGTCCTCTTGTCCACCTGTGTGTCCATTCATCCAGCCGGCTATCTGATTCTCCGTGCAACTTTCTGTATGATTAAATTCTAGAGCTGTGTCTTTGAAAAATAGTTTAGAAGCTGTGTTTAATTATTTACTTATTTTAATTGTTTTATTAAAATATTTTAACCTAAAATAATTGTTTTCAACATGAATATATGGCATGGGAAACTGAACAGAGGTAGTTATATTTCAGATTTTTCTTTTTACAAAAATAAATATAAGAAATACGATGTACAAAAGATATGTTAAAGGAACTGAATTCTTTCTTCATGTTTATTCACAGTGTTCTTTAGATTCCAGTTTGAGAATTATGATATGCCTCTTGAAGATACCCTCTACCAATGCCACAAGGGTATGTATGCTTCAGAAAAATATAGCCAGTTCTTTTTTTGGTCATTTTTTAACCTATAAAGACAGGTGCATAGCAATACAGAAGACACAGTCCTGATATCCGTTCCTTTCCTCACACCAGGTCATTGGCTAATACAACATAAGGTCACCATGTGTAGTAGGTTCCCGAGGCCTAGGCTACACCTACCAACCCCTCCTCCATAGACTAATGAGGTGATCCTTCTGAACAGCGCATCATGTTGGTTCCTTCCTTAAAAATCTTGGACAGTGCTTGATTTCTTTCAGGATAGTGTCGGAAATCCTTAACATGGCACACAAAAGTTACCTCATTACTCACCAGCCTACTTTCCAGCTTAGTCTCTGCTTGATTGTCCACCACTGCCGCCTGTGCTCCTGTGAGTCAGCATCGTTATCTTCCTCAAGGCAACAACGCCATTTGTTGAACTCTTACCAAGTGTCAGGCCGCGGGCTCAGTGCGTTCCATGTAGTCTTATTTCATTTCATACCCTCTTTGCCTTTGCTTAGACCTTTTTCTTTCCTGAAATTCTTTGAACTCTTCAGTGAGATGAACTCATTCTTCAAGGTCCCATTTAAATTTTTTAAAATGCTCATATTATTAGTAACATCTGTGTCCTGTATCAGCTCCCACAGCACGTGACTGAGCTGTGTTAGCACTTGATAGTCTCAAAGCCTCCCCAGGGAGTCCATGAGCTTCATGGACTCCAGTACTGTATCTCATTCTGTATCCCTGTTACCATTGTGAATTGCATTATATTCGGTGGTGATATAGTTTGATTTGCAATAGTTTGTAATTACTACTTAATATACCAATAGTGCATGTTTTCTGCAACTGTTTACCTAGACTGTGCTTTTATAGACAAAGCTAGAAAGTTTATGCTGGAAAGTTGCAAAGAGATCATTTGGTTCGATCTACTCATTTATAGATACAGAAACAGGCTCAGAGAGTTGAAGTGTCTTAGCTAAGGTCACACAGCTGGTTCCTAGAATATTTGAAACTTCAACATAGGTTCTTTGGGTCCTATTTTTCTGTTGTTCCATCACCATGCTGGCTTTGCTAAGAGCAATTTTCTTTATAACTTTGAATTGGAGTTTCTCTTTTTGACCAATGAGAGTGCTTATGTGTCAACTTGAGAGGTATTCCTATCCCCACCCTCTGTGTCAGAGTTTCAAATCAGTAGCATTTGAACAAAAAATGCTGAACCAACAGCACTGTTCCAAAAAGTGTAGGATTCCCTACTTGGAAAACACAATAGTTTCTCTGGGGAGTACAAATAAATGGAAGACAATTCTTATGTTCAGGAGCAACTAACATGTAGGGAATTCAGTTTTGTATCAATAAGGAAGGAAAAAAACCTCAAAAATGCACATATTGTTGATTTAGTTTTTCCTTTTCTAGGAATCTATTCTAAGGAAGAAAATGATAATAAAATTTTTATGCTGAAATATATTTATTAGGGTATTACTTATAGAAAATTTGATTTTGTGGCTATTAAAATGAATGGGTTATAAGAATTAAGTGGCACTAGAAATTCTTAATGTTATTAAGCTAATAAAAATATTATATTATAAACATATTTGATCTTATGTGAAAATTCAGATAACTAAACTGGGAAACAATGATGAAGGGAAATATAACAAAAAAAAAACATGAAATAGTAGTATGCATGACTTTTATTTCTTCATGAGTACTTTCCTACATATCCTGTGTTTTACATTAAACATGTATTACTTTTATAATCCAGACACTCCGGACTACAGTGGTTGAGAAGTAGTGAAAATCATGGCATGGAAGTCTTTGGGAGTCTAGTTAAAACCCTGACTTCTCTGCAGAGCAGTTAAACCTCTGGAAAATTGCCCTGGAATTTGGAGTTGAATCCCATTCCATAGCTGTATGGCCTTAGGGAAGTTAGTTGTGTACTTAACTGATTCTGCTGTGAACACAGAGTGATACTAAAGCTTCAGAGGGTTCATAATGAATGGAGAGCTTACTGTTGCCAAGTTCTTTGCATACATTATCTCCTGTAATTCTCACAACAACCCTAATGTGTGTAATCTATTATTTTTCCACTTTTAGAGAAGGAGAAAACTAAGTCTCAGACAGGTTAGATCGCTTATTTAATGTCATCAGAACTAGTGTGAACACACTTAAATCAGATTCTAGAGCTGTGTCATTAACTAACATGCTGTTTCCTAGGATAGTTAAAAAATTTGAATGTGATAAACTGTATGAAAGCAATGAGCTCTGCCTAACACTCAGTAGGTGCTCAAAAAATGTTCCTAAAAACTTAATAAAGTGTACTAAGAAATTAGAACTGGCCCTTTGTGGATGGGATTCAGATGAAGAAACCAAATGAACAAAGTCTTCCTTGGCAGGAAGCTGAGGAAGGGTTTCTATCCAAGCTAATTATACTTGGGTTCTTATATGACAGAGTGGTTTGCACTAGTGAACTGCGGAGACAGGCTTCTGGAGGATCTGAAGCTGAAGAACCAGATACTTAGAGGTTCTGAGGATAGAGTGGAAAATCCTAAAGCAGACCTCACTGGGGCTGGATTTCTTAGGGTGAACAGGGTGGTAGAGTGGTAGTCAGATGGTTTGTAAATGATGCCATGTGGAAAAATGAAGTTTTTGAACAATAAAATCATGCTCTTTGAGTCACTGGTTAAAGGTGTAGTTATACTTTAATTAGACCACCAGGGTTGCTACAGTGGCCACCTGGCAACGATTTTAAATAAAAAAGAATAATTCCATTAAAATATAATGATACTTTAATGGTTTTCTTTATGAAGGAAACAGACAGACATTTTATTTGGCCCCAATCTCATTGCAGAGTTTGTTGGAACCATTTTCAAAACTGCTCAGCTTTGTAATTCAGAATGCTGTCTTCACTCTGGCCTACCTGGTGGAACTGTGTGGCTTATGTTACCGAGCTTTCAGTAAGGTAAGGTTGCATGTGTGTGCTCCTGTGAAACTGGGAACTGGCAGAAATATAGTCTTTCTAATCAGTGTCAAATCCCTATTATTTACTTGCTTTAATACCTTAAAAATTAATAGTTCTTCTAAAGTCTGATAAATAGTATTGGAAGAAAACACTTTAGAAAACAATATACACAAATATTTCTAAAATATGCAGATTTGGAGAATCGAGTATCGTGGATGTTGAGAGCCACAGCCGAAGGGGCCCCAGCAAACTTCCAGCTGCCAGCAAACTTCCAGGGGTACTTTCAGTGAGGGATATTAACTGTCTTAATGATCTTTTAAGGTCCTTTTCAAGGTCACCATCCCAAGGTCAGTGGGTGAGGCGTCACTACCTATCATTTTTATACCCAGAGGGGAACAACACCAGCTGGTCATCTGTAGAAGCCTGTGAAGCACCTTAAGGCTCATCATTTGTCTTTCTCCCAGTTCTGGGTTCATGGCCTCTGCGATTCAAATCTCATCTTTTGTCATCTTGTCCTGATCATGGTTCCTCTATTGAATTATCTTTAGCAACCCCCCTCCCCACAGCTGAGAAAGTGGAAGAATACCGCTTGCCCAGTTAGTACAGCAGCCTTATCGGAACCGGCACATGCTGTCCTGATGGAAAAGCAGAAGGCCAGGAAAACTTGGAGCACTTTTGTTCCTAGGACAGTGTGCGAGTATTACCCTCTTGATCTCCAAATTTTCCAAATGTCTTTTCAATGGGGTCTCTGTTTCTGTTGTTTCTGCTTAAACACTCAGAATGCCCCTTTATTCATGTCACCAAGACTATGAACCCTTTATTTTCTTCATAAAAACCTAATTTTATAACAAGGCTTTCATTCTATTTCAAATGCCCTTGTCTTCTTTCTTACCAACTTGTGTCCATTCTGCCACATTAAATATTCCATGATAATCTTCTCTTTGGCCTGATTATAAACTATTTATTACCCTGCCTGGAGCAATATATTTTCTACTAAGAGAATCAGCATTTTTAAATTCTTTTAAATTTTTCTTAAAAAAATAACTCTCCCCCTTTATTTCACTTTAAAAAAGTACAACTACAACAAAAAGATGTTTTATTTTTAGAATTCATTCTAATTCTTAATTGTCTTTATGTTTAATTTATTTAAATTCTACCTGTTTTAGGGAGGAAGACTCACAATGAGTTTGTACGTCATGTGATGGGCACTATAAGTATTGATTACTATAAGTATTGACTTCCCAGCATTACAAATTTGAGATATCTGTGATTT
Organism: Marmota flaviventris; assembly: GCF_047511675.1. Taxonomy (NCBI): domain Eukaryota; kingdom Metazoa; phylum Chordata; class Mammalia; order Rodentia; family Sciuridae; genus Marmota; species Marmota flaviventris. Next base: position 12,064,223 of record NC_092499.1, on the reverse strand, counting down.
TGAATGCTATTATACATTATATACCTTCATAATTTTAGTGACATTTCACTACCTGTTGTCATCTATCCTTCCTCATTTCTCCAACACAACATGATTGTTATTTATAGATAGTATTAATCAAGAGTGTCCTACTTTCTTCAAAGATAATGAGAAACTATAAGAAACAGTTTTAAAACAGCAGTATCTACTTACATAATTAAAAGAAAAAGCATGGAAAAGCAAGAGCTTAGGAGACTTCCTTTTCCGGCAACATGGCAGTCCAGATAACCTGGAAACTATCCCACTTAGAATACAGAATTCTGATAAAAATGTAATAAACATGACTTAAAATGTTTAGTTAATTTTATAAGAATGAAAAGGGCAAAAACATGAGCTCAGAACTTAAAATTAACTCTCTCTAAATTGAAGAAATAACCTACTACAAGCTAGATTAACAAAGTCTATAAATAGCAAGTTGTCTCCTCCAAGAATGACCAATATGAAAACAAGACAAAGATTATAAAATCATGCTTTAAGCCAAGTATATAAAAGATAAGAAAAAATGCAGGAAGAAATATAGTCATCACAAAACAGACTGATTAGAATAAAATAGAAAGTTTAGAAATGAAAATCAGTCACTCACATGAGAAAAAATCACATTCCAAGTGTGGAATCTAAGTGATCATTGACAGTATAAACATTGAATTAAACATAGCTAAAGAGAGAATTAGTGCAATGGAAACTAGACCTGAAGAAATCACATACAATGTAACAAAGTGCAATAAAAAGATGAAGGATATAAAGAGAAGTTCTAACATATATCTAATAAGTGTTTCAAAAATGCAAAATAGGCATTTTATCAATTGCAATGTTAATAGAAATCATTAATTTTCTGATTCAGGAAGCACAAGGAGCCCTAAAATGATTACAAATAAACTGAAGTGTTACCTGCTTATGTCATAATTTATATGAATAGGTATAATTTGACAGAAAAACCAAGACAAAGAAACTATTTTAACAGCAACCAAGAGAAAAGACATTAAAGATAGACTGACAACAAACTTTATAATAGCACAATGGAAGCCCAAAGACAATGGAAAAATGAGTTCCAAATGGTAAAAAAAGAACTGTTCTCCTTAAGTTCTCTACCAGCTACAATATCCTTCTGGAGTAAAGAATATATAAATATGCCATCAAGAAGATAAGAAATGTTCTGGTAGAATTTATGGAAACAATACCTATGAGATATATTACAGTAAGAAGAAAATTGAACTAAAATGGAAAAAGTAAAATGTATGAAGGCAGTTTACCAAAGAAGTTGGTGAAGTGTAGAAATGCAAGTGATCATTGAAAATATAAAGCAGCAATAATAATAATAATATTAACCAGATAACTATAAAAACAAAAATGACATGAAAATACTGGATATGAGAGCTTATAAGAAGTGTGTGTGTGTGTGCGCATGTGCATGTACATGCGCATAAGCAATGTTTGTAGTTGGGAATAGGAGCCCAAGCATCCTGTGTATTGTTCACAAGAAGGGCAGAGATGATAAATAACTTTAAATTCTTAAGAATACATATAGCAAGGTGTGCTGGTGCATATCCCTAATCCCAGCAACTCTGGAGATTGAAGCAGGAGGATCACAGGTCCAAGACAGTCTTGGCAATTTGTCTCAAAGTAAAAGATTAATAAGCACTGTGGATGTAGTTCAGTTTAAAATATCCATGGGTTTAATTCCCAGTGCAAAAACAAAAAGGAAAAAAGAAAGGAATATATGTAAATGTTTTAAGTATAAACTCTGAAACATAATGTGTTAGTTCCATACAAATAGAAGATAAATTAGATATAAAACTCACTCAAGACAAAAGAGAATCACAGAACAAGTTATAATAAGAAATTAAGAAGATAAAAATAAATTCCAAATATTTAATCACAATAAATATGTTTGCTAGAATTAGTAGGGATTGTCAGATTGCATTATAAAAATAGACCTATATGTTTTTTTATGAAAGACACATCTAATGACATTCAGAATGTTTGAAAGATAAAGAGTAAAAAAAATACACTAGGTAAATACTAATGAAAAGAAAGCTAAAGTCAGTAATCTGACTTTAAGTTAAAAACATTATGAAGTCACCATATATTGACTAAAGGAACAATTCTTCTGGAAAATGTGATAAGATGTGAAAATGTGTAAAACTCTGTAAAGCTAATAACAGCCTCAAAATATACTAAAACAAAAATTAGGATTATAAAGAGGAATTGACAAATTCACATAGTTTGAGATTTTAGAATTCAGAACTGAAAGATCAAGCAGATAAGAAACAAATGTCCAGAGCTGATTTGAATGACACAGTGAGTAAATTGGATCCAATGGACATGTAAAGAGTTTTGAATCCACGAGTTGAAAACAATATTTTTTAAATTTAGAAATTTTTAAAACATAGAATAGGTAACAGACTATTTTGCTTTGGGGCAGGGGGTTGTTTTCGTGGAATTGGGGATCCAACTCAGGGTCATAAAACATATTGGAGAGTAGGTTTCAAGGAGACCAAGTTTTCCATCATAGTGCAATTAAATTGTAAATCCATAACTAAACCATCTCTTCATGTAAATGTTCAGAAGTGGTTTGAATAAAGCCTCCACATCTATAGAGACACTATGCACATTTTACATATATAAATTGTATTGAGTATTGAGGGAGGTGTAGAGATTTGGGACTCCCTGGTTAAATCCTAAAGCAGCTGGGAGAGCACCCCCCCACACACACACACACATAAAAGCCACATCAGCTCACAAGCCTTCAAACATGGAGTAGTGTATACATGTATACATCACTGGTATATATATGGCTGTGCTGTGTCCCAGCTATACCCCAGGTGCCTTTAAGAGTCTTCTATTGACTGTTCCTTGTTCTCAGATGTCTATATCCTGTGTCCCCATCAGATTTTGGTGCAGTCCCTTTACCTGCTGGTGTTGGGGAGTGTGTGGCCTTGAGGGTGAGTGTGATTGGGTGAGAGTAGATGTGTACATATGCAGTCAGGGCTGTTGACTGCCAAAGTCCTAAAAACTCAGATGGTTGTTCAGGCTTTGTAATCATGTATTAATGTGTGTGTGTGTGTTTTCTTTTTTCAGTTCATACAAAGATGCTATATGGGTTATTGGTGTCTGAGATTTGCTATATTTGGAAATAAAAAAATATTGTAGGACTGGGGATGTGGCTCAAGCGGTAGCGTGCTCACCTGGCATGCACAGGGTGCTGGGGTTCCATCCTCAGCACCACATAAAAATAAAATAAAGATGTTGTGTCCACCGAAAACTAAAAAAAAATAAATAAATATTTAAAAATTCTCTCTCTCTCTCTTTTCTCTCTCTCTCTAAAAAAATACTTGTAAATAAGGCAAAGAACACAGGAAATATTATAAGAAAATTTATAGAAGTATTTAATACTAAACAAGTATGAAAATATTCCCTTTTCAAAATTTGACAGATATAGCCACAGAGATATTTAAGAGAAATTTTGTTTTAAGCACTTTTTACTGAAAAAAAAAAAGAGAAAGAAAAGCTAAATGAACTAAACAAGTCAGCTTAAGTTATAATAACAGGGTAATCACCGAAAATTTAAGGAAACAAATGATGAAAGATAAGAGCAAAAATCAATAACATTAAAAACATGGGTATAATAGAGTGCCAATACAACTAAAAAGTGGCTCTTTGATTAGACTAATAAAGTGAGCAAACCTTTGGCAAGATTGATCAGAAAAATAGATAAAAGATATAGGTAGCAATGAAAAAGGGAAAATAACTGTAGACTTAATGGAGATTCAGAAATGACCAGCTTTATGCTTATGCCAGTACATTTAAAATCCTTGACATGAGGGACAGCTTTCTAGAAAAATGTAATGTGTGATAATATGGAAAAAGAAAAAACTAACTAGTTTTAAATAAGTAAAAAATGCATTCAATAGTTAAAAACCTGTCCAAAAATCTATTACAGCTTCAGAGACACTTTCTGTCAAAATGTGGGAATAGGCTTATCCCTGCTTCATACAAATTAATGAAGTGGAAAAGAGGGAATATTTCACTTCCCAACTCTTTTTATGAGAACAGTAGAATCTTGATACCAGTCATACAAGGGCAATGGGGGAAAGGAAAATTATAGGCCAATATCTTTTCATACATGAAAAAAATTAGAATGAATAACAGCAATCAATGCATTAAAAATAGAACATCATGACCCAGTTGGGATTTTCCTGAAGTACAAAAATGGTTTAAATATTAGAATATCTATTAATGTCACATAGTGCCAGATTAAAGGAGAAAACTTTTGGCAATTTTTTAGCAGATGCAAGAAAAGCACTTTTTATAATTTCACATTCATTTATCATATAGTCTTATCAAAGTAGCAATAGAAGGGAACTTCCTTAACTTAATAAAAGGAGGTCTACCAGAAACCTCTAGCAAGCCTTATTTTAATGATGAAGTGCCACCAATCCCCTTAAAATCATAAGTCAAGGATGCTAATATCATTGCTTCTGTTCATCATAGTGCTACTTTGTTAAGCAAGAAAGGAAGAATAACTTAAGTATAAAACTTAGACAGGAAAAATACAACTCTCATTTTCCCTAGGTGATGTGATTGCAAATGGACCAAAGAGAATCTATAGACACCTTTTTAGAATTTACAACAGAGTTCATAAAGGATGCTAGATACAAGTGAATACCCAGAAATGACCCATTTTTAATGTTAAGCCACATGTGATTATAAAAATGTACTTTAAATTTCATTTGTTGTGGCAACAAAAATAAATATCTAACAAGAATGTGTAAGAATGAGACAACCAGAAAATTTTATTGAAGAACATTGAATAAATGGAGAGATCCTATTTTCAAGGACAAGAACCAATTAATAAAGATAGTTCTTTCAGAATAATCTGTAATTTTAATGATGAGCTAGGTAATTTGCACCTATCTTCCCATTTAATGTTAAAAAAAGTTTTTTTTTAAAAGTGCACATTTTCATTTAAACTTCTTAAAACTATCAAAATTCTAATCACATACAGAGGAATTGTGAGGCCAGGATCTCGGAGAACACTGTAACACAGGGTTGCAGGCCTCACACTGAATGTCAGTTTTTCCCTGTGGGTGTTTGTTGATCTAAAAGATCTGGTTGAGAGGCTCAGTTGCAATTTTGGAAGCTGCGAGAGGCTAGGGAGAAGAAAGTCAGATGGGGAACATAACAAGAGTGGGAACCCTGATACTATATCCCTCAACCCACACATCTTTGCCTGGGGCCACAAAGTACAGATAATTTAGAAGTATACTTGTCTTCAGTGGGCACAGCTTAGTGTCAAACCCAAGGTAAGATATTACAAGCCTGTATGTAGATGAAGGTAACCTTGGTTTGCCACGCACCTGGCAAAAAGCAAACTGAAAGCTCTTGGAAGGAAGGTAACATTTTAGCTGCAAGTTATGTCTACAAATAATTTTTAAATGGAGCATCCAGCATACAGTCAACAATAACAGACATACAAGGAGGCAAGATGTGAGTGAAAGTGAATAGCCGGGAAAGATCCTGAACACAGACCCACAGGAACTCTATTACTTACTTATGGAAGGATCAAGAAAGGACTCCCAGGCCCTTGAAAGGGAATTGCAACGTGCTGTTTTCATCTCTGGGTGGCAATTACATGAGTGTTCAATCCATCTTGATCCACTTAACTGTATGCTGATATTTTATGTACTTTTCTGCATGTGTGTTATACTTGACAATAAAAAAGACTTATAAAATTAAAATCCATCCAATGTGCTATCAACAGGAGGACTGATTGACGAATATTGCTATATTCATACAATAAAAATAATATTAAGCTGCTGAGTTGAGAGCTATGTCTATTAGTAGGGATTATTTTTAAAACTTATGTAGTGGGCTGGGGATGTGGCTCAAGCGGTAGCGCACTCGCTTGGCAAGCGCAGGGCACTGGGTTCGATCCTCAGCGCCACATAAAAATAAAATAAAGATGTTGTGTCCACCAAAAACTAAAAAATAAATATTAAAAAATTCTCTCTCTCTCTTAAAAAAAAAAACTTATGTAGTGAAGTCACCATTATGCACAATATGATACCATTGTTAGAAAATTGTTTTTAAAAATGGAACAATATTCTATGTTCTAATGGAGGTATGTATATAATCAAAGTACTTGAAAGATTAAGCAACAGATTCAGAATGGTGCCTACTTTGAAGAAGGAAGGAAAAAAAAGAAGGGTACTCTATAGGTATATTCAGCTGTTTCTGTAATGTTTCATTTATCATTTTGAAAAGGCTAAATTAAATAAAGCAAATGATACTGTTTGGCAAGATGGGGGTAGGTATACGACATATTCCATTCTCTTTCTTTTTCTATATGCTTGAAATACTCCACTTAAAAAATGAGTTCCTTGGAGAGAATATGGAACTTTTAAAACAGTTATATGAGTTTCTCTCTAACTCATTTTGTATTGAAAAATACTTTAGATTTGTTTAATTGTTGCAGTTTTTGGAATCTATTTCTTAAGACTGAGTACTAAATCCTGTGGTTTTATATTTAAGAAACAGTCTATCACTTCATGCCCATTAAATTATGTGTCCTTATTGCTTCAGTAAACTCATTATGCATGCAAAAATGCCTTTTTTCTTTCTTGCTTTAATTTGATTTCTTCAGCACAGCTGTGCTTTTTAAAGTATTCTTATTTCTGATCTTGGAATTTTGGGAAGCTCTTTGACATATATCTACTCTAACTACATTTTTAAATCACTTACCTTTGCTGTTTTGTTTTTTTCCAGGAACGGGATAAATTCTACTTATCTCGTAGTGTTGTTCTAGAACTTCTACAGGCCCTGAAGCTCAAATCTCCTTTGCCAGATACAAACCTCCTTCTGCTTGTCCAGGTAGGCTTATGCTGTGTTTGTAAAATGCTTTATGGGGTCCATGCATACTTGGAAAGATTAAGAGATGAGGGGCAGATGCATAGGTGCCAGGTGCCTTTGTTCAGAGATGAGAAATAATATATTGTATATGAGCTGAAGTTCTAATAAATATGATGCACTCAGCACTTCCACTGGCTTAAAAAGAAAAAAAAAAAAAGCATTAATTTTGACCCTAGTGAGGAACTGGTTCTGTGAGGGACAAAAAGAAGAATGAGGCAATAGTTTCTATCCTCAAGAAATTTGTAATCCAGTAGGTTGGAGGGGGAGCTCCCTCACCAGAGCGGAGATAGGCCAAACGAAGCAAAACATGGGGCAGCAGGCTCCAGAGTGATCACAGAGTCCTCTCAGTGTGGCTGAGTCAGTGAATGTTCTGGAAGGTGAGGTGAGCCAGCCCAGACACTGTAAATAACAGGATGTGCTGGTCCAGTCAAGGTGTAGGTGGGTGTAAATCAGCTATCGAAAGATCACTGAGGCAGACTCTGGAGAATCAGCTGTCATCATGCTTTTGGGTGTTGCTTTGAGGACACCTGCATCCTCAGTGACCTTAACTCAGCATCTAAGGCAAGCAGACAGATTTTGATCACCTGAGACAGGCTGTGATGGGTGCCATAAGAGAGAGAGGTAAACAGTTTGTGGGGAATTTGAGAGCAGGAGTGATCCCACCTCATGTGGTATGAAATCAGGGAGGACTTCAGAAGAAGTGGCATTTGAGTTGGGTCACAAAGGATTAGTGGGTGCAGATAATTTTTTTTTTGGCCTGGAGTTGGGGTTTGGCCCAGACCTACACTGGCTTCAAACAATAGGGGAGGCAGAGGCAGGAAGTTAGAGTAAATTTAGGGACAATGACATGAGGATGGAACTGAGCACAAGCAGGCCGGTAGCGTTAGAGGAGTCCACAGGCATCTAGTAAACTGAGCCCCTGCCTCCACTCCAGGAACTGAGGCTGGACTTAAAGCCATGAGCTACAGTGGATCAGGGTATCATTCAGATGGCCATTGCACAAAGTGTCCACTAGCCAAAGCACAGCGGTTTCCATTCTCCCTGGATTAGCATTAAGGCCAGTTCCAGAGTCTGGGCCTGCCAGTTAGAGGTTAAATGCCTGAAGGAAATTGGGAGCTTCGCATCAAGGAACTAGAAAGAGAGCTAAGATGTGGAGAGATAAAGGCAAAGAGAACATTTAATTGATTAATTGAACATCTCTTTTATGTTAAGCCATTATGAATCTTGAAATATGCAGGTGCTATGCAGGATGATGGGGAAGAGACAGATGTGCCATATGAGGTCCTTTCCCTCCAGGAGTTTAGACTCTAGTAGGTGAAGTTGATATGTAAACAAAAAATTTAAACATAATGTATAGGTAGGTAAAAGAGACATGTGCTGAGTTAGAAATTGGTGTCAAAAAGGGACCATGTGGACATTGAAGAACACACAGAAATTCAAGTTTACCTGGTAGAGAAGAGGAGAACCACACTTGTCATTTACCATGGGATATCCTCTGCATGGTTCCCTGACTTTCCCACTATACACTAATCATTAGGACCAGAATTGAGTTTTTCTCATAAGCCTGAGATTTAGTAAAAAGTTGGTGTTCTTTCAATGTATACCACTTTCATTGTACAGCCCAGGAGGAAGACAGAAGCAAGGACACAATCAGAAAGTATCTGTGCTCCTAAGGAGAGACAGATGGATTTCTCCCAGCGGGTTGTTACCAGCAGCCACTCCTACTCACATAACCTCAGTAGCACTGTCTTTGAGTACAAGTAAAGCTGACCTTAAGATGAACAGGCTCTCCCCTGGAGGAGGGGCAGGTGCACAGGCTTTAGTGAAATAGCCCAGGAGGGATTTAAGGGTAGCATTGGCAGTGTCTGCAAGTGCTGATGGCATTTCAGTGGTGGATGTGCACCCAAAACAAAACTAGGTTTCCGGGCCCTGAGAGTGCTTTCCTGTAGACCTCAGTCTTGAGCAAAGCAGTTCTGTGTGGCTGATCTCCTTGGGGTCTGGCATCCCACACGGTAACTGCTGGGGGCTGGATTTCTATGAAGTACATTAGTCAACCATAATAAGCACTTGTCACTAAACAGCAAAAGAACACTGGCAGTTTAAATTACTTAATGCTTAAGGAAACTATGAAAACAGTGATTATTGCATCACAATTAGGTGAATAAATAACAAAAACAAATTAGCTTTAGGAAGAAAGAAGGCAAAAAGTAGACATTTCTAAGTGTATTTTATGAATTTCATCTTCTGTTTCAAATGTAACACTTTCATCTTAAATATGTATGTGGGCACACACACAGTCATTGAATTGTGAAATTTAAAAAGTCAAATTGTAAAATTATTCAGATTGGAGAAGTGTTTTGAAGACATTTTAAGTTTCTGCCCATGATGTACAACTTTTTGAATAATGTTTCATCCTTTTCTGGCAAAAAAAAGTTAAATATCATACCATTTTGAAGTAACACATCCTTCTTTTACAACCTCTAAATCATTTCCATTATTAATGAGAGAATGAAAGGGAGGCATACCCTGAGAACAGAGTAGTTCCCTTTCCCACCCAGGGCTTCTGCCCAAATTATGGAGTCCTCCATGGGGTAAGGGAGGAGCACCTTTATCCCTCTTCATGACCAGAGCATCTTTCTGTGAGTTTCCTAGTTCCTTTTTTCTTGTCCTTGATTGCCTGGACCCTCATACTATTCTCAGGAGGATGACGGAGGTGGCAGCCTGCTCTCTCATAGCTCCTCTTAGGCTGGAGGCTCTAGGCTGGACTCAAGGGAAGTGTTCTCTTTACTGATGGGCACTGTCAGTTTCTGGCACCTGGACAACCAGGCTTATAGCACAGACAGAATGGTTCCAGAGAAGCCAGACTTTCTTCATGGATAATCAGTGGCCAGTCTGAAGGCAGTAGAGGCATGTCTGTTCAGCTGAAAATGCCCTTGGAAAACAGAAAAGAATAGAATAATTGGGAGGAAAACTACCCCAGTGAACCCCATGAACACTGGTTCCATCACTGAGAAGACTCAGTTGCCCCAGCCTTGGGCTCACCAGTGACTCTTTTACTCTGTGAGGAACCACTGTTTGTTTCATCTACTTCTCTAATTCGTACCTTAGTAGACGGGTACATTTACTGAGGTGGAACCTTACGGTCTTCTCAGGCAGGCCATACCTTTGTTGTTTACCAGACACTCTAGCATACAAGAAACCCCTCAGAGGACACTGGAACTCTTGCCCAAGGAATGTGGGGTTATCCAAATCTAAACATTCCAAGGCAGTAACAGGTACCACCAGTCTGCTTTCTTTCTTTTTTTTTTTTTTTTTTTTTTGTGTGTGTGTGTGTGTGGTGCTGGGGATTGAACCCAGGGCCTTGTGCACTCGAGGCAAGCACTCTACCAACTAAGCCAAGCTATATCCCAGCTCACCAGTCTGATTTTTAATTCCCACCAATTCTGCCTGGGCCTGACATCAGGGGAGATTGCCCAGCCTCTCCTTGTGGTTGTCTGTTATTATTTGTTTGCTGTTGCTGTTATATTTCTTTCAGTGAAGTCAGGTGATCTTAATTTCTCAAGTGGACTTCCCCCCCCAAAGATAAAGAGGCACCCAGACAGGAAGTAATTTGACAAATAGAAAAAAAAGTGACCCTTTTCAGAATCTAAAATTGTCAACCACTAAGCCACATTTCTCCATCTGTACTTGGGACAGATGGACTGTCATGTTATTTTTTAATTCAAATCTAGTAACATTTTTGCCTTTGCTTACAACATTTCTCTTCTGCTGGTTTGCTATAGATATTTGATGTGTGAGAGATTATTCTAATTGTTCTTGAGACGGATTAAAGGAAAGCATTCATAATAGAGCAATAATCCCCTGAAAATCATCATAAAAACTAAGTTCAAGTCAAAATGAATTTCCCCCAGCTCTTTTATGGTTCAAGAGTAGATATTCTGCTAATTTGCATGTACCACTCCCACTCTGTGGGATATACCTGCATATTCAAGTTATGAGAAGTCATGTTGGTAAAAGGTTTTCTTTTAAAAATAGATTGATTGTGGGCTGGATGACAAAGAAATGGCAGTAGCACGGCTGTTGTCTCTAATTCACAGTCACTGCTGAGTGGAGTTGTTCATATCAGTTAGGTTCATCATAATCTAATCACTCTCTGGGATGAGAGGTGGAGATACTATTTTGGGTATCATTCTGATAATGAATTTAGTAATGACACATAATGGATATCATGTTTCTTTTGTGTTCTTTTGTACTCCTGGAGGAGTGCATATTTCAGTGTCATATTTCTCTCTGAAAGTATGGAATTCTTCTTTCTACAGCAATTATCATTCCCCACTCTGATTCTATTTAGTCATATCTTTATACTTGGAGCAGGTCTGTGCAGATCTGGTGGAGTTCTTTACAGTTGTGGTTGGCAGCCATAATGAAGTAAAGACTTTCATATGCTGGGCTTTTGAGGCACCTCCATTACTTTAGGGTAATTTTTGATTGATTTGGACTTGTACAAGTCATCACAGATCTGACAGGTGGTGACTGCTTACATGCTGTTGAGGAGCTCACACTGTCCTCAGTGTGGTTTACTGAGAGTGGCAGGTGGCGAAGGTGCCTGCTGAAGTCACACAATGGTGCTTGAATGTTTTACTTCTTTGCAGATCCTGTCTTGCCATCAAGGGCCACCAGGCATGCAAGCACCCATTGGGAGGCCCAGACTTTGAACCATACATAAAAGAACAACTCTAAGCACCCCATACCTCATGCATTAGGTGAACTCTGTCTTCCCTGTAGCCTCTCTTAGCTGTGCAGTTGCATTTCTGTTGTGAATAAATTAGTTAAAACGAATGCTGGTGTCCTAAGATTTTGGACTTAGGTATAAGTCATTTGCTTCCAATTGCAGACTCAGAGAGCTTTGGAAAATACTGTCTCTGTGAAAACATGCAGTATCTGTCAGGAGGTCAAGTTAGGGTGCTCCTGCTGCTTTTCACTTGTCCTTCTATCAAGTGTTATTGTTTTATTTTTTCACTTACAGGTTTTGGCCAAAGTTAAAAGCTTCACAGTTTTTAAACCTGATTTAGTCACTTTTCCTTATACAGCATTAGAATAAATCTAAGTTAGGTGAAAAGACATAAGCATACCTGAATAAGATAATAGAAATTTTTAGGCATTCCCAGGATAATCCCAGCTGCTACATTCTTTTCCAGATTCAGAGTAGCTGGCCTAAAACATTCCTCACATTCAGTAATAGCATTTGAGACAAATGGAAATGACAAAATGTTAATGAGGAGATCTGGTATCCACTTCTGTCATGCAGCTCCCAGGACAGCTCTGCCTGCTATCCTCTGCCCCAAGCCTGGTTACCTGTACTTAAACACCTTTCATGAAAAAACACATATCCCAAAATTGAAGACCAGTTCTTAGTCATTATGCAAGAATTCTCAGGGCTCCTGGCCTCAGAAGGCTTTTGCCTTGTTAGCCCAAACCTGCTGCCCAAGAACAGTGCTTAGACTTGGGCCCCTACTTAGCCAAACAATATACTAGTTTCTGTTCCCTTGTTCTAGAGCTCCTCAGCAGGCCTCCCTGAGATTTTCTGTGTGACCCTAGTCTGTGTTACTCCTCCCAGTTTGACAGGGAAGAAGCCTACCTGGCTGCACTTATGGTCTTGACCCATCCAGCTTCCCTGTGCCTTCTGCATAGATGAGAAGGAAGAGCTCTTGGTGTCAAAACTTCTTCAGAACTTCTGGACTCTGCATAGCAGCTTCAGATCTCAAAGGGTCACTGGCCAAAGGCCAAGGAAGAAAAATTAAACAGGAGTAAATGACTCATAGCCAACTTTTCAGACCTTGTTTAACTTCTTTCCAAAAACTATAAGTAAATAGTTGGATGTTACATTAAGTAGGAAACACCTGCCAAAATCTGTAAGGAAGCAAATTAAATTGTAATCTGCTACATCTGTCTTCAGTATGATCTCAAGTCAGAATTGATTAATTGGCTTCTTTCTTAAACTCTTGTTGAGCCCCTCTGGGATGCCAGGCACTAGCTAGTGCTGAGGAGAGGTACTTGAAGGCTGGGTTCTTGAGAAGCTTGTGGCCAGCTGAGAAATAGACTGTTAGGTCGCCACCGTCTAATGTGATGGCTCTTGCAGTGGAGCACGACTGGTGTTATTCTCAGCCCAGAGAAGACATGTGAATGAAGTGGGGGGAGGAAGACAAGACACCAAGGATCCTTGGAGGGGATGAAATAGGCAGAGCACTTGCTCTGAAGCTGACTTTCTATTTTCATTCTGAATACATACTGTAATGACAGACGTCATGAAAATCTATGAAACCTTGCTAATAGTAACTGCCAAAAAGTGCTACAGAATAAATAGAATGAGTGACTTGTGGGGGGAGCTGAGGCAGGAGGATTGCAAGTTTGAGGCAAACCTGGGCAACTTAGTGAGACCCTGTCTTAAAATAAAAAAGGTGGGATTGTAGCTTAGTGATAGAGCACCCCTGAATTCAAGTGCCTCTCGGGGTGGGGGGATAATAAATAGATTGACTCCAGAGTAACTCTGACAATGTTGACATCTTTTATTTCTTCCACAATTGAACGCACCATTTCAATACCACCTGGTTTTTCTGGGCAAAGTAAAATCTGCACGCTCATGCCATTTCTATGCTGATAGGAATGAACTGTCATGATTAACATGATTAACTGAGGTATCCAGGGCAGACTGTCAAGAAAGTAAACACTAATGAGTTTAAGCCATTTTAATAAAATTACAAATTACTTATTACTGTCCAAATACTCTTAAAAATAATTATCCTTTCTTTTTTATTAGTTTATTTGTGCAGATGCTGGAACCAAACTAGCTGAATCAACAATCCTGAGCAAGCAGATGATAGCCTCTGTCCCTGGAGTAAGTCCTGACCAAATTAATTGTCTGCATTTTTGTATTTCATAAAATAGTGGTTATGAATGTAGGCTTTAGAGTCACACCAGGGTTTGAGGCCTGCTTTTACTAGCTGTGTGATTTTGTGAAATTATTTAACCTATGATTCTTTGATTTGCATCATCTGTAGAATAAGCTATAACTGGGCCTAAGGTACAGGCTGAGGGTGACTGAGATGATTCGTGTAAAGCATATTCAGACGGTGCCAGCCATGTAGTTAGTAATGAGTAGATTTTGTTGCCTATAATATCTATTAAAAATGATATTAACAAACATTGCCTATTGTTGGATACTTTTAATTATTTTCTGCAATTGTAATTAATATGCAATGAACACCTTTGTGCATAAATCTTTGTACTTTGGATTACTTCTTATAGATTTCTAGAGTAGAATTATTATACTTTAATAATATAAGTTTTTTTAAGTATTCTTTGTAGTAATTAGGGTAATGAAAGATGATAAAATCCCAATTCCCAGCAATTTAACACCAAAGAAACTTACTGTTCCTGTGAAGTTTAAGTGAGCAGGCTGATGTCAAGGGAAAGGAACTACCACACGTAGGCTCAGGGCTCAGGTTTCTTCCTTCATCTGCAGTCCTCTGCCACTCACTGGTGGTTGGGGAAAGAGAAGAGAATGAGGTACATGGGAGATTTTCATGGGTCAGGTCTAGAAGTGCATGTTTCTTCTACTCACATTTTGTTGGTCGGAGCCCAGTCACATGAGCACACACATCTAACAGCCAGAGAGGATGGGGAATGTGATCTACCTGTGTGCTAGGGAAGAAGAAAAGTGGCTCTGGGAAGTGGCCAGTCCCTCTGCGGCACCCTCAGTGTTCCTGATTGATTAACCTTAGAACTCAATATTTGCTACCTATGATAGTTTGAAAAAAAAAAAAGCCCTAATATGTAAAAGGTTTAATGAAATCAGTAAGTAGAAGGCAAATGTTCAGTAACAACAACGAAGCAGGGGCTGGGATGTGGCTCAAGCGGTAGCGTGCTCGCCTGGCATGCGTGCGGCCCGGGTTCGATCCTCAGCACCACATACAAACAAAGATGTTGTGTCCGCCAAATACTAAAAAATAAATATTAAAAAATTCTCTCTCTCTCTACCTCTATCTCTCTCACTCTCTCTTTAAAAAAAAAAAAAAAAAAAAAACAAAGCAGCAGTTGTAGGATTCACATATAGAACCTTTCCAAGGACCAGTTAATAAGCCATTTGAAAGAAACCTTTTACCCTTACATGTAATCAATGAATTATAAATTAATAAAATAAAAATAAAAGTAAAGCAAAATAAAAGAATATTTGAAAATATAAAAATTAAAATTGGCTAGTAAATCAGTAGATTTATTTTTCTTTTTTAAAAATAGTTGCTTTAAGGGAAGGGAAAAATCCCTCTATTAGCGTCTAGTTGACCTTAATTGGCTGGGCAGGGGGGAGGACAGATATAAAAAGCACTGCATCCTTAATGTATGCCGCTTGATGATTGGAGATGGAATATACCTGTGGAACTGTCACAGCACAATCTCTGCTTATCTGCCATCTCCCCATTTGCTTATTTATTATTATGATAAGAACACTCAATATAAGATCAACCCTTGTGACAAATTTTACATTCATGGTAACATTGCTAACTGCAGGCACTGTGCTGCCCAGTAGAGTTCCAGGGCTTATTTATCTTGCATAACTGAAGTTTTGTACCTTGTGGCCGGTACCCCCATCCCAGTGTTTTCTTGATGATTAAACTTATTTATGGTAAAGGGAAACAAGCATTTTAGCTGTTGGTGGTAGTGAAAGCAACTTTACTAGAGTACAGTTTAACAAACTACTTCTAGGAATATGTTTGAGAAAATAAATATGCATCAAAAGATTTATAAGCAGGTATATGTTGTAAAGCATCCCTTAAAATAGCAAAAATATGGAAACAAAAATAAGTGTCCAATATTAGAGTTTTGTTTAATAAAGTAAGGTACATCTGACTATTACAATGTGGCTACTAAATCAATGTTTCAAAGAATATTTAAGTAATTGGAAAATGCTTGTGATGGATTTAATTAAAAAGCAAATTAGCAAAAGGTTATTTCAATCTTATAAATATTATGCATATGTGTGCTTTTTATATGCATTCAAAAAACTTGAAAGGAAATTTTAACGGTTAGTTTTCAAAGAGGTGGAGAACAAGTATTAGGATTACAGTGATTTTAATTGTTCTTTTTAGTAACTTGTATTTTCCAAATTTTCTGCAATGAGCATACATTCTTCTATAATTAGGAAATGTAACTTAAACCTCAAATATGTTTTAAAGAAGAATTGTGTGTGCTCTGCTTCAATTCCTGTGTCTGAGGTAGAGTACATTTTTCCACTCCTTTTTCATCATTTTCCTATTGAAATGAATATGGGCCTCTGAAACAAATGGAGCTTGACTCCTTATGTTCTGTTTTGTTTTTAAAAATAACACATCTAAGTTGTACTTCTGCTTTACATAGTAGAAAAAGAGGGATTGTAAATTACCTATTTTGTTTTGTGTATGTAGCTGGCTCCCTATATCCTGAATAAAAAGTGGATTTTTAAGGCCTTTACTGGGCATAATTGCTGTCTCTAGAACAAAATACCTATGTAATAGTAAAGTCTTTGCTCTCATTTCTTGAGATTCAGACTTAAAAGGTGAATATTGAATAATGCTCCTGGTAATGACTTTCTGTGACATTTGCCTAGTTGAACTGGTATAAAATACTGCTTATGAAAGAAACAAATCCCTTTCAAGAAATTCAAGAACAGTCTATGCTCCTATTTGCATGATGTGTGAAAGGTCAAAGAAAATGGAATAAACCAGGGGGAAATCCTCCTTGCACAGAAGGATTCATATTGCAAAAGCAGGAACACAATAACCTTTTACAATTCCTTCACTTGATTCAAATTAAAAGAAGAAAACCTTAGAACATATGAAATGCTTGGAAAACACTCTGACAGACTGCCACTAGCCTTATTTTACTGTTTGTTATCCTGTCAGAAGAACTGACAAGCGTAACATTCTAGAAGAGAGAGGAGGTGATAGAGTTCAGTGCTATGCAGATTTACATGAATATGGGAAAATGAGAGCCACTGGGTGAGCTAGTTAAGTCTATAATGTTCCAGATTTTCCTAAAGAAAGCCAAGAGAAGCCTTTAGCATGGTATTCATACCGCTTCAAAGACTGCCTGCTTTTGATCCACATTATACGCGGCCTGATGTGTGGGTTCTCTCATACGGCTTTGATGTAGCAGCCTGTCTGTTCATTTTCCTTTGCTTTGCTTATAATCCTACATTTGCTGCATTTCCCCGAGAAGGCAGGTCTCTGCCGCTTAATAACCTCAAACACAAACATGCTTTATTTTCCTTTAAAAGTTCCCTAACATACTTTAGGTATGTACAGAAGGTGACCATTTTTATTTCTTTCTCCTATCTATCTCTAGCAAGAACTTGACATGGATACCTGTGTCTATTTAGTAGTGCCCCGACTATCTACATGAAGTTAAGTTGTAAGCGTCTTGACTTGAACATAAGAATTTTTGAGTCAGCAAAACAATGTTTATATATATTTAGTTAGTAATATATATGTGCACACATTTAAAGAGATAAGATTCTGGTGGTGAAATTTGGTAACACATTTTACTTACATTTTAGATTTCCCCAGAGTGATAGTGTTAACAGTAGTTTTGAGGTGATAATGACATTATGTATGGTTCATGTGTACAGACCAGCTTAAAAATAAGCAAAAATCAGTCTCATTACCCAGGGGAAACAGCATTTAACTCTGCCCCTGGAAGGCGCCCCTGTGTCTTTACTCTGCTACAAACCTTTACTTTGCCACAAACCATGGGCAGACAGTCACAGACTAAGCTGGGTGGTAGAGTGAGTCAGAAATCCAGAAAATGCAACAAATCCTTAGCAAAGAGGGTACAGCTAGAGTGGGTTGGACAGAAATGCCGCTGTGGCCAGTCGTGTGCTTGTGTTTCAGTGTGGGACCGCAGCCATGGAGTGCGTGCGGCAGTCCATTGGTGAAGTGCTGGACTTCATGGCGGACATGCACACGTTGACCAGACTGAAGGTAGGACCCCATCTGCTCATATCTTAGATTCACTAAATGCAAGATGTTTTTAAAGGATTAAACAGACCATGTGGGGAATTTATTGGTATCTGGGGAGGCAGCTGGAACATTGTTAAATGAGCCCATATCTTGGGGTCTGAAGAACTGGAGTCCAGTTCTGCAAAAAAAGAAAAGAAGAAAGGATGGTCATATGACATGAGCTTTGTACACACCTTTATTTTTGCCATTTATTCAGTTTCACAATATCCCTATTATAATATTATCCCCATTTTACAAATGCAGGAACTGAGGCTTGGTCTGATGTAGCATTTTGGTCAAGGTGACACTACTAATAAGTAGTTGAACCTAAGGCTGTTGTGACTCCCAATCCATCTCCTTTTACTGTGCCACATGGAGTCATTTAACTCCCTGGAGCTTCAGTTTCCTCATTTGCAAAGTGAGTCTATGACACCTCCCCTGCCTGATTGTTATAGGGTTGATATAAAATAATGTATGCAAAGAGAATTTCTTACACAGTAGCACGTTATTCAGACATAGCCATTTATTATTTTTATCTGCAATTTAAGTTATCTTCTTCAAGAAAATAATTAAAGAGGGGCTGGGGTTGTGGCTGAGTGGTAGAGCACTTGCCTAGCATGTGTGAGGTACTGGGTTCGATTCTCAGCACCATGTATAAACAAATAAATAAATAAAGGTCCATCAATAACTAATAAAAGTTTTTAAAAAGAAAATAATTAAAGAAGGAGAGAGAACAAAATTTAATTTGCATTTGGACAAAATCTCAGTGAAGTTGTTGAGTTTATTGATTGTTTTACAAGGTGGAATGAATAACTGATATGGGTCCACTTCTCTTCCATGATTCAACCAGGGAGCCAAAAGATTAATAATCTGAAAGTCTTGAGGAAGGCCCTGGATGGAGGGCAGATGAGAATCCAAACATGATCCAAAGAGCAGCCAAATTGCAATTTAGCACTGAATAATTTCTTTTTGATAAACAAGAACTTAGTGATCCAAGAAGTTCAACAGCTAAAAATGTGGTTCCTTTTTCACTGAGCTTAGTTTTTAGACGCTGCTTAGATGATCTTGGTACAGTGATAAATTTGCAAATGTTAGGTGCAAAGAAGAATCAAAATTAAGCTCATTATGTGTAATCTAGAGAAGAAAAATAAAGAATGACATGAAAGTAGGAGGGGGATTATAAGAGAGGTGAGAGGGGACACGGGGGAGGTGGGAGGAGAGGAGAGATAGGGAAGCAGGGAAGGTAGATTTGATCAGAGTATGTTATATGCATGTGTGAAATTACCACAGTGAAAGCCACTATTTTGTACAATTAACACATTAATAATTATAATTTTGAAAATTTCTCATCATGTGTAAACCCTGTCATTTTTTTTTTTTTTTTTTTTTGGTGAGGGGGTGGGCGGGTACCAGGGATTGAATTTGGGCACTTGACCACTGAGCCACATCCTTAGCCCTGTTTTGCATTTTATTTAGCGACAGGGTCTTGCTGAATTGCTTAGCACCTTGCTTTTTCTGAGGCTGGCTTTAATTTGTGGTCCTCTTGTCTCAGCCTCTGGAGCTGCTGTGATTATAGGTGCCCAGCTTAACCCCAGTCATTTTTTTTAAAGCAAGAATATGCATTTTATATCTTTATCTTATTTATTTATTTGTATGTGGTGCTGAGGATCGAACCCAGGGCCTTGCACTTGCTAGGCAAGTGCTCTACCACTGAGCCACAATCCCAGCCCCAACCCCAGTCATTTTTAAGAAAACTCCCCTACCACTTGGTCACATGCTGGTTACTAATTACTGAATATAGGTGCCCACACTTAAATGACATTGATGCATAAAGAAGAGGAAATGATTATTACTCAAGCATTTTGAGATTGTTTTGCAGACATTTTCAAAAAATATTAAGAAAGAAACATAGGCTGGGGATATAGCTCAGTTGGTAGAGTGCTTGCCTTGCATGCTCTAGGCTCTGGGTTCAATCTCCAGTACCATGATGTTTAAAAGGTTGGAAACTGTAGACATAATCCAACCGTCTGACCTTGCATATTAGGAAACAGATCAGAAAGGTCAAGTGGCAAGTGGTTTCTCTCAGGCCGTGTAGCTAGTTAAGACAGGAGTGGGTCTCAAGTCCCAATTCACTGTATTTTCCCATTAAGCCACACTAAGCATAAAGCTTTCAAAATTAATTAAGAAATATGTATTGAGCACCTATAATGTGTCTAGCTCTGTTCTAGCATTGGGGCTACAGTAGTGAGCCAAAGCAGACATATTGCTGCCCCCACTTAACTTATAGTCTACTAGAAAGCTGAATTTAATGAACATTTCACAAAAAAACAAAGTGAAATTATGACTCACAATTGGTATAAAGAAGGAATAGACAGTGGCATGGACCAGCCAAGGAACTCAGGGAAGGCTTCCTAGGGGAAGTAACTCTTGAGCTAAAATTTGAACAAATGGGTGAAAAGGGCAGGGACAGTATTTCAGGCAGAGGAACAGCAGAGCCAGTGCAGCTAGAGCTGGGATGGATGGAGGCGAGATGTGGAGGCTGCAGGAATCAGACATTCTGGCTGTACGGATCCTGCTGAGGAATGATTCTCTACTTGGTCCTAAAAACGATGTGAAACCACTCTAGTTTAATCAGGTTGTGGGCTTGAGGTGGTGATGGGAGGGGAAGGGACTACCTGATGTTTGAAGAGTGCCTGGCATGTCTCCACTGTCTGCCAAAGTCACAAAATATCATTTGGTTTTGCAGAGCCACATGAAGACGTGCTCCCAGCCTCTGCATGAAGATACATTTGGCGGACACCTCAAAGTGGGTCTGGCTCAGATTGCTGCTATGGAAATCTCCCGGGGCAACCACAGAGATAACAAAGCCGTGATCCGCTATCTGCCTTGGCTCTACCACCCTCCTTCTGCCATGCAGCAAGGGTGAGACCCTTGTTATTCTAGGGATGAGGGAAGACAAGACCAGAGATGCCCCTGAGGCTCCTGGGACTCATCCAGAGCTTGCCATGACTGAAGAGTCATGAGAGTCAAGTACGATTGGTTAGGAAGATGGAAATCAGGGTTCCACCCCATACCTACTTGCTGACCTTGGGCACCTTGTGGGATGCTGCCAGTAAAAGAAACTTGCCCTTGTACATATAAAAACCTCCATCATCCTCATGGAGGATGAAAACTTAAAACAGAGCTGTCACTTTAGCTCAGTTTCAGCTAGTGAAATAATTCCATAGGTACATTTCCAGCACTCGCATGGCCTGTGCTCTTGAGTAGCTTAGTTTATAGCTGGAACCAAATGTCAGCAGGGATGAAATAGTGCAAGGAGGTGCAAGCCCCTGCTCCTGCCTCTAGGGGGGCTGGAGGAGAGGCAGGTTTCCCTGGGAACTCAGAGCAGACTTGAGCCTGCTGTTTTGCATGGTCCGCCTTCCTGTGGAGGAAAGGATGGGGGTGGTGAAGAGAGCAGGAGGAGAAAATTGTGTGCAGAAAACTGTGCAGCCAGGTATATGTCTGTTCCTCTGTTCCCTCCCTCTAGTGAGAATGTCAGAGAAGAACTTTCTGATGAGAAGAAAGGAAAGGGTTCAAAAGAAGCAGGTCAGAGGCAGTCAGGCCACAGAGGAATGATACTTAATCCTCTGCCACCAGTGGCGGTTCTTTGCTCAAGAAGCTAAGCTGCAGGATTAGAGTGAAAAACAAGAAAACAAATGCATCATTTGATTGATACTCTAGCGCCTTGGTGTCATATTTTATGTAATTGCTGGCAAGACCTCATTTTTAATCTCTTCCTTCAATAAACATTCATGTGCATCCAACAAAACAGAAAACATAAACTCATCTTTAACACATCCTTCTTCTCTAACAGACCTAAAGAATTCATTGAGTGTGTCTCCCACATCCGTCTGCTGTCGTGGCTGCTTCTGGGTTCCCTCACTCATAATGCAGTGTGTCCGAACGCCTCCTCTCCCTGCCTTCCCATACCTCTGGATGCAGGTTCCCATATTGCAGACCATCTTATTGTTATCCTGATTGGATTTCCAGAGCAATCAAAGGTAAGTGATTTCTGCAAGATTAGGACCATGTGCATCGAAATTGCTAATGGAAACCCTTATCAGCCAATTATGTTTCTTCTCAGAAGTAAATGCATCTTGTCACTTGCCCTCCTGTGGATATTAGAAAAGCAACTTTGTGCTAATGCCTTATTTAAAGTTGTTTAAATTCCCAGACTGTCTTTTTTCCCCCTAAATTGTTTTCTGGCTTACTTTTATGAAGATAAATTATGGAGGCAGGCAAGAGTTGGCTTCCCAGGCTAGAAATATAATAAAAATTCTGTGATCAGTTTTCCAAACAAGACTGAGGAGGAGAAAAACTTATACTCTAATTCTTCATGCACTCTTTCCAATTAAAATCTCTAGGGGTCCATGAAAATGCAACATGAAAATAAGAAGGCTAGTGGAAGCTCCCTAAAGCACACCCTGGAATCACCTGCACAGAGAAACTTTGTAAATCATAGAGACAGGTGATGTACTTAAGGGGATAAAGTAATCCACTGATCCTGACTCTGCTTGTGCAAACCAGACACTCCTAACAAGCTACAATGGCAAAGTCCTTTTCCAGAGCTCAGATGAGTCCAGGGAGGTCCCAGTGGGTTTGGGGCAGTTGGGCTTTGGGCCAGGACAAGCTGATAAAATGGAGCACCCACCCATCTATGGTTGCCAAAAGAAATCAAGCAATCAATCCGTTTCTTCTATTTCAATCCAAATCTGTGTTTGATTCCTAACCAAGGTACTTATAATTTTGTGAGCTTGAGTATGTTACTTAACCTTTTTGAGCTCCTGTGTTCCAGCTGTAGAGTAGATTGAGGGGATAATTTGAGAGCGATAGAAGTGATCTTTGGAAAGTCTTTTGTACTGTCCCTGGTATGCTGTAGGTACTTACTCAATGAATCCTTACCAGCGAGGAAGGAAAACCCTTACTGCTGCTGCTGCTGCTACAAGTGTAATTATTAAGAGCTGGGAAGTGTGTTCTGTATCACCTTGTTTGCTCCTAACTCCACTTCTTGGAACAGGCTACAGTTATTCCCACTTTACAGATGAGGAAACATCCTAAAACAGTAGAATGATTATTCTTCCTGATATGGTTTATGGATAGGAATGTCAGTTTCATTAAAGAGCAAGGGGGGTAAGTAGATTTGTTCTGCTAATGACGATGCCCTCTCTTGGAAAAGAGGCTTTGTTCTGTGAGCACACTCACACCTACAAGGAAGAGCAGACTGTTCTAAGGTGATGAGTCAGGAGTTTGTAACTGAGATAACTCCTGTGTGCATGGGCTGTGCTCCCTGGCAAGGCCGCTAGGGGCCCGCAGCAGCACCCTGTCTTCTCCTCTCCAGACCTCCGTGCTCCACATGTGCTCCCTCTTCCACGCATTCATCTTTGCTCAGCTCTGGACGGTATACTGCGAACAAAGTGCTGTAGCTACGAACGTGCAAAATCAGAACGAATTCAGCTTCACGGCAATACTGACAGCACTGGAGTTTTGGAGTAGGGTGACACCCAGCATCCTCCAGCTAATGGCCCATAACAAAGTGGTGAGTTCTCAGAGAAGACTCCCCTCTGGGGTACAGTCTCATAATGTCTAGACCACACTCAGTCCCTTCTGACACCTGTTCTTTTACAGATCTCAGTGGTCAGATTGTGTAAATACATCAGGGATTTATTTTGTTATAAGATGGACATTCTACTTGCATAAGAATTTGGTTGAAAACAACACAAATGGTAGTCAAGAGATCTGTTGTACTTCATGGTGACACTTGAAAATTGCTAAGAGGTATATTTTAAGTGTTCTCATCCAAAAATAAGCATACAAGTAATGCATATGTTAAATATCTTCACTTAGTCATTCTACATTATATATATGTATCAAAATATCATATTATAGACTGTAAGTATTTAGAAACCCAAAGCAAGTAAAAAGCAAACAATTTTTATTTTTCCTGCCTAATGCCAAATAAACTTTATATGAAATTTCGACCTTTAAGGTTTTATTGTTCTATGAAGTCAGACGGTTAGAAGGGAGATTCAAATAATTTTTGGATTCCAAAGCAATATGGGAAAATCTGAGCCAGTTAGGTCATCTTTTTAAGAGTGAACTGACCCCAGGAGTTCATTCTAGTCAGCCCAAAAGAGCCTTACCTTTTTGGGTTGCCTTAGAAGTGATTTTTAAACTGTTCCCCAGATTTCAAATCCATTTTACTGTTTATGGCTCACCTTAGAAAGGGGCTGCTCCAGACTGCATGGGAAATATCTGGAGGATTCTTAGCCTAAGCACACATCATTGATAAGGCTGGTCCTCACTGAGTCAGTTGGAGGGCATGGGAGGAATTTCCAAGGAGTCTTTGGGTTCCAGTTGCTATGCCAGAGGAGGGTGCTCAGTCAGGAGGACGGCAGCCAGTGTCTTGCTTACAGGGGCACCACCAGTGGACAAGGAGTGGGGGACCCGGAGCAACCATCTGATGATTCCAGTGTGCACGAAACCATACTGCCCTGTGCACCAAAGGCATTTGGGACATGATGTTTTAGTTGATTGAATATTAATCTAGAAAATATTTTCTTTTAGCTCTAGTTAGAAAGGGAATTAAACATTTTCTTCAGTTAAGCCCTTTCTTTGTTTTGGAGAAGCACATGTTGCAATTTTATAGAGGGAGAGGTTTTAGTTGAATGTAAAGAACATTATTTGAAAATTTTAGGGTTTACAAACAGTTCTAACAGCTCCAATTCATTGGATCACAGATTCTAGGATTAGAAGAGAAACTGGACATTAAGCATTCTACTATGTTATTTTAAATAAAACACTGAAATTAGAGGCTGAGGCAGGAGTATGGCGAGTTCAAAGCCAGCCTCAGCAAAAGCAAGGCACTGAGCAACTCAGTGAGACCCTGTCTCTAAATAAAATACAAAATAGAGCTGGGGTGGTGGCTCATGGTCGAGCACCCCTGAGTACAATCCCTGGTACCTGCCCCCCAGAGCCCCCCCCCCCAGGAAAACAGTGAATTGGAATCTTACACTTTAATCTAGGTATTAAAACTCTCCTTCTGCTGTCATTACTTTTTTGATACCAAATGTTATGTGTTGCCAGTGAATTTTTTACAAATGATGTTTCAAATGAATTTAAATTAATTTTATTCTGAAAATCTTGTCGGACAATATAAGCCTATCTGGTAAAATCCTTCAGGAGTATTAAAAATCCAGCTTCAGGCATTTCCGATGAAGGATCTCATCTCCATTGTACTTTGGAACTGTCGTATTTCATGGCTCCCTTGTTCAGTAGAGAACAAAGCCTCAGAGGCAGATCTGCAGTAAGTTAAGCAGCCATTCCCTGTGGGAAACAAGGAAGACAGGATCAAGGTGGAGGAAATGACCCAATCTTTGTCCTCTGGTGTGAGTCCTAGGCTGTGCAGATTAGTGAGGTCAATGCCTGAGTGCCCTCCGCAACCTTGAGTTAGGTGATAAAGGAACGACAATTCCAGGACCTCTGGAGGGTTTTTAAATTCCATTTCCTGTTTGAGTTTTAGAGGTGAATGAACACCACTCTCTGTGGTTCCCTGTGGCCATTATGCAGAAAGCCTTCCTGGGCACAGGGGCATTAGGCGCCTGTGACTGTAGACTAGTTCATTATATTAAGTCGGTATATCACTGGGAGTGGAATTGACTTTCATGTTTGTTGTTTCAGATGGTAGAAATGGTGTGTCTCCATGTGATTAGTTTAATGGAGGCATTGCAAGAATGCAATTCAACCATTTTTGTCAAGGTAGGACAATCTTACAATTTTCTTATACACCATTTTATATCGCCAAAAACCAATGTGGATTTATTTCAAATGTATGTTCCAAAGGAGAAAATAAAATGGATTTAGTTTTAACATTTAGAGTTGGGAGTGGAGGATTTAGGCTTCTTCAACAACCTTTTACCAGATGGTTCTTGTTATTTTTGCTTTTGTTCTACCACTGTGACCAACTCTTCCGTGTCAGACCATGACTGCATGTGGCACAGGAATGAAAATATTACTGCGGAACACTGATCTGAAAATGACCCTATTGTAGTGTAAATCAGTTGGTGGTACTTCATTTTGTGACAGATATCTGGAAAATCAAGGAAAATAGTTTGTAATTGTTGACCTGCTATCTGGTGCTTTTCTCTAAGATAAATGAATTTTTATTTTAAATATTAAGTCAGTATACAGCATGTAATAATTCAAGCATATGTCTTCTTCCCAGGGACATTAGGAACAGACTAGTGTGGTGCACAATTAAAAAGTAAAGTAGAACTTGGTTCTCACTCCCTTTGTCTTGCTAGCTCCCCCTTTATCTTGTCCTTTCCATCATTCTGCCTCTTTGTTTTACCGGTCATTCTTCTTTCCTCCTCTCTTACCTTTTCCACTTGCCAGAGTGTATCATTTTGGAACCTTAGGACTTGCTATTTCACTTCATGATTAATTTCATTCTTGGTTCAAGACACTTTTCATGTTAACTCACACTGTGATGAAGAAAAGCAGCCTTTTTTCAGGGAAAACTTAACTGTTACCAGAACTGTGCAAGGTCATTGGTTCAAATGGTATAGAGATATGTTTTATCTAGCTCAATATAGCACAAGTCAATACTGTGACAGAAATGATGTGACTGACAATTGGATGCTTCTACCTGGTATTATTTTTTACTGAAGTGTAATAATTTATATATGGAAAATTGCATGTATTTAAATGGTGCATTTTGTTAAGTCTTGACATATGTTACTCTCATGAACCCATCACTACAATCAAGATTTTTTTACCCCCAACAAAGTTTTCTTTTACTAATTTATAGTCCCTCTATTTACCACTTCCTGTCCCCAGGCAGCTACTATTCTGCTTTCTGTCACATAGGTTAGTTTTCTATAAATAGTTTCATTCTATACTTTCTGCTTTCTTTTTCTCATAATGATCACATTGCAATTAATCCATGTTTTTCCATGTATGAATAGGCCATTGCTTTTTTAAAGAATTTTTTTATTTGTCCTTTTTCATTATACATGACAGTAGAATGTATTTTGAAATATCATATTACATGGAATATAATTTCCCATTCTTATGGTTGTAAATGATGTGGAGTTACACAGATCTTGTATTTATATATGAACATAGGAAAGTTATTCTGATTCATTGTATTATCTTTACCATTCCCATCCCCCATTCTTTCCCCTTTATTACCCCCCTACCCGTCCAATCTGGTGAACCTCTACTTCTCCCTCCTCCCTTTCCTGGTCTATTGTGAGTCAGCATCTGCATATCAGAGAGAATATTCGGCCTTTGGTTTTTAGGTATTGGCCTATTTCATTTACCATGATAGTCTCCAGTTCCATCCGTTTACCAGCAAATGCCGTAATTTTATCTTCTTTATGGCTGAGTAATTTTCCATTGTGTACATGCACCACATTTTTCTTTATCCATTTATTTTTTGAAAGGCACCTAGGTTGGTTCCGTAGCTTAGCTATTGTGAATTTTATGACTGCTTTTTCTGTTTTTATGAATAACATCACTGGAACCTTAATAAGAATTGCATTAAATTTGTAATGCACTTTTGGTAGTATGGCCATTTTGATAATATTAATTCTGCCTATCCAAGAAAATGGTAGATCTTTCCATTTTCTATTTCTTTCTTTAGTGTTATGTGGTTTTCATTGTAGAGGTCTTTCATCTCTTTTGTTAGATTGATTCCCAAATATTTTATTTTTCCTTGAGGCTATTGTGAATGGGATATTTTTCCTAATTTCTCTTTCAATTGATTCATCACTAATATATAGGAATACAATTGATTTATTGGTGTTAATTTTATATCCTGCTACTTTGCTGAATTCATTTATGAGTTCTAGAAGTTTTCTGGTGGAGTTTTTGGGTTTTATAAGTATAGAATCATGCATCAGCAAATAAGGATGGTTTTGAGTTCTTCTTTTCCTATTCATATCTCTTTAATTTCTTTCTTCTGTCTAATTGCTCTGGCCAGAGATTCCGTAACTGTTGAAATCTGTGGGGAAAGAGGGCATCCCTGTTGTAATCCTGTTTTTAGGGGGAATGTTTTAAAATTTTCTCCATTTAGAATGATGTTGGCCTAGGGATTACCATAGATAGCTTTTACAATGTTGAGGTATGTTCTTACTATCTCAGGTTTTTCCAGTGTTTTGAACATGAATAGATGCTGTATTTTGTCAAATGCTTTTTCTGCATCTACTGAGATAATCATGTGGTTTTTGTCTTTTAGTCTATTGATGTGATGAATTATGTTTATTGATTTCCATATGTTGAACCAACTTTCATCTCTGGGACGAACCCCACTTGATCATGGTACACTATCTTTTTAATATATTTTCCTATGCCATTTGCCAGAATTTTATCGAGAATTTTTGCATCTATGTTTGTCAGGGATATTGTTCTGAAATTTTCTTTCCTTGATATGTCTTTGTCTAGTTTTGGTGTCAGGGTAATACTAGCTTCATAGAATGAATTTGGAAGTGTTCCCTTCTTTTCTATTTCATTGAATAATGAAGTTGTTTTGTGGCCTATGATATGGTCTACTTTAGAGAAGGATCCATATGCTGCTGAGAAGAAAGTATATTCACTCTTTGAAGGTCTGGTAGAACTCATCTGAGAATCCATCTGGTCCTGGGCTTTCTTTCTTGGTAGGCTTTTGATGGTATCTTCAGTTTCATTTCTTGAAATTCATCTGTTTAAATTTTCTATGTCCTTCTGATTCAATTTGTTTAGGTCATATGTCTCTAGAAATTTGCTGATGTCTTCAAGATTTTCTATTTTATTAGAGTATAAATTTTCAAAATAGGTTCTGATTATCGTCTGTATTTCAGTAGTGTCCATTGTGATATTTCCTTTTTCATTGCAAATTTTAGTAATTTGAGTTTTCTCTCTATTTTTCTTTGTTAGCTTGGCTAAGGGTTTATCAATTTTATTGATTATTTTTTCAACTTTTTCTTTTGTTGATTTTTTGATTGTTTCTTTTGTTTCAATTTCATTGATTTGAGCTTTGATTTTAGTTATTTTCTGTCTTTACTGCTTTGGGTATTGATTTGTTCTTCTTTCCCTAGTGTTTTGAGATGTAAAGTTAGGCTATTTGTTTGCTGACTTTCTATTCTTGTAATGAATGAGTGCAATGCAATGAACTTTCCTCTTAGCACTGCCTTCATAGTGTCCCAGAGATTTTGATATGTTGTATTGCTATTCTCATTTACCTCTAAGTACTTTTTTTATTTCATCCCTGATTTCTTCTGCTATCTAGTCATCATTCAGTAGTGTATTATTTATTCTCCAGGTGTTAGAGTAGCTTTTATTTTTTATTCTATTGTTGATTTGTAATTTCATTCCATTATGATCTGATAGGATGCAAGGTATTATCTCTATTTTATTGTATTCTCCAAGAGTTGTTTTATGGCCTATGATATGGTCTACTTTAGAGAACGATCCATATGCTGCTGAGAAGAAAGTATATTCACTCATTGATGGACGAAATATTCTATATATGTCTGTTAAGTCTAAATTATTAATTGTATTTCTTAGTTCTATAGCTTCTTTATTTAGTTTTTGTCTGGAGTATCTATCCAGTGATATTTAATTTGAATTAGTGGTGAGAGAGGTTGTTAATATCATCCAGTATTAGGGTGTTGTGGTCTGTTTACTTCTTGAAATTGAGAAGGGTTTGTCTGATGTACATAGATGCTCCATAAATACTTATGATTGTTATGTCTTGTTGATGCATAATTCCCTTAAGCAGTGAATGATATGTTGTTTCCCATCCTTTTACCTTCAGTCTCTGCATGTCTTTGCCTGTGAAGTGAGCCTCTTGAAGAAAGGATATTGTTTGGTCTTGTTTTTAATCTAATCTGCCAGTCTATGTCTTTTGATTGATGAGTTTAGATCATTTATATTCAATGTTATTATTAATGAGATATGATTTTTATTCCCTGTCATTTTGACTTATTTCTGGTTTTTAATTTGAATTAGTTTCTCCATTGATTCGCTGTTCTTTTAGTGTAGTTTCTTCCTTTCCTGGTTTTCACTTTCATTTTTCATTTCTTCTTCATGTAATATCTTATTGGTTATATTTTTTGTAGTGCAGGCTAATTGTGAATTCTTTTAACTTTTGTTTAGCATGGAAAGATTTTATTTCATCATCAATTCTGAAGCTTAATTTTGCTGGGTAGAGTATTCTTGGCTAATTTCCATTTTCTTTCAGAGCTTGGTATATATTATTCCAAGACCTTCTAGCTTTGAGGGTGTGGGTTGAGAGATCAGCTAAGATCCAGATTGCTTTCCCTCTCAATGTTACTTGTCATTTTTCTCTGGCATCCTTTAAAATTCTATCCTTATTCTGTAAGGCATTTTTATTATAGTGTACCTTGGTGTGGGTCTGTTGTAATTTTGTATATTTGGCATCCTGTAAGCCTCCTGAATTTGATTTTCCATTCATTCTTTTTTTGGGGGGAGGGTACCAGGGATTGAACTCAAGGGCATTCAACCACTGACCAGCCCTATTTTGTGACAGGGTCTCACTGAGTTGCTTTGCACCTTGCCATTGCTGAGGCTGGCTTTGAACTTGAGATTATCCTGCCTCAGCCTCCCAAGCTGCTGGGATTACAGGCATGCAGCACCATGCCCCAGCTCCATTTTATTCTTTAGGATTGGGAATTTTTCTGATATTATTTCATTGAAAAGATTGCTCATTCCTTTCATTTGTATCTCTGAGCCTTCATCTATACCAGTAAATCTTAAATTTGGTCTTTTCAGTTTATCCCATATTTCTTGTAAGTTCTGATCATGGTCTCTTAACATCTTTTCTCCATGGTCAACTTTATTTTCAAGATTGTATATTTTGTCTTCATCATCTGAAACTCTGTCTTCCAAGTGATCTAGTCTGTTGGTGATGTTTTCAATTGGATTTTTTATTTGGTTTATTGATTCCTTCATTTTGAGGATTTCTGCTTATTTTTTTCCCCAAATCTCTCTTTATTGAAGTGTTCTTTTACTTCCTGTATTTTCTATCTGATTTCACTCCTTAAAGCATCCTTTACTTTCCAGTTTAGTGATAATTCTAAACTCTTTCTCTGACTTTTCTTCCACTGTGGTGTTGATGGATTCTGTTACTAGAGTATCTTGGTTTGTTTGGGGTGATTTGTTCCCTTGCTTTTTCATATTGTTTGTGTGTCTACGCATCTAACAGTACGGCTCTGAGGCAGTAGAGTTTCTTTCTACCTTGTGGACTTAGAGTATCCCTGAAGGTTTCTTGATGAGAAGCTTCCTGTCTGCTTTCTTGGTTTCATGCCACAGAATAGCTGGAAAGTGACCTCTTCTATTCCACCATCTTTTTTTAAATATATTTTTTAGTTGTAGTTGGACATAATTTTTTTAGTTTAGTTGGACATAATACTAAATGAGTCTTTAGATTAGATTTACTTATTTAGTTTTTAGATTAGATTTACTTATTTAGTTTTTAGGTGTTGCTGAGGTTCCAACCCAGCACTTTGCACATGCTAGGCGAGAACTCTGCTGCTGAGCCACAACCCCAGCCCCTATTCTATCATCTTGAAACCCTTCCCTGGCCATTACTTTTTATTTCTTAGAATTATTCCTTGTATGGTTAAAGATAAATTTTGTTTATCCATTCTTCAGTTAACAGACATCTGATGTGTTTCCAATAAAACTTCTATGAATGTTTACATATTAAGTTCTTGTGTTCATATATGCTTTCATGTATGTTGGGCAAATACCTAGAAATGAAATGAAATTTCTGGGCTGTATGTTGGTATATGTTTAACTTTTTAAGAAATTGGCCAACCATTTTCCAGAGTGTTTGTGCCCTGTTGTGTTCACACTCCCAGTATATGAGCATTCCATTCCCTGTACATTTTTGTTAATCTGCATTTGATAGAGTCAGTCTTTAGTATTAGAGCTGTGTACTTGTATCTCACTATTGAAATATTGTTAAGCATCTTTTTATTTGCTTATTTGCTGTCCATATAACTGCTTTGTGAAGTATCTGTTAATTATTTGCCCAGTTTTTATGGGGTTAAGTTTTTTTCCCTATTATTGAATGTTGAAATACAAATCTTTTATCAGACATATGATCTGCAAAGATTTTCAATGTGGTTTGTCTTGAAAGTATCTTGTGAACAGTAGAAGTTTTTTTATTTTGATGAAGTATCATTAACAAAATTCCATTTTGAATTAACTTTTATGTATGGTATAAGGTAAGATTTAGGTACTTTTTATGCATATAGTATGCAAGTATTCCAGGATCATTGTTAGAAATACATTTTTTTCTCCTTTGATTTGTCTTTGCAATTTTGTTATATAGCAGTTGACCATATTTGTATTGTTCTATTTCTGAATTTCCAATATTGATCCATTGATTTCTTTGTCTTTATGCTACACAGTCTAGATCACTATAACATTATAATATGCTTTGAAATGAAGTAGTGTTAGTCTTCTGAATTTATTAATCTTTTTCAAAGTTGTTTTGGCTTTTGTAGGTTCTTTCCATTTCTAGATAAATTTAAAAATCAGTTTGTTAATCTTTTACAAAAAGACTACTGAGAATTTGGTTAGGATGGCATGAGTCTTTAGATTAGACTGAAAAAAATTGAGATCTTAACAATATTGAGTCTTCTGATCCATGAATGCACTATATATTTCCATTTATACGTGTCTCCTTTTTTTCTCAGAAATTTTTTGTTGTTTTTCATATGCAGGCCTAGCTTACTTCTGTGAAATGTATCCATATCATATTTTTATTCTATTATATGGGGTTTTGGGGACTCCAATTTCTTCCCCCCCCCCTCCTCTTCCTCCTCCTCCTCCTCCCCCTCCTCCTCCTCCTTTTGTTACCAGGGATTGAACCCAGGGGTGCTTAACCACTAAGCCATATCCCCAACCCTTTTATTTTTGATTTGAGACAGGGTCTCATGAAGTTGCTTAGGGCCTTGCTGAGTTGTTGAGGCTGACTTTGAACTTGCAATCCTTCTGCCTCAGCCTCCCAAGCCACTGGGTTCACTTAAATGTCGAATTGTCCATTGGTAGTATTTAGGAATACAACTGCTTTTTTTTTTAATTGATCCTCTACTCTGAAACTTATTAAACTCATTTATTAGTTGATTTTATGTCACCTTCATGAGATTTTCTATGTAGATGATCATGTCATGCATAGAAAA
Organism: Marmota flaviventris; assembly: GCF_047511675.1. Classification (NCBI taxonomy): domain Eukaryota; kingdom Metazoa; phylum Chordata; class Mammalia; order Rodentia; family Sciuridae; genus Marmota; species Marmota flaviventris. Next base: position 12,031,015 of record NC_092499.1, on the reverse strand, counting down.
GGTCATTTTTTTGGTCTTTTTTTTCAATATTTGTACTTTTCATTTTTTTCCCTCATTTGATTACCCTGACTAGATCCCTCAGTACAAGTTGAATACAAGTAGTGAGAACAGTAAAATTTTCCTTGTTCCTCATCCTATGAAGAGAACATCTGGTATTTCATTACTCATTATTAAATAAATGTTAGCTGATAGTTTTTCATAGATAACCTTTATTAGATTAAATAGGGTTCTCTTTTATTTCTACTTTACTAGCAATTTTTCTAGGAAAGGGTGTTGGATTTATCAAATGTTTTTCTACACCCATTGAAATTATCATAGGTATTATATCTATTAACTGTTAAAATGGTGAGTTTCATTGATTGACTTTTAAATATTAAAACATCCTGTATTCCTAAGACAAACTATACTTGATCATGATATATTATCCTTTTTATATCTTACTGGATTCAATTTGCTAGTTTTTTTTAAATGAATTTTTCCACAGATATTCATGAGGAATATTGGACTGTAATTTATTTAGTTTTTATATCAGGTCTTATAGAATGAATTGGGAAATATTCTTCTTCTGTTTTCTGAAAACAATTGTGTAGAATTGATAGTATTTCTCCCATATATTTGGTAGAATTTCCTGCGGAGCCACTTAGAATTTTCTTTGCAAACGATTTTGACTTATAGATTAAATTTTTAAAGTAGATATAGGGCTATACAAGAATCTGTTTTTGAGTGAGCTTTGATAGTATGTGTCTTTCAGGGAATTTGTTCATTTCATCAAAGTAGTCAATTGGAATGAAATTGTTCATAATGTGTCTATTTTAATTTTTAAATTTATAGGGTCAATTGTTATGTCATTTCTTTAATTCCAGATATTGGCAATATATGACTTTATTTTTTCCCCTCATCTGTCTGATCAGATATTATCAATTTGAGTGATGTAAAAAAAAAATTTAAAGCCCAACTAGGGCCTAGAGCATGTGGAGTGTGTGCTTCACATGTACAAGTCCTTAGGTTCCATCCCCAGCACTGAAGAAACCAGCCAAAAACAAACAAAACAAATAAAATTGGAAGATAAAGAGATATCTGATAGTTTAAAACAACTATTCCAGTTGGTTTTCATTGATTTTCTCTGTTTTCTGTTTAATTGATTTCTATTCTTTATTATTTTCTTCTTTCTAATAAATTTAAATTTGACCTATTTTTCTGGCTTCTTCCGGAGAAATGGAACTCATTAATTTCAGACATTTTTCTTTTCTAACAAAAAACGATTAGTGCTGTAAATTTCCCTGACAGCGCTGGCTTGGCTGCAACCACAATTTGGTATGTTTTTGAGAATAACATTTTCATTTGGTTCAGAATTTATTTTCTGACTTCTCTTTTGCTTTCTTTTGGTGACTATTGATTATTAGGATATATATTATTTAGTTTCCAAATGTTTGGGTATTTCCCAAGACTTTTCTGTTATAGATTGCTACTTATATCCAATGTAGTCCAAGAATATACTTTATATAGTTTGAATCATTTTAAATTCTTGAGACTTGTTTTATATCCCAGAATCCTGTCTATCTTAGTAAATGCTCTGCATGTCTAAGAAGAGGATACAACTTCTGCTATGGTTGGGTGGAATTTCCTATGAATTAGCTCACACTCTTAGATAGTGATGCTCAAGTCTTCTGTATGTCCTTCCTTCTGTGTCTATTTATATGTGCTACCGATTATTGAGAAAGGAGTATTGAAATATCTTTATAATTGTGAATTTGCTTATTTCTCTTTTCAGATCTACTAGTTTTTGCTTCATATAATTTGAAACTCTGTTATTAGGTGCACAAATGTTTAGGACTGTTACTTTTATTAATGAATTATGAAATGTTCCTCTTTAGCCTTGGTAAATTTTTTTGCTTTAAACATTATTTTATGTGATATTAATAAAACAGTTCAGCTTTCTTTTATTTACCCTTAGGATGATATATCTTTCCCCATCCTTTTATTTTTAACCTCTCTTTATATTTACTATTTAAAGAGTGAACCTATCTGTCATTATACTTAATATTTAAAGTGTTTGTCATTGTTGTCATTGTCTTCTTCTTCTTCTTCCTTCTTCCTTCTTTCTTCTTTCTTCTTTCTTCAGTACTAGGGATTGAGCCCAGGGGTACTTTACCACTGAGCTTCATTCCCAGTCCTTTAAACAATTTTTTTTTTTTTTTTAATTTTGAGATGCTCTTGGCAATTGCTGAGGCTGGCATTACATTTGCAATACTTGTACCTCAGCCTCTTAAGTAGCTGGAATTCAGGTATGTACACCCTGCCCAGCTTAAAGTGTACTTCTTATGAATAATATGCAGTTGGATGTCACTTGTTTAAAAAATCCAATCTTACCTTTTGATTGGTGTACTTAGACCATTTTCTTTTACTGTGTTTTGTCATATTGTTGGGTTTAAATTTACCATCTTACTACTTGTTTTCTATATTTCCCATCTGTTCTTTGTGTCTTACTCTTTTTATCTTCTTTTGGATTAATTGAGGATTTTATAATAAAATTTTTTATATACATTAACTTGAGAATTTTCTTCTATTCAAACAGCAATATTTAGTGCTCTAAATTTCCTTTTAAGTACTTCTTTAACTACTTTCCCCCAATTTTGAAATATTTCACTTCTCTTCAGTTCCAGATAATTTCCATTTTGACTTCATCTTTGACCCATAGGTTATTTAGAAGTGTTTTATTAGTCTTACTAGCTATATGTCTTTTGTTGTCTTTGTTTTGGTCATTAATTTAGTTTAGAATATACACTTTTAACTTACCACATTCTGCTGTCAAGTAATATCATACCACTTCCTGTATTATAAGAGAACTGTAAGATATATTTCATTTCCCACCTCCTGGTTTTGAGTTATTGTCCTTGTTCATTTACTTCTGTATATGTTATAGACCACACCAATGTGTTGTTACTTTTACTTTAAGCAATCAATTATCTGTTAAAGAGATTTTAGGGCTGGGAATGTAGCTCAGTGATAGAGAGCTTGTCTAGCACATGTGAGGCACTGGGTTAGATCCTCAGCACCACATAAAAATAAATAAATAAATAAAGGTATTGTGTCCATCTACAACTTAAACACTTTTTTAATCTTTGAAAAGGAGATTTTAAGTGTTTATATTTATTTAAATTTTCTATTATTGTCATGTTTATGTTTGCTCTTTTCAGTGATCTGCATGCCTTTGTATATCTACAAACTTCTTTTACCAATCATCTTTCTTTCTGCCCAAAAGACTTGCTTTGACATTTCTTACACACATCTGCTGGTGATTAATTACTTTACCCATTGTTTCTCTCAGAAAGTCTTTCTTTTGCCTTTATTTTGAAAAATAATTTCACAGGATATGAGATTCTAGATTTACTGTGTTCTGGTTTTTCTACTTTTTCACTACTTTACAGATATTGTTTCTTTACTGTCTTCTTGCCTACATTATTTCCAACAAGATTTCCATCAGTCTTTTATTCATCTGTATATAATGTGTCTTTTTTCTTTGACTGCTTTGAAGATTTTCTTTGCCATTATTGTTAAGCTGTTTGATAATGCTGTGCCTTGTTTTCTTTGTGATTCTTGTTCGTTAGTTTGCTGAGCTTCTTAGATCTGTGAATTTATTGTTTTCATTGGATTTGGAAAAGTGTCAGCCATCATTTCTTAAAATATTACGTGCCTCCGTTCAATATGCTCAGTCTTTTTCTTCTTCCTTCTTTATTGTACTGGAAATAGTTATAACAGTTGTTTTAATGTTCTTGTGTACTAATTATGTAATTATTTTTATTGTGTCATTTTTAATGTATATTATATTGATAGATTTTCCCCTTATTTATGGGTCACATTTTCCTAATTCTTTCCCCCTTTTATTTCTTCCATGTTTTTATTGGTGCATTATAATTCTCCATAATAGTGAGATGCATTGTTACACATTCATGTATAGCACACAAAAACAATGTCATTTGGCCAATATTGTTTCCCAAAATCTCTTCTTTCTCTCCCCTCTTACTCTCCTTGGTCCCTTTCCACTACTCTACTGGTCTCCTTCTATCTTCATGAGATTTCCCCCACCTTTTTTTTTTTTTGACCTTTATTTCTCTGTAGTTTCCACATATGAGAAAAAAAACACAATCCTTTACTTTCTGAGTTTTACTTATTTTATTTAACATAATGCTCTTAAGTTCTATCCATTTTCCTGAAAATTGCATAAATTTATTCCTCTTTACTGCTGAATAAAACTCCATTTTGTATTGATGCCACATTTTCTTTATCCATTTATTCATGGACAGACACCTAGATTGGCTATTGTGAATTGTGCTGCTATAAATATGGATATGCATGTATCATTATAATATACTGACTTTTATTCTTTAGGGTAAATACCTAAGAGTGGTATAGCTGGGGTCATATGGTGATTCCATTCCCAGTTTTTGAGGAAACTTCATACTAATTTCCATAGTGGTACTAATTTACAATCCCACCAGCAGTGTGATTGTGTCCCCCCCCCCACACACACACATCTCTAGCATTTATTGTTGTTTTTGTTACTGGGGATTGAACCCAGGGACACTTAGCCACTGAGCCACATTCCTAGCCCATTTTATTTTTATTTTGAGACAGAGTCTTGCTAAGTTGCTTAGTGCCTTGCTAAGTTGCTGAGGCTGGCTTTGAACTTGCAATCCTCCTGCCTGAGCCTCCCAAAGAGTAGCTAGGATTATAGACTTGGGCCATGTGCACTAAGCTTTGTTTGTATTCTTGTTGGCTATCATTCTAACTGAAGTGAGTTGAAATCTCAGTGTAGTTTTTATTCACATTTTCCTAAGTGCTAAAGATGTTGAACGTTTTTGTATATTGTTGGCTATTAGTATTTCTTTTGACAAATGTCTGTTAGTGCCTTTGCCTATTTATTGATCAGGTTATTTTTAGTGGTAAGTTTTTTGAGTTCTTTATATATTCTGAGTATATTTTCTCCCAATCTGTAGGTTCTGTCTCACATTCAATTTCCTTTGTGGTGCAGAAAATTTTTGATTTTATGCCGTCTCATTTGTTATTTCCTGACTTTTAGAGTCCAATTGAGGAAGTTATTGCCTGTGTGTGGGAGTGCTGATCCTACATTTTCTTCTAGCAGTTACAAAGTTTCTGGTCTAATTCCTAGGACTTTGATCCATTTTGAATTGGCTTTTGTGTTAGGATAAGAGATGGGTATCTAGTCTCATTCTTTTACATATGGATAATCAGTTTTCCCAGCACCATTTGTTTAAAAAATCTTTCTTTTTCCAATATGTATTTTTGGCATCTTTATCAAGCATCAGATGACTGTATTTGTGTGGGTTTGTTTCTGTCTTCTATTCTGTTCCATTGGTGTATGGGTTTGTTTCTATGCCAGTTCCATGCAGTTTTTGTTATTGCAGCTCTGTAGTATAGTTTCAAGTTGGGTATTGTGATGGTTCTAGCATTGCTTTTTTTTTTGGCTTAGAATTTCTTTGGCTACTTGGTCTTTTATTCTTCCAAAAGAATTTTAGGACTATATTTTTCTAGTTATGTAAAGAATGCCATTGGTATTTTGATAGGGATTGCATTGAATACGCGTATTGCTTTTGGTAATTCGCATGATGCTTTTTGGCCATTTTAACAATATTAATTTTGCCTATCCATGAACATAGAGGTCTTGCCATATTCTAGTGTCTTCTTCCATTTCTTCCTCAGTGTTCTAAAATTTTCGTTGAGAGGTCTTTCACCTCCTTGGTTGGATTTATTCCTAGGGGTGTGTATGTGTGTGCTATTTATTTATTTATTTATTTAGGCTACATTGAATGGGATTGTTTTCCTGATTTTTTTTTTTTTTTTGGTACTGGGTATTGAATTCAGGGGCACTCAACAACTGAGCTACATCTGAAGCTCTATTTTGTATTTTATTTAAAGACAGGGTCTCGCTGAATTGCTTAGCACCTCACGTTTTGCTGAGGGTAGCTTTGAACTTGCTATCCTCGTGTCTCAGCCTCCCAAGCTTCTGAGATTGCAAGTGTGCACCACCACAACTGGCTCCTGATTTCTTTTTTAGCATATTCATTAATGGAGTAGAGGAAAGCTATTGATTTTTGTATGTTGATTTTGTATTCTGCTTTTTTTTTTTTTTTTTTTTGGTAGTGGGGAATTGAATCCAGGGGCACTTTACCACTAAGCTACATCTCCAGTCTTTTAAAAATTTTTTGTTTTGAGACAAGGTCTTACTAAGTTGCTAGGCTGTCCTTGAACTTGCAAAACTCCTGCCTCAGCCTCCTGAGTTGCTAAGATGATAGGTATGCACCACCACTCCTGGCTATATCCTGCCATTTTGTTGAACTTGTTTATTAGCTCCAGCAGTCTTCCAGTGGAGTTTTTTGGATCTTCTAACAAAAGGATCATGTCAACTATAAACAATGATGTTTTGACTTCTTTCATATTTGTGTACCTTTTATTTCCTTCTCTTGCCTAATTGTTCTGGCTAACATTGCAAGTACTACATTAAATAGGAGTGGTGAGAGTTGACATCCTTTCTTATTTGAGATTTTAGGGGAAATACTTTCAGTTTTTTCCCATTCACTATGATGTTGGCTTTGAGTTTGTCATATGTAACCTTTATGATATTGAGGTAAATTCTTTCTAAGTTTCTTCAGTGTCTTCTTCATGAATAGGTGCTAAATTTTGTTGCATTTATTAAAATGACTATGTGATTTTTGTCCTTAATTTTATTTACATGGTGAATTACATTTATTGTTTTGTGTATGTTGAATGATTCTTGCAGCCCTAGAGTGAAACCAACTTGGTCATGATGTACAATCTTCTTAATGTTGTTGACTATAATTTGCTTATATTTTATTTATGCTCATCAGGGATATTAATCTGTAGTTTTCTTTTTTTAATGTGTCCTTGTCTGGTTTTGGCATCAAGGTGATACTGGCTTCCTAGAATGAATTTGGAAGTGTTCCACCCTATTCTATTTCATGGAATAATTGAGGAGCATTGGTAGTAATTCTTCTTAAAGGTCTGGTGGAATTCAGTCCCAGGCTGTTCTTTGTTGGAAGGTTTTTTATAACTGTTCCAATCTCATTGCTTGTTATTAGTTTGTTTAGGTTTTCTGTAGCCTATTAAAAGAGTTTTGGCAGATCGTATGTGTATAAAAATATATTAGTTTCTTCCAGATTGTTCAACATATCCAAATAGCCCATAATGATCTTCTGGATTCCTGTGATATCTATGCTAATATCTCCTTTTTCACCTCTAATTTTATTATTTTGTGTCTTCTCACGTTTTTCTTTTGGTTAGTTTGTCTGAGGGTTTATCAGTCTTGTTCATCTCTTCAAAGAGCCAATGCTTCACTCATTCTTTGCATTTTTTAAATTCTGTATTTTGTTGATTTTGACTTTGATCTTAATTATTTCCTTCCTTCTGATAACTTTTGGAATTGGTTTGTTCTTGTTTTTCTAGGGCCTTGAGATGATGCTTCATTAGATTATTAGCATCTTTCTGATTTTCTTATGTATGCACTCATAGCCATAAACTTTCTTCTTAGTGTCCCAAATATTCTGATTACATTGTATTGCTATTATAGTTTGATTCTAAGAATTTTAAAATTTCTTCCCTGATTTCTGTATAACCCATTCATTGTTCAAAAGTGTATTGTTTAATTTCCATGTGTTCTTTTAGTTTATATAGTTATATAGTTTGTCTATGTGATGATTTTTAATTACATCCCATTATGATCTGATAAAATGCAAAGATTATATCAATTTTGTTTTGTATTTGCTAAGAGCTGCTTTTTATGCCTGGTAATTTTTTTATTGGATTCTTAACATTGTGAATTTGACTTTATTGGGTGCTAGGTTTTTTTTTTTTTTTAATTTATGTAAATAAATAAATACTCACAAGCTAAATTACATCTAAGTTTTGTTAGGTGGATAAGAGCAGAACTTTTTGGACAAATAATTACTGAGTATTACTATTGCATTACCAGTGTCCTTATGAGTACAGTGTTATATGATTACAAGATTTTTCAACTGTGACTAGTAGGAACACAAACTATTCTTGACCTTATGTGACCACCATGGATTTTATCTTCAGTACTGGGTCATTTTCTTACCTGTGTACATTGGTTAATATTCAGCTGAAGACTCAAAGGGATCCCTTTGCATATCTGTCTGTGTCTCTCTCCCTCCCTCTCTCTTTCTTTCTCTCTCTCTGCAAATCTCTCCCTTCCAGTCTTGTACCCTGCAAATCTACCCTTGACCTCCTGAACCTCAGCTGCATCTTAACCCAAGAAGACTACTGGGCTCCACCTGGGTTCCTCCTGATGTGTTACTACCTGGAAAACTCTCTCCAGACAGTGAGCTAGGGCTCACCTTGTTTGTTTCTCTGTCCTGCATTACCTGATGCTCAATATCTGAAAAATCACTGTTTCACATAGTTTGTCTGGACTTTGTAGTTCTTTCAGGTAGTCTGGTCTTGGCTGATAGAGATGGTTTTACCACAATCTTTAATTCTGAGGGCAGGAACAGGCACTGGTGAAATGAATACAGTCCAATGAAATAGGAAGTTTTCAATTTATTCTGTAGCATAAATCAAGTTAGGAGAAAAGGTATCACTTTTATTTTGGTGAGAAACAGCATATTTTTTCAGTGCCCTTCAGTTTTCTGGATATTGTTTTTAGAGAAAAAAAAAAACCTCAACCAGCTTTATTATAACATTACAGAGCCCAAAATAAGTTACATCTAATTCTTACTGACAGCCTTGTAGAAACCACTAGCAAAAAGGGAACTAAAATGAACATTACTCAGTAAGTCAAATTAGCATTCCTGAAATAGGATGACTATGGGGTTATATAATGCTATCAGTAGTGATGAGCTTTAATGGATGCCTTCAGTCATGTGATTTCTAAGTCACAAACCTGAGAGTCCCTTGCAGGCATATTTTAGAATTATATGATCACATGTTACATCAGTAGGAAGAGAACAAAGACCCTTTTAGAACCAACATCACTGTTCTCCTTGCTTGCATTATCTGTACCCTTAGTGCCAGTGACATTACTGGAGACAAAGTCCACCCAGGGCCACCCCCTCCCCTTCCCAAGTCCCTCAGGATTTTTAGTAGGAGGTTATTTCAAGTATTTCCCCAGAGTTGAGAAATATAGGCCTTCTTCCATAAGAAATAGTCAGAGTCAGCCAAAGTCTATAGACATGAGGACCCCCAGGGCTTGCTTTCTGCTATGCAGATGTTGTGTGGGGAGATGGTTTGACTCGTTACTTTTTGCCATTCAGAATGTTTAGCTGAGCAGTCCTGTTCAGAGAGGGCCAGAGAGGGCATGACCTTACCTGGCACCAACCTTTGTAATCTCATGATTTGGTGTTTTTTGTTTATTTGTTGTTTCTTTTTTAATGAGAGTTCCAGGCTAAGTGAAGCATGGAGAGGGTGTGATTTTGTTTTAGTCCAGTCACATCTTTTGGTACACCATGCTCCATATCTAAACACAGTGCTTATGTTAGCGATAGAGTGGTAGCTGACTGCAGCGTAAACACTGTGTTTAGGAATGTTGAGGACTAAATGTCAATGCAAGTTAGCAACTGTATATCTTAACAGAATGTTAAAAGTAGAATAACAGCCAGATTTAGCCTTGGAAACAAAAACAGGGAGAAATGCAGTTTATCAGTTCAAGCAAGTTTATTTTTAAAGGAGTGTCTCTGCAGGCAGAATCTCTCTCCATGCCCAGAAGCTGTCCCTGCTCATGGTGAAGGGGGCACCCCTCTTCAGAAGTTGTAGGGATCTGGATTAAACTCCAGGTCCCTCACAGGGCCTCCAGGGTCATCTGAGGGCTGATTCCTAGTGGCCTGGCCTCTGCTTCTCTAAACTCCTTGTCCCGACATGTTCCTGTAAACCTCACTTCCAGCACCTTGTGGGTCTGTCCTGCCCCTCGTTGCCTTGTGCACTCCCACCTCGGACCTGTGCTCAGACTTTCTCTTTGCTTCCTGGAGGGCCTTGAATCGACCTGCTAGGGCCTCTGTCACAAAAACCACAGAGCCTGGTCTCCTGCCATTGCTGGAGGCCGGATGACTAGATTGAGGTGTGGGAAGGGCGGGCCCCTCCTGAGCTCCTCTCTCCCTCCTGCCTCTGGAGGAGCTTTGACATTCCTTGATTTGTGGATCTCTGCCCTCGTCTTCAGGTGGCATTCTCCCTGAGTGTACCTGTGTGTGTTTGTGTCCAGCCTCCCCTCTTCATAAGGATGCCAGCTATATGGATTGGGGGTCCACCCTGCTTTAGTATGACCCCATCTTAAGTAACTACATCTTCATCTCCATTTCCAAAAATGGTCCAATTCAAGGCACAGCGTGAATTTTGTGGACACATGATTTAATCCAAAGCAACCCTACTCTATGTTAGAGTGGAAGGTTGGAAGGAACAGGGAGTGGAATGATATGATGTATAGCTTGTTAAAGGTCTCAGAAGCTCTGAAATAAACTAGCACTTCCAAACTTGTTGGCTCATAGTCCCCTATGTCATTGAAACCTCACCCAGGTTGGTTTCTGTGGAACCCACTGTGGGAAATGTCACATTCTGTTCTGGACTTCTGGTTGTACAAGGCCATGAATATTTACTTATAGTTTAAAGGACTGAAATGTGACCAGGAGACCAAAGCAAAGAGAGGGAAGCTGCTCCTGGAGGCAGTGGGGCCAAGGCTCCTGTTGCTCCATGGAAGGGCCACATCAGAGGGACAGCAGAGCCTAGTCACCCCAGCAGGGACTTGCTGCTTGCCTATGTGCACACGCACATTTTACAGATGACCAGCTTCATCTTGCTGAATTGTCCCTTCCAAATCACAGCCAGCACCTCCAGGGGTGCCTTCTCTATCACTGGAGGATTCTGTCTGCTGCCCAGTGGTATCTTCTAATGACTAGAGGCTAGAAGAGTCCCCATTCCTCTCAGAGACTCAGTTCTGAAGAGCCCATAGAGGAAATTCTATTTCAAGAAAGTGAGGGCTTAATTAAATAAATACACATTTAATTTCCTGTATTTGGTAGCTTTCAAGAGACAGTCATTTGCTCTAAAGTGTGTGTCTCAGGCACTCGCGGGGTGCTTATTAACCTCCAAATGCCACTGGCTCAGTGGGGTTTGGCCTGAGAAAGACATTTTGCTGGGGACTGAGAGCTGCGCAGTGGGGGCTGCTTCCGCGCACGGTATAAAAGGCTCCAGCATGGGCTGTGCTCCTTTGCAGTCATGGAAGCCTGTGTGGGAAAGTGGAGAACAATAATAATGAGGCTTCTGTCTCTCTCTGTGCAGCTGATACCTATGTGGTTGCCAATGATTCAGTCGAACATCAAGGTAAGTCACCTCTGGGCCAGTTGGAAGCTGTTCTCTCCGGTAAACATCAGAACATTCATAGCAATTGTTGACACTCCACTTACTGTGAGGAAAGAGGAATTCACCCTGTTCCTGGTCTTAGTGGGCTGATAATACAGGAGACCCTGTGGGCCAGGTAGGGAGCCCACAGGTAGAGCACAACAGCCGGAGCCTCTGTCCCTCTGCTCGCTGTTGATGAGGATGCAGGTGGAGGGTGCGTCCCTGGGTCTGGGCAAGGCTCAGTCCCCTGATTAGAATGCAGGCCCCAAATCTGTCCTGTCCTCAAAGGATACCCATGGGATCTGGTCCCAAGCACATTAGTGGTGTTTCCTGACCACCAAGATTGATGTTCTGTGATGGGCAAAATTCTGTTAAGAACATTGAGTGAGTGACCAAATAGAGCTACAAGGAACCTATCCCATCATTTTATATATGAGGACATATGAGACCAAAAGGAAGAGGGACTTAGATAGGGTCCCACAGCCTGGAAGGGGAAGACCCCGACCAAATCTATGTCTCAATCCCAGGCCTCACCTGGAGTGATGTCCTGTCATTGTAAGCATACTTCGTGGCTAGCAAATGTAGTTCCTGGGGCTTGACAGCAAGCTGGCAGAGCCAACCACCCACTCCATCCAAGACCCCCACCGCATCACAGTGCTAGGAGTATGGAGGCTGGAGGGAGGCCAGCAGCTCTCTTGCTGGATTTCTCCTCCAAGTTGGGGAAGGAAGAGGGTCACAGGGAGCCTGACCAATTGCCAGGCATAGAAAGAGGGCAGGCAGCTGTCAACAGTGCTGGCAGCCTTGTGTCCTGATTGTGGCATCAGGACTATTTGTGGCCACTGGCCGTGCAGGGCATCTGCAATGTGGGAGACCTTCTTTCGTACTAGGCACTAGTTTTCCCTGTGGAAAGCAGAGTGGCCCATACTCCCCTGGAAGCATCAGAGCCGCTGTTCCTCTGCTTCACAGAACGAGCTGAAGAGGCCTGCACGACTTGCTGAGGAGCTAGGAGAAGGAAGAAGAACTGTCTGCCTGGCCTTTCCATGTGCCCTGACATGAGGACAGAGATTGTAATGTGTTAAGATGTAATGGGCACCCACCATGGCATATCCTCTAACACTCTGCAACCCATTTGGGCTTTACAGAAGCCCCTGAAGGAAGTGTTACTATTCCCCCACCCCCACCCCTGCCTTGGAGGAACCCCTGACCCAGATTGATGAGCCAAGGGTCAGGATGTGAAGCCAGGGAGTCGGGCACTAACCACAAAGCCAGGCCTGTGGTGAATAGCTGCTAGAGACAAGCGCAAGTGTCAGCCCAGCCACTGGTTTGTCAGCTTTGCTTTCCTGTTTCAGAGAGTCATTCAAGACGGGCATGTCATTATTTGGATGGAGTTGGGCCACTGTGACTCTGGAAGTGGGACTGTCCCATGTCCCCCACCCTGAGTATTGCCAGATTTGAGAGCTTCCCTTCTTAGTCCAGAGAGCCCTGGAGCTGAGCGGGGCCCTGCCTGCAGAGCAGCCCCCAGCGACCCGATCCTCTGAGGTTGCCTGGGCCCCAACAGGAAGGAGCTAACATTGTGTCCTTTCTTAACAGCACTTGTCTGCGGGCCTCCAGCTTCGCCTCCAGGCCATTCAGAACCACGTGAACCACCACAGCCTAAGGACGCTGCCGGGCTCAGGTCAGAGCAGTGCTGGCCTGGTGGCCCTCCGCAAGTGGCTGCAGTGCACCCAGTTCAAAATGGCCCAGGTGGAGATCCAGTCCTCCGAAGCAGCCTCTCAATTTTATCCTCTATGAGTGGACTCCTCGGCTCTCAGTGACAACACTCTGGTTTAGCAATAATGGGTTTCAAAACAAAACGATTCGATCCAAGCAGGTTGGGGACATATTGGTACTGTACATCCTCTTCCTAGTTTAGTAAAAGACGTGCAAAGGCCGGAGAGGGCCACAATGACGCTTTCTTGCTACACATATTTCTGATGACTCCTTGGGCTATCTGATTAAGTGTTTCCTTACATTATTTTTTAAAAAACCAAATCATTTTTCTTTAACTAACTTCTATTTTTTTTAAGAAAAAAAAAATAGACTGGTGGGTACTCACAGAAAAGTTGTATAAGTCCCCCTGTTGCTATTTTTGATGATAGAGAATAAATAGGGTTTTTGAAACCTTTGTAGTGTTTTTTCTTAAAATCTACTCTTGGCAATGCAATAAAAAAAAGAACAAACAAACAAAAAAAAACCTGTCACCATAAGCCAGTGACACCTGACTGAAGCTTTTTTGTCATTATCCTGGGAAAAGTGGCAGCTTGCAAGGAACGTTACAAAGTGCACTTAGAAATTAGGTGGTCAAACTGTGCCAGTTGTTTTCTTTGTTTTATAATACCATTTTCCAAACCTGTCCAGTAAGTTTTATTATTTTTAAAACTAGTTTTTCAACTCATTAGTTTTAGGCTGTACTTTCTTGTAAGCTTTATGATAACCACTTTAGTTTTGTGAATAATAAATTTTACTCTTTGGTTAATACTTGTATACTATTTGACTTAAAGCTGTAGATCACATACTAGACCAGACGAGTCCTGCATTGGTTGGCACAGAGCACAGCACTGGAGTGACACCTCTACATGGAGTTTTAGTAGTGTGAGAGCACCAAGATCCCCAACACGCACACCTCGCGTCTGGCTGTGCATTCCAAATGAAATTTCTCCTCTTTATCCCTGTAATGCACTGACTTAAAAGAAGACTTACTACACATTTAAACTGTATATTGACATGCTATTAAATGCATTTTTTATTATCTTTGTGAGCCTGGGGTTTCTTAAAAATCAGTTTATAGAGCTAGAGTTTAGTTCCTGGCAGCCATTTCTTCTAAATTTTACATCTTCTAACTCTTCTTAAATTTGCAGTTAGTAAGAGGGAGAGGCTTTCTTTCAGGTAATTTGGTGAATTAGATACAATATTGATTTGAAGTCCCTTCTCTCAGAGGACTTGAAGGGCATGAGAACATTCTTCCTCCCCCCCCCCCCCCCGCAACATTGGTTAGGGAGAGCCTCCCTTTTCTTCAGGGAGGTCTGTTACCTTCATGCTTCTCTAAGGAAAACGAGGCCTTAGCAGTGTGAGTGTTTCACGTGAGTTCTAGAAAGACAGAGTGGCAGATGTTCATTCTATGAAAACTCGCAGGGAACTTTTGGGCCCTGTATTAGGAGCACAGATAGAAGTGATCTTCCTGAGTATTTTACTAACAGTTCTGCTGAAAGGAGGACCTCCCACATAGGCCCAGTCGAGCCTGGCTGTGCTTCTGTGAACGTTGTGTCTTGTGTTATAGTAAGTTGTGCATCTGTTTATCTCACTTGTAAAGTGACAGCTTTGAGAGTATGTGCAGTGTCTGTGCAGCCAGGCTCTGGCAGTCTGTGTTTAATGATAATTAATGTCTGTTACATTGGAAAGGATACAGTGAAGCACCAGGTCTTTTTTGACATGCCCAGTGGGCTCAGCGAAGGCCAACTTGTGACATTGTCTTTTTGTGCAAGGATTCCTGGAGAGGGTTCCAGAAGCAGGCTACAGAATAAGGCCCTGACTGCTTTCCCTGGTAGGGAGGGGTTTTGCTGACTCCTTACCTGGGCTCAGCCACAGGCCTGGCTCTTGGTTAGCTCTGTGCCTGGCCCACCCCAGGTGGCCTGGGTTTTGGTGGCCCCATTCTACCATTAGTCATGGACCGAGGTTTTTCTCCAGCCCCATCTCCATTGCCCTGTGTTTTCCAGGTCTCTGTCCCCGCTCTCCGTTGCGTTTGCATTCTCCTTGAGGTGGAGATGAACCCTTAACACAGGGCTCCTCCTGGGCCCCGTTTAATGCTTTCTACTGTCTGGACCTGTTTCCTTTATCCCAATCACCACCTGGGGCTCGGTTTCACCCAGGCAAGTCTCTCTCCTTCTGTGCCCTCAAGAACTATGACCCCTCTGCCAATCAGACCCTGGTACTGTCCCTGCCAGCATGTTGTCACTTCACTGGCTGATAGTACCAGTGAGCTTCCCCAGTCTGCGCGGTGTCCACAAATTCCTTGTATCCTCATCTTCCATTGTTCCTTTAGGTCAGCCCTCCAGCAAGTTGGGCTCAGGCACTTTTAAGACAGAAGACAGGAAGAGAGGGGAAGTAAGGCACTTTAACAGGATTGGCCCTAACAGGTAGGAGAAGCCATTCACCTAGGTCAAGGACCAGCAAACTACAGACCACAGGCCAAATGCAGCCCACTGCCTGGGCTGTACAGTTTTATAGAAGCAAGCACAGCTGCTATTTGCATATTATCTATGGCCTCTGGCAGGCTGCAATGACAGAGTTAATGATTCGCAAGAGACTGTGGCCCAGAAAGCCTAAAATATTCCCATTTCACCCTTGAAAGGAAATGTGCTGGCCCCAGCCCAGGTGAAGGCCTCTGAGGAACGCTGAGCTGAAACTCTGCAAAGATATATTTTTCCCACCAGTTCAGGGTTTTAAAAATTTTATTATTAGTGTTTCCTCATCTGAAAATAGGAACAGTGACACATTCTACCTCATAGGGCTGTTGAAAGAATGCAAAGGAAAGATGAAAGAAGGAAAAAAAAAAGAGCTTAAGGTAACACCTGGCATGTGGCAAGCACTCAACAAAAGTTATTGATTATTTATTTTTATTCTCATGTAAAAGCCTAGAAAAGGAGAGGTACTTGTCCAAGGTTACATAGCTTTAAGGGGCAGAACCCAGACTAGACCCCAGGCTGTCTGACCCCTAAAGACTGTTCCAAGCCTCTTATGGTAACTCCCACTAAACCTCACATCAGCCCAGTGGCAGCCATAAAAGCAAGGCAGAGGGCAAAAAGAGACCCCAACAAAGTTTTACCTGATCCAGGTTTGGCCAGTACTAACTTTGGCTTGGAGAAGGGCTGAGGAATAAACACTGTTTTCCTTCCCTCGTGGAATCTTCTGTTTTCAGAGTGTGAACAGGACATTCTGAGATTCCTAAAAGTGGAATGAGCCCAAATCTCCAAATACGGAGATTACATTCTTCATGATTTTTCACAGTGGGCGTGCCTCTTACTAGTTGAGTGACCTTGGACGAGTTATTAAACCTCTCTGCACCTTTGTTTTTCCGTATCTGTAAAATGGAGCTGTTTACCAATTGCCTTGGGGTGATAAAAAGCTCAAATGGGCAAAGGACTGTGATGGTACTTGGGAGACTGTGCCAGAATCCACGGACCTCTGGGAAGACTGGTGCTACCTTATGAAGATCACACAAGGGGACAACTCACAACTACAGGCTCATTTGGGTTCTTTTCAGCCAATGCTTCAGAATCAAGACCTACGAGATGGTCCGTAGCCAAGAGTGTCCTGCCTCCATTGTATGCAACTCTTTGCAAACATGCCTTTTCACAACATTGGAAAGTTTCCAGCAAATCTCTTCCCTAAGAGTCACCTGAAGCCAAGTGGTTGCTGCAACTTTATCACCATTTCCAAGCTACAGCAGGCCAAATAAGATTGGATTGGATCAGAGAAGATGGATCGTCCACTAAGACTCTTCCATGAGCTGGGATTGAAGGGTCTCTTTCATTAATTGGACAATGCAGATAATTTATTATACTCCTTTAATAATTTGCAAATGTGTTTATTGGGAAAATTGGATGTTTTGACAGTAATGGTAGGTTCTTAAGAAGGATAGAGTGGTTGTAACTCAATGGAATGGTACCAAACCATGGTTTTATGAAAGTTGAACCCTTTGGGAGATGCTGAGGTATTACAAGTAAGAGGCTGTCCAGTTCCTCCTGCTGCAAGGAGCAAGTGTGAGCCTCTCATGAAAGGGAATCAAGAGAAACCACAATAGCACCATTTGCAGATCGTCTCCTTGGTCCCAAGCACTTTACATGCATTGTCTTCACCCCTCAACCCCCCTTCCCTGTGTGAGATAGATGTTATTACTTTTCCCAGTTTTGCAGGTGGGACAACAGAGGCCCGGAAGTGAAGTGCCTTATCCAAGATCATGCAGCCAACAGTAGCATTAGGACCCAAAGGCCCTCAGGCTCCAAGTCAGGACCTCACAGATAAACATTCATTTCCCTTTCATTTTTTCAGTTCTAGGGTCTTTTGGCTGCAGTGTGCCGGGAGCATGGGGTAAAGAAATCTGAGAGCTTTTTGGAAGCCGGTCAATTGTATTGGCATCTCTAAATTTTAATCCAGCCACAGTCACTTCATCTGACAAAGGCATTTTTCTCCTTTCATGAAGAGTTAATTTATATGAAAAAGATTATGGATCACAATTTAAATCCCATTTAGTCTCCCAATTAATATAATAGTCTTATGCAAAAGAATAAACTTGTATGAATTGAAGAGTCTGATGGTGAACTCTATTTGATTTGCGACCTATTGAGAGTTCACTCTGCCCTAAAGAATTTGCCTTTAATGAGCTTTAATTATAGCTACCACTTATGAGAGCTTACTACACATCACACACTTCCAATATAGCAGGTAGCTTAATCTTCACCAGGATGGCGTGAGTGGGCTCTCCTGTTATCAACTCCATATTAAAGATGAGGAAACTGAGGCACATAGAAATGGAAGATTTGCAGGAGTTACTCTGTAAGAGAGAGCAGCATTTGAATCTGGTGTGTCTGCCTCTGAAGCTATCCATAAACTGGTAGTTGAGTACTGGGTAAAGTCCTTCACTACTCGTATGACCGACTTAGGACCTCATAAACCAGAAGTCACCACTGACAACCTGCTGGTTGAGCCTGACCACAGCACATTTTGTTTGAGAGGCTTGAATTTGTAATATCTCCTTTCGATTTGAAAGGTGGAGCTCACTGGCTCCAGCTTGGCTCGGTTCCTGCCACTGACCTGGCCTCTGAAGAAGGAAGAACCAACCCCACAGCCTTTCAACAGAGGTTCTGGGACCTTTGGGCAGGTTCACAAGCCTGGGAACTTCCCTCATTCATCCACTGGCCCACAGGCTGTGAGTTTGCTACCCTGATTTAAACTAACCTCTCTCAAGCACCAGAGGGGAAGGGATTTATCCAGAGTCACTCAGCCAGAAACTCAGGGGCAAAGTCAGGCTTGGAGCAGTGCTGTCAGTCCCACATGAGCCCCTTGTCCCCGAATCGCTCCTCTGCCCCAACCACCATGTGGTTGGGGGCCTTGCTAGGGAAGGTTCTATGTCCTGCTAGGGAGGGTCAGGTGTGTGGGCCAACGTGAGCCCTGCCCTACTGTGCCCTCCAGGGTGCACAGGACATTTGTGGAAGCCAAGTAAATTTTGGAAGAGGTGGCTTTTTAATTATGCAGTGCAGACTGGCCCCCTGCAGCCAGTGGAGGAGGGACCCCCTCACGGGGCTGCTGGGAGGCGCTCAGCTGGGTTTCTGCCCCTTGAAGTGAGCCAGCAACTAATCCAGTGTGAAGGACTGCAGCGCTCTCCAGGTGAGGACAGTCCTGCAGGCCAGCAAGGGCAAGGGTGTGGGAGCTGGGCAGACCCCAGGGTGTGCGGAGCCTTTGGCCTGTGGGTGGAAGCTGGCGCCAGCTGCATTGGGTGGGATCCTGGACTTGCCTGCGACCTGGTCTCTGACCACAGGGAAGTCGCTGGATCTTGCTAAGCCTGTTTCATCAGCTGCAGAGCAGAGGCATGATTCCCCTGCCCTGGAGGAGCACTGGGAGCGATGCCTCTCCGGGGCTGAGCACGGAGTGGGGGTGACAGAGCCAGGGCCAGCCTTCCTGGAGCGCTCCTGCTCTGTGCGCCCTGCTCCGTGATCCTTGCCTTGCTTTCATGCAGCATTTATTCTCCAAATTGCAATGGCATGTGACAGCTGTGTTTTGCTGAAATGGAATCACAGCTTGCGATGGGCACTTGGCTCCAGTTCTTTCGCGTGTGGCATTCCCACGCTGCTGCACTTTGTGTGGTGACTCAAGGCTCCCCCCACGCTTCTGGGTCTGAATGAGCAACTGGGAAATCCTCCTCTGTGTGGCACGTTGTGTTGGCATTTGGACTTCACACGGTGTGGGCACATCATTGTGTTTGTAATGGGGATAATATTTTGAAAATAATAAATGGATATGTTTTTCATTCTTCTCCAGGATACTGTGTGCCCCATTCTGTTCCATGGACAGTGTGGGGCAGGAAGAGGCGAGGATTGGGGAAAGTTCTGGCCAGTCAGGTTGAGGGTGCAGAGCCCACCACTTCTGCACCCTAGTGGACTGTTGCAAAAGGGAAGGGAGAGAAGTGTCGGGCCGGGCCGGGAGGCCAGGTGGGCGTGTTTCCCTTCCCTCCTGGGTGAGGACGCTGTAGCATTGCTCATTCGGAAATGAACCCCAGAGGCCCAGAGGACAGTGGCACATAAACAGCAGTGTCTACAGCCCTCCACTGGCCTGTGCAGGTGGGCAGAGGCCAGAAATCCCCAAGGATTTGGTGCTGAGAGAACGGGAAGATGGGCAAAGACCATAATCAGGAGGGTGAACCCCCCAGAGCTGGACATTTTCAGCCAGAGCATGGGGCCCGCCAGAGATCCTAAAAGGCCAGAAGGGCCGAGGCACAGCCCACTGTCACCTGTGCAAGAAGCAGGCCAGGCCAGCCCCCGGAAGCAGGGACCTGTGAGAACCTGGAAGACACCATGTGCCCTGAGGCCAGCTGCCCCGTGCCAGAAGGACAGATGCCTGCTCAGGGACACATGTGGGTGCTTCCTGGAGAGGACACAAGACTGAGCATCTACCCACAAGAAACCTAGTCATCCAGAAGCTACTAGGGAGACAGGAAGAAGCCAAAATACCATCAGCTTGAAAATCCAGGTTTTTCTACCCGAACCCCACCCCAAGGAGGCGGGGACTACAGCTATGTGAAATAAAATGCTACATTCTTCTCTTTATGCCTGTGAATACTGTGTTAAATTATACTTAAGTTAACAAATATTCTGTGCCAGGCATGCTTAGATGTTTGCAGGAGGCTGAATATTTGGTAATGAGTAAGACCAAACACTGGAGGAGGCGCCTGTTCCCTTTCACCGTATATTCTAACAGGAGGAGAAAGACTAGAAGCTTGCAGCAGCCCGACAATGATTCTTTGGTGGTGGAAGTGCTATACTGATAAAAACTAAGGGGACAGAACACAGAATGACTAGTGGTGGCCAGAGAAAGACTCAAGGTAGAAATCAGGGCAAGAGTGAGCCAAGTCCATGGCCCCATATTACAGATGAGAAAACTGAAGCTCTGAGTGGAGAGGAGCTTTGCTAGAAGTCCCATCTCGAATGATCTGTTGGGTCCAGGAATCCCTGACTGCACGACCTGGGGCTGGGAAGATACTTGGGTGCCCATCTGCAGGGAATGGAGCCTTTGAACTCTGAGGGCCCATCCTGGTTGAAAAACCTTGAGCGGTGCCTGAAATGTGGCTCTGCCACACCTGCTTTTCTGGTCCTTGCCAGCCCCTCATGTCACTAGGCCTTTGCTTGCTCTCTGTAAGATAAGGGTGAGCTTTGTGCCTCTGAGGCTTGAGGAGGCTCAGAGAAGTCAGGCACAGATGTGCTGAGGAGCTGGCCTGGGTGTCCCTTTGGTTTCTGTCTGTCACCGTCTCTGTACACATTGCAGACCCATAACCACCCCCACCCTGTGCCTGAAGGGCAGGCCCGTCCTGTTTCCCTCCGTATCCCCAGGACACTGCACAGGTCCCCCATCAGCACCTAGGGTATCAGCTGACAGAGGGTCTTGGGCTGGCAGGTTCACAGTGGCGGGACGGGGTCGGGAGGCAACAGGGAACACCCACAGGAGAGGGCCGAACACGAAAGCTGTGTGTGCAAGACTATGCCACCCCAGGGGGGGTGACTCCAGCTCTGTGCATATGTGGGTGTGTGTGCCGGGTGCTCAGGGTGGAGACAGCCTGTAGAGGGACCTGGGCAGCAGATGAGATGTGGCCACCCAGATTGGAGGGGCAAACTCTCAGGGACCGCAAAACCCAACCAGGGAGTGGGCATAGGGTGCAGAGGAGGCTGACCCGACTGTGGGGCTTATGACAGGGATGGAACTGGGGAGGCAGCAGGGCCCACCTAGAGCAGCCAGACCAAGATGGTGGAAGAGATGGGTCTACCACAGCCAATGGGGGTGCTTGAGGGAGTTCAGGCGGGCAGACAGTGATCCAGTGGGGAGAGGAGAAACCTGGGGCAGGTGGACAGGGGACTGGAAGTCGGTGGGTGTTGCTAGAGGGGCTGGGTGGGTGGAAGGGCGCCTGGAGGCAGATTGGAGGCCAAGGCGGGATGAGCTGCTCTGAGGAGCTGAACTTCTGCTGGGAGAGCTGGATCCCAGTGTCCCATGTGCCACCTGGTGGGGAGCAGATCCTCCGTGTTGGGAACTGAATGAATGAATGAAGGAACAAATGAAGGAGAGCTGACACCAGATGCCTGAGGACACTGGCCCAGGGGACAAGAGAGCCTGGGGAGCAAGGGCAGAGGTGTGGAGAGTGCCTGCTCCATCGCAGAGGACGGGGAGAGGGGTGGCGACTTGCACAGCAGACGGGCCGGGAGCCCTGGCTGGGCACATCTGGGGAGGGAGACAGGGCATCTACCAGGGCTTGAGCGCTTGGTCAGATTCTTTCTGAGAGCTGCTGTGGAAGAGGCAGGAAGGCACCTGGTGCCAGGTGGGGGCAGCGTGGGGAATGGGGGAGGAGAAGATGTGGGTGCCCCAGCAGGATGGGTCACTAGCTGGGTGGGGTCAGCGCCCAAAGGTGAGGTCACGCAAAGCTACACCGGGGAGCTGACAGCCGGCTGGCGTCCAGCCACTCGGCTCTCCCAGCCTCGCAGGTCTCTGTCTTGTGCTGCCGTGGGAAGGAGGAGGAGTGTCCCCGCATGGCCCCCAGGGTTCAAGATAGCGATCCCCCCTTGCTCCAGGTGGCAGGCAGGTTGCCCTGTGGGTCCTGCTGTCTCCTGCTTTGCTAGTGGCAGCAGGGCCCCAGAGAAGGGCAGGGGGCACGTAGTTGGCTGTACTGGGCATCAGAGAAGTGGCCCTGGGGAGCTGGTGCTGGGGCACCCCAGGCCAGCCCCTCCTCCCTCCCAGGCTGGCAGAGCCTCGCCCTCCCCCCACAGCTCCCTGCCTCCACCCTGCTGGCCTCTGAGTGGGCTCGGGATGCATAGGACTGTGTGTGAGGCCTGAGTGTCCCACTGGCTCTCACGGCACCAAAGCATGGCCCATGTAGGTGTCAGGGGACAGCAGCTGTCACTCCAGCCTGGATGGCACAAACTACTTGTATTGATTGTGGCAGGGACAGCGACTGTAATGACGGCTGCCTTCCATGTGTGCCTACACCTCACAGATCCAGGTGTGCCGGGGACACTACTGAGAGGTGCCTCGGAGTTCTAGTGGGAAGCTCCACGACTCCCCTCACATCCCTGATGCCCAGAATGCGGGCCCTTCCCCTGACCACCCCAGGGCTGTGGCCAAGATGGGGAGAGATCTTTCCCCCACTCCAGGCAGGAAGGCCTTTTCCAAGTCACTAACTGATGCTGTGGGGAACCCAGGTGGGGATAGAGGAGCCCAGTGGAGCCCCAACTGTGGTTACAGGATCTAGGTTGGGGTCCCCTCAAGTATAGAGGGTCGGGGCTGAAGGTTCGGGTTTCACCACAGCCCACCCATACACTGGAATCTAAGTGCTCCCTTTCCACTTCTGACCTGCCGCCTCACTTACCAACAGGAAGGACAAAGTGGCACAACTCCGGTTTCCTCTGCCTTCCCGCGTCCCGGCTGCTGGGGCCCATCCAAGCAGAGCTGCTTTCCTGAGCAGTGCTGGAAGTGGGGCTTCCTGGTGGTGAGGCTGGGGGGTGAATGGGCCCCACAGAGGGTCATGCTCCAGGGGTGGGCAAGCATGGGGACCATGCTGTCTTGGCCCCTCTGCTTGGTGGGACGGGGCAGGCCATAACTCCATGCAACAAGGTGGCTGGGGACACTGTGGGGCACTGACAATTCGGCACAGGAATGGACACACTGGGAGGTGGACACTAGCTGCAGATTGACTCCTGGCTCCCCAGTGTAGCCAGTCAACTCCTGCTCTCTGTGATTCCCATGAGCACTTGCCAAGTTGGGGTGACCAGTTTCTTCCATTTGCCTAGAACCTTTCTGATTTTATCCCAGAATATTGATCTCAGGTATTAAGATATAAAAGAGAGATAAGACACACACTATACCACGGAGCCCCGGGCTTGAGCAGAACCTCTGCCTGGCCCGCCCTCTCCTTTCTACCCCACACCCAGGGGCAAGTGCCCACTACAGATGACAACCGACAGCCATCTTTATAAGTATATTTTTATTGAAAATAAAAAAGTCACGGTGCTTCCTTCCTCATAAGCAGCTTTCGGTGCACCCCACCCCAAGGCTGCTGGTCCCACTTCCTATACAGAAGCCTCAGCATGAAATTGACATTATGGCTTGTTGGTGGACAAGACAGCTTCAACTTGTACATCTGTCCATTGAGACAGAACCCCAAGGGACAGGTCTTTTCCCCTGTACACACGGCACATTGTTAAGAAGGCAGTTTCAGGATATTTACATTCATGCATTACGTGTCTGATGCTACCTGGGCTGCTTAAATCATACTTTGTACAGATGCAGAGTATAGTAATTATATATATATATATGTATAGATATCTCTTTAAATATATATAACTATATATAATATATATGTCTATATTTTTACACCTATTAGTCTTTCTTCCCAAACTTCCTCTAGAAGCCTCTAGGAACACCTGATGACTCCGGCAGATCCTAAATGCCATTGGGCTCCCCATCAAGATGGCTGAAGACATCTGAGAAAATGCTCAGGAGCATGCGTTTTCTCCTTGGCCTCAGAGCTCAGCCTCATCTGAGGATGGCCCTGCATTGAGCACCACAGATCCATTTTAAAGCAAAACGTCCTAAGCTCACATGCCCTTTGATCTTAGGAACTGAATTTCTGGTGGCCTCACTCTCTGCACTGTGTATCCTCTGAATGGCCAGCCCTGACGAGGGGGCTCCTCCTGGGTTTGCTCTCCCTGGGCAAGAAGGGATTTCACAAGCGAAGGTGAGGGGGTTCACGTGCAAACCCAAGCCCTGGATGTCTCAGAGGCCAAAGCACAACAGACAGCTCAGTCACCGTTCCTGCAGGCCAAAGGTCAAATTTGGGCTAGGTCTGAGCCAAAGTTGGGGACAGTGGTACCTGGTGGCATGGAAAGCTGCACCATGCTGAACCTCCCTGGGTCTGGCCCAGCCTTCCGGGACCCTGTAGCCACAGGCCTCCCTCCAGCTGAAGGTACCTCCCGTGGCTCTGGAGCTTCTGACTAGCGCGGGGCCAGGTGGCATGAGCTTAGGGCCCTTCTGCCCAGGCATCTGTTCAGGACACCAGCGGCTCGCATACCACAGGAGGTGCAGGCCATGGGGATGTGCTCTGGGGGGTCTGCTGCATTCTCACCTTCCCTGCCCCTATTCCTCTGGCCTGCTTGTCACCAAGTACTGTGTCCCCAGAGTGCTGCACAGGGGCAGCCAGCACGAAGGCCACAGGCAGCCCTGTGCCAATGCCTAGGTGCTGGGGAAGCGAGATCCAGGTCCAAACCCAAGCCAAGTCCTCAAGCAGAAGAGAGGGAAGGAAGACAAGGCCCCCATGGGAGGGCATGCCCAGGGCTGTGCCCATCAGCCTGGGGCAGGAGAGTGGCTCACGGCTCCAGAGGCACATGGGCTCCAGGACAATGGACATTTCAGCCCAAATGGGGCTGATTTTCACGGCTGACAGTCTTCCCTGGATTTGAAAGTCTCACCTGCAGCCCAAACACTAGCCAGAGAAGCTCAGTGGTGACTTAGGTGGCAAAGCAGGTGCAACCAGTTAATTCCTACGAGGCCAGTGTGGGGGTGACGCAGGGAGCCATGGGGTCACAGTGCTCTCCTAACTGTCAAGGGATGCACAATCTCCAGGCCTTCCAGGGCGCAGCAATGAGCCCCCTAGGGCAGGTGACCATCTTGGAAACAGCTGGCAGGGCTGGGGGTCCCTGAGCCTGGAGGGTCCCTCCTTTCCCTCCCCTTCCTTCCCACCCTCAGGAGGGTTCGAGACTCTCAGAGGACGGGACCCCAGAGAAGACATTCACAGGGAGAAACTGGGCAGAAACACCTCTTTCTGGGGACTCTCAGGAGAGGGTCTGGGTGCCATGGTCAGGCCTCGGATGTGTGGTGGTTCTGCCTCTGCGGCAAGGCCTGGCTCACACACGGGGGCTCGTTCCTGTGGGGCCAGGTGTGGGGCTGGGAGCAGGCGCAGGGGCCGCGGCCGTGGCCTGGCCTAGGCTCCTGGGACACACCGCCTCAGTGTGGACGAGCCCCTCTGGCTGCTCCTAGGGGATCTGCAGGTGGGGCTCACCACCCCATGGCAGGCAGACAGGACCTCGGGGCCCAGGTGTGGCTGGGGACGGAGGGTGGAGCAGGCCGGGAAGACTGAAGACGATGGAAGGGGGTAAGGACAGATGGGTGGGAAGCACCTTTGAAAGGGGACGTCTGTCTCATGGCTGTGTCGATGGCTTCTGTTGGGATGTTCACAGAGAAGCAGGTGGGCTTCCTGGAGGGGGGATTCAGGGCCTGGGGCGGGCTTTGGATCACCTCTCTTTTGGCTAAAGAGGGGGCACCTCCCCAACCCAGCAGGCAGACCCTGTCTTCCTCAGAGTGCGTGCTTCAGGTAGCAGCTGGGGGACAGTCAGGGGACCAAACATAAGATGAGGAGGAGGTGGAGGAGGAAGCCGCAGGTGTGACGCTGCATGCAGGGGCCAGGCTCAGCTTGATGTCCGTGTAGCCCCTGCCCCAGGGCTGGCCGGAGCTGGCCAGGGAAGAGGGTGGGTTCTCCTCAGAAGGCCCGAAGCCTGCACGACAATGGAGTCCTGGGCAAGCCTGGAGTCAGCTTGTGTCCACTTGGCTTCCCATGTCCACTAGTACCACCAAGGTGTCCCTGTGGCCATCGGTTCTGGGCCTGGGGGTAGACTCACACCACCGCACTGTTCACGTCCACCCCTTTGTTGCTCTGGGAGGAGCTCATGGGGTACTCGGCAATGCTGGTGCCATTTTCATCTTTTCTCAGTGGTTTCCTAGAAGGGGGTTGGGGAGGCAGGGACATCGTTAGATACCAGTGACTGTGGGGTGGACCTCTGTAAGTCCTGGAATGAAGCCCTCTCTTCTGGGTTAGCATCCTTACACTGCTGGCCCTGTGGGGTCCATCAGAAGCTGGACTGTTCTTAACTAGAGTGACCATATAATGTAACATGCAATCTAGGAGATGAGACCATTGCTAACCAAGCAGGCCTGAACTGGGACTGTTTAGACAGATCAGAACGTACAGTCAGCCTCATAGGATCAAGTGTGGAGTGATCTCATTGATTGTGGTCATGAACATGGACACAGGGGGAGCAGACAGTGAATAGAAAGAGGCACCAATGGGCAGCTTTACCCTCTTGCTTGTGTGGCCAAAGGAAAATGGTAAATACGATGAAGGGCATGGTGTGGTTGGAATAATGGAGGAGGGGGTAGTGGCAGTGGTGATGGTGGTGATGACGGTGATAGTGGTGATGGTGGAGGAGGTGGTAGTGGTGATAATGGTGATTCAGGTGGTGGTGGTAGTGGTTATGGTGATGGTTGTGGTGGTGATGGTGATAATGGTGGAGGAGGTGGTAGTGGTGGTGATGGTGATGGTAGTGCTGGTGATGATGGTGGTAGTGGTAAAATGGTGGAGGAGGGGGTAATGGCAGTGGTGATGGTTGTGGCAGGGTAATGGCAGTGGTGATGACAGTGATGGTTAGACCCAGGGCAGCAGTGACAAAGTGATGATGATGATGGCGATGGATGCCCAAATTGAATTACCATACATCTGTGCTTTTTGAACCCTTCATCCTAAATCATCTGCAGCTCATTTCAGAGGCTACTGAACCCCAAGGTCCATTGTTCTATCCACATAGGGGACCAGGGCCATTGGAGGGAGGCTCTGAGAAAGCCCCTGCTCAGTTGCTGAGCTCCTGAAATCTCTGTGCTACTGTCTGTCCTGGCTCCAGTCATTCGGGAGAGCTCCAGCCCCACCTGGAGTATCTACACCCTCCTGGTCTGGGCTGCCCATTCGGGGTCCCAGCTCCATGCCACAGTCCTGCTGTCCTGGGTGGACCTGATCCCATCAGGCACCTCCCAGGTCCCCAGGACTGAGCCTGAATGGGCACTTGCTGAGTGCTGTCTCCACTGAACATTGTGGCCACCGTGAAAAGCTCAGGACGATTGCATGTGCCTTCTCGAGTGTCCCCAGAGCCTCCCAAAGGCCATGTGAGCGGGGCTGGCCCTTGGTGGCTGGCTCCATGCCTGCGATGCAGCCTGTCTGAATGAGCCTGGTGGAGGGAGGTCTGTAAGGAGATGGCCAGTGGCAGCCTGGGTGGAATTGTGGGCCTCGGAGAAGAGGGCTGAGCTGCAATCTGCTCACGGCTCCCTTCTCCCCTGTGGTGGAAGATGCTCACAAAACCAGGAGGAATTGGGGGAGCACTCTGCGCTGTCAAGCCTGGCCCAGGGCTTCTTCTAGAAAGGGAAGGGGACACCCACACTTCCTGCCACTTTGTGCAAAGCAGTCTTCTCAGACATGTCCTTGTCCCTCCTCAGAGTTCCCCAAAGAAGCAAGGCTGGAGTCAAGGGTCGCTTTATGGGAAACTGAGGCTTAGGGAGGGCTTTGACCTGCTGGGGATGATGGGACCACCACCCCCTGCCCCTGCATCCTGGGCCACACACCCTCCGAGTATTGGGACAGCGTCCCCTAAAAATGGGTCCAAGGTCCTGTGGGCATGGGAGGGCCTCCCTTACCCTCCTGCAGGGTCCTCCACACCTGGCTCTTTCATTCACCTCTAACCTGGGACGTCTCATGGCATGGGGTCCTAGAACCCTGTCGAGGGAGAGGCTCACAGACACCTGCACATGGTGAGGGGAGAGGGTGGCATCCAGGGCTTTCCTGAGAAGTGGACGTGGCATGCTCCCCTCCTGCCACTGGAGCCAAGTCCCCAGCCATTGTGCTCCCCGAGCTGTGGCCCAGAGCTGCTCCCAAAGCCTCTGGGCTTCAGTAGTACCCAGGGGAAGTGGGGTTTTTACCTAGAGCAGAACAGTAACATTGATGCAGCACTTAGGGGCAGAAGTCACAGCTCAGGGAAACCTGGCTCCGTCACTCTCTGGCTGTGTATCTAGGGCAAGCTGAGCAACCTCTCTGTGCCTCAGTTTCATCATCTATAAAATGAGCACAGTAATGGTGTCCATTTCATAGGCTGGTTGGGAGGATTAATTGTGTTAGTGCATGTCAAGCACTTGGATGAGCATCTGGCAAACAGTAAGTGCTCCATAAGTGCTTGTTAACTCTTTGCTCTGCTGCTAGAAGGTGCCAGCAGGGGCTGCTCCACTGGCTGGTAGTGGTCAGCATCCTCCAGTCTGCACAGGCTGCCTACCTAACACGAGCCCGTAACGATCCAGAAGGGCTATGGGGCGATGCTAGGACCCAGCCTGGATCTGGGCTCTGTGGGCCAGTCAGGGCTGGTCCCCCAAACCAAGGAGAGGCATGTCCACCCTGGTCCAGGCAGAGACGGCCACCGAGGGCTCCCTAAGTGGCATGGTTCCTAAAACCAAGAGAAAGGTAAGTGAGCTCTTCCTTGGCCGCGCTCAGGAGGCCAGGCCCTCCCACCTGCCACCTCTCGTGCCCCTGTGGCATGGGAGCAGCAGGCGCTCTGTGTTCTCTGCTCAGAGTGTTGTATTGACGACTCTGGATGCCCGCAGTCCAGCGACCTTGGCAGAAATTGTGCCTGCCTTGGGCAGGAAGTTCCAGGACCAGGTGGCACTCCGGGGCTGACGGTGGCGCTTCCACCCTCCACTGCGGCTCTGCTGGAGATGCTGCAGGCAGGGTGCAGCTCGGGTGGCTGAGAGGGCCCCCAGCTCCCCCTAGTCTCACCCCACCCTGGAGGGTTTGCTTTCAACAAAGTGGGGGTTACAGGTCCCAGGTTCTCCCTGCCAAAGGCATCCACCTCCCCGCTGCCCAGCCCAGGACACAGACACACACACACACACACACACACACACACACACACACGGCAGAGGTCGGCCACGGGATGGGACTCCTCTGTAGACTACAGACTTCCCTGACTCTGGGTCAAGAAGCCACCAAGCTATCCCTGTGAGGAGCAGCAGTCCCACTTCCAGGCCTGGGCACCTCCCCGCCATGTCCCAGGCAAAGATGAGCCAGGTCTGAGCACCTGCACACCTGGGTGGAAGCTGAGGGTCTTGACCAGATCCCTGGCTTCTGCTGAGAGGCCTCCTCCGGGGAGCCACATGCCCAGAGGGGACAGTGGAGGGCGTGGCTGGCTGGGCAAGGGTCCTCTCACGGGCTCTGCCCTGCATCTCCCCTAAGCTCTGTGGCTGGGATTCATTCAGGATGATGCCCTTCCCAGCCAGGATGCTGGAGAAAGGACCGAAGGGCCACTTACAGAAGCCTGGACAGAGAGCCTCCACACTAGCTCGAGTTCAATGACCATCCTTCAAGCCCCTGAGATGCCAGCATGGCTGAGGGGTAAAGGCCCTTTGCTGGAGGGTCTCTGGGCAGGAGTGGCCCCAATGGCACCTGTCTCACTGGGACACTGGGAACCTGCTTCTCTGAGGCTCCAGGAACAATGACTAGTCCAGAACCTTGACCCAGTGGGCCTGGGGAGCTGGCTTCAGAGAGGGGTGAACTTCTTCATGACAAAAGAAAAAGGCCCCAGAGCTGGGCACAGTGGCACACTTGTAATCCCAGCGGCTCGGGAGGCTGAGGCAGGAGGATGCTGAGTTCAAAGCCAGCCCCAACAAAAACAAGGTGCTAAGCACTCAGTGAGACCCTGTCTCTAAATAAAATACAAAATAGGGCTGGGGGTGTGGCTCAGTAGTCGGGTGCCCCTGAGTTCAATCTCCGGCACACACAGACACACCAAAAAAAAAAAAAAAAAAAAGAAAAGAAAAAGGCAGAGCTCTGTTTGGGTCTGAGAGGGGTGAACTTCATGTCAGCCAGCGCTGATGGAAAGGAGTCCACGCAAGCTCCTGCACCCAGGGCAGCCTGACACCCGCCACATCCCGTCTCAGCCCAAGCCCTTCTTGGAGGCAGGACAATGGTGATGATGGTGGGAGACACTGTGGCATCCGGACTCAAAAGGAGCCAGTGCGTTGACCAGGGAGAAGCCAAACCCCAGACAGCCCAAGGACGGGGCAAGGCCCAGGAGCAGTGCTGGCCTCGGGGGCAGTGAGTCTGGATTGTGCAGCAAAGTGCAGGTGCCGGCTCCTCGAATGCAGCAGGTGGCCCAGGACGGCAGGTGGTTTCAGCAGTTGAGGCTGTGCCCCGAGGCCCAGCACTTGACCGGCAGAGGCCCCTACGGGGAGTGTGCCAATGTGCACTCAATTCCCAGCAGGAGAAGTGGTGACCTGGACTTCCAGCCAGGGACAGCACTTGGGCGTGCGTGTGTGTGTGTGTGTGTGTGTGTGTGTGTGTGTGTGTTTGGGGGGGGGGGGTTACGGGTGCCTACACAGACAGCAGAGAGACATGACAGGTGGGAACAGCTGTCCAGCCCCAGCTACTACATCAGGCCCCCACCTGGCCACAGGTGTTTGTCCCTGAGATAGACCAGTCGCAAAGCCCAAGGGAATCCCAGATGCATTCCAGGTGTATTTCTTGCTCTTGAAGTTCATGGTGAGTGGAAAGTAGACGAAGAATTTCCATCCTGTCCTGAATCCCTGGGCCTCCCTGGGGCTTTGGGCCAGCCTGCCTCTGTGTCCCCTGTCCCTACCCTTCAGCTAGTGGCCTGAGTAGGGAGGGGAGTGGAGGTGGCTGGCCCCTGGCCAGTAGCCGTGCTCCATGGGGTGGATGAGGAGGTGGCAGGTGGCGGGACCCTTCATGGTGGGGTCCGAGCTGTCACACACAGGTGGGAGGGAGGCTACGCCACTCTGAGGTGGAGGGGAGCTGCTGTGTCACCGAGCTAGAGTGTGGAGGAGGCTGAAGAAGGACTCAGGGGGAAGGGCAGAGATGGCAGAGGGTGGAGGAGACCGAACCTGGTGCCAGGGTGGGGCCTGGCATTGAGCCCTGGGCACATGCTATTTACCCCAAACAGATTCTCCTTCACTCACCCAGAGAGAAGGGGGGGGAAATGAGTTTGCTGGAATTCTAAATGGCCTTCGTCAAATTCAAAGGTGGAATCTGGCACGTGTGTAAACAGGCCTCCATTCAAGCCAGAGAAATGGTCACCAAGTGGCCCCTGGTGCAGGTGCCGTGCCAGGCACAGCGGGGAGAGATGAGTGAGAGGAGTGGGATCCCGGCTTTACCTCTAGAAAGAAGGAAGCACAGGCGAAGCCATGGACTCAGACAAGCAGTTGGGCAGGGAAGAGAGAGATCTGGCATTTCTTCCATTTGCTCATGACCTCTCCAAGGCTGCTGTGGTTCGGACCCCAGGGAAACTCATCCCCAGCCCTGTCTGGCAATGCAGCTGCCCAGGTAAGTGGGTCTGCTCTGCAGGAAGGAAGAACAAACCCCTTTCTGGGCCACCCTGAAGTCCCAAAAGAATGTAAATTCTGGAGGAAAAAAAAAAAAAAAAAACTACTTCCACTGATGAGCTTTCTATGGAGTGTATATTTGGGCCCGATCTTATAATAAGTTCCTGAAGGAATCAAGATGAAGAAATGAAGCCCCGGAGCGGGGTGGGGGAAGCCAAGTGTGGAGAGTTCCAGACAGAAGCCTGTTTGGAGTGCTGGTCCCGGGAAGCTGCTGCGGGGACCGCAGCCCAGTGGCTACACAGCAGGCCCAGAGAGCCACCAGGCCCCCCGCAGAAGGACGGAGTCTCCAAGAGGAAACTGGCACCATGGGCCCGAGCACACCGAGAGGAAACCCAGGAAAGCAAAGAAACCGTGGTAAACGGCAGGCTCACAGGTTAGACTAAGGTCACCACTGATATCCTGAGCCCCACCCTGGGAGGCCACCCGTGGAGGACGGAAGAGAGGAAGAGTTTTGAAGGTCTGTGGGTTAGGGGTGCCGGCCCTGGTATTCCATAGTGGAACGTTAGTAGATAATGTTCCAAATTGGAGGAAAACTCAAATAGCTGTGTGCACATCACTTAGAATCAGAGGAGACACAGCAGGCAACAGCTGTCAGAAGTGGCCGCCTCTCAAGAACGAGATGGGGAAGAGCAGCGGAAGTCAGGGGCTGTTGTTTCCCTAATAACTTTATGGCACATAGGACATTTTAAATTATGTGCATGTATTAACTCTGACAAAAATAAAAACTGAATTAAAAGGTGGTAATGAGTGCGCAAAGCCCTAGCCACACTTTTGAATCATTAAGCTCTTTAAAAAAGTGTGCACAACACGCCTGACTTGCCGGTTGGTGGAAGCAACCCCCCTGCGTCTCCTCCTTCTGTGCCCGCTCACCTTCTCTCTGTAGCAATGTCTTTTAAACCACCTTGTGGATTAGTCTGTGGGTGTGGGCGTGTAATCTGCCTGTCTCACTGGCAGGATGAGGATGGGGTCTCAATCCTGTTCACTCTGCATCCGTGGAGCCTGGTCTAGGCCCTGGCGTACAGAAGATGCTCAATACCCGTGGACCAACATCAACTTTCTGAGAAGCCCTGTGCCAGTCAAGGGCTTTTCCAAGGCACCACGAAAGAAGCTGGAGCATTCAAAAGTGCTCATTCCACAGGAAGTGGCTCAACAGTACATCTAGTAATAGCTGGAGTGCAGGCTCTCCAGCCCGGCCCGAGAGTACCCACTGCACTGACCACAGTCCAGTCTGTAGGACCGGGCTCCCCCTCAGCCCCACCATCGCAGCCTGAACACGAGACGGAAATGGCTGTCAAGAGGTTCAATGGCGAAGGCACAGTGACAGCAAGGACCAGGGCCCTGAGGCCCCCAGGCAAGGCCTCTGCCTGTCCTTGGGGTGTGGGTGCCTCTACACAGGAGCACGGTGTGTGTGGGGGTCATCTCTCCTCAACACAGGGGCTTTCATGGGGTGAAAGGGTGCAAAGGCCACCCCAGGAGGGCAGCTCCCTGCTGAGTGTCCCCAGGTCACTGGGGCAGTGGGTGCCTTGGAATTTTATCTTGGTGACTCGATGGCTCACCCTGGTTTAAGATTCCTCTTCCACTGTGGACTAAGAGGCTTTGGTTGTCTGGACTCTCAGAGGTTCTGTCTGCCCTCAGCCTCTCCCCTGGTCCTGGAGGATGAGGTTCCTGGGAACGCTGACCACTACACCTCCCTTTAACGAGGCCTCCCGACTATCTTGACCCCAGATGCTCAACCTGGCAACTCCCAAATCGCCTCCTTCCTACCCCAGCTGATTCTAGAACCATCCTCCTGCAACCTGGCTCTGAAAGGCTGGACGGGGGCCTTTCATGAGATGGAAATCCCCCCTGGGACTGGAGGCCGCGAGAGCTCAGAAACGTGGGGCTTCTCACTGAATTTTTCTTTCACAGTGACGCGGCCTGTTTCTGTTTCCTGAGAGTAAAGGCATGTTTCAGATGAATTATTGACCAAAAAGAAATGGCCGAGAGCAGGAAACCCTCCATCTGCTCTGGGGAGATGTGCAGACAGACCTGGCTAGCACAAGGCTCTCTACAGCCCCCCCAGGGCAGGCCCCCAGGGCTCTGGAAGCCAGGCGGTCTCTTCCTCCCCTGCAGTGTGCAGGCCCCCTCCTGGCACCAGGTATTGTGTTTCAAGGACACTGTCTCTGGATTAGGGACAACCTGAAGGCAGAGGCTGGGTCTTATTCCCCGTGTCCCAATCTTGGCCAAGAGGTGGATGGGCATCATGGCTGTCTCCACGTGCCCCCAGCTGCCCATTTCACTCTCTCCCTGCTTGGCACCCCAGGAGGCTCATCTCAGACCACATCTCTCCATTTCCTCGGCGTCTTGGGTTTGGCCACTGGAGGACCCACAGGAGACCTGAG
This sequence comes from Marmota flaviventris, assembly GCF_047511675.1. Taxonomy (NCBI): domain Eukaryota; kingdom Metazoa; phylum Chordata; class Mammalia; order Rodentia; family Sciuridae; genus Marmota; species Marmota flaviventris. The sequence continues at coordinate 11,996,705 of NC_092499.1, read as the reverse complement.
AGGCGCAGAGATGCTGGGGGACATGTCCTCCCCTTCCTCTGTGTCTCCACCAACTCCCAGTTGGGCAGACCCTCCCTGAGGGCTAAGTTTCCGTCCCCTTGGCTGCTGTGCTGGGGAGCTACTGCCCCATGGCTGCTCTGGCTTCATCAGCTCCGTTTGCTCCCTGGACTTGCCCATGTCCCTAGAAAAAGCTGCCACAGCCCCTGGAGGGAGCCTTCCCTTCATGCTCCTTCCCTGGTCATCCCCTAGCCCTCTCAGAGCCCAGCTCAGCTAAGGCAGGGCAGCACTACCCTGACGAGACGCTAGTGCGAGCTCTGTCTGTCCTTCCCAGTGCTGCAGACTCACCCTGCCACACTCACAGGCCCCCCTTTTCTGCACCCCTGAGCAAGAGCAGGAACATCCAACACTGGAATCAAACATATTGGTAAAGTGGTGCCATGGCCAGGGCTGGGCTCTGGAGTCACATGGTTCTGGGCTTAAATTCTGACTTGACTGCTCCCCGGTTGTACCATCCTGGGCAGCTCCCTAACTCCTCAGGGCCGCAGTTTCCTCATCTGCAAATGGGGCTGTTTGGAAAGAGATGAGGCAAAGAGGAGCCAAGAGTGTGGGTGAGGGGGTGAACCCGGTGCCTGGCGAGGAGTTGACCACAGTTATTCCCTGGGTATTTACTGTCGTTTTAGAGACTGCCCTGCAGCATGGGCACTGGAGAAGGGGGGTTCTGGGCTGGGAGGTCCATGCCCAGGGCATGGCCTGTGCTGCTTGCAGCAGCCACGCTGGGTCCTGCTGCTGGGTCTGGCCTCTTCCGCTCACTTGCCAGGACACTGTTGGCCCCCTTCCTGGATGCTTGATCATGATTCATTTTAAGACTTTCAACTTGATGATGTCAGTCTCTGCTTTTGAATTATTGAGGTGAGGTCGCACATGCCAACAGATTAAAAGAGGTAAATTAAACGTTTTAGGTGTTATGATCCTTCTTCACAGGGACGGCAAGGAATTAAAAACGCTTTCTTAGATACACCGTATTATTAACAACTCCCATGACCCTCTGGAGTTTGGCAATATTTTTGGTTCTTTTGGGTTGCGCCGGGCCTGACACACAACGGGTGCACGTCAAACGCTCGTGGAATCAAACTCCCTAAAAAAAATGGGGCATCGTGACTGAGGTTTACTTTAAAATATTCCAGCAACAAGAAAGAAAGAAAGAGGAAATAGATGCAGCAAATACAGCAAAACCTCAGAAAGTGCGGGATCAGGGCGAGGGCACAGGGAAGTGTGTGTACAGTCTTCCTGCTTCTTATGGGCTCAGCAATTGCTATGATTTTAAAAAGTGCTGGAGGGTGGGTGGAGGAGCCCGGAGCCCAGCGGGTTCCCCCCGGGACTCAGAGCTGGGCACAGTGACACTCACCTTTTTATGGCTTTGTAGCAAATGATGACGAGCACGGTCAGGAACACCAGGGCGGCACAGCATACGGCCACGATGATCACCAGCCCCGACCACCAGCTCTCCTCATCGGGGCACGAGGTAGAGTTGGGAACTGGAAGACACAGGAGCAGCTGAGTCTCGGGGGGAGCATCAGAGGTGGGACCATCGCGGGTGCCACCAGCCTGGACCTCCTGGACATCATTACCCCCAGGAAGGCCCTCTGACCTTTCCTGCAGGCCCACCCCCAGCCTGCGGCGGGTGACGTCATGCCTGGCTCCCAGCCAGCCCCTCCCCCATGCCACCATCCCGGCCCTGGCGTGCGCAGAGCAGGGGTTAAGTGCCGCGCCCGGGCCATCCATCCTCCCTTGGCATGAGCTAACTGACAGCCGGGTCAGGTTTAATTTCCCATGAAAAATAACAGAACATCTCATTCTCTCAGTTGAGGCATTAAATCCGGTTCCGCTACAGGTGGGGGTGGGGAGCGGGCTCACAGGGGACTCCAGGGGAGGAGAGAGAAAAGGCGGCCCTGAGGTCAGTTTCTTAAGCTAATTGTTGCAAGAGGCTGGCTTTGTGCAGTCCTGGGTCTGGCCTAGTGGAGGACACCTGTGGTCATCTCAGTCTGTATGGGGGTGGCCAGAATGTGGAAAAGTGTCATCAACAAAGCACCTGGCACTGGGTGCCACGAGGCCCTCTCATTGTTATCCCACCCATGAAGTCTTTGGGGTGAATCTGCACCTCCTCGATATGGGCTGTGTCGGGTGCCTCTGAAGCATAGGTGTCAAGAGGCAGGCTCAGGTCCCCTTGAGAAAGCAAAGACACCGCAGAGCTTCATCCCAGAGCGAGGTCCTGGAAAGACCTGGCACAACTGGAAAGCCGTGCTGGGGACAGCAGAGGGGCTGGGTGGGGGAGGAAGGAGAAGGAAAGGGAGGGAAGGTAGAAAAGAGAGAGGAAGAGAGGAAGGGGGATGGACGGCGGTCAAACAGACAGTGCCAGCCTTGGGTAGGTCTTCAAGACACAAGAATATACCCAAAAGAATCAAATATGCCCAGCCTCTGTCCATTCAAGAATAAGTGACTTGAGGACAGCCCCAGGACTTGGGGGACAAGTGGGGACCCTCCTAAGGACAGGCAGACGGTCTTATCATTCTGATCCAGGGGTTAGCTCCACCTCACGTGCACCCCTGACAGCTTTGACCAAGGTGTCCACCTGCAGAGGCCACAGCCCATCACAACACAGAACATCCCCACACCCTAGAAAGTACCTCTTTCTACCCTGAGGGCAATGGCTATTCTGATTTCTAAAATCATAGATTAGATTTGCTTGTTCCCGACATTCACATAAACAGAGTCGCCAACGTCTTCTTGTTTTTCCTTTATCCAGAGAGTGGTGGAGACTCGTCTGTAGGTTGCACACTTGAGTATTCCTTCCTCTCTGTAGCTGAGCAGAACTCCACCACGTATGCTACCATTTGTTTACCGTGTCCCTGTTGATGGACACCTAGGCTATTCCCAGGTTTTTGAGCTGCCGAAAGTCGTGCCTGTGAGCCTTTGGGGAGACATGTTTTCATATTTCTCTTGGGTAAACACTCGGGGTGGGGCTGCCGGGTCCTGGGGTCTGTGCAGATTGGCCTTAAAAGGAACTGCAAGCTGCTTTTCCCCAATGCTCCCACTTTTGTTCTCTCCTGGGTAGAACCACGGAAGATGCAGAGGAGATGGAGAGACGGTGGTGACTGAGTTGTTACTGAATTAACAGCAGCTGGATTAAGAGATCCAGGAAGCTGTTATGCACTTCCCAGGGGGCTGGTGCTAAAACACCATTAGCAAATGCAAGGTCCTCAGGGTTGGACCTCAGATCCCACGTATAATCAGCTGTGCTTCCCATGAAACGGCTGGGACAAGAATGCCACTGGGCTGCCCCAGCCAGGGCACGATCAGGTACAGGATCCAAAGTCTAAATAAACTCAAGTAAGGGGAGGGCGGCCCAAAGAACTCCCACTTACCTCTTGAGGAACTTGCTCGATGTCTTTTCTTTTTTGAAATATCAAACCCCAAATCCTTCCTCCCATTTCCTCAGTTGAGGTGTCCCTGACTTGGGCAAGTCTTCCCAGGGTGACCAGACAGAGATCCAGGCCCCTTCCCTAAGCAGCAGTCGCTGCGGGGGTCAGACATACCATCAGATCACGCAAGGCTGCCTGTCCCCACGGGGCCCACATGCCAACGCCTTACCCCCTGTTCTCACTGCCAAAGAATCGGTTCTGGTTTCTGTGCCAGGGGTTGTTTCCCCGAACAGTAGCACTTTGGTGGTCACAATCCCAGCAGCTGTGGACACTCATGTCCGTGAATGAGGTATTAATGCCCAAGGTAGAACTGTCCCTTGAAAGATGCCAACAGGGCGAGAAATTCCATCAGCTCGAGGAGCTGCACTTGGAATCACTCGATTCCACAGCTCCTCCTTCCCCTGCATAACCGTCAATGGGGTAGGAATGTCCTTTGTATGGTCACTTTTCAAAACACAGTGGATCCTGACAGCAGTAAGCTCTAGCTGAGTGTCCCCCTCCAGCATTCAGAAGAAACAGCTTTCCCAGGGGCCAGGCTGGAGACCTCAATCTTTGGGCTACCTGCCAGGCCTGCCCCCGCCTCAATTTCCCTGTGCTGGATGTGGCCAGTACCTCTCTCCAGAGATGACAAGGCAGCTCATTGTGTGGGTAGCTGACGGTTTGTACCTGAGAGGACAGTGACCTGAATGTGCTCATTCATTCATTCATCTACCAGATACACACACGGAGCGCCTGCTGCTCGGCACTGTGCGGGGAGCTGGGGCTCTCAAGATGAATCAGACGGAACCCGCGCCCTCCCTAGGCCTGGTGCCAGCTACCCCGTGAGTCACTACAAAGCTGACTGAGACCTGATCCTCTTGCTCAGGGAGCCGGCAGTCTCCAAAAGAAGAGGCACGCACAGATGGCTAACCTGCCAGGTGAGGTCATCTGTGGCTGCAGGGAGGGTGGCTCAGGGGCAGGAGTGATGCCTCGTGAGAGACGGGGAGCAGACAGGGGAGGCCAACGCAGTCAGACTGTCAAGGCTGCCGAGCTCCTGCCTCCTCTTGTCACTCTCTCTGCACATGACAGAAAGGCAGGAGGTGTCCTGGCATCTCAGAGGTCGCCATACCCTTTCTGAGTCTCGGCGAGGCTTTGCCTGCTGTATTCAGGAAACATTCCTGTTGCCTAGAGGAATGGTGAGACTAGACTGGCCACCGAAGAGGACAGTTTAGAAAGATCTAGGCTTGTTTTGAATTCATCCGAGGAGCCGCGTTCGTAGGAAACGTATCATTAAAAGCTCTGGGACTTCTAGCTGGGTGCAGTCGCACGCCTGTCATCCCAGCGACTTGGGAGGCTGAGGCAGGAGGATGGCAAGTCTGCAGCCAGCCTGGGCAACTTGGCAAGGCCCTGACTCAAAATAAAAAACCAGAAGGGCTGGGGTGGAGCTTGGTGTAGAGAGCCTCGGGGCTCAATCCTAGGTCACACACACACCAGAGAGCCCCGGCTGCTGCTTCACCCACCCCCGAGACACAAACCTGCCAAAGACCAGATATGCAAAACACGGGCCCTCACAGAAGAGGACATGGGGCCACAAGAGACAAGAACCGAGTGAGGCGGGTCCGGCCCTGGGCCCACCTGCCGCCTGGGCAGTTTCTCTCAGTGGTGCCGGAGGGGAGCAGCCTGGCAGGGCCCACCAGGTGCCAGTCCAGGGAGCTCCCAAGTCAGAGGAAGCCTGTCCCCAGGGGAACTCTGAGGAGAGGAGCGAAGCCCAAAAACAAATCCCTGGCTGAGCATGATCGGGCCTCGCGGCAGGTGCTACAGAAGAAACGGAGGCGAAGAAGCCGCCCTGCAGGGGCCTGCAGAGGAAGCAGAGCAGCGGGAGCTTCAGATGCCCCCTGGATGGGTCCCCAAGGCTGAGCTCACGGGGACCAAGCGGTTTCTAGGGAGAAGTGGGGGCTGGTGGCTCCACCCCAGGTCCAGAGCCACAAAAGAACTGTGAGCTCCGGCCAGCCCTCCAGCCGCTCTCAGTGATGGACGCCTCCCCGGGTTCCTCGTGGGTTTGTGGCTATCGCATGAGATGACAGAGGCAGAGTTCCTGCGGGTCGGAGGAGCACAGCCACCGTCACCCGGCGATGACTGCAGGCTCACCATTTGGCATCTCCCCTTGTAGCAGTAGGACACTGAGGACAGAGCCGGTGTCCTAGGACAGCTCCCAGCCAACTCGGCCCACTAACCCCGGGGATATGCAACCCGGGAAACAGCTGGCTCCATCAGAGCCAGAGCCAGCTGTTTGGAGAAGTTGTGCACAGATGTTTGGCTGTCGGGGGACTGAGCAAGAGACGAGCGAATCAGACAGCAGTGAATAGTTTGGAAGCAATCTGTTTTGCAGCATCGCTTTCAACAGTAATGCAGTCTGCTTCCAGGAGAAGGGAGTGACAGCCGCGTCGTTTGTTTTAAAACCACTTTTCCATCTTGAGTCGGAGGCTCCGTCGGTGGCTCAGCCTCTTGGCCCTGTGTGTGGCCTCCTCACGAGGCCAGCCATTCGCTCACGCCGCCTCCTGCTTGTTGAGCGTAGCCTGAATTTCAGGCACTGTTGGGACACGGTGGGCCTCGGGGACGTCATCAGACGTCTCTCCCAACTTCCAAAGACTTTGGTGACTCATGCGTGCCCAGGGGCCTGAGTGGTTTCCTTCGGTCCCCAGGAGCTGAATGTCTCAGCTTAACTGGCCTTAATTACGATCAGGGGAGGCGGCTGCCCACAGTGGCCATCTGCCTCCAGCCTCCTCCAAAGCCCGGTGACCAGCCCCACTGACACGTCAGGCCAGTGCTTGCTTCTGCAGTCACCAATGCTGTGGAGACGGGTGTCCATCTCCTGCCAGGGGCGAATGTCCATGAACCTGCTTCCCAAACAGCAGACAAGCCCTGCCATTCCCAGGGGAAAATGAAGGCAGAGCTGTGTGGGCTGGGGTCACCTCTCCTTCAGGGGTTCCTATGGGATTGGTGACACCACCAGGCAGAGGTGACAGCAGTCACAGGTCCCCACTTCAAGCGACGGTCTAATGGCACAGTTGGTCCTTCAGTGTGGAGGGCCCCTCTCTGGACTCCTGAAGGGTCCTCAGGAAGTTGTCCAGTGTGTGGGACTCTGAGCAAAGAAGTGCCCAAGGATCTCAGTGTCACCCCAGCGGGCTGTGACTTCTCACTTCTGTCTGGCTCACGAGAGCAGCATGGGGACAGGGAACTTTGTCAAAGGCTTGTGTGGTGTCAGAACCTGTGTCACAGACTCTTAGGACAAAGGAGGAAACCGAGGCTGGGCCCATGGCCGCACGGGGACCAGGCCTCAGTCCTTGTGACTGTCAGTGCTCTTTAAGTACCGTCCTAAAGCACCGCAAATGGTGCGGGTTCTCAGAAGCTCCTTCGTGGGTAGACAGCCCTTCTCCTGCCTGGGGGCCCAGGGCCTGGGCCTGTTGGGCTGCTGGACGCAGACTCAGTGTCCACTGAGGAAGGTGCTTGTGAGAGCAGGGGCGCCTCCTCCCTCTCGCACCCCACCCCACAGAGCCCTATTGTCTCTGGACACAAGGGACTGACTCTCAGGCCGCCACTCTCCACTTATGGACACCAGGCATCCACGGGGAGGCCTGTGCCAGGGGCGCCCACCTCCCACAGGGGCCCCAGGGCCAGCGTGGGTGTGGGGCGGCTTGCTGGTTTCTTGCCCTGAAGGTACCAGAGTACATGGCTGGACGCACAAGTCACAAGGACAACGTTGGACCTCGGGGCTTGTGCCGACCTCTGAGATCAGCCCCCACTTCTGGGGAGAAATAAGAAATTGCCTTGGGAGTTGCTCCAGGTGGGCAGGACACCCCTTCTCTGCTGCTGGGACGTGACCTCAGGCTTCTGGGTCTTGGGCAAAAACTCCCCTTTCTTAAGTCTTCCCAATCCTCCCTCGGGCTGCAGCCGGAAGCCGCTGGCTGCCCAGTTACCAGCACTCAGCAGAGGGAGCGGGTCCCTGGGGTGCCAGGCTTTGGGGAGGTGGGTTTTCCATGGTCTTAGCCAGGCTGGTTGTCCCTGTCCTTCTGCCTCTAACTGGCTTAGGGGTGCGGTGATTCTGGCTGGTGACGGAGAGGGAAGGCCTGCTGGGGCTTCAGGAAAGGGCCTCCTGGCCCTGAGGGAGAGACCGGGAAGAGGCAGACCCCTCCGCCTGGACACCACGCTGTCCTTCTTTGTTCCACAGCAGGGCAGCTGATGGGGCTGAGGGTCCGGGGAGCAGGTGCTCTCGTGTGACATGGGGGGGGGGAGGAAGGAGGGAGGGAGGAAGGAAGGAAGGAGGGAGGGAGGGAGGGAGGGAAGCTGGGGTCTGCAGGGAGCTTATTCCACGGGTGTCCGGGTGGAAGGAAGGCAAGGCAAAGGGGGGGCAGGAGCGAAGGCCGCTCTCGGGGGCTGGAGGGGTTGCGCCCTGCACAGGGGGCGCCTGGGCCCAGGTCCCGGAGCCCGAGGTGCGGGGAAGGCGGGAGGGAGGCTGGGGGCAGCCACGGGGCAGGGGGGACCGGCAGGAGCGTGGGAAGCTCCTTTTGGATTATGCCCGTCACCTTAGTGAAGAAGTGTGAGGGCAGGACAGGGGCTGGTGTCCCAGGGACAGCAGCAGAGGTGCAGCCAGGTGTCTGGGATGTGGGTGGGTGACGGACCAGGGAGGGGAGGAACGCCAAGGGCCCTGTGGGGTGGATGTCAGGAACACAAACTTGCTGCAGCCACCCACAGCCCCGGGGGCAGATCAGGAGCTGGAAGAGCCACCCCTGGTTTTGTCCAGACCCTGAGTGCAGGGTGGGAGGGGGGTCTCACAGAGAGTGGGGACTCTGGGGACAGTGCCCAGAGGAGGAAACTGAGGCACAGAACCAGGTGGAGCAAAAGTGGGCCCTTCACTGCAGTTGGCATTTGAACCTGTGACGGAGAGATGGCCGACAAGCCAGTGAGCCCCCAGGGAACTGTGGACGGCTGAGATGCGGGGAAAAATGACACAGGTGCCCAGCAGGGAGGGGGAGGGCACCCTGGGAGTGGAAGGGGAGACTGCTGTCACCGTGGGCGTCAACGACACCTCTTTGAAGAAGTGACATTCAAGCTGAGCCCCGTGGGGAGGGAGAGAGGAGGTGGCCCTGTGGAAAGGTCCCACAGGGTTGGCCTAGGCTGGCAAGGGTTGGGATGGGGCCACGGGAAGCTGGCACCCCAGCCTCTCTGCTCCCCTGGCTGGTGGCTGGGTGTCCCTGACGCCCAGGGTGAGGGCTCTGGACCCCTCCATCTGTGGCTCTAACCTGGGGCCCGGGCTCCCTGGACCACTGGCCCCTCTGACCTGTTTATTCTGCCCTGTGTTCTGGGCACAGAGCCCAGCCTGGTGGCCGCGTGGCTGCTCATCATCAAGAGCAGTGTTCTCAGGCTGGACTCCTGCAGGGGCACTTCAGTAACCTAATCCATTATTAATAATTGTCTCCATCGTTCCTGTGCCTGATTAGGAAAGAGAAGGATGAATTGGGCCTATCTCTCAGGCGGGGGCAGCCACGGCTCTTCCCCATGCGAGGGAAAGACGAGCGGAGGCCGGAGCAGGCGCCCACAGCAGTGGGGGGCAGCTGGCGGGACTCATTAGGCTCCTGATAGCAGCTGAGGACCCTAGTTCTTCCCCCACACAGCCCTCCTTGTCAGGCTCCCAAAGGCAAGGACTCGTCACTCCTTACTAGTGCAGTGTGACCTTGGTTCCTTACCCTGGGTCTCCTCCCCAGAGCCGCTAGGCCTGCCGCGCCCACCAGAGGCCCAGCTGCACCAAAGTCCCCCACTCGCCAGCTTCAGGACAGTGCAGCGCTGTCCAGAAGTGACACTATGGGGCCACTCTAGAAAGCTCCGGGTGACACGGAAGAGCCTTCTAGGTGCCATGAACCATGCTACTTATTGGGGACCGGGCCCTGCCCTCAGGACAATCATGATCTCCTGGAGAATGGACACGAATTAGATTATCACCAAGTAATGCAGACAGTGATTCCTGTGTCACCGAGACACCTAACTGTGCATGGGCCTCAAGTACAAAAAAGATTGTAAAACTAAAAACAACAACGTCCTGACAGGGGAGCCAACCAGAGCTGCTAAGATCATGAGCTCATTTCTGCTTGTGGGAGGCTCATGCCCTGGAGGTGGGAAAGTGCCCCTGGGGCATACATGAAACGCCCAGCAGGGTCCCCACACCTCTGGGACACCCAAGAGATGTTGGGTGACTTTCTCTCCTTCAAGAGAGCTCTTAAGCAATGATGGGGGTCTTGGGAATGCCCAGCCTGGTAGAATCGGCTGTGTCTAAACAGTTGTAACTCTTTGAGGTCAACTGGACCAGTGGTTGACCAACTCTGGCCCAAAGCCAAGTCTGACCCACTACCTGTTGTTTTATCGGAACACAGACCTGCCCTTACATACTGTCTCTGACCGCTCTTGTGCTGCAGTGGCTGGTCCAGTAGTTAGTGACGGACACCGTGTGGTCTGCAGAGTTTGACATACTTACTATCTGGCCTTTTACAAAAATTCTTTCTGCCTAAACCAGAAGGGCTCTTGCTTAAGATTCAAGGCAAACTGGAATCTTAAGCTTGGTTGAGTGGGCTGAGAGTCCACTGAAATTACACCCCAAGTTTGTATTTTGCAAAAAATATTCCATTCCTTCTCTCCCTCTGGTTTATTTTTTTGAAGGGCCCTTTACTCCAAATGTCATGCCAACATCCTGGTGGGAGTCTCAAGGAACATGGCACGGGGCTCCATCCTGTCTTGGAGTTTTAGCAGTGATAACATGGTGAGAGAGCAAAGATGGCAGACAGACAGACAGACAAAGTTTAGATCCTGACTCCGCACACCACACCCAGACAAAGCCCTCTAGGGTCGGCAGCCTTGGCCTCCCATCTGTCAAAGGGGCAGCAGTCTTTCCCAGAAGGGTGGTGGGAGCTGCTTCCCAGCTGCGGGCCAGGATGCAGGGGACTGTGCTCTGAGTGCAGAAAAGTGTCACCCGAAGATGGTGTCACCCCTTTCCCTGGCACTTGCAGCCCTTCTGAGAGACGCTGTGCTGAGGCTGTAGAGAGGTCAAGTTCAGGGTGGGGGAGCCTGAGCATTGACTCCCTGGCACCAACGGTGCCAAGTGTGAATCCAGCCCTGCCACTGGCTGGGGACAGCCCTGAGGCTGAAGCACTTTTTAGGATGTGGCCTGCCATGGTGCTCTCACTGCCTGTTCCTCCTCCCTTGGCCTCAGGTCTCCTCTGGAGACCTGCTTTAAAACTCCTCGTGCCAGAGTCCAAGGACAAGTTCTAGGTCAGGAACTCACCACGAGGTCATCAACGTGTGGAACGCTCCGGTGCCTTCATAAAGCATCCAACCAAGACAGGGTTCCACCCCAGCGAGATGCGTGGGACCCTCTGTGTTCCAATTTCTTTCTAGAACCACCCTTTGCTAGTTCTCTGGACAGAGCCCAAGTCCTGTTTAAAAGGTCCCTGTTGGGTGAGGCTAAGACCCACCTCAGGCTGAGAAAAAATTGCTACGGCTCATTTGGACTTGCTTAAAGAAATTAAAAGAAAAAAAGGGGTGGGGAAGAAACCTTACATGTCTATGGCTCTGGGACAAAAACCACAATATTAAAGAGAAAAGTATCCACACTGATGGCCCAGAGGTAACTGTCCAGCCAGTAGCCACCAACCACTTAAATGTGCTGACTTAAATTTAAATTAACTGAAATTCAATAAAGTTAAAAATTCAATCCCCCAGTTACACTGACTGTATTTTAAGTGCTCAGCAGCCACATGGAGCGGACAGTTGCCACATTGGTCATTGCCATCACTGCAGAGGGTTGATTGAGGGCGTGGGGCCAGAGCCCAGGAGGGGGCACGCTCTGTTCCCTGTTCTAAAATGGCGCAACGGCTCCTTCTCTTGTCCCATGGAAAGCAAACCAAGATAGCCACACAAAGGCCACGCGTGCTGTCTGTTGTCACAGCATGAGCTTCTCACTCTGTCTCTGACTCTTAGATTCCTTCCTGCAAGAGCGGGCAAGGCAGGAATGACTATCATTTTACAGGTAAGGAAACGGGGGCTCCTCGGGGTCAGAAAAGACAAGTCACAGAGCCCTGAGGAAAGTGACAGAGTCACAGCTTCTGGGTGGCTGCCCTGGGACAATGAGAACCACAGGGGAGGCCCCTCCTCACAGGTCAGCCCTGGTGAGCTGGGAGAGGGCCAGGACACCTTCTAACACTCACAGCCTGGTGTGTGGAATCCCTGGGCCTAAACAGTGGTCTCTGTGTTTCTGAGACACTCACAAAGTGCAGGGCTGCCCGGGGCCTACCTTCCATGATGGGCAGATGTGCCACTGTGTGTGCCAGGCCCGGGACCGCGAGAATCCTACTACTGCCATATCCACGGAAAACTAACGACTGTGTCACTGGCCTCTCCAAGGCCGGGGATGCCGAGACTGGGCAGAAGGCCCCACCTGGCAATCAGCCCTGCCTGGGAACTTCATCCTCTCTCAGACAAGCACCTCGGTTTAAAGATGAAGGTGGCATAACCTGGGTGCTGGCATTGCCACTGAAACTCTGTGAGCCTTGCAAGTCACTTCATCTCTCTGGACCCCAGTAGCCTATCTGCCCGATGGGAGTGGTGACCTTGGCCTAGGACAGGGCCCTCCACCCTGCTACTCTGACATTTGTCATTGTGGCAGGGGACCGTCCTGTGACCTGTCAGATGTTTGGCAGCAATGCTGGCCTTGCCCACTAGATGACAATGACACTTCGTTCCCACTTGTGATGGCCAAATGTCCCCTGGGAACTAACCCACCCCTGGGGAGACCCACGGGACTGGACCATCTCCAGGGCTTGTCGTGGCTCCTGTTCTGGGTATAGAGACCAGTGCGTCCCACATGGGCGCAGCCAGCAGGACAGACCTCCCCGGCCAATCGAAGGAGTCAAACTTGTGGCCTTCCAGCTGTGGCATTCTGAGACTCCAAGCCAATTGCCTTCAGAATGACCTCTGGCTACGGAGAGCCTGCGCAGTGGAACTGTCCGTAACAGGGTCCAAGAAGAAGCCGAGGTATTATTTCCAAGGCCTCCACAATCTTCTCTGCCAAGGCAGAAGACAATGCGCCCTTGCCACCCACAGTCCAGCTCATTCTACACCCGAGGACAAGGCCCTCATTCACTCAGGGCAGAGGTGGAGGGGCTGAGGCTGGGAAACAGTGGCCTCTGGCCTTTTCTGGTTGCCGATCCATCAGGAGGGTGACAGAGAAGCTGGGGAGCAGGGGACAAGTGCTGCTCATGTTGCCTTGCTTTCCCCCAGTGGAAGAGGGGGGCATAAACCCAGGGGTGCGCCTCGCCTCCCAGCCCACCTGGCGGACACTTGCCAGCCTTCCCAGGTGGAAGGCCCAACCGCAGGGCTTCTTTGAGGCTGCCGGAGTGCAAGCCTCGCTGGACTGGAGAGGACCCTGCCACCTTCCAAACAGCACCATCCCCCACGGCCGGAAGGGAGCTATTCCTGCCAGGCAGCTCCAAGTCGGGGTGCACAGGCCAAACCCCAGGATACACTGAATGCCCTAACATGAACTAGGAGCAATTTTCCCATTGTGAAAAGGTGCTATGACCACGATTTATACAAAGTCTCCGCCATGACTGCTTATGTTCATGTAAAATGCCACTGCAGAGACATGCCAGGCTGTCCCTGAGCCGGTTCTGGGATTTGCTGGTAATTTACTGGCAGATAAGGAAACACCTAAGGTTTCAGAAACTTTTGTGGAGGAAAGAATTATATTAATAAAGTTCAAGGCCCATGAGTTTGATCCCAGGAACTCAGGAAGCTGAGGCAGGAGGATCACAGGTTTGAGTGAGACCTTGTTATTAAAAAAAAAAAAAGAATTAAAAAGTTCAATTTGCTTAATAAAAACATAATGGTAGTAGGTGCCCCTTGGCAGGTGCCTGCACATCACCTGACTGAAGTCTCCTGATCCATCAGGAGATGTGCATGTCATTGTCCTCATTTACAGAAGTGAAAACAAGTCCCATGAGGAGAGGTCAGTGGCGGAGCCTGAATTCCAGGCAACCTGACCCTAGTGTCCCTCTTCCTTCTACCACAGCCTATTACAAGTCAAGCAGAGACCACGGTCCTTGGATTTGGGCAGCAGGTGCCTTGGTCCAGCTTGAAGAACTGATTTTATCATCAGCCCGGGGGCCTTGATGTGAGAAGAGCCCCTAACCACAGTCCCGGCCCCTCCAGCCTCTCCCCAGGGCAGAGGGCAGGGTTTTGAAGGTTTGTGAGCCAGACCTGGGGTGAAGGGCCTCATCCACTCATAGCTTGCTCCCCAGAAATGAGATGAATAAGATTCTCAGCAAGGGAGAAATAGGGGGTGCTGGGTCATGTCATTTTCAGGAGGAATGCTCCCCCTTTAATTCCTGAGAGTCGAGAGCTCCCCAAGTACCACGTGCCCAAATCCAATGGCTTTGTGCTCCTGAAGAACCCAGCCACTGCCATCTGCTCTTTATTTTCCATGACAGCTGGGCACACAGGCCACCCAAATCAAGTGCTCCATCATTTTCCTTTGACAGGAACATTACTGGGGCCTCAGAGGTGAGACTGCCTCAGATAGACAGACAGGGTGACACTTCAGAAATCAGCAGTGTCCACCTGCTTTAGAAAACCAAAGTGACCAGGACCAGACATCACAGCCAAAGCCCTGGTGAGGCACTCACTGCCTGCTCTGATCTCGGCCCCCTCACTAGGAAATGGGGTGAGGCCTCTAAAGAAAGCCTTTTGGTGCTGACGTTCCACAATTCCAGAACCATAAACCAGGACCAAGACCTAGATAGAAGTTCTAGAAACACCCAGAAACTAGGTGGAAAGGAATTGAAGGCTTGAGGTTCGGTTATCCTCCCCAGAGGCCACCACTACAGAAACCCTGAACTCTCCAGTTCCTTCCACTGACCAGTGTTTCTAGAATCTTCCAGATCAGGCAGACAACCCATTTGAGAGTCTAAGCATGTATATATTCCAAGTGAGAGCGCTCCATGTGTACTGGGATTCCATCACTCGTGAGCTATAATGTGTATTTCTCATAACGTATTTCAGCAGTGCCTTCAAATCAGGGTGAGTACAGCTGCCTTCTTTATTTAGAGCTGAAGGTAGGGTCACTCTGGATGTGCCACAATTTATCTAGCCACTCAGGAAGGGCTATTTTTCAGACGTAGGACCTCAGCCTTTTACAGGTGATTTCCTAATGCAAAAGGAAGTTCGGCACCAAGATGAATCTGGTAGCAACCTGAGCCAAGCAGAAGCAGAGCCGCAGGTGCTCCTGAGGAATTTCACCTAGCCCAGGCACACCAGGTGGGGACTGCCAGGCAGTTACTTAACCTGAGGTCCACCCCTACACGGGGCTGCTTTCCTAAAATCCAGGGTTCCAATGTCCAAGCATAGCCAACCTGAACCCCAAGTCTCTGATAGGCACCGGGAACTTTTCCAGAACTTCTTTTAGATGGAGATGTGGAAAACCAGACATGATGGGCTTCCCTGGCCTTGGCTCTTGTCCCAAATCCACCCTGGGGCCACTTGGGCTCCCCTTCCCACCAGCCAACCACAGGAAATGAGGTCTGGGCCTTTGCCCCCAACATCCTGGAGAGGTGTAGCAGGGCCCAAGCACGCCAGAGAGCACGGCCCCCAGTGTCCTGCTCGTCCCTCCCCAGTCACCCAAGCAGCCTTTTCTTTCCTTTCCTCTCTGCTGACCCCACACTGTTCCCCTGGTGACCTTTAGGAACTCTGCTAAGCCTCTGCTCCTACATCCAATGACAGCACCCTGAGAGGCTGGTTCTTTCAAAAGAATAGAAAAATCAGGATTTTAAAATATGAAGTATCTTTGATGGTTAGGTACCATTTCCTCTCTCTCTCCCTCCCTCCCCCTCATTGGATGTGGCCTGTTGGCCCATTACTATAGTTCCCAGTATGGCTGGCATTCGGCATTCTTGTACTTCCTAGGGGCAGTGATCTGGGCTGCAGCCTCCGTGACAGATGGACTTCAATCTGTCTCTTCGGGAACAAAGAGGGAGACGAAGCTGTCACCCCCAAGCACAGTAAGAAAAACAAGGGCCGCGTTCTCAGGACCAAGCCTGTATCTGCTGCTCCCTGGCCGCCCTCAGCTCCTTAGCCAAGGGTGAGCGGGTCGAAAGGTCCACGGTGGCTGCCCCTGGCCCCCTGTTCTCCTTCCCCCAAGCCAGGCCCATGGCTTCCAGTACCCGCCGGTGGCCGACTCCCACACTCCCAGCTTCAGCCCCAACAAGTCCCCAGTCTGACTGTGACTCAGCACCTCCACTTGGCAACTTCTGAGTTCACACGTCCAAACTGGAGTCTTCATTTTTCGCCCCTCAAGCTCCTCCTCCCCCAGTTACCCACTCGCCCGGGTGGGAGTCCTCCCTGACAACCCCTCCGCAGTCCTCCCTCCATGCCATCCACCAGTGGGGACCGCAGCCAGTGGATGCCAGTTGTCCTCCTCCACACCAGCCTCCTCTCCGTGTTCCCCGCCATCCTCCACCTCTCGGCCTGAATCAGACACCCGCACCCCGCTCAACCTCCTTCAAAGGCTTCTTGCCAAAGGAAGCGTCAACCCAGTCTTTTGATCCCGGCCTTGGTTAAACGCTGCTCCCATTTTAGTCACTCAGGTTCAAACCCTCGGAGGGAAGAATCTGGAAACTTTCTGAGCAGCGTTGGAAATTCCAGAGCCGGCACACACAGGGAGGATGGACGGCTTGTGGGTTTGTGGTTAGAGTAAAGGAAGGAAGGAAGGAAGGAAGGAATTAGTGCCGTTACTTAATGGCTGCACCTCAGAGGCAGCAGCAGTTAATACCTGTCGGCAGCCACCGCCACCCCGGGCCCCCTCCGCTCCTCTCCCACAGAACCTTGAGCCCCTGGGTGGAGCCGCCAGAGCTGGTTAATCCCACAGGGCTTAAGGGGCCAGAGAAAGCATCTTAGAGTTGGATGCGGAGATAAACTGCTTTTCTGGTTATAAAGCCCAGAATGTTCTCAGAGATGAGAAGAAAATCCTTTGTGTATTTCTGGCTGTGAAGGAATCCAGTTCTGGCCTGGCCCGGGGAGGGGGCGTGGGGAGGGGGCTCTGCTCGGCAGTGTGTCTGTGTCTGAGGCCTGACGGGGACCAGCGCGCCTCTGTGTGGGTTGTCTGAGCTTTCCCCAAGTCTCTGAGGTGAGCTGGGCACTTCAGGACATTCGGGCAGGGAGGAGGAAACATTCAGAAATTTCTAAAGCAGTCAGACGGATTGGGTAGGTCTTCAGGCATGGGATTCTGCCACCTTGGGGCCAAGAACCTGAAGAGAACTTTGTGCTCAGTGGAGATCCTCCTCACAGCGTCACTAAACCATGACACTCGTCCGAACCCCAGGCAGGTTCCGCCCCTGGGGAACCAGCCAAAGACAGACCATCAACAGAAATCAGGGCAAACATAGTTTTAAGAACATGGCCCAAATATGTAAATCAATGGATGTGTGTGTAACTGATGTGATTCTGCAATCTGTATATGGGGTAAAAATGGGAGTTCATAACCCACTTGAATCAAAGTGTGAAATATGATATATCAAGAAATTTGTAATGTTTTGAACAACCAACAATAAAAAATTAAAAAAAAAAAAAAGAAGAACATGGCCCAGTACAAGTACCTGGCCCCACAGGACGATGTAACAGTTCAATCTGAAATAATATTCACCAGCAGAGTACAACAAGAATCAGATGAAGGACACAGCCTGTCCTCCAGCCATGCAGGGTGTCCAGGACCACAACTAGGGTGTCCTTGGGTCAGTTCAATGTGCCACAGATTTCCCAAGTACCCATGAGAAGACCCCAGGTGACAGCTTTGTGGGTGGACTCAAGGGACACTCATTTCCAGGTGTCCTCCCCTTCAAGTCAGCGGGGTCACCAAAGGCGGGTGGAGACCCCCAGTGACGCTGACAGCAGCTCTGAAGACCTGCGACGGATGGCGCGTGTTACATCTCCCGGTTGTGGACAACCGTAGGCCCTGGGGACGTGGTTCATAAATTAATCTGGATTAGCCCAAGAGTGAAAGAGAACCATCAGAAGAGACAGCCCCTTCTTCCCACAGTCGCAACGCAGGTGGCTGTTTTCCAAAACTGGAAAGAGCCACCTCTGCACAGGGTATCCCCGTTAGGACTTGAAATCGCTGCTTGGGAAGAAGGCTCAGTGGCTAAGCAGCACCTCTGCAGGGTCCCTCTAGCACAGGAGGACGGGGGCAGGTCATTGACCACCACAGGCCAGGGGCACCCACCCTCAACCCAAGTACCAGCAAACAGACACCCCGTCTCCAAATACACCCCTGATTGAGAACCAGGTGGAGTAACAGTCACTTAAGGTGAGAGAGGGAAGGGCGAGAGAGGAGCAGCGCTGCCCTGGCTGGGGACGCAGGCGAGCCTGGGCCAGGAACATGAGGAGCGGGTGACGGGAGGAGCTCATAAATCCAGCGCTCCTGAGGGTCACGATGCCGACGTTCAGACCCAGAGGAGGCAGAGGTGTCCTTGGCAGAGACCACCTGGTGCTCAAACCCTGCTCTGGGCTTGGCATAGTCTAGAAGCTTCCTGGACAGCCTGGCCTGGGACACTGGAGCCTCCACTGAGTCCCTCCTCCAGAGGCCATGGGGCTGTACAGATGCCACCGCCAGGCCACGGCGGGTCCCCACAAGCTCCGGGAAGGCCCTTGATGCAGGGCCAGCAAGCGCCATTCCCACGCGCAGCCCGGCCATATTTAGAGAAAGGAACAGGATGGAGAGGTGGCGTGAATCGAGTCCCCATAAACCAGGTCGTGGAGGGAATGAAACACGGCCAACGTCTTGGCACCATCTTAGAAAGAGACGGCTGCCTCCGTGAGCAACCCGACAGAGATGCTCGGCCCCCCTCCTGGCCCCCCTCCAGGCCGTGAGATGAATGGTCTTCGTGCACCCCGCAGCCGGGTGGCTCCTCCAGCTGCATCTGGGAACTGTCACCTCTTTCCCTGAGTCACTGTCCCAGTCCAACCCCCCTCTTCTGTCACTTGGACAGCACTGTAGCTACGCGCTGGCCTCCCCCACAGCCCCTCACCCCCCAACCCACTCACAGCCAATGACTGTCCTAAAGAGCAAACCCATCAGTGTCACTCCCAAGGCTTTCCGCAGCAGCACTCGGAAGGGAGTGTCTCTGTGCTGTGTAACTTATGGTTCACCAGCCTCGTGACCCCTTTCAGGCGGCCCTCTCCCCATCACAGTGCCCGGCAGGGTCCTCTTTGGGTTTCTTGAACCTGTCGGTTGCTCCCACCCCAGGGCCTCTGTGTGCAGTTCCATCAGCCTGGAACGTTCTCCCCGGTACTGACAGGGCAGGTTCTTCTCTCCCTTCAAAGTCCAGCCGGAGAGGCTTCCCCGGCCTCTGTCCAGCACGCAGGACCTCCCCTCTTAGAGTCTTCATTTGGGGCCTGGAATCACCCCTATAGCCCCAGATCCCCCTGACTGTAGCGCCTGGCCCAGAGTCCGTGTCCCTAGGTGTCTGTCGAGTGGCTGAGTAAGACCTTGAACACCTGCAGTGTCTCCCCCGGGGACACCGGCTTCCTGCTCCATCTGGTTTGCGACTGGGAAACTTAGAGGGCGTCTGGGCTGGGACTATTCTGCTCCTTCATTGATCACTCTTACCACAATTCTTAGGGACACTCCAAATCCCTTCTCCTGTCCACAGAAAAAACCTCCCTTGATGGTCAGATGGGCTCCCATCTGGGCCAGGGCCTGGGCACTGGTATTGAGGTCTGAGAGGCCACTCTGAGGGCGCCTGTCCTGGGGTCCTGGGGTGCAGACAGGGCACCCACTCCCGGCCACTCCCAGAAGCATTAGCGTGACACAAGCTCACCACCTCCCACACGGGGGTGCGTTCATTCCCCCTTTACTACCGCAGCACCATGGACAGGCTGCCTAGTTCAGGCCTGGCTGGGATCGGAGCGAAGGCTCCGACTGGCTGGCTGGGAGGTGACACCAGATGGCTGTGTCCTGCCTCAGCACTGCCCCTGCCCCAGGCCATGCTGGGCAACAGCCACTGTCACGGCTTGGGCCCCGGCCATGCTCTCTGTTCCCATCCTGCCCCCCACTCACCTGGGACGCCACCCATCAGTAGGGCAGCAGGCTCCTCTCTGGTGCTGCCTGGTCCCAGAGGCCTCTCCCCTGTCACTGAGCTGGTGTCCCTGCTTCCGCCCCAACGCCCACTCTAGTCCCAACACAGTAGCCAGGGATATTCTGTGGGGAGCACTTCCGATGGCGACGCCCCTGGGCTCCGTGGCTACCCGTGCCCCCTTCACACTGGCTAACGAGCCCCTGGCCAGCGGGGGACCAGCACCTCCATCTCACCTCCCGCCTGGCTGTGGCCACGCTGGCCTCTGCTGCTCCCCACCCAGCCGGTGGTCTCTGGTGACTTCGGTGCCTGCCTCCCTCACCCTTAGGGCCAGCTCAGACCCCCGTCCTCTGCTCACGACCCCCAGCTGATGCTGACCCACGGCACCCCCAAGGTGAGGCGGCAATTCTGGAACTCTGGGCCTCCACTATCACAGCATCCTCCTCACCACAGCTGGTCACCTTGTCACCGTCACCTGAGCCCTTCCCTTCCTGACAGTGGCCTGCCACTGAGCCCTGGGGGTTCTCAAGCCCTGCTCCCAGCACGGTCTGGCTGGGCAGGGGAACTGTGCCCTGGTCCAGCCTCTCCTCGCTCCCCGCCTCAGCTGCCCCCAGCCGTGCTCACTACAGAGGGCTTAGCCTGCGGGGTCTCCACTCAGACCTGCCGAGCTGTGCCCTGCCTGGGACGAAGAGCTCCCCGCCCCCCCCCCCCCCCGCCCCGTCCCCAAGGATTCCTGTCCTGTCCTTCCAGCGCACAGCCTGGGACAGGCTGGGCTCCCTTTGCCCAGGTGCACCCGCCAGGTGCGCTCCCTCCCCTGGGGAACCCTCCTCCCGCCTCAGCTGAGCATTCTCATGAGCTCCCTGGTCCTCTCCCCTGGGTCATCCTCGGTGACCACATGCAGCACTTGGCACACCTGCGGCCCCATGAATATTGGCTGAGGATACATGTCTGTCCCCCCCAGGCCTCCTGCGCTTCCCGTGATGGACAGCTCCCAATCTACCTATTAGGGATCCCTCTGACAGGACGCCTACTTCAACCCTCTCCTACAGACGGGCAGAGGAGGGAGAGGATCACTTTCCTTGTAAGTGTTTGCCGCTTTCCTGGGGACATTTTGGGCAGGAAACGGCAAGGGTGAATCACAGCAGAAGAAGGTGACAGCCTGTGGCAGCTGCTTCTGGTGTCCTTCCAGGACATGTTGCTTCTGTGCCCTGGGAAGAGTCACTCCTCACTCCTGGGCTGTGATCGGTGGGCGGTGGCACAACCACCCCAGCAGCCCTCACCTCCAGGCACAGTCCCCAGTGGTGCCAAGCGCCAGGTGCCCCTGAGCTTGACCTCGACTTACTGGTCAGACTGACCGCCTTGTCTTGGACACGAGTGAATCTGGAAGCCATGTTGAAGAGCTAACGTGACAGGGCTCTCCCCGTGCCGTGCACTGTTCTAAGCCTCACAGCAGCCCCATCAGGAACAGTGCCACAGGAGAGGAAGGCTCTTTCCCACGGCCACGCAGTCGCGGCAGGCCACCCGTCCCAAACCTCTCCAATCTGGGATTCCCAGGCAGGTCCTAGGCTGCTGACTCAGTGTCACGGGACGGATTTGAAGCCTGTGAGTGAAAGTGTTCTTGCTTCAAACGACCTCCGTTCAGACATTGTCTTCCCATCTCAGTGATCCACTGCTTCAGGGAGACTGAGTCGACTCAGCACCCAGACACCCAACTGCAGCACCCCGTTCCCAGGACCCCCGTGCTGTGTCCCTCTACCCTCTCCAAAGGCCAGATGAAAGTTCTGTTCCCCCAAAAGCTCTCTCCCCAGGTGTTTTAATAGATGTCATCTAATTTGCCTTCATTTATAACATAAAATGAATGTCGTGATATAAACAAGAACCCACATGAAGCCAGGGTGACAACGAGACCCCTGTGCTGCACGGTTCCCTGATGGCTTCCTGCAAGCAGGCAAGACGAAGCCAGGCCACCTTCACCCCACGGTGACCACAGAGGAGTGGCTTTCCACAGGACGCTCATCTGTTCTCGACCCTAGGGTAGGAAGGCGACGCTTCCTTGTAACTGAGTCCAAGTGAGACAGACTAGTCCCCAAGACACCCCACCTAAGACGGGGAGCATGTCTGCCAAGCGCGGGTGACAGCAGAGTCAGAGGAATCGACCTCCAGACACCAACAACCCGGATCGGGGTCCCAGAGAGTTCACTTGGGGTGACCTTGGGAAAGCCACGTGGCCCTTCTGAGTGGTCTCAAGGTCAGGTTTTCCGGGAGGTGGGTGATCTGGTGATGTGATGGTGGGGAGCTAGTCTCTTGACCCCCAGGTGCCCGCATCAGGTGATAACAAAGAATCCCCGATGCACACCCAGGCCACCCTCTCTCCCACCCATCCTCAGGATTGTGACCAAACGCATTTTCGGCTGCCCACTGCAGACACACGCAGGACCTCCAATCAGGGGCTTCATGTGGTCACCATCTCAGGCCCCAGGCCTCCCGTGGAGCATGGCGCACAGAGTTCACACTCAGGGAACAACCTGTAGATGAAGCCCAGAGGTGACCGAGTCCACTACGCCCTTACACGTGGGGGCCCTGGCAGAAGACCTCATTTATTGGCAGCAAAACAGTGACCGGTCTTCTGCCCTCAGTGCAGGTGACCAAGTCATGCTGCAGGTCCCACAAAGAAGAAACGAAGGAGGAAAAAGAAGAGGGAGCCGGATGCGCTGTGAGGACCGTGTCACCGGGAGGCAGGGCTCCTGAGGGCGGGAGGCTGTCCAGGAACAACTGTGTGTCCAGTGAATCAAGACACAGAGACCCGTTGAGGAAGTTGAAATACACACAAACTTGCCGCCTCTCCTTATTTGCCAGATAGAAATTCATAAAGGGAAGATGGAAACTATTCCATCAATCGAACTCTGAAAGGAAAACGCAATTGACAAAAATAAAATCACTTCGCCCGCTAAGCCCCAGCTTCCAACTCAACGAGATGGACCCAGGTGCGTTAAACAGGCCGACAGCCTCACCTGGAGCCCAGGTTCCACACAGATACATCTTATCACGTGCTCTGATCCTGCCCCTGTTAGCTTTTCTCAAAAGCCTGGAACTCTGAAAACACGGAATTCTCTCCAGAAGTTCCCGTAAGTGGGAACTTGTCTGTTGCTCAATTTAAGTTTTTGTCCCCACAACTGGGACCATGGGACTTAGCAGGTTAAAAAGAAACCCAACAGCTGTGCAGGCTCTTAGGGACCTCAGCCACTCGGGCGGGGTCCGCGTCACGCTCACGCCGCCGCATGCCCATTGGGTACAGGACAGTTCTGGACAGGACAGCCACCAGGATAAGAATGTGGATTGCGCTGACAGTGGCCCTGGCAAGGTGGGCTGGCCCCCGGGCGGGGGGGGGGAGTTTCTTCTCCTACAAGCACCTTGGAGATGGAGAAAACAGAGGCAGAGAGGCTGAGGGGCCGCGCACAGCTGGAAAGAGCCAGAGACTGTCCTGCCCCAGGTCCTGCCGCTAGAAGACCAGGCAGGTGGCTCAAGTCAACCAGACAGAGACCTTCCTCCAGCAGAAGGTGAACACCCAGGTCAGGGGCAAGCCAACGATGACAGTGACACTCGGCACCACAAGCCCTCGGAGCAAGACACGCCCAAAGCAACCCAGCCGTGTCCCACATGCACAGTCCCCGTCACATGCACAGTCCCCGTGACGTGCTCACAACACACCCAGCCAAGGCCAAGGTCAGTGGCATCCACCGGCCTCTGCAGCTCATAGGGACCAGCTTCCCCGCTGGGCCCATCCCTTGTCCTGTGGCCCCAGGGCTAGGCCTCCTCCCCTGCTTGCCCGCCACGCGCCACAGCCCTGCGTGAGCCTGGTTTGCAGCGGGACCTCAACCTGGGTTCAAACCAAAGAATCCAGCCCTGAAAATGCAGCAGCTGAGACACTGGGGGACGTGGGACGGCCACCAGCCCTTCCTGCCTCACCTGAATCTGCTCATCGTCCCTTCCGCATGAACACAGACCTCTAGCGGACCCAGGAGAGGCAGCGCTGTGACACCTGGTGGCCTCCTCCGCTGGGTCATTCCTCAGCCTCTAAACAGCCCTCCTGCACCCTCCCTCCCCACACGGCCAGCCCTGGGGGCTACTCAGCCTGCCCTTCTCCAAATCAGACTCCTCTGCCCGCCCATCACCGCCATCTCTCCCACCACCACCACCACCACCACAGCTAAGAGGTCACCCACTCCACACGGTGGCACCCACAAAGGTGTTTCAGTGCCGAGGACCCAACCAACAGCCAACACCAACTACCAGACGTGCGAGAGAAGCCTTCCTCTTAGTTATTAATTGCCCTGTCCCACGCAATTCATACAGGTGCAAGACAGACCCGGGGGAGGCCGTCCCACATCAGGGACAGTGTGAGCGAGATGTGCATGAGTTAAGCCTAACTCTGGGGGAGCCTGCAGACAGAGAACTAGAATATTATGAAGGCTCCCAGACAGAGGGACAGAGGCCCACTCAAGGGAAGCCCCCCACAAGCTGATTTCAGTGATGGAGGGGGAATGTTAAGCAGGAGAAAAAGCAGGAAGTAATCAAATGACTTCCCTTCCTCACCTGCTGGGCAGCCTCAAACAAGTAACTCACCCTCTCTGAACTTCTAGACTCATAGAAACTGGGAATAGTAACACCAGTTGCCGCTCCTTCCAGAGCCTGGGCCATCTGAGGCACAAGCAGGGACCAGTGGGCCGTCCCTGACATTGACCCAGCAAACCCAGGTCCTTGGCTCTGCGGCTGCCGTGGGCTTTCCAGCCAGGCCCTGGAGGTGCTGTTGCTGGGCTCGCTCCCGCCCAAGCATTCGGGGAATATCCCGCTCTGGCAAGGGCTGTCCTGGAAGGGACACAGAGGGCTCCGAGGAAACCTCTTCCTGTGGAGGACCAGCGGAGTCTACACATCCTTCCACACCCATTTCATCCCTGGGGTTTCCAACACGAGGCTCCTGTCTAGCAGATGCCGGAACCCCGTGGAGCGAGTTCCAGTCTGACAGCTAGTGACCGCGGCTCTACCGCCTCATCAGCAGCCACCGCTCTGCAGCGGTCCTTGATGGTGTTGGCTCGTCCTCCGACCACCCGCGGGCAGCAGGGAGGTGGTGGGCCATTCCACAGACTCAGAAACTGAGGTTCCAAGAGCAAAAGATTCCTCACCCAAATCCTGAGCAGCCTGGCGTCCAGCCCTGAGGACAGGGAGGGCGGCTGAGCTGTGCACCTCACCCTGAGCCAGCCCCTGCCCCGGGTGGCCTGGAGACCCCCAGCCTTGGCAGCAATCCCACCAGGGGGGAGCCATACCAGGGAACTGAGGCTCTGAGAGCGAAGCCACATGCCCAGGGCCACGGAGCTGGGGCGCCGGGTCGGCTCCCCTGACCAAGGGCACCAGCCTCATGGGAGGGAGTGTGGGGAGTGCAGATCCCCAGGCCCGCCCCGGAGATCACACCTTCCAGGGGCTACAAACCATCCAGCGCCCCTCGGCCCACAGCTTGCACAAGGATATGAAGAGCAGCTGTCCCAGGCGGGTGTCACCCTGCCTGAGTACAAGGGTGTGGGCCGAGCATGAGAGAGAGCAGCACAGCAGAGGACCGTGTTCAAGAACCATCCGCGTCACAGAGCCCTTCCACGCTCCTTCCCAAGGGCAGGCAGGGCTCAGGGCGAGGCTGCTGGACGGTGGCACAGAGCTGGGCCACCAGAGTGGAATGCCACACTGAGCTGCCCCCGGCCCCACGTCCGGTGATTCTAAGTGCAATCAGGGAAACCAAATGACCCCACGTCAACATAACAAAGATGGATTTTTAAAACGGCCATGACTTTCCCAGAAGAAAGGTGCCCAGGAGTGAAGGGTCCCCAGGACGGCGGACTTGAGGGCAAAACCCAGGACAGTCCTGGGCAGAGTGGGACAAGCTGGCCCCAGTGAGTGGCGGGATGGCTTGGATGCAGAGGGAGGCCTGTCTGGCCACGTGAAGGACGCCCAGCCGTTCCTGCAGTGGCCTCTGGTCGTTACTTCCAGAGGCGACTTTGCGGATCTGCAGGAACGGCTGTCCCTCTCCCTCGCTTCTTTGTCCCTCTGTCCCAGGCACCTGCACCCAAGCCAGCCTCCTGCAGATCAATGGCACTTCTGCCTGATCCTCGGGCTCTGAACCCTGGGCCGGTGTCAGCTGCCCTCTCCTCCCACCTGCCCCGGCCGGCCTCCCTGGGAATCCTCTCCGCTTCCCAGGGCCTCCCTGCCTCCCTGCCTGACTGGTCACGGTGAGAGGCAGGATGGCATGGTCCCAGGTGTTCTCCAGGCCCAAACCGGAGCAACCCGCAGTCGCAAACCAGGACCTTGACCCCGAGGTCAAAGCCGAAGCCACTCTGGCTAAAGACATGTTCACCTGTTTGAATGGCCTGGGGTTGATTTCATCCCTTTTGGGATCACCTGTCCCCTCCAACAGCACCTCTTTACCCACCCACCCCAAGTCTAGCTGGCCCTCCAAGCCACATTTTCCAAGTGGCCACCAGCAGCAATGGATGCCCGCCCAGTTTTCCAACGAACTTCCCTCTTTGGAGGATCCTCAAGAGAACCCTGTGGAGTGAGTGTCGCCCATGAACCTATTTTCTAGAAGAAGAAGATGCTGAGGCCTGAGTTGGCCATGGCTGGTCCACCAGTTGCCCACTGATGATCCACCAATGGCCACGGGACCCACGCTGCCCTATGGCAGTCAGCCTGGGACTTTCCCTGGGGGACAAGAGCTCTCTTTGGAGGGAGATCACCAACTAGGGTCCATGGGATCCTGGAGCCTGCAGCCACGGGACTGCGTCAGCCTGAGAGAAGTCACCCAGGAGGGATCAGGGGGAGACAGAAAGAGACTCCACACCCACCCGAGGCACGGTGGGCCCAGAGTCGGCTGTCCCCTCTCCCCACATGGAGCACCCTCTGGCTCCTCCCCGTCTCTGGGCACTGAGTAATATGATACCGCAGCCCACCAGCCCGACCCACCCTCCACCATGTCAGGAAGTTGATCTCCCTGAGACAGGCACGCAAGACCATGTCACCTCCCTGCTTAACACACGTGGGGGTAGGGACATCACTGCCCATGGCAGCTTCCTAAAGATGGCCCATGTCCCTGCCGTTGATTGAGCTCATTTTATTTTATTATTTTTAATTTTGTTTCCTTACTTATTTTCAAGGTATTGAACCCAGGGGTGCCCTACCCTGAGCCACATCCCCAGGTTTTTGTTTGCTTGTTGTTTAAATTTTGAGACAGGGTCCCACTAAGTGCTTAGGGCCTCCCTAAGTTGCTGAGGCTGGCCTCAAATTTGCAATTCTCCTGCCTCAGCCTCCCAAGTCCTGGTATTCCAGGCACGAGCCACCACGCGTGGCAGATGAGCCGGTTTTAGGTGGTACCTGACCCAACACTCAGACACTGAACCCTGCCTCGTCTGGATTCTGACGGTCCCCCACAGGGCCGTGTTGAAGGCTTGGTCCCCAGCCTGTGACACTATTGGGAGGTGGCAGAACCTTTAGGAAGCAGAGCCTGGGGGAGGAAATCAGACACTGGGGGTGTGCCCTTGAAGGGGATATCGGGCTCCACCTCCCTTCCTGTCCCTCTGTTTCCTGGTCACCATGAGGTGAACAGGCCCCCTCCACCATGCAGTTCCGTCATGATACATTGTGCTGCCCCAGGCCCAAAGCAACAGGACCCAACCACCATGGACCGAGACCTCTGCAACTGTGAGGCAGAATAAACCTTTTCCCTCATCAAGTTGATCGCTTAAGGTATTTTGTTACAGTTACAGAAATCTGACTCACACAAGTCCTACGAGAGAAGTACGCGCTCCCCGTGATTCCCTCACAACCTTCTGATGGCTTTACAGAGAGTCTCGGCCTGCTGCTACTGTGGCTTTGACACGCTTCTGCCACTGGCTTCTCTCCCTTTCTATCAAAGAGAGAAGGCCTTGGTTCAGAACCTTCCACAGAAGGCTAGAATTTGAAAACGCTGACTTGTTGCATTTCTTTTGAAGGCTGCCCTGCTTGTTACGCAAGTGACCCTGGGTTTATTTCTAGTGGTCTTAAAGAACTTTCTTTGGATATTAATTTTTATACACAGAATGTGAGTCTAGGTAAAGAAAAAAAATACAGCAAATAATAGGTGGTATCGGATACGGCGGCTGCCAAGAGCGATCCACGGGATGAGAAGCGGCTGACTCCGCCAGGCACACAGACCCCCTGGAGATCAGCCCGTGGGCCACCCTTTGAAACCCTGCCAGGGACCGGGTGGGGTTTGCTCCACCAAGACTCATGCTGGGACTTGGCTCCCAAGGCAGTTGTGTTGGGAGGAAGGACTTTAAGAGAGATTAATGTCTTTTTCATGAAACTGGGTTAGTTCTCTCAGGAATGGATCAGTTACGCCCTTTAGTTTCTCTGCCAGGGTCCGCCTGCCCTTCCACACATTTCCCCCATGTCTTCATACAGCTTGCCAGATGTGCTGCTCTGAAGTCTTTCCAGCCTTCAGAACCATGAGCCAAAAAAACCTGTTTCCTTTATAGCTCACCCAGCCTCAGGTATTCTGTTATAGCAACAGAAAACAAATTAAGACAAACCCACTGAAAGACTGGTGACTCCCAAGATGGGTCCCACAGAGCCATAGCACTAGGCCTTTGTCTGTGCTGCTCCTTCTGCCTGGCGCCCTATCTCCACAACCTCCTATCTTCCTAGAACGATCTCACCCATTCTTTTTCCAGGGCCCAGGACTGAACTCAGGGTCTTGCGCATGCTAGGAGAGCACTCTGCCACTGAGCTAAATCCCAACCCCTCCCATTTATTCTTAATGACCCAGGTCACATGCTGTCCTCTGGAGCTATATTTTTGCTTAACTACTCAGGAATTTCCAGTGTCCCTGGCAAAAAAATTTTTGTGTTCTCTCAGGCTACTCTTCATGAGTGCTGACAGGATGGCCTTTCTGGAAGGGCTGAAAGATCCCAGAAGACCAGATGGCCTTTGACCCCTGTGTATGGAGCCCAGAGAGTGGGAGGAGCAGGAATTCTAAGGAAGGGAAGGGAGTGGTCTCCAGGGGCAGGTGCCCAAGACCGTGTCCCCCCAGCACAGGACCGGGGGCCCTTCAAGATCAGAGGTGAGCAAGCACTTGGTGTAGGAGGATCCCCTGGAGGCCTGGGGTGGAGGCCTGCGAGGCCCAGGGTCTCCACCTGAGTCTGCATTTGACTGTCTCCGAGCCTGTCCTCCTGACCTTCCTGAGCCCCACCCCAAGGCCCCCGACTCTGCGGGCCTGAAGTGGCCAGGGAAGCTGTACTTTAAAACCATTGCTTCAGTCGCTGCTGAAGCAGGTCATTTGAGGGCCACGCTTTGAGAAGCATGGGGCCACAGGGTACCAGGCAAGGATGGGGACGGGCAGGGGCCTGGCAGACAAAAATACAGGGACTCGCACTAACTGACAAGACGCCCCAGAACACTGCATCACCAACTGTATACCACGAGGTGGGAAACGCGGTCTAGTAGAGAAAGAGCCTCGGCAAGGTTATTTAAAATATGCTCCAAAGAATTCAATGGAGATGTTCAGTGAGGTGGGGGGACGAAACGTGAGTGGTCCTCTAAAACACAGTCTCCCTTCAGAGACCTCATCAACTGGCTATTGTAAGCAGGGAACTTGACCGCGTAGAGGTCAGGGCTGGGACCGTTTCTGGCTGAAGAAACGCTCTTCTGTTTGAATGACCAGGCAATCAAATTGCTCAGGGATGCAGTCATCCAGAGAGGAGAGGAGGCCAGAGAGGCTTTAGCAGAATTGGGTGCAAATGGCTGAAAGGCCCCTGTGCAACGTGGCTCCCAGAGCCCGGCCTTCGATTCTACCCCGACTGGCTCCTTACACATGAATTCAAGTCGAGAAATAAAGCTGTGTGTGTGGGTGGGGTGTGCAAATCAGGACCCAGTTGCTGCCCCCTGTAAAGGTCTGGCCTGCAGAACAATGCAGGCCGGGTCACTCATCAAACGGAGATTGACTTTTATCCGATTAACCGATGGAGAAACATCCTTCTCCATCTCGCAGGAGCGTTCTGTGGAAGGGCGTTTTGCAGACTGCAGGGAAAAGTTAGGCCTTGGCTTCCCTCCCGCTCGGCCAGTGGAAAATTACAAAGGAGGCAGGACTGTCCTCGGCCTCACTCACTGGATCTTCCCGGGCCCAGGGAAACACAGAGAGCAACCCGGAAAAAACAAGTGAGCCTTTACCTACCTGGGGCCGAGAGGAGCCTGGGAGGCGGCGGGGGCGGGGGCGGCGGGGGCAGCGGAGGCGGGGGCCGGCACTGGCAGATGTGTTGGCAAGTGTCTGTCACCTTGGAGCAGGACTTCTGGGGCTCACCGTGCGTCACCTACAGACATGGGCGCACCCAAAAGATACAGGAGAAGATGAGGCTCTGGAAACCCCAAGGGGCCCACCCAGGTCCCTGCCAGGCTGCAGTGTGGGGCCCATCCCCGAGACCAAGGCAGGGAGAACAGGCAGAGGGCACAGGGGCATCGCCTTGGGAGGCCGGCCCGGCAGCTCCGCAGACCAAGGTTTTGTCCCCAGCTCTGCCAGGACCCCGGGGGGCAGACGACCTGGATATTAATGGCAGAAAGATAAGAACCTGAAGGTAAACCTCTAGAACTTCCCTCGGGTACAAATATAGAAACTGAGGCCCAGACAAAGGTGGAGAGTGACAGTAGAGTGATTCTGTCTTCTCAGTCACCTCAGCCCAGCACTTCTTCAACTTTCCCTGCAGCAGCACAAGGCCACACCCTCAGCTTCTCCCCAGTCATTGCCCCTGTGGCCTTTCTGTCGTCACTCTGGGGCAAGGTCCCCCATCCTGGGGAGGAGTCCTACCCGGCCGGGCCTCTTGGCCCAGTGGAAAACCATCTGATCAAACCCTCTCCAACCGCCGAGGCCCAGGGAGTGCCTCCCCAGTGCTCAGGGGGTCAGTGGCCCACAAGACCCTGCCTGGGGCCCCCAGGCACCCTCTCTGCCCACCCCCATGTCCTTTCAGGTTCTAGCTCTGGCACATGCTGTTCCTGGGGCAGGACGCTCTCAGGCCCTTGCCCGCTCTGTGCTACCAGGCAGCTCAGATGTTACCTCCTCAGGGAAGCACCTCACCTCCTGGCCCAGGGCCAGCGTCCCTATGGGCCCCACCCCAGGCACCAGGTTCTTCTCTGGTTGTTGCCTGTCTTCACCATGGAACCGTCATCTCTGTGAGGCAGGGCCAGGCCTTGGGTTCCCTCTCATTATTATCAACCAGACAAGGAATGCCGACACTCACAAATGTTTGACATGGATGGAGGGACGGGTGCCACAGACGGGAGCAGGCCCTCTGCCCTTGCATCCTAGCCTGTGTTTTCCTAGCCCTGGTCTCAGTTTCTTCATCTGTCAGCAGGAAGCTCATGCTGGACCAGGGGCCCCAGCCCCGCCGTACACTGGAACCCCCCAGGCAGCTCTCACGAATTCTCCCACTTGAGCCTCCCTCATGCCTGATTCGATCCGAATTTCACAGGTGGAGCGGGGCCTGCGTGTTTTCTTCAGCTTTCCTCGACGAAGGTAGGGTCAGCCTGAGAGGCTGGCTGAGACTGGCTGCTGGTGGCCCTCCCTACAGAGAGCAGGAAAGTCACAAGTGTGGGTTTCGGGCCTGCTCCAGGGCCTACGCTGACTTCTAGGCCTGAAGAGAAGAGCTGGTGGTCACCGCCACCTCCATGGTGGCCACAGGAGACACTAGAAACCCAGGACCCCAACTTCCTTGCAACTGTGAGGAGCCTGCTCTTGCACGATGAGGCTCACGGGAGAGAGGCGGCAGGGCTGGGCACACCCTCAGCGCTTGCCAGCTGCAAGGAGGCTTGGTAATGGCCGTGGGGGTGAGGGTGGGGTGGGCTGCTTTACAGCCAAAGTTAATATCTGAGAGGCCAACGGGCTCCTGCTCACCACCGTGTGGGGTTGGTAAGGACCACAGATGGCACCTTGAACCCCGGGAGGCGGTCTCATATCCCAATGGGAAGAGCCAAGTGTCCAATGGGGAGCCACAATCGACCCCTACACATCAGGGGTCTCTCCACAGCCTCCTCTCCTGGGGCAATCCCAACGGCCCCCAACATTGGGTCTGCCACCTCTAGATGACCACTTTCCAAGACCCCAGGGGTCACTGGAAAGCTCCATGCTCCAACAGCTGGCCCCCAAGACCGCTTCCACCAAGGGCGTGGACGTCAGGCCACATCACGGCTGAAGTAACACATTCCAGCCTCGATGGCGCAACTGACACGAGGGACTTCAAGAGGAGCACGCGGGGTAAACCTGGCCCGACACAATGACCTGTTTTTTTGTGGGAGGATATAAGGGTACAGATGTGTAAGAGTGTTCAACGAGGGGCAGGAGAATCGGGGCCAAGTTCCAAGGCTCGGGAGGAAGAGGTGAAGGAAACGCACTGCATCCTAAAAACTCCACGTTCTGGGTCCCGACTGAGACGGGAGTAGGTGCCACTGCCTGACCTGCTGCTCTCACAGGAGGCTGTCCTCCTTCTTGAGGGACACAGGGTAGCCTGGTCATTTGGTCCAGACAGCAGGCCGTGGCTGCTGAGTCTTCCTCTGCTGACGGTGGCTCTTCAGACCCTGGCCAGCGTCTCTGCACCGGACTCTAGCAGGACCACCTGGGCAGGCTGTTCTGAGCCCCGCGCCCCCGGAATTTAGACTGACGAGCCTAGCGCTGCTTTCCCACCCTGCACACACTTTTTCTTTGTGGCAATTTCCTGCTGTCTTGTGCTTTCTGACTCCCCACACTAAGTGGAGGGTCTCCTGGGCAGGCAGGCAGGTGAGTCTCTGCAGTATTAACCTGAACAGGTGACCTGCTGAGCCCCGCTGGGTGTCGGCCCAGGGATGTGCCTTGATTGCTCCCTGAGAACCAGGAAGGGAGGTTTACTAGCCACACACAGGTGGGACCAGGGCTCAGCCACGGCTGCCCAGGCCTGGCGTTCAGTTGGTGCTCAATGCAAAGGTACGTTGGGAGCTGGTCTGCCCAGCAGTGGAAAAACAGCATCTACCCTGGTCCCCAACCAGTTCCACACTGGGGTTCTGCTACGTGGCAGTGGTGCAGCCAGACCAGCGGAGAAGGGACCTCGGGCTCTGGGAGCTGGTCTCAGCATCTGTCCCATGGCTGTTATCTGGGGAGTCTCACCAGGAGAGGGAACTTGCCCTGAAGTCACCTGCTCTTCACTGACTCGACTGACAGAGATCAGAGGCGCAGAGAGGCCAATGACTTGCCAAACCCCACAGAACCCAAACTGGCGTCGCTCCTTACTGAGACAGCTGCTCACTGCTGGCCGCCATCGCCTGCCTCCCTGCCCCACTCGGCAGTATCCTCCTCCAGCCAGGATCCTGCCAGTGCTGCGGCTGCACAGAGTGGGCCAAGGCACGGCATCGCATGGCTCCGGGGCCTGTCGCTGTGGTCCGAGGGACACAGTGCTTCACGGCTGCCAGTCCCCAGCGTCAGCACCCACTTCCCAACCACATCCCACTCCTGCCCCATGAGTGAGGCTTCCAGGTCTGGGAGGTGCTGCCTCCCAGTCAGGGCTTAATGCGTCCACTCCTCTCCATTCCCTCTGCTACCGTCCCCAACCTTGGACCCCCTCAGGTCTCCACTGGGCAGCATCTGCCTCTCGCAAGGGTTCTCAGATGGAAAAATGTCCCATTCAATCGGAATTACAGATAAACCATAAAAACTTCTCAGGATAAGCATGCCCCCCGCTATCGGATGGGATAGATCTGTGCTATTAAGCATCCTGTGATTTATTTGAAATTCAAATTTAACTGGATGTCCTATATTTTTATTTCCTAAATCTGGCGATCCTACCCTCGCCAGCCCCTTTGCTCCTTATCCTAGCCCCTCCCTGAATCCATCCTTCCCGCTAGAGCTGGGCTGATTTCTGAAGCGCCGATGTGAGACGGTGTCATCTCTGACTTCAAACCCTCCACAGTCCCCTTGGGCCTCAGGATCAAGTCTAATCTGCAAGACACCATGCTAGGGGCTCGCCACCGTAAGGGAACCTCCCCGGCTCTCTCCCTGGCCTCCTGGGGCTCTGGCCTCTGCTTCCCCTCATTTGCATCCTGACTCTCAGCCACAGCACCAGGGCCAAGCTGTTTGTGCCACTGAGCTCTCTTGCCTGAAATCACTTGTTTAATCATCTCTCCATGGTCAGACTATCAATGCCACAGGGACATTAAGCCCCTTGCACTTAACACAGGCCTAACATACAGTAGGTATCCAATAAATGCCACTGAGTAAATAATCCAGGCTGTACTGACTGTTGCAGGCTTAGGCCTCACCTGGGCCCAGGCTCAATCCTCATCTGCACACAGAGACCCATAAGGCCAGACCTGAGCCTGTCTCCCTGGCGATCGCTCTAGACGGGCGACCACAAAGATGATGGCTTCTGGCATCTTTTATGGAGACAGGCCAGCACCACAGTAACTTGATGAGACACACTCCTGTCACACCTAATAAATCTGCCAGCCTGTCATCCTTTTCCTTTGCAAAAAAAAAAAAAAAGGAAGCATCTGAAGTGAACTTAGAAGAACCCTAAATCACAAAAGCGCAGAATCTCTATTCCACACACATTAAAGTAAGAAGGGGAGAGGAATGCCCCCACCCGCCCTCTGGCAATTTAAATGTCATCTGACTTTAATGATTAAGTCTCTTATCATCTAGCAGCAGCCAGAGGCTTCAGGCTGATTTCAGGGAGGAGCCTGGTGCTTTGGGGACCCCAGGTCTCCTGCCTCACCAATGACCCCGTTAATCGTAAGACTTGGCTGCACTGGCCCTATCCTTCCAAATGTTTACCACCCTGGAGGATTCTTCTGGCAAAATGCTCATGGACGCATAGATAGCTCCAAGCCCTTTCTCCAGCTCCTTCTTGAGAAACTCCTGTGACGTGACAGATTTTATTCTCTCCACTTAAAGAAAAACACATGGCCTCTGCACCTCCATTTGTCCTCTCCCCTGCCACGTTCCTCTGGATTCAGCTCTTCTGCTTGAAAACCAGATCCATTCATTCCAAAACCCCCTTTCCCTTGGCTTCTCTGTCCCTATCATTTGTAAATTAATTTTTCCAGAGCCTCAAGCCAAGATTTTTACCCATTCTATTTATCTGGAGGATTCCTTTTCTAATTGATTTTCATGAAAATTGATTTGTATTGAGTAAGAGGATCTGAAACACACACTCACACAATTGCTTGTATGAGCATTGCCTGTTTCACAGGACACCTTAAAAGCTGAGCTGCTTATACAAAATAATGTCTTGGGGTGGGGGGGTGCTGGGTGGCAGTGGTCTTCTGGTTAGATCCTGCTAATTCGAACAGCAGACTAGCCTAAAAGGCTGTCTACCTGCATCCCTTGCTTTAAAAAAAAAAAGCCCATGGAAGGGAGGAAGAGAGAAAATGGTAAAGCAATGAATATAAAAGCCAAGTGAACTTCACATCCCAGTCTCAGTTAAAAGTTGAACAAGGGAAACTAGTCCCTAGCCGCTGAAGTGTTTAGAAGTGACAGAATCCTGAATCCCAGGGACACGCAGCTGAGTCAAACGGCTGTTTCACACATTCAACAAAACTGTCAGTTCCAAAAGGAAAACAATTGTGAAACTGAAAACAGAGCAGAAGACGGGGCCTGGTGCTGGGGTTGGTGACCTGCTCAGAGCCCTGGCTCTCTTTGGGGGTCACCCAGGCTACCGTGCAAGTGGGACTGACCGAGCTGGTTCCCAGGCAGGGTCTCATCATTTGGGGCAGCTCATGGACCACAGCAGACTGGCAAGCCATCTCATCCATCCCTTCCTCATTCAGTCACTCCAACTCAGGGCAACCCTTCGAATAG
The DNA here is from genome assembly GCF_047511675.1 of Marmota flaviventris. Taxonomy (NCBI): domain Eukaryota; kingdom Metazoa; phylum Chordata; class Mammalia; order Rodentia; family Sciuridae; genus Marmota; species Marmota flaviventris. The sequence goes on along the minus strand of NC_092499.1, from coordinate 11,961,195 downwards.
TCACTGACCCCAAAGTGCCACCAGGAGAACATGAAGCTACAACTACCGCAGAGTGGGTCTTTCAATACCCCCAAAAGTAAAACTTCTAACAATTCAAAAATGCCATACTACCTGGTGATTGCCAGAAAACCCCCGGGGCCAGAGAGAAGAGGGGCATTGTCATACTTATCTCAGTGGCAGTGACGCCTACCCCTGAGTGTTTATTATGGTCCAGGCAAAGTGATCTACTTGCTTTATCTCATCAAGTACTTAGAATAAGTAGCACAGTCAGGAAGAGACCAAGGAGCAGAGGGGGTCACATTGGTTGCCCAAAGTCCCTTGGCTGGTGAGGGGCAGAGCTGACATACACCAAAGTCCTCTTCAGCTCTCTCCACTGTCCCACTGCTGTGTCCTCTCTGGATCGTAGCAGGGACCATCCCATCTGACCTTCCCATCAGCCCTAAGAGGTAAAACTTCAGTTGGTGGCTGCCTGGCCTCTGTGCCAGGGTCTGGGAGGTTCAAGGTGAGGGTTCATCCTCAAGTAGTCTGACAGACAGGACAGGTCCTTATATTGGTCACAAGTAGCCACAGGCATAATCTGTCAACATCCCCAGTTCCACTACCTACAAAGGAACACACAGGGCCCCCGCCTGTGTTGAAGACCAAAATAAAGTGCCCCAGTGGGTTCTGGTGGGAAATAAAGAATGCACATTCTTGGGATCATTTTTCTTTTCAAGTTTGTTTCTTTCTCCAAATGTCTGCAATAGAAGTTACGATCAAAAGCTAATCCCCAAGCCCTGTTTCCTGCCATGACCTTGTCCTGCAGGCCACAGGCCACAGGCCATAGTTGAAGCCTCTTTCTGGAGTTTCTTATCTTTCCAGGCCCCAGGACCAATCAGTGGCATTGCTGTAGGAGCCAGGCCCTAGGGAGTGAAATGACACCTCCCTCCTCCCAGCCAGAGCGGCCCCCTTTCTCTGCTCACCTGCACGAAGCCCCAGAGCGGGTGGAGCGCGCAGTGCAGCAGCAGCGAGGGCCAGCAGCAGCCACGGCGCAGCACCAGGTCCCGGAGGAGCATCTCGGCCCGCGGCGCCCACTGGTGGGGCGAACTGTCAGGGGAGCAAGGCTTAGGTCAGGTGGACACCGCGCAGGCACCATCGCCTCCGCGCACCAGCACACGTAGCAGTCCTGGTCCAGAGGGGGCACCTTTGTAAGTGCACCTTCGATTGAGCTTGCACACACACTGACTCTCGTGCATGCCGTACTCACAGCCTACCCTGGCTCAAACCCCCCAAATACTGCGTTCACACCTTGGCCCCATGCACACCTCCAGAAAGTCAACTTACTGAACCCCATGCACCCCCAGAAACAGTCATGCACAACTCACTCTCACTGGGAGCACACTTGAAGCTCGGCGGGAACCACTCACCCTGCGCACACACCCACAGAAAGAGCTGTGCGCACCCACTGACCCCCATGCACACTACAGACTACTGCCTGCACACTCTTTGAACCCTCCATGCACAGCATCAAGAAATCACTGGCTGCGTTGCACCCTCTGCCCCGCGGCCTCACTGCGCACACTGCAACATATGCACCTCCGTGTGCACCCGGGTTTACCCCCCCACCCCGAGCCCGGATCTCCCGCTCCGGGGCGTGGGTTTCCCTTCACGCCTCCATCTCCGCCCGCACCCCTCCGATGCCCCACGCCACCTTGCCTGGTGGCGGCCCCAACCGATCTTCGGGGTAGAGAAGAGGTCAGCGCTCCCCCCGCAGCAGCTCTGTTTCCCAGCCGCCGGACGGCCCCCATTTAAAGCCAGCCGCCTCCCCAGTCCCCCCGCCCTCTAGGCGGGGCCTCAGTCCTCACCCGGGCGGCTGCGCGGGCGCCTGGGGGCTTCACATGCCTAGCAGGAGCGCCCGGCACTGGAGCAAAAGTTTGCGCGCCGCTTGGGCCTCCAGGGCTGCTGAGCTGGGGCCCCGGGCGCGGCGCGCTCGCACGGGGCGCAGGGCGCGGTGGCTCCAGGCTGCGCCTGGCCGCGCGCGGGGCGGGAGGGGGGGGGCGGTACCCAGCGCCCAGGGCCGAGGCGGGGGCGGAGGGCGGGGAAAGTCGCCTCCAGGCCGCCGGGAGCGACCGCTCGAGCCCCCCTCGAACCGTTGGCGGCTCCCCGTGCTGCCCCGGTCCCCGCCCTTGCCGGTGGCGCCGCGCGGCTGCCCGGGGCTCTGGGTGCCTGAGCTTTCCGCGCCTTCCGCCGGCCCGCGGAAGGCAGCGGCGAGAGGCGCCGGCCCGGAGCGGCGGCTCGGACAGCAGGGCCGCGGGCGGAGGCGAAATAAATAATGCACGAAAAAGGAAAACAGACGTGAGCGGAGCCAGAGCCTCGCCCGCCTCCCGCCCGAGGCTGCACTCCCGCCCGCGCTCCCCGCCGCCGCCGCCAGCGCCGCTGCAGTGATTCCTCGTCTCCATCTAGCGAGGCTATTGTGTATTGGGCGCTTAATAATTTATTTATTCGCCCTGGAGGCCGAGGACTCCCAGTTCCAGGGGATCCTGCCCCTTGTTTGCCCTTCTCCCCGGTATATCCCGAGACTGCGGGAAGGTCAGAAGGTCTAAATTGTGGAGATGCCCTCTCGCGCTCCTTCCTTGCTGACTGCCCCCTTCGCGGCCAGTCACTGCCGGTGCCGGGCTAGGGGGTGCAGGCCGCCCCTCCCAAGGCCCTGCGCCTTGTCCTTGCTCCCCTTTGCAGTTCCGGGAGCAGGACCTGCGCTCAGAGACTCGGCTGCGTCTTGTAAGGAGTTAAGACGGCCCTAAGGAGAACCTTTGCGCCACTGCTTTTCTTCACCCATCAACAAACTGTTGGAGGCAAGATTATCAACAAGTCGGTTCTTCAGGAAGAGCCGGGTTGCCTCTAGCTCAGACAATCTGCTCCTAGCAGTTGCACGGGCACCGGCAGGCGCTCTGCTTATCTGGTGGAAGCGCTTTGCAACCGCTTTGATTGATGCGGGGATTGGGGCGGGGGCGGGGGGTTGTTTCCAGTGAGGGCCCCCATGCCTGGACCATCCTTTTTTTAGGTTGGGCGAGAGAACCAGGGGTTTAGGACACAGCGGAGGGTCAGACATCATAGCCAGCGCCCTGACCAAACATTTACTCAGCACCTTGTCTCTTCTCTGTGGGCGCCCTCCAGTCACCCCGCTGAAACCCACACTGTAAGTGTAAACTGTTTGCTCTGCAAACCAAGCTTCCAGACCCATCTCCTAGCGACTCCTTCATGCCAGAGCCTACACAGGGCTCTTCTCCACATCGACTTGGCAGGTCGGCACTGCCACCAGGGAGATCCTGAGGAACAAAAGTCTCCTCCCTTTCCTCCAAGAACCTGGGAGCTGGCCCAGGAGGCATTGAATCAGGCATTGTGCTGTTCTCTGGCTTTGCACCCCAAAAAAGGAGCAGAAAGAAGGGAGACCCTGGAGAGGGCAATTGAGGCTTCCTGGACAAAGTGGTCTGGGGGTGGAAGAATATGCCAAGCATTTTGGTAGCCGCCTGGGCAAAGATAGGGGACATTTATTCCTCCCTTCCTTCATTCCATTCATAGTGTTGAACACCTACTAAGGGCCAGACAGCATTGGATGCTGGGTATAGATCAGTGAACAAATGGGATACCTGCATTGCGGGGGAGGAGGGATGAGAAGGAAGAGATGGGGAGAGGGGATCTTAGGTGACTCACGGACAGTTGGAAGAAAGGGAATGAAGCACAGAACTGGCCCACCCCAGAGGTCAAGTGACACTGGGAGTTGCCGTGCTTTTCCGGCTTCAGCATGTATCTCGCTCAGTACGGGACTTCTGTCTTTAGGTATGACAACAGCCCTGCTGTCTATACCTGGAGTTCTTTTCCACTTGAAAATACTTAACATCACACACCTTTTAATTCATTTTCCACAACTCTGTGAGGTCAACGTACTTGCCGCATTTGGAAAGTTCAGAGAAGTTTGTGACATAAACAGAATCACACAGCTGCACTCTGGGATTCAGAAACACTAACCCCTCCTTAGAGCTTCAAGACTTTGGGAGAGCCTGGGCAGGTTTTGTGTATTTCAAAGTCCTCATTATCAGTTCTGGTCTTCAGTATTCGTGTACTGGACCTCATTGAGGTACCTCTTGAGAGTCACCTGGCTCCCATCTTCCTGGCCCACCAAATAACATGGAATGTCACAGCTTCCCTTGGGGAAGATCTCTGTTATAAATCTCTCATGCCATAGCAGGAGAGAGGCCAGCCCTGGCTCCTGTCACTCACCCATCTGGATTCAGATGACAACCTACCCCAGGCACATGATGAAGGGAAAGCGAGAAATGAGAGACAGAGACCAGGCAGAGATAACGCACAAAAATTTATTTGTCAGAGCTGACAAATAAAGGCCATCTCTCTATAGCAGAGAGAGACAAAACAGGTTTGAGTTCTGGGACTTTTATGGGGGAGGCTTAGAAATCAGAGCCCGGAGGGTCCTAATGAGGGTGGTTAAGGGTTGGGTTGGTATGAGGGAGTGGGGAGCCTTTCTCAGAAAGGCCCTTGGGTGGGAAAGCATAACTTTTTTTCTTAAACTGGCTGCTGTCACTTAAAATGGCTGTCCAGATGGTAAGCAAGGACCTTATATTCCCCTCTTTTTTATTTTTTATTGGGCCCCTTGAGGACAGGGACCTAGGTCAATCTTCTGTAACTGCTTCCTGTTGGGAAGGGGCGGTGTTTGAATCCCTCATTAGGGGTGCAGGATGTCCTTGGAAGGATGATGGTGGTTGATGGGTGGTGAAATGCTGTGCCTGGTGCCCCAATATTTAGTGAGGGATTGGTATTCCTGTAACAAAAGCTGGTTTATAGTTTGATGAGAGATTTTTTTGGAAGGCCTATGGCAAGGAGAGGGGTCAGGAAAGGAAGTGTCCACTGGAGAAGGGGGTTACTTAGCTGCTGTCTTCAGTAGAGGAGAGCTGTTGTTTCCAATGTTCAAAGTCCTGTTGGGGTTATTTTAGCTTGTCCTTTACTATACCAGATTGATTGACATAAAAATAGCATTCCTCCTGTAGGTACAGACAAAGTCTGCCTTTTTTTGGTGGTAAAAAGATCAAGACCCCTTCGATTCTGCAGAATCGAGCTGGGACTGTATGGTTAGTATGGTTGGAGCAAGTCTCCTTGTAAGTCTCCTGGAAATTGGAATGGTAACGCCTGGTAATGGTACCCTGGGAGGTGAGTGCAGAATACGGGAGGAGGCCAAAAATGAAAACGGGAAGGATGGTACTCATGATTCCACAGTGTCCTCGTGGTCCTCAGGGACGGAAGGAAGATGGGGGGTTCTGGACTTGGAGAGACGCAGCTTGAGAGGGTCTGTGGGTCTCACTGTGAAAAAGGGCAAGAGGACTGTTTCAATGGGAGTTGTGAACCCAATATGGGTACCCTCCAGGCGGGCCACCGAGGGAGTGGTAAGCATGACCCGATAGGGTTCAGTCGATTATGCAGAGAATTGTGAGAAGGGGTCCTGTGGGGGGGGGGGGGCAGTTAAAAAGTACCAGGTCGCCAGGAGACAGAGTGGGAGAAGGGGAAGAGGCAGAACCAGGCTTTGCCAGAACAGCATTGCTGTATTGCCAAAGAAGGTTCCTAATGTGTGCAAGAAGGGGCCAGAAAAGATGAGGAGCCAGGGGCCTTCCTGTACGTGGGAGGGGTGTGGGAGAGGCTCCTCCAGAGTTTCAATGCATGAATGGGTAAGAGGAGAAGAGGAGGAAGAGTCCTGAGGATGGGGAGGAGAGGAGCAGGGTTTAAAGGTGAGCACGTGTGGAAGGTAAGACTGGGATCTCCCACCAGGGACACCTGTAGAGATACAAGGCGACAGTGGGGTAGGGGTAGGGAATGCAAGCCCTTGTGGGTGAGCAGTTCCTCTAGGTGGTGGGGAGCCAGGATGGGGGTGGGGTCCAAAGGTGAGTTTCTTTGACTTGATAATGAGAGGCTGTGGCCAAGGTTGGTAGGCCAGGGGCCCACCCCTGAACAGTAGGGTCAAGACTCTTTTATAGATAAGCCACAGGGGCAAAGGCTGGCCCAGCATGTGTTCCAGGACCCCTAGAGAAAATCCCTGCTTTTCAGCCACTTAAAGGTGAAATGGGCCTGTGAGATCAGGGAGATAGAAAGTTTTGAAGTCATTCTTTTGTGTTGTAGTCAAGGGAAAAGTTAAGTTGACACTTTTTTTTTTTTGGTCTTAGGCCTCTTATCCAGCCTGCTGAGCCTGCCCTTTGTATTTCAGTGTTAGCTTCAGTGTGGCCTTGGCCAGGGGCATTGCTGCCCAGGGCTTTACAATGTACTGTGCCCATAGAAGCAGGGAGGAGGGTTCTGGGTCCCTTGTTTGTCTAGAAGTAGGGTCTCTGGAGAATCCAGAGCTTTAGTGTCAAGTAGAAGCTGGCGGGACGGAGGGCAAGAGGAGCCCAGGGAAGGCTAAGAGTGAGAAAGGAGAGAGCCTGCACATAAGGGGTTTCCTGCCATTTTCCTGAGCGCTTGCAAACGTTATGAAGATTCCATAGAGTACTGGGATCAAAGGGGCCATTGGGTGGCCATTATTCAAGTCATAGAAGGGCCGTGACTGAGTGGAGGGTTGAATTACTCAGGAGCCAGACGGAGTGGGGCTAAGTGGGCGAGGGGCCAGCCGAGAGGTGAGTCAGGTGGGATTCTGGATTGGGAGCTTCCCATGGCGAGTTGGAGTGCTGGCGTGGCTAGAGGCAGGCGTCCCCGGCTCTAGGCCAAACCAGAGTGAGAGAGGGGGCAGCAGTGGCCCTAGGCCAAACCAGAGTGAGAGCGGGGACAGCAGTGGCCCTAGCCCAAACCAAAGTGAGAGAGGGGACAGCAGTGGCTCTAAGCCAAACCAAAGTGAGAGAGGGGACAGCAGTGAAAAGGGGTCGTCACCACCCAAGCCTTTCTGGGACTGAGAGAAGGGAGTCATCACCCGCTATTTCCCTAGTCCCGGGCTTGGCCCATAGAGAGTCTTGGTTGCCTGGCCAGGGCTTTCGTGAGCTCTGCTGAAGAGCTGAGAACCAAGACCTGAGAGTGAGCTTGCCCAGCGGAAGGGATGGGAAGGTCGAGAGTCTTGGTGCTGGGCCAAGATCTAGGTTAACTTTTGTTGCTAGAGAGGAGAATTGTCACTGCCTCTCCAGGGAGTGGACTTGTGAGGAGGAGGGGAGGGGAAGGCCAAGTCTCCTCCCCAAATGAGGCCGGAGTGGGGACAAAGAAGAAGAGCTCCGGGTGAATGGCAGAAGGTCTGTGGTCACTGTCCTGGGCCCTTGGCCAGGATCCCTAAGCAGCCCAAATCCCCGAGGGGAGAGCAAAGCTGATGGGAGAACGTGATCAAGGCTGCTCTGCAAAGAGAGGGCAGCGGCAGCAAGGAGGGACAGCAGGCGTTGTGCTTGGGCCAGAAAATGGAGGGGGGTTTGAGACGACGTGAATGGCCTCGTGGTGTGAGGCCATCCCAGCCAGTAGGGTCCACCTGGGAAGGGGTAATGGGAAGGCACTGGCAGATGGGATGGGGGACGGTCCTAAGGTGAAGGTGAGGATCAGGGGAGCAGCAGGTGAGTCTGGATGGAAGTGTATACGAGGGGAGAAGGAAAGCGTCACCCCCAACTTTGTAAGGATGTCCCTTCCCATAGGGAAACCAGGCACTGTGGAATGACCAGAAAGGAGGGGTAAAAATTAGAGAGCCAAAAGCGCAAACGAGGCTGGGTGTCTGTGAGGGTTGTAAGGTTTGCCCTCTACCCCACAACAGAGGTCATAGAGCGAGTGGTAGCCCCCAGGACTCCTTGAGGACTGAATATCTAGCCCCGGGGTCTAGGAGGAAGGAGACAGGCCCACCTGAAATGCAGTTACCCTGGGTTCCTGCGGAGTGAAGGGAGTGGTCAGGTGATGGGGACCTGGTCCTCCTCAGTCCTCTGCAGTCAGTCTTAAGAGTTGGAAAGGGGAGCCAGAAGGGTCAGGTGGCTGGAAGCCACAAGAGCTTGGGGACAGTCAATGGCCCAGTGTCCCTCCTGATGGCATTTAGGACAAGGGCCCGTAAGCTTGCAAGGCTTGGGACATGTACCAGCCCAGTGACCCATCTGACCACATTTAAAACAGGGTCCAAGTGGTCCTGAGGGATCCTTCCGCGGGCCAGTGGAACCAGGGACAGATGCTGAGGCTAGACAGACAACTTGAGCGAGCATCTGATATTTCTGCTCCCAGGGCTTCTCCTCTCTCCTGTTATTCACCCTAAAGGCCACTCCCACCACCTCAGCTTGGAGAGTTAGGGGCCCCCTCTCGAGGTGCCTTAGTTTGGCCTTAATATCGGGGAAACTCTGGGAGAAAAAGCGGTCATTAGAGTTGTCTCCCATCTGGATTCCCGGGGTCCTGATTAGTATGTTGTGATAAAGCCTTGGTCAGGTGGTCTAGAAATGCTGAAGGGTTTTCACTCTTATCTGGGAAGATTTCCTGGAGCCTTTCACAATTGATGGCCTTAGGGGCGGCCTTTCTAAGTCCTGCTAGGAGGCGAGTAATGAATTGGTTTCTACTAGTTACTTCTCCAGGCAAATTATGATCCCACTGGGGTCCTGATTGGGATCGCGTCAGTGCCGATGGGATGGGCAGCGGAGGTCTGATGTACCCCATCAGCGTAATTTCTAGCTTGCTCCCAAACTCACTGTGCTCCTCGGGCAGGAGGGTGTTAGACAAGATCATGTGGACATCAGGGAAGGTCAAATCGTGATGGGGTCAGATGCTGAAACTCTTTGATGTATGTACTTGAAGTGGGACATGAAGTATCAGACCCCAGCTGCTTTTCTATTGTGAAAGATTTGACAAAGAGAAAGGCACCTGAACCTGGATTACACCATCTACCCAGCCACCTCGAGTAGAGGACACAGAGAGGCAGGCTGGGCAGCGGCAGCCCATGAACGTGTGGTAGGAGGACAGAAGGGCGGAGGGGCCCAGGGGACAGTGGCCCGGAGGCTTCATTAGAAAGAGAATCGTGGGATGGCAGGGGTTCATCCGCTGGGTCGAAGGAGAAGGAGTCCTGGGTAGGATCTTCTGTCCCTTTGGAAGCAGACTTAGGGGAGGTGGGAGCTCAGAGGACTTGTGCAGGAGTTGCAGAGAGAGAGCTTGGAATGCAGAGAGGAGAAGACCTGAACACAGGATATCTCTTTCCATTTTCCAGAATGCTCACATAGTTGAAAAGGCCTCTGGTAATATTGGGATCTAGAGTGCCATTAAGTGGCCACTTAGAGTCATTGTCCAAAGGACACAGAGGCCAGGTCTGATTGCACAAGCGGATAAGTTTTGGGGGGTTTAGGTCCAGGGTGAGACCCAGGACCCAAATAAAAGACCACGTATAGACCCAGTTGACGGTAGGGATCAGCAGTAGCTGTGAAAAGCTGTGGCTGGGGGTGCCTCCGACCACGCAGTAGCCCCGGGAATGCCAGATGTTCAACTGTCACTTTCTCGGACCCATAGGTCATTTAGGTTGACTGGAGACGGGGGTCTTACCTGCAATGTCCAGTGGTGGGTGCAGAGAGGGCGTTCGGCAGAATGAAGGGCCTGGTCCCACGATAGAATCAGGATTGGAGCCCAGGGACACTCAGTGACCTTTGAAGAGGGGAGTGGGCACACCGGGGAACCGGATCCCAGGTTTCAGCACCAAAATGAAGGAAATCGAGGAACAAGAGATGGGTAAGTGAGAAATGAAAGACGGAGACCAGAGACCCACAAGAGAGTTTACGAGTCAGAGCTGACAAATAAAGGCCATCTCCCTAGGGGAGAGGGAGGCAAAACAGGCTTGGGTTCTGGTTATGGGGCAGGCTCAGGAATCAGAGCCAGGCAGGTCCTAATGTGGGCGGTTAGGGTTGGGTTGATATGAGGGAGTGGTGAGCCTTTCTCAGAAAGGCCCTTGGGCGGGAAAGTGAAGCTTTTTCCTTAAGCTGATGGCTGCCACTTAAGATGGCCATCCAGATGCTAAGCAAGGACCTTATACATGGGACCTGCTAACGGGGGCCACCTGGTAACACTACTCCAAACTATAAGGGAGCTAAACTTTGAGGCAAACTTTGGCCAATGAAAGATAAGACATGAAGCCAGAATGTGGACCCCAGGGTTCCTCTTGGTCAGGAGATGGCCAGTGGGGGTCACTGAGGAATGGCAGTACTTTCTTCTGAAGATGTGGTCAGCTCCGTGAGGCCCCTTCTTAGATTCACTTCCCTCTTTCCTTTCTGACTTCCCCTCCCCTCCCCCTTACTGTGGTTGCCCCAGGACTTTATCCCTCGATTAAGGGTAAGCCAGGGTTCTAGTCAGGTTTCCCGGAGGACAGAGCCAGCAGAATGGAGTTGTTCAATGGGCTCAGACGGCCAGGGGCTGGATAGTCCCAGGACGGCTGTCTGTGGACTGCAGAGCCAGGGAAAGCAGTGGCTGCTCAGTCCACAAAGCTGGAGCGTCAGAACAACAGGGACCCGTGGTACAGCCCTGGGGCTGGTGGCCTGGAAGTCCCTGGAGACTGGTGCTGCAAGTTCTTGTTCAGAGGCTGCAGATTCTGAGTGTGATGTCTGTGGTCCGTGGAGGTAGCAGGAAGAGTGGGGCTTCTGCACTCAGCTTCCCCCTTCTTGCGCTCTGTTTCTTCCGGGTACTCGGCCTATTGGGTTGTGCTGCTGGTGTTCAGGGCCGGCCTTCCCTGCTCACTTTTTGACCAACATGTGAGAGGGTCTGGAAGCACCTTCACAGACACACCCAGGGATATGCTTTATCAATTTTCTAGACATCTCTCGATTGAGTCAATTTGACAACCAAGGTTAAGCATCCCAGCAAGCAAGCTTGGCCTCAGGCTGTGTCTCCTAAGGAACAAGGACAACAGGTACCACAGGAGGCCCTGAAAAGTAGGCATCCAGGAGGGGATGTCAGGGTGGGAGATTCCGTCCGTCCATCAGCCACGGGGCCCCTACAGTTGATGGTAAGTGGGTTGCACTCAGTACGCAGTGACCAAAGCTTCCTGCAGCTAACTGGAAGGAAACATGGGTAGGAAGCCAAGCTATGAGGTCAAGTCCATGCTGCTGCCCCGGCTCAGTGTGGGAGATGTGATGATCAGAAAGAAGGACCATGGGGTCGTTTAGGTGGCTTCTTCTGATGGTACTGGAAATCTTGTGAAAGTTACTCAAGGAAGCAATTTTCCAACTCAAGCCATGCTTTGGGGAAGTTTTGAGGCCACTATCAATATCCAGGAGACAGACTGTTCTAGAAATGAAGCTCAGGATCTGAGCATCAGCGTGGCAAAGCTGGAAAAGGGACTGAGCCACCTAGGGATCTTATGTCCCAGTCGGGGCTCTCATAGAGAAAGAGTTGGGCTTCGTTATCCTGAATAGAGACATTTGGTGAAGTCTAAAAATATGGGGCCCCCAAAGCCCCCAAACCTCTCTATGGTAGAAGTGACTCTCTCCCAGATGAGCAGTTCCTCTTGGTCCAGGTACCACAATGGCCTCATTAAGGCAAGCACCTTGAAGATGGCACTTGTCTCATGACAATAGCCTGCAGTAAATAAGATGAGAAGTCAGATTTTTTTGGAAAAATAATGAGGGAAAGGCCAGAAGGCCCAGAGAGCAGACACTGTGATCACAAGACTGAGATCCCATCCCTTGCCTACGTTCCCCAGGAAGAGAAAATGTGCTTTGGTAAGGCATAAGAAGAGCCCTGGTGAGGGGCACCGGCACCTGTAGGAAGCTCACTGATGGCTGTCTTCTGAAGTCTGGGTCTGATAATGGGAAATGGTGAGAAATTCACTCTTTTGAATCAGAGGAAGTCATGTAAAGGCAAAGGCCAGGTGACCTTCCCAGTCATAAGAGACACAGGGAACATATTTATCACACTAGGCAGAAAGGCTGGGGTGGCCATGAGGGTTCCGTGAGCCAAGAATCCAGGCCGATGACTGATAGATGGTGACGTAACTAGAGGTGAGACAAATGGAAAGCTGACCAGGGTGTTGCTTGGTTTGTATAAATATTTTTAAAATCCACAGAGTAAGAGCAGAAAGGTGACGTCAGCCACTGTAACGGACACTTGCCTAGGTTGGCCCATAGCTTGAAGCCCATTGAATGAAAAGGAGGCTGAGTTTCTTCAAAGAGGCATCAGGACAGTCGGGAACAACAGCACTCCAACATGCGACAGAGGGGTACACTTAGGACCAGTCTCCAGCAGGCCCCAAAGCAGCAGGTAAGTGGCCTGAATAGCTGGCCCAGCTTCCATGTCACTCCCTCTGCTGAAGCTCTTCCTCAACTTACACCTTTAGCCTTAAACAGTAGTTCCAGGGGACAGTCTGATGGAGGAGGAAAGGAGCACGTTGACACGATGCATTGGTGTTAGAAGGAGGAGTGACCAAGGTGCAGACATGCACTCATTGCCAAGAGGGTGCCAACAGTGAGTTGGATAGGGTGACCCAGCCTCTCTCTTTGGTCATGCCGGAGCCTCCCTGAATGATGAGGTGGTCTTTTGAAGGCTCAGCCATGTCATCAGCTCAGAGACAACAGTCCAGAGCACTGCCTCCTGGACATGGTGTCAATAAGTGTCTCCAATAGCTAGAATGACGAAGTTAGGTGGAGTCCCCGAGTCCAGGGGCCAGTGAGATGCCTGCAGGATCTGGGATTCCTGCTCCTGCAACCAGACTTCAACTCCAGAGGGTTCGAGGTCCTGTCTCCTAGATGGCTTCACTTCCACTAAGGAATGCAATCAGGCTCCACTAAGCTGGAGGCTGTGACTCTGACCTGGGCACCTTGGGCTTCTTATGCCAAAGGACCAGGAGGAGTTTCTGTACGGGTAGGTGTGGGAGCTGGGGTTGTTTTCCTTCAGTGGGTGCAGGGTCTGGTGCTGAGGACCAAGTTGTATCACCTCAAAGTACAGGTGTTGGGGCCCTCACTCCCAGTGTGACTATATTTAGAGACAGGGTCCTTAGGAGTAATCAAGGTTAAGTGAGGTCATAAGGATGGGCCCCTTTCCAATAGGAGAGTTGTCCTTTTAACAGGAAGGGAGACTAGAGCTAGCTCTCCAAATCTGCTTTCTTTTCCCAATCAGAGGAAGGGCCCTGCACAGACGAGGTAGCTGTCTCCAGGCCAGCAAGAGCGCTCTCACCAGAAAGGCCCCTGCTGGGTCTCAGCCTGGGACAGTCCAGCCTCAAGAATTCCTGTGGTGGGCGGCCTGTGGGCTTTGTTATGGCACAGATAGTCTGGGACTCCCTGGGGCTTCTCTGCTTGGTGACAACCACAACCAGGACATGACCTCTATACCCTCCAGGTAAGAACCCCGGACAGTTGAAGAGCTGGCCCTGGGAGTCTAGAATGGAAGATGGAGGGGAGAAGATGAAGAATGTCAGCCATGGCCCGAGGGCGAGCTGGGGCCTGGGACTCTGCCTTAGTTGACTCTTCCTTTCTGTCTGTTTTTAGGACGTTATAATTGACCACTTCAAAAATGGGACTTGTCCCCTCACTCTCACATTGATGGCATTTTGTTCTCCAGTTAGATCCAGATATCCTGGGAGGGTGGGAGCACCCTGTCTCGGTCCACAGAACCGGGCGATTTAGAAAAGAAGAGGTTTACTTTGGCTTGTGGTTCTGGAAGCTGAGAACATGGCACCGGCACCTTCTCAGCTTCTGATGACAGCCTGGTGGCGGAAGGCACGCTGCAATGCAGAGGCCACATGGCCCTGGGGGAAGCGAGAGAGCACCAAGAAAGCCCAGCCTGCCTCTGCTACAGCCCATGGAGTGGGGACGTTCACTCCTCACGAGGTGGTGCCTTGGCCTGATTACCTCTTCAACGTCCCCCCCTCACCCGACACTCACTTGGAGGAATTAAGCCTCAGCAAGAGTATGGGAGGGGACGAACCGTGTTCAGACTTGCTGAGTGCCAGTGATCTGTCCTGGCCCTCTGCATGAACTGCCCTGCATTCACTGGGCCTCACTGCCTCCCCATGCTGCTGGTCGAGAGGCCACCACACTATTGTCCGCTCAGAGCTGCCTCCAGGATAAGAGCTAACCCTTGGCATGGCGTCCATCATGGAAGGGCCCCTGCAGCAGTAGGGGCCAAGCCTGGCTGAGCAGACTCAGGGAGGTTTTGGTTTCTGCCAAGCCCCCCGCTCATGCACCTCACACCAGGGGGTGAGGGACTTGGTAGCTGTCGGTGGGGACTGAGGACCAGGACCTGAGGGTGTGGGAGAGTTAGCTCCCCTGGGGATGAACTTGGGTCAACCACTGGGGCTGGGAAGGTCTGGAAGGTGACTTGTCTGTCTCTCTGCATCTGCAGTTCCAATAAGTCCGGGGCAAGGAGCAGCCAGCTGTGCTCTCTGGGAAAGCTGTGGCCGGCTCAGCACCATCTCCAATTTGCTCTCCTTTCCTCTGCTCTTCCCTCCCCATTTTCCCTCTTTCCAACCTAGAAACGCACCACCCTGTATGTGTCACTACATAAACTTTGCTTCAGGCCCCCTTGTCTAGGGAATCCTTGCTTAGATAGTTCTGAGGGATTTCGTGGGCCCCAGAGGTTGGGACCAAATGCATCACATAAAGGAACACCATGGCAGCAGGACATTTCCTATCTGGAATATCTGTGTAACTGCAGAGGATTGAAAGAGGACCTGGGCTCTGGGGCTGGGTGGTGGCTCAGCGGTGGAGCGCTCGCCTAGCTCGTGCGACGCGCTGGGTTCGATCCTCAGTACCACATAAAAATAAATAAATAGATAGATAGATAAATAAATAAATAGATAAAGGTATCGTGTCCAACTACAACTAAAAAATATTTAAAAAAGAACCTGAGAACCTGGGCTCTTGAGTGGCAGCGCCTGATTCTCACTAATTGATTTCTGGAGAATTCCCTAAACCGTCAAGCCTGACTGCTCTCCCCTGTCAATCATGGATTAGAAGAGTATTAGACATAACTGGACCACAGAGAGGTGGAAGGATTAACTGGGTTAATTGATATAGCTTAGCATATTGTAAGTGCTCAAAAATAAGGGAGTCATCTCTAATTATCTTGAAGGGTAGAGGGGTGGAGATGCTACCCTCTTGCAAGCATGCTAATCAACATCAGGGATCTTTTTGAGGAAAACACAAAGGAAAAAACACTTTTGACCAGTAAAGGAGCGCTCATCATCCAACCTTGAAACTGTGCAAGCTAATTATTTTTTTGAAAGGAAGCAATTGAACATGTAGTTATTTAGGAAGATTTATTTATGTGTTATTTAATTTATGTGTTATTCAACATCGCAGCTTGAATTAACTCCATAATTGTCAATGTCACCACTTAAAGGTCAGCTGTGAGTCTGTCTGGAGAAGGTATTTTCCTGATGAGTCAAGGAGGAGGAGCCCAAGTCTCTCCTGGGCTTTGATGGAGACGTCACTGGTTCTCAGGTTGGTCTGGACCCCTGCAGTAGCCTAAGGGCTGGGCAGGTGCACTCCGGGTCCTGGGAGGACAGCTCTGCTTTGCCTCGAGCTGTGAGTTCCTTCTCTTCTCACCCACATCTTGGTCTAGGTCTTTGAGGCTACAGTACGTTTATACAAGGGCTGGAAAGAATCAGGAAGAGGCCCATATTTTAAACTTTACTTTAAAACGAGCCATATCTTGTCATTTTTTTCATTTGGGGCGAAAATGCCAGGTTTGGGCTCAGTTCATTGTCCAAGTCACACCCAGTCCCATTTTCCTACATCAAAAGAGAGTCCTAATAAATAAGAACCAAGAGAACATTAGGTTGGAGCCACTCGACTGGCTGCGGCTTTGTCTAAGATGGACCGAGGTCAGCCCCACGGGTCAGTCAGAAGCCACCAGCAAGGAGTTGGTCCTACTCGTCAAGATCTCCTATTCTAATGGGGAAGGGGAAATAAATGGAGCACTAAGCTGCAAACAGGGCCATTAGTCAGCTCTTTCCCTGCTGTGACCTGAAAAGAACCGAAGTTTATTGGAGGCTCACGGTTTCAGAGGTCTCAGTGCATAGACAGTTGGCTCCATTGCCCTGGACCTGAGATGAGACAGGACATTATGGCAGACGGGTGTGGAGGAGGAGAGTGTCCCAGGACATGGCCTCCAGGAAGCAGAGAGAGAGTTTTTCTCATCAAGAACACAATACGTAGCCCAAAGGCACACCCCAGTGACCACCTCCTCCAGCCACGCCCTGCCTGCCCACAGCCACCACCCAGTTCATCCCTATCAGGGACTAATGCACTGATGAGGTTAAACTCTCCTAACCCAGCCATTTCACCTCTAAACCTTGCATTGCCTCACACCTGAGCTCTGGTGGCCGCCTCATCTCTAAACCCTAACGTCTTCCCTGCTTAGCACTCCTCAGAAGACTCCCTAATGCAGCCCCCAGGCAAGCCCCCTCCTCCCCTGTGTCTCACACTCCAGGGCCTGCAGTTCCCAGCCGGCGTCTTGCACTTCCCACCTCTCTGCCTGGAATCCCCGCTCCTCTGGTGGACTTGGCTAATCCTTATGCTCTCACTATTCTCCTTCCTTTACCTCCACCCCGCCCCCCACGCCTATTCTTACTACTTTCTAACGCACACATTATTTTCCTTTGTTTATGATGGGTCTCTAGAAGGTAAGCCCCGGGAGGGCAGGCTTTGGGCTCTGCTGCTTAATGTCTGGAGTGGACACTCTGTCCTGTGTCCATCTAGTTGTAACAGCAGCCTTGATGGGCAGTTCCTCTGTACATGGGCTCCCCCCACTGACCTGCAAAGCAGCTGCTACAAGGTCTCTCTGCTTTTCTGCCTGAGAGCCCAGGAAGCCCCCTTAGCAGGCAAAAACTGGAATTGTGGGGCGGGGGGCCACCACCCAGGGGAAGTTCTGAATGGTGGTTTGTTCCCACCATTCCTTGGGGGGACAGTGGGGTGGTGTTCGATGACCCACAGCAGAACGTGGCTCTAAACACAGCTCACTGGTTCTCCTCCCGCCCACCGCATTCTCTGTGCCTGCCCCCTTCCTGCTTCTGGGTCCACCCCCCACATAAATCCCCTGCACCCAAGTCGTCGTCTCACATCTGCTTTTAGGAGAAATCAAACCAAGAGACCCAACACGCTATTCCGGGAGCCAAGAATCCCCAGCTCGCCCCGCAGTGGCCAGTCCATGTTTGCTGAGGGAACGTGGAAGGCGGTTTGCAAAGTCCCACATTTTGCGTTTTGCCTCACGATTTGCTGTGTGGGTGACTTGATCTGAGGGGGAGCTGGCTGCATTCTGTCTCTTCGTGTTTACAGTAGGATTTTCACGGAGTGGCTTCTGCCTGGAAACCTGTCTGGTTTGACTTTGTAGATTTTTCCGGGAACGAGGGCTTTGCCATTTACTTTAGTCAGAAATGTCATAAGCACACGCGAGCGTGGGGATCCGCTGCTCACCCCGCATTGACCGCCGGGCACCCAGCTGTTATTCATGACTTTTTAAAGAGCACCCCTTCTTCAAGGTGTGACGTGGAGTGGATTTGGTCGGATGGTCCCTGAAATTCCGAGAAGATCACCCTTGCTCACTTAGGACCTCAACGAATAGGCATTAAACGCAAATTCTGTGCCAGGCCCTGGGCACTGGGGTGGAATTGCCTGAAACCAGGGCTCTGTCCTACTCCAGGAGCCCCGGCCTGGCAGGAAATCAAGAAAGGAAAGGGACGGTCATGACACAGGGTCAGCTGGGAAGCCCGGTGCCCCCTCCTAGGAAGGCCTTCCCGGCAGAGTCTGCCCATCCGTCAGATCCAAGGCACAGCCCTCAGTGCAGGTGGCACCCCTCCCCCAGGGACTCCCACCAGGCTGACCCCGGCCTCCCAGTGTGGCGGGCAGCCTGTCTGCAGGGACTTGCTCACCTGCCCTTTAACCCTTTGAGGCTGGTGACCTGGGAGAAAAACATCTCCACTCTGGTTTCCAACAGCTGGTTTGCACCCTGGTGCTGACCTGTCCTGTTACTGGGCATGGCTGGACCAGAGATCCCAAGAGTGTGAGGACTGAGGCTGTGGGAGGGAACGGCTGTGCCCAGCTGGGCCTGGGAGCCAAGCAGAGATTTCCAGGAGGCACTCAGGGGCCTGGGGGGCAGTGCTGGGTGTTTAAGCAAGACAGCGACATTCAACATTTGTGGTATCCATAGTCCACTCTGGCCGGATCAAGGAGCGGGGTGCAGGTTGGGGTGTGGCCAGGGAGAGGCCTGTGAGCTGAGTGCCCAGGGGGAGCCTGGACATGGAGTCACTCCCTCAAGGTTTGAATAACAGCCTCTATCCATCTGTCTGGTCCTGGACGGTCAGTTAAATTCCCTGAGCCTCTGTTTCCTCATCTATAAAATGGGGATGATAAATATCATCACTTGCCTTGCCTGGGAATATCACAAAAGAACAGGGAGGAAGGGGCGTCTTGTGGACTTTAAAATACTAAGTAAGGACCAGACGGGGTCAGCAACACCTAGAGAAGGGGCTTACGTATGGCAGAACTTGCCTTCTCACTCTGGTAAGAGCAATTCCGGACGAGGACAGTGCTCCACAGAGCAGGGTTCAGGGACTTTCCAACCAGAAGATCCACCATCTGCAGCCTGTAGGGTTCTGTGTACCCTGTGGTCCAAGACAGCTGCTCAAACCCCAGCCATCGTCCAAACTCCAGCAAAAGGAAGTGAGCAAGAAATGCTCCCCTCAGGGACATTTCTGGAAGATTCAAAGGACACTTGTGCTGGCATCCTATTGACCTGGGCATGATTGCATGACCGCACCTGGCTGCAAGGGAGGCCGGGAATCACATTTCTTAATCAGGGCAGTCACATGTCCAACTTAAAATTAGGGATTCCATCACTTTCCTCATCACTAATGAGGAAAGAGGGGACATCAAGGGACAATCAGACAACCAGCAGTTTCTTCACATCTTTTAATGATTTGGGTTGTGGAGTTGCCTACGTTAGACTTCTTAAAAGTGGAGTGCGTCTAACTGTAGGAGGTTCTGGGCTGTGAATAAGAGCCCCCACAGGTAGAAGGCTTGGTCCCCAGCCTGTGCGGCTGTTGGAAGATGGAGACATTTAACAGGTGGGGACAGTGAGTGGTCTTCTGCTCATGGAGACATGCCCTTCAAGGGAACATGGGGACCTCGGTCCCTTCCTCTTTCTCTCTTTTGCAACTGAGGTGAGTGGCTTTGCATGCGCCTCCACCATGATGTCATTCCTTGGCGAAGGCTGGAAAGCAATGAGGCGACCAGCCGTGGACTGATCCCTCCAGGACTGTGAGCCAGAGTGAACCTTCCTTTTTAAAAGCTGATTCTGTCAATGTCTGTTCCAGTACAGGGAAGCCGACCAACGGAGATGAACACCAAGCAGCAGCCCCGGGGAGAGACCAGGAGGGGTGCTGATTGTCACGAGTCGCTCAGAGCTGTCCCTGAGCCCTGGGTTCAAATCATACCCCAAGCAGAGAGAGAGACACCCCCTAAGAAAGCCCCCTCCTACTGACACAATCCTGATGAGCAAGCAGAGAAAGGCTACTGGAGCTCAGGTGACGGTGGCAGGTGCAGAGTGCCCCGTGGCGTGACTGTCCGGGTGAAGCGCCAGAGAGAAGAGAAGCCCAGCTCGCCCTGACCGAGACCCTGAGCTGTGAGGGTGTGGGAAGAGGCCTCCCTAAAGGAGAAGCAGTGACGTGGGACCAGATGACCCCAGCCTGTAGGGATTATGGTTTAGATGTGAGGTGTCCCCTCAGAGCTCATGTGTGAGACAAGGAAGAAGGTTTAGAGGTGAAGTGACCGGGTTGTAGGAGCCCTGACCTTGCCCATGCACTAATCCCCTCATAGGGACTAGCTGGGTGGTGCTGTAGGGTGTGGCTGGAGGAGGTGGGCCTCTGGGGCGACTGTGGGGCTTATATTTTGTCCATGGAGAGGGGAGTACTCTCTTTCTCTCTCTCTCTCTCTCTCTCTCTCTCTCTCTCTCTCTCTCCCTCCCTCCCTCTCTCACTCCTTCCTGGTGTCTGTCCTGAGCTGTTTTCCTCCGCCCTGCTCCTCCGCCCTGATGTTCTGCTCTGGGGACCAAGCCTTCCACACAGGAGCCTCTGGGGACATTTCATATAACATAAGAGTAGGTGTGAGGCAGGAGGACGTTTGTCAGGTGCTGGTAACTGGGTGTGTTTGCTTTGGCTTCTCCTCCCATGGCCCTGCTAGTCTGCCAGAGGGGAAGGCACACAGGGCAGTGTCACGTTGGTCCTGGCATCCCAGCCAAGGCCACCAGCCATCAGCCAGCTGAACTTTGGCCTATGACCAAGTCCAGCCAATGTCCACAAAGTCCCTTGGCCAAAGCCACTTGAAGGTGCGTGAGCAGGGCCACCCAGGCCAGCAGAGGCCACGCAGATCAAAGCATCCTGCAGGCTCATAAGCTGAGGAAAAGTTCCTGCTTACACCATCAAAGCCTCGCAGCACTATTGTGACTGTAGATCGCTGAGATGGGAGGTCACAAAACTGCTCAGCTGCCATTGAACCCAAGCAGTTCAGCTGCACACTTCTAGACACCGCTCCACACTTGGAGTTGGCAGATTGTGGCCCGCGGCCCCACGCAGCCTGCCACCTGTTCTTGGACTGTCCTCGAGCTCCTTTTCATCAGGGGGACGACAGGGTGTTCTGTCTCTGAAAACAAAATAAGCAAAATGCTGTTGCATAAAGGAGCTGCACGTTCCTCACGACTCGCCTGTGTTGCAAACTTTGCACTTGTTACATTTCCCATTTCATTAATAATAATTTGTGGGACTTTCTTCTCTCTCGTGATTTCAGTATCTGCAGGGTACCTCTGACTTTGCAGCTTTGTTGTCTCTCTCCAGCTCCACCCCGAGGTGCTGACAACAAAGGCAAGGCACCGAAGACAGCAGGAAACAGTTTTATTTGGCTGCAGCCAGGTTCAGAGGGCACAGCTTTTGCTGTAATCAATCAATCCCCGAACCCCGAGTTCAGGGAGTTTCAGAGTTTTATACCCAGTGTGTAAGGGAGGGGCTCAGAAGTTCACAGTCTGCAGAAGTTCACATAAAAGCAGCTTTTTCTCTCACTGTTTTGGGCAAGTTAACCCTCAAGGACAACTCCTGAGAAGGGGGGAGCTTCTTCTCCCCTTTCTCTCCTCCCCCCGCCAGCTGTTTCCATGGAGCCCAATTGGTATCTTCTCTTATCTTAGGAATGTAGACATCTCTGTGAAGCCCAGCTCCAGGCCAGAGGCCTTGTTTGCACATTTCTTCAAAGTCCTATACTGGATACGTTTGTGAAAACTAGTAAGGGGGTGTCCAGCACCTGGAGTGCTGGTATCTTCTCGGCCAGTGGCCAAGTAAACAGGGCAACATGAAAATAGGAAGTTTATCTACATTGAATTCTTTTGCAGAGACTCTTTTGCTGACAGTCCCAAAATCAGCCATGGTGAAGATTTCTGGAGAAGCCCAG
This sequence comes from Marmota flaviventris, assembly GCF_047511675.1. NCBI lineage: Eukaryota > Metazoa > Chordata > Mammalia > Rodentia > Sciuridae > Marmota > Marmota flaviventris. The sequence continues at coordinate 11,939,824 of NC_092499.1, read as the reverse complement.
TTAAGACTTTTCTGTGGACAAAGGGGGTGCCCCTTCAGCTTGACCTGTGAAGCCTAAAATGTACCCTTTGGCTCTTACAGATCAAACTTGCGGTTTGGCCCTCAGCCAAGGACCTGGAAGGAATCAGAGATGCTCTAGGGTCTTCTAGTTCAAACTCAGAAGCGGAATAGAAGCAGGTCTCGGGGATCCTCATGGAACCCCTATACTAGGCTTGTCCAAAGGCCTCCGAATCTCCAACAGGGCTGTCCTCGGCCCCCCATGACCCCCCTGGGCTGCTCCTCTCTCCCCCCCATCTGATGCTCACGTGAGCAGGATTCACTTTCTCTCTCCAGCTCCACCCCGAGATACCGAGCACGAATTTCTGCCGCGTGCCTCTGCGATGATTAAAAAATTTGAGCATTTACGACGATCTGTACCCGAGACGATGGAGACATTCTCTCCTGAAGAGTCTCACAATCTGGCCTCATTAGGAAGGAGAAATGGAATGAGAGAATTAAAGAGAAAACTCATTTCTTCTCCGAGTGTGTTAATGAGCTGTGCCACTGGAGGCCATGTGTAAGTCGGGCTGCGAGCAGCTGTAAATTAAATTTATTACGCGCCGAGGGATTCTAATAAACATTACTTAAAAATAGCAACAGACAGTCATTTGTATTCTGTCATGTGACCTGGTTATGGAGACACTTTTGTGTCTCTGCTATTAATCAGAGTTACTTTGAGAGGCAGTTGGTAAATTCTTTTAGACCTACTGGCACCTCGCACTTAATTAAGATTGTTCTAGAAAAGAGCGGGGTGAGTCAAAAATAGTCATAGTGTGTGTATCATGGCACCCTGAGGCCATCCTCGCTGGTTAGAAGATGTTTATTAGACTTTCCAAGAGGGATAAACTTGAAGGGAAATGTCAACTTTCTTTAATAAAATCTCAGACCCTGGGAGGTTAGCACTGGAGAACAATTTCCTAACCTGAACCCGGAGAGATTGCTGGGCCTGGCTGGGACCAAGGGGCCTTGAAGGCCACTGCCAGCCTGGGCCAGCCTCATGGGGGTGCTGCTCACTCTTTTTTTTTTTTTTTTTTTTAATTCTTTTTGCAACCAGTGATTGAACTCAGGGGCACTCCACCACTGAGCCACATCCCCAGCCCCTTTTGTATTTTATTTAGAGACAGGGTCTCACTGAGCTGCTTAGCGCCTCACTTTTAAAAGTTGAGGCTGGCTTTGAACTTGAGATCCTCCTGCCTCAGCCTCTCGAGCTGCTGGGATTACAGGCGTGTGCCTCCTTACCCAGAGCTGCTCACTCTTTACCCCTCTGGCCACACAACAGATGACGGCCTTTCTCTCAGACTCTGGAACGTGGATGATGTGACCATGCTCAGAATTATCTTTGGAAAATACCAGACCTGGGTTTGCTCCCTGATTGAAACTCCTGTCGTTGGTTGCTGCCCCCCACCACTCTGCTCAGCACCACGGTCTGCAGATGGACATGTGCTCCTGGACTCAGGATCTGGAGTCAGACTGAATCCCTTGGATTTATTATCCGGGGAACTCGCTGGCCTCCATTCCCTCCTCTGTAAAATGGGGACATTATCCCATCACTCAAAGTTCCTAGGCCATCACAGGACATAATCCAGGGGAGGGCTGACTGAATGCTTGGGAAAGCTCTTTGGAAATAATTTTAAAATAGTGCAGTGCTTGCCCAGCATATGTAAAGGCCTGGGTTCAACCTCCAGTGTTGCAAAATCAGAAACAAAAAAATGTTAAAAAAAAAAGGCAACAAAGTGCTTAAAGCAGCGGCTTGCCAACCCTGCTGGGCTCCACTCCCGCCAAGTTGGCCCAAGCCCACTGCCCCTCGCTCTGCCTCCTGGGTGAGCTGTCATCGTCAGCAGCGCGCAGCTCAGGCATCAATCATCCGAGAAGCCTCCCCAGACCTGTCTGGCTTCCAGAGCCTTCTTCTGGGCTCCAGGCATGTCACATCCTGGGACACCAGGTCCTTGTTCCCGTCAGTGTGTCCGAGCTGCTGACGCTTTGTCTGAGACCGCCATGCGTGTCGCCAGAGGTCTTTGAGGGCTGAGCTCATGTCTGGTCACCTTTCTTCCCAGCGTCTGCTGCATATCAAGTGCTCAGGAAGTGTCTGTTGAATAAAAGCCACGGCAGAGCAGGGGTGATCGAGAGCAGGGGCCATCGAGGACAGGGGTGGGGAGGCTCACCGTCAGAGCCTGAGCTCCCCCGAAAGTGAGCCTGAGGGCCAGAGTTAGGCAGAGGGGGTTTACTTTGACGGTGACAGAGGCAGGCAAGGGGCCCAAAGGCAACGACGTGGGTGATACTGAGCTGGCTTCTGCTGCGGGCATCTGGGGTTCAGTTCCTCCGGGGACTCCTGGGACCTGTATGAAAGGAGCCTCAGAATTTCTGTGATGGGAGGAGGCTGTGGGGTGTCCCCCTCCCGCTGCTGCAGGGGGTGAACCGCTCTGCACTTCCGGCTGCCCTAAGCTTGGGTGGGAAGCAAAGGTGTGGCAGGTTCTGCCAGGAGTCCAGGAGCTGCCCATCGCAGCTCTGCTGACCTCAGAGGTGGTGAGGGGGCAGGACGGGCACTGGAAGTGCAGGTGACACCAATTCCCAGCTCCTACCACAGGCTCCTTTCATCTCCCCCTCAGTCTTCCTGCTTCATGTGGTGGCCCCCCCGGCCCCCTGGTTTGGGAGTGCGTGGCTGGACAGTGGACCTCCAAATCCAGGCGCTCGAGCCAGATGTGCCCTCTTCTCTTGCCTCCTGACTCAGTTTCCACTCTGGAAACTCATCCTCCCTGGGAGCCCTGTCTACAGAAGCACATCTCTGAGGTAGCCCGGGGCGATGCCTCCTGGTCTTCAGGGACTTGTGTGGTCTCCTTCCACAATGACTCGGCTGGCCCGTGTCACCAATAGGCTAAGGTGGAAGTGACAGTGACTCCTAGGCTAGGCCATGGAATAATTCAGCGCCCACCTTGGCCTCTTGGAGGTGTCTCTCTGGGGGAGTCGGTGGCCATGCTGTGAGACCACCCATGGAGACAACCATAGGAGGGACACCATGTCCCCAGGGAACAGCCAGTGTCAGCTTGCCAGCCCCGCAAGAGGCCCATTGTTTGCAACTGTCCCAGGTGACATTGATGACTTTCACAAGAGACTCGCAGCAGGAGTTGCCCAGGGGGCCCTTCCCCAGTGCCTGATTGGGGAAGCCCCTCATGTGGCAGATCTTCTTTAGTGTGCAGCCCAGTCACTGTCACCATACCCCTGGGGGAGGGAGAACCTCCGCTTCTGCCTGAGGAGACATCGGTTTTCTTCTGTGGCTTTAACAACGTGACCACGCCTCAGCCTAGACTGTCCTGGTCTTGGCAAGAGATGCACCCCGATGTTTCCATGCAGCCCCCGCTTTTTTGAAATGCTCAGAGGATGGTGTAAGGAAGTGAACTGGAGGGCAGCCCGGGAGGGGACAGTCCCCAAGCTTACTGGGTGGAGTGGTCCAAGGGACCTAACCCGTGTGCACTTGGCCGTGTGGCAGGCTGGGGACTCCGGTGTGGACTTGGGGAAGGGGGAGCCCAGGCTGTGCTGGCCTACAGGGACATCCCATAATCCACACCACGGACTGGAATGAACCTGGAGCTGGTCTGGGCCAGCGCAAAAGCCCCAGGGAACTGAGAGCCACGGCGGACCTGGCCACGGGCAGCCTGCATTCTGGAGGGCAGGTCGGAGATCGTTCAGGGTTCTGTCCACTGATAGTCACAGCCTGGTGACCTGAGTGGGGCTCAGAGTCTCTACCAGTGGACTGGTTTCCAGGACCAGACCCTAGTCCTCAAACGAGTGTAGGGATCTCATCTTGGGAAATGATGTTCCTCTTGTACAGGCTCCAGACAGGCCTGGCACACAGAGCCTTAGCTGGGGTGAGCAACGGTGAAGAGGAGGAGGAGGAGGGAGACTGGATGGATGCCAGGGGGTTGGAGAGATGGCCCATGGGGCCCAAGGCACATGTCCTTGGCCAGGGCAACGAGAGCCGTCATGGCTCATGCCTGCTGACCGGGCTGCATTGGTCAGGACTGGCTGAGCACCTGGTGTGATCACCCCTCTCCTGGGTTGCCAGGCAGGGACCTGGGAGCTGGCACTCCCTGGGGCTGAAATTCTGGAAGGTGGGACATGCCTCATGGGAGGGGATGAGACAAGGAATAAACAGGCCAGAAATCTGCGGGCGGAGGATGGACAGAGTAAGGCCTGGACCAAAAGAAGCTGCCCTGGGGAGAAGGCAAGAGGAGGGCGCTGGCCGAGCTGGTCTCTGATGGGCAGTTCATGATCCTGCTCGTAAACCCCTGTTCTTTCTAGAAAAGGATCAGAGTTTCATGTTGGAGAGTTTCAAAATATTTTTCTGAGGGTTCCTTAGTCCTTTGCCACCCGAGGAGAGGACGGGCCTCGAGCTCTCCTTTTCCAGTGTGTGATATGCTGCCTTCCTCAGGGGCTATGGCAGGGCTGGGGCTCCAGGTGGCTGATGGCCTGATGCCCGTGGTTCCTCTGCCAGGAGTTGCCCCCAATCTGCACACTTTCCTGGGCTGATGGGGGTGGCTGTCTGAGGTCAAGGGCTCTTCGCAAGATGGATGGGAGCTGTCCTGCCTGTCTGGCCAATGCACAGGCCTAGGGCACAGGAGGAGCTGTGTCCCTGGCTCTGTGGCTCTGTGGCTGCGTGATGGGATTCATCCATTAACATAAGACATGTTCCGTGACCCATGTGGCCTGGCACTGTGGCAGACGATGGGGACGGTAAGAGTAGCAGCATTTACTGAGCCCTTGCTAAGCACCAGGCGTTTGACACTTTCTAGTCACTTAAACACATGGATCCAAGGAAGTCGTGAGCTGCTCTTGGAAAACAGGCAACGATGATGGAGCTCCATGCTGGGCTCAGGGAGCCGTGGGGCTCTGGAGGGTGACATCAGGAAAGTGACATCTCAGCTCCAGCAAATAGTGACCAGGAGGGACCAGGCAGAGAAGGAGGCAATGGATGGACACAGGCCTGTGGACAAGGGGGAGTGGCCCATCTGGGGGCCACAGGGCTCAGAATCTCTCCAGACCTCAGTTCCTTCACTGTGGAGTGAGAAGAACACGTGGGCCACAGGCTTGTTGTGAAGACTAAGTGCCATGTTGGGTGCCCATTGCCCAGGGTGTGCTTTGGGTCCAAGGGGCCCTCAACAAGTGATGTCTGTCATTACAGTTGTGGCGTGGATCCACCTCACCCCCCCCCCCCGATCAATCAATCAATCAATGTAATCAATCAATCCCCTGAACCCCGAGTTCAGGGAGTTTCAGAGTTTTATACCCAGCATGTAAGGGGAGGGGCTCAGAAGTTCACAGTCTGCAGAATTTCACATAAAAGCAGCTTTTTCTTTCACTGTTTTGGGCAAGTTAACTCTTCAAGGACAACACCTGAGAAGGGGAGAGCTTCTTCTCCCCTTTCTTTCCTCCCCTGCCAGCTGTTACCATGGAGCCCTGCTGGTAACTTGTCTTAAAAATGTAGACATCTCTGTGAAGCCCAGCTCAAGGCCAGAGGCCTTGTTTGCACATTTCTTCAAAGTCCTATACTGTATATGTTTGTGAAATCAGTAAGGGGGTGTCCAGCACCTGGAGTGCTGGTATCTTCTCTGCCAGTGGCCAAGTAAAACAGGGCGACACGAAAATAGAAAGTTTATCTACATTGGACTCTTTTGCAGAGACTTTTTTTGCTGACAGTCCCAAAATCAGCCATGGTGAAGAGGGCTTTTCTGTGGAGAAAGGGGGTGCCACTTCAGTAACAGCCACCTTCCATTAAGCAACAGGGTCTTTATGTACATTATCTTGTTTGATCCCCATAACAATCATGCAAAATTATCCCTGTTATTTCAAAAGGGAAATAGTCCAGAGATATCCATTTGCCAAAAGTCATGCAAGTAAAAAGAAAAGGAAGTGGGATTTGAAGTCCTGTGTGCCCCATAATCAGGAAAAGAAGAAGAAAGGAGAAAGAGGAGGAGGAGGAGGAGGAGGAGATATCTTTAACAAGAACAGATCCAAAGACCACCTTGATGCTGGGATTGGCATATGAGAACATTTTAAGAAGAACAAAACTATTTTCAAGGACTTAAAGGAATAGATGGTGTTATCGAAAAACAAAAGAGGAATCTCAACAGAGAAATGGAAACAAAAGAACCATATAAACATTTTAGAACTGAAAAATACAAGAAATGAAATGGAAAATTCACTGGGCGGGTTTAACACTGGATTGAAGAATCCAGTGACAGATTTACAGGAATTATTATATCTGAAGGAGAGAGAGAAAGGATTAAAAAAAGAAGAGGAATAGTATCTCAGTGTCCTCTGAGCCCAGATCAAGCAGTGTAAGATATGGTTTCTTAGTTCATTTCGTGCTGCTATAACAGAATTCATGAGGCTAGATAATTGATAATGAACAAAAATTTATTTTTCATAAGGTTCTGTAGGCTGGAAAGATCAAGATTGAGGGGCTGCATCTGTTCAGGGCCTTCAAGCTGTACCATCTCATGGTGGAAGGTGGAAGGAGAGCAGAGGGGGTTGGGAAAGAAGAAGGCTTTTATAGCTAACCCACTCTTGTGACAATGACATTAATGCATTTATGAGGGCAGAGCCCTCATGACCCCATCACTTCTTAATGATCTACCTCTCAATACTGTTGCACTGGGAATTAAGTTTCTAACTCTTAGGGTTTGGATAGGAGGTGTCTCCCGAGAGCTCCTGTATTAATGTTTAGAGGTAAAATCATTAGATTATGAGAGCTGCAGTCTAGTCAGTGGATTGATCCATTTGATTAATAGTTGCAAGGACTACTGTGTTGGGTGGTAACTACAGGGACCTAGGGTGTGGCTGGAGGAAGTAGGTCATGGGGGGCATGACTTTGGGGTGTATATTTTGTTATTGGTGCCTCAAAGTACTCATGGTCTCTCTCTCTCTCCTTCTCTCTCTCTCTCCCTCCCTCCCTCCCTCTCTCCCTCCCTCTCCCTCTCTCCCCACTTTCTGGCTGCCATGAGCTGAGTAGCTTTCTTCTGCCATGATATTCTGCCTCATCTCAGGTCCAGAACAATGGAGTTGGATGACCATGGGCTGAACTTCTGAAAACATGACATTAAGTGAAAGGTTTCCTCCTCTAAGTTGCAACTGTTGGGTGTTTTGGTCACAGCTACAAACAACTAATTAACTCACTGACAAATGAACTTTGGGGGACACCTTCAATCATGACACCTGGACTCAGACCCCTGGAAAGAATAGAGAAGGAAAATAGGGCAGAAAAATTTTTTGAGGAAACAGTGACCAAAACATTCCTCCATCTGATGAAAAATACTAGTCGGTGGATCCAAGAAGCTCAGCAAATCCTCAAAAATCCAGAAACATCACCATCAAACTTCTGGGAGCTAAAGACAAAGACAAAGCTTGGTCTGTAGTCAGAAAAAAATAACCCACCACTTACAGGCAACCAGTGAAAACGAAGGCTGTCTGGCTGTTGTGGTTTAGATATGCAGCGTCCTCCAAAAGCTCAGGTGTGAGACAATGCAAGACAGTTTAGCCGTAAAATGCGTGGGTTATGAGAGTTCTGACCTGATCAGGGCATTAAGCTGGGGTTAACTGGAGGAGGTGGTCCCTGGGGGCATTCTAAGGGGTGTGTATTTTGTTCTGGGTGAGCAGGGCTCTCTCTCTGTTCCTGGAGGCCACGTCTGAGCTGCTTTCCTCCCCCCCCCCCGCACCCTTCCGCCATGATGCTCTGCCTCACCCTGGGTCCAGAGCCATGGAGCTGGCCATCTGTGGACTGGGACCTCTGAAACATGAGCCCCAAACAAGCTTTTCCTCCTCTAAAATTGTTTTTATCTAGTCTTTTGGTCACAGTGGCAGAAAAAACCGACTAAAACACTTATCATCCGAAACTATGGATACAGATGGAAAGAAAAATGGGATAAGATTTGGAGCAGGATAGACCAACTGTCAACATAGAATTCTGTATCTTTTTGAAAGTATGAGTAAAGTCAAGGGAATTGAAAGCAGGGACTCAGATACACTGATGTTCACTGCAGTGTTGCTTGTGGCAAAAAAAAAAAATGTAGAAACAACTCAACCGTCCATCAGCAGGTGAATGGATAAACAAAATGTGGTATAGCCGGGTGTGGTGGTGCACACCTGGAATTCCAGCTACTTGGGAGACTGAGGCAGGAAAACTGCAAGTTCAAGGTCAGAATCTGAAAGTTAGCTTGATCCTGTCCCAAAACAAAAATTGAAAGAGCTGTGTATGTAACTCAGTGGCGGAGATCCTCTGCATTCGATCCCCAGTACTGAAATACACCCCCCCCCACACACGCACACACAATATGATTTTTTTTACAATAGAATATTCTTCAGTCATAAAAAAAGAAGTAAATTCTGAAACATGCTACATGAATGAGCCCTGAAAATACATGCTAAGTGAAATAAACCAGACCCCAAAAGAATAATATCATATGATGCCCATTATATGAGGTATCTAGAAAGGGCAAAAATCATAGAGACAGAAAGTGAATTTGAGATTACCAGGGGCTTTGGGTAGGGGTGTTAAGAGCTGTTGCTTGTTTTTTTTTTTTTCCTTGAGGTAATAAGAAAGCTTTAATGGTTGTGCAACATTCTCAATGTAGTTAATGTCACTGAATTGTGCATTGAAAAATTGTTAAAATGGCTAATTCTGGGGGAGGGGACGGGGGGATAGTAGAGGATAGGAAAGGTAGTAGAATACAACAGTTACTAATATGGCATTATGTAAAAATGTGGATGTGTAACCGATGTGATTCTGCAATCTGTATTTGGGGTAAAAATGGGAGTTCATAACCCACTTGAATCTAATGTATGAAATATGATATGTCAAGAGCTTTGTAATGTTTTGAACAACCAATAAAATAAATAAATAAATAAATAAATAAATGGCTAATTCTGTGAAATATATACTTTACTACAATTTTTAAAAATAGTGTAATGTTATACCCTAAATCATTGAGTTGTATACTTTAGATGGGTGAATTGTATGTTACATGATTTAAATATCAAAAACATATTAAAATGTAAGAAGGCAATGAAGACATTTTTAGATGTTATGGTTTAGATGTGAGGTTCCCCCAAAAGCTCATGTGAGAAACAAAGCAAGAAAGCTTAGAGGTGAAGTGATTGGGTTATGAGAGCCTTAACCTAGTCAGTGCATTAATCCTCTGATAGGGGTTAACTTGGTGGTAACTGTAGACAGATAGGTAAGGTGTGGCCAGAGGAGGTGGGCACCTGGGGGAGTGCCTTTGGCATATATATTTTTTCCTTGTTGAGCAGAACACTCCCCCTCCCCTCCCCTCCCTCTTCCCTCCCCCTCTCCCTCCCCCTCTCCCTCTCCCCCTCCCTCTCCCTCTCCCTCCCCCTCCCCTCCCTTTCCTCTCCCCCTCCCCCTCCCCCTCTTCCTCCCCCTCTCCCTCCCCCTCTCCCTCTCCCTCTCCCTCCCCCTCCCCCTCCCCCTCCCTTTCCCTCTCCTTTTCCTTTTCCTGCCTGGTACCATGCTCCCAGCTGCTTTCCTTCCCCACACACTTCCACCATGATGTTCTGCCTCACCGTGGGCCCAGAGCAATGAAGTCGGCCATCTATGGACTGAGACCCTCTGAAACCGTAAGCCCCCAAATAAACTTTTTGTCTTTTAATTGTTCTTGTTAAGTGTTTTGGTCACAGCAGCAAATAAACTGATTAAGACATCAGATATGAAAGCTGGGAAAATTTGTCTACTCTGGGTCTGCACTTCAAGAAATGTTTAAGGAAATTCTTCAGGTTAAATGTAAATGACAGTAGAGGGAAATTCAGATCTGAAAGTAGGAATGCTAACCCCAGAAATGTTAGAGCTACTGATAAATTTAAAAGATTAAGTTTCATCTCTTGGTTTTTTTGAAAAGCAAATGACAATTTGAAGCAAAAAATTATATGATTATAACATCAGGTTTATGGTATATATAGGAGAAAAACACAATAACATCACAAAGGACAAAAAGGTAAATGTAATTATACTCTTGCAATGTTCTCAAGCTTGACAGTGTGAAAAATGATACATGATGTGTTGCAAAATTGATTTTAAGCAAACTATGGTAAGTTAAAGATGAATATTAGAGTTCCTAGAATGATCAGCAAAAAAAATAACAGAAAGCAGTACAGCTTCAAGTGCAATAGAGAAAATAAAATAGAATGCTAAAAATTCAGTTAGTGCAAAAGGAAGCAAGACAAAAGAAAAAAAAGGTAGAAAAACCAAGACAGAGAAGAAAATTGCAAGACCATGGGCTTAAACAGAACCACAATAATAATTACACTAAATGTAAATGGACTAACTCTTCCAGTTAAAAAGCAGAGATTACCAGACTGGATAAAACAGCAAGACACAACCACACTTCTATATGCTGTCTATTAAAATCCTGTGCACTTAACTGTAAATATGCAAATAGGTTAAAAATAAAAGGATGGGAAAAGATATACCACGTGAATATTGATGCAAAGTAAGGCTGATATGTAATTGTATTAATATTAAAGGAAGCAAATGTTAGAACAAAGCCTAGTATTACAGAGAAGGAAGGACATTTCATAGTAATGAAGAGGTTCTTCTATTCAACAGTAAGACCTAGTGACCGGAGATGTGTTGACAGTAGCAGATTTCAAAGTGCAGGAAGCAAAGAGCGTCAGAACTGAATGAGAAGAGGACACATCTACGGCAGATTTTAACACTTGTTTCTCAGGGCTGACTTCACAACTAGACTCTCATCTGTGGCTCCAAAGACCTGGAGAATGCCCAGCAGCTGCCCCTGGGGATGGACACAAAGTGAATTAACTATCATCATGGCCGGCTGGATTAGGCCATGTGGTTCTTACCATCATCCGTGTTATTTCCTTTGCCTCAGAGTTGATAGTGTCCCGTTTTGTCCCATTTTCCACCGGAGGAGACTGAGCCTAAGGAACAAGCAAGCCAAGTGGTCAGACCAGAAACCCTGTGGTGGCCTGCCTGGCTTCCTTTTCATGGAAACTTCTGCCTCTATTGTTTATATTCATCAGTGATTTTGCCCAGTAACTACTCTGTGTGCTGGGCCCTAAGCAGTCCCACTGGGGGAGCTGGTGAAAGTTTCCTGATAGAAATGATGTTCCTGTTCTTTTTCCCATCCTCCCCGCCCTGTTCCTCACCACTCCCCAAAGGACGTGTATTTTTTACTTAATTTTTTTCTATTCGAAATCTGGACTTTTTATTATTAAGAAGCATCTATACAGATAATGAAAAAAAGAACTACTGTTCCCAGCTCGAGACCAAGGAGATTACAGCAAAGTGCAGAAAATAAAGTCTCCAGAGAAAGTCCTTCACAGCTCACACACCCACAGTCACGCCTCCGGTGACATGTTCCATTGTGCTAATGCACACAAGTGCTCACATACTTGTTCACATATGCTCCCACACCCAGCACACACACAGGGCTGTGCCTGACACACACCCAGGGCTGTGCCTCACACACACACACACACACACACACACACACACACACACATCCTCATTCAAACGCACGTGGAAATACAGTAGGGATTTCCTCCTGCATCAAGAGAACCGTGTGTTGGCTTGGCTTCTACTCAATGAGTTTTTGACGATGCCGTCACTAGCAGAAAGTCATGAATTATTTATCAGATCACTCAATAATTAATAAAAGCCATCGAAAAAAGCTCGGTGGAGACGGAACTCTGCACATACTCCCTCCCTGTCGTCAGAGCGTGGGTCTGAGGGCATGTGAGAAGGAGGCCACGGCTTCCGGGAGCTTCCGACTTTACATTAGCTTTAAAACGTGCAGTTTATTAAAAGCAAAACAAACAAAACAGAAAGCAAAACAACCAACAAAAGGGACGCACACACACTGCTGTAGCCTGATTCAGTTTTCCATCTGGTGACTTTGCAACCCTCAGAGTCATGAACCCCTCTGGGCAAGCTGGCTCCTGGAGTCGCTCCTGATAGTTTTGGGGACTCTTGACTCACTGAGGTTTTCTCCAAGAATATTTAAACATGCCACAAAGGGACAATCTACAGGAGGAGAAAAGACAAACAGCTAATGCGCTCGTGAAGAAATGACTCACTCTGACATCGGTGAAAGAAGTGGAGAGCTGGGAGCACCCCCCCAGGGGCCGCTGGGAGCACCTCCCAAGGGCCAGTGGGAGCACCTCCCGAGGGCCACCTTCTCTACCAGATGAGCAGGCATTTTAAACCTGGTAAGAGGACAGCGCCACGGTGGTGCTGCCTGGGGCCAGAGCCCTCTGTCCTAGGGGAGCGTGGACGGGAAGAGTGCAGTCAGGACACGTCATGGCAGGGAGCATCCAGCACCTGCCTCCGGTGTCTGCAAGGTTCAGGTCCCAGATCCACCTCCACCTCCACCTCCACAACTCAAATCTGAGAAAACCCTTCCCAGTGAGGAAGAGCCTCGCCAGCCAACAGCTCACCCCGGTGCTGGGCATGCGCAGCAGCATGGCCACCAGCCCAGCCGCCGGGGCCCTCCACTGGCCTGCAGCCCTCCCCTCCTTTGTTGCCCCCATGGACAGTTTCACACTCACCTCTGTCCCCGCCCTCTGCTGGGAACCTGGCCCAGGACAGAAGCTGGAGGATGGAGGTGCCCTCGCCACCGCACCCTCGAGGCCTCTGCAGGGCCTGGTACCCAGAGTCCTCCCCTCCCTCCTCCCAGTGGCCACAGCCTCCACTTGTGTCCTCCCTCTCCAGCTGCTCCCAGTGGCTCCCTCTAGCACCGAGGCAGGAAGGAGGCACACGAACAGTGGGTGCTTCCTCCAGCAGAGCGGGATCTCGGTCCTGGAGCTGGAGTCCAGTAATGAGAGCCCGGGCACCGCAGCTGGCACTCGTATTTTCTACAGACTGAATAAAGCCAAGGGAACGATGTTTCCAGAGCCTTGTGACATGGCACATTCCAAACACCCTCTCCTGACTGGGGGCCGTCAGCCTAGGGCTCCTGGAGGAACCAGACCACGGGACCCACCCTGGGCTCACGCCCCCACCCCCTGCACCTCTCACGCTCCCCACTGACAAGGTTCCCTTTAAAGACCAGCCCAAGACCCCCAAAGGCTGTCTCACGGTCCAGATGGCCCGCACTGCCCTTGAGGGTAGACTCCTAGCTTTCCCGCCTACGCAAGGGTCAAGGTGAGGTCCCCTTCTGTCTCCTGGAGGACCTCCTTGGACCCCTACCTATCCAGGGATAGTGCTTCCAAGCTATAGATGGGGGACCCCGCATCCCCCTCTGGGGCCCACCCCAGGGGCAGACCACGCTGGGCAGCTCAGGGCCTGCTTCCTGCCCGCATCCTGGTGCTCTGGGCTTTGCTTCAGTGCCTCCACCTCCCCCAGCGCCAGTCAAGCTCGGCACTCAGCCCTGCGCGGGGCACAGCCGTGGCTTCCTCCTGCTTGAGGTACAACCTTCTCTTGGCCCTTCCTACTCTGTGTCCCCTCCCTGCCCCTCCCCCACCCCAGAAGCTGCCCTTCCTCCTGCATGGCCTCCGCGTGGCAGTGACACCCGGGGGGACCTATCTTCCTGCTGGATCCTCCAGGATGGGGCGTGCACCCACCATGGTGTCCAGCATCCTGACCGTCCCACGGCCCCAGGCGCTCTTCTGCTGACCAGCCCCTCCCCAACTCCAGCCGGGCCTTGAGGACCCCACACTCACCTGTGGTTAAACAAAACACCTGGAAATCTTTCTCATCCCAGGGCCCCTGGCCCCCCTTGGTCCCCCAGCTTCTCCATTAGCAGGAGCCATTGCCTCCACCTTCAAAGTGCAGCGTGTCCCAGTGTCCAGCTCTGCTGTCACCACACCTTCCCCACCTGGGCCAGCCCCAGCCTCCACCCTGGGCCCGTGGCTCCTTGTGTGCCTGCTGCCGTCCAGTCCTCCTCCCACCACAGCCAGCAAGATCCTAACAGTGGAGTCAACTCCATCAGCCCCTCCACACCTCCCCCTGCACCTGGGCCAGAATCCAGACCCCTCCACCAGCTCGGGGAGCCCGTGGAATCCCCTGCCCCTCTCCTAACCTCAGCACACAGGGCTTGCTGTGCAGTTACAGGGTCATGCCACGGGGTCCCCACCTCAGGGCCTTTGCACTGGCTTTTCCTGCGTTCTGAAATGGCCAGATGGTCCCCCAGTCTCATCCTCCCACCCTTACTGCCTAGTCCCTTGCAGTAGGCTGCATCCATTTGCCTCTCTGTCATCGTGGTGTCTAAGTACCTGAGCCATTTAGACACTTATGACAACCTGGCCCATAACAGGTGTCAACAAATCAGCGTGCCACAGAGGGCAGAGAAGCCCAAGGGCTGGACAAAGTGCCCCCAATGGAACTGGAAGGCTGTACCTTTGGTCACCCTGTGAGCCACGCTTGCTCTGTCCATAAGGATGGCTTGTAGCTATTGAGCACCTTCTGTACACAGCCCCACGTCCAATGCCTTCTGTATACATCATCACTTTTTATTTCCCACCAACCTGCAGGTGCCCTTTTCTCTTCATTCTGTGACAAGGAAGCTGGCTAAGACAGGCCGTGACTTGTCCCCAGTGAGCAACTGGAGGAGACCTGAGGTCAGCTGTCCCACTCCCTCGTGTCCGGCACGTCAGGTGACTTTGTGTTTAACAAATGCGATTCAGCAGCACAACCCCCACCGGCCAGTGTCCCTCACAGAGGACTGTTATTCACCTATTTAACGCAGTGAAGCAGGACTCATGCGGGAACCTCAAACACGAACTGCAGGCCACTCCAGAGGCCATTGTAAACGATCCCGTTTATATGAAGTGTCCAGGGCGGGCTTCTGCCCCTCCTGCCCCTGGTGGTATTTACAATATTTGCAGGGTATGCCACTGCCATCTCTATCTGGTTCCAAAATATTTTCATTACCCAAATAAAACCCCGTGCCCACTGGACAGCCGCTCCCCGCCGTCCCCAGCCCGGCTCCTGGTGAGCTGCTTTCTGACTCAGGATTTGCCCGCTCTGCACGTCTCTGACTGCTCTGCACAGCAGTGCCCAGGGCTTCTATTTCCACATCCTTGCAAACCCTTTAAATGAAGTTTTCCACGTGCTCTTGCGTAGTCCCTCAGTACCCCGCATAGGTGTCATTGTCCTGCCTGATGGAGGGGGCGGGGCCTGGACAGACAGCTACCTGCTCAGGCTCCTGCAGCTGAGAATGGACATGTTCCAGCCCAGACCACACACCAACCCTTCTCCAGCCGAAGCCCCAGCAGCCAACCCCTGGAGAGCCAGCTCTGTGGTCCCCAGAACACCCGCGGGACGAGTCCACACAGCCAACGCCTCTGACACTCCTGGGGAGGCCGCCGTGCTGTGGCTGAGCTGCTGAGAGGGGACCCGCCATCGTGCTCCTGAGGGTAGAGCTCTGTGGCCCCACGTGTCAGGGCCCTCTCTGGAGTGGCCTGGGGGGGGGCAGTAACATGCACCCAGAGGGCTCCCCCTGGGGTGGATGGTGAAGGTGGACAGCTGTCCTGGGCGGGTTGGGAGAGCCTCTGTCCAGCAGGCTGCTTGGATCCTCATCTTCCAGAGGGAGCCTCCCAGGTCGGGGGGGTTTAAGAGTCCAGGTCCTCAGGAGCTGGCCAAGAGAAATCAAGTGGGGGGCACCCCAGTCCCCAGGACCCAGGCCCGGGCCCACTGCGTTCTGACCCACCTCTGAGTGCACCCCCACAGGGTCCTGCAAGGCCTGATCTGCCTCCCTGTGTGGGGAGGAAGCTGGGCTTGGGGAGGGGAGCTCTCCCAGGCCCCATGGACAGCAGTGCCACCAGGGTTGGCACCCGCTCTGGTCGCTCCTGGTGAGGGCTGCCTCTCTGCGAGCTCCGCTGTCCCCTGCTCTGCCCTGGGGGCATGACATCCCCCCCCCCAGGCTTGCTGGTGGGGAAGCTGAGGCCTGGGGATGTGGAATCTGCCCGGCATGGAGTCCAGCTGGATGCACCGCCAGCTTCCCAGACTGGCTCCTTGACTTCCACTGTATACAGCAGGCACTCAGAGGGCCCAGGAGAGTGCCCCTTCTCAGGAGCTTCTATGGGCCCCCGAGGACAGCGCTCATCCCTGGGGTGGTGTCCACGGGTCTCGCATACCTCCTGGAACAGGAGTCTCACTCCTTGTTCCACTTGGGGCCAGTCCCCTTTCTTCTCTGTGACTTCTCTGCCCTGGGGAACCACTGGCTTTTATTTTATTCTTCTTCTTTCAGCTGTTCAGAGCTACTGCTCTGGAGACAGACCTGTCTTCTCATCCTGGCTCCCTTCCTCACCGGCCTCTGTCCTGGGACCAGGAGTCGCCCATCTCCCCTTTATCGTCTCTAAAATGGGGGTGAGAAGGACCCCCCCATGTGTGCTGAAAGAGTGGGGGAGAAGGAAGCCCCCTGAAGGAGCTGATGCAATAGTAGGTGCTCAATAAACAGCAGCTACATTCGGGTGGTTCTGGTTTCCTTCCCACGTGACCATCCCCGAGGTGTGGACGGTGCTCAAGTGTCTGCGACGTCCTTCCCAGGCAGATGCATGCCCCCGACACGCGTGGCTTCTAGAGCTCCGGCCTCCCTCTTTCCTCCTCTGCAGAGACGGCCTCGTTCTCCCTCCACCCCACAGTGTGAGGGAAGGCCGTGGAGCGCTGGGACCATCCGGACCGTCTTGAAGCAAGGTCTAGAATCAGGACAGAGGGTCCAGAGCATGACCAGCTTGTCATGCTCAAGGTGGCCACGACATAGTGGCCCCATCTCTACTGTCCACTGTGGTGAGCTGCACAGAGGCTGCCACGGGAACTCCAACCGAGGTCCGAAAGTCCCAGGGGCGACCCAGATCACAGGGAAGAAAGCCGCGTCCATGTCTAGCTGTCCGCAGCCTGCAGGGACCTGCGGGTGCTCAGCCTGTTGTCCTGGACTCTCAGCGATTTGTTCCGTAGCTTTGAGTATGAACCCTGGGAGACCGGAGCAGGAAGAGGCCCCACCCTCCCGCCCCAGGCGCTCCATGAACAGCCCAGGAAGCCCAGGCCGAGTCAGGCTGGGCACAGAGGCCCAGTTAGTCAGCTGAAGCCCACCCTGTGGGTCCCAAGTCCTTCCTGGCGCCTGGCTCGCAGGCCGGCTGCTCAGCTCCTCACGCACACTGGGAAGCCAGCCGCCACCGCAGAGCTCACTCTTCCTGGGACCACCACAGCGAGAGGCAAAAGAAAAGGGACTCTCTTCAGGGTCACCGACTAGTGCCTGGGGAAGAAGCTGACTGGCTGCACTTCAGCCAAATGCGACCCAGGCCAGTCCACGGGGCCCGGTGCAGCCTGCTGTCCCTCACATCCTCCCAACAACCCAGACACGGGCGGGAGTCTCATCGCCAGGGGACAGAGGAGTCACTGAGGCCTGGTGAGGTGAGGCCACCCCAGGAAGGAATATGGGTGGGGCTGGGCGTGGGGGCTGGACGTCCCACTTCACTGTCAGCCTGGGCTGCCTGTCTCTGCCACCAGAGGAAAGGGCACAAGGAGGAAGTTCCCAGAAACCCAAGAGCCTGGGGGACTCCGAGACGCCAACTGAATCCCCTCAGTGGGCTGGTGGCAGAGCGGGGGTTTTACTTTTGTTACACCCACGTGACCAGAGCCCAGAGGTGGGTGATCCCTACACCATTGCACAGACAGGAGCTGGGACTGTGAAGGGGCCAGGGGTCTCGCGCCAGGGCAGACCCTGCGTCCCCTGGACAGAGCACTCAGGCCCTTTCCCTGCTGCAGGGCCATGTGCTAGGGGTGTGTCTGTGTGTGTGTCTGTGTGTGTGTGGGGGGGTGTGGGGGTGTGTGCGTGTGCACAGTGCATCCTGACTGCTGGACCCAGGGCCAGGGCTCCTGGCATTTCCCCGCCCATTTGCCTGGGCCTCCTCCCGGCCTCCTGAGTTTGCTTTACTCGGTCACTAGTGTGGCCTCGGGCTTTGAAGGCCAACTTCATTCTAAGAAGGACCGCTGGCAGCCCATTTGCTTTGAAATGGGCGGGGGGGCTCTGACTGAGGACCGCATGGCCGGGTGCCTGTGCGTGAAGAAAGGCAGTCCCAGGCTCCGAGGTCACTGACCCCCACCTCTGCTGGGTCCTGACCCCCATCATGGCCCAGCTGTGGACCCGGCCCTGCCCCTCACCTCTCAGCCAACCCTGGGCTGGGCTCACTCTGGGTCTAGACTGGACGATGCCGTTGGGGATTTTAGTGACGTCCTCATTCTGAACTGCATTCTCATTGGGCCGCAGTCTGAGACTTGTCCCCTGGTCCCAGTTGCTAATGGTATCACCTTGGCCAAGTCGATCACCCACTTGGGAAAGGGGGATATCCGGTGACCACTCCTCCGGGGTCTTCCCAGGGCCCAAGAGAGAAGGCCCAGAGACCGCTGTGGCTCTTCTCACTGCCACCTGCTCAGCTTCCCGGGGGACAGGTCTGGATGCCCACGTGGCGGGCGGGCCGGGGTCAAGCGCGACCAGGGCTTCCTGCAGGGAGGATTTGTCATGCCATTGTCTGAGCCCTGCTGTCACCACTTGCAGACAGCTTCCACAGTGGGGGACACTGCGGCCATTGTCAGGCACTCGTCCCAGCACAGTGACTGGTACTAACAGAGGTCCTGGAGGCCCTGCAGCCCTGGCCCACCTGGCCAGCAGGTTTATGGCCCATCAGACGGGGTGAGTCTCCTCCTCCGGCCTGTCATTCGGCTTCCCTGGCCACAGTCTTTGTGGTGTGTGTGGGGGGTCACTTAACCAAGAGGGAGTTTAGGAAGCAGGAATAATGATTGAACCACCTCTTTAAACTATTCTGCTGTGGGAGACAGTGACCACCAGCACTGGCCTCCGGGGCCTTTTGTGATCGGCAGGATCCACACCACGTGGTACTGGGGCTGCTCAGGGGTGGAGTCACAGCCGGCTTCCTGGAGGAAGGGGATCAGCAGCCCCTCATGCAGGGGTCACGAATTCAACCTTCGCACGGTCTTGGCTCAGCAGGCGACACCTGTGTTCCTTCTTGAACGTCTCCCGCGTTCTCGCTGTTCTCCACCTGTTCCTGGGCCCGGCTCCCCCAGGCCTCTGTCAGGAAGGACTGCTGCTTTCTTTGAGCACCATGTCCCCCATCACGTCACCCCCTGCCGCCCTGGCCTGGGAGTGGAGACCTGGGCTCTGAGTTCCACTCTGTGTCGGCCGTATGTACCTTGGCCCGGTTGGTTGTCCCTGTGCAGGCTCCGGTGACGGCTCAATCCTGGAGTGCACACACCAGGCCCCTTGCTGACCCCAGGGACGTCCTGTGCATTCCTCGCACCCAGACCACAGGTCACCTCCTCTGGCAAGCCTTTGGGGATCACCTCTCGTCCACCCACCTTGCCGCGCCCAGCTGGGCCCCCTCCCTTTTCTGCTTTGGGGGGCCGCCCCAACCCCGTACTCAGCCCAGTAGGTGCCTCTTCGCCCCAGGTGGGAGGCCCAGGCTCAGGACAGTGAAATGACATGCTGAGGGCCTGGTGCTCTTCCGGTCCTGACCTGGCCGCTTTGTCCCCCTTTTCTGTCCCGGGCACTGGTGTTGAACTGATCCCTTTTCCTGGTGGTGTTGAGACACCAACTGCTTAACAAAGATAAGGATTTCTTTTGAGAGATCACTCTCTGCTCCAGAATCTTCCATGGCTCCCCACTGCCCTGATGTTGAAGCGTGAGATCCCCAGCCTGGTCTTGGAAGTATCTAGGAAAATCGCACCATGCCTAGGTTCCTGCCCCACCAGCCTATCCAGACTGGTGCAGATGCCCTTCCCCCATGACAACCTCAGAACCACTCCTGACCGAACATCCCCTGTTGAGAGCCACAGCCGAAGGGGCCCCAGCAAATTTTTTCTTTAGCCATTATTGCCAGAATTCCTATCTTCATCCCAGTGCTGGTGAAGTCAAAGATAAAACCAATCTACAGCTTCTACAATAGCCATCACTGAACTGCTTGCAGAACTTGCCTGGACACATTGTGAGCTCACCTGTATGCATTGTGAACTATCTGTTGGTGCAGCGACTTGTGGTAGTGTTGGGGTATTTTTGCTGATGATGTCATTGGTGGTACAATTTTTCCAAAAGGAGCCATCAATTGGCTTGGTGTATCTTCCTCCCTTCTGCTTGTCATGATCGTCCAGCTAAAATTTGGGGGCCAACAGAGGTGAGGCAAAGAACCTCACCCTGCCGCTGGTACAAAGACCTCTCCACAGGTGTGGCTGTATACTGGACCGGTAGTCAGTGACGGGTGAGATCCAATTGCAATGGTACCAACCTAAGGACCATATGTACTATTGGACAACCTAAGGCAGGCACGGTCCCTAAGCCACATGCTTGCTGTTTAAACAGAGAGGGGGAGATGTTGAGAGCCACAGCCGAAGGGGCCCCAGCAAACTTCCAGCTGCCAGCAAACTTCCAGCTGCCAGCTGATGATTGGCTCACAGCGGCCCCAGCAACATCTAGCTGATTGGCTCCTCTGCGGTGATGCTCATTGGGCTGTTTCCCTGCCCTTTCAGACCACGGAGCTGCTCATTGGGGGACTTTTTTGGCTCTGCCCACGTGACCCAGCCAATCGGCCTCAAGAGCAGGAGGATTGTGGGAGGTGGAGAGAAGCTTGTGTGGGAGGGAGAGGCTTGTGGGAAGCCGGTGGTGGCAGTTGGGCTCTGAGGGTTTTTCCTGAGGAGCTGTGTGGTTTAGTGTGTGGTTCTAAAAATAAAGTTAGTTTCTATTGACAAGTGGCTCCTGATTGTGCCCAGCCAGACTGCGGCAATCCCCTTCTGGACATATGCCACTGAGACTTGCTAAGTGCACGTCCTGGTCTCTGCACGGTCCCTCTGAGGCAGACGGCACAGTGGAGAGGAGCCAGCCCAGCGGGCACAGTGAGTCAGAGCAGAGCTGTCTGGGCCGAGAAGAGCTTAAGACTCCGCCCCCTGGAGCACCCCTGCCTGCCTGGACTTCTGTCTCGTCCTCTGGACTTGGGCTCATGACCTGGCTTTTCCGGCCACCTCTCCCTTACCTGGGCACCTTGAAATATTTACCAGCTGCTGTGATTCCTCACAGGATGCCACTTCATCGTCACAACAGCCCCTGGGCGGAGGACACCCCCAGTCCCATTTTACAGATGAGGAGTCTGAGGCTTCCCTGGGCCACTGGGCTTGAGGGAGTCCTACTAGAAAGAGAGCAGGAGTCATGGTTCTCTCCTTCCTCCTCTCGTTTGCCAAACACCTAAAGGTGTGAACAGAACCCACCTTCCCTCGCTTCCCGGACACTGAAGTCCCCGAGCCAGAGCCCAGCCCCCAGGAGAGCACAGGGGTCTGTCCTGAGCTGGAGACAAGGGACCACGTGCCTCCTGGGCCCAGCTCTGCTTCCTCCGGTGACGGATGGAGGTCCACGCTTTCTTCCTGAGCTCTGGGCTCTCAATCTGTCATGGCTTCTGGCACCCAGGGCCGTCCGCGGCTTGGGCTGAAATCCAACAGAGTCATCCTTCCTCCCGCTGAATCTTTAAAACAGAGCCCAAGGGCCGTCAATCACTTCCGCCAGCTGCAGGAGATGATGGTGGCCTGATGGGGCTGTAATTTCCCAAGCTCCTGTCTTCCCTTCCCTCCCGCGAATGGATGGGACAAGGCTGTGGCCTCCAGGGACCCCACTCGTCATCCTGATGATGCCTCCCCTGTGGGCCCCAGCCAGTTCTCTCCCAGCCTCTCAAGTCGGAGCGCAGCTAGGAGAGCATGTGGGGCTGCGGGGAAAGCCAGCTGCTGCGACAGCCCTCTGGGCACTGCTGTGGCTGGGGATGAAGGAGTCCGGGCTCCTGAGGGTTAATGCCCGGAGCAGGGGGTGCACCATGGTCCAGAACTTGCTCCTGTTTGGCTGGAGGCAGGGAGAGCACTTCAGAGCAATGTCGGCAGTGGGTTTACTCTGAGTCACCCTGGGCTAGACCCTTCCCACGTAGTGTCTCTTTCCACCTCCACAGCAGTTGTGTGGAGGACAGAGTCCAGACAGGGAGACGGGCACTCACCGGGGCCAAGTGATTAAGCAGAGCCGGGATTTAGACCCTGAGCTGAGTTTCAGGCCGTGATCCTTCCACCGTATTGCTAAGGCAGTCCAGAAGCTTAAGGTCTGCTTAACTCCTATGCATCAAAGTGACAAGGGAATGACGTGCAGACTGGAGAGGGGGATTATGGGTTTATAGAAATTGATCAAATTTCTACAGGGCCTGAAATAATTTCTCCTAGCCATCATGGCTAAGTCTGTCATCCGCTGGTTCTCAGTAGGCACAAGAGTAGCAAAATCCTGCGTTTTGGGGGATATCTCACGGAGAAAACAGAACAGCCTGGTGAATCCTCCAACCCCATGTGCGAAGTCCTCTAGTGGGTAGGAGGTGGCTGGATGGGGGGCCGGCGCCCGTGGCTGGAGGACCACTGGCTTGGTCTGTCGCATGCACAAATTCTGTGGACCAGGGGGGTTTTCAGGGCACGGAGGGGAAGCTCTTGTCCACAGCGTCTAGGGTCTCAGCTGGGAAGATCCAAGGGATGGAAGGGACTCTAATGGCCACGGGCTGGAGTCCAGAGTCTTCACCCACAGGCAGACACCTGGGCTGCAGGGCCTGTTTGGACCTGTGTGGGGTCTCAGGGCTCCACCCATGACCCGGGGCCAGCGCTGTGGCTTTAGGGCTAGTTAGACTCCTAACCAAGTCAGAAGGGCCGGTGGCTTGGGGCTCAGAGAGACAGGGACAGCAAGGCAGCATTCTGTGACATATGGCATTGTGGCTGCCCTTCTGACTTGGTTGGAGCAGTCACAAGAGCCTTAGAATCAAGAGGCGAGGACACAGGTCTGCTCTTGATGGGGGGGTGTGTCCGGGACTTGCCAGGTTTCAGCACCATCCGGCCCCCTGCACGTTCTGGGCACGTTCTTGGGCAAAAACAGCTGAATTCATTCCTGCATGGCTTTCTTATTCGGGAGCCAGCCTCGGCTTCCCCTTTGATAGTTCATAGAAGCAGCAAGTGCTGAACACTTACTTCAGGCTGATGACGGCGCCTGGTGCTCCGTGGGGGAGCGCGGCCTCCCGTCCAGGCTCCTGATCCACGTCCCACAGACTGGGCGGCCTGGGAATGGCACCCAGTTATTTCTCACGGTTCTGGAGGCCGAGAAGCTCAAGATCAGGGTGGCGGCAGATCAGTCTGGAGAGGGCTGCTTCTTGGTCCTTAGATGGCGCCTTCACACTGGGCGCTCCCAGGGTGGAAGGGGCAGACAGCTCTCGGGGTCCCCTCCACAGGGCACTGATCCCACTCAAGAGACATCATCATGACATCACCACCTCCTAAGGCTTTGACCCTGGGGGCAAGGACTTCAGCATGTGAACGTGGAGGGACAGAAGCATTCAGACCTTCACATTTTACAAATGTGAGACCCAGGCTCGTCACCCCAGTCCCCGCAGCGAGGAGGGGCCAGAGGGAGATGCACCCCTGGGGTGCCCGCCCACCTCACCTCCTGTTTGACAGCAGGATACGTTTCCAGTTCTCTGACAGCACCAGTCCATCACCCAGACACCTAGTCTACTAGACGTTTGTTCACCCCCCTCACTTCCAGGGGCAAAGCTTCTTTCCATATTCTAGAGACACCTGGTCTCCCTCTAGTGCTGGCTACAGCTGGCGTGTGTCCAGCAGCTTTGGAGGTGGTCTGTGGGGTCCCCCAAGGACTGTGTCAGACGGAGCTTGGTCCTTGCTGGCTCTGTTGGGAGGCGCTGGAGTCTCTAAGGGGTGGGGTGTAGGAGCGAGTAAGTAGGTTGCTGAGGGTGCTGCCCTGGGGAAGAATGGATGCAGCTCTTCCAGGAGTCTGGTTAGTTCTTGAGAGGCAGTTAGAAAAAGCAAGCCTGGCTTCTCCCTGGACTCTTGGCTTCCGGTCTTGCCGTGTGATCTCTTTCTCTCTCATGCACTCCTGCCATGACACCATCTGCCACAATGTGATGCAGCCAGAGAAAGCTCCAGGCTATTTGGACTTTGAGCCGTCATTGTGAGCTAAATAGACCTCTTTTCTTAATAAAGGATCTATCCTCAGGAGTTTCATTATAGTAATAGAAAGGGATGATTACTTACTAGATGGGTTCACCATAAAAGTTCATTACAAAGCTGTAATCATAAAAACTGGGAATAACACATATTCATCTTCAGCTTGGAAATGGGTAAACTGTGACACATTCATATAATGAAATATCACTCAACAATTAAAGAAAAACAACAAAAGAGCAGCACTCAGAATGATGTGGGTGGGGGTGTCTGACAGGTACTAAACGGAGTAAAAGGAGAGACTCAAGAGGTGCCACTTACCTGACATTCTGGAAAAGGCAAAAATGTAGAGACAGAAAACAGAGTAGGTCCAGGGACAAATGGATTGCAGAAGAGCTTGAGAGAGACAATGGGATCTTCCTCAGCCTTAAAAAGGAAAGGGAATCCTGCAGGACTTAGGAGGTTGTGAAATGAGACGCAGCCAAGGCAAGACGGCTCAGTCATTGCTCCTCAGACATGAGAGGCTGGTTCTGGGGTCTCCAGCAGGTACCCAATCTCCAGATGCCCAGATTCAAGTCTTCTCTGGACGACTTACAGTCCCTGACACGACGTGAACCCTGTGTCAGCAGCCGTCATCGTGCACAGTTTAGAGAATGACAAGAAAGAAAGGTCAGACCTTCTTCCCCCAGTATTTTCAATCCACGTTTGGTTGGACCCCAGCTGGAGAACCCACGGATGTGGAGGCCAGCAGAGGCCAGCATAGGAGTCGCAGGATCCTGTTTATATAAAGCATCTAAGGCACAAGAACTGAAGACAAAGAAAGCAGATCCGCGTTCTGCGGGGACTGGGGAAGGGGAGGGGGTCCTCAGCAGTGTAACAGGAGATGGGAAAGCCGAGAGAGTCGTGCTGGTCGCTTCTCGACTGTGGGAATGCACCTTGTGCTATTGAACTGTGCGTTGAAAAACGATCGAGATGGCAGATTTTATGTTACATGCTTTAAAAAAATATTTTTAGATGTTAATGGACCTTTATTTATTCATTTACTTATATGCAGTGCTGAGAATCGAACCCAGGGCCTCACGCATGCTAGGCAAGCGCTCTGCCACTGAGCCCCAGCCCCAGCCCTGGGTTACAAGCTTTTTAACCACAGTTTAAAATAAAAATAATTTAAAAGAAAGGCTTGATAAAGCCCTTTGAAGGGAGTGGAACTGTTCTGTATCTCGATTGTGGTAGAGAATCCCCAACCCTATGGATTTGTCAAACTCATTAAACTGGATGCTAAAAGGGGACAATTTGGCCGTCAATCACAATTCAGCAATTAAATTCTATGTAATTTAGATTCTATATAAATTATAACCATGCAAGAAAATCATGTGTGTAAATTGTAACTCAATCAACCTAACATAGAAAACAAAAACACAACATCTTTGGAACAACAAAAAATCCACTCGATTGCTCAACATCTACTTAGGGGTAGTTACCCTGGGCCAGGCCCTGGGGAGCGAGGTGATTCTCATGGAGTCTACACTGTGGCGAGGGCAAATTGATGGAGTGAAAAAAGTAGTCCAAAAATAGAGAAATACAGATACAAATATGTAGATACAGCCCTCGTGTATCCATCTGTATCCTTTGAATTTAATAGAAGATAAAGAGGGCATTAAAAATTATACACAAGCTGGGTGTGGTGGCACACGCCTGTAATCCCAGCAGCTTGGGAGGCTGAGGCAGGAGGATTGCAAGTTCAAAGCCAGCCTCAGCAACTTAGTGAGGCCCTAAGAAACTTAGTGAGAAACTGTCTCAAATTTAAAAAAGTAATGAAAAGGCCTGGCGATGTGGCTCAGTGGTTAAGCACCCCTGGGTTCAATACCCAGTACCAAAAAAAAAAAAAAAAAAAAAATTATCAGGGAAAATTTGACTATTCCATAACTTCTGACTTTACACCAGACCCCCAAATAAAGTCCATGTTAAGATCACAATGTAGAAAAATCAGTGTTAAAAATGTCAAAACCATAAAGAATAAATAAAATATGAATATTTATGTAGGCTTGGCCTGAGGAAGAGATTTCTAAGCATGAAGCCAAAGGAAAATACATAAAAGAAAAGATTAATGGGTTTGGCCACTTATAAATTGAACAGCCTGACATCAAAAACACTATAAATAAAACGAAATGTCAGACCACGATGAGTAAATACTGTTTGCAGTGTGTATTGTAGAGCGAGAATTAATAACTTTAATGCATCCAGCGGTGCTATGAATTGATAAGGAAAGGCAGCTATTGGAATAAAATGGGCAGAGGACATACAATGTGACATTTTAATCATTTCAGTTTTGTATTTCAACAAGTCACAAAACAAGTCATAAATACAATGACCGAAAAAAACAAAAAACAAAAAGCCAAATCTCAAGAAGTATATTCAACATGACTAAGAGGAAAGTCAGTGAAAGGCCAAGGAAGACAAGCTGTGATTTTTTCCTATCAAATTGGGAACAAAGTTTTGAGTGATTTGGGAACGAGGCGCTTCCTGGCCGCTGGCAGGGATGTGAACTGAGAGACTCCTTCTGGAAGACTTTGGGACAGTTATTTACCCAGGACCTCTCTCGGCGCCCCGCTGGGCCCGGCCACCAGTGATTCTGTGGAGTCAGGCCGGGGCTGGAGGTCAGCACCCTGCATTTCCCAGCCTCCTGCTGACTGCTAGCTGGGCGGGGGGGAGGCCGGGAGGGGAGAAGCGGGTGGAGGTGCTCCCCCGACTCCATCCGCGGTCTAAGCACCAGGCCCATGGCACTCCCTGAGATCAGTGTGGGCCCCGCTCTCAGAGGTCCCAGCGCCTGCCATGGTGGCCTCTGAGAGGTCAAGCTCTGACCGCAGTGTCCCCACCAGGGATCACAACATGATCCTTAGGACTGTGCTTTGAAGTTTATCCCCCAGAATTGGTGCATTTGAAACGCAATCCCAGAGTCGTACAATAGTGATAGTTGAAAGTGAGGCCTTTGAGGAGTGATTAGAGTTAGATGAGGTCATAAGGGTGGGGCCCTCGTGATGGCTGTGTAGGAAGGGGGACCTGAACCAGAGGCTCGCTGTCTCACCACATGATGTCCTCGCCATGTCACAATGCATCAAGAAGGTCCTCCCCAGACACCCTGCAGATTCTGGAGCCTGGGACTTCAGCCTCCAGAACTGTGTGTCAAATAAAACTCAGTTCTTTATAATTACCCAGGCTCAGGCGTTTTGTTATAGCAACAGAAAATGGGTGAAGACAGCAGCGCCACTCCTCCACAGGTGGTTCTGACAGCTCCACTTCTCCCCTTTTGTCCCCCAAATCCCAAGGTCCTCACTGCTTCCTGCAGTTTTCATCTGGGTCACCTCAGCATCGTTTTGCTTCCCATCTTCTCAACACCAGCATCATCCAATCCCAGTACTGAATCCTCTCTAATTCTCATCTTCACCCGCCCCCAACTCTGACTAATGTGCTCTTTGCCCTAGAAATTCCACTTCTAGGAATTTTTTAAAAAACAACAATGGATGTGTCAAAAAATGTGTGACCTGACTTATGAATAGCAAGGGGGGTGGCAATCGAAAAGCCCCTGAAGGTGAGTGTTTGGGGTTGATTTGTGTCCCCCAAAAGACCTGTTGAAATTGTAACTCCCCAAACCTCAGACTGAGTTTACCTGGAACTAAGAGTAGACCTAAATGGGAAAAGATGAGATCTGGTGCAGGCCCTTAGTCCAAGCGACAGGTGGCCTTATCCAAGAGAAGAGACACAGACACACAGGGAGGAACTCACACAACGGTGGACACGGAGGTGGAGTGACGCAGCCACAAGCCAGGCCTGGCCAGCAGCTCCAGCAGCTGGGATGGAGGGAGCCGAGTGGCTCTCCCTCTGAGGTCCTAAGAAGGAACCGACCCTTGATTTTGGACGTCTGGCCTCCAGATCTGTAAGAGGACACGTTCACTCTGTTCTGAGCCATCGCCGTGTGCTGCTTGTCACAGCAGCCCCGGGAAAGGCATGCGATGGGACTGATGGTGAGCTGATCAGAGTCACAAAATGGAAAACAGAAAAACGACTTAAAGGTAGGGATCGCAGTGGGTGTGGAGCCCATGAGAAGATGTTGGCAGTGTGTTAAGCTAGATGATAGAATCGCACACAGCTTGAGCCGCTTTTGTACATTTTATAAAAGATGGTGAGCATCGACAGGGCCCCGGGAGGTCATCTGCGAGAATAATGACGTCAGTGATGTGGGTGGGGGTGACAGCTGTGATTTTTATTGTCTCTGTTTTAATGTTTGTTTCTGAACTTTCTATATTAGGGTGTCTTGGTTCTGAACAAGGAGAGAAAAGCTTTTTTTTTTTTTTAAAGTGCTTTAATCCTAGTGTGACCCTAGCAGGAACCCTCTAAGAGAGCCTCGTCACTGTGACACTTGGCGTCCTGTGGAGAAACTGAGGATGCTTGTCCCCCTGGACGGGCGGGCGGGCGCACCTTCTTCCTCTCCTGGACGTGAGCTCCACTGGGCACCTAGAGAACGAACGGGAAGTGTGAGTATCCATGACAGATGATCCCAGATGACATGTGGACAAGCCAAGGAAGTCTCGCCACTATTTTTAGCTTCCGCCTCCTTTGGCTCCACAGACCCTCAGGCAGTTTCCCAGAGAGGTTATTTGGTTATTTATTCATACACGTTTTTTTACATTTATTTTTAATTTTTATGATGAAATGTTCAAACCGTGGAGAGAGGGCGGAGGCCACCGTGTGCCTGGCATCCTGCTTCAAGACGAGGCCCGGTGGCCAGCCACAAGCCCCACCTCCCCCTGGAGTGCTTCAAAGCAAGTGACAAACTGGACGCATGTCACTCATTGGCACTGCTGTTGGCGTCTCAGAAATGCAGGTTCCTGTGGATATTTTCTTACCGACTTCATCGTCTTTATCACATCTAACAAAATGACTCAGGATTCCTCCGTGTGGCCAGATCTTCCGGCCAGAGCCAGCCTTCTCCTGGGCTCACCTCGTGCTCAGAACCCTCCAGGGTGGAGTTTCCCAACCTCTGAGGACTTGCTTCTGCTGCTCTCGCTCCTTCCTGGGCACAGCTGTGGAGGGCAGGCAGGCAGAGGTGCAGCCCCATCAGCGGGCCATCCTAGAGTTGAAGAGTCCCTTAACATCTGTCCCCACAAACTCGCCCCTGTTGGTTCTGTTTCTCTAAAGAACCCTAACTCCAAAATAGAATGAACCAACTCTGCTGTGTGCCCCTGAACACAATGCTTGACCTCTCTGTGCTTGTGTTTTTCTTCTGCGAACTATGAGGCCAACCCATCCTATGACCCACTTCAGGACTGACTGACCATTTTACCGCCCAGCACCAGGGTCTGTCTGTAGGGGGTGGCGAGTCCCAGCAGGCGGCTGGCTTTGTCACAGCCTGGAGCAATCCTTTCCCTTGGACACTTTAAAAGGGTAGCAGCCACAATAGCGAACCGTGGTGCTCATTGAGGGCGACTGAGCTGGTACAAGAACCGAAGGTGGGAGTCAGGAGAAGCACAACCTGCCCCTCACCCCTCTCTCAGGCTCCCTCCCTCCCCACCTCTGCGGGCTTCCTGTCCTCTCTGGAGTCTCAGCCGAGTTCCACGAGTTCCACGAGAGGTCTGTTCGCGTGGTTAATCAGAAGCCCGTTATTATGGCCGTGCTGGGCTCTTCGCAGCTGAGCAGGTAGGGCGCGCTGATGTTTCCCTTTTACTGCAAAATGCCTTGTTTTCCTAGAATTAGTAGTCACCTTGCTGTTGTTTGTTAGTTTTAACTTTCCCTTGCTCTTTTCTGTACTTGTCAATAATGTGCGCCCCAGACGCCTTTGGATGGTTCAGACGCATTGGCTGTTACATCCACTTTAACCTTCTGGAAGCTTCTCCTGGAGCCTTCAAGCTGCCCTGGCTGCTCTCCAGATCTCCTTCACCAGCATGGGGTGGGGACGGTGTGTGTGGGGGGGTCCTTCAACCCCTCTTTGCCCTGCTGGGCGCTGCTTCTAGAATCTCTTGTTTGCTCGCTCTGTGGCTTGGGTGGAGCATGGCTTCCAGAGAAGGATGCACGGGAGATGTATTCGTTTTCTCCGCTGCGTAACAAATTGCCCCCAAATGAGGCCGCTTAGAGCAGCCCCCCATGCAGCATGTCCCCCAGAGTCTGCGTGTCAGGAGTCCAGGGTGGCTCGGACGCTCAGGTCTTCTCAGGCAGAGCCATGGAGCCACCCCTGGCTGTTGGCAGAGTCATCTGAGGTCCTCGTCACGTGGGGCTTTCTTCAGGACCGCATGAGTGGCCTCATGACACACCGGCCAGCTGCCCACAGAGCGAGTTAATGAAGACAGAAGAGAGTCAGGAGCCACGGTGTCTTTTCCAACTTTGTCCTGGAAGAAACACACATCAGTTCTGCTGCCCTGATGAGTGTCAGCAGCTGAACTCCAAGACCCGGGCAGCCTGGGCGCCATCTTGGGGATGGGCCACCCTGGAGGTGGACACGGGAGACCTGCGTTGCTGAGATGCTGCCTAGCAATAGACTTCACCACAGCCTACCGCCTACACATTTTTACAATGGAAATAATTCCCCTTTTGAATCTTGAAAGCACCACTCTGTGGTCTCCTGACTCCACTGTTCTCCCGAGAAGCTAACAGAGTTCCCATCCTTCTCTCTTTGGAAGGTTTATTTTTATTTTTATTTTCTGTATCTTCTGCACAAAGCTGCATGACGGCTCCCCAGGAGGTGCGGTCTGGCCGAGGCTGTTCTCAGCGGGTGCTCAGCTCCTCTTCCCTGGAAACTCGGTCTTCCCTCTCCCCGGATTTGGATCCCGAACCTCCCATTTTCTTATTTTTAGTTCGGGGTGTTTCCTTGTAACCTTTCCTTCATTCCTGGGGGAGCTCCTCTGCTGGACTTCCTCTTCCCTCTTTAGGGCTGTCTCGTTTTTCAGTTCCCACGCATTCCT
This sequence comes from Marmota flaviventris, assembly GCF_047511675.1. Classification (NCBI taxonomy): domain Eukaryota; kingdom Metazoa; phylum Chordata; class Mammalia; order Rodentia; family Sciuridae; genus Marmota; species Marmota flaviventris. The sequence goes on along the minus strand of NC_092499.1, from coordinate 11,908,844 downwards.
GCTCCCTGAGGACGAAGCACACCCCGTGATCCACGCCGCCAGGACCCCTGGACACAGCCCTGCCTCCCCCCTGGGCTCCCGACCCGGGTAGACACTTAGCCACACTCCCTCAGCCGTAGAACGAGGATACTAATCATAGCGCCTACTGTGTTCCTGTCCTAAGATTGTCACAACAGAGTACCACACACTGGGTGGCTTCAAGAATAGGAATCTATTCGCAGTTCTGGAGGCGTGGGGGGGGGAGCTGGTTCCTCCCGGGGGCTCCGGGAGACGGTGGGCTCCCCCGCCTCGCTGCCAGCTCTTGTGCTGATGGTGGTCCCCGGTGCGCCTGACTCACGGGCGTGTCGCTCCCCCTCTTCTCCAGGGGTTCTTCACGGTGGCTTCTGCATCTGTCTGCGGTTCTGTCTCCTCATGCGCCACCGTCATTGGATTCGGGCCCGCCCAATCCAGCACGGCCTTATCTTGATGATGTCTGCATGACCCGTTTCCAAACAAGGTCATGTTCAAAGGCACTGAGGCAGGGCTGGGACGCATCTTCTGGTTCTAACCACTACCTCTACCTCGAGGGATCTGTGAATTGTACCGTGTCCCTCTCATCCTCTACGGAGATCAGTAGTTTCAAGGTTTTAATTTCCTCACACAGACCTGTGGTCTCCAACTTACCCTTCTCTGTTGGTTTTGGCCTCTACCAACTGTCCTGGGAGCCCCAGCTTGTGGCTCCCACATGGGGACAGCAGATGAGCTGGTTGGAGGCTGGTGGCGCAGGCAGGGCTCGTCCACTGCCGCCGTCACTTTGGTTGGTCACAGTGTTTCATCCAGGGACCAGGTGACTGCGCTTCTAGGTGTTTTCCCTCCAGCTCTTCAGATCCTGTCCCTCACCTAGAAGTCAAATGGCCGTGGCCAGGGACCTGGAGACCAGGTGGGAGTCCCCCCAGGGGTCTCACCCTCTGTCATTCCTGCTGTCCCCCCACGGCCCCCAGCCCAGCGACCCTCTCTTTCATTCTCTAGAGAACAAGTCTTCCACCTTTGGCCAAGACAGGGCAGACACTGCCCCCTCTTCTCTAAGCCATCGTCACCCACTGCCCGGAGTCCCCGGCTGCCAGTGCGGGTCTTGGGGAGAGGCGTTAGTGTCAGCTGGGCTGCTTCTTGGCTTCTCCTGCTGCTGACCAGGGAGTCCTGTTTCTCAGATGTCCTAATCCAATCCACCTTCTCCATCCGTCCAAACGTTGGCTGCCTACATTTCCCTCTTGGCCTCCTTTAGGGGTGCAGCCTGGACCAAGGCTTAGTGACCAGACGGCACAAACACAGCCCGTGGAGCCGAAGATGTAGGTCAGTGCTAAAGTGCAGCTTGGTGCATGCAACGGGGGCCTAGGCTCCGTCCCCAGCACCATTGAAAAATAAATAAATGAATGAAACCGTGCTGTGTACTGGACATTATTCTAAGCACATCATGTTCACGTATGCGCTGAATCCTGAGGTCCAAATAGGGACACAAGAGAATAAATCGGGCCAACTGACTTCCATCAGTGACCCAGCTGGTAAAGGCAGCGCCAGTATTGGACACCCCACAGTTTGGCCTCCAAGTCCCTGTTCTGAGCCTCCTATTGCACAAGCAGAGTCGTCTACGTGGGAGAAGAGGGACAGGCCAGCCCTCTGGGGGCCACCTTGTCCTCAAGAGTGGACACTGCTTTAATCTGTTGGATCTCCTTTAAAGTGGTATTTCCAAGATGAGCTTAAGCCCGGGGAGTGTCCTTATGAATGTCCAGGTTGCCCTGTGTGTTGTCTCAAGCAGAAGGTGAGCGCTGGCCTTCTGTGCGTGCCTTCAGGCTGAGAGGTCACTTCCTCCTGCGCTGCCTGGGTCTCCACTATGGCCGAGGACAGCCCCACCCCTCTTGTCTGCAAGCTGGGCAGGTGCTCATGGGTGGCTCCTGGGGACAGAGCGCCATCTTACCCACATGTTGGTCCTTAGTGTCTCCCAGGACAAACAGGCCCCGCTGCCTGGGTTCTTCACACCATTCTTGGGCTTCCGATCCTCTTGTCCTGGTCCCCTGTACCTGGCCCCCAGCTGGCCCAGTGGACATGAGGATGGAGGTGCTGCCTCCTGCTGCCCTCTCTGGCGGGGTAGAAATTGGGTCCTCCGTCAGGGCCGATGCTGCGCTCCTGAATCACAGCCTCCCCGAGGCAGGGCGTACACATCTCTCTCCGGTAGGTGTCTACGTGCAGGTAGGCCAGGGACATTATCGGCCCATCTTGAATGGCTTGCCCTAGTCCAGGGCATGTGGGTGGAAGTGACAAAGTCTCAGCGAGACCAGGCTGTAGGAGGCCTTGCTGTTTCTGCTGCCCATTTGGCTCCCTTTCTGTGTAGCGTGAGAGGAGCGGTCCCCAGCTGGCCTGCTGGCTCAGGGAGATGATTTGCCTTGTGTGTCCGCGCGCGCACGTGTGTGTGTGTGTGTGTGTGTGTGTGTGTGTGTGTACGTGCGTGCTTTTTTTTTTTGTGGTGGTGGTGGTGCTAGGACTGAGCCCAAGGCCTTCGAGCATGCTAGGCAAGTGCTCTACCACTGGGCCACACCCCAGCATTTTCTTAAATTTCATTTTGAGATAGGATCTCCCTAGGTTGCCCAAGCTGACCTCAAACTTGAAACCCTCCTGCCTCAGCATCTCCAGTAGCTGGGATAAAGGTGTGCGCGTCTGCACCGTGGTTCAAGGAAGATGAGAGATTGGGAAGTAGACCCAGAAAAGAGCAGGGGCACCAGACACTCCCAGCCCAGCTCCATCAGCTGGCCTGCAGGTGGGCATCGTGTAAAATAAATGCTATTGTTGTGCACTGCAGAGTTTTTTGACAGTGGCAGTCCAGGGTGGCCCCTGGATGACTTCTACTCCATGAAGGTGACACTCACCTAGATCTGGGAATCTAGACCCAGCCCTGACTCCCATCCGTGCAGGGGAGCGGTTCCAGCCACTGGGAAGGGGGAAGCCGGAGAAGGAAGCGCTTGGTTTAGAGAACTGACCAGGACGTCTACACAGCGCTTCTGCATGTGTCTGGCGGGAGTGCCCTTAATCCCATGACCACGCCGCGCTGCAAGGGAGGCTGGGAAATGCAGGCTTGTTATGAGCTGAGTTGTGTCCTCCAAAACCCTCGTGTTGAAGTCTCACCGTCCCCACCATACTACAGAATGGGACTGTGTTAGGATTCAGTGTCCTTAAAGAGGTATTTAAGTTAAAAGAGATCATTAGGGTTTTGTCCTAATGTGATTGTCCTTGTAAGAGACGAAGGCACAGACACACACACAGAGCAGAGTCCCAGGAGAAGATGCCAACTCCAAGCAAGGAGAGAGGCCTCAGAAGAAACCAGCCCCCAACACCTTGACCTTGAGCTTCCAGACTCCAGGGTTGCAAGAAAGTGAATCTCTGTGGTTGAAGCCACCAAGTCCAGCTATGGAGGCCCACGTAGATTAACACTGGCTATGGCCAGGGGCTGCTTCCCAGCCGAAACTTGGGGGACAGCAATAACTGTGTTACTGAAAAATTAAAAGGGACATGTGGACAGTTAATGTCACCCCCAACGTCTCACTCACGAGCCTGATACAGCAACACTCTCACCTTCTAGGCCCGTTTGCCAGAGTCCCTTGTGACATGGGAGCCCTAACGTGGATCTATAGGCAGCTGACCCCTAGTGCTCTGTGTTTTGTTGAATATATCAACAGCGTTATTCTAAGAGGCCCTAGGTGTCACTAGATTATGGTCAGGTGTCCATGGCTTTTTGCGTACTTCTGGGTCACGGACAGGCTTGTGCCCATGCATTACTGACATTGTGTTTGGCTGGCTCTGGGGCTCAGCTTAGAGACCCCTCAGCAATCCCACCCCATCATCTTGCAGCAGGGGTGGGCTGAGAGCAGTCTAAGGCGGGGGCAGATACAACGAGGACTCGGCCTCCTTTGCGCAGGAGCTGGGATGTGCCAGAGTGTTCCATGCTTTGTATCTGACAGGTCACTGCATGCCCAGAGCTGAGGAGTGGCCTCAGGGTAAGTCGGTGTCCTTGCCCTGAAGGCATATTCCCAGGGAAGGCTGGTCAGCCACCTGCAGTCACAATACTATTAAAAAAAATGTGCAATACAGTAATAAAATTGCCCTTTGGTACATTAATGATAAGAAAGGGCAACAGTATTCCTAACAGTAGCTAATAACAATCATAATATCAAAGTAGTGATGAAGATAAATGATATTCAGAAACAGCTGTGACATTGACAGTATATAGGAAAATTTTTTAAAAAATGACTATTGAAAACTCTTGTGATTTTTCTTGGTATCAAAGTGCTATAAACATCAGGGTGACCTGTTACCTATGGTATAGTTTTCCTCATCCAAGTTCATAGATGTCCCTGAATCCTATCTACAGACCACCTAGGGCTCCACAGACCCCGAGCTCAGAACCCTTGCTTAGTTCACTATTAACTGGAAGAAGCTGAAGCAGCCTCAGATCCAGAAGCTGGAATTTGCAGCCACAGCTGCAGAGCTGGCGACTGGCTATAGCTGCTGTCTGGAATGCCTCCCCATGTGGCCTGGGACTTGTGTATCCATCCATCCATCCACCGACCCACCCACCCATCCCTCCATCCATTGTCCCATCCCTCCATCCACCCTCCCATCCCCCTCCATCCCTCCATCCCTCCATCCCTCCATCTATCCCCGCATTCACTCAATAAATGTTTATGAGCTTGACTTGTGCCAGGCTCTGGGCTGACAACCCAAGCAGATTCTGGACTGTTGGAAGAGAAACGCACAAATGCACTTTGGTATTATATTCAGTATAATGTTCTTCTAATACAGAAACAGGACCCAAGTGAGGCAGGAGCCAAGCTGGGGCGCAGGGAGCTGCTTGTACAAAGGCACGAGGGTGCAAAAGGGCCGGGCTGGCAGAGCGTGTGCAAGAAGAGCCCAGGGTAGGCCCCCAAGGGTGGGTGGGTCAAGTTCAGGGGAGTAGATCTCATCAGACTTTCAAGCCAGGGCTGGGGGAGTGCTTTTCAGAGGAGGGATGTAGATTGGGAGGGAATCGACTCCAGGCAGGAAGGCCAGCGAGGGGCCTGAGGGACAGGCCAAGCAGGAGATGGCAAAACCCAAGAAATTTGGCTACTGCCAAGTGGCGGTGGGAGAAGGGACAGGCGCGGGAGAAGTTTCTGAAGGAGAATTGACAACCTCTGGGGCCCGGGGGGACCTGGGGACTAGGCTCTCTGAACTGGAACCTGGGAGTCTGCTTGTGTCAGTCACGCAGACCTGGGACACAGGGACGAGAGGCGTGAGGGGGAGATGGCGGGTTTGAGTGTGAGCTTGCCAGGTCCCTGTGGAGTCCTGGGGGGATGTGGGGGTAGGGAGCTGTCTCATGGGGCTGGAGGTTTGGGGATTCTCCTGCTGTTTTTAGTTCCATTTCCCTAAAGAGGAAACCGGAGTGCAGCAGGATGCAGAGGACCCTCCCAGGAGAGCCTCTGGGGACATGTGGGACACGTGAACAGAGGCTGCCAATGGCAGGTCAAGAGTCTGTTGGGTAAAATTTTGAAAGTGAGCAGGTCACAGGGTGAGGATTTCCACCAGAACGTTCCAGCAGTGCAGAAGAAAGATCCAGAGTTCACTGGGGACCCCGAGACACTGGCCCCGTGAATCCGCGAGAGCGCACACTCAGGGCCATGAAGATCCCCCAGGACCGGGGCGCAGGTGGACAGTGTGGCGTGGCAAACGGCAGCCACGGGAGGCCTCTGGGTAGAGGGAGTCCACTCACACGTGTGCTTGGGGAAGGCCTCCCGGGAGAGGGCCAGGGAAGTGAGTGAGCATCTAGTCCCCAGGAGAAGGAACAGCTGTTGGGCCGCGATGAATCTTCCGGAGCTTCTTGTCAGGAGCAGACGCCGAGACAGGTTGGGTGGCAAGGGACACAGATACAAATAGGTCTGCGTTGGAGCAGCTTGAGCGCTTCCTGCAAAGTCCCCTGGGACGCTCCGGGAGCCAGTGCCGATCCAAGGCAGGGGAAGGAGGAGGCAGCCATTGGGTTGAACAGTTAACACCAGTGAAGTACAGCCTCCGAGGTCACCCAGGTGACCTTCCCTCTCGAAAGCGGCTACAAAACCATAAAATTAAAGGCCCATTATTTAAAATCATTTAAAACAGCTCTGAGCTCTCCAGCTTCCGTCCAGCCCTGTCCTCCAGAAGCACTGCTGCCCTTTCCCAGAGCCCAGCCCTGCAGACCCTGCGGCACCTACTGAGGCCTGGGGCTGCTGCCTGGGGGTGGATTTTTCCAGAAGCCGTAGCTAATTTGTCTGGGCTGCAGATGGAGTGTCTTTCCCAGGGGACGCTGTCCTCCGGCTTTGGCAGCCGCCTTTTCATGCTGAGAGGGGATGTGTGTCTGGGCCAAGTTCAGGAGGAGCTGAGTCTGCTGTGTCTGCAGTCCCCAGCATGGGAGCCCTGGCTGGCTTCCGATCCCAGGTGCCACTGCAGTAATGGGGGCTTGGGCCCTAGTGTGCTTTGGCTCTAATGTGTTCCTCACGCTGTGGTTCTGTCCCCTCTGTCTGCCTCCGGGCGTCGGAGCCCTGCCTCTTTCCACGGAGCACAGCTCTGTCTAGATCTGTCTGTCCATGTCCCTCTGTCTGCTGTCCCCTGCGTCTCAAAGCCCCATGTCCCTCAGAATCCCTGCCTGGAATTTCCAAATAACTGTGAGCTGCTAAGTCCCTGTGGAGCACTGTGATGACGGTCACTGATGACGGTCACACTGAAGGTTCATGACACCTGTCCCCCTGGCCTGTCGCAAGCCTTGGGAAGCACCTTGCTTGTTCTGGTCCCTTTCCAAAAAGACACCTTGCTGAGGTCGTGTGGAGTGGACTCAGTGGCATCTGCTGTTGGGAATTCTCTAGCCCTGCTCCCTGTTTCTGTCCGTCTTTCCAGGTCTGTCTGTCTCTCTGTCTCTTTCTCTTCCCTGCCGTCCTGTTTCCCCTGCTCCTCTGGACGGAGCTGCATGGAGCCCAGGCTGGGGTGGGGTCCCGGGGCTCCTGTGGGTCAGGGTGGCTTCAGGCAGGTACTGCTCTCTGTGGGTCACAGGGCGTGGGACTGAGTGGAGGGAACGTTTCCACGGGAACAGGGAGGGAGCCAGAGGGTGACGGTGCCACATGCACTGGGTGTTCTTCCAAGTCCTGGGTGGGAGGTGCCACCAGAGGGAGGCGGGGCCAGCCCCACCGCAGGCAGGACAGGGTAGGTGCCTGAGCCCCGCGGACCTCCACAGACTCCACCAGGGACCAGGCCAGGCCACAGGGACCCACGATTAATGGGAACATGAGTGAAAAGGAGAGGGGAGTGGCACCGGCCTTTGAAAGGCTCCCTTCTCCTCCTCCCCACTCACTGCTCTCCCTACCTCCGCGGAGGCCCTGCTTCCTGTACCTGCATGTTTTGAGCGGGATGTCACCCTGCCTCTGCCCTCTGCCAGGGAGGGTCCTTGTGATGCTGGCATTTGTCCCTGTGCTGAGTATCTCCAGGGACTTCTGCAGTGGCTGCTGCAGGGATTCAGGGAGAGGGCAGGTCTAATCCCAATTCACAGGTGAGAAGACCAGACCAGGGAGAGGCTAAGTGACCTGCCCCATGTCACTCTGTGATGAGTGAAACAAGTCAGTGAAGGCCCAGCCCACCCGTCCGCCCCGGCGGGGAGCCTGGACCCCTACAAGCCATTTCCTCAGCCCTCCTCCTGGCAGGCAGCTTCTCGGGGGGCGTCAGAGGCCACCTTGGGCAGGCTCCCTGAAGCCCAGCTGCCTCCGAGCCAGGGCAGTCGGCAGGGTGGTGGGTTGTGCTCTGGGCCCTGGTGGGTCCTTGCTGACCTGTCTTCTTTCCCTCCCGCTTCTGTGCCAGGAGGAGCTGCAGGCAGGGAGCTGGCCCTGCTGCCAATCTCTTTGGATCCTAGAACACTGACTGTCAGCGACTTTGGTGGCAGGTGAATTTCCAACCCCATCTTACATAAGGAAACACAAAGTTCATGTTTCCAAACATGCCAGAGGACGGACTCTCAGCTGTCACCAGTCATTAGTAGGGACAGAATGAGGACAAGTGGGTTCAGTAGAACAGGACAAGAAGAAGGGGACTCAGGGTGGGCTGGGCTGGCCAGTGTGGATTCCAGTGTCCCACGGAGGCCATGCTCTTGGATGTTTCCTTCCATCTTCACCACAGCCCTGGGAGGGAAGGGCTCTAGCACCAAATCTGTGGAATACAAATCTGAGGGTCGGGAGGGTCTGCAGCCAGTCCTGCTGTCCTCACCTGGAAGCAAGTTCCTCAAGAGCTAAGTGCTTCATTGCTGGTGAGTCGATGCACACTGGGGGTATTGCATGGTCAACGAGCCAGAGAGGAGTGTTGGAGAAATGATCTTGGTCTCCAGGACTTGCCTGAGCTCCCTCACACCATCAGTGTGTCCAGAGCCCAGGCTGGGTGCATCAGCCAGCAGGAGACAAGGAAAAGCCTGAGATACCTGCAAGGAAGAGAAGGTGCCCACCTGGGAGAGGAAATGGGATGCCTGGGATGGCAAGGTCCAGATCAGCAACTGAAAAGGCTTAGTTTTCACTCTGAGACTGACGGGGAGAGGAAAGCCTGGGAGAACTCGTTTTGGGGTAAAAGCAAATTGCAAAGTAAGATGTGCAACAGAGAGGCATCGGTGTGAAAAGATACAAAACGCACGGCCTTCCAGCTCCACGTGGGGACCCAAACATTGATGGACGAGTAGCCAAACTGGAAGGAGATCCCTAAGCTGGCCACGGAGCTCCCTTCTAGATGCTGACCAGGGATGGACCATGAGGGTGCCCAGGGCGAGAGGTTGGGGCGGGAGGGAGTTCTGATGGCTCTGTAGTGTTTGAACTGCCGACAGCAAAATGTAATTACGTTTCTTGGCTAATTATAAATAATTGCATAAGTAAATAAGAGAAGCACAAGTCTACTGTGTGGATAATTAATACTTGGGAGTCAATGATTTGATGGATTGATTGAAATCAACATTAGTGTGTGTGTCCTCTTCAGACCCCGTGCTGGAGGTTGGAACTGCAGAGAGAAAAGATGGAAATTCCGTCCCCAAGAAGCTCAGAATCCAAGGAGGAAGGTAAATGGAAAACCTGGAATGACAGTCCTGGAGCAATGGGAGCCCAGGGAATCACAGACTGAGCTTGCTTGCAAATCGCCCGGAATTTTGGTCTAGAAGGTCACACTTAGGTAGGGCTCTGAGGGACAAGTAGGAGTCCGACTCGGAGACAGGGCGACTGGTCCCGGAGGAGGGAACAGCCTGAGCAGAGGCTGCACGGCTGCAGGATCCAGGGCTCTCTCCAGTGGGCACAGCCCGGTCTTCCTGCCGCTCCCCTTACTCCTGCCACTGATCCCCCCGGCTGACCTGCATGAAGACGCCAGATTCTAATCCGACTATGTCCCTGTCACCTATCTCTCAGATCCTGCTTCCTGTCTGGAAAAGGGGGGTGGGTAGCAGTTCCTACCCTGGCAAGTCCCCTCATCAGAAAAATTCCGTTTCAAAGATGATGGAATTTCCCCTCTTGTGTCCCCAGGCCTCCATTAACCAGGGACAAGCAAACCCTCTGGGCAATGCCCTTTCAGAGGGCTCAGGCTGCGGGGGAGAGAAGGGGGAGGTGTGGGCCGGGAGGAGATGGCTTCCTCACAGCCATGGGTCATGAGGACACATGGCCTTTCTGGTCCGGGTGTGAGGGGCAGGCCTATCTCAGCGCCAGCTGCAAAGTCCTTTGCTCTCAGCCTTGGGGGTTTTCGATTTTTTTTTTTTTTAATGCCTTGCTAAGGAAACCAGCGCCGGGAAGATTCTGGGGTCTTTTCATTCCACAGAGGAGAGCTCCAGTCTTCTGCTGGGGGGTACCCAGGACCCCTGTACTGATATGGCCATGGTCACTTCTGGCACCCCTCAGCCTGGGATGCAAATAGGAACACCACTCAGAACTCCCAGGGGCCTTTGATGTCATCAGGGATCAGGTGACCAACAAGCAATTAGCAGGCAGCCGTGGTATTTCGTGGGATGGTGGCAGCGGCCCCCCGAGGCTCTGCTGAGACCAGGAGTTTCTGGAGGTAGAGCCTGGCCCCGAGTCAGCACTGCATACCATTAGCCCGGGTGCTGGCATACAGCAGGCGCTCAGGCCTGAGCGCTGTGTCTGTCCTCTGATCTTAGCCCAGGTGGGATGGGGCTGGCTGCCCCTTCCATGCCCCCCACCGGTAGAGCATGTGTTAGATTAATGAACCAGCTCTTCCAATGCTAGGAAACCTATTTCACTTTAATGAAATCCAATTAGTGGCTGCACCGTGGAGCCCTGGCCCTTTCAGACTAGGAGATGCTGAACAAGGGGACGCCTCTTCCTGTAACCCAGATGTGCCTTCCCTGGCTCCGCCTCCCTTCCAGGAACAGTGCAGCCAACAACTATTTTTCAGCACGTTTTATCTCCACATGCACCTCTGTTCCCAACATTTCCCTGTCTCAGGATCCCTCAGGGGCTACCCTGCAGGGGAACACAGGGGAGTGTGCTCTTGCTTTTCATCCACTCGTGCACCGTCCAATCTTCCACTTACTCCTTCTCCTGCGCACCGACATATCCACCCATTCACCACCCTTCCATCCACACATTCATTCACTCATTTACCCACCCGACCGCCCAAAGACACATCCATTCAAACCTCCATCTACCCACCAACGGACTCACCCACTACTTATCATCCATCTGTCCACCCACCTACCCACTCAGCCATCAACACATCCACCTGTTCACCCATCCATCCAGCCCCCCCATCCATCCATTCATCCATCTACCCACCCATCCCTACACCCACCCACCTACCCACCCATCCATCTACTCACCCACCTATTCATCCATCCATTCATCCATCCATCCACCCACCCACCCACCCACCCATCCTCTTATTCACCCATCTATCCATCCACCCACCTACCCACCCACCTCCTATTCACCCACCCACCCATCTAAACACACCCAATAAGCATCTCCTGGAGGACCTACTTTATGTGAAGTCCTGGGCCTTGTACTAGAAAAACGATGATGAACAAAATTTAATTACTCCTCAGAGGAAGCATCAGTTGAGCAAAACAGACGCCCAGTTATGGTCAAGAGCATGAGTTCTTACATCAGAAAAACCCGGGTATGATAGCAGCTTCACCCCTAGGAGCTCAAGAACACTGACAAATTGTTCGCCTTCTGCATACCTCAGTTTCCTCATTGCAAGTGCCACCAACTCTTAGGTAATTGTTGTGATAATTCAAGGAGATAATTTGTGTAAAGTGCTTAGTCTGAATCCTGGTATATATTAACTACTCCACAAGTGATCAATAACATCATTATTTATAGTATTGGTACTATTATTCATACGCATTCCCTCATGTATTAATTATGAAATGACTTATGAATGTAATAATGAATCTATCTATTCCATGAATATTTATGGAGGCTTTACTGCTTCTCCTAGCTGTGCAGAGCTCTGTGCCCTTCAGGAGTTTATAATCTTGTGCAGATGAGATATAGACACTTGAAATAGCTCAATAATAACAATAACTACAAAAATAGTTGCAATGATCACAGTGAATATTTACTGAGAATTTATGACCTGCCAGGCCTCGTGCCAATCGCTTTACATATATGAAAATATTTTCACACTCCTCTGAGACCGTATCTGGTCTTTTTCTATTTTACAAATAATAAAAACAGGGCAAGGACAGAGTGAGTGCCTTACCCCATGCCAGCACAACCCTGCAGTGGCTCCTCAGATCTGGTATAAGGAGAGTTGGAATTTGAACCCGGCATCATCCTGTTCAATAAAAAGAGGCTCAATCAGGATGCACTGCAGGGGTGTGAGGGAGACTCCAGAGGGTCAGCTGCGCAGTAGAGAGGAGGAGCAGGTGGGAAGCAGCTTCCTCGTGCAGGGAGCATTGAATGCACTCCACACTCCCTAGTGTGGCGTTTTAAAGTAGATCCATTGTGTGAAGGAGGTGGTGCGCACCAAGCCCCGTCTGTGGAGTGTGGAACTCTGAGGGAGTGGCCGTCCCAACCCTCATGGTTTTGTGAGAACAAGGGCTGCCTGCCTCCTAATCTCACAGGAGGTCCTTGGATTAGCAACATATAACAAGGAAAGGACATTTGCCACAGCCAAGTACCCCAAACTGGGAGGCTTCAGTAACAAATTTATGATCTGCTGTGGTTGAACCTTGTGTCCCTTCCAAAACCTGTCAGAACCTAATCAAGGGGGTGGTATTGACACTGACGTCTCTGGGAGGCTATTGGGTCCTGAGAGTTGATTCCTCTTGCCCTCTGCCTCATGCCACCTGAGGGTCCAGCGCTCCTGCCCTCTCAGGATGCAGCTTCAAGGCGCCATCTTGGGAGTGGCGAGCAGCCCTCACCAGGCCACAGAATCTGCCAAGGCCTTGATCTTGGACTTCCAGCCTCCAGAACTGTGACAGACAAATCTATGCTGGAATTCATGTTGTTGAAGCAGTACAAAACAGACCGAGGCTTCGTCCGACGGGTCTGGAGCAGTGGTTTGTGGGCAATCCTGGCGTTCCTTGACCTCTGCCTTCACCTCTATATGCATTTCCCGTGTGTGAGGTGAAGTGACTATGCATATCCACTGTGGGTAGAAATTCCCCCTGTTAATAAGGACATCATTTCTATTGGATTAGGGACCCACCTGTTCCAGGATAAGACCATCTTAATTTTACTAATTACATCTACTTGTACTTTATTCCCAGACAAGTTTACCTTCCGAGATATCAAGACTTATGGATTAGAGGGAGCCCCAGTGTCACCCATAGCAGAAGGGAATTGTGGGAAACAGTTCCTAGCCTTACATGGGTGTGGAGGTAGCAGGATGAAAACCGTCCCGCGCAGGGCTGAGAGCGCTGTCTCCTCGCTCCTGGGTCCCTGCGTGCCTGAGCACCTGCTCTGGGCCAGCCCCCCAGTGTGGGGTTGGAGACTCAAAGTGCTCTGGGGTGAGCTGACAAGTAAGTCAGCGCGGTGTCATTTGGGGCTGAGCACTGTGGGTGCACAGAGGAGGAAGCTGCTTGGGGACCAGCATTAGCATCCCTGAGGAGAGGCTGGAAAGATGGCACTGGAGCCCCGCAGTGGGGAGGGAGGACAGGCCAGGGCTGGGTCCCCAGGCCAGCTCCCATGGGAGGGAGCAGAGGACCCCGGAAGCTGAGAGCCACCTTTCTGGTAGGAAGAGGGGACACTGACGATACACCTCCGCCTGGCGCTCTCCCCCATCTCCTCATTTTCAGTTTGAGGAAACTGAGGCTCAGTAGGGAAGTGACCTAAGGAGGTGGCCAGCAGGTGCAGCTGTGGGCACACCCTTCACACTGTGGCCATATTGGGAGCCCGTCACCCTCTTCCCTGACTCTACCAGCTTGGCCTGTGAGGCTCTGTCCTGCCACTCCGGAAGCCACCTACCTTCTCCCTTGGGTCCCCAACAGTGGCCCAGCAAACATGGATGCTCAGAAACATTGAAAACAATTGCCATGGGGCGGTGGAGCTGCCGTGTCCACGGAGACTCATTCGCCAGCCTTCACCCCCGGCCTTGAAGCGCAGGCCCTGGTGTCTGTGCATCTTAAACAGAACAAGTTATAGCCACTGTCTTCTCTCACCCACCGACCAAGGTAGGAGCAGGTGGTTCCCTCCGCTGCAGAGAAGGACGATGTGTCTAAAGACAGGAGGAGTCGCTTGTCTGAGGGTGGAGTGCAGAACTGTGGGGTACACGGGGGTGATGCTGGGCTGTGGGGGTACGGGTGCAGGCTGAGGGGTGCACAGGCACACAGAGCTGTTGGGAGCACAGAGATGGCAGAGCTAGGATGCAGATAATCCCTGGTGAAGAGCCACCCTTCACCTATGAGGAGGAGACCAGCCTCACCTGGGGACCCCCGATTGTATGCACACCTGGGCTCTGGTAGAGGCTGCTTGGTGCTCCAGGACACTTCTGCTCCTGGCAACCCCTTGACCCCTGAGGTTGCTCACTCAGCACCTGGTCGGGTACAGGGACGAGATTAGTTCTGGCAGGGATTTCAAAGCCTGGGGACCCTGACCCCCCCAATTTCTATTTGTCCATGAGAGACTTAGAAACCACTCCTGCTGCTTTCCCAGGGGACCAGGGGCTCAGGGGACCGTCAAGACATCTCCCAGGGCTGCTTCTGCAGGCGCCTCTGGCAGGTAGCGCGAGGGTTGGGGGGAAGGTCCTCTCTGGCAGGGATTCAGTTCAGGTCCTGGCCACACACTTCCTGTGTGCCAGACAGGGGAGGGGACTGGCCCTTCAGGGCTGGGGCAGGAGCCCCTGATGCGGGGTTGGGGGAGTTGGAAGGGCCCTCGGTATAGGGATGGCCTCTTGCTACCCCTCAGGGTCACTGTCCTGGTTTCTGAGCCACAGGCAGAGCCGGCCCACAGGTCTCCAGAGCCCAGAGCAGACTCCTAGGCTGCAAGACTGTTGTGTGCACTGATCCCTCAATGACAAAGCCATCGAGAAAGTCCTGATGGGGAACTTGCTCAGAGCTCTGTCCTTGAGCAGCCTCTGGAGCCTCAGTGTCCCCAAGTCTGGCTCCAGGAAAGTGATTTTTGTGTGGCCAACTCAAACCTTTCAAAATTCACTGGGGCAGGCGGTTTCTGCCTCCTCCAGGCCCCTCAGGGGTTAATTTGCATTCTTGGAATAAAGATGTTGACTGTACTCCACGCTCAGCCACACATTAAAATGCTTCTGCGGGGTTGATTTTGGAGAAGTGACTCTCTGGAGCTCTGGCCTGGTGGGGTGGCCCTCTGCCTCCCCTGGGAGAGCAATCAGCCCCCTGCCAGGCTGTGGGAGGAGGACCTAGCCTCTGGCCCCAGGAGGCCTGTCCAATGAGAACCTCGCCCCAGGCTCTGTCTCCAGGCTGTGGAAAATGTCTCATTTTTATATATAAATAAATCATTTCCAGAGATTGCTCAGATCGCAGCGGGCTGCTGCTAAAACGTTCTAAGTGGGCCCTTCCCCAGACACTTTGTTAAACGTCGTTATCAAGTTTGGCTGTTTTTCTCTGCATTTTACAAAGTCCCCAACTCCTGGGGCTCTGGCCTGTTCTGCCAGCCAGCCACATGCTGCATCCATACCTCTGGGGACAGAGAGCTCACTGCCTGCAGGCTGCCGATTCTGTGCCCAGACACCACCGACTGCCCACAGGCTTCTAGGTGAGCTGGACCCGGAACTCTCTGCAGCAGTTCATCCTGGCTGCATCCCGAGCCAAGCCTGGCCCTGGCCTCAGAGAACGTGCTTGCTCTCTCTGGGAGGCCACCCTTGGTTCTTGTACTGGGCCAGGGCTGTGACCTCCTTGCAAGGCTGAGAAACCCTCTGCCGGGTCTCTTCCCACGCCCGTGCACTTGTCCCTGCAGACTTGGTTGGAACCAGACTCTTCTGTCCCTCAGGTACACACCGCAGGGCCCTTTTCCCGGGGGTCCTTCTTGAGGACCTTAGCTCTCAAATGCTGACTCCCTACAGAGGCCTCCCTGGTCTCCCAGGGAAAGTGTCCTCCAGGGCCCACCCTCTGTCACAGGCCCCTCTGCACCTCTCCGGCTGGAATCACCCACTACAGAGTGTGACCATGAGGCATTGGCTTAGGTCCCGGCCTCTGTGTGATTAGAAGGTAAGCCCCCCTGAGGGTAGATCTTGGGCCAATATGTGAAACAGGTAAGCAGGAAGGTAGCCTGGCTGAGTGGGAGAAGCAGGGTCCCCTGGTCCTTCCTCCTCCCTGAGGCACCTCCCAGGTGTATGGCTCTTGACCCCTTTTTTCCGATTTTCCTCTGGGGAAACTCACCATTTCCTCACCATTCTGAGATGGATATTCCATCCACCAGACTTGGCCGATCATCCCCACAGTGGTTGATTCAGGAAGGACCTATCACCAGGTGGGTGCAAAGAGTGTCACCTTGAAACTTTTCCTAAAAGTGTTGAATCAGAAGTTGGTTCTTTGGGCAGGTTTTGCTGAGGGTCAGCCAGGATGTGCAGGGGTCCACAGGAGAGAGAGAGAGAGAGAGAGAGAGAGAGAGAGAGGAAAGCAATCCTAACAACATGGTTAGGACCCCTGGATCCAACTCTGCCTGAAATCCTGAACTTTGCCTGAGCCAATAGATGTTCCTACTTTGCTTAATTAAGCCTTTTTTAAGCTGGGTTCCCTCTTGCTTATAACTGAGTGTTATGATAGGCTAGGTTGAAAGTGGTTTGAAATCCAATGCTTTGTTGATGCAGATACCAGTCAGACAGAATGCATTCAATGCTTTAATTTTAGCTAGCTCGTTTTAAAGGATAATATTAATAATTTTTTATTAATTTTATTATTATTTATTTATTAATAAAAATAAATTTTTGTTAATATTAATAAAGACAACTAAAAAATTTACATGTTTAATATTATTCAGCCTTCATAAAGTTTCCAAAAGAATATTATGGGAAAAAAAACTTGTTTCAGTCCTATAGATGAGGAAACTCATTTAGGAAACAGAAGGAGGCTGAAGGATCTGCCCAAAGCCACCTAATCAATTAGTAACAGAAATGTCTCAAGATTTGTGCAAATGTGACAGAAATGGGTTCATATTTTGTGTAAAGAACCTACATAAACCAGAAGCAGTGGCATATACCTATAATCCCAGCAACTAGGGAGGCTGAGGCAGGAGGATGGCAAGTTTGAGGCCAGCCTCAGCAATTTAACAAGACCCTGTCTGAAAATGCAAATAAAATAAATAAAATGCAAATAAAAAGGACTCAGTGGTGGAGCATTCCTGGGTTCAATGCCCAGTAGTGAAACTAAAACAAACAAAAACAACAGAAATTTCTAGATGGAACAAAATAAAACAAAACAAATAAAAAGCAACCCTCTCGTAGTAAATGAGCAAGAAATATAAATATGCATCCACGAAAGGAGTGACTCGGGAAGTAAACAACCAGCAGAAAAAATGCCCAGGCTCACTGGTAATCCAACAACTTCAAGTTGAAACAAGGAGATACTACATTTTTCTCATCTTTAAAATGTGCAAAGATTAAAGCATACTCAGAATGCTGGTGTTTACACAGCAAAGTAGATAATCCTCCCTGACACTGAAGGTCACACAAACTAAAATAACCTATTTTGAAAAGTTATTTGGCAAAAACACATTTAAAACAGGGATTGGCAAGTGTTTCTGACAAGGGCCTGGGAGTGAGTATTTCCAGCTGAGAACCACATTATTTATGTCACAACTGGCCCGTCCTTGGATGGGGTGAGAAAGTGGCTCTGGACAAAGTGTGAATGAATGAATGCCTGTGGCTGTGTCCGTAAAATTTCATTCATAAGAATGGGTGACGACAGGCTGGAGGCCTGCAGGCCCTGGTTTGCAGACCCCTGGTTTCAACCACTGCTTAATTATTATTAAGATGACAATTTATAAAAATATGTGCTGCCGGGTACAGGGGCTCACGCCTGTAATCCCAGCGGCTTGTGAGGCTGA
The DNA here is from genome assembly GCF_047511675.1 of Marmota flaviventris. Lineage (NCBI taxonomy): Eukaryota > Metazoa > Chordata > Mammalia > Rodentia > Sciuridae > Marmota > Marmota flaviventris. The sequence continues at coordinate 11,891,334 of NC_092499.1, read as the reverse complement.
GACAGGAGGATCGTGAGTTCAAAGCTAGTCTCAGCAAGGGTGAGGAACTAAGCAACTCAGTGAGACCCTGTCTCTAAATAAAATACAAAACAGGGCTGGGGACGTGGCTCAGTGACTGAGTGCTCCTGAGGTCAATCCCTGGTACCAAAAAAGAAAAAGTATGTGCTTACATGAAAATATACTTTGGATGTAAAATGAAGTGAAAATCAGCAGCTGCCCGACTGTGTATAAGTGGAAGCACTCAACGGGAGTGCCTAGACCTGGTCGGGGGAGAGCAAAAGCCTCTGAATGTCGCTGCATTAAAAGCCCCAGAGCCTAGAATCTTAGAGCCGCCAGAGTTAATCTCTCTCCTCTGCAACAGAGTTGTCCTGCTTCCTGCTGACCTGGCCATCTCCATTGGTCTCAGGAGAGCTGGGGAGGCCCGGCTGGTGTAAAGTGGCCTCCACAGGATATCTCTGCTGCATGTGGTCACTGACCCCGGCAGGCCAGCCGGCACTTCACCTGGCCATGCAAGAGTGGTGTGGGAGAGAGCAGAGGCAGGGCCTCCTGAGGCCTCACTCTGAGCTGGCACATGGCACCTCCCCACAAGGCCCACGGCCAGTGCAGCCACGTGAGGCGTCCAGATGGGAAGAGCTGCACTTCACGTGGCTGAGGCTCGCGGGGAAGAGGCGGGGGCTGCGGGCATCTGCAACACCCAAATGCTCTCTCAGAAGGAAAGGTGTCTCCCCTCCTGCTCCTGGGAAAACCAGAGCTCCCGGGAAGTCCCCAGGGGCTGCAAGACTGGACGGCACGTGTGTCCCCAGGTTGACGGTGTTAGGAAGTCCTCGGACCTTTAAGAGGCAGAGCCTGGAGGGAGACCTTTAGGTCCTTGGGGTCGTGCCCTTAAAGGGGATGTGGACCAATGTCTTTCGGTTTCTCTGCTTCCTGGCTCATGACAGTGGTTTGCTCCGATTGTGCTCCAGCACCTTCATGGGAGGCCCAGAGCATGGGCCACCTGACCTTGGACAGGAGCCTCCAGGACTGTGAACTAAATAAGACTTTTCTCCTCACCTCCAGTGTTGTCACGGGACGCTGACTGACCCAGGGCTGTTGGAACCAGCTCCTAGCTGCAAAGGCTGGATGAACCCCGAGGGTTTACCCTGGCCTTCGCCCAGCAGAGAGGATCCAGACCCAGCCCTGTGCTGGCCGGTCAGGGTCAAATCACCACGACAGGCACCACCAGGATACCTCAGGGCAGCCCTGGGGTGTCGATAGATAGGCAGGCTCCTGCATCCTTCTTTTAAAGCACTGAGTTTAAGTTGTGGGCAAGTTTTGGTCTACAGAAAATCGAGGAGGTGGTACCCAGAGTTCCCACTTGTCCCCTTGCGCCACGCCCATTAGCCTCTTGTGTGAGTGCCGTCCACGGCTAAGCCTGATCCACCTATCCTGAGGCCGAGGGCCAGGTTGCATCAGGATCCGGGCTCAGTACTGGGTGGTCCGTGGGTTCTTATGAACACAGCCAGGGGTCCGGGGGTCAGCATCGAGCAGGGTGGATCAGCTGCCCTCGACCTCTCCCAACTCCACCGGCTCTCCCCTGCCTGTGAGCCTGGGCAGTCACCAGCCTTTAATGCCTTGTAGTTTTGCTTTTTTCATGACGTCACGTGCTCGGAATCGCACGAGGTGGTCTTTGCAGATGGTTTCTCCCCGAAGAGTGGGCATGCAGGTCCGTCCCCGCATCTCCATGGCTTGACAGCTTACTGCTTCCTATTGTGGAGTGTGATCCCAGGGTGAGACGGACCAAGTTTATTGATCTGTCACCTCCAGGACCTCCTGGCTGCTCACAGATGCCGTGGGCACTCATTAGCAGGTGTCTAGGTGGACGGGTCTTTGTCTCATCTGAGCAGTCACCTAGGACGCCCGCTGCTGGGTCGCACGGTGAGCTGTGCTCTGTGCTCTGAATACACTCTGTCTTCCCAAGTGGCAGCTTCCTGTGCTTCCTGTGCCGCGTGCCTGTCACTCAGCACCCTCGCCAGCTTCAGACAGCGGACGTCGGCTCTGGCAGGGACGTAGTGGCCGCCCCTCCTCCTGATCCTGATTTACCTTTCCCCGGTGACAGTGACGGTGACACGAGGAGCATTTCTACCGCTCAGTTGTGGTCGGTTTATCTTTGGGGCGACGCCCGTTCAGGTCTCTGACCGCTCCTAACTGGCTAGCTCCTGTGGGCTGAGTTGGAGGGCTCCTGGCGTGCTGAAGACGCGGTCTCCTGTCAGATACATGTTTTGGTGGGATGTCTTCTCCAGCTCCACCCCCCTTTCCGTTCTCCTCGCAGTGCTTTTTGCTGAGCGGTTTACTATTTTGGTGGAGTCCACTCACACTTTTCTTTTGAGGGTCAGACTTTCCCTATTACAACTAAAAAACTCATCGCCAAGCCCAAGGTCACCTGCTCCACCGTCCTGGAGGCTTGTCACTTTGTGTGTGTGTTTAGGTTTTACCTCAAAATCTTTAATCAATGCTGCTTCTAATCACACAAATTCGACATACAAAGGCATGAAAAGACTAAGATACAAACCTCTTAAGCAGCACTTGGCTTTGAAATCCTCGGAGAGATATTTTCTCGTTGTCCACGCGCTGCGCAAAACAGCCCCGGCCGCCGCAGTGGCTTGATGGTCTCCTGGTTTGTCTCTTGTCACCGTCCTTATCAACCTGTCCCCGGGTACATTTCTTATTGCACATTCCATCTTGTTCAGTGTTCTTTGTGGAGGACGAAGAACTCGTGACCGTCTCTGCTGTGGGGTGGCTCCCCCCGTTTCTGGCGGGACATTCCCTGTTTCCCATACGAGCTGCTCCGGGATCTCGAGATCTGCCCATCGCCTTCTGGAGTTCCAGCGTGGAGGCTTTCCCTGGAGGCTCAGCCTCTGTAGAAGAGGCCCAGTAGTTACGTTTGTGGGACATTCTCCTCCAGATACTCCTGCAGCTCCCCAGTGGGTCCAGGAGCAGGTCCTGCCGCCCTCTGACCTGATCCTTCTCCAGCATCGAAGGTCACTCTGGATATCTTGTCTTTCCCCGTGGACTACGCTGTAGCCTGGAGTTGAAGGTCCCCAAAAGGTCCATCTGTTGAAGGCCAGGTCCCAGGGAGGTGCTGCTGGGAGTGGGGAGCCTCTGGGAAGTCACTAGGTCACTGGGTTGTGTCCTTAAAGGGGATCGTGGGGCCCCATTTCTTCTTCCTTTTTTATTTTTTGGCCCCGGGCCTTGCACGTTCTAGACAAATGCTCTACCACGGAGCCACACTGTAACCTGCTCTTCCTCGGGCCTTGGGCTGCCCTCCCCCTGCCTCCCTCCCCCGTCCCACCTGCCTGGTGATGGACAGCAGGACCTCAGATGGCGGGGTGCCTGTGGTTTCTGAGCGTGAGCTGTGTGTCTTTCACACTTGGCCTGAACGCCCCCGGCCACATCAGCTCTGCGGGCGTGACTGGTGGACTCTGAGCTCTGGTCCCCTTGACTTCTGAAGTCAACTCTGCTTTGCCAGATCTGCAGTGGACCCAGGGTCTGTGCAGGTCAGAGCTGGGCCGCTGCCCCAGACCCCCCATGGGTGTACAGATGGAGACACAGAGGTCCAGAAGAGGAAGGTGAGGGACACAGGCCATGGGTGGGTGGGGCGGACAGCAGGCTGCGGCTGTGCTCGGGGCTCGGCTGCGGGGTCTCAGACCAGCCCCTTCATCTTCCTCCCCTTGGTTGCCTGGTCTGCAGAACAGGGTGCTGACAGCACCCCTGTCCCAGGTGGCTGTGAGAACCATCCAGCCCTGAGCCAGGGGGACGTTTCTGAACAGGACCCAGAGCAAGTCTGTCGGTTCATCACCCCAGTGAGCTGGCCGAGCAGGCCTCTGGTGTTTGTTGAGCGACTTAACGAGGGTGGAAAGGGCACCACAGACTGTAAAGCAGGGGACTTGCTACTTGGGACGTTAATTAGTGTCCTGTGAGGCCTGAGTCTCACCAGCGCTGTGTACGCACCAGAGGGCCTACGGGACGAAGACTGCCCTGGCAGTCCCCTTAGCAAAAGAGCCCGGTTTTTCCTCGTGGAATAAAGAAGATGGTGATGGTCGGAGCAGGAATGGCCCAGCGGCGAGGCCCCCTGGTGTACCGTCCACCCGGCCTGAGGCTGGAGGCCGCAGGAAGGCCAGGTCAGGGCCACAGCTGCCGGGAGGCAGTGGAGGTGGGGAATGAGCCCCCAGGGGATTCGAACCCCTGCAACTTCCGCAGGGACGAGGGTCTGCAGTGGGGACTCATCCGAACAGGGCCTCAGAAGGCCTTGTCCCCACCACTTTATGGAGGAAGCAACAGAGGCCCAGGGGACGAAGGCTTGCCCTGTAACTCAGCAGGTCAGCCTGACTCCGGTCTTGGCTTCCTGATTCAAAGCTCTCCCGTTCTTTCCCATCACACTAAGGGGGAAGGGAAGGGCCCAGGAAGTGGGCTTGAAAGAGCTAGGAAGTCTGGGGCGGATGGCAGCTCTTCACAACTCCACCCCACTCCAGAAGGTAGCCTCTAGAGCCACGCAGTGCACAGACTGTGCAACTGTACGCAGCAGCAGCCCTGGTGGGAATCAACATGAAGCGCTGTCCTGACAGTGCTCCAAGCTTGTCCCCAAGTGGTTCATATGCAAAATAGACAACCCCACATAACTGTTAGCTGGTGTTTTCCGCAAGAGGCAGGAATACTCCCCAGTTAGAGAATTCCAGAGGTCCACATTGGAAGGGCCTTTTGAGGTCACCTCATCTGCCTCTTTTTCTGACATAACAAGGAAACTAAAGCTGAGAGAAGGAAATCACACGCTGGCTTGGTCCCAGCCACTACCGTTCACCAGCTCCTCTGAAGACCCCCTGGGGCCCTGCCTATAGGTCCACTCATAGCGGAGCCCGCCTGCAGTCCTGCACCCTGGGACAGGTCCCCCTCGGCACCCTTTCCTCTTCCGTACATGCCGTAGACCCCTCCAGAGGGACCCAGACTCATCCTCCAAGGGTCCGTCCTGGAGCTTGGTTCGCCTGGGCACGAGCCGCAGAGCCCCCCACACCCTGAGGCCTCCCTCAGCCACTGGGCACCTCCTGGCCTGCTCACCCTGCCCACTGGCCTTCCCAGGCCACCTGGTTGGTGAACGGCCCTTGCTGTCCGCTCCTGTGATCCTGCAGCCGCGGGTCCTGAATCCCTCCCTCGCCTGGCGTCTGGTCTTGCTTCCCTTGTCTCCTGTCACTCCCTGGGCTCTGGAACCCCGCTCCTCCTGGGCGAGCAGTGCTCATTGTCTGGCCTCTCGCCCCCAGTCCCCGTCCTGGTGCAGCCCTCTAGAGAGTGGCCTTAGCCCTCTCTAGAATCCAAACCGTCCAGCGTGGCTTCGGAGACTGTCCTGTCAGGCGCCACAGCCCCTCCGTCCCCCTGCGCCCTGCTCCCCAGCGGCAGGCACACAGGCGCAGCTCCCTCTGGGCTCTGCAGGTCTGTCCACCCCTGCTGGGCTTCCCGCAGCCCCTCTCACCCCATCTCCACCGGCTCAGCCCCCTCCACCTCCAAGACCCACTCAACGGCCCCTTGTCCAAGAGACGGTCCTCAGACCTCCAGGGTCATTTCAACACCCAAAGCAGAGTCTCAGCCCCTTTCTCTGTCCCACCACGGTCACAGAGGACACACCCACAGGCTGGACCTGGTTCTCCATGTGGTTGCTCCGACTCCACCCGGAACGTTCTAGAAATCCTGGCGTATGGGTGAGAGTGATGTGGGTGGAAACGACCTGAGGGCTTTCTTCTGGAGGGTGAAGCAAGGACAGGTGCCAGGCTGTCTGAGGGCCATGGCTAGCAGCAGTGGCCTTGCCCCTCCCCTCCCAGTGGGCACGGCCCCCAGCGGGTGCCACGGCCAGTGCTGTCACCGCCGCCCCTGCAGGGCTGTGGCCAGCTGCGTCCTGCCTCAGCAGCCTGCGCCGGGTGGGTGATGTCTCTGCTGCCCTCTGGGCCGAGGCAGTGGTGGTGGGTAGGATGCCCCTGGGCGGGGACAAGGGCCCCATGCCCCGTGAATGACTCCTGTGGCAATGGCAGGAGGGGTGGGTGGCCCTCCGGTTTGCCCTCTCTGGCTCCCCAGCTGTGCCTGGTCATGAACTCCCAGGTGCTTGGGGTTCCCACAGGCCTCGCGCCCACGACTGCTCAGCTCTGTGGAGCAGGGGTCTGTTCCCAGGTGGGCGAGGGACGCTGGCAGGAGGGGGTGACTGTCTCAGGCTGCACTCAGGCCCCCCCAAGCCTCTCTCTCCGGCACCCGTGACGCTTTAGGATGAGCTGAGCTGTCACTGCTGCTTGACGTATGTGCAGTGGGGGAGGGGAGCGGCCGCTGGGTCCCCATCCCCTGGGTCCCCATCCCCTGGGTCCCCACCCCCTGGCAGGCCCTGGAAGAGGAGCCTCTGGCCCTGGGGTTCCTGATGCCTGGGCCACCTGGTGGTGGCTCTGGGAACTGCAGGTGTAGACCCAGGGGGCAAAGGCCACTCCATTCATTCTGGCGACAGGACAGGTCCACAGAGGCACCCGTGATTTTAGGGGTCCCCGCCTTCTGAGTCAGGTTTGGAAATCGAGTCTGCAGGTCGGGCCCTCTGTGTCCTGCAGGCCTCGGCTCCCTGCCTGTCTCTGAGGGCCCTCTTCTGTCGGGAACAGGGACGCCCATGACACTTGGAAACAGCTCGGGAGGTTCTGTCCCAAGCGTGAGTTTCAGGGTTTGGGGAGAGGTCCCGGCCCCTCGGCAGAATGCCTCCCCCGCTTCCTGGGGAGAGAGGACAGCAGGAAGAGTCCGTGGCCTTGGCCCTCTGTAGAATCCAGACGCTGGTGTCCGCCAGGCGGGTTTGAAGATGCTCAAATGACCAAGGCTGTCACCGGGGCGGGTGGGCCCAGGGCCCCGACTACCCCGGGCCTGACCTGACGTCACCTCTGGGTTAACAGCAGGCCGGTGGCGGGCAGGTCACCTCCTCTTCTCCTGGTGTCCAACACAGTCAAAGGACACAGGGCTCCTCCTCCATTCCAGAGGCAGAGAGCGCTGCAGGGGGCTGGTGGGGGGACGATGGCGACCACGACACAACAGAGCACTTCTCCACACACTCCCGGGCTCCGCACCCTGGCCTGGCCTGCTTCCTCTTTCTTGTCTTGGACGACAGCACCCCATGTCCCCACTGCTCAGGATTGACCTCTGTCCTGTGGGACAGCAGTATGTGCTCACATGTGCCTTCTTGCTCCCAAAGTTTCTTTCCTGCTTTTAAAGAAAAAGATGGTCATTTTAAAAATGATGCATTAGGCCGGGATTGGTGGTGCACACCTGTAAACCCCGCGCTCCGGAGGCTGAGGCAGGAGGATCGTGAGTTCAAAGCCAGCCTCAGCAACTTAGCAAGGCCCTAAGCAACTCAGTGAGACCCTGTCTCTAAGTAAAATACTAAAAAAAATAAAAATAAATAAAGGGCTGGGGATGTGGCTCTGGGGTTAAGTGCCCCCTGTGAGATCAATCCCAGGTACCAAAAAAAAAAAAAGATAGGATGTCCCCGTTCTCTCCCTCTGTTCTGAACTTCCCCGGGACCCTCTTCCCTGCTTCTCTCGCCCCACGGGGCCCCTCTGTCCTTGCCTCCTTGCTTGCTCCTCCCTCTTGGCGGTCCAGCCCCAGGCCTTCCTGGCTGACCCTGGTCGGTGGCCTTGCCATCTGTGTCTTCGGTGGCCCAGGCCTGGCCCCGGCTTTGCCGCCCTCTGTGCTCATCTGCTCCCTGGCGCTGATGGCGTTCGGAAGCCATTACCTCTCTCTCCCCCTCAGGGCTGTGATCACTTTCCTGTTCTTGGCACCCAGCCTGGCCGTGCTAAATAAATATTTGTTAACGATCGCGAATTAAGCTGCTTCAATTGAGCCACTATCAATCAGCGCTCGGCTTGTCCAGGGGCAGGGTGCTCACCGCCTAGAACCGGGCTCCCCCATCGGCTCCCTCTGGGACGGCAGCAGCTCCCTGGGACGGGCAGGGATCTCTCGAAAGGGTGTTCTGCCAGCTTGGCACGCAGGGTGGGGGGCGGCAGAGCAGGTGGACAGAGAGGCTGGACAGCCACATAAGCTGGGGAGGATTGTGTCCCGTCCAAGGGTCGCTAAGTCCTACCCCCAGCACCTGCAGACGAGGTCTCGCTTGGAAACAGGGTCTTTGCAGATGTGATCACTTTAGGACGCTGGTCACCAGGTCGAGGGGGCGCTAAGTCCTTCAGGGGGATGCTGCCACAGTCAGTGGAATGCCAAGGATTGCCACACCCACCAGAGGCCAGGAGAGGCCAGGGAGGACCCCCCAGACTTCAGGGGAGCACTACCCGCAGGCCTCGCCTCAGGCTTCTGGCCTCCGGAGCTGTGAGAAGTGTCCTGGCGTAAAGCCACTCAGTCTGTGGGTCCTGGTTATGGCCCAGGAAATGGACATAGCCCAAAATACTGACGCGCCCACTGACGGGAAATGGCACTCATGTGACCTGACAGGGCCGGTGACACTGTGCAGGACAGCCTCCACTCACCAAGAATCCATTTCCTTTTCTCAGCCCGGCTCAGGGTGGCTCATGCCTGGGGTCTGCGTGATGGAGGGAGAGGAGGGGGCCTGGAAGGAGAGCAGGGCCCCTGCCCGTCTTCTTTCCTTCCCCTGGCTCTGCCTGTGACCACCAGGTCCCAGGGCAGGGGCAGCCCAGTCAGCCTGTGGCCTCTCCTGACCCAGGAGCTAAAAATGGGTTTTATGTTTTTAAAGGGTTGTGAAGGAGGAGGGAGGGGAGGAGGGAGAGGAAGAGAGGAGCAGAACCCGCAAAGTCTAGCGCCTTCCTGACCAGATGGACCAGAAGCCCAAGGACACTACATGGACAGGAAGAGGACGTCCCATGGCAGAGTTTTATGGTTAGGTTCACCGCAGCATAAGCTTGAAGTCCAGCTGTCAGTGCAGGTAGCCTTGCCGAACTAGCCCAGAGACCCAGGGAGATCCTTACTGAGACTTCTGGGAAAGAGATTCTTATTCTTTCCTCCTAGACCCCAAACCTGAACTATGTCCTGTCCTGCTATCAGAGAGTCCTGGGACGTAAGCCTACAGAGAGAAGGCATGGAACACAGTCATGGTGCATGCTGGTCCTGATGGCACCGAACCCTAGAGACAGCCATTCCTGCAACTGACCCTGCGTTGGACTGCTCAGCTTACAGGAGCTGACAAACCCTCCCTATGACTTCAGACACTCTGGACTGGATTTCCATTACATGCATCCAGAAAGATGCCTAGAGAGTTTGGGATTGTGAGACATTGACCTTGAACCTGCTGTCATTCACTCAGAAAAAGAAGGAATCGCACAGCTTTGGTGTTTTTGCTGCAGCAGTGGTTACAATTCACCGTGCTGTTGCTCCTAATGCACAGTATGTCACAAGGACCTTTAAGGGCGGTGGCTCAGAGCAGCTGCTTTGAACCAGGACTCTGAACATAGGAGTGGGAGAGACACGAGGCAGGGGTGCGGTGAAGAGCTTGTCCACGCACCCATGAAGACGGGGTGCTCTATACAGACCCACGAGGGCCAGCCACAGAGTGAGTGGCAAAGCAAGCCCAGGGGCACTGCCTTTGTGTACAGAGGAGTGCAGGAGGGAGGAGCCAGAGGACATCATCCTAGGGAGTGGCCCTGATCTGGAAGGAGGCCCCAGGGTCTGGGGGGCCCGGGAGGGAGGGAAACCCATGTGTCCAGTCTCCTCTGTGCGTCCTAGGGGAATGGCTGCAGGAAGTGCATACCTGCCCATCATGCATCTGTGCTCAGAATGTCCTCTGCGGGGTCAGAGAGACCAGGGCTTCTCATTAAGTCAGAGGTGGCCTGGGAAGACCAAGATGGCCCTGATGGAGAAGCTGAAAATAGCTGCTGTGACTCAGGACCCACAGGGGACATGCCCCGTGGCCTCAGCCTGAGGCGTCCCCAGCTCAGGAGACAGCCACGCTGGGGCAGGTGGGTGGGCTCCCTGTGCTTTTGCTGCCCCCTGGGCTGCCGCCAGGTGCCTGTCCTCCTCTGAAGCCGTGACACAGGCGCTGTGTGCAGGTCCCCTTGGGAGAAGGGAGAAGTCTGAGGGTCGTGCTGCCCGCACCTCCAGGGACAGATACTGAGCCACATGTGCCTCTTGCAGTCTGCCCCGGGACGGTTGGCAGCTGGGTCAGCCTTCAGAGAACCGCAGGCCTGGGTCCTGGCTGGGCCGGGGGACTGTGGGGCCCCGAGTGCGGGCTGCTGCCAGGTCCCTATGTCAGAGCCACAGGCAGAGCCGGGGAGCAGGCCAGGCCACCAACAAGAGGCAGGGCCTGCAGCGGGGAGGACAGGGCCTGGCCCTCTACCAGCCTCGGCTCCTGCTGCCACACTGGCCGCAGTGTGCCTGTCCCCACAGGGGCCTCCTTCAGCCCCTAGTAGGTCCTCTCATCTCTCAGAATTGCCACCAGCCCCCTCCCTCAGAGCCGCCATCCCAGCTCCTGTGGTGCCCAGCCGTGCCCAGCCGTGCCCCTCTCCCCAGTACGTCCAAGAGACTCAGGAGGCACCTTCTGGGGGCAGCCCATGCCCTGTGTCTGCTCTCAAACTCGGGACCCCACTCCGGCTGGGAGAGGAGGCAGCAAGGTGAAAACCTGAGCCACACCACTCTCCGGGACTCAGTCCTCTCACGGGGTCTGTCCCCAGTCCACAGACCACCCATCGTGTGGGCTCCTGCAGCAAGACCAGCTGACACCTGAGCTGCCCAACCTCCACCCTGCCACGTCCGCTGCAGGGGCACATAGTAGGCACTCAGCAAGTTCACGCTGCTGTTGCTGTTGTGCTACTGGCCCAGCCTCCTGCATGGGCCTGACCTCTGAGTGGAGCCCGCGCCCTACAGCCCCGGGGAGGACGGGCTCTGCCTTGACTGGCTGGTGACCCTGGAGCGGCCCTGATGTCTGCACCGCGACGTCCCCATCTGGAAAACAAGGTGTGGGGAGAAGCTTCCAAGAAGCTGGCAGTCGTGACGGGCGTCCTGTAGTCTCCCTAAAGTGCCAACTCGCCCAGACTCTGGTCTGTCAGGGTACCTTCCTGGGGCAGGCTCCTGGCCCTGCCCAGGCCCCCGGGGCCCCCGGGTCCCTCTCCACCTGCCTGAGTGTTTTCAACACTGAGGTCCAGGGCAGGGCCAGGCTGGCTTTGCTCTCTGCTCCACCGGCATCTCCAGGGCCGTGGGTGACGGTGGCCTTGGGCACGATGTGCCACCTTGTTAGGACGCCATGGGAGGAGACATCCTAGGCTTTTAGGCAGAGAGGAGCCCTAGTGCGGGCACCCCAAGCTGATGCTGGCCCATCCCTGGATGTCCTCTGGGGACACTGTCCCCGGCTGCAGTCACTCCCTTCCTGCGGCCACAGCTTTCCGTGCCCCTGGCTGCTGACACTCCAGTAGCAGTCACTCTTCCCAAGCAAGACACAGCCACAAATTCCCTGCTGTCCGTGTGGACCCCCCGAGGTCCTTTGTTAGGCGAGGGAGTTGGGGTTTGGAAATGCCCGGTGGGGCTAGCTGGCAGCACCCAGCTGGGGGCCGGGGACCCTTAGGCCAGCTCCCCTGGCTCCCCAGGCTCCAGACCCTGCCATTTGGAGAGGCCACAGTGCCCTCTGCTGGCCGTTGGCTGGGGCCGCACCTCAGCACGAACATCTACAGAGAACTGAGGAGGAGGGAAGTTCTACTTCTGCTCTGCCCAGGCCCCGCCCCATCAATCCCCACCTCCCTCTGGGTCCCTCAAAGACCTCCTGGAGTCGCCCTCCTAACAACCCCCCCCCCCCGCTGTGCTCCTACTGGCCCATCTACTACACGCCATTCATCTTTGACTCAACCAAGCCCACTTCCTCCAGGAAGGCTCCCCAGACTCACCCAGGGGTACTAGCCTCCCCACTTCCTGCCCTGGCAGTCCCTATAAGAATATATCTTACCTGTGCATCTGCCTTTCCCTGCATGGCCGTGCACTCCCTGGGGGTGGGGACAATGTCCATCTGTCCTCAGCCCCAGTGCAGAGCTGCTCAGGGCGGGAGCTCAGGTGGGAAGTGTTTGTTGAGGGACATTTTAGTGTCAACCTACTGCTAAGGTTCTGAGCAGGACTCTTGTGTTGTGGGTCCCTAGAACAAGACCCCCAAACATAACATGAAAATGCGCCCTTGAGAGGAAGCCCAACCAACGTCAAGGTGTGAACTAAGATGGAACCTGCTTCCATCACTTCCTGCCCTCCCCCCTCAAACGTCCCTGCTGGGCAGTGGGGGTGCCCTCCTTGCAGACCCTGTCCAGAGTGCCCTTTGACTTTATTTTTCTTCTCTCCCTTTTTTGTGTGACTCTAATGGGGTCATGCTAGACTCATGATTCTGTATTTTTTTATTTCGTGAAATGATCCACCTTGAGGCCTCTAAGTCAGCACCTTGTGTCCTTCTCTTCAGTAGCTGCAAAGCGTCCCCAACCCTGGCACTACTATACTGTGGGATTGTTTATACCTCAGTGAATCTGGGGAGAAATGCATTTGCTTGGTGGCTTTTAATTTAATTTAGTTTTTTTTTTTTTTTTTTTTTGCAGTTGCAAGCAACTTTTCTGTAAACAGCCTCGTGCACAATTATTTGTGCCTGTGTGCGACTATTTCTGTAGAACTGACTCATAGAAGTGGACTTGCTGGGCCGGGGTGGGGGTGGAGGTCTGCTTCACATTTTAATAGACACTCTCAGAATACCCTCCAAAGGTGGGTTCTGGCCCACCTCACAACAACGGTGCCTGGGGGCTTCTCTTCTCCCCTTCTTTGCAGCTGGGTGTTACCAGACTTAGAAAGGGCGCCCTTGAGGTCTCCCAGAGCAAAGAGGTCTGGGGGTTGCTCGGCAGGTGCGGGAGCCTCCCCTCTGCATCGCAGTGGAGCCACCCTTGCTTCTCCTTGGCCCAGGAGGGAGAGTCGGCCCGAAGCCCGTGCCCAGGCTCTTCTGCAGGCCCCTGTGGGCAGAGGGGCTTGGGAAGCCCAACCGGAGCCCCCAGGGCAGTTTCCACATGGAGTTGCCTCTGGCATGGTTTCTAGTCCCCGTGAGATGCCAGGCAGTTCTTGGGGAAGCAGCCCCTCCTGCTCTCTGGGCGGAGAAGCCAGGTTTGGGAGAAGCCAAGATCCCAGGCTTGATTGTGCACCGAGAGGCCAGGAGGACACAAAGCTCCCTGCTGGGTCTTGCAAGAAACACAGGCTCTGGGCATATTGTTTGACTCCACTAGCCCGCACAGGGGGACTTGAAATGACCGTGGAAGAATCAGACTAGGGAGACAGGAGGGAGGCTTTGGTGAGGTCAGTCACCAGGCCACCAGGCCCAGGGCCGTGGAACCCCTGGGGACTCTCACTCACGACTCAGGAACCTGAGTGGCCTCAAAAGAGCATCATTAAGAAGGTCAGAGGAGGGGATGTGGGTGCTGGAGAAGGGAACTGAGAGCTCGGGGCGCAGCCAAGGCCAGACACCGTGGGAAGGACCCCGTGCTAACACCTGGGCGTCTGCACTCCTAGGTCTTCCTTCTTCCCAGGAGGGGAGCAGAGGAGATGGTATCATTCCCATCTACAGAAGAGGGGACTGGCCCCGCCCCAGGGCGTGGGTCTCCCCTCTTGGCTTCCTGGAGCCTGCAGGCCTCACGGGGACCTGGCCGACTGCTTGGTGGCCTTCAGGACTAAGCTCAGGTGCAGCAGCTTCCAGAACTGCCGTGGGGCCCCCCCACTGCCCTTCCTGCTTCACCCCCCACACCTGATGGCTCCTCAGTTCCCCTCTCCCACCTCCTCTTCCTCAGCCCAGCCCCTCCAGGCAAAGTAGAGGAGAAGGCCTGCAGCCCAAGCCCCCTGCTCGGCGAAGACACTGTGGGGTCTCTGAGGATCCCAGGTCTGCTCAGAGGAGAGGGTAACCAATCATGGGGTCGGGTGGAAGACAGGGAGGAAGGAGAATGAGGAAGGATCTGGAATATCTGAGAAGTGCTGCGGTGGGAGGGGATCTGGTCAGAAGTCTAGGAGGGCTACGAGGGGCTGCGGCTAGAGGCCCCCAGCACTGGGGCCCAGGGCCGAAGCCTGTTTGCCCTGCCCCATGGAGACCTGAGCGATTCCACGGCGCCCTCTCGTGGCCAATCGAGGCCAAGGCTCAGTGCTCAGAAGAGCCCTGCATTGTCCTGTCAAGGGTGCAGAAAGTGGGTTCAGGGCAGAGGGGAAGGCTACTGCTCCTGGGGCCAAGATTCTAGTCCTGAAATGCCACTGATTCTCCAGGTTGCTTTGGGCAAGCCATCCCGCCTCTCAGCCTCAGTCTCCTCATCTGATAAACAAGGAACCAGATGAGATGCGCGTGTCTCACAAATGGAAGTGTTGACCCCGGGCCAGCCCTGGGCGAAGCACACTGGCTGTGTGACCTCAGCCTTCTCCGAGGACCTACCTGGCAGTGGAAGAAGCTGAGGCTCCGAGAGGTCACGGAGAGGGGAGGAACTGGGACTGGAAACCAGGTCTGTGACCTAGAGCCCTTTTCTCCCCTGCCCCAGGGTGCCTCTCATGGTCTCAAGGTCCCTTACAGGTGTCCCCCATTTAGTGTCTGCTGGAGAAAATAGATTCAAGCAGAAATTGGGGTCTTGGTAGGTAGATGAGACAGGAATTAAAGGGCCAAGACATTCAGACTTGGAGCAACCTCATAGAAAAAAAGCAGTCGTTGCAGGGGAAGACATTATGGCCACAAGTCAGTTAGCCATCAAAAAATGTTCTCTGGGCCGACCAGCCACTGGGAACACAGGAAAGGCGTGATGGAAACGTGCTCAACAGCAAAGCCCTCGGTGTTGAGTATTAACCTTGCACCTGTTCACACCAAGCTTGTTGCTCCTGAGCAGCTCAGAAGCTGCTCATAGTCATCCATCCAACCATCCAACCAACCAACCATCCATCCATCCATCCCCGGACCTACCCACCCACCTTTCCATCCATCTACCCACCCATCCATCTGTCCCTCTGTCCATCCATCCATCCATCTGTCCATCTATCCATCCAAACGTCCATCCATCTATCCATCCACCAACCTACCCACCCACCTTTTCATCCATCTACTCACCCATCCATCTGTCTGTCTGTCATCCATCCATCCATCCATCCATCCATCCATCCATCCATCCATTCATCCACCTACTCGTCCCTCCATCAAACATTATTGAGCCCTGAGCTATTGGCACCTTCTTCTCTGGAGTCCCTCATCAGATGTGATGGAGCTTAGACACGGAGGCCAATAAACACAGAAGAGTGTGGCTTTAATTAGCTGCATGTTGTTTATCACCTTGAAACAAGCATTTATTATCTCACACGGTGGCCTTGGGCCAGGAACCTGGCTGAGCTAGGTCTCTCAGCTCCAAGTGTCTCGTGAGGTTGTGGTTAAGATATTGACTGGGGCCGGAGGGTCTGCTTCCAGGACAGCCTGTCACCTGGCTTTGACAGGAGACCCCGAGTCTTCCCTGGCAGTTGGCCTAGGTCCTCTCAGTTCCTCCTCAGTGGTCCTCTGTTCAGGGTGGCTTGTGAGTCCCCACAGCACTGTAGCCAGCTTCCCTGAGAGACCAAGAGAAGGAGGAGCCGGCTGCACCTGTTGACTTGGTTTTCCGGTGACATTTTTGCTTTTCCTTCTAACAAATATAAATGGATTAGAAGAGCATCTGTCAAGGAGGCCTAGGCGGGAACGGGGCTCTGCCTCTGCAGGGAGGAGCATCCGAGGATTCTGGTCTGCTTCCACCCAGCCCGTGAGTGGCAGGTGCTGAGCTGGAAGTGTGCGCTGAGGGGTGAGAGGGCTGGGAGTCAGCCCACCGCTTCCAGGTGGAGGGAGTCACCGCAGGGAAACTGTGCAGGGGCAGCAAACAAAGAGCTGGGCTCTGCCTCCTGCCAGCGCGACCTGGGACAATTGCCCACCCCTTTCTGGGTCTCTGTTGTGGCATGAACCAAGACCACTCAGGTAGCTATTGGGAGACTCAGAGGCTGCAGAGGAAGAAGGGGCGGCTCTGGGGAGCCCAGGGCCCTTGTCCCAGGAAGCTGGTGGTGGGAGGACCAGACGCAGGGCCTCTGTGGCTTTGTGGTTCTGTTGAGTTGGCCACAGGAGCACACAGCAGGGAGCTGGTGGTGAGGGACAGCTTAGGGCATGTGGCCTGGTCTTCTGGCTGGTTGCTGCAGAGACTGGCTCTGCGGCCTACCTGGGCTGGCCCTCGTCCTTCCTTACCTTGAGCCCTCAGTGTCCTCCTCTGAAGATCAAGGTGGGCTGGTGGAGCCCCCAGGGCCCCTTGTCCTGATATTCCAGGAACTGACTTTCCCACTTGGAAATGTGCTGCAAGAGATGGGCTGGAGGGAAAGGAACTGGCTAGTCCAAGTGGTCACCAAGCCACAGGTGAAGGCTTCTGGACAAAATGGAGATGGAAAGACAAAGAGGTGACTTGAGTTGCACCTCGTCCCTCTGGGTGCTTCCGGGGATCTCCTAGATCTAGGCAGCAGACAGTGTACCGGATCTTTGACTCTGGGTGCTCAGGGTTAAAGGTCACCTGAGCCGACACCGCATGCTCACACAGTGCTTGAATCTACACTCCTGTCTTTCCCCAGGTGACAGGCCAGCTCCTCTTGGTTGCCTCTAGAGACAGGGAGCTTGCTCCCACTGGAGGCAGCACCCAGCTGATGTGCTGGGGCGGGGCTGCCTGGATGATTGGCACTTGTGCAGGGAGCTCAGCCCCCCAAGGCCTGCCCCACCCATCCTGCCCTCCTCTTCCCCTCAGCAACAGTGGCTGAGGCTTTGCCCCTGGACGTTCCCTGGGGGAAATGATTGCATGACCCACGGGATCCAGGGCCGTCTACCAGATTCGCACCAGTTTGGAGGATCTGGGAAGGATGTGGGGCTGGGCGATTCTCACAGGGAATCAAGGACTAGGAAATTACTACGACCAGGGGGACTGTGTGCACATAAACGTATTCTCAAGGGACACGCCATCATCACCACAGCACCGTCCTGCTAGGCCACGGAGCTCGTCCGATGGTCACTGGGTGGGCTGGCAGGAGCCCCTCTTCCAGGTCCCCCTTCTCTGCAAAGCAGCCACCAACTGCCTGCTTGTCCAAGCCTGAGGTCCTGCACCTCCCTCCTTCCTGCTGGGTCTGACCCAGCGTCTCCTTTCCACGCCTCTCCACCCCGAAACATCGAAACATCCTGGCCTGCCCAGGGGGTTGGGGCCAAGGACGGGGCTCCTGTCCTGCTGCTGCCGCGGGCTGTGGGCTGGCCGGGCCGTGCTGGCAGCAGAGGGCCCTTTGCTGAGCGGCTCACCTCTTCTCAAGAGGGGTGTGGGGGTGGGGTCCCGGTGCCTAAATGCACCAAATAACTGACAACGCGGGGTCCTTCTGCAAGGAACTAAAACCAGGCACAGCAAGAGGCAGCACCGGGCTCTGCCATTACCAGCCGTGCCCCCGGGGAAAGTCACTTCTCCCTGTGCCTTAGTGTTCTCCTCTGTGAAGTGGGGCTGATGAGCGGGTTCTGAAAGCACCGGCCTTCCATGGGAGGAGTGGGCGAGGGCCCCCTCTGATGGCTCTTCCCCCCATCCCACTCCGAGGACGTCTTCCACCCTGGTCAGACCCAGGGCATCCTTGGGACCCATCTTGGTCTCTACGGTCCCAGTGAGCCCAGCAGAGTGACCCTAACTACCCCCATTTCACAGATGAGACAAACGAGGCCCTGAGAGGTGAGAGCACTGGTGCAGTGCAGTCATCGAGGAGTGTCACCCCTGCAGGTGTTGGCACGCTCTGGGGGGGGGGGGCCTTCCGCATGCCCAGCCCAGGTCAGTGCCAGAGGGGTCAGTGCCAGCCTGGGAGAGCTTAGCCAGGGTGCTGGCGGGGAGCGGGTCAGCTCCAGCATTCACGGTCATCACAGGTTATAGAGCAGGACCTTGTTAGGGATCCCAGAAGGGAGCACCCGTGCGTGAGCAGGCAACCTGGTCTTTGGCCAGATTTTTTTTTTTTTTTTGCTGGAAGGGCACCAGGGATTGGACCAGGGGCACCCAACCCTTGAGCCACTTCCCCAGCCCGATTTTATATTTTATTTAGAGACGGGGTCTCACTGAGTTGCTTAGGGCCTTGCTTTTGCTGAGGCTGACTTTTTAACTCGCGATCCTCCTGCTTCGGCCTCCCGAGCTGCTGGGATTACAGGCGTGCGCCACTGCGTCTGGCTGGCCAGTTTTGCCCACCCTTTCCCATGGCAAGAGTGTATAGTCAGGGGATTTTTAAAAGTGTGCTGTGGGCTGTATTTGGGGCACACCTAGAGTGGTGATCAGGGGTCCAGAAATAAAGGTTATATCTTGAAAACAGGCTCCAGGATATCACTGGAGCGGGACAGGCAACTGGGACACTGGGAATCTGGAAGACCAGAGAGAGGGTCAGTGCCCACCGGGACCCATCTCCCCTGGAGGGCACAGTGGTGTAGACAGACCGAGTTCTTCCATTGCCCCGATCCTGAGTTTCCTAACCTGTCAAACGGGAAACGCGACTTCTGCCCGGAAGGTTTTATTTATTCGTTGGTTTTATTGAGGGTTTAATGAGAGACAGAGACGCAGCTCTTGGCACATGCAGGGTTAAAGGGGAGGCAGAGCCCCACCTGTCACCTGAGGAGATCCCATTCCCTGGAGGCCAGGCCCTCTGACGCCCAGGCTGTGCTGTCTGGGCAATGCAGCTGAGTGACAGGTGTGCCCAGGGGTGGGGACAAAGGTGGCTCTGAGATGCTCTTGCCGTCTGTGGACTATTTTGCTACTGGCCTTGGGACTTCCAAAATGGCTCAGGAGCCACCAACCATTTTACTCCATGTCCTGCTTTGTTTATTCATCAAGTCACTTCTCAAGCATTTATTATGTACTTACTGCATGCAAAAATGAGAGAGGAATCCCACCTTTCTTCCCAACCTAACCTCCCCTCACCTGAGCCCTGCAGCAGCCCCCTCACCTCCCCCACCCCGCACTGATCCCCTCCGTGTCACCACTCCCCACGGTACCTGGTCCCTCTGCGTGGTGCCTTCTCTTTGGCTGTGTTGTCACCTTTTGCCCCTGAAACCGAGCAGCGTGTTAGAAAGACCCCGGGGTCTGGAGCCGGGGAGGGTGGATTTGAACCTCAGCTCAGCCTCTCACTAGCTGTGAGGTTACTTCCTGAGCCTTGCTTTCCTCCTTTGCCAAATGGGGGACTGTTGGGAACCCTCAGACGATGTCATGAGGATAAAATGATCCAACACGTAAGCTGTGTCCCACGGTTAACGCCAGGTGTGGGCTCAGAGCTTGTCTGTCAGTGTCTGTTGACACGGACGTTGAACAGATGTCCCCTGGCCTAGGAGGAGGGAGACCCGTCAAAGGAATGAGCCATTCCCTTCTCTGGGGCTCTGTCCCCTTGAACAAAGTCGCAGGGTTGGGGGATCGAAACACCAGGCTTTGTACCCTGTGATTTCACACTGGATTCAGGGACTCGGGAACACAGCTGGCCTCGGGCCACCCTCGGGGCAGACATCTCTAGTCTATCAGAGCAGCCATAACACTGAGCCAATCCTGGGCCTCGGAGTCTTTCCAAAGGCACCTGCCAGCCACCACCAATCAACTCCGAGTTGACAGTTGAGATTAAACTGACTTTTCATTCCTGGCCAGCGCCCTAAGTGGGAGGAGAGACGCTCGGAGAGGCCCTGGAGGATACAGTCAAGGTGACGGGCTTGCAGCGCTGGGACCGAGATCGAGGGCAGTGGCACAGACGTGGGGCCATGGTCCATTTGGGCAACTCCCCAGGGGCACAAAGACATAACCAGGTCCCCTCCACAGCGGGTGGGGACACACACACCCGGGAAGCCTTCACCCAGGCAGCCTTTAGACCCAGCCCAGCACGGGGGAGGCCCAGGGCACACCACGCAATGCTCTCCCTCCCTCCCTTGGTGCTCTCTTCCCCTGCCCGGGAACCACGCTAGCTCCTGCTTACAGATGGGGAATCTGAGGCTTGGAGCTTATCGGCCTTGATGAATAATCATGAAATCACAGCAGTCGCCGTGGGTTGGCGCCATCTCCGCTCCCTCTTGGGCAAGTCACTTAGCCTGTGCCTCACTGTCCTCACCTGTAAAGTGGGATAATAGTCATCATGGAGGAGCTAGTCCAGGGGAATCTTTGGGAACAGTCTGGCACTTGGTAAGTGGCTGGTGAGCTATTTCCCAGGCTGGTTGCATAGCATCCCTACGTCCCCAGGACCTTGAAGTCTATGCTGCACACAGTAGGTGCCAACCAGGTGTGCCTGCACCCGACCCTTCCCGTGCTCTCCTGCCTTCAGGGGGGCTTTGCTCCCCCCATTTTCCTTAACACGCTCCAGTCTTGCCTCCATAGCCTTGGTTCCCAAACAGAGGCTGTGGAGTATAAGCAAAATTGATCAAGGGCAGGAGAAATGGACAAATCCACAGCCACAGCAGGGGACCTCTGCACGCTCAGGAGTTGACAGAAAATCAGGAAGGACATGGGGGCACTGAACAGGGGCACCAACCAACAGGATGTAATTAACATACACAGACACTCAGGCCAGGCCACCAACAGCAGAATCCAGGTTCTTTTTAAGTGAACATTTATAAAAATAGACTATACTCTAAGTGATTTAAAAAAAAAAAAAACACCTAAAAGTATTTAAAATCTGCTGGGCACAATGGCCCACACCTGTGATGCCCACTACTCAGGAGGCTGAGGCAGGAGGATCACAAGTGCAAGGCCAGCCTGGGCAACTTGGAGAGACCCTGTCTCAGATTTTAAAAGGGAGGGGACAGGGGCTGTAGCTCACTGGTAGAGCACTTGCCCAGGACTTTTGAAGTCCCCAAGTACCTCAAAAAATAAATAATAAATTCTCTGACCATAATGTAACCAAACTAGAAATTAATAAAAGATAGTCTGAGAACCTCGGAACACTTAGAGATTAAAACAGCACAGTTCTAAGTAATTCATGTACCCTAGAGGCTATCTTAAGAAATTTGAAAATATACTGAGCCAAACGAAAATGTAAACGCAACGTTGTAAAAATGTTGAGGCGCAGCTAAGGCAGTGCAGACAGGAAATGTTATAGCACCAAAATGCCTCCATTCAACAAGGAGGGTCTCAATCAATCATGAAGCCCTACTTCAAGAAGCCAGAAAGTAAAGAAAAATAAACCCAAAGAAAGAGGGAGAAAGCAAAGAAGAAAAATAAGGCAGAAATCAATGAAACAGAAAACAGAAAAATAATGGGAAAAAAAGGAGAAAGAGCTGGTTCTTTGAAACAATGAAATATTTATTAATAAACTTCAAGGAAAACTGACAGAAAAGGCAGATCAGCGAATCAGAAATGAAATGGGATGTCACCATAGATCTGGCAGACATTAGGGAAGGACAAGGTGACTGGGCACTGTGTGCACACCTCTGATCCCAGCAAGTTAGGAGGCTGAGGCAGGAGGACCCCAAGTTCAAAGCCAGCCTGGGCCATTTAGTGAGGCTGTCTCAAAAAACAGAAAGGGCTGGGGATGCAGCTCAGGGACAGTGCTCACTCATGTAGCATATGCAGGAGGCCCTGGGTCAATGCCCAGCAGCAAGGAACGAGGAAAAAACAAGGAAATATCATGAACAATTCTGTAAACATAAGTTCAGTGGCTTAAATAAAATGAATCCATTCTTCTAAGACAACAAGCGAATACATCCAATATGAAATATGAAATAAACATTCTGAATAGTACAATGAATTCTTTAGAACATCAAATTTATAGTTTAAAACCTCCTGAAAAAAATCTCCAGGCCCAGATGGTTTCAGTGAAGAATTCTACTAACCAGCACTGATTCTGCACAATTTCTTCTTGAAAACAAGAGAGGGGAGCCCTTCCAATGCATCTGGGGAGGCCAGTGTTGCCAGATACCAAAGGGAGATGAGAATGCAAGAAGAGAGCTGCAGGCCAGTGCCTCCCCTGGACGTGGGAAGCACAGCCAACATCTTCAACACAAGATTAGCAAATCGAATTCAGCAAGTTGGGGTTTGACTGGAATGCAAGGATGGCTCGATTTTGGCCAACCAGTCGGTGTGACGCATCATATCAACAGGCCAAGCAAAGGAGAGCACCCCAACCTCCTCCTCCAGGTGCACGTGTGCACAATGGGACATTATTCAGCCTTTAAGAGGCGGAAGTCCTGTCCCACTCTGTGGCCTGGAGGAGCCTTGAAGACTCAATGCTGAGAAGCCGGACAGGATGGACAAGCGCTGTATGATTCCGCACTCAATCACGAGGGACCCAGACTGGAGGTACAGGGGACGGAGTGGCGGTAAAGGGAGGCCCTGGGAATGAGGTGTCACTGTGTCATGGGGATGGTGAGACGGTTCTGGAGGTGGACAGTGACTGTCCGGCCATAGGAATGTCCTTAATGCACTGAATGATGCCCTTAAGATGGCTGAAGTGGTAAATCTGATGCTGGCATATATACTTTGGCACAATAAAAATTTTAAACAGGCTAAAAACCACCCAAACCCCACATGATCATATCAGTGGAGGCAGAAAGATCATCTGACGAAATTCACCCCCATGCATGGTAAAGACCTAATTAAAGGCACCCAAAAAGCCCCACAGCCACCATCTTAGTTACGAAAAATGGGTGCTTCCTCTGAGCTCAGGAGTAGCCGAGGAGGTCAGCCCCTAGCCTCGACTGCCACACAGAAGCCTGTCCTGGAAGCCCCCTAAGGCACTGGTGATGAGCAAACCCACGGAGCCACCTGTCTTCCTGGATGCTTTGGTCCTTGAACTCCTCATCAGATACAGTAAGGTTTCCTGATATTAGGAGAGTGACTCTGCCACCCCAGTTTCTATCAGGAGAAATCATTTGCCAATTCTGAGACTTTTATGTGTTCCACTGACTTATGACACAGTAGCCCCACATAAATCTTGCAACTTGGAGGCTGAGAATCAATGATGTCTTCTAGCAGGAAACTGAGGCCCAGAGAAGGTGAGTGACTGGCCCAAGATCACACAGCCAGGCAGGGGCAGAATTGAATGATCTTACTCCAAAGCCAGCTCGAAATCAGCTGAGAACACTTCCGGCAGGGGACATGAACACTCAGACAGTTGCAGGGACTGGCCAGGCTGTGTCATCTCCAGTGGCTCTGCAAGCACAACCCTGCTGGGAGGTGTGGCTGCCTGGGCAGAGTCACTTCAGCTGGTTGCTCCCATCCCAGCGTCCACTCTGATTACAAGTGACACCAGCCGCGGGCAGCCTTTGATGGAGCTGCCGTTATATAAGGGGTTACATAAACCATCCTGTGATGTCTGCGTCCAGCCACGGAGCGCTGGCGGGCCCCGTGCAGCCTGACTGGTCAGGCCACGCTCTCCGGGGGAGGGCAGGGCTGTGCCTGTGGCACTGGCTGGCAAAGGCTCTGGGAGGGGTCGGGCTGGGGACTGACAGTCGTCACAGAGCATCTTACCATGGTCCCCAGAGCGCGGATCTCACCCGCAGCAGCTGACGGTGGGATGTGGGTGCGTTTCCTCGCCGGAGGGCACCTGTATTTCCCTCTTTGTTCAGGAGAGTGATCGTGGCTCCTGGGACGAGCACGTGACTTAGGACACATCCTGTCCTGGGATCAAGCAGATTCTCCCTCCTATGATGAGGTGTCAGAGGAGCTCAGAGCTGGAAGTGAGATCACAGCAGCCACCGCTGGGCGGGGAGGGGAGGGGGCCAGCCGCCCCCAGGCGCCCAGCCAACTGAAGGGATGTGGACGATTTACCACCAAGTACAACCACAGCAACCTCGAGCATCTCTCAGAGGCCTGCTCTGTGCTGAGACTGAAGACACCAGAGACTCGGCAGCCCAGCTCCCTCCTCTCCTGGGGCTCACCTGGCTGGATAGAAAGGTGTTTCCAGTTCACAGGATTAATACCGATTCGTGATAAATTTAATAAAAACTGTGCTGGCCTTCCAGGGGTGTCAGATCACTAAGGGCCTTCTGTATGTGGCTCAGGAGGTTAGACTTCATCTTTGTCTATAGGCTCGGGAGGGGGTCATTAGTACTGCTGGGAGCTGGTGGAGAGGCTTCCTGGAGGAGGGGATGTTTGCACAGGGCCTCAAAGAAGGCTGAGGGGACAGAGTTGACCAACTTGGGCCCAGCACCAGAGGTTTGAAGCTTGTCTCCGGGTGCATCACCAACTGTAAGACAGAAAGCAATTCCCGGCCTGCCCAGACGCAGGGCCAGAAGGAGGAAAGTCCGCAGACCTCCAGAGTGAGGCAAAGTGGCCACTGCTGCTGTCTTTCCACCGTCCACGCGGGCTAAGGGAAAACCTGGAACAGACTTGTGCCCAGGTCAGAGGCTGTCCCCAGAGGCCAGCCTGAGGTGGGGTCAGTGCCGGCCCTTGGACTGGGTTTTCAGCCACTGTCCTCAGGCCGCAGCTGCTCTCTGTCCCCTCTAGACATGGATCGCCCACAGCTGGACGATGGCCATCACACTCTTGACACTGGTGGAAGGAGCCGAGCGCAGGACCTGCGTGGACGGTCAGGGGTCCCACGCTCAGCAGGAGGTCGAGGAAGCATAGCATAGCGGCTGTGCACACGGAGGCCTGGCTGCAGGTTCAAGTTCTGCAGCTCCTCACTGCGAGGCCTCGGGCGGGTAACTCCACCGCCCTCTCCTGGTTTGTAAATGGCAAGGACGCCGAGGAGTCCTAGGCTGCCCCAGGGGACCGTCCACCAAATGCTGCTGGTGGCACACAGGAGGTGTCCAACACGTCTGCTTTCTTCCTCCCTCACCCCTCCCTCCTTTCCTCCTCTCTGTCCTAAAAGAGAGTTTGGTGGCTGAGACCTCGTCATGTGGCACGTGGCTGCACTATGACAGGTGTTGGTTACCAAGACGTGAGATGTCAATGAAGTGCCACGTGACAAAGCCGCTTGAGAGCTTGGTGCTGTGTGAGGTGCAGAGGCCCAGGCTACTGTACAGGCCACCAGCCCTTCTGGTGACCGAGGGGACAGGAGGAGAAGGCATCAGAAGGGGAAAGGAGAGAAAGGGGAGGCAGAGGCAGGGAGAAAGGCCAGGAGGCGGCGTCCACTGGCCGGGCTGCCGGGAGGCCCTGCCCGTCAGCATTTCCCAGGAAGCTGCCCCAGCCATCGGCCTCACCTTCCCTGTGGCCAGTTGGTGGGCAGGGCCAACGCCAGCTCTGGGCTCCCTTGCTTGCTCCAAGCGAGTGGCCCTGCTTGCAGCCCCGCCGGCGTTGGCACGGTGACAGTAGCCAAGTGTGCAAACTTGTGCCATTGTCCCCAGGCCAGGGGGAGCCATGGAGACTGGCTAATATGACACAGGAAAATGTTTGCTGATGGCAATTCTATGGGCTTTGTCCACCTCTTTCTCCATCATGACGACTCGATTTAAGTCCCTAACTGTTTGACTACAAATGCAAGGGGACCGTGCAACGCCAGCCTTTTGTCCGGCCGCACTGAATGGGCAATTCAGGCTTTGTGCAGCTCAATTGAGGAAGCAAACATAAAGACAAGATTCCTGAGGGCTCCGGCTCCCTTCCCATGGATATGCCAGCACCCGTCAGGGCCGTCCCGGCCACCTTCCCCACGTCGGTGCACCACCGGCCCACGGCCCTCCCGCGCCCCGGCCCTGGGGGACCCTGGGGCAAGGGTGGCGGAGAGGGCGAGGGACAAAGATGGAGACGGAGAGCGAGGCCCTCAACACTCAAGGACAGCGGGGAAAGCAGCCCGCCCGGCTTACCCTGTCCGATTGTCTGTCTGCACTGGAGCATGGCAGCTGCAGTCTTTGGGGGAGGTTTGCAAGCCCGTCTCCACCGGCCGGCCCCTCTGGGCCCTGGACATTCACACACACACACGCACACACACTCACACACACACAGCCCCCTCGAGAAACCAGGGAACCGAGGTCAAGGGGAGGAGGGGCGTGGAGGCCGGCCGAGCAGGGCCGAGGGTAGAAATTGACCGGGAAATGATTGCATTTGGGAGCTGTCTTTTTTGTGATGGTCCCCATGGTGACAATTTGTGACGGCAAAGAATGTGGGAACGGGGCGCCGCCGCCTGATTGGGATGCTTTGTATCTGGAGAGGCGCTCCTGATTGGCCTGGGGCCCCGGCCGGGAGCTGTCCTCCATTCAGCCCACTCAAGGGCCGCACATCTCGCCCGCGCACAGAGCTCGCGGCCGCCGGGCCTGCCCCAGGTCTGCGGGGGAACCTGCCGGGCCACGTTGGCGGGCCCGGTCCGCACCTTCGGTTCGTGTGGAGGCCCGCGGCTCTGGCCCGGCTGGGTGGGGGCGTGGGGCAGGCTGGGGCCTGGGGGAGGGGCGCAGTGTCGTGGGTGGTGGCTGAGGAGGCATGAAATTGCTGCAGATGCTTCTACGGGGGAGTCCCTGCTGCCCGCAGCCTGAGATGAGCCCGCAAGGCAGGTCTCGATTAAGTGCCAGACAGGGGTCCCGCCTGGTCCTGCGTGAGAGTTGGGGGTGGAGCGTGGGCCTGAGGAGGGGGCGGGGTGGTGGGAGGGGGAGGCCACCACAGGGAGGAGGGGGCTTGGCCTTCTCTAAGTGCGGCAATTGCCTCCATGCGCAAGTGAAAACCTCGTTGGCAGCGCGTGGTGTGGGCGTTGGGCAGACGGGGATGCCACCCCAGCAGCACCACTTGTAGCTGGTCACCTTGGGCCAGTGGCTTGACCTCTCTGAGCCTCAGCTGCAAGAAGAGGGCAGCAGACCCCAGAAGGCTCACTGAGCCCATTAGTGCCCGTCCCATCCCAGAAGCTCGGGCAATGCTCAGCCACCGGAACCGTGTCTCATTGCCCAGGACCCTGTTCAGGGCAGAGGGGTGCTGGAGTGGGGACACTCTGCATCCTGCTTTGGTGGCCTGAGGTGAAGGTTGGGTGTGGCCGCTCGAGAGACTCCAACAGCCTGTCCCGTCCCCCAGGTCAGCTCTGCGCCCCTCCTCGGAGCTGCCGGCCGCCAGCAGAGTCCACCCTCTTCATGGAAAGCCCCAGGCCGTGGCCCCCTGGTGATGGCATCCGACAATGACGTGAAGATGTTGCTGAACTTTGTGAACCTGGCCTCCAGCGACATCAAGGCGGCCCTGGACAAGTCCGCGCCCTGCCGCCGCTCCGTGGACCACCGCAAGTACCTGCAGAAGCAGCTCAAGCGCTTCTCCCAGAAGTGCTCGCGGCTCCCGCGGGGCCTTCCTGGCCGGGCCGCTGAGCCCCACCTGAAAAGGGGGCCCGAAGACCGGCCCGGGAGGCTGCCCCTCCACTCGGGCCCTGGTGCCAGCCCCGGCGGGGGAGGGGGCTGCAAGGAGAAGGCTCTGGGGAACCCCTGGAGGGAGGAGCGGCTTCCCAAGGAGCAGAGCCCCCAGGGGCAGACTCCCGAGGCTGCCAAGCCTGGCCAGGTGCCCATGAGGAAAAGACAGCTGCCCGCTTCCTTCTGGGAAGAGCCAAGGCCCACCCACAGCTGTCCCTTGGCGCTGGAGGGGGGACTGGGCCCCAGGGAGGGACCTCCCTACGAGAGTAAGAAAAGTTGCAAGGGCCTGGAGTCCTTGGGGCCTGAGACTGCCCCGGTGCCCATGTCCCCAAGGGCACTGGCTGACAAGGAGCCCCTCAAGATGCCCGGGGTCTCCCTGGTGGGCCGTGTGGATGCCTGGAGCTGCTGCCCCCTCCAGTACCATGGACAGCCCATGTACCCAGGCCCTCCAGGGGCCCTGCCCCACAGCCAGGTCCCCGGCCTGTGCCTGTGGAGGAAGAGCCCAGCCTCGCCCGGGGAGCTGGCTCACTTCTGCAAGGATGTGGAAGGCCCGGGGCAGAAGGTGCACAGACCGGTGGTCCTGAAGCCCATCCCCACCAAGCCGGCCGTGCCCCCGCCCATCTTCAACGTCTTCGGCTACCTCTAGCTGGGCTGGGAGGGACTCGGCCCCCTCCTCCAGATATCAGGGGCCCCAACGAGCTCTCCTTAGGAGGAGGGGGCTGGGCAGTGGCGTGGCCTCTGGGGCATTCCAAACACCCCTTCCCTTTGTGTGTGTGGGGCAGGGCAGGGCCGCACCGGTGAGGCTTCTCAGGCAGTCACCAGCCAGCCCTGCAGGCTTGGCAGCTGGGGGGCGGGCCCGGCGAGCCCCTCCCTGTCCGGCCCAGCAGATCACCCCCCTGACCCCTGGCTGACCATGGGCCCTTGCCCACCAGCATCGCAGATGCCAGTTTCACACCTGTCCACTGTGAGCCAGTGCCACTTGTTGTTCTGTTTGTTCTCTGTAAATATTAAGAAGGTTGAAAGAATAAAGGCGTTTCTTTTGCAGTTTCCACGTCGTGGGTGTCCTGAAGCTTGGCGGCCCCAGGCCTGGGAAGCCCTGGCTGTGCCGGGGCTGCGGGCTGCCTGCGGAGGCCAGCAGCCAGGGGAGGCTGGAACTGCAAGAGCCTCCACAGAGTCTGGGGATGGGGGCTGGGGCTGCGGGTCAGAGCACAGGAAGGAGGGCAGCGGAGGGCGGGGACCCCCGGGGCGGGCTCTGAACCCGCGTCAGAAGACAAGAGGCCGGGCAAGGCCAGACCTGGAGGGTCCCCGCTGCTCTGGGCCAGGGAAGCGGACTGCAGTCTGGCTCTCTGTGGGCAGTCCCATGGCCAGAGAAGCCGGGCCCCACCGTTCAGCCCCTTGAGGACAAAACAGGTGGTTTGACCAGACTGTCCCTGTTGTGAGCATGGCCTCGTGGTCTAAGTCCATGGGCAGAACAGAACAAACCCCCCAAACCAGACCCCAACCAAAACAGCAAGGCCACGACCTCTAGCAAACTCAGATCCCAGGTTCCCGCCGATTCCTGTCCTGGTCACCTCTCCGTGGAACACAAGCCTTCTGCCTGTGCCGGCACAGAGGGCCACCAGTGGCCAGAGGTGGCCCTGGCTGACAGGACTCAACTAGTAGAGCCCCTGCTCACAGCCCAGAATCGCTCTGCTGCCCTGGCGTGGTCCTGTGGTGGACAGGGCTGGGCCTTCAGGATACGGAGCTGTCCAGTTGATCAAACAGGGTCATCAAACGGGGGCCAGAGGAGTCGGTGGCACCTCATCAGCAGTAGGATCCTGGCTGAGCTAACCCCTGCCATCTACGGCCTCCTCATCTGCAGCCCGTGGGCCTGGGTCAGGGCCTCCATACGGCTCTGAATCCCCTCAGCCAGCACGGGCTCCAGGATTAGGGCTGCGTCGGGCCCCTCTGACCCTCCAGGAGGCCACCGGAGGGCAGCTCGCTCACTGGGTGGTTCACATCAGGTGGCCTCAGAAGACTTTGGAGCCATAGGTGCTGGCAAGACGGGGCAGAGTTTCTCTGAGTGATTATCTGACATTTGGGAGGTGGGAGGTTCTCAGCTGGACCCGCAGCCCCAGACTAAGGGGCCAGGATGAGGCATGTGCTTTCCTCTGCCCCCAAGTGTCATCACACAGGCCTTCTGAAGCCCGTTTGTGCCTCAGTCACCGCCCCCAACCGTACAGCAAGGGGTTAAATCTTGCATTCCCAACCCTGTCATCTACCAGCTGTGTGATACTGGGCAAGTTACTTAACCTCTCTGTGTTGAAATTTTCTCAACCAACCAAAAAAAATGAGATGGACCACAGGCCCAGTTCACTGCACTGCACAGATCCCTAAAAACTGCACTGACCACAAGTCCCCTTCATACTTAAATGGTGGCGTCTAAAGGCCCCGCCATAGTAAATATCCAATCAGCCACACTCCCCAGAGTGCTGCCTGAGCCCAGTCCTGCTGAGGTTCTTGGCTGGAAACCAGCTTGTCCCCACTGGAGCTTGACTTTCCAGGGGACCCCTGCAAACCCATGCATCCGAAAGTCTGAGGCTTCATTTCTAAGACACAACCAGAGGCACAATGAACCCCCACATGGAAAGAAACTGGGGAACACACCTGCGTGCATCTGGGGAGGCTTTGCTATTTAAAAAAAAGGCAGCCACAGCCCCCGGCCAAGAGCACGTGAGGGGACGGGGCCAGCAGGGCTCTGCCTCTCAGCGTGGAGCCCACCGCAGGCTCAGCACGTCTGCTCAGGGCAGAGTCGCTGCCCACCTTCCAGGACAGGAAGGGTTCTGTGATGCTGTGTGACGTCTCTGGGCCTGAAAACCCTCCTGGGCTGGGTCACGTGGCAGAGGCTGTCAGTTCTTCTGAAGGAGAAAAGGCCAAATGAAGAACACAGGGACTCACCTGGGCACCAAGCAATTGGAACTGACCACTGGAGCAGGCCCCAGGCCAGGCCTTGGTCACTGGATTGTGGGCAGGAGGGACCAGGGACCTCAGAAGGCCAGGGCTGGGCAGGGACCTCGGGAGGAGGCGGACCAGACCTCTGACCCAGTGATAGACAAGGATGACCCTGGTGTATCCCAGCTCAGGGGACCCAACCCCTCCACTCGGGGCTGAGCTCCAGGTCCTACCCCTCCCACCCGGGTCCCCCACTCTAGCACCCTAGTCTCCTCAGAGAGGTGCCCCGTCCACCTGGACCTCTCAGGGAGCCGACTCTGGGCTACTGGCTGTCAGGATTCTCTGGACAGGATGACCTGGGCAGCAGGTGTTTGCCTAATGCCCACCCTGGCCCGCGTGCACCTAGCAGCTCAGCCTGGCCGTGATGGCCTCGCTCCGCCCCTGCTCCGCCTCTGCTCAGGTTGACCGGCAGTCATCTGACGTGGGTCGGCAAGCCCTCTTCCAGTCGGGGTACCCAGGAGCTGAGCCTTACCAGCCGCTTCCCCCTGCGCCCCAGGGCTGAGATGCCCAGTCAGGGAGATGCCACGATTCCTCCAGCCACACGGGGAGCTGCAGCCCAGGGGCCTGTGTGTGTCCAGGCACGTCTCCTTCCTGCCCGGGCCTGTCTCCTACCAGTACACGAGGGCCCGGGCAGGATGTGGCTGGGCCCCGTCTGACCCGGGGCTGCGAAGTGCTGCTTCTCCTGGGGTCTCCTGTCCAGGGACACCCGTGCGTCTGAGCAGAAAGGCCACCAGGGGCCCCATGGCTCACTGTTCAGATGAGGGACCAGAGGACCAGCCAAACGGGGCTGGGCAGTGCTCGCCCACAGGCCCAGCAGCTCACCTTCCAAAGGCCCAGAACTACCCCTGGCCTTGGTGAAGACCCCACCGGACCCCAGGCTGGCCGTTCCTGCCCTGCTGAGGCTGTGAGCACCCAGATGCGAGGCTTCAACCCAGGTGCAGAGAGAACACTGAGGAGTTAGGGAGCTCCCATGAAGCCGGGCTGCGGGGTCTCGGCCCAGAGGCCCCTGAGAAAACCCCACGACGGTGGCGAGCCTCATCCCCTCACCCCAAAGCCTGGCTCCCCCATGAGCCGCCAGGGCCAGGGCTCGCTCTCCCCAGGGCCTCCGCTAGGGCTGCGCCTGCCCGCCCTCCGTCCGGCACATCCACCACAGAGCCCGCCACGGATTCTTTTACTATCTCAACTTCTGTCGCACAACAGGGGGCCAGGAGGCTCAGCCCTGGTGCCAGAAGACCTGTGGGCACCGACACCCTGATCCCGATGAAGCTCCCGTTTCCGCAGCGACCCAACAGGACAGGAAAACCAACTGCGCCATGGGGTCCCTCCTGGTCAGTGAAAGACACACCTTCTTGGATGACATGTTCCCCGTGTCTTGTCCCCACCACTGCCTGGAGCGGGACTGAGGACCTTAGGCCTCAGGGGAGTCTGGTGAAAGGGACGTCGTCGCTGGGCAGGGTGACATGTGTGCAGCATTTATTGTACTCAGTGAAGCCCTCCAGACTGAGGGACCCCCTCCCTGGTCCTGGCCCCGCTCAGAGGTTGAGGTCAAGTGGGGGGTTACACGAAGTGGTGGGGGGAGCACGGGGAATGCTCTGAAGCAAGGTCACCCCATCCCAGAGAGGCGAGCCCGTGCCTAGGAGTCCCCCAGCGCAGCTCAGGTGGAGGCCAGGGGTCGCTATGGCCCCCACCTTCCCCGGACCCCCTCAAGTTCTGTCCAGGCCCCGGGATGGAGCCCGCCCCTCATTCCCAGTGGCAGAGAAGGTCTGGGCTCTACTCCACAGTCTGAAAACAGATGATTCTTCT
Source organism: Marmota flaviventris (assembly GCF_047511675.1). NCBI lineage: Eukaryota > Metazoa > Chordata > Mammalia > Rodentia > Sciuridae > Marmota > Marmota flaviventris. Next base: position 11,859,302 of record NC_092499.1, on the reverse strand, counting down.
CCGACTCCGGGTGCTGTGCTCTCTGCTCTGGACAAAGCTGGGGCACAGACCCGGCAAGACACGGTGGCTGTCCCAGCCGAGAGGGAGGCAGCCTGCAGCCTTGTCCTGCCCCTGGTGCTCCTGGATGTGGGGACACCACCGTCCTGAGACTTGGAGAACATGCGCGAGGGGCCACTCGGCTTCCCAGGCCCTTACTGGGTGTTCTCGTATTTCAGGTATCTGATCAGTCTCCCTGGGAGGGGCAGCGTGTCCAGGAGCTTGATGCGATACTTGCCGATGGCCTTTCGAACCTGCAGCCGGCAAAGGTGAGCCAGGGGTCTCGGAGGTTCTGCAGAAAGGAGGGAAAGAGACGCTGGGTACCACCGACAGGGGTGTGCGTCTGCGCCTCTGGCCCAGGGAGGCCCTTGGGTGGCACAGCTAAGTGCGAGGGGTGTCTGCTTCTGTACCCCCGTCCCTGCAACTGAGGAGACCTGGCAAGGTGCCTTCCGCTGTCACCCGCATGGATCTGCACTGCCCCAGGAAGTCAACAGGGTGAGTACTGCTGCCCCCATTGCACAGCTGAGGAAACTGAGGCTCAGTGAGGTTCTGGGCCTTACCCAGGAGGCTCTGGGATAACGCTGGCCTCTCCCTTGTCTTGAGCTCCTTCCTCTTCACACACAAGGAATCTGCTCTATGCCCTGAGGGCTCACAGTCCCACCAGGCTGCCCTCCAGTCTCCCTGGAAGGCCTCCGGCATCAGCTTCTCAGCTGGGAGGCGGGGTGGGGAGAGGCCGGGCAGGGACCATGCACCCAGTAATGGGCCATTTGTTTATTTGGGCACATGGAAGGTGTTTGGCAAATCAAAGAACGTACCACATTCATTAGCAAGCACTCGTGCCCCCTTGCCACCGCAGACCCATAGCGGCCCAGGAGTTGTGAGAAGGCTCCACATCCGGTGGGGCCAGGTGGGGAGGAGCCAAAGGCGTCCCAAGACGGGAAGGCAGCAGGGGCCACGAGCTGCAGGTGGAGTGGGCGGAGGGTGTGGAGGGAGGGACTGAGGAGGCCTGGGGCCACGCACCACCTGGTACTCCTGGCCCACCCACCCACCCCTCTGCTCTCCCATGGGATGGATCCCGCCCTCTGCCGAGGCAGCACCTTCCCTGGGGAGGGAAGAAAAGACTCAGGTTGGGGTGGGACCCAAAGGAGCCCTGGGAGGGTGGGGGCTGTGAATCAATGCCCTGCTGCCCTTCAGGGCCTCCTCCGCCTCCTGTCCAGGATAATGAGGTCAGCATCAGAGGCTCCAACGCAAAAGCAGGCGGAGAGGGTCCTGCAGCGGGAGGTGGACCTGAACCCAGAGGTGCTGGTTTAGAGCTGTCGGTCCCCTGGGCTGACGCTAACAGAACATCAAGGGCCCTGGGGTAGGCTTAGCTGAGACACTGCCCCTCCCTGGGGAAGGCAGCCGGGCAGCAGGGGGGGACAGAGCCAGCGGGGCCCACGTCCAGACATGGACCGCTCCACCCTCTAGTGGCCAAGGATCAGGGTGCCAGCTGCCAGTTACTCAAGAGTCGAGGAAGGTTTGCTTTACACAGAGCTGTGCCTGGAGAGTGGCCGGTCACCGCCCTACCCTGCTGCTGCCGCAGTGGCTGTATCAGAGACATCAGCTCAAGTGCTCTTCGAGCAGCTGTGCTAATGGAAAACACTAGAGTCTGGGTTCACGGAGGGGCAGGATCAACAGAGAACTGGGGAGTCAGTGTCGGGGAGCTGAAGCAGCAGTCTCATGGGACAGGAGCAGCTGTGCGGAAGTGGCAATAGCCTGGTGGAGGTCAGACTGCATCACCTGATTGACAGACACCTGGCCAGAGCCCAAGACAGCCCTGGGCAGCTGAACTCCTCCGAGCAGATGTCCACGGCTGGCACCAATACTGCTTGTGACGCCTTACCTGCCCAGGTGAGTCCATAATGCCTAAGAAGGATTCTGGCCTCCCTGGACTGAGGAGGCAGGCGGGCTGACCCATCTAAACTGTACACATGAGCTGGACAGTGGCCAGACCCCATTTCCCTGTGCCAGAGCTGGGAGGGGCTGGGCTGTGAGCCTGCCCCAACTCCTCTGTTTGGGTGGGAGGAACCCTGGCCACAACTATCCTGCTTGTGGCTGGTAAGGCTGGCTCCGAGCCCAGGGTCTGCTCCACGGCAGATCTGGGGCCACAGGTGATCTGTGGGCCAGCAGCACCGGCCCCACCCAGAAGACAGTGGAATGCACTGTCTCAGGCCCACCGGCTGCTGATTCCAGCGGCCTTCCTGACAGAGGCCCAGATGCTCAGGCGCACCGTCCAGTGGACACACCCCATCCCCATCCTCTCCTCCCCCTCCACACTGCCTCGGGCCCCAGAATGTGGCAACAGACTCCACAGCCCTCCTCAGGAGGCCAGACACTTCAAACAGCATGGGTGGGCGTTGGTCAGACCCGGGTATGAATCCCTGCCCGCTACTACCTAGTGGGGTGACTTTGGCCCTGGTGACATCTCTGAGGCTTGGTTTTCTCATTTATCATCTAAGGAGGCACCAGCAACACACTGCAGGTGACAGGCAGCACAGTGCAGAGCCTGGCACTACCCACTGGTAGCAGTCACAGTCCCCAGGGGGGTGGGGACCTGCCAGCGGTGGCAGCAACAGCCCCTACCTGCCTTCTCCTTGATGATGGCCCAGTCCTCGAAGCTGTCGATGTGCTCCTTCAGCCGGGAGCAGAGCTGCACGTTGCCCACGTAGTCCAGGAGGACATCGATGATGGGCCCCGCCCAGCGGCTCACCTCTGGCGCCGATAGGACCTCGCAGAACTGAAAGGCAGCACACGTTCAGGGTCCCTGAGGCCAGGAGGCAGCCGGTGCTCCCGGGCCAGGTCCACTTTGCAAACCTTTTCCCCTCAACACAGACCTCTCTCGACACAGGCCCCTAGCCTGCGAAGATGGGCACCTTAGGCAAATCACATGGTCTCTCTGAGCCTCAATTCCTTGTCTGCAAAATGGGTATATGCTGCCCATGTCAAGGGGATTTTTAAAAATTAGAATTCAGGTAACAGACACAGAAACTTCTTTGTATACAGTAGGCAGCCCATAAATGATGGTTACGAACCATTACAACAGGATGGCTCTTCATTTCCTTTTCATTTTACAGACTGGTTTAAACCAACATCACGCAGGTCCTACCTCTGGGACAGGGCTTTTCTGCCCTCTCCTAACCTCACTCCTGCCCTCTGGTTCCTGCCGCTCACCACCACATTCCAGGTGCCACTCTGCAGGGCTGATGAGCCTGGGTTGAGTTCCCTACCAACTCCTAGCTGCACTGCTGTCGTCTTAACTTTCCAAACACAGCAGAACAAAATAAGGATTTATTTCATCATCCAATGTGACCCACGAAGTTCTGCTGCCTCTGAAGGTGCTAACCGCCAACCCGCTGCCTCCCAAGGAGCTAACTACAAGTTTACACTCCCTCCAAGGCCCCTTAATTGCTAGTTCCCACCATCGATGGAGCACTGACCACTAACCCACACTGCCTCCCACTCTCATGGGCTTCCATGCTCTGCTGCCCCTAATGCTGTCCACACTCTCGCCAAAGTGTGCTAACCACGAGTCTACACTGCTTCTAAAGTACGCTGACACCTGGCTCCACCACCTCCAAAGCACATGGACCGGCAGACCACCCCTGGACCCCACGATGCCCGCACACCTGGACCACGCTGGGCTCCTTGTCCACGGGCGCCTCGTAGAACCTGCCTGAGCGCTGCGGAGTGGGCGGGTGCGGGCCGTTGCCGTACAGGCAGGAGAAGCAGGGCTCCCCGTTGCAGCCGAGGTCCATGAGGAACTTGAGCAGCGACAGGCACTTCATGGCGAACATGATGGTGGCGGGGAAGGAGGTGGGGTGCGTGGTGATGTAGGCGTCGATGTTGGCGCCGTGGTCCAGCAGCAGCTGCATGGTGCGCAGGCAGCCGTGGCGGATGGCCACCAGCAGTGGGTTGATGATGTCGCGGTTGGGGTCGGCGCCGGCCAGCAGCAGCAGCTCGGTGGCATACACATTATTGTTGACGACCGCGAAGTAGAGCGCGGAGGTGCGGCGGTCCTCGTAGAGGCGCGCGCGCTCGGGCGCCAGCGGCGTGTTCACGTCGAAGCGCGCGTCCAGCAAAGCCTCCAGCACCGCGTCGTGGTTGCGCTCTGCTGCCAGGTGCAGGGGACTGACGCCGCTCCGGCGCACGCGCGTGCGACTTGTCACTGGCAACAGCATTTGCACGATTCTGCGGGCGGGCAGGGCAGGCGTGGGTCACTGGGTGGCCGGCAGGTCAGGCAACCCCGCCAGCAGAGGGCACCAAGGGGCAATCAGGCTCATGACTACCACTTTGGGGGCAAAGGGGGTTGTCTCTTTCTGTCCCCGTTTTGTAGATAGGGAAACTGAGGCTCAGAGAGCTTCAACCATCTTCTCTAATTCACAGCCAGGAAGGGGTGGAGCTGGCTTCAAACCCAGAACCCTTGCCTTCCAAAGTCTGGGTTCTTAAAAAAACACCTCAGCCAGGCTAGACTGTGGCCCAGGAATCTCCCACTGACTTGTTTCAGGCTAAGGGATGGGGTTGCCCATTCCCAGCCCAATAATCTGGAGGAATTGACTGGCGGTCCCCAAACCTAGTGAACGTCCAGGCTACTCCCTGCAGGAGGCAGCAGAGCCTCGTGGTAAAGTCCCTGTGTCCCGGGGCAGGACACCCAGGAAATTTGGTTTGATCTTTACGAAAACACGTGAATCACATCTCGTCATTCCCACTCTGCAAATGAGAAAAGCCAAGGCTCAGAGAGGTTAAGGGGCCTGCTCGGCCACACAGAGAAGGCAAACCAGGGGTTGTGCCCTCCCTCTGGCTCCAGGCTCAACTGTCCTGCCTCAGGCCCTGGAGAAGCCAGGGGTCCTGAGGGACAGGAGAGAACGTACTTATCTGACCCAACCACTCCTGCCCCAGGCGGGTTAGCCAGCTGTGTCCCCAGATCCTCTCTCCCTCCTATGAGATTCAATGCCCCCTCCCCTGAAGCTGACCCCAGCTTCCCCCAGATTGCCTTTGACCTGGGGAGCCCAGTGGGCCACTGCTAAGGCTGGTGCTCCCTGCCATGGGACCCAGACACTGATCTCAACCCTCTGACTCCTTTAATCTCTGAAGTCCTCCCAACAGCCCTTCTAGATGAGGAGATGAAGCCCATAGAGGGTATTCGACTTCCCCAAGGTCACACAGCCAGATAGTGGGGGGCCAGGATTTGAACCCTGAGGCCAGCTCTTAACCCCTCCCCTGCTTCGGATAGAGCAATCAGAGTGACAGCTGATATATCTCGGGGTTTTGATCTTCACAATGAGTGAACTTACCTGCCTGGTTTCCCTTCACTGAAGCCCTGTGGGGTGGCCGGAGCAGACTGTGGACTTCTTTTGAGCCGCTGTGGCTCAGAGAGCTTAATAAAAAGGCATGCAATAGCTCTCGGGGCTCAACCCCAGGACCCCTTGACTTGGCACTCTTCCCCTAAACCCCTGCTGCCCCCAAGAACAAGCACCTGCCACCGACATGATTCCAGACCCTAATCTGTCCAGTCGGGGCTGATAGGTGACATCACAGCCCTGTGTGCTGTTCCAAGAGGTGGCCGTGAGGGAGGGAGGGAGCAGGTGCCACCAGGCTGGTTCCCACGCCTCTCCTCCTCTTGGCACAGGGAATCTCTCTGGCTTCCTGGAAATCTGATGCCAGCAGCCTCCTGCTGGGATCTCAGTGGAAAGCATTATTATTGTCAGTGACACTGTGTTTGGCTAAAATCTGCCTCTTAAACCTCAAAAGAAAATCCACACACCCTGGGGGGCTAATTGCCTCCTAATTTTTATTTGTGCAGGCCCTGGAGGCCTGACCTTGCTCTGCAGAGGTGCTGGTCAAAGGCAGGGCTGGGGCCTCGCCCTGGACCACGGCCATGGCCAATAAATGCTCTGTAACAGCCGTGACAGGCCCAGGCACTGCCCCGGGGCTGCTGGCCTGCTATCCTGCTATCCTGGCAGGTCCCAGTGGGTCCCCAGCAAGCCCCTGCAGAAACAAGTACAAGACGTGCCGCCTCTGGCCCCAGAAGGGTTGTCGCAATAACATAGTGAATCACCGGGTTGCTGTGCGCTTCCACAGGACTTGCCAACCAGGAGATAAATGTGCGGGACCCGCAGCCCCCGCATTGCCCGGAGACTAAGCCTAGGCGCGGGCGGAAAGGGTGAGGGCAGAAGGTGGGGGGCAAAGCCGGCGGAATGGAGGTGCCCGCAGGCTAGGCCTTCCCAGGGTGCCTACTCTGCACTGTGGAGAGTGGCTCCACAGGCAGCCCACTGGGCCTGGCCAATCCTGTCCCCCAGCGCATTTTGTGAATCACAGGGGGCAGGAAGGCAAGGGGATGACCCCCCAAAAGGCTGGAGTCATTGTACCTCTCCCAGTGGCAGGTGCTAGGATCAGCTTGCTGTCACTGAAATGCTCCCTTATGGAGAGAAAGCATGTGACCCTTGCCCACAGGACCCTAGGTGTTTGAGAGGCCTGGCTCCCTCCCTCCCCAGGCAGGAGCTGCACCCCCCAGCCCAGCTCTGTTGGCAGAACAGGCCTGCCTGGGGCTGTATCTAGGAGCAGCTCGGCTGGCCACCTCTGGTCTGCCGTCCAGACCGCTGGGCCTTGTTCTGAGACTCCCTCCATCACTAACAGAACCCCCTCTCCTTGCCCCTGACCTTGATCTCTGCCGAGAGTTCTAGCTGCCCAAGGCTGCAGCCTTCACGCGCGGCCTGTCCTGGGCTCCGCATCTTGCCTGAGTCCAGCCCAGGAGCAGGGAATAGATGAGGGATTTAGGCCATCGCAGGCTGTTTTTAGCAGTGTGGAATCCAGTGTGGGCAGCAAGGAAACTGGGGGTCCCAGAAATAGGTGGCCCTGGGTGACCAACCAGCTCTGCCTCTCAGCAGTGGGCCATCCCAGCCATGTCACTTAACCTCCCTGAACCATGCTTATACAGAGGGGCACTTAATCATAATAATGGTGATGGTGGTGACAAGGCTGATGGCTTCAGCTACCTTTCCTTGAGCCCCTACGGCTGTGAATACTTCCCTCTCCCAATAACTGTGATCATCATATTGCTGAGCATTCCCTCTGACTGCTTTATACATCTACCTTGCTGAACCCTCAAATGACCCCGTGAGATAAGTATGAATTCTTCCTGACAACCCAGCAAGGCGGGGTGGCCATGCCCCGATTACAGGACACAATTTAATCATCTCTTCCACCAAGGCCCCTATCTAGGGGGGCAAAATGAGATCTCCCCCTCTGTGGGATGAGTGCACACACAGGTGGTGGGCTGGGCTGGGGCTCAGTGGTGGAGCACTTGCCTAGCACGTATGAGGCACTGGGTTCAGTTCTCAGCACCGCATTACAAATAAGTGAATAAAATAAAGGTTCATCAACATCTTTAAAAAGGAAGAAGAAGAAGTAGTGGCTGCCAGTATGCCGACAGTCCCAGCCCTCTGCACCCAATATGACAAGCTCTGGGTCACCAGGATATGTGGTCTGACCTTCGTCAGCATTTGCTGTCAGTGTGACAGGTGAACTTGACTTTCATGTGGGAAGCAGCTGCCCCACCGGTACAGCTGAGCTGCTCAGACAACCAGCCCCAGGTTTGTGTGTATGAAAGAAAGAATGTTTGAAAACAAGAGATCAGAGGGAAGCCTCAAATGCAAGTTTACATTTTCTACTGGCCATAAATGCAAAGATCCTGGTTCTCCCCACCCCCACCCCCTCACCAGCTGCAGAGTTAGCCAGGCAGCTTTAGAAACCCTGAAGTCCCAACCAAAGCCCAGATGGCTACACCAGAGCCTCTGAGAACGGGCTGGGGCATGGGGTTTGCAGAAACGCAGGGTCCCCTGAGCAGCTACGCCCGAGAATCGCCTCTGTCTGGGGGGATCTTGCGGGGTCTGCTCTTGTCTAACTCACACACTTTCTGTCTTTGGTGTTGCTCTCTGATTCCACAAGCTGTCTTTGCCAAACTAGAAGTGAAAACAGGAAAAAGTGCCCCTTGGAGGTGACTAAGACATTGGGGTCTTAAGGACTTCTGTCTCAGCCATGCCCGAATGTCACGCCCTCGTGTTCAGTGTGTGCTGAAGAGCAGGCGCATCTGGCGGACGGCCCCAGCCTCCTGGCCCCACTCCAGGTGGTGGTAGGGGGCAGGGAGTTTTGGCAGGTGGCTGGCTGTGGAATGCCTATGGAATGTCACACCAGATCCCCAAGCAGCCTATGGGAGGTGGCCGTGGAGAGGGCCTTTAACGCCACATGCCTGGGTGGAGTGAGAAGCCCGGGCTTGCTGGCCACGGCCCTGCCAGGTGGCAGAAGCTGCTGGGCACCCAGCTTTAACCCTTTGCTGGGCAGCCTTCAAAACATGGGTCGGTGTGCGGGGAAGGAGCAGGGCTCCGAGGTCAGCACCCTCCTGGCGTCTTTGCTTCTGTCTCTGGGGTGCCCATCCCCTTACTCCCGTGCCCCTCCGCCCAGTGAAGACGGCCGACACCCCTACACACAGCCTGTTCTCCTCTTCTCCCTGCCTAGAGGACCCGGGGTGTGGCCCAAAGCCCCTGGGCCCCGAGATGGGACTTCAGGTGGGAATTTTTTTGTCGTTGTAAACTGACCAGTACGATAAATGTTGGCTTTTAAAATAAATTCACAAAAGTTAACAATTCAATTAAAGAAAGACATTTAGCTATGAGAACACGTCTGAAGTCGAGGAGAAAGGCCATGCGGGACCTCAGCTGAGGACACGCTGGCCACGGAAGGTGCCTGGCCCGGTGGGATTGAGTCCCAGCCTGGCTGTGGCTCACCGTGGGGCAAGTGCGCTCTTATTGCCGTGGCCGCTGCACCAGGTGGCCGCTGCCTGCTTGCTAACAGTGGGGGCGTCCCTCCTGTGGGAAGGGTGCCCTCCCGCGGCCCTCCCCGTGGCCCTCTGGGGGTGAGCGGGGTTGGCCGGGCTGACCTGTAGTTGCCCTTCCTGGAGGCGATGTGCAGGGGCAGCAAGCCGTCCTTGTTGGTCTTGTTGGCGTCGGCGCCCTGGGACAGCAGGAAGGCCACCACGTCCTCGTGCTCGTTCTTGCAGGCCTCATACAGGGCCGAGGCGCTGTCGCTGGCCTGCGTGTTGATGTCAGCGCCTGGAGAGAGCGCAGGTCCGGAGTGATCAGGGCGGCCCCTGCTCGACGTGGCGGCCACGACCACGCGGAGAGGAGGGGTGGGCTCTGGACCCGGCTCCCCTGGGCAGCTCCCCAGCCGTCCGCCTGGTGGGCCCGGCCGAGCCGACTGTGCCTGAGGTGCCCTGACCGAGCACCTGGGTGCCGGGCACCGGTAGCAGCCGCGCCCTCCCTCTGAGTCCCCACGGGTGGGAGCTTGGCGCTGTCCCTGGTTTCCCACCCTGGGGGGAGCGCTAGCCCAGGGCAGCGAGGCAGTCTCCGCAGGCCACCTGGCTCCGACGTGCGGAGCTGAACTTGAAACTTGGTGGTCCGATGGCAGAGGCCACGCTCTTGACCCTCACTCCATCTGAGAGGCCCGGCTCTGCCCTGAGAGAGGCCTCACGATCCTGGCTGAGCAGAGCTTCTCAGAGAGGGGACCCTAATAACCATATGGCATTTGTTTTTATTTTTTATTTTTATTTTTTAAATTCTTTATTGTTGGCTGTTCAAAACATTACATAGTTCTTGATATATCATATTTCACACTTTGCTTCAAGTGGGTTATGAGCTCCCATTTTTACCCCGTATACAGATTGCAGAATCACATCAGTTACACATCCATTGATTTACATATTGCCATACTAGTGTCTGTTGTGTTCTGCTGCCTTTCCTATCCTCTACTATCCCCCCTCCCCTCCCCTCCCCTCCCCTCTTCTCTCTCTGCCCCCTCTACTGTCATTCATTTCTCCCCCTTGTATTATTTTTCCCTTTCCCCTCACTTCCTCTTGTATGTACTTTTGTATAACCCTGAGGGTCTCCTTCCATTTCCATGCAATTTCCCTTCTCTCTCCCTTTCCCTCCCACCTCTCATCCCTGTTTAATGTTAATCTTCTTCTCATGCTCTTCGACCCTACTCTGTTCTTAGTTACTCTCCTTATATCAAAGAAGACATTTGGCATTTGTTTTTTAGGGATTGGCTAGCTTCACTTAGCATAATCTGCTCTAATGCCATCCATTTCCCTGCAAATTCTATGATTTTGTCATTTTTTAATGCAGAGTAATACTCCATTGTGTATAAATGCCACATTTTTTTTATCCATTCGTCTATTGAAGGGCATCTAGGTTGGTTCCACAGTCTTGCTATTGTGAATTGAGCTGCTATGAACATTGATGTAGCAGTGTCCCTGTAGCATGCTCTTTTTAGGTCTTTAGGGAATAGACCGAGAAGGGGAATAGCTGGGTCAAATGGTGGCTCCATTCCCAGCTTTCCAAGAAATCTCCATACTGCTTTCCAAATTGGCTGCACCAATTTGCAGTCCCACCAGCAATGTACAAGTGTACCCTTTTCCCCACATCCTCGCCAGCACTTGTTGTTGTTTGACTTCATAATGGCTGCCAATCTAACTGGAGTGAGATGGTATCTTAGGGTGGTTTTGATTTGCATTTCTCTGACTGCTAGAGATGGTGAGCGTTTTTTCATGTACTTGTTGATTGACTGTATGTCCTCCTCTGAGAAGTGTCTGTTCAGGTCCTTGGCCCATTTGTTGATTGGGTTGTTTGTTCTCTTATTGTCTAATTTTTTTTATTTCTGGCATTTGTTTTTAATCTGCCAGAAATAAAGATAAGTGACTTTCTCTCTCCTCCTAAGAAGTCCCTGAGCCACGCCGACAGGAGGGACAGGGGCAATGGATTCAGCTCAACCTCCCACACCCTCTGCATCTCCTGGGGTGAGGGACAGAACGCCGTGTACATGATTTTTCTGATTTCTCGGCAAAAAGAGGATTTGTCAGTCTTTCCTTGTTCCGGAAGGAGATGGCCCTGCAAGAGCCTGACGAGTCCCTGAGGGCTGAGATCAAAGGCTGCGGGAACCGCAGCTGCCTTCCTGCACGGGCTGCTTATCTCAGGCTTTCTGGTGACTTTGTTTTCAACTATGTGGGGTCCTTCTCTGGTCCAGTGGAAAGAGGGAGGCTTTGGTGACAGACGAGGACCAGCTCACGTTTCTGTGTCATGGTTTCTGAGCCCCATGGCCGCAGGCAGCCCTTAGGAGCCTCAGTTTACCATCTGTGGACCAGAATATCAGTCCTACCTCTCTGGTCACCGCAGGAAGTGAGGCATTTTATGTAAGTGCGGCTCTTGGCACACAGGACCCGAGAAGGCGCCCATCAACGCCACCTGTCCAGGACAAGGGTCCTGAGCAGAGGCTGCCCTGCCCTCCCTGCCAAGGGAGAGGCCCCGGGCCCTCAAAGCCAGGCTCCCTGGAAGGCCTGCGCCCCGCCAGCCAGCCTCCTGCTCACACAGAAAAATATTTGGAATGAGACATGGACTCAGCCCACCAAGGGGACAGCCCCTGCCCGCTGTGTCCGCAGGACACCTGGGCAGATGTTTGCAGTTAGCGGGCTCGCCCTTCCCCGCCGAGCACCCTGCCCTCTGCCCGGCCTCCTGGCCTGGGCTTCAAGGACCCTGCCTGTGTCCCTTTGTTCTCACGCTGGTCTGTCCAGATCGTCCCTGGCTGCGGGGAGGTGGCTCGTGTCTGTTTTCCCAACTGCTCAGGCACGTGCTGAGGACAGGGACCTCCTCTGGACTCAGGCCGCCATGCTGTGGCAAGTCTAAGCGGAGGGTCAGATGGACACGGGTCAGAATCCAGGCTCTGACGGGGACCTGTTGTTTAACCCCTTCACGCCCCAGTCTCCTGCGTATTAGATGTGGACACTGCTGAGCTCCCAGGGCTCTCGGGAAGAAACCCAAGACCTAATCTTCCGCTGAGCAGAGTGTCTGGCACCCAGCAGGGGCGCAGCAAAGGACTCCAGGCCAGCCCCAGGGAATGCAGAACCTCTGGCCTCTGTGTCGACCTGGGGGGCAGAACCCTTCCCATGGAGAGGAGAAAGAACTGCCCTGGTCTCAGGGACTTCATAATGTAGGCAGAAATGCTTTAGTTTCTCCCATGAAGAGTTTTCTTAGGCAAAGAAGGCAGAGAACCTGGGTTCAAATCCCAGCTCTGCCACTAATTTGCTGTGTGACCTAAGAAAAAAAATCACTTTCCCATCCTGGTCCTTGGCTACATCTGCAAAGTAAAGAGGTGACCTCAGTGTTGTCTAAAGTTCTTTTCTGACCTCGAAGTGCGGCTACGTGGTGGAAAAAGGAGGGGGCGGGGTGTCAGGAGTCCAGGAATCCGGCTAGTTCTACAGCTAAGTCTGCTATTGACTATAGATAGGTCACCTCCCCTTTCTAGGCCACAGAGAAAAATGGGGATGTTGGGCTGGGGAGACGGCAGATGTCACCCCCACAGTGCCCGGGCCTAAATGCAGATATCACCAGTGGCCCCCGCAGGACTTGGACACGGCCTCGGAGTCCTTCTTAACACCGCCCTCCACAGAGACACCGTGGGTGACAAGCGGATGACACCTCCACTGTCCCCCGCCGGCTCGTCCCTGAGGTCCTTCCCAGCAGGGGCCCTTGGCCACTCACCGTGCTTGGCCAGGAACCTCAGGGCCTCCAGCTGCCCACTCTGCGCGGCCACGAACAAGGGGGTGATGCCGTAGGCGTTCTTGGCCTCCACCTTGGCGCCCCCGCCCACCAGGATCTCCATGACCTCCAGGTCGTTGCGGGACACCGACTCGTGCAGCGCCGTCCAGCCCCGGTTGCAGCGGTGGTTGGTGTCCGCCCTGTGCTGCACCAGGATCCGCACGGCCTCCGCGTTCTTGCGCTCGCAGGCTGTGCCCGGGGACAAGCAAGACGGTCAGGGGCCCTGGCAGGACCCGGCCAGGCGGCTCCGTCTGTCCGCTCACTCACTCACCGGCCAGTCACTCAACCAAGAGCCACTGGATCTGCCAAACCCCAGCCCCTGTGCCGAACCCAGGATGTGCAGTGAACAGGGGTACGGAGCCGGCGCTTAGGTCACGCAGACAGGAAGTGGCAGAATTAGAACCAGGCAGTCAGGTCTGGAATCTGTCCCCCTGAATATTTCAGGACGTCCCTCCCTCGTCGCCCCTTCCAGGGTCACCTGCTCCAGTCCTCCACATCACCGAGGCGAGGCGGACCTTTCCAGATGGGGAGTGGCTGTTCCTGCTCAAAGCCCGCCCTCAAAGCCTCCTACCTCTGAGGCCAGCTCCTCTCCTCAACCTGTTCCACCTGCCCCTTAAGCCACACCCGTCTTTGGACTCCAAATGCACCCCGGGGCTCTGGCCAGATTCTCACCATGGAGCCGTAGGTTCAAGCTGGGGTCACCCCGTGATTGTCCACATTGACCCCCCGGGGCCCCCCTGGGTCAGAGGTGGAGAGGGGCACAGGGGCTGCCGGTGCCGTGTCCAAGCAGGACCACGCTGCCCACCTCTCCAAGCCTCAGTGTCCTGCAGAGGGTCGAGGTTCCCTGGGAGGATGGGGGGGGGGCACTTGAGGCACTAGCAAGGGGCGTGGCCTATGGCAGGACGGGGCCAGGAAACTGCCTGGCTGGGAGCTCTGCCTGGGACAGCTGTGGAGCCCACCCGGGCCCCCCAGGCTCTAGGGCAGACACACCCACCGCAGGTCCTCGCCCACCCAGTTACCTGCCACCCAGTTCCTGCCACCCACAGAATGTCCCCAGTGTTGGGAACGAGCGCAGGGGAAGTCAGGGATCAGTACTCCTCAACGCACAGAGGCCTGTGGTTTTCAAGACGCCGCTGGCTGTGAGTGGGTCCCTGTGAGCTAGACACTCCAGAGTGCAGCACCTGCTGGCACCCAGCTCCCAGGTCCACCCCTCGCTCGCTGGCTGTGTGATCCTGGGCAACTTGCCTCACCACTCTGTGCCTTAGATCCTCATCTGCAAAGTGGGGGTGTGGCAGTGCCCCTCTTGAACATGGATGGACACGAGGGCTGGGGAAAGCAGAGCAGTGCCAGGCACACGGTGAGCCCTTGGCAAATGTCAGCTATTAAACTTCTGGGATTTTGACTCTGGGTGCTGCTAGGGCAGCCAGCGAATGTCCTCGGGTGATGATGGACTGAGCAAGCCCAGAGGGTTTATTTTCCTTGAACACACCTCCCCTGCCCTCCCCCGCCCTCCCCCACTGCCCTCCCCCACCCTCCCTCCTCTCCCTCCCCCTCCCCCCTCCCCTCCCCCCTCCCCCCTCCCCTGGGGGTCTTCATTGCCCCTGCTTGGGTTGTAGCCCTACCTGGGCCAGCGCACAGGCATGGCCCATGTCTTCTCAACTCTGAGACTCGAACGGCATAAACGATGCAGCCCAGAGAGGCCTGCCCCCGTCAGAGTGGCCACGGAGGGGCCGCGCCCTGGGGGAAGCAGGCTACTCCGTTGCCCACCCAGCTCCGGGGCTCTGCCTCAGAGAAGCCCGCCCGGCTCACCTTTGTAGAGCGGAGTCTCTCGGGACTTGTTGGAAATGTCAGGCTCGGCCCCGGCCTGGAGCAGCGAGAGGACGCAGTCCAAGTGTGACCTGCATGTGGCCAGGTACAGGGCCGTTTCCTCCTGCAGGGTGCGCTGGTCCAGGGCCCCCGGGTACGCTGGGGAGGGCAGACCAGGAGCTCATGAGAGGGAACCATCCCGGTCTCCTCCCCATTCCAAGGCCCAGCTGCATGGCCTCCTCTGAAATTTGCCAACCCCAGAAGACCTCTGTCTCGCCTATCTCAGGGCTGCTCCTGCTTCCTGGTGGTGCAGATGCAGCTCAGACGCCACCTCCTCCTGGAAGCCTTCCCTGGTTGAATGGCCCCCTCACCCCCAGCAGTGGGCCTGTCCTGCCTGTGCACTCCCACCGGCCATTACTGGAGACCCAGCTTCCCCTGCAGCGTTTCTGAGTGTGGTGGGCTTTCAGGGGTCTGGGCTGCTTGAGGGCAGAGGTGACTCCTGCCTGCAGGTGTCACCCCCTGTGAGTCTGGCTCTGAGGAAGATGGGGCTCGGAGAGGAGGCGAGAGTGGCCGAGGGTCGCACAGCTGGTGAGAGGCAGCCTTGGCAGAGCAGAGGCACAGCTGTGGGGTTTTATACCAAATCAGCCCCTGGAACATTCTGGAACAAGCTGGCAGCGGTCTGCCCCAAAGTCAGCCCTCCCTCATTCCTTTTCTAGGAATCAGGCTCCCGGGTCTTGGGAGCCCTGGTGGGCGGGCAGCCGGGGGTGACTTGGGGACTTCAGCCTGCCCCTGCCCCGCCCACCTCTGCCCCCCGGGAGCCCCTCACCTCGCTGCAGGACCTGCAGGCAGCCCAGCTGGCCGTAGTAGGCGGCCTCGTGCAGGGGAAGCCAGCCCTCCCCGTTGGGCTCCGCCAGGTTCTTCCCGTCCTTGATCATGGCCTCCAGGCCCTCCTTGTCACCCTCCTTGATGGCCTTCAGCACGGGGTCCACGGCCCTGAGAGAGCAGGAAGCAGCCAGGCCTCAGGTGCGGCCAGAGGCAGGGCCCAGTGAGGAGTCCCTCAGTCCTGGGTCCCAGCTGGTTCTGGGACAGGGCTGAGCCCCCTGCAGCCCAGTGCTACAGGAGACTCAGGGGACCTCTCACCCCTGTGCATTCTACGGCTGACGCTAGTTCACACCAAGGGCCTTCTACCAAGAGGATGCAGCAGAGCACCGGCCTGGGATATCCACCCCCACCCACACATCTAGCCACTGAGAAACTCAATACCCCCAGGATCAGCAAACTGGAAGTCCTCACGAGGCAAAACTGAGGACCACAGAGACTCCAGGGGTAACGGGAAGAGCACCTCTGCTTGGCTTTCTCAGGTCCCCCGTTCACTCATCCATTCATTCCCTGAGTGAGGACCACCACGGCTGAGACCCCCAGATCCTCTTCTGGGTCGGGTTCTGCATACATAGCCCCATTCCCCAGATGGAGCAGGTGAGGCCGGAGGCCAGCCTTGTGCCTAGGTGCCTTCCGCTTCGGATGGGCTCTGAGGGTCTCCAGCACCAGCTCTGCCCCCTCCCGGAGCTTCCTGCCGTGTGAGCTGCACTTCCTCCTGACTCTCAGCCTCTGCGTTATTAATAGCACGAGGGCACTGGCTGAGATAGAGACCCAGCAAGGACGGTGGGAAACTGACCAGATAAGTCCTGGAGTCCCCATCAACACTGTCACTGCCACCTGATGAGTCCACTTAGGCAAGGACAGAGCAGCCCCCCTTTGACCTCAGGAAAAGTCCCAGTTGGGTATGTGGCTCTGCTGAATTAAAAGGGATGGGGAGGGGGCCGGCTGGTCTCATGGGAGGGGGCGCAGCGAGCCCCCAGGACCTGCCGCCCAGCACTGGTCTCATGTGTCTCTCTACTTGCAGTCATGGACCTTGGAGCCCTCAGTGCCAGACATGGACGGCTCCTCGGTGAGCTCAGACAAGGTCCCTGCCCGAGTGGGGCAGCTGCTGGGGTGTCAGGTCACCAGAGACTAGCGAGCTGCACAGGACCCTAGAGGTCACCTTGACTTCGTCACTTTGACTTCTCCAACCCAGTCCTCCAGAGAGGGAGCCTCCGAGGGACAGCCCCTCTCTGGCAGTCACGCAGGAAGTAGCAATCTGCTGGAGAACGGAGCTGGGCTTCTCCTCCCCAAACTGCCAGACCCTCCCGGGGCACCGGGGGGCAGCGGGTGCCGGGTCTGGAGAGGCTGGGAAGGAGAGCGGGAGGCGCCGGCTGCCTCTTCCCCTCCCGGCAACACCACTGAGCACAGAAGTGCGGGTACCAGGGGCGGCGCCCCTCTTTTGCTTTGAGCGGCTTCTACCAGGGGGAGCAGGGGGAAGGAGACAAGCTCTCTCTCTCCTCCTGTGGCTCCAACGATTTCTGGGGTTTAGCACCTGGCACTCGGAGGAAGACAGCAAGGCAAAACGGAGGCTGCAGGTCTGGGTGCTTTGGATGTGCTCAGAGGACCCCAGAGGTGGCGGCGGAACGTGAGACAGAGTGACAAACAGAAGGTGCAGCTGGCTCCTGGGCTCCCCCTCCCTGCTCCTCTGGGACTCTGGGGTTCTGAGGCCATCTCCCCAGCCCCCTCTGGCTGGGGCCCCAGATTCAGAGCCCTACCGGCCCCTCCAGCACACACACCTCATTCTGGGGGCGTCTCCAAAGGATCCATCCCAAGCACAGTCAGGGGGCCAGTTCCTGCAGGACAGCAGCCTGCGGCCACCAAGCCCAGCTCAGAAGGAGCAGCTGGGGGCCACACCTAGGTGGGTTTGCCTGCAAGGTGCCCCATGGTGCCGTGTCTTCCTGGGGGCTTCAAACCTGCTCCCCTCCCCACCTTCCCTGACACCCCGGCTGGGGTGTGGGCGTGGCACTGGTCTGGGGCCGGGCAGGGGCACTTACGCCAGCTGGGAGGTCTTGAGGCTGTTGTATTTCTGCATGACCCCTTGGAACAAGCCCATGGGGGGCCGGGCCGGGGGGTTCTCGGGCGGCGCTGAGGACCTGGAGGGAGCAGAGCAGGAATGAAAGAGCGAAAAGTATTCTGCATAGGAGAAGCGGGTCATGGCCGGAGGCAGGACGGGACGGAGGGAGAGGCTGAGTGACAGACACAGGGCTCTGAACCAAAGCAGATGGCCGGGTCCTCTCTGTGTGCTGGACACAGCTGCTGTGTCTCTGGATTATTTTTGGCCCTTGGAGGAAGCCCTGGGAGATTTAAATGACCATATAAGACAACAATGAGGTTAACCTCACCCACTCCCGCCACCCCCTCCCCAGCCAACCAGCGGCAGATATGAAGCAAGGTGACGTTCTTCACCAGGAGGAGGTGACAAGTGGTCAGTGCAAGTCCTAGGTTGAAAGGGGCTCAGGGAGCAGGCCAGGCGGATCCCCATGGAGCTGGACAAGAGATTCACGGGCAAACAAGGGGGCAGGGAGCCCACGCTGAGAATCAGACCAGGTGTGCCCCTCACCCCGACCTTGTGGGCTCATCCGGCAAAGACCATGCCCAGGGTCAGGAGCTAGACGTCCAGAGGCTACAGGAGGAAGGTGCACACAGGGGAAGGTCATTGGGGCTGGGCCGGGAGGCAGATGAACAGGTTCAACCCCGGGCACCGTAGCCACAGAAGCTGGGACTGGATCATCTTCTCTGTGCCTTATTTCCCCTCTAATAAAGTAGCGCAAGAGTAACCCCTGTCTGGAGGACTGGCGAGGCCTGCCCTGGTGACCTGTGTGAAGCACAGGGGACGGGGCTCCCCTGGACAGCCATTCACTTGACCATTATGTCACCTCTCAGAGCCTCGGTTCCCCACCACACTGGGCTGTCACAAGGGCAGGAAGGAGGTGTGGCAGCCACTCCATGACCCGGGTTGGCCTGGGATTGTGAGAAGAGGGTAGGGGGTCCCTGATCACCCCTCCTGGGGGTCAGCCCTGACACCCTGGGTACCCAGCAGGGACACCTTCCTGTCTGAACACCTGGGGAAAGGGCTGTCTATGGGACTGGGGAGGACATCACTCCATGAATGGCTCCCCATGGGCCACAGTGATGGTGACCTCCGGAAGGGCCCATGCTCCCCGAGGCCAGGCCAGAACCTGCAGATTCCCTGGGCCTCGGAGCAGGGACAGGCCTTGGTGCCAGGGAGGCGGCCTGCTGGGGGTCTGCAGACCCTCCTCGTCCCGTCATTCCTCTACCTCCTCCTCTGCCTCCTCCCATCACTCCCACCCCCGCACAGGCTGGGCAGGACACATGCCGGGTTCACTCACTAACCCCAAAGGTGGGTACCGAGCGGCTGCTTCCACAGACAAGGGAGCCGAGGCTCTGAGAGTGTGGGTTACTGGCTGGGGTCACGCACAGCAGGTAGGTGGGCTCTAGGGCAGCCCCTCCTCCAAGCGCCTGCCCTTCCCTGCCTCCCCTCCCCCGCTCCGTGGCTGCACTGACAGGCCTGGGCTGTGAATGGGGCTCCACGGCTCTCTGTGCCTCAGTGGCAGAATGCAGGGTGGGGCTGAAGCGCCAGATGGAGGCTTCCTGTGCCCGCAGGACAGCAGAGAAGCTCGGTGTGTCACGCAAACCCAGAGCCACCATCCCAGGCCAGGACCTGCAAGTTCTGGCCTGGTCCTCCCCCCACAGGGCCCTGGGGCTGCTGGCCTGGAGTCGCCTGAACTTGCTGCAGACCTAGGCAGGTGACAGAGCCCTGACCCAGGCCACTTCTGCATTCAGCAGCCCTGTGGTCTTGACAAAGCCCTGGGCTCCCTGGGTGTGCTTTTGATTACTCAAATGTTCTCAGCAGGATGAGAAGCACTGATACAACCCTGCCTCGCTATCCTAACACTGGGACCTCTGTCTCCCTATAACAACAGCGAGGAGAGTGGCAGCAGCGGGGAGTTGGGGTGATGGAGGTTCTGCCTCACGGTCTCTGATGGAGGCAGAGGTGCCTTGTTCCCGTTCTGCAGACAGGAAACCATAAACTGAGTCCAATTCAACAACGGCTTCCCAGCTCTGGCTTGGTCCCAAGCCTTGTGCCTGGGCTAAGTAGACAGATCACTAAGTCACATCTTTCTGTGGATCCTCAAGACGATCAGAGGCCAGCGGGGTGGAGACCAGGACAGACACAGCCACAGCACCGCAGGAGGGATCAAGACCGGAAGGCTTGTTTGGGAAGTACTAAAACTGGGGTGCATGAGCTGGTTTGGGGGGCCAGGCAGGATGGCTACCCAGAGCCCACAGACCTGTGAATCTCAGACTGGATGGGAGTCCAGGCCCCCAGTCGAGTTTCGTGCTCTTTTGGGGCCAGGACGGGAGGCCCCGCTTCCCCCCCAGGGCAGGGGAATTCCCAGCAGAGCGAACCGCAGGCTGAGTCATCAAGGGTGAGAGGAGCCTGGCCCACCGGGCGGGATGTGGCTGCAGGTCGTGCCCTGGAAGAGGCCCAGGTGGGACCCTGTCTCCCTCCGACCCTGAGCAAGCAGCATGGCTGCAGTCTCCCTGCTGGGTCCCCATGTGCCCCTGGGTCTTTACCCTCCAGGCCTCGGGCAGGGACCACTCAGGTGCGGGGCAGACCCGGCCCATCGCTAGCACACAGCAAGGCAGTGGTTTGGCTGGAGTGGTTGGCGGCTGTGCACGTATCAGCCCAAGCAAGTTCCTGCTTCAGATTTTCCTCCTTTTTCTTAGAAATGTAGCCTTAAATAAAATGAAGAAGTTTAAAGACCGCAAAGACCCAGCTTCCTGGGCCCTCTGAGTGGTCTCTTCATGGACTTGCTTCCTGGAACGTGGACCCTGCTCACCCTGCATGTTGGGAGCGAGGTCGGCCTCTCCGGGAGCCCTGGCGACCCGAGTTTGACAAGTGACTCCTGCGCATGTTTCAAACCTTGTCCCGCCACACTGTGGTAGGGCAGAAGCCACCTGGGAAATGACTTTAAAAGGGAGCATCTATCTTGGGAGGGGGTGCTGACCCGACTTTCTTTTCTAGGATCCCAGAGACTCCGTTCCTATAATTATCACAAGATGATAACTACAGGCCTAAGAATCCTTATTGGCTTCAAGGTGCTTTTATTTCCAAAGAACATCCATTAGGTGTGTATAATGAGGCTAAGCACCGAGGACAAAAGGGTACAGTATCTGCTCGCTGTCTCCAAGAGGGTCACAGGTAGTTGGGGACACTCTCAGGAGACCTTCCCAGGGTGACAGGGGAGTTGGCCTCTGAAGCAGAGGCAGTGTGGGCTGGTGCCCCAGGTACTCACAGAGGAGGCAGGGGAAGGTCAAACCAAGCTGTCCCCATATTTGGTGCTCCTAAGAGTCCTGCACTGTACCTGGGGCTGTAGCTCAGCACTTGCCTCTGTGTGGGGCCCTGGGTTTGATGCCCAGCACCACGAAACAAATTAATAATAATAATAATAATAATAAATAAATAAAAGAAAAGAAAGGGGAAAAAAGAATACTGCAAGCATTCTTGAACAGGAAAAAATAGGTATCGCCATTTTAGGCATAAGTCCACTGGGGCTCAGAAAGCGGAAGCAGGACCTGAACCTCGAACTCAGTCCTCTCTCCACGGCCGCCTCCTCCCTTCCTTAATCCTCCATTCACTCGCTCTCAGACAGCTGCCTGGCACTTGCCATGGGTCAGGCCTGGGCTCATGGAGAAGGGGACGCGAGGTCCCTGCTCTGGAGGAGTCACATGGAAGAACCGACACTGTGCTTGTAGCCAGAGCCACTCAGGAAACCCCAGAGAGGGCGCGGGGGCGGGATCCACTTGACCTGGAGGTGTCCTGGGCAGGACTTGCTGAGGAGGTGACATTTCATCAGAGACCTGAAGGATGAGAGGGGCCCCTGAGGCCCTGGTGACATCCTCTTTCTGAACTTGCTCGGGACCACCTGACGGAGCCTGCCCTTCCGGGTGGAGGTGTGGGGGGCGCTCGGTCCTCCACCTCCGCCAGGCCGAGGGGGACTCCTGAGCACAGCGTGGGTGAATCACGTGTCTTCGGGGACCCTGAACCCTTGTGGGTGGGAGGCGGATGTGATGAGGCTGAGCCCCACTCCGGGGGCTGGGGAGGAAGCCGAATCGGCAGCACCTGGTGGAGCCAGAGCTCGGGGCCCGACCGGCTGCCTTTCAGCCCTGGCCTCTGCTGCGAGCGCGTCTTGTCCTCTGTTAAGTGGACACAGGGGTGCGCCCTTGCATGGGTTCTGGAGCAGCCAGTGCACGGGTGTGACCGGCCAGGCGTGCCCTGGGGTGCAGAGGAGTGGGGGGACTAAACACAGTACTACAAGGCTTTTCCTTCCCAGCCGACCCCGGCCCACCCTTCCAGGGTCAAGGGGGCAGAACTGACGTTCCCAGTCCCTGCAAGAGTGAGAAGATGGCTGGGGACGTGGCTCAGTGCATAGAGCACTTGCCTAGCACGTGGGAGGCCCAGTTCAACCCCCAGCACTGGGAGGAAAAGTGAGAAAACCCCACTAACCCTGCTCCACGCGCCACTTGGCCGGGATCTTAGATGACCTTGGATAGTGGTCTGGCCTCTGGGAGACTCTTTTCCCAGGAGGCTGGGCGAATGCCCCTGTGGGTCTCTGCTTCCTCACTCTTCCCATGGAAGACCCTCTCAGCACCCCCAGGACCCCCAGGAGGAGCCCCTGTGCTGGGGAGAAGGCGGCAGCTACCCTGGGGGACGTGTGGCTTCGTGCAGCTGAGGCTCTGGGCAGCAGGCCCTTCACTATCTGATCCCCTCCCGAGAAAGAGGAACCTGTGGGCTGACTTCAGCTGAACTGGCCAGAACAGGAACCAGGGGCCTCCTTGAACCCCGCCACGGTGAACCATGTCCTGGCCCCGGGTTTCTGTTCTCCGGTCAGGGCCCGCTGGTGGCCTGCTCCTAGCCTCCTGCAGCTCCCCAGAGGGCTGCACACCTTCCTCTCTAGAAGGGGCCCCTCCGCAGCAGCATCCTGGGCTTGGGCCCAGCCAGTCTGGGGGAGGGGGGCCAGCCTCGCCAGGGCCAGAGCTACGTGGGGAGCCCCGGGGAGTGTCTGGGGGGACAGGGCTGAGATAGACCTTCTCCACCGTAGCCCCTGTCACCTGGGACCTGACATTGGGCAAAGGCTCTTTGTTGCCGCTGCTGTTAGGAGAGAAGGCAGCAGAGGTTCTGAGAGGCAGAGTGACTTGCTCAGGGTCCCACAGGACTTGGCTGCTGGAGACAGGGAGCTTGGACCCTCCCATTAATGCCAGCGTGGCTGTCACAGCACCTCCTGTCCCCCACCACCCTCCTCCAGGTACACACTCGGACTTGACTTTGAGGAGAAAAATATTTTTACAGTGTATGTATTTCTTTTCTAAAAGCTTTTGAAGGTCACGTGCTGATTACCTCTCTGGCTCCTGCCTTCTACAAAGAGGGAGACGTGCACTGTCCAGTCAGCGGCCACTGGCTATGTGTGGCTAGTGAGCGCTGGACGCGCCACTGGCCTGAACTGAGAGGTGCCATGAGGATAAAACCACACACTGGATTTTTCAGGGGGAAAAAATAAAGTTTAGGTAAAAACCTCATTCATAATTTTTATATTAGTTACATGTGGGAATGATGGTATTCTAGACATAAAAAACATTAATTTTGCTTTTTTTATCTTTACTTTTTTAAAAAAAATATATACTAGGAATTGAACCCAGGGGTGCTTACTCACTAAGCCACATCCCCAGTTCATTTAAAAATTTTTATTTAGAGACAGGGTCTCACTAAGTTGCTTGGGGCTTCGCTAAGTGGCTGAGGCTGGCTTTGAACTCATGATCCTCCTGCCTCAGCTTCCCGAGCTGCTGGGATCACAGGCATGTGCCACTGCACCTGGCTCACTTTACTTTTTTAATAAAGCTGTTTGAATATTTAATGGCGCCTGTGGAGCGTGGTGGTGGCTCATGCAGCCCTTAGAAGGTGCAGAGCCAGGACGGTGAGCAGTGCCTAGACGGGGGAGCTGAGGAGGGGCAGCACGGCTCTGTGGGTGGACGTCCTGGGCTACCCGGATGGGCTTCCCAGGGGAGATGGCTGAGCAGCCTGAAGTGCCGGCCACACTGAGCACCGTGGTCCTGCCTCACTGGAGTGGGAAGCCCGGGGTACGGGGCACAGCCGGGGCGCTGCAGCCAGACAGTCCCGTCCCCACACCCCGCTCCTCCCTGTGTGACCTGGGCTACCCTGAGCTTCAGTTTCCTCATTGGCGAAATGGGACCGTGTCATGGGGATGGCCAGGAGGGTCCTTGGGAGGATTATCACCCGAGGCCGAGCTTGTGCGGCTGGACTTTGATCTCTGTAGGTTCTGCATTCCTTCAGATAAAAAAAGTATTTGGAAAGAAGTGTACCGAACACGCACCAGTTTTTTCCTGTCGTTACTCCCTGAACAATACAGTATGACAAAGATTTCCGCAGCCCTGACATTATTTGTGCAGACCTGGATATTCGTGGGGGTCCCGGAAACAGCCCCTCTAGGATACCTGGGGACAACTGCACAGCACACATTGCAGCACTTGGCACTGTAGAGCTCAATACTCTTAGATGACAGACGTAAATCATTAAGGCGTAAAAGCGTGCTGGAGAGCAGGGTGACTTGGTTTGGAATGAGCTGACAGAGGCCCGGGCGGGACCAGCTCCTTAGCCAGTGTCACCTCGCTTACCTGGTCCATGGGTAGAAATGGGCAGGCTGGTGGTTGGCACGCGAGGACACCGTGGCCTCGGCAGTGGCCGGGCCCCGTGTCTTGTCCGCCAGACTCTGCTCGATGGCCATCTGGACCAGCTCCTCCTCGCTCAGGCTGCCGTACAGGCTGTACTCCTCGTTGCCGATGGCCCGCTGTGGGCCAGGAGCGCTGATCTCCATCGCCATCCCCACCGCCAACCCTGGCCTCCAGAGGAGACACTCCACAGGGTGGGGGGGCTATGGCAAGTCCAGGAACCCTGCAAGGAGACCGAGGCCATCTTGTCACACAGGATCTTGCAAGATAGTTCGCCCCCAGGGAAGGCCAGGCTTTTCCCTGAAGATCACACGTTCATTTTCTATTCATTCACTAGCAATATGGTCTTCCAAAGCACCCTCCACCTACACGCTCGCCACCCTTCCGACTTCGACTCACCAGGTCACCCGTCCATCCACACCTCCATCCCTTCACTCACCACCCGTGCATTTCTCCACCCACCCACTTATATATCCGTCCATCCTTCATCCACCCATGTACCCAAGCATTAGCCATTGACCCACCTGTCTGTCGTCTGTCCGTCCGTCCGTCCATCCATCCATCCATCCTTCCTCCCTCCTGCTCATTCCCCTGTTCATCCACCCATTTACCCTTCTACCCTCCCATCCATCACCATTCACCTATCTATCCAAACTTCCAACCATCCACCATCCAGCCAGCCATCAATCCACCCACTCACCCCTCTCTCCATTATCCATCCTCTGTCTGTCCACCCACTCACCCATCTACCCACAGGCCTTCCCTCCGTCCACCCTGCCTATATCTATCGGGGCATCCATCCACCCGACCCGTTGCTTTTTCTTATTTCAGGCAGCCTATCTCAACATGGATGCACGCATAGATTGACTGAAAGGTCACGTGCTGTGCCACTTCTCTGTGCCAGGCACTCTTCTGGGGACGCAATACTGGATACACAACCATGACCCAGCAGACCGATCCCAGCCTCACAGAGCTCACCCAGCACGTGTACCCTCCTCCCTTCCAAGCACCCACGCCTCCTCTCCTGGCCTCCTGCACTCCTCCTCCCCGGGGAGGGCTGGGAGGGCCAGAGACGGATCAGACCCAGGCTGGCTGCTGCGGCTTTCCCGGCCTGGCTAAAATCAACCATTAAAAGGGTTTGCCGTGTTCGTTACAGGGACCCTCTTCTAGAACAAAAATACCTCAAAGAGATGGGAGCTGGTTGAATCAACTACTTTTAGGAAATGAAATAGAACCAGCTGAGCCTGATTTTGCCTCGACGGGCTGGCTTCCGTGTGACTGTGGGTCACGGTTCTTACCCTGGCCGAGCACTGGAGTCACATGAGGCCTTAAAAAGACACCCCAGATCCCGGGGCTGTGCTTGGACTCCATCAGCAAATATGCACGTCCCTCCCCTCAGCAGAGGCCCCCTCCCTTCAGCGTGGATATCAGTCTACGTCCACCTGGCTGGCTCTGCCCCTGAGGACACAACACGAGCCAGCAGGTGAGGAGAGCTCTGCCAGTGCCCTCTGTCACCATCACCAGGAGAAGGAGGAGACTCCCCTGGAGCTGCCGCCGGGGCCCCTGAGAGAACCTGCTGGGGGGCCTGAGTGCAACCTGCCCGGGGAGCCTGCCCAGCAGGGCCTGCCGCCTGCAGCGTCCCCAGGCCCCAGCTGCCCTGGATCCACAGCTGGCAGCGTGCCAACTCAGCTCCAAGAAAACGAGAAAATGCCAAGTGCCGGGGAGGACCCGGTACACGTCCTGGGAGGAGAGTAACATGGTAAAACCGCTTTGGAAAATGGATGGTGCTTGGACCACACACCCACCATGTCACCTGGATGTTCCCCTCCTGGTGGTACAGCCAAGTGCTCCCCAAAGACAAGGTCAGGAGTACTCACACAGCACTATTCACAATAGCCCCAGTGGAAAGGACCCACACGTCCGCCAGCCTTTGAATGGCTTTACACCTGGCGGTGCGCTCACGGGACGGACGGAGGGCACGCACCCGCGACGACAGAGAAACTCCCTCTACACACAAGGGTGGACCTCTCCACATCGGCCTAACATTGACCAGATAAGCCAGGTAAGAATGAAGGCACATGTGACCCCGTATATACAAGGCTCTGGGACAAGCACAACTACCTACAGCCATGGACGTCAGGAAAAATGGTTCTCCTTGGGAGGAGCTGAGTGGCAGGGACATTGGGAGACCCCAGGGACCAGGTACTGCACCTTCCTCCATCGGGGAGGTCACATGTGGTGTAGGTGGCTGTAGGACCCCTGAATGCGCGTGGTTTGTGCATTTCTGTGGACGTGCATCAGAAGCCCAGCCCAGCTACTTAAAAAGCAGACAGAACTAAAAAGCAGCTTGGGACCCGCCTCAGACCAAGTCAGAGTCCCCGAGCTGCCCAGGTGACTGGAACCACCTCTTGAAGAATGGCAGCCAGCAGGCAGAGGCAGAGGCAGGGGACACTGAGAGAAGGGGGCTGGAGTGGGGGACCCTCCCGGGGGAGGGCACTCACATGGACTCCTGCTGAGCCCCTTAGAGAATTCTTTTGATTTATCCTTGTCACAGCCTTAAGAGTGACAGTCCTCTGCTGTGGCCTGCCGGGCCCTGGCCTCCAGCCTCAGGCAGACCTCACAGAGACCCCCCTCTGCACAGCACAGTAGAGCTGAGCTTCCTTCCCTTCAAAATCTGGTCCCCGTGCCCCTCCACCCCCCCCTGCACCCCTGGCCTTCAGAACTGCCGGGCTCCTCACTTCTCCAGGCCGAGGCTGCGCCCCTCTTCTGGGAAGCCTACTAGAATCTTCTGCAAAGCAGACATTTTCTCCTTGTGAGCTTAAGTGTGGCTTGAGCCTGGACGCTCTTAAAGCCAGCACCTTAGGTGAGGAGCTTAAAGTCCATGATTCATCTCAGCAAAGGCCTCCACTACCAGAGGGTGTGGCAGAGCCCATCAATGGCCATTTCCCCTGAGAGCAGAACCTGGCTCTGTGCAGGTAGCAGTGTCCCCAGTCCCATGGATGAATCACGATTGTTCCAAGACAGTTGGGACAATCCCACCCTCTTGGTCAGTGACTCTTCTAGCAGCGGGATCGTAGCCTAGTTTTGTTCAAGGAGCTGTGCGGAAATTCTGCTGGGATGTTCCCAGGAAGGACTTTCTTCCCTAACAAAACAAGAGAGGTAGGGAAGAAAATGACTCCTAGGCCCAGTCCCTATATTTCACCTGGAGGACTTGATTCTTGGAGCAGTGGTAGCCTTCTTGTGACCACGAGTTTGACAGAGAATGATAAAATGAGTTTGACAGTCTTCTGGGTTCTTGACAGCTTCTGGGTTCTTCACAGTCATTGAGCTACGGAACCAATTCTGGGTATGCCCACCCCAGCCTATTTGTTAGATAAAGATTGAAAGTTCTGGAGGTTTAGCCAGTATTAGTTGAGTTTTCTGTTATGTGCTGTTGAAATCGTCTTAGCAGATGGTTCTTAGGCCTGACTGAGAGACTCTCAAGAGTTTTAGCCAAGGCTCTGGTCTCACCCCAGACCAATGAGCTCAGGCCTTGGGAACTGGAGCCAGGCCCAGCAGGGTTTGGGGTCTGTGGGGGTCTAGCCTGCGGCCGGGGCTGGGAGCCACTGCTCTAGGTCAACGTCAGGAGGCCGCTCTGCATCCCACATGGGGACAGCCAGGGGCAGCGAGACCTCAGAGTCACCTTATACCTGGTGCTTGGTCTTGATTAGTTTTTAAAGCGATTTCAGCAGCCGTTTTTGTTTATTGTGAAGAAGTCCAGGCTGGGAAGCGAGAGGCCGGGGTCAGCGTTTCCAATCGGCCACAAGCTCCCACTTCCTCTTTCAGGTCCCCGTTTTACCATCTGTCAAAAGGCAGGGTGGTCTGGAGCCTGCCCTCGGGCACTCCCACCCTGCGGCGCCACCTGTGCAGCCCGCGGGTCCCCCAGCCTCTGGCCTGGGCCTGGCCCCAGCCTCTTCCGGGCCTCTGTGAGGCCGAGGCCCCTGCAAGGTCTGAGGCGGCCAGATCTGCCTTCAGCGGGTGGGGACGGTGCTCGGCCCAGCAACAGGAAGACGCCCTGATCTCTCCAGAGCTGGGGTCTGCTTTTACCCACCCCCGGGGCAGGGCAGGGCCTTGGTCCAGGTGCCACTGAACTAAGCAGAAGTGTCAATGTCCAGTGCCACAGCATCGTGGGGTCCCATGCGAAGGTGTCCGTTAAAAGTGGAGGGCAAGAGCGAAGAACGCGGACCAAGAGTCAGGGACTGAGCTATGATCTCCATTCCAGTGCAAGGGTGCTGTGTGACCTTGGCTAACTCCCTGTCCCTCTCTGGGGCTCAGCTTTCCCATTGCAAAAAGAAGACTCCAGGCTACAAGTTTTCCAGGGCTCTTTGGTTCTAAGGTGACCTGTTCGACATGCCCTCCGCAAACCAGAGCTTAGCGTGGGACACGGGAACAGGGAAGCAGGTAAAGGTGGACGGATGGAGGGCTTGATACCAGCCACCCTAGGGCTACTTTCAATTCTGCTATTTGCTAGCTGCGTGACTTTGGGCAAGTCACCTCCCGGTTCCAGTCCCCTGGTTCGTGGAAGGAAGGTGAGCTGCTTCCACCGGCCGAGGGAGACATGCAGGAGCGAAGCAGTGTGTAGGTGGCTTGTCGGGGGAGCCGCGGTTAACGGGACCCACAGCCCCACCCCAGGCCCTGCAGCCTGGACCCACAGGCAGAGGTCTGCTGGGGAGGCTTGGGTACCCAGGACGGCTGCAGTGTGCACGCCACCTCTGCCCCTCTCCCAGCCATGTCCCTCAGCCTGTTTTCTGGTGGGACGTCTGGGGAATGACCTCCTCCCCCGAGGCTCTAACAACCGCGCACACCGGCCCCATCCAGGGAGCCCAGCCCCACGGCCAGGGCCAGGCCCGGCCAGAGCTGGAGGAGAGGAGGAAGGACCATCGTTCAGTGCGGGTTTCTAATCCCAGCCACAGCCCTGCCAGGGTCCTGCTTCTCCACCCATTTCACAGAGGCAGAAACCGAGACCCCCCCTTGGAAGAGCAGTGGCCGCGGAGGGCCCAGGAGCCGTTC
The DNA here is from genome assembly GCF_047511675.1 of Marmota flaviventris. Classification (NCBI taxonomy): domain Eukaryota; kingdom Metazoa; phylum Chordata; class Mammalia; order Rodentia; family Sciuridae; genus Marmota; species Marmota flaviventris. Next base: position 11,830,041 of record NC_092499.1, on the reverse strand, counting down.
TGACCACCTCATATGTTAATTCAAGGAACCCCATGGGAGCTATCCGCCCCCAGGGGAAGTGGGGGCCCTGCAGTCCACACTTGGGTGCTGCAAGAAGGTGACCGGAACTCCTGGAAGGACCGGCCAGCCCTGAGCACCCCCTGCTGGCCCCTGGCTTGGGGACAGCACTCACTGCGCGCCCGCTTGCCCTGGGAAAGGGCTATTTTAATCCCAATCTGCCTCCCAGGGGTTCCCCCGGGCCACTGGCCGGGACTCGGGGCTGGAAGGAGGCCAGCCTCAGCAGGGCCTTGGAAACCGAGCCGTGCAGCATCAAGAGCCGGGTAAACTGAGGCCGGGGGAGGGGCAAAGCACCACGGGGTCCATCACCAGGAGCCACCCTCTCCAGAGACAGGTGCCCGTTTCACAGATGGAGAAATGGACAGTCCAGGGCGCCTGCAGCTAGGGACCGGGGACCTGGACGACCCTGGAGCTGACTCCACACGCGGCTTCATGACCTGCCTGTGCAGCAGCTCCAGTGGCCCCAGGAGACGTCCTCAGGGTGTCCCTGGAAGGTGCCACCAGCCCGAGCTACAGAGGACCGTGAGGAGGAGCGTCCCCCCTGCCATAGCCCGGGCGCTCACACTCGCCACCCCTGCGACTCTGCCTCCCCTCGTGGTGACAGTTGCTGAGTCTTCATTTTGTACCAGAGGAGGCCGGAGGTGGCGACCTGCCCAAGGAGCCAGAGGCCAGGGCCTCAGCGGGAAGGGCCAGCGCCCCTGGGCCCAGGGTGGATCGGCCTCCTCAGAGGCGTGTGTCCAAGGGCTCCTCATGTCCTGCTGCTCTGGCTGCCGGCAGTGGGCCTGCCTCCCTCTAGGATCCAGAAACTTCTGAAGAGCAGGACTGCGTCACCTTTGTGTGTGACCCCAGGACCTACCCAAGTCCAGGTACACTGTGGGTGTTCAATAGCTGCTGGGTGGACCGTGAGTAAACCATGGAGTCGTGATGAGGATCACGCCTGCGGAGGCCACCCTTCACCTGGCAGGGTGGCCATGACCCTGTGGCCTGGTGCCCCACTGCCCAGAGTCCAGCCCTGCTCTGCCATCTACTGGCTGCATGAGGGACAGCAGGTCACCGACACCCTGCCTCGCTTTGCCCCCTGTGGAGACAATAGTAGCATCTGGCAGCTGTTTTCAGAGGAGATGAGCTCACAGTGTGAGCAGCATAACGCCCCTAATGGCCCCCAAGGTGCAGCGACTCTCTGCCCTGACCCCAGAAAGCAGGTGACAAGGGTCAACCCGTCCCTGCCCGGAGGCTGCACAGCCCATGGCAGCCTTCAGGGAGGCTGAGTGAGGGTGGGGTTCTCCCGGGCTCTCCTCACAGAAAACAAGCCGAGCTGGAGCCAGCTCCAAGGCCTTCCTTGGACAGCAGGGACCGTGTCTCCCAGGCCACAGGTCCCAAGGTCAGGCACAAGGTCAGGGATGGGGGAGCTGGGAAAGCACGCCACCTCCCTGGAGTCTGCCTCAGTACAGGCTGCACCTGTCCGAGGGTCCCCCTGCCCCCTCCGCCCTCCTGCGCTCAGGATCTGCTGCCCTGGAACTTTGGAAGGACCTGGTGCACCCCACGCCTCTCAATCCTGGGCCTGGATTTCTGCATGAGGCCACCACTTACAATGACAAGACGGGCCTCTCAGGGAGCCCGTGGTCCCTTAGCGGTACGGGGTACCTAAGTGTGCGGGGCCTCCAGTGAAGGCAGGGCCCAGGGTTCAGAGCCACTTGCCACCCTCAGAAATGGTAGCAGTGAGCGGGTTGCCGTGGCCTTCCCTGCTCACCGCACGATTCCGTGAGAAGGTGGTGTTGCCCCCATCCTGCAGATGGGAAGACGGAGGACACCCAGGGAGAAAGTGGCAGGGAGAGAGGGCGGTGTGCCTGACTTCCGGCTCTCATCTCAGGTAGCTAACCGCAGCTTTCAGCTGTTTTTGAAGATTTAAGTAAAGGCTGGAGTCAAATTGGAGAATGGATATATATATATATATATACACACACACACACACATATACGCTTAAAAGACTGAAGATGAATGGATATTATATACACACATGTATATACAGTGATTTATGCTCCTATGTATGTTTGCAGCTTGAGCCATCTACCATATAACATAATTCCTTATATAATATTTATTCAGTCCTCCTCTATGTTTGTGGGTTCCGTGTCCAGGCATTTAAACAACATGGATCAGGAATATCCAAGAAAAAGAATTGTTCCAACGACTCTGAACATGCACTGACTTTTTCCCTGTTATTATTCTGTGAGCAACACACATAACAACTATTCACGTAGCGTCCAGGTTGAATGCACCATCACGGGTCACCTGGAGACGGTGGGGGATGTCCGAGGATCCACAAGGACCTGGGCAGACACCCTGACGTCTCATACAGGAGACTTTTCCCCAGATTTGGATATCTGCCGGGGGGTCCTGAAACCAACGCCCCACAGATACCAAAGGATGAATATACACGATACACACCAGACATGCCATCTGCAGATCAGTTGCAGGATTTTCAGGGTCTCTCAAAAGTCACATGGCCCTAGCCAGAGGCAGTCCTGAGAGCTGGCTGCTTGGGCTACCTGGGGACACAGGAGGAGGAGGGGAATTGCCACGGCTGTCCTTGGCCCCAGTACCAGCCCTGTTCTGTTCAGTGCCCCGTCCTGCTGTCAAAACCCATCTTTCTAATCCACCAGCCCCAGACCAGAGGGGTCCTTCCAGTTGGGACTGTGGATGTAGACAGCCAGGTCCTGGGTCCCTTTGCTTTAACGCCTAAACAATAAAAAATACACTGGTACCTGTGGGTCCCTGGCAGGGTCCTAGCTGCTGCCTTGGGTGGAAGCCTTTGACCTCTCAGTACCCGGGAGCATCAGCTTCTCATGTGCAGATGGGGAGACGGAGGTGCAGAATGTAAGGGGCAGAGGGGCTCCGACTGCATCTGCTGGTCCCTCTTTTCATCTGACCCTCTGAACATGGCAAGGGGTTAGTCACTTGACCCTAAACCTCACCCCACAGGAGGTTTCTGCCCTGGTAGAGGACAGGGCCCCCCAGCCCTCAGCCCCCAGGAAGGGCTCCAGTCAAAGTCCCGGGTGGCCTTGGCAGGGGCCAGAGCTGACAGGCCTCTGTCCAGGGCCTCACCGCTGCTGAAGAACCTAACATGCCCTCCCAGTGGCCGATGGAAGACTCTTGCACGCTGGCTTTGGGTGCCAGGCCTTGGGGCTTCTGAAGGTGGGCCAGAGTCACCAGAGGACCCAGGACTCTGCTCAGGCTGCAGACCCCACCATGCCAGGCCCCTTTGTCCTTTGTATGGAGAGAAACTGAGGCACCGAGAGAGGGTGCACCCAGCCCGAGGTGGACCAGCCAGACCCAAACCTGTCCAAACCTGGCTCCGCTCCCACTCCAGCACGACCCAGGCCCCGCCCATTGTACAGAAGGGGAAACTGAGGCCAAGGCTCCAGCCGAATGGAGCGCCCTTGGCTTCCCCTTGCTCACCCAAAGCTGGGTGGCCCTCCGCGGAGTCTGGGACCCTGACAGAGAGCTAGGTGGCTTGTTTGTTTATTGGCCTGCCAGGAACCCAGGAAGCTGCCCAGAGAGAGAGAGCCAGAGGAGAGAGGGAATAAATAAAACCATGAGAAAGTCTCTTTTCTGTGTCCTGCACAGAGCCACAGCCTCAGGCGGTGCCCGGGAGCAGCATGTGGAAGACATGGGTGGCCGCCAAGTTTCCGTCCTGTTTCTCTGGGCCCACGCCGTTGAGCAACAGGCCCGCAGGTCACCTTCCTCTCAGCCTCCTGGGTGGAGGGGCCCTTCCCTGCCTCCTGGCCTTGAAGGGACTGGCCCTCGTCCCAGGCCCTTGTCCTCCCTGCAGCCAGACCCATCAGTGTGGCTCAGACACATTCAGTGCTGGACACAGCATTCCAGGCCCCTGACCCAGTTTCTGCCACGGCTCTAGGAATGCCAGGCTCTGCCAGCTATGCCAGCGGCCAGGGGTGGCAGAGATGGGTGGGCGGGGCTGGCCCGTCCACCTCTGAGCCTCCAATAACAACAGTGGCTGTGCCCACCCCTTCCAGCTCCGCAGCCCAAGTGCCCTGCCTGGCCTTGTTCTGTCCATGGGCAGCGCCAGGCTCTGGACCCTCTTCCCGGCCCCCTGGGTGGCAGGACACAGGGGCCTGGGAGCAGGTGGGAAGGCTCAGGTGAGGCAGGAGGGCCCTCCCAGCACCCCAGCGCAGGCCTGGCAGGGAATCTTCTAAGCTAGACCCCTCCCCAAACCTGAGGCCCCTTCCTGTCCTCTCCCCTCTCCCCTCTGGGTTTGGATCTTTCCTTCTCTTCTCCCTGCTTTCCCTCTCTCCTCTCTCCTCCTACCTTTCCTGTCCTGTGTTCCTTTCTTTAAAATAAAGCCCGAACAGGAACTCGGGTTAGGAATCCGGCGACTACTTCACCACCGGCTCCTCCAGCCTCCCTGTCCACCCCAAGCACGTGGACTCCGCTTATATTCCTGAGCACTGATTATTCCAGAAGATGGTGTCGAAGGGAGGGACCTAGAGACGCAGAGAACTCTGTGACAGCCGCCACCTCCAGGCAGCCTGGCCTTGGCAGCTCAAGTGGAAGGCCACTGGGCGGGCCCGGGGTATTTTTGTGCCTCCTTCTGGAAGGCTCTTTTAGGTCCTGCCTGTGCTCGATACTTGGGCACCTCATGATGCCGGGGCAGTGCCAGGGACATTTCAGCTGGGGGCACGAAGGTGCTGATTCCCACTGTCCCAGCCCCCAGAGAGGCCAGAGGAGGTGGTGACTTAGAAGGTAGGCCCTGGAGGCTCAGAGGCCAGAGTTCGAATCCTGCCTCCGATACCTTGTAGCTGTCCAGCCTCGGGCAAGACTCACCCTCTCATAACCTCTGTTTCCAAATCTGAAAAATGGGGGCAGCAATCATCTCTAGCTCCTGGCGACTTCGAGAAGAGTCAACGAGAGGATTCACCACAAGTGCCTGGGCCGCTGCCTGGTCGTCCTCTGGGCCCAGCGGCCCCTCCTGGCACCGCTGGCCTATTCCTCATTCTAACATCGCCGTGGGTGCATGATGGCGGCTCCCACCCCGTGCTGCCAGGAGGCCCCCCGCCCTGGCCTGTCTGTGCACAGAGGAAGCAGGTTGGGTGGCACTGAGGGGTCCCTGCAGCCCCTGGAGGAGGCCGCACAGCTCATCCCAGCTGGCTGGACCCCCTCGAATTCCCTGAAGCCTCCCCTCAAGAGAGGGGCTTTTCCTTCAGGGAGGGTCCCTCCTGCCCTGCCCAGGGCCTCAGCCAGCAGCCCCTGACATTACCTCCCCTCCCCTCCGTTGCTGCCTCCCACTCCTAGAGCCCGTCCACCCCCTGCCTTCCCCGGAGAGGCCTGGTCAGATCCACCCTCCTCTCCTCTGCTCAAACACTTCTAGAAGATGGTGTTGAGGGGAGAGACCTAGAGACGCAGAGAACTTCTAGAGCATGTTCCATCTGCCCGCTCGGCCTCCCTGCAGCGCCCCTCCCACCATCATCAGGCCACTGTCTAGTCTGCTTTGTCCCGGCTGCTCCCACACCTGGCCCCTCGCCCCACCCCATGACATCCCCCTGTCCTTCCGAAGGACGTCACCTCTTTAAACGTGCCCTCGTGCGTTCGTGGATGTGCACATGTAAGGAGTCTGCTCGCTTCCCTACCCCCAGCTGTGAACCCCACCTGGAGAACCCCCCTCCCTGTTTCCTCTCCTGAACCCCAAGAGGCTGCAGGTGGAGCCCACGGCACCTCGGTTACTCAGGACCCCAAACTCCTGCGCACGCACAAGCCCTCGGGGAGGCTGCGCTCACCAGAGTCCCCTGCGTGAAAGCATCTGTTTGTTCACCTAACCTGAGACCATTCCCAAAGACATTTGTCAGACACAGATATTGCCCGAGACCGGGGGACCCAACAGTAGCATCAGTGACAGCCCCTTTTGCATTCTAGTTCTAGACGGTCACAGCAGAGTGCCCAGCTAAGCAGGAGTCCTTCAGAAGAACGGATAAGTACATGCAAGTTGCCAGTTCTCTGTCCCCCAGACCCCAAATGAAAGTCCCCAAGGGGCCACAGGACTCCCGAGAACTGGAGCAGACAGAGCAACCAGAGGTCCCACTGCAGGACAGCTGGCAGGTCCCCACGGGCAGGGGAGGTGGGGCTGCGTTACCTGTTAGACCGGAACCAGGGACTCGCCCAGGGGCGGTGGACAGAGCTCTCCTGAGAGTGTGAGAATTTCAGAGCCCAGAGCTGTCCCTCTGCCCTGGCCCTGCGCTTTGGGCTGCTGTGCCAGGCAGCTGGGTGACGCGCTCCTTTGAAGCAGGGAGTTTATTTCGGGCCCACCGCATGACCACTGATGGCGAGCCAAGCTATACGGTGCTCCGAATCTCAGATTTCCTGTTCGAAGACGGCACAGAGGAAACTGCGGGGCCCCTTCCGATCCTCCGGGTGGATTAGAGCTGGACTCTCACTTGGGAGAGCATCTCGGAACGTGGGCCCTCACGTGATGTCACCAGTTGTGATCCTTGACATGGAGGCCATATATGGGTATGTTTCTGGAACTACCCAGGAGGGAGCGAGAGAGGAGAGAGATGCAGAGGGTGAGCCCCAGAGAAGCAGGGAAAGAGAAGGAGAGAGGGAATTGGGAAAGAGGCAAGAGCCAGGGAGAAGAGATGGCCTCCAGACTGTCCCAGCTACGGTGGCCCACAACACAGGGGACGGCCGGAGGGGCAGCTGAGGGAAGAGAAGGGGCTGAGGAGTCGGCACCGAAGGCCTCTGGGAAACGAAGGGTCAGTGCAGATGGCACAGCCTGGTGTTCGGAAACACAGGGTGTCCTGTTGCTGGACACTGTGGAGGGGGCAGGGGATAAAGGGTAGGACACTAACTAAGCAGTCACCACACATAAAATCATGTGGGCGAGCTCTGGGCACAGACTCACAGGCCACAAGGACCCCTCCCTCCAGGCCTGGGGGACACTGCCATCCCTGAGGCAGGGGGATGGCACACATGGCCACCCACCAAGCATCCAGGACGTGCCCAGGCACTGCCAGGCACTCACAGGGCCACAGGCAAGTCAGATCACAGGCCCCAGAGGTGGGGGCCTGGAGGTGCCATGGTCTCCTCCTCTGAGTGGAAAATGATTTCCGTTTCAAAGCCCCCTTCCTCTTGGAGGACATGGGATTTAGGACAACCATCAGACTCCTCCTCAACTCAAACTCAGGAAAGTTTGGGATGCCACGACCCTCACTTCCGATGTTCCACGAGGAGATAAATCTCAGATGCCAGGTGTCCAGGGCTGAGCCAAGGTTCGCCAAGGATGGGAGGGGCATCATCGGTGCCCGGGATGTCTCCCAGCTACTCCGGCACCTGCTGTGTTGTGTACCACCCTAGCTGGGACAGTCTGGAGGTCATCTCAAGCGCATCCTTCCAGACCACGTGCTGTGGCAGGGTGGGGAGGGGCTCCGTACTGTGTGCAGATTCTCCTGGGGCTAAGACCAAGACCAGCTTAGACTGGAGACATCTCTCTGCATCTTGCTGCTTCCTGGGGCTCCTTGCTGGAGGTGAAACACAATTTCCTCTGCTCACCGACTACCACCAACACCCTCTGCAGATTTGACCTGGGGAGGGTGGGCCTGGGTCACCTCCCAGGCCCCCGTTAGGCTGCCCCCTGCTTTGCCCTCTCAGTACAAACTTCTCATATCAAGAGAGCTGGAGAAACTCGGCCTTCGAACCTTCCTGTCTCACTCCTGAACTCAGCATTTGAAAATCAAGAACCCAGCCGGGCACAGTGGGGCACCCCTGAAATCCCACAGCTCAGGAGGCTGAGGCAGGAGGATCACAAGTTCAAGACCAGCCTCAGCAACTTATCGAGGCCCTGAGCAACTCAGCGAGACCCTGTCTCTAAATAAAACATAAAAAAGGGCTGGAGGTGTGGCTCAGTGGTTGAGTGCCCCTGAGTTCAATCTCTGGTAGAAAAAAGAAAGGAAGAAAGGAAGGGAGGGAGGGAGGGAGGAAGGAAGGGAAGGAGGGAGAAAATCAAGAATTCAAGTTGTGTGTGGAGAGTCTTGGGGACAGGAAACCCCAGGGGTGTACAGCAGGGCAGGGTTTGGCTGGGCTCACTGATCAAACTATGAACATTGTTCTGCTGCACTTGTGAAAAACCTCCAAGTAGGGGCTACCATTGCCCCATTTCACAGCTGGGGAAACTGAGGCTCAGAAGCAGCCTGTCAGTCCCACAATTGATTCATGACTGTTTGGCCCTTGAAATGCCTTAGGCCTCACGCAAAACCCTGTGCTTTCAGCCACAGCTCTGTGCGCCACGTAAAGGGCAGTGTAAATATTGGGGCAGCGTGGGAAAATTCCCTAGGGAAGAGGCTTCTGTGTTTCGGATCCCTTAGGAAAAGAACCTGCTGGGAGAACGCCCAACACACACGTATCCTGCAGACTGGCGGACAGCACTCCCTCTGCCCTCTGCCCTCTGCCCTCTGCCCCCTGCCCCCATACCAAGGAGTCTAGCATCACCGCTTCCCACTGCACACGCACCTGCTCAGGGTCCATGTGCATCTGGCTGGGGTTTCAGATGGGGCATCCCAAGCGTGAAGGGTCTCTCCAGGTGCGCATACTGGGATTAACCTTGCTGGGATCTTTCTCCTTCTCTCCCCATCGGAGACTCGGACTTCTGCTCTCAGGGCACAGGACTCATGCACGAGGCCCAGTGTCCAGAGGAGGACATCAAGTTTGTCACTGGGGCAGAGCTAAGGTCTGAGCCCCGAGCCCCGACCCCCAGCACCGTCTCCTTCACTGGGCCACACGAGAGCCGAGCCTTTCCACAGGAGGGACCGACCACAGGCCACTCAGAGATGTTCCAGGAGGTGGAGGGCCACCCTGGGCCCCTGCCCAGCACCACCCAGATCCAGGACCCCATGCTCACTCCCATCGTGAAGGGATATTGTGTTAATCAACAGCACAATGTCATAATAAATGGCTGTTTTATGCCACTGAGGACAGGGACATTGGACATATGCAGGAACCAGACCTTTCATCAAACGTTCGCTGAGAATCAGCTGTCACTCTTTCCCACACCGATCTCCTGAGGGGGTCACAGTGGGAGAGCCTGGGCTTCCTCAAATTTCCACTTGTCTTCATTTCCATGGAGAAAAAGATTCAATCTAGTTTGATTTGGGGATTTTTTTTTTTTTTTGGCCTGTTTATGGGAGAATGCAATCCTAAATCTTTTCCAAGTTCCTGAACTTCTCAGACCATAGGCTTAGCTTAGACTATGTCTCAGTTGTGATCTTTCCAACTGAAAGAGCTCTTGGCTGTTCTGGTGTCCAGAGCCCTCATTTCCCAGTTGAGGTCCAGAGAGGTGCTGTGCCTTCTCTCAGGCCACCCAGCAAATAAGGCACAAAATAACTCATACATTGAAAACTAGGCCAGTGGGAACCATGGTCCATAGAATCAGACGCCAGTCTCCTAAAATTCAAGCTCTCTCAGATAGAGGCAGGGACGGTCTCTGGGCACTGATTCAGTGGAGAAGGTGAACAGTACGGCCATAGAAAGAACTGTGCTAGGATCCAGGCCTGGCCATCGTGCTGCCCTGCTCTGTCCTCGAGCCTGTCACCTCCCTCTCTGAACTGCAGTTGTTCATCTCCAAAATGAGCAAGTCAGGCTCACTCGGTGAGGGCCAGCCGGGCGTACCTGTTAGAGTTGTACTAACCGGACCTGCGCCCGCGTCTACCCCAGAGACCCTGACCTAACTCATCCAGGCCCACACAGCACTGGTTTTTAATTTTTTTATTAAAAGCTTAACAGACCCCCAGTAGAGCTCAACACATCTTCACCAACTGGATACTCCAGCATCTGAATCAAAAAGAGAGTATTTCAATCACCCGGCAGCTGCCCTTTTGTCCCACCCCCGGGCTCGGCCACCCCTCTGGTCCCTGGGCGCTGTTGTTTTGAACTCATGTGGATGAATCCTGCGTCCTCTTTCATTCCACAGGACACAGGGACATTTGCCCGCGTGGGTCCACCTAGCTGTGGAGGGTTCGCTGTGATCTCTGCGTGGATGTCTCACTATGACTAGGTGACAATTTATCCACCTACTGCGCGTGGACTGGAGCCTCGGGAGACGATGAAGGGTGTGGCCGTGAACCTCTACCCCAGGGCCATCGCCGTTCCTGCGGCACACACCTGGGAGGGGAGCGCGGGGTCGGCCCTTAGCCCTGGGTTCCCTTTGGCGGTTCAGGAGGCCCGTGTGCCCGTTCGCCTCCAGTCAGCCAGGAACAGGAGGAGTTCCAGTTCCTCCACAGCCACACCACCTGGCCGTCCCTCTGTGGCACGTCCTCCATTCGGATGGACATCAATTTGCATGTCCATGATGACAAATTCGAGATGCCATCTCTGGAGCTTTTCCCGGGTCCCCAGCTTGGCGCGAGGTTCAGAGGTGGCGCTGGGGATAGTTCTCCAGGTCTGTGTGAAGTCAGGAAGGAGCCGAAGACGGAGAGACGCAGAGAGAAAAGCCATACAACTGCCCGGCCTGCAGAGGAGGAGGAAGGTGGCCCACCAAGGGGTCACCCACAGGACTCGGAAGGCCCCCGGGCAATCTCTCCTGGTCCTGAGTAGAACCCGCCTGCCCCGTTCTCCAGCCCCACAGAGCCTGACTTCTCTCTGGTGCTCACTCTTCACCCCTGCCCAATGACACGGATCGGTACCGCTTTACTGCCCGTCTCTCTCAAGCAGAATACTTCCTCCCTGGGCTCACTGCCTTCAGTCCGGCCTGGCACGTAGTAGGTGCTCAGTAAACCACGGTGGTGTGCTTGGGCTCACACAGCCCCTGTGTGGACAGAGTGGGAAAGGGACTTGCTGCTGTCTGTCAATCCCAGAGAGGCCTCTGGCCACACACACACACACCCAGAGTCCCCAGGCCTCTCCCTTCCAGACCTCTCTCCATGTTCATGTGTTTATTTTAATCTGAATGCCCATGAATAAAGGGGTGTGTGTGTGTGTGCACGCGCGCGCGCGCACATGTGTGCACATGCACTGGAGAGGCATCTTAGGAGACCCAACCCTAGGAGGGTCCAAGGGGAATGAAGACCCTGCACACTTTCCTGTGACAGTGCCATCGCTTCCGGGAAGGAGGGAAGGAAAGAGCACAAGAAGGAAGGGCAGCCGGATCCTGGGAGCTGGCCGCAGGTCAGTGCCGCACCCTGGGACGACTGACCCACTGATGGAACGCTATCCGATACCCTGGGCCCTGGCATCCTGGCTCCCGGCCTGGCTGCCTCTCCGTATCAGTTTATTTTGGTTTCAAATAGCTGAGGTGAAGAGGAGCCCTGGCCCTGGGCAGTACTTTGGAGGGGGAGGGTAGACAGAGTCCCCAAGCCCTGGGAAGAGGTAGGGGCAGCTGTGGGAGGACCCAGGTGAGCAGGGAGAAAGCTGGACTCCCCACCCACGAGGGTCAAAGTGCACCCTGACCCACACCCTCATGTGCACCCTGCACCCAGATGAGGGGGCACCCTAGGATGAGGTTTGTCACCCAGCAGTGGCTGGTAGGCACTGGCCCAAGGATGGGCCATGCAGCTGGCTCAGGGTGGCATTGGGGGTCTCCCCTCCTGTGCGTCCTGCTGTGCCTGGGTCCCCCAAGGCCTTCCTGAGCCGGGGCCATTCTCTGGAACACTGCACATATGTGCAAAGGGGGAGCCAGCGGGGTCTTGTAAGAATGTCCATCAGAATTAGCAGACCTGAGCCAGGTGCCGCCGCACACGCCTGTATTCCCAGGGACTGGGGCGGGGGGCTGAGGCCAGAGAATCCCAAGTTCAAGGCCGGCCTGGGCAACTTAGCAAGACCCTGTCTCCAGATAAAAAATTAAAAGGGCTGGCGATGTAGCCACGTGGCAAAGTGCCCCTGGGTTCCACCCCCAGTACCAACAGACAGATGGATGGACATCAATCGTGGTGTCAAGGGGGGGCGGGGCTGTTTTCAGCTGCCTGCACCTTCCTGAGCCATGACTGACACTTTAGATGCCAAGGGCCCAGCCTGGGACAGACGAGCAGCACAGGCAGCACAGGCAGAGCCTTGGCCTCAGCTGGCCTTGAAGCCCCCTGCTCCAAACCCACTCCCCCGTACACTCTCCCAAGTGTCCTCCACACGAGCCCCTGTCCCTGCCCATGGCATCCTTGGGACTGCCTGTGTGAGCTGCCACTTCCTCCCAGGAGGTGTGTCCAATGGGAAAAGGTCCAGGCCTGGTGGCCATGCTTGGCTAGCCCTGGGCAAATTGGCCACCCTTGCTGAAGAGGCCTGTCACATGCAATCCCAGCGCCCCCCGTGGGCCCTGGCGTCTGGGGATCCCTTGCTGTGTGACCCCAGCTGCCCCCCACCCTGTCTCTGGGTGTTTTCCCTTCCAATAGCTGAAGTGAGAGCTCCAGGGGTCGTAGGGGATTAAGCAGGATTCCAAACTGCCCGCGGGACCCCAGCGGCTTCTTCCTCCCCAGGCCACCTGCCGGAGGGAAAGGCGTCTCCCACAGGCCAGGACTCATGGGTGCTCAAGTAGCCCATGGGCTGTGGCTGGACTGTCCCAGAGGCTGCTGGCTCTGGTGGCCAGCCCGGTCACTTGGTCTCTCCAAGGCTGCGTCTTGCCTTCCCTGAATCACCTGGGGATCTTGGGAACGACATTAAACCCCAAGTGGCCACAGGCCCCAGTTAACTGCTGGAAACAGGTTTTCCATAAACATAAACATGTTCAGAGCCGAGCTGGGAGCATCCTGTTGCCCTTCAACTGGACAGAAAGGCCCAACAAGGCCAGAATGGGGTAGGCCCAGCCTCGTGCGTTCCCTGGGGACTGGTCACTGCAGGCTGGGCCTACATCTCCCGCTGGATGTGACAGCACCTGGCCCCTGGGCAGAGCTGGACCAGCCTCCTCCAGCCCGAGCTGCAGCTGGGGGAGGGGAAGGAAGGGGCAGGCCCAGTCCAGCCTCTCTGGAGCCAGCGCCAGACACACAGCTGCTACCCCTCTGGTACCTCTGTGGGGGCAGCCAGCAAAGGGTCCCTGCTGTCAGCCTTTCACCCTGGGCCTTGCTCCTCGGGGAATCCTAAGTGGCCAGCGACGTAGCGTTACAGAGGGTCAGCCAGACCTGGCCATCCAAGGAAGGCCGAAACTCTATCCACCAAGGGAGACCGGGCTCTGGGTGGGAGGCGGGGCTGAGAACACGGGGTGGAGGGCCGGGCGAGGTCCTGAGGGAGGCCTGACTCTGTCACCTTGACATGGGAGGGACAGGCAGAGCACTCACTTACCAGCACCCCTCCTGGGGTCTGGGCACTTGCCAGGCCATCCAGAGAGGGAGGCGTTATATGCTGATGTTAGGGACAGGAACGGAGGCCCACCTGGCCCTGCCCAGTCTCAGTGACAGTGAGACCCAGCCACAAGGCCTGTGTCCCATGGAGAACCGAGGGAGTGGGCGGTGAAGAGCTGGGCGGTCTCACAGCCCATGAGCAGCCCTCTTGCTGAGGAAGGGGAAACCTTCCTTGAGTCTGGAGGGGGCAGAGCTGTGGGGCCTGGCAGGAGCCATGGCTCTGGCCCTGTGCAGGGCTGTCGCTGCCTCTCGGTGCCTCCCATGCAGATGGGCTGGGTGGAGGGCCATGGCACGTCCCCAGGGGCCTCTTTACCTTCCTGGTGCCCTGTCCTGTCACTCTGGGGCAGTTCCCCCACTCCTCCTACAGGAACTCCACAGGTGGCCGGCAGGGGAACCTCTCACCGGGGTTAGAGCAACCCAGGAGCAGCGCAGTGACCCCCTTGAAGGTTGGGGGTTCTTCTTTAGACTGGAAAGGGGGAAGCTGGGGGCCTCATCGGCTGCACCTGTGCTCCATGGTGCCTGTGGCCACCCTGGCCTCACTCCGGAGGAACAGAGGGTGGGCATCCAGCTGCTGGCAGGATGGCCGATGCATGAATCCGTTTTACAGAAAAGTATTAAACGTCAGATCAAATCCCTTATTCTCTGAGTTCTCCGCCTCGTCCCAGTGTGTTTGCTGATGCACATGTGTGAGCTGCTGGATCATGACGTATGTGCACGTGTGTGTTCTGAAAACTGACAGCTACACACGCAAGGGACACCTGACATGATGGAAAGCACTTGGGCCTGACCCGTGTGCTGGTCTTGGCCCTTCTGGAAAGTTCCATGTGACCTGGGCCAACTTTTCCCCTCTCTGGATCCCTGAGAAGTGGAGGAAAGACCGCACTATGGCGCTGTTACGAGCGCTACACTCTGAACTCAGCGCCTCTGAACCTGCTGTCCCCAGAGCCTGGCTCTCTGAGAGCACAATGCCAGTTGGGAACCAGTGGGAATTCTAATCTGCCTGCCTAAGTATTCCAAATGCAGAAATTTAAAAATGGGATAATTATTTTGGAAGACTCTGTGAATCTTGGGACTCGAGCTCCGTGGCAGATGGTTTCGCAATAACTGCCCACTGCGCAGGTCCAATGGGCACGCGCGCCTGTGGCTGCGCTGGGTGCAGGGGCACACTCGTGCACACACTCGGCCTGGAGCAGGTGCCAGTGAGACCTGCCCCCCAGGAAGCTCGGGGACCCTGGCGCGCGCTGCCACCGGGTGAGGAGGGCGAGGGCTTGAGGCGGTCAGGCCTTCGTCCACTCCTGCTGCCCTGGGAAATGGGGGCTCTGCCCCTCGGACGTGTTTGCAGGTTCCCATGTCTATCGTGGGCCAGGTCCTTCTTTCTTCTCCTCCCTTACTTCCCCGTTCTCTCGTTGCCACGGAAGTCGGCCATCCCCGACAAACTGCACCGTCATAGTTCCTGGCCTGGCCCCGGAGAGCGTGTGACCCAGGCACCCAGGCCCAGCGCCCACAACTGCCAGGCATGCCCTGAGGGTGGCTGCCCTCCATCTGCCAGGCCCTGCCAGCCTGGACTCCTGGGACAAGGCTGACTGGGCTGACGCATGGCCTGCCCTGGGCCCTCCTGGCCGGCCAGCTGGCCTCTCAGACTTTGCCCTGCCCTCAGGACCTCTGTCCCTATATTTAGTGTCACTCTTGGCCCAACAGGATCGAGTGTCTGTTGTGCCACACGTCCTGGGATAATCTCCAGGCCCCGATGCCCAGTGGCCTGGTTTCTGACCCAGGGGTCTGTGGGGCCCGAGGGTTGCTGCTTCCAGAGAGGGAATGGCCGGTCTTACGGAAATAAAAACAGGCGCCCGTTGATCACATCCCCCAGTCTTCTTTGTGGGGTCTCCGGGGTCAGCCCCAAACACCTCCCGCAGCCTGATTTCTCAGTCCCGCCTCCACCTGTGCCCCACCTGATGCCGAGGGGCCCTTTTGGCCCTGGCAGGTCCAGAGAGCAGTTGGTGTGGGGCTGTGGGTGCAGGGCTTGGCTCCATCTTCCTGCCACCCCTGGGAGCTGCTGGGTGGCTGCCCCATCCTTCCGTGCCCAACTTCTCACCCACAGGAGAGGAGTCACGGCCGCAGCACCCTTCTCCAGGGGCGTGGGGCGGGTGGGGGTGGGGTGGGACTGAAATGAGGCGACACACTGAGCAGGTTCAGGGCAGAGGTTGCTCCAGGCAAGTGCCCAATAAATGTAACTATTATCATCTTTATCCTCAAGGCGCAAATTATACGCCATAACCCAACCAAGAGCCAGAGGCCAACACGTGGGGCGGGTGGCCCTGCCCAGGGGAGGCAGCCGGGCAGAGGAAGAGGGAGCAGGGGGGGCAGGGAGGAGGGGTGGGGGAGGGGAGCCAGTGCAGGGGGCAAGGGGACCGTGGGGTCCTGGAGGAAGGATGGGGTGAGGATGTGAGGGAGAGGGAGGTCGCGGGGGAGGGATGGAGGATCCGCAGGAGTTAGAGGAGGCGCGGAGTGAGCATTGGGAGGTCTCAAAGCTGCCAGGCTGCCTTTGTCCAGGGCACAAGTGGGTGCATGCAGGTCCAGGGCACAGCACAAGTCCAGGCCTACGGGGACTCCCCCAGAGCTAGATGTGGCTGGAGTGCAGGGGGCAGGGTAGGGCAAAGTGGGGTCAGCCCTGTGTCAGGGCACTCGGCCACCGTCACCAAGGGTTGGATTGCATCCTATGAGAGGCAAGGGGCAGCGTCTAAGCAGCTCAGAATTCCTGACCTCTCCTCTCTCATTTCTGCAGCTCAGAGCAAGGGGTCTTAGTGGGTGGGGTCAGAGCAGGGACCTGAGCCTTGGGAGGGAGCTCATGGGTGGGACAAGCCTGTGGAGACAGCTCCTGGGGCAGGGGGCTTGGGTGGGGGATGTCCAACCCTGGAAGTTGGTAGAAATCTTGGGAGAGGTTTTGGATGAAGGACCCCAAAACCCGATGAGCCATGGAGCAAGACCGTGAGGGCGGAGGGCCCCGTGGACACCTGGCTGCACCTGCTGGGCCTTGACTCTCCTCTTGCTCGGCAGAGGCAGCTGGAGAAGCTGGGGCCTGCGTGTGGCATCTGGGCCTCTGACCTGCCCTCCCCGTCTGTTTCTGACCTGGCAGGGAAAGTCCTCCAAGTCTCATCAAGGGGACAGAGCCCAAGGAGGATTAAGACCTGGTTCCCTTTTCAGACCACACTGGCCACCCAGGTGCTGCCAGACCCAGGCTCCACCCTCTGTGCCCAGCTGGTGGCATAGGGTGTTGCCTGGGCTTCCTTGTTCCCAGGACGCCCCGAGGCCCTGCCTCTTGCCATCTTCATTGGATAAGGCTTGCGCCTGGGTCCAGACAATGGGAGGCTCCAGTGGACAGGACGGGGACAGGACCAGGTGTTTCTTGCTCTAGCTTCTCTGTCTCGGGCCACAGTTCTGACAGGCTCCTCCATGGCTGCAGCCCCAGCTGGGCAGCTTCTCACCAGTCCCCAGGGTCACCACTCCCTCTCCCTGCCTCCTCTCTTGGTGCCCTTGACCCTGTCCCTTCAATAACTTCTCTTTGGTCAACCTTTCTCGTGAGCCTGGCGTGACTTACCTAAGGATCATCAGATCAAATATAGAAATGTCTAGTTAGATTCAAATTTCCAATGAATGACAAATACTATCTGTAGTATAAGTGTGTCCCAGATACTACGTGGGATATACTTACACTACATGATTGCTTGCTGCTTACCTGGAGTCCACACCTTGGCTTTCTTTCGTCTCTCAGGGCTCCCGGCTGATACCTCATCATGCCTCTCAGCCACCCCCGACCACAGGAATAGCTGGGTTTGGAAATCTCACACAGAGACAGAGTGGGGACTGCTTCTTTCTTAGCTGAGTCCTCCCTGCAGCAGGAACCGTGGTCTAAAGAAGAGGAGGGGAGGAGATTGACTAAGACATTCCCTAGCTTCCTGATATCAGCCCCAGATGCCCCCAGGCCCATAGACAGGTCCTGGCCATTGGCAGTGGCATGGCAGAGGTGTGAGGGGGTTGGGATGCAGGACAAGGGCATCTAGAGAGGGAATTAGAAAGATGTGGGGCCTTTATCTGTACTGCAAACTGGCTTTGGAGTCAGGTTGAATTCCCTTTCGGTCTCCTCCTAGCCATGTGACTCTGGGCCTCAGTTTCCTCATCCATAAAATGGGGATAATGATTCTTGTAGGCAGCCAGTCTGCAGTGAGATTAAAGGGCCTGTGTGCTCAGGACACTCAGACAGTGAGAACAGGAAGCACCAAGACCCCGCCTCTCGCCCTCTGCCTTGCTAAGGCTTGCTGCTGTGACAAATGAACCCCAAGACTCAAACAGCGGGGTTTCCTTCCTCTTGGAACATCTGCATGTGGCCAGGATCTTCACCAGCAAATGCTTCTCCTCCCTTCGGTGATTTGGGCCCAGGCTGCCTCTATGGGCAGCTCGGCCAGGTCAGAAGTGTGTCTCCCCGGGTTGTAGCTTTCGTCTGTGTTAAGCTGGAAGAGGAAAGAGGATGGAGAATGGGTTGTGGGACTTTCCACCACCTGGGCCTGCAAGAGGTGAAGTCACTAATGCTCACATCCTGCCAGCCAGAAGGCAGGCAGTGGGGCCACTTCTCACCAGGCAGCCTGGGAGAGGTTTTCTAGATGTGCTCCCAGGAAGAAGGGTCAACGGGTTTGGTGGCCACCAGCAGACTCAGCCACCTCCACTCCCCAGGAACTAACACTGCTAACAGCACCCGAAGGAAAGAGCCCCAGGAGGACAGTCCTGGTAGTCCTCCTGTGAGGTCACGAAGGTGAAATATAGGCCGTTCATGGTGAAGGTTCCCTAGAAACAGGTCCTGAGACGAGGATTTGAGTTCTGATTGTGTGTTTAAGAAGAGATCTGTATCAGTATGTTTTCCATTGCTATAACAAAACACCCAAGGCTGAGTGATTTATAAAGAAAAAAGTCCAACCCTGGAAGTTGGTAGAAATCTTTGTAGGCTGAAAGTCCAAGCCTGGGAAGCCCATAGGTTGGCTTCTGATGAGGGCCCCTTTGGGTCACATCACGGCCGATGGCATCATGGCTGGTAAGCATGCAAGAGGGAGAGATGGCATGACATGACAGAAAGCCAGAGAGAGATTCAAGGGCCAGGCTTGCCATTTACCACAATTCACTCTCCGCAGAACTAACTGGGTCCCACGAGAACTGTGTCAATCCCTTCCTAAGAGCAGCACCCGGGACCTCACCACTCCCACCTCTTGGCTTCCACCACCTCAGTACAGCCGCACTGAGGACCAAGCCTCCACCACTTAGGGGACAAGTCACACCCAAACCATAACAGGACCCCACAGAACATAGCAAAGGAGCAGAGGAGTGAGATGGGAGCGGAGCCGGCTGATGGGAGCCGGCCCACAGCGCCCAGCCAGGCCTCTGACTTGCCCCTTGAGGGAGTCCGGAGCTGGGCGTTGAGCTCCCTCTGGGCCCGGCCCCCGTGGCCTCTATACCGGACAGAGGAGGCTCAGGCAAGGTGATTAAGGACTGCAGTGGAAGCCTGGGCGGTGTGCCCAGTGGTCATGCTGAGGGCACATGAAGGGGACTCCGGTATCTGCGACGCTCATCACATGCAGTGGACACCTGATTCCCTCTCGACTGGTCCCATGAAGGTCAAGGCCAGCATTAACTCCCAACCTGTGGTGGTGTCCGTCACCTGCACCCCTGTCCCATGACTCGCAGCAGCAAGGTCACAGAGCTGAGAGGCCACCGTCTGGCCAGGGGTGGGGCAGGCACGGACCTGCGTGGAGCTGCTGCTGTCCTGTCGAGACCTTGGTTCCCTTCGCCCCGCCGTCCAGTCTCTGTTCACCGCTGAACAGGTGGCTTTGCGCTGCCCGTCCTGAGGTGACGGCCTGCACCCCGAGGCTCACAGCTGGACCACCAGAAAGGGACAGCCCCAGCTGGGGTCATCCCTACTTTGCAGAAACCAACGGGATTGAGGCCTGTAAAGGCCAAGAGGAGGACCCCCAGCCCCGTCCCCAGGGTGACTTCAGATGCTTTGAAAGAATCGACCAAGCACCAAACCCTGTGCCTGGTGCCCGATCCCTGGGTCAGAGGTGCCCACAGGTTTCCGCCGGGAAGATGGGTGCGTTCATTCTCCCTCCTGCTGAGACTCTGCAGGCAAGGACACAGGTCAGGGCTGCTCCAGAATCTGCAGGGCCAGGCGCACAGAAAGTGCAGGCCCTGACTCGGAAACGACGGCGAGTTTCAAGATGTGACGGCGGAGGCTTAACCAGGGGCCTCTGCGCGCAGGGCCCTGTGCGTCTGCGGGTCAATGAGGTCTTGCTGCAGAGGCTTGATCAAGGGCCCTGCTCAGGAAAAGAGGGCAGCAAGGTCAGAAGCACAGCCTTTCAATGGCGCCCGTCCTGGGGGAGGCCAGGCCCGTCCTCCAGAGTCATCGAGAAGGTTGGCAGCTGCTGCGGGTCCCTGGGGGGTAGAATAGGTTGCTCTCAAAAGGGCCAGCCAGTCCCTTGACCTTGGCTGAGTCCCAGAACCCTGCTCCCAGGTCAGAGGCATTGGTGGCCTGGGCCCAGGACGAGAGGCACAGGCTGGATAAGAATAGCAGGCACAGGGTGGCACACAGGGACATGCCATACCTTCCTGAAACCTGCCAGGGCTGGAGCAAACCACCACCCAGGGTACCAGTTGCTGGGTCCCGCTCCCCCCAGGGTGAATGCTGCTCTGAGGGCGGGGCGGGGGGGGGGTCCTGTCATGCAGCTCTCGTACCCAGCATGCTCTGCTGGGCAGGTGGGTGGCCCTCCTCCTGCCCCACATCCCTCAGGAGAATCCCTCAGGGTTTCCACCAAGTGTGTTCCCTTGGCCGGAGCTGGGACAGGTCAAGTGGTGGCTTGAAACTCACCTTGACCTTGCTTCTCATGCAACTGGTCCCGAGAGCCCCCAGGATCTAGCCCGAGTCCTTCCTGTGTCTCCTGGGGTCTTTCCTGGACCCACTCAGATGTGCTGGGGTCAGGAATCTGGGAGGGCTCGACTGGGTTCTCTTTGGGCCTCACAAGGCCAGAGTCAAGGCCTAGGCTGTGCCCTGGAGGCTCTGGGGAGAATCCACTTTCCTACGTCCCCAGTGGGTTGCCAGCTCAGCTTCTTGTGGCCGTGGGACCGGGGTCCCGTTCTCTTGCTGACTGTTGGCTGGGGACCGGTCTCAATTCTAATGGCTTCTTTGGACTTTGCCCATGACCCTGGCATTTCAGCACAGAGAAGGATGCACTCTGTTCCCAGCGAGTCCCGCCCCCCTCTTCGGATTCCTCATCCGCATCTTCTGCCACCAGCAGAGGAAACGCTCTGCCTTTAAAGGGCCCGGCCCAGGGATCATCTCAAGGCCCACTGACTCGTGACCTCGAGTCCCTCTGCAAAATCCCTGATGCCGTGGAGGAGACCATACTCCAGGGGAGACCGCGCACGTTGTCACAGCCCCAGGGACCTTGGGGGAAATCACAGGGCATCCTGGATCCTGGTTCCCTCCCTCCCCCCGTAGCTCCTGCTCTCTCTCCTCACTGACATCCCCAGCTGCTGCCAGCATTTTTAAGAACATCAGGATCCCTAAAAAATGATATGAAAAAAGGGCCAAGTCCAGGCCACCCAGGAAACTGACAGGAGACACCCCAGCTGGAGACTTTCAGCACCCCCACCCCCGGGTTTGGGACCTCTCCCTCCAATCCCGGTGGATGGAGACCACCCAGGGTCAGGTATGCCTGAGGGAGGTTTTGGAAAGGGCCAAGACGCCCTCTTGTGGGCTGTGAGGGGACAGCTCCGATGGACAGGGGTGAAGCGGGGGTGGGTGACCCAGACAGAACTGGCCCGTTTCCCTGCTTAGCTGGAAAGCATGCAAGAGAGGCCTGGCCTTAACCACAAATGGCTGTGGACCAAATAATGGTCACAAAAGCTGGAATGCAGAATAACAGTAATAATAGCAACTGGTGTTAAGTGCTTTGTGTATATTGACTAATTTAATATCTACCACAGCACTAGAGGTAGCCATGACAGTAGCCCCCCCTCCCCAATTTTCTGCAGTTTCTCTTCCACGGTTTCAGTTACTTGTGACCACTGAGGTCCAAAAACAATAAATGGAAAATTCCAGAAATAGATATTTCACACGTTTTTAATTGCATGTCATTCTTTTGAGTAGCATGATGAAATCTTCTGCTATCCCACTCCATCTAGCCTGGGACACCAATCATCCCTTTATTCAGTGTATCCATGCTGTGTATGCTACCCTCCTGTTGGTCACTTAGTAGCTGTCTCCTCTTATCAGATTGGCCATTGTGGTATCACAATGCTCGTGTTCAGGTACTGCTTCTCTTACTTACTAGTGACCCCAAAGCAGGAGTAGTGATGCTGGTGCTTTTACTACAGTACATTTCTATAATTGTTCCATTTTATTATTATCGACTGGGTCTAATTTACAAATCAACCTTTATCATAGGGTGTGTATGCCTAGGAGAAAACGCCGTCTACGTAGTTCTCAGTACTATCACAGTTGCAGGCATCCGCAGGTGCCTTGGAATGCCTCCTCCAGGGATAAGGGGGACCCCCTGTGTTGTTAACCTCGTTTTACAGAGGAAGAAACAGGCTCAGTGAGGTGAAGACTCAGGTGAGGTCAGACGGTTCATGATGAAAGAGAGATGACGGACTTGCCCTTTGTGATCATTTCGTGCCAAAGTTCACAGCTCTGTCAGTGCCGTGATTTGGATCTGGAATGCTCTCCAAAGGCTCCTGTGCGTGGCACTCCTGGGGGGTGGCGGGACCCTTAGGAGTCCTAAAGTCCCCTGCCTACTGGGGGGTCCTCGGGCCTTGAGGGCTTGTGGGACCCCAGTCTCTTCTTTTTTCTCTCTTTCTCATCCTGATCTTGAGGGAAGCGGCTTTGCTCGGCATGTGCAGCTGCCCCGTCCAGAGGCCTAAAAGCCACAGGTCATGGGTGGGTATGTCCACACCTGAGAGCCAGATCAGCCCTCCCTCTTCACCAGTTGACCACCTCGCTATTTGCTATCGTTATGGAGAAAGGACGCAATCAACCTCTGTCCCAACCTTAGTGGCTCTAATGAACTGAGACTCCCCACATGGGGAAGCAGTGGGGCTGGAACTACGGGGGGGACACTACGGGGGACAGATCTGGACTCAGCCCAGGGGAAGGCCGACGCCCCATGGTCAGATTGGCCTAGGGCAGGAGGACACCGTGGAAGGGGCACGTTGCCTGTCACGGGATCTGTGCAGGCGAAGATGCCGCTCTCACTTCTGAGATCCTGGAGTGACACAACCGTCCCGAGCCTCTTGTCCGGGTTCTCACTAGGTTCTCGTGCTCCATCTTACGAGGGCGTCCCCAGCACCCAGGTGAGCACACCGAGACTAAGACATTTGTGACTGTCCCCACACCCAAGTGAGCACACCTAGACTCGAAGACATTTGTGACTCATGACGCCTACCCTCGTTGGTGGGGGAGTCGAGACCCAAACCCAAAGCCATGTCTCTCCAGACCTCTGCTGGTGACCATGCATCGATTGAGTGCCTGCTGTGTGCACTGCTATCCTAGACACCGGGACTCTAGCAGGACCCATCTGTCCCCGTCCTTGCTCTCATGGAGGTCACATTCCAGCTGGGAGGGAGATGACTCAGAGTGCCGAGGGGTGACCGTAATTGGTCAGGGAGCCACTCTGAGGAGGCGACTTCTGAGCAGAGATCTAGAAGGCAAGAGGGAGAGGGCACTGTAAGAGCCGGGAGCCTGGCAAGGTGGACAGAGTGAACCATGGGTGCAAAGGCCCTGTGGTAGGGAAAGGCGACAGAAAAGCCAACGTGAGAGGGATGGCCACGGCGGGGCCCCATCAGCGGGAATTTGACTTCATTGGTGATTTAACGCAGTGGCCACCAGCCCCAGTGACACGCGGGCTGCACCTCCAGGCACCTTGTTGTTAAACTGTTAGGAGCCTGAAGTCAACCACAGTGGGAGAATTCCCGCCATGGAAACTGGCCAGGGCCACAAGAACAGCTTTCCCCCTGGACAGCCCGTTGCTGAGCAGTCACCTGCAGGTCACTGGTTTTCTGCAGGGAAAGGGGGAGGTTGGATTTTCTGAGAAGTGCTCCCCCTGGTGGCCGGCTGGAGAACGGCCTGCAGGGGCCTGAAGCCGCAGGCGCAGGGAGGCAGTGGCTCGGTGCAGGTTGGGGAGACCGCGGCCAGGCCGGTCAGCGGAGGGAGGAGGAGGGACTCTAGAGGTCTTGGAGGCAGAATCAATGGCCTTGCAGGGACAACTTGCGTCCCAGGTTCAGAGCAGGAAGGTGACGTGGCTTGAACCCAGTCGGCCAGGCCTGACTCCCCTGTCCCCCCAGACCTCGAGTTAAGGCTCTGGGACAGGAGGAAACAGGGATGTCCCCGGCTGCCCCTGACCTGGCCCCTGAGGTCAGAGTGCCTGGCCCTCCTCTGTCCTCTGGAGGGTGGTTCCTCTCAGGTGCTGCCGGGAGGGGACTGAGACCCTGGACACTGGAAAGCCCAGCCCCCGGTGGACCGCGACCCGGGGTCTGACTTCTCTCCCACGGAGGTCGGGTCTCAGGAGAGCTGGGCCAGGGATGGCCTGGAGTATCCCAGGACCTGCTGGTGACTCCCCAGCCCAGAACCTTCCCGGGGCAGGGTAAGGATGAGCCGGGGGCAGCAGGACTGGGCCCTGGGCTGCTGCCGGATCTGCCTTCTCATGTGCCAAGGACGGAGGGAAGGGCCAGGTGGACCGCGGAGATTCTCCCTCAGTGAGCAGGGCAGGAGGCCAGAAATGCCTGTCTCGGAAACTTCAGGTGGAATCAGCAGACCAAGTTTGTTTCCTCACCCTCTCTCTACTCTGCCTTTGAGCAACCTGAGGCTCAGAGAGGCTGTGTGCTTTTCCTCAGGTCACACAGCTGGTCTCCCATTGACTCCACAGCTGCAGCCTCACTCTGCATCCTGAGCATCCCTTGGGCGGGAGACAGGCTGGCTTTGTCCCTCTTGGGAACATTTGGGGCTGCTTTGAGGATGAGGTTGGAATTCTGGGCAGGGAAGCTGGATCTGGTCCCTTCTCTGGCTGCACCTAATGATCCAGGCCCTGAGGGTTCAGGCCTTTGGAAAGGTGGGTTTCACTGGTTCTACTGCCGTTGACGGGCAGCTCTGCCCCAGGGCACAGAGGCTGAGCAGAGGTCAGAGACCTGGGCCGTCCCCAGCTGTGTGTCCTCAGCAGGTAGCCGAAGCCTGTCCGTGGGAGAGAGAGAGAAGCAAGCGGGGCCGTGCAGGTGTCCCTGGGGCAGCTCGGAGGGCCTGGGAGGAGCGGGCCAGAGTGGGATACCCAGGCCCGGACTTCCTGGGCCCCGAGTGTGCTCGCGTGGGTCTGTGCGCTGAAGAGCCACGTTCCGTTTTCTCCTCTGCTATCCCGTCTTGCAATTCTTATGATCCTTAATGACAGCCTGGCGTTTTCACTGTGCACCGGGTCCCCCAGGTGATGTGGCGAACAGCCTCCCAGCTCTATATCCTGCCCGATAGGACCCTGTTGATCCATTTCCAAGTCCTAGCAACTCAACTTCCCGAATGGTCTGGATCTCGACTCCCTGGAAGGACGACTCAGCTATTTCCCAACAGTGAGACCTTGGGCAAGTTATTCAACCTCTCTGCGTCTCAGTTTCCCCTTTTGTGAAATATCATCTTCGACCTTGTGAGTGGGTCCTGAGGATTAAATTAACCCTCCACAAAAAGTGCGTGGAACCTGGTGTGCCCAGACGCCACCCTTGCTGCTGGTCCCCTCCACTCCTGCCCTCTGAGTCAGGGAGCATGCTCAAACGCACCGTGTGACCAGGACACTCCCTCTGAGAGCTGCCCGCTGCTCTCTGGTGAAGTGCAAAGCCCCAGCCTGGCTCCCGGGGCTTCCCTGGTCCCCTAACCCTAACCCTTGGTCCCCGGAGCAGCAGCCAGGTGCAGGCCCCAGGGTGGGGCTGTCAGTCAAGCCCAGGGCAGGGCGGCGGCCCAGGCTCAGCCAATGAACCCAGAGAGGACACCATCCTCCCCACCTCCCGCCCTCCTGCCATCTGTTTCTTCTCTGTGACAGTGACCTGTCACACTGCTGCCTGCCAGAAGCTCCTCCAGCCTCAGCCCAAGTCCCCTGCCTGTGGCCTGGTGGCCTCGCAGGCCCTTCTGTGCCCTTGAGCCTCTGCCCTGCGGTCCCAGCTGGCAGACGCCCTCCCACCGGCTTCTCCTTGTCCTGGAGAGTCACCTCAGGGCTGGCTCCGGCTCCCTGCTCTCAGCTGCGCCCAGCGCTCCTCAGCGCAGCCCTGGGGCCTCTGCCCTCTACCCCGGGTTCCCCTCACAGGGACTTGTCCCCTCCCTCATCTGACCCAAGACCAGAGCCTGGGACCTCCGCTGCCGCGCTCAGTGGGCTCCACACGCCCTGGTTTCTAGGACGGGGGGCGGGGGCGGGGGCTCCCTTAGGGCCTGCTCATGGGCACAGCCTGGCAGGGGCGGGGTCCATTCCCCACTGACGGGGGGTTGAGGGAGTGAGGAGAGGGGGTGGGGGAGCAGCCCAGAATCCCAGTGAGCTGGTCCCCTCTGCCCCCCATTAACTGTGGTCATCCACCCCGGTGCCAACGCCTGCTTGGCTCCAGCCACAGACCCGCTCCCCCCAGCCCTGGCTCTCCTGCAGCCCTGGCCGCTCTGCCCTTCCCCAAGGCCCCGCGTCCCCTCTGTCCTCCCTGAGCTCCCCCCTTTCCGCCCTGAGCAGTGGCCCCCACAGAGCCGGCCAGGTCAGCCTGGCCAGCTAGCAGGGCAGGTGCAGGGCAGGATGTCAGAAGGGGCACCAGGCCCAGTGCCCCCAGTGACCCTGGCCCAACTGCTGCAGGGGTACAGGCTGACCCATGGGCAGGGGAGGGTCCAAGGCCTGAGTCCTTCTGCCTGGTGCCCGCACTGGGCCAGGCTTGGCCCCGGGTCCTGGGGAGCTAAGCCTGCAGGGCTTACTGGGGACGGGCCCAGCATCAGTCACCAAAGTCAGGCAGAAGGGGACGGGAGGGATTTGGGCAGGCACAAGGTCATCAGGACCTCCGCCTTGACTCCAGGTGACCAGCTTGAAGCAGAGGCCCAAGAGTCCCATGGGGTGGCCGATGCCTCTTGTCCCCTTCTCCATGGAACTGGACCAGGAGGGCAGGGCGGGGGCAGGGGCCACAGGACATGGTGACCCTGGTTCTGCACACACAGGTCTGTCCCGAGGACAGAGCCAGCATTGTGATGTCACAGCTGGCTGTGGCTCTGAGCTTGGGAGAGCGGGAGAGTCAGCTGGGCCCCGCTCCTCCTGCTGCTCAGGAAGCCGTGTCCAGTGCCAGGCGGTGGACAGGTTGCCCAGCCCTGCCCCCGCTCTCTGACTCCCGGGCACTCGGCTGGGAACCCTTGGTGCTGCCGTGCGGAGTCCCTGCTAGCCGCCCTCGCCCCCTTGGGCTGCAGCTCGTTGGAGGTGTCCCTCTCAGCCCCAGCCCAGCTCTCCAGCAGGCACACATGAGTGGTGCCCAGTGGGTGGGCGGGCGGTGGGCACGGAGCTGTCATGAGGGCCCTCTGAGCCAGCCCTGCTCTCAGCCCAACCTCTTTCCCAGATGCTGCTGGAAGTCAGCCCCTCTTGGAAGATCTGGGGCTGATGGGGCCCTACCAGTTGTGAGGTGGCCGGGGTGATAATGCCACTGCAGGGCGGCACTCTCAGTCCTATATCCCAAAGGCCCTGGACTTCAGATTCAATGAGCCCAGAGTCCAAACCTAGTTCTGCTGTGTGACCTGGAGTGGGTCCCAGCCCTCTCTGAGCCTCGCTTCCTTCCCTGTGTAGCGGGATTGCTAACCGGCTGCAGAGGACTGTCGGGAGCATGAGGAGGAAGCCACTGCTGTGACCGTTCTGACCCGCGACCCCTCCTCCATCCCGCGTGGCCTGGGGTGCTGAGGGGCAATTCTGGTGCCATGGACACAGCCCAAGGAGCTGACCCAAGCGATCCTGGTGACAAGGACGGGGACCTGCAGGTGCTGCTGCAGGAGCTCTGCCAGCTGCAGGCCAAGTACGTGTGGTCCCAGGGCCTGCTGTGCCCTGCCTTGGCCCCAGCCCCAGCGCCAGCCACAGTGAGCCCAGGGACCAGGACGTGCAGAACTGCCCCATAGAGGCCGGGCCAGGGAAGGGACGGGGGCAGGCAGCAAAGCCTTGAAATCGACCCAGCTGTGGCAGGAGAGGTGGGAGGCGTGGCCACCACCCCTGGATGACCTCAGATCCTGGCCAGTCCCTGCCCTCCGGGGCTGAGTGACCTCCTCATGAAGGAGGGGCTGCAGGTGGCCATCCCAGTGCACCTGTCAGCTTGACCCCCAGGAAGTCCATCTGCGAGGTGGAGCCGGTCCTGAGTGGAGACCCTGGTCCTCGCCCTCCACTTGGGCCTTAAGTGGAGGCTGCTCTAACAGCCCGAGTAGATGGGAAGGGACGGGCCCCAGGAAGGGCGAGGGCGGGGGCGCGGGGCACGAGGTACTGAGACAGACAACTCCCCCTGCATGCCCCAGAGAGGTAGAGGGGCTTGCCTGGGTCCCTGGGGGTCACTCCGAGAAGCCACTACAGCCCCTGTTTGCAGAGGCAGACTGGGGCTGGCCCGGCCCTGCCCTCTGCCCTCCAGCGCTGACCTTGACGGGGCCCAGGTAGGCCACCTACTGGACGCTGCTTGCTTAGAGTTCCTCCAAGAGTCAGCACAGGGGCAGACTGGGGCCACCTCCCTGCCACGTGGTCCTGGCCCGCTGTGGGGTTCTCTCCACCATTGCCCGTGGAGAACCCAGGCCCAGGGAGGTGGCGCACCTGGCCAGGGTGGGGGGGTCTGCCTCCTGGATGGGCCGTGGCCACCACCTCCCGGAGGGGTCTGTAGACCACACCAGACAGAGGCGGCTGCCCACCCCCACCCCGCACCCCGCGCCTGTCTGGGACCCAGTTTGCTCAGCAGTAAGACGGGATGAGAGGCCCGTGGCGGACTGATGGGCAGGAAGTGGCCAGCTCAGCACAGGGCCCAGCAGGAACCCACAGAGGTGGCCCTGGTAAGGGGCCATGCAGGACCGGGGTCCCACGCCACGTCCTTGCCGCTGGCCCCACAGGCAGAGGAAGCTGAAGAGAGCCGTGCAGAGGCACAAGGTGTTTGAGGACTACCTGATGAAGGTCCTCCAGAAAATCCCCAAAGGTACGGCGCCTCCTGGGGCCTCCAGGGCTGGGGCCGCGCCGGGCGGCTCTTCTGCTGACCGGGAAGCGCGAAGGCCACCACCGTGGCTGAGAAGGGCCGAGTCCCCCTCCTGGTCCCTGCCCGGGCCCCAGCTCGCCCCTGGCTCTCAGGCTAATGGAAACAGCTCTAGTGACGGTGACCAAATAGACTGATTCCTCCACGCGAGGAGCCCAGGGCCGCGTTCCACGCCCAGCCACGTGAGCCACGGGGACAACCACCGCGGGTCTCTGCGCATCCGCAGGCCCGGCCCACCCCAGGTGCAGACCATGCACAAATCACACCCAGCCCAACGCCCCGCCTTGCCCTGGCTCCTGAGCAACAGGCCACAGCTCACGGACCCTCGCGTCCCTCAGGCATTACTCAGATTTCAAGGCCACATGGGACCTGCGGGTTCTAGGTGAAGGCAACGTCATCTCACATAAGGGACTTGAGCAGCCTCAGATTTTGGTGACCACGGGGGTCCTAGAACCAGTGCCCCTGGGATACTGATGGACAGCGGTATTTTGTCTGTCTGTGGCATTTTGGTTTTGCTATTGTGGACTAAGAGTGGGTGTTTGAAGGGGATATGGCATTATTTTGTCTTATCATAATTTGTTCCAGGGTCCACTGTTATAAGTGCTGGAAGTTCATTAGAAAAGGAGAGACAAAAACTTTAATTATTTATTATTTTAATATTATCAAAAATAAAAAATAATGATCAACATTGATTAAGTATTTACTCTGTGGTAAGCTCTTTAGCAAATCTTTATTACACCTCCTTCCCAGCCTTGGGCTACTGTGCTACCCAGGTTCAGAGAGGGTAAGGAACTTGCCCAAGATCACACAGCCAGGAAGTGGTGGGCTAGGTGCAGCCTCTGATCCATCTGTCTTCACAGCCGCTGTGCTCAGGGCCATATTAAAGGTACTGGCCAGGGCTGTGGGAGCCCTAACCCCGCCTGAGGGTCAGAAAAGGCTTCACAGAGGAGACCACCTCTCTCGGGGCTCAGATGAACTCAGCAAAGAGCATGTACGGGGCTGGGCTGCAGCCCCGGGGCACAGTGGCAGGTTTGGGGCTGATGGGTCCATGCAGGAGCTGGCAGGGCTGCTGGGGGGGTGGCTGGGGCAGGGCCTCGGGTGCCAAGCCAAGGGTGGGTGTGGGGCTGCTCAACTCGGGGCTCAGCAGCAGACACCCCACCCACCTGGTCAGCGCCCGCCCCTGCCACCCTCCCTGTCCCCACAGAGAGCAGCCTTCGGGAGGAGCCGGAGTCGGCCCTGGTGGAGGCCATGGTGCGGCACTACGGGCGGCTCCTCACGGCCAGCCAGGAGGCCCGCAAGTGCCTGGACACTTTCTCCCAGATGAACCAGGCCCTCCTCCAGAGCCTGGAGTTCCTGGAGGAGGGCCACAGGACCCTGGTGCCGGTAAGTGCTACCTGGAGCCGGTCACCTCGGCCCAGAGCGGCTGGGGACCCATTTCCTGTCCACCCCAGGGGACCTGGGGTCTCCTCCCTCCCTGTCACTCTGCCTGTGCTTCAAGGGCCTTCCGAGGGGTAGGAAATCCAAGAGCTCTGGAGTCAGACAGACTGGGCTTCCCATCCCAGGCCACCCCTGACCAGCTGCAGGGTTTGTGTCCTGTCTGAGCCTCAGTCTCCCTGTCTGTCAAATGGGGCCGACACACCCTCTCGTGAGACACCAAACACAAACTGTGTCACATGAAGTGCTCTTGCTGGAGGGGGCACACGTCCGTGGGGGAGCCCACCCAGCAAAGGCAGGGCGTCATGGAGCCTACACTGCCATCGCCACGTGAGGAAGTGTGACCAGTTGCTTGGTTTGTCCCAGAGGGCCACTGTGGGATGTCTGGAGCGTCTCTGCCCCCTAGTGGCAGTGCTGCAAAAGTACGCCTCTTGGAAGTTTCTTTTCCTTTGAGGGTGGGATCCAGCAGGTGCTGGACACTGGGAGAAGCACCTAAATGAGCTTCGTCTCATTGAAACCTCCCTCCAGCACCTGCAGGAGAAGGGGCTGTTATTCCTGGGAGATTTGAGAGGAGATCAAGCAAGGCTCGGTTGAATGCTGTCCTCACCCACGAGGTGGAATCCTGTTCCCTGTGTCCTTCCCTGTGACCTCTAATAGCTCAGAACACTGCGTGGAACAGCCCTCATCTAACCACTCATATTTGGGGAAGGGGCTGAAGTCTCGCCTTCAGTCGCAGCCGCACTGTTCTCGTTTTTGAAGCAAAAGGAAAGGCCAGAAAGTGAGGCTGTGTCTGCCCCGCGTCTCCCCCTCGCAGCCCAGAGTCTGGCTGGGCCAGGGCCGGGGCCAGCTGGGTCCCGGTGCCGCTCAGCAGGTCAAGGCCGGAGCACGCAGCCTGCCGGCTCTGGCTCGGGTGAGGGACACCAGGCCCGGGCAGGCCCTTCCCGCGTCTCCCGGGCCTCGAGCAGCGCCAGCCACTCAGACCACGGTGGGCAGGGAGCTTCTCGGGGTGGCCCAGGCAGATGCCCCCAAGAGTCTGCTGCCCCACGATGACCCAGGCCTCTCACCACAGAGCCTCAAGATCCAGCTGTGTCAGCTGCAGAAGAAGTGTCACAGCACGCAGTGGCAGAGGCTGAAACACAGCATCAGCTACCAGAAAGACATGGGCGTGGACCCACATCCACACAACCGGAAATACAGTGTGAGTCCTGTCTGCTGGCCGGGGGGTGGGACCCCTGCCTCCTCAACCAACCATCCCCCCAGCACAGACAGACAGACAGACACAGACACGGAGACACCGAGAAACAAGGACATACAGACCGGCACACAGACAGACGCACACACAGACATACAGAGACAAGTACAGACACACAAAGACACACAGAGACTTACACACACACACACACACACACACACACACACCACTGTCTCTCCTCAGCTAAGATGGGGAGACAGACAGTTAAGGACCAAGCTCTGTGGAGAAGCAGGGCTGGGCCCGCTGGCCTGTCCCGGGCCTGGGATTGTGCCAGGCGCGTATTCAAACCTTATGTGATTTTTTGGGCCAATAATGGTATTTTAAGTGAGTTACTGTGCAACGTTGTAGGTCACCTGGTGTCTCTCTGGCCATGGCCTGGCTGTGCTGAGCGCAGGGCCAAAGTCCTGACCAGGTGCCAAGTGTCCAGCTCTGCTCCGCCCCTTGCTGGCCTCAGGGACGTGGCTAGCTCCCCCCAGAGCCCCGGGTCCTCACCGTAGCCAGAGCCAACAGCCTGCACCCTTCCAGCCTCAGGGACTGCTGAGAGGTCAGCTGGGGCCCAGGCTCGGGGCTGAGCACTGTGCGGGCTCCCTCCCATGGCGGGACACGGTCACTGAGTGAGTGCGGGACTTCTTGGCCCCGTGGACTGTGCCTATGGGACCTGGGTGGGCAAGATCTGCGGGCCGGCTGTGGCGGCAGCTGGACTGGACAGTCGTGGAGTCCTGGCCGCAGCACCTGACCGTGTTGCTGGAGGTTCAGGTTCCTCTAGGCCCACTCGCAGCCCCCTGCCCCGGGGGGAGTCGCGCAGATGTCTCCTCTGAGAGGAGGACCTGGGCTCTGTGGGGAGAGGCTCTTCCAAGCCCCGGGAGCAGAATACAAGCAGGCGGAGGGGGCTCCAGGCTCCTGCGTGAGCTGGGGCAGGGGCGGGCAGCTGGTGGGGCCTGAGCCTCGGTCCTCCTCCTGCAGGGCGAGCTGCTGGACTACCTGCAACTGACCGTGGACAACATGGCCCAGCAGTGCAGCCGCGCGGCCCACAGAGTGCCCGAGAGCCTGGGCCTCTTCTCCAAGCTCGACTGGATTAAGGTGAGGCCAGGGGCTGGCCACTGCCCCCCACCCCCTGCAGGCCCCCGTCCTGGGCCTTCACCCATGGCCCCCACCAGCCCTCCCTCACGGCTACGTGGTCCCGGTGCTTAGGACCCAAGGCCCCCGAGTCTGTCAATGAACTTGAGCCCCATCAGGTGACGGGGTCAGGGTGGGTGCACAGGGGAACTCCTGTCGGGCCTGATCTTTATGTGCAGCCCCCTGGACATCACCACCACCACCACACACACACACACACACACACACACACACTCACACTCACACAGCATACACACAATGCAGACACGAATGTTGCTCTTTGCACACCAACAATACTCGTGAAACACAGACACACCTGAACACTCGCACACACACAGACCCAGGTAGGGTCACACAATTACACACACGAGTGCACCAGAAGGAAGCGTTCTAGGGAGTGAGGGGCCTTCTGCGCTGGATCTTCAGGTGAAACCTCAGTGCTGAGCCAAGTTCAGCCAAGTTCATCTGGTCCCTCTCGTGGTTGCTCCCGCAGGGACCAAATGAAGTAGATGCTTCAGTGTCTGCAGCACACTCAGAATCACACGCCCTCACAGGGGCGAGCTCCAGAACACATTTGTCTCCCCAGAAGATGCACTTGACATCTGGCTGCTTTTCCTCAGCCCCGCGTTCTTGAGGTTCAGCCACATTGTAGCCCGCATCGACTCCTTCGTCATTGTTTATGGCTGGGTAGTACCCCACTGTGTGGATAAGGCACATCTGTTCTTCTCCATTCATTACTTGATGGATGTTTGGGCTGTTCCCACTTTGGGCTGGTGAACTTGCTGCTCTGAACATCAGCAAACAGGTTTTTATTCGGACTTGTTTTCAGTGCTCTCGGGCACCTGGGTACATGCCCAGGAGTGGCATTGCCGTCATAGCTCTATTTCCATTTTGAGGAACTGCCGAAGTGTTTGAACAACCCAGGATCGATGCCCGGGGGTCCCGATGTCTCCACCCCTCTGCCAACCTAGGCACTGGCTGTGTCATTGAGCCGTCCTGGTGGGTGTGGAGCAAGTGGAATCTCACCTTGGTACCTTGGTTTCTGTTTGCATTTTCCTGATGATGTCAGGCATTTTTTTTTTTTATGTGCTTATCGGCTGTGAGTCTCTTGTTCTTTGGAGAAATATTTATTGAAATTCTTTGCCTGTTAAAAAATATAGCTATTCATCTTTTTGTAGCTGGGTTGTAAGAATTCCTTATATACTCTGGATGCAGGTCCTTTAGCAAACAAGGGATTTGAAAACCTCTCCCGTCCTGGGAGGGTCTTCTGCCTTTCTAATGGTGTTCTTGGAAGCACAGATTTTTTTAAATGTTGATGATCCAGTGTTTTCACTTTGGTGGTTTGTTTGCTGGTGCTTTGTGGGTCGTGTCTAAGAAACCAGTCCTCGGCCAAGGCCCCGAGATTCACACCTATTTCTGGTGTGTGGCCGTCTTGCTCTCCTGATTTTGACCCGTGTGGGGCGGGGCTCCAACTCCAACCTTGCAGGAAGCTGGCCACTTGTTCTGATGCCATTTTTTCTTTTTTTTTAAAAAAACAATTCTTTCCCCCATTGAATTGTCTTGTAACTCCGTCAGAGATCAGTCGACTGTGAACAGGAAGTCTGCTTCTGGACGCTCAGCTCTGTTCCATGGATTTACATGTCTCTCCTCTTCTTTTTGGAGGGGAGGGGGGTATGGATTGAACTCAGGGCCACTCGACCACGGAGCTACACCCCAGCCCTATTTTGTTTTATTTAGAGACAGGGTCTCACTGAGTTGCTTAGAGCCTCACAGTTGCTGAGGCTGCCTCTGAACTCGCGATCCTCCTGCCTCAGCCTCCAGAGCCCCTGGGATCACAGACATGTGTCACTGCACCTGGCCTAACGTCTCTTCTTTTGTCTGCACCACTTGTCCTGATGCTGTGGCTCTGTAGTGATCGGGGGCGGGGGGGGGGGGTATGTTGGGGGTCACCCAGGGCCTGGCACACACTGGGCAAGACTCCACCCCGAGTGGCACCAGCCCTTGGGTAAGTGCTGGAGTTGGAAGCATGGGCGCTCGGCTTCGTTCTCTGCCAAGGTGGTTGGGCTCAGCCGGGCCCCAGTGGCTCAGTCCCCAGTGCAAGTCTGATGCCCAGGGTGGGGGATGGGCACCAAGGCTCAGTGGCACATGGGGACCCTCCCCCTCCTGTCCGTCCTCTTCTGCTCTGGCTCCTTCCTGCATCCAGACTTGCATTGGAGGCCGGCTCAGGGAGACGCCCCGTCCCAGGATTCCTAGCTCAGGGCACTTATGGGCAGAGCTCTTCTCTGGGGTCCCCTGTCAGCAGCAGCCAGCAAGAGTCCCCTCGAGAGGGACTTGTCACAGGAGTCTTTCAGGCCAATTCAAGGCTGCCATGAGACTCGACTTGGGGCACATCCAGCTGGTCTGTCTGGCTGGCAGCCCCAGGCTGTGACTCCCTCACGTGCTGTAGGAACGTCTCTGCTGAGTAAGGGCACGTTCATCTAAGTAGCCACAGCGTATTCACTCAATTTTCTCCCCAAGAAAACAGAAGAAATGACAAGGTAATGTCAGGGGGTCCCCAGGGCCCTCCCCATAGCAATCACATCAGGCTTCGGGGTCAATCTGTCAGTCCTCAGCCAACACTAATGAAGTCACCCAGATGTGCTCAGCATTGACAGGTTTGGAGGTGGGGACAGAGAAAGACTCACCTGGTCCTTCAGAGAGGGAGAGGGCACCGTCTAGTGGGAGCCTAGAGGGAGCAATGAGAAGGGGCAGGTGGCCGTATTCAGGAAGTCATCTGCCCCTCCTAGGCTGTGCAACTTCAGCAAGTCACACGACCTCTCTAAGCCTCGGTTTGCTCATTTTCCCAGAGGCACTGCACCCCGTCCTTTTGAGAGTTGTGGGAGACGCAGGCCAGCCTCGGACAGGACAGTGTTCTGGTCCCTGGGAAGTGGTGTCCAGGGGCCAGAGCCCTGTTGGGTGAGAGACTGATGTCCCTTTGCAGGAATTCATGTTGGACAAAATGGAGATGGTGAGGACGAACTCACTGCTCACAGAACCCAGAGAGTGCTGGGCAGCGGACAGTGCCAAGGACCCGGCGCCCGGGAGCTTCCCCAAGCCCTGCAGGAGCTTTCCAAAGAAGCAGGATCCGCCCCCCAGCACCCCCCGGACCCCCGTTCTCGGTGCCCAGGCCTCCGAGTGCTCCAGCCCTCACCCAGGGCCCACAGCATCAGGACCAGTCCTGTACCCACCTCGCCTCTTTTCTCACCACCGCCAGCCCACGGGGCAGGGGAGAGTGGGGGCAGAGGGGGTGGGCAGGGTCCTGGGGCCAGCTGGGGAAGGGTGGCAGGGATGGAGTCGGGGCCTGCCTGGGTCAAGCAGAGAAGAGGAAGAGGGTGGTGGCAGCCAAGCAGGGGTCCCGGGTGGCAGCCGCACACCCAGGAACCCAGGCTGCGTTTCTCACTGTCACTAGAGAACCTGGCTCCAGACCCGCACCATGAGGTGGCTCCTGAGACCGAGCTCCCGATGCCCACTTGCTATGGCCAGCTCTGAGTCCCAACAAATCTGGAAAGCACCACCGGCCATGGGACAGGCAGGAGGCAACAGGATCCCTGACGCGGTGCTGAGTCTGCAGAGGGCCTTCCACGCCCCCCTGAGGGTCAGGGTGGAGGCTGCTCTCAGGGGCACCTGGCAGGGCAGGCCTCTCTCTGGCCTGTAAAAGCCTAGGGAGTCCCCGACCTGGCCCCCTGCAGCCCGACGTTCTCAGGTCAAGCTTGGAGAAGGTCCGTCTAAGTGGACACTGGCTTGGCTTCCTCCTGCTGTCGCCAGGGCAAAACCATGCAGCAACCCCCACGGCCCTGAAATGACCTCTGGGGCCATGCCAATGAGGTCAAGCCAATTTATTGTTCCTACGTCGTTTATTCAGCTGAAGGTTAGGGTTAGGGGCAGATGATCTGTAAACCAGGGAGCTTAGAACAGGTGCTGACGCTTGGTCAGTGGAGCTGGGTCCACGCTCTTCCAGGTCCCGAGGGAGGCACGGGTGGGGAACCTTGAGCAGGTCTTGGCCCTGAATTCATTAGGAGGCTAAGCACCGTGTAGTTGGCGGAGCCCGGGCAGGTCTTGAAAGTGGTTTGAAAAGAGAAACAAGGCTGGGTACAGTGGCTGTGCCTGTCACCCCAGTGACTTGGGAGGCCGAGGCAGGAGGATTGCAAGTTTAAAGCCAGCCCCAGCAACTCAGAGAGACCCTCTCTCAAAATAAAAACTTTTGAGAAAAAAGGTCTGTGGTGAGGCGCTTCCATGCGGGGACGAGGTCGGAGCCCCTCGGTTCCCTTTCTCCCCTGCTCTTTCCAAAGAGACCTAAGGGGTGCGTCCCACTAAGCTTCCAGTGTGGATAGCTGGGCTGAGGCCAGACTTGCAATGCACATCCCTTGCAAGTCCTGCAGTGATGTCCCTGCTGTGGGTCCCCAGAGCACAGCTTGAGAACCTCTGCTCTAGACCTGCCCCAGGATCTGCCCCAGCAGGGCCACCGATACCGCTGCCTGGACTTTGGATTTCCACCTGTGTCCTGAGGGGAGGGCCACCTGCTGGTCTGGCCTCCTGGGAGGGACTGGAGAACAGTGTCCCCTAGGCCCATCTCTGGCTCTGTGGCTGTGCCTGTGGGGCTCTGTGGACGGCTGGTTGTCCTGTCTGTCCCCTTTCATCTGCCTGCTGTGCATTTGCTGGTCCGGTTCCCACGTTTTGTCACACTGCCGAGGGATGACAGGACATGTCCTGGGTTGTGGTGGCCGGGATATCAGTCTGTGCCCTCAGCTGGCTCTCTGAGGAGCCCCTGCCTCTCCTGGGCCACGGAATTGACAGGTGGCACAGGGCACCTAGTGGGGCTGCTGTCGGGGGCTGCGGGGGACTCGACCCAGGCCTCGCTGTCCTACGTGTGTAGAAGCCAGCACTCTGGCCCGGGTCCCTGCCGAAGGCACTTTATTCAAGGTTGACGGGAGACAGGAGGTGCGCTTGAATCTGACCCCTGAGTGGTCAGTAAAGAGGGAATTTACGTGGCCCTGGGGAAAGGGGAAAGAGGGCAGCCTGGTGTGACCCGGGGTCTTGGCAGAAGTCAGCGCAACGTCCAGGGGGGGACTGGCAGCTGCTTTGAAGTTGGGGAGCTTCGGTCTCTCCATTACTGACCAGGGTGAGGGTTGGACGTGGCTGGCTTCTGACCCGGTCCCTAGTCCCCGAGGCCTGTTCTCATCCTTGAGGTTGCACTTGTCCTCGTCCTTGGGTTCTGCGCCTGCGTCCTGAAGACCAGCTTGAACAGCCTGGGGGCCAGGGAGTTGCCCTTTAAGAGGCGGGATTCACCGGCCTGTGCCAGAGTGCTGGGGCTGGCCCTTCTGGGTTGTCACACTGTCCAGGGATAAGAAAGTTCTCTCT
The DNA here is from genome assembly GCF_047511675.1 of Marmota flaviventris. Classification (NCBI taxonomy): domain Eukaryota; kingdom Metazoa; phylum Chordata; class Mammalia; order Rodentia; family Sciuridae; genus Marmota; species Marmota flaviventris. The sequence continues at coordinate 11,792,181 of NC_092499.1, read as the reverse complement.
GCCCTGCCCCCGCCCCTTTAAAGCTCCCCCCTGCAGTGTGATGTCCCTTAGGAAGTCCATCCCACCTGACCCCACAGCTGGGCCCTGGGACCCCAGGACACACCAGGCCTGGGGAGAGGACAATTTCTGAGGACCAGACCTGCTGACCAATTCCAGCTTTGAGCAACTTGGAGCCTGAGGACCTTCCCCTCCACGCTGGAGGAGGGGGGTGATGTCAAAGGTGGGCCTAGGAAACCGGCTCTCGGGGGAGGGTCCATCTGTGTCCTTTTCCCATCCCGTACACTGGAGTCTACTCCAGTCCCTTTGGGTGTGGTTGAACACTCTTTAATGTGACACTTGCCGAAAATGGAGGTGCCCGGGGCTGAATTCTCAGAGATTCTACATCTATGTCGGGGGCCTAGAAGTCAGGAATTTTAGGAAGCTCCCGGGTGGTTCCGGTGCCAACGGCTCTCAGATCCCAGAGTGAGGAACACTGGGTATTTCAACATTAAAGGGGAATTTTGGTCCATATTTTGTGGTCATCGTCGGGAAGGACTTGGAAACATGAGATCAGCATGAGTGACACAGACAGCCGGATCTCATGAAGACTGGAACAGCATCAAAATATCCAGATACCTGAAAACAATGAACCGGGGAAATGTTTGGTATTTACTGAGCTCTTACAGATGAAAACAAAACCATTGCCAATCTTTCATAGGCAAATCACAAAATAAATAAAAGTGTTCTCCAAACATGAAAAATGTTTCAACCATATAGTTTTTGCCCATCAAAAAAAAATCAAGCTAATATTCAAATGCTTGTAAAATAGGCTCTCTGATACTGTAGTCCTATTTGCATAAACTCTCTGGAAAGTCATTTGATAAGAGGTCCAAAGGGTTCATGTCCCTTGCTCTATGATTCTAGCTCAAGAACTGAAGTTAATAAAGCCAGAGCTATTTGGTTCCAAATGAAAGACCAATTCAACTTGGCTTAGGATAAAAGATGATTCATGGAGCTGTCAGAGTAAAAGACCAGAGAGTCTAGCTTGAAGCACAGCTTCATCCGGGAGCGCCTGTCAACGGAGTCCTCTCTGGCGTCCGGCTTCATCCTCAGGCTCAGCATGGACAAGCTGGCCCCCAGCAGCCTCGGCCCTGCAAGCTCTGAAGGCAGAGTCAGGGGAAAGGAGAAATAGTCTCTTTCCACATGCTCCTGAGCAAGTCCCAGGATTCACCGTGATTGGGTCATCATGTCCCCCTTTCCACAAATGACTCATTGGCCAGGTCTAGTCTACAGGTCCATTCCTGAACTAACCTCTCTGACTGGGGTCCAATTTTTGAGCTTTGGGGAGATGGAACATCTTCCATGGCTAGCAGCCATTCCCCTGGGGCCAGTGGTGTGTGCCACGTGAGCCCCATGGACTGAGCGAAAGGGAAGGGGCTCCCCCAAAGGGAAATCAGGACACTGTCATCAGAGGGAGACAGGACCAGGTGCCGGGCAAGCAGACACAGATATGCTCGGGACAGAGGTGACTACGGTTCTCTACCAAGATGTCCATCACACCATTGTGTATAGCAGCCCAAACAGGAAAATGCAATGATACACCCCAGAGGGAAAGCCCTGGAAATTATGATACAACTTTATGATTCTGCAGCCATCACATGTTCCCAAAGCTGTTTAAGGAAAACTCTCTCTAGGGCATAAAAATAAGTGGGAAAAAGGAAGGAAGAACATAAGCCAAATTTAGTAAAAAAATATATGTATAAAAGTGTAGGGCCGGGCACGGTGGCACACACCTGTAATCCCAGCGGCTCGGGAGGCTGAGGCAGGAGGATCCCGAGTTCAAAGCCAGCCTCAGCAAAAGCGAGGCCCTAAGCAACTCAGTGAGACCCTGTCTCTAAATAAAATACAAAATAGGGCTGGGGATGTGGCTCAGTGGTCGAGTGCCCCTGAGTTCAATCCCTAGTATCCGCCCACCCCCACAAAAAAGAGTAGAAAGAAACACTCTTGGTATCCTCAGGGAATTCGTTTCAGAACCCCCAAAGATACCCTAATCAAAGGGTGTTCAAGTTCTTTATATAAAATGGTGTAGTATTTCCATATAACCTGCTCACATCTTCTTGTATCCTTTAAATCATCTCTAGATGGCTCATGAGAATGTAAATGCTATGGGGGCAGTTATTGTATTGTTTAGAGAATATGACAGGAAAAAAAGTCTGTGCATGTCCAGACAGATGCATGTTTCTCTCAAACATTCTCAATTGGCAGTTGCTCCGAATCTGCAGGTGCACAGAGCCAGGTGTACACCAGAGGGTTGCTTCTGAGAGAGAGGATCCTGGCCCTATGAGGCAGTAGCAAATACGAGACTCACCCATTGTGGCAGGTTGAATAATTGTTCCCAAGTTGTCACCCTGGGGTCACATACACCCATCCTTGAGCCAGCGCCCCCTGGTGGACAGAGTATGCATTTCCACCTCTTGACTTTGAGTTGGCCATGTGACTTGCTTTGGCCAATAAGATGCAAGTGGATTATGACATTAGCCAAAGTTTAAAACATGACTGTGCAGGGCAGCTCACTACCGGTGAGCTTGACTGGTGAGAATGTTCCCTGGTTTCAGGAGGATGAAGGCCACCTGGAACAGACACAGAGTCAACCTGTAACACGGATTCACCTGAATAATCCAGTCATCAGTCAACCCACAGGCCCATCAGAGAGAAATAAATGGTTATGAGTATAAGCCAGTGAAAGATTGGGGCTGTTTGTCACACAGCAATAACTGTCTGATACACCCACATACTCATTCACATTCCATGTCTCTCCAAACTAAGAGTCACCTCACACGGGGAGCCAGTCCACCTGATGGAATGGTGTACCCCAGAAAGCTGGGGTACTTAGAAGTAGGGAAAGACTCTGCCACGGGTGATAGCAGTTAGCTCTATATCAGAGGATTCTGGTTTTCTATTTTCTTCTGTATAATTCTTTTTCTTTTGTATGTTTTCCAAAGTTTCCATGTTTAACTTTTATAAAATACATTTTGTTTTGAAAATTGGAAACCAACTGTTCTTGCATCTCACTGACCCTAAGCTGGGTGTCCCCAAGATCAGGGCTCATTGTCAGGTCTTTCACCCACACGACTGTCTTCAGGGCTCTTGGAACCTGCACATTTTCTTTCCTCAAAGTGCATCTATCACCTCTGGTGCCCCCTCCACCGGCCCCTGCTCTCTGAGTAGGTCCTCCCTGCTCTCTAGCCTTGAAACTTGGTGTCCTATTCTGATTCTGCTCCCCAGGTAAGGAGGCTAGCAGACTGTTTCCAGGAAACATCTGGAAGAGGCTTCCTTACCACGGCCAGCTGGGGAGGGGCCAGGCACCCCAACCTTCACCCCTGCCCCTCACACAGGGCTCCATGTCCTGTCCCGTCCTGCCCTGGGTCAGGAAGGGCGGGGTCCCTTGGAGGTTTGTGTCCTGAGGCTGCAGGTGCCAGCCTGGCCCATGGCGCTCCGGGGGAACTTCTCCACATCCTCACACCTGTGGGTTCCTCTGCCTGCCTCTGCCTCCCGGGGCTCTCACCCTCATGGGCAGCTGTTGGGCTTTCCACAGACACGGTCACGTGTGAAGTGCTGAACCCACAGAGTGCAAGAGTGGGCACCCGGGGCCCCTGCTGTTGGGCACCGTGGAAGGGGCAGACACTGGGGGAGGAAGGTGGCTTCCTGTGCCTGGCTGGAGCTGGATGGGTGTGGAAGGGGTGTGGTGAATGGGGCTCCCGATGGCCCCCACTGTGAGAGCTTCCAGATAAGGTGCCCGAGTGCTGCTGGCACGTGCCTCCCGGGGCCATCCCCATGCTCCTGAGCAGAGGCATCGTACTCCTGCCTCCCTTTTATGGGTGTCACGCACTGGAGTGCATCGGGTTCCAACATGAACATCCCTAGTGCGCATGAGAACAAGGAGGCTCAGGGAGCTGCGGCCTGGCCAAGGGCTCGTGGGACAGGCCCCAGGGCTCCTTTTACAGTGGGGGCTCTCGGCCACTGCAGGCTGAAGGACTGTAGTGGAGTCTGGGTGGCGTCCCTGGGTGGAGCGAGGGAGGCGTGTGCTCCTGAAGGCCCTGCTGCTCAGTGTGGCGGAGGACCTGCATCTGGGCACCTCCTGGGAGCCTGGGAGAGGCAGCCCGAGCCTTCTCACAAGTGTCCTGGTGGCAGCGCCTGGTGGAGCCCGAAGGCGTGGCTCTCCTTGGCGGAGCTGAGCCTGGCATCGCCCTCCAGGGAGGGAGGGACCTGGGGACGGCAGGCCACGTGGAGGGCTGGGGCAGCTCTCTGCTTCTGAGCTCCCCTGCAGGGCTGGGGATGCCAGCCGCTTGTCACTGCCCGCTGCCTGCCGCCACTCCTGAGCTCATGCTGCAGGACCCGGGGGAGTGGCGGGGGCAGGTACCCTACCACGTGTGCTTCTGAGCAGCCCCCTTCCGCCCTGGTGTCCTCCTCTGTTCTCTCTTCAAGCCTCACCTCCTCCGCCATGAAGCACTCCAAGCAGAGCTCTCCCCTGGCCCCAGCCCCTCCCCAAGGCGCCCTCCCTAGAGTACTGCGTGCTCAGTCTCCACTGCGTCACCCAGACTCTTCGCCCCTTCCCTCGAGGAGTTCTCAGGAAGAAAGGCTCCGTCCTACCACACACAGCACCCACCCAGCGGGCAAACTGGCACAGAACATCCCTCCGTGAATGTGTCAGATGAACACAGGCACAGAGTAAATGGTGAATGCACGAATGAAAGTCTTAAGCAAAGAAATTAATATCTAAGTGAAAATTTAAGGACTGTGTAGGAGCCCAAAGTGAGGGATATTTGGTGGGGTACAGAGGAACCTTGGCTAGCACTCAGGGTCAGCCATGTGCCGTGCACAGGTGCCGATGAACGCCTGGGGCCACGGCAGGCGGGCAGCCAGGGAGGCTCCTGTGTCATCGCACACTGTGGGCGGACTTGCCCAGGGCGTAGCAGAACCAGTGTGCTTCAGGCAGGGATCTGGGCACAGCTTAGCTGGGTCCCCTGGCTCAGGGTCCTCCATGAGTGTCTATCAAGCTGCTGGCCAGAGCTGTGGTCTCCCCTGGAGGCTCAGCGGGGGATCTGGAGGAAGCCAGGCCTGAAGCTCATGGGCGAGGCTGTGGGGAGCTGAGGTTCTCACAGGCTGGTGATCGAGGGCCTCCAGAGGGTCACCCGGATCTGCTCACTTCATGAGAAGGTGAGAGAACAAGGGGACCGAGCAAGCCAGGCCACAGGCTTTTGGGAACCTAATCTTGGCAATGACATTCGTCACCGTGGTTGTGTGGCCAATGGAAGGCAGCCCCGCTGCGAGGGAGAGCCTCACAGGAGGGTCCTTTCCCCGCAGGTTTTGTGGAGCCAAGAACAGGTCTGAAGTCCAGCATCAAGAGCAAAGTTTTATTCTGTGGCCAAAGAAGGGGGCAGCAGGAGCCTGGCTCGGGGACCAACCTCCCCACCCCCAGGGGAGGCAGAGCCAGATACGGGCTGCAGAGCTTGGCAGGAGGGGTGGCACCAGGTTTTCAGGAAGGGGGTGCAGTTTCGGCGTCCAGGCACCACCTGGTGTCTTTCCCTGTCTGGTCCTTCCTGGCCGCGACCATGGCCATGGTCAACGGTCCTGGCCCCGCTGGGTGTCATTGGGCATGGAGATTAGATGATAAGGAGGCTCGGGTCTGTCAGAGGCCCTGGGCAGCCATCTTGCACCCTGCTGGTTTCAGCTGGTTCCTGCAGGAGAACCTCCTGGCGGCCTGCTCTTGAGGAACAGCATGGTCAGCGGGGCAGGCCGACCGCGGAGACAGGCTGTGCCCTGCTCTGGCGGCAGCTGTGCGCTGTTGATCAGAGGTGAGTGGCTTGGTCCATTCCATCCTCAAGGGAGTGTTACTCAAGGGCTCAGGAGAGCGGGGAGGGTCCCTGGGGACAAAAGGCAACAGGACTTTGTGTCCCCGCCACAGGGGAGCCAAGACAGGACCCCGGAAACCTGCCACTGACCTCAGCTTTCCAGAGACCACGCCAAGGCTCCTCCCACTGTGGGAGCCAGGGGCATCTGTCACCTCGCCCAGGAGGCCACTCAGCACGCAGCCCTTGCTCTCTGAACTCAGAGCCCAGGCCCCGAGCTCACAGCCGGGCAGTCCTCTGGGAACCTGGCCCGTCACTGTCCTTCTGGGGCTGTGGGCCCTGTTTCCGCAGCAGAGGAACCCACAGCTGGGTGGGGCTAACTGCTTGGGCAACTGTTTCTCCTCCAGGATGCTTGCCTCACTTCTGAAAGGCCAGAAAGCTGTTTGTGCCGCCCGCTCTCGGGGCGCAGGAAGCCTCGTTCCTTTGGTGGACTCGGCCTGCGTGCCCATCTCCCTGGGAAGAAGCCAGTCTCCCTCCCTCGGGGGCTCCCTCTCCCTCCTCCCCCTCATGGTGATTGTGGGGTCTCGGCAACTCCTTCAGTGCAGAAAAAGGGCATGGCATGACCTGTCCTGGGACCGATGGCCACGCTCCTTGTTGAGCCACCCGGTGTCCTCAAGGGCAGGACGGGGGTCTCTGCCAGGCCAGGGCCCAACAGTACAGGCAGCTCACGCCTTTCCTCTGATGATGCAGTGGGTGACAGGTGGCTGGGGGGGTCTCCTGTTCCGCCCCAGGAGACGCCTCTCTTCTGACACACTCCTTCTACCCTGCCGTATTCCAGAAACTTCTCCCTTTCAGCTAGCTCAACCTCCCCATTCTCTGATCCCATTTTTCTTCTTGGGAAGATCTTTTCCCGACTTGCCCCTGGGGGTGGGAGCTAGGGCACCCACTGAGTCCAGGGCCCCATGGTCCTGCTCCCTGGGGCTGGGGCCAGGGGAGGCCAGGCCGGCCACTCCAGCTCTTCTTTCTGATCTCCCAGCAGGGGAGACCCAACAGTCCCGGCTCATGGCTAGGGGGTGTCAGCGCTGACCTGTGGCCATGGAAACTCCAAACCACGCAGGGCCTGTACTTCACAAGGGGCGAAGTGCTTTGCCTCAGGGGTTCCTGGTTCCCAGGCAGAGCACGAGGAGCCTGCAGCTGCTGGGCAGAGCAAGCAGTAAGTGCTCGAAATGGCACCAGGTGAAGAGCCCAGGAGGGGCCTGCGCTGCCTGGCTCCCCCAGTGCGGGGTGGCCGCCTGAGCCTCCCCTGCAGCAGCTCCGCCTCGTTACCTGGGGGAGGGCGGGCGACCCCCACTTTCAGGCGCAGACACAGCCTCGAGGAGCTCCCTCCTGCCACTTGTGCATCTACACCTTCTAATGTCACAGGGCAGCTCTCAGGCCTCAGCGTTCCCTGTCCCCTCAGGCTTGGTCACAGGGGTGAGCAAGAGTCAGGCCCCAAGCCTCTACCAAGCAAAGCCACATTTACTGGGCACTTACTGGATACCAAGTACAGGGTCAGGATCAGGGCACCCCACTTTACAGACGCGGAAACAAGGCTCAGAGGTGTGACTCATCCAGGCGGTGATGCCAAGGCAACTTGGCACACGTTTGGTGCCACTGCCCACCCTCATCGTCACCATGTCTGCTGTCCCCTCCAAATCACAGTGTCAAGGAGTCAGCACTCAGAGGACAAGAATCTCCACGGTGTGGAGTGGGGGATTCATGGCTGCTGGCCAGTCTGGGAAAGCTTCCTGGGGGAGGAGGCAGACGGTGAAGGAAGGTGGGATTTCAGAAGCAGAGTCTGTGAGACGGGCGTTCGGGAGGGCCAGGTGCTGAGCGGTGGGAAGGCACGGGGAAGGCTGTGGGCACTGGACGCCATCCTCCGAAGCTCCCTGAGGAGTGGGGAAGTCAGGAGGAGAACAGGAACGGTGCGCTGGGGCCACGTGGGGAGTGAGGGGTCCGACCTGGGAGATGCCTGCATATGGCTGGCCTAGGAGGTCAGACCGTGTGTCCCAGACACGGGGACAGCAGAGCCCAGCCCAGGGGGGCCCAGCCAGGTGCCAGGTCCTCTGCTGGAGGACGAGACACCCCAGGCCTCGCTCTCCCCAGGACTGGTGAAGCCACGGCCTCTGTCCCCCACTGGGCACCTGGATGCTGGGCAGCAGGGGTGCTGGGAGAGGGGAGTCGATTCATGGGTCACCCCAGGCAGGACCCATGGACCCTCCCAGGGCAGCCCCAGAGCCTGCTCATATTCTCAACTCTGAGCCACCCTGAAGACAGACTGGAGGCTTGGTCAACCTTTCTCCCTTCTAATCAGCCCTTCACCAAGCTCAGGAAGAAGCCTGAGTAGTCAGAGTCGGGAGAGATGACGCTATTCTTTGTTCATTTGAGCTTCAACGGAAGAAAGATTCCATTTCACATACATTGGGATTCAGGGCATTTTGTTTGAAGTCCTCACTACTATTAAACTTTTTATAACCACCCAGATTGTCCCACCTGCTCATTGAACGAGAAACAAGAAGCCCAGAGAGGACCTGGGAGTTGCCTGAGGACACACAGCATGGAGGGCAGAACCTAGAGCCAGGGTCCCAGTGTTCCTTGTGGACTCCAGTCCATGCTCCCTCCACACACCATGAGGAGCCTGGGGCTGCGGGGCTGGGGGGCGGGGGGAGTGGGCCTGGGGCTCAGGTATTCATGCAGCTCGTTCAAGGGGGCAAACTGAGGTGACTCATGGTCTCACCCATACCCCAAAGCACACCCCATGAAGCCACTCCTGGCTCAGTCATTCCTCCAAGGGGGGAGGAGGGAGGCCTCACACATCCTGAATTGAGCAATGGAGGAGGAGTCAGAAGTCCAGGGGTCCAGCCTTACCTACCCAGCAGCTCTGCAGCTCTGGGCTGCTCCTGTCACTTCCCTGGCTGTAAAAAAACAAAACAAAACAAAACAAAATACCAGCCTGTGGTCCCAGCTACGAGGGCCGACGCAGGAGGATGGCTTGAGCCCAGGAGTTCAAGGCCAGCCTGGACAATGTAGTGAGACCCATCTCAAAGCAAAACACAAAGTCAGAAACTTTCCAAAAAGCAAATAAGCGCATGGGAGTATGCACATCTCCTACCACCACGCATATGGCTCCGGTAGAGCGAATTCAGAACCAGCTCTGGAGTCGGACACCTGGGACTAAATGAAAATTGCTTGCATGCGGTGTAGATTTGGGCAAATAACTTAATCTCTCTGTGCTTCATGTCTTCATGTGTAAAATAGGGATAGTAAAAACAGGACCTACCCCCATGAACTAAGAAAATCAAGTAAGATAATATGTCTTCAGAGTTTGGGACGCTGCCCAACAGGGAGTGCTCTGTGTCACCTGCAAACAGCTGCTATTGCTGCTGCTCCTTCAGCTTCTATTGACCCCATGGTCCCTACCCACTGTATGATACCCCATTGAAGACAGGTGTTGGTCTGCCCAGAAGCCCAGCCTGGGGCCTGGGGCACAGGGTAAGGGTGGGGAGGAGAATAGTCTCCTGGAAGTACTAGTACAGATGCCCCCACCTTATGATGGGGTTACACCTGAAATCAAGACGATGATAAGCCAGATGTGTGTTCAACACACCTGCCATCCACACACACCCCATTTAGCCACCCGGCACTCGGCAGAGCCTCCCTTATTTCCCCTTCTGATCACGGTGGACCGGGAGCTGCCCAGTATCCTAAAGCAGTATCAGATGAATATTCCAAGCCCAGAAAAGATCAAAATTCAAAACTCCAAGGATCATTTCTACCAAATGTGATCGCTTTCACACCATGGCAAAGTAGAACCAAGTTGGCACCTGTACTCGTAAAATGGGTGTGTGCCCTGGGGTATGCATGCCGGAGTACCCCCACCCCCACCACCAGCACAGTAGCTCCTCCAGGGGTCAAGTGAATGAATCTTCAAATGACAAATGCTCCTCGTTTGAGGCCCAGTAATAATGAGCTTGCCAATGTGAGTCACCCACACCTGGTTCATCGTCTGTTCCTCCTACACACCCCTACAATTCCAGAGCCACAGCGTCAACCATGCTGAAAATTCAGCCATTCAACAAACATCAATTGGGTGCATGGCAACCTACTGACTCATGAGCCGGAAGGGGGTAAAATATTAGTGGCTAGACAGGGGTGGCAGGTGTCTTGACCTTATTGGACACATATTTCTTAAGTGCTTGTCTAGTCTCATCTTGAGCAAACTATACTTATGAGACCTTGTTTATGAATTAATGAGGGCCAGCTAATATTTCAGGAGACTGCAGTTTGCTATTTTAGTTAAAAGCCCTTCAGGCTTGACAAATGAGGACCTAGTCTTCTTTGGGTTGGGCTAACTCTTAGGCTAGTTAAAAATCTTTCTGTATCTTTAAAAAGGGGAGGCATCCTGTCAAATGGGCCCTGAAACATAGGCTGAAGGCGCGTGAAGTCCCACCCACTTTCTGTGACGCCTTATGTCCCGGCTTCTGATTGCTCACTTCCGACGTCAATCGCAGGGCGTGTGTCTTGCTGGGACACAGTGGCGGTCTAACCTTTGCTTTGCGGAGCGGTCGGGTGTATTCTCCGCACGCCCCCCACGCCCTCGAGGCCCCCGCCGCCCGACCCAACGGTGGAGCCGACCAACGCCTCCCGCGGCACCCTCCCGCACCGCATCGCTCCTCGCTGGGGCGGGACGTGGCCCGACGGCGCCGGTCACTATGGTCAGTGTTCAGGGGGGAAACGGGAAAGGGTGCGGGGGCGGGGTCGCCGCCTCCAGAGCGCATGTGCACTCGCGAGACTGGGGTCGGCGCGAGGGTCATTCTCCAGCGCTGTCCCCGCGGCGTTCCCACCCCCGGGAATACTAAATCGGAACGGGTACTGGGGTCCCGGTACGCGTCCCGCTGTTCCCTAGGGATGCCCAGCAGAAGGGCCCCAGCTGGGCCGAGGTCCCCGGGCTGGCACATCGGCCCCAGGTGGCCCATGAAGTCGCGAGGTAGGCGCCCCGACAGGAGCAGGGGTGGTGTGTGGAGTGGGGATGGGGGCGGGCTCCAGGGCTATGTTTGTCCCCTCTTTGTTAAGTAGCCCTCCCGCCCGAGGCTCACAGCCCCACCCACCGAGGGCTCGGCCATCAAAACCCACTCCTCTCCTGCCGCTCTGCCTCTGCCCCAGGAATGGACTTAGGGCTGACACGGGTGGCCAGGTCCAGGTGCTTGTCCCTGTGGGTGGCTGGACTTTCGCTCAGATGTCAACAGGTCTTTGTAATTAGGAGAGGCTGCCTCAAGTTGGGAGGCATGAGTTAGGGGAAAGCCGACTAGAAGAACCCCTGAGCAGAGTCCTGTCTGCACAGAAAGAGCCCCAGGAGAGGCCAGACCAGGGCTTGAGCATGTGGGGACACAGGCCAGGCAGGAGGGGCTGCTTTCCCACTGGGATGGGACTTGGGTGGAAGCTTCTGGGCTCCTGGTCCCGTGCTCTTGGTGTAACCCAGCAGCACAACTTCCAGGTGGCCATGGGACTGGGCATTTTGGCCACCCAGAGCACCTCAGCCCTGCGCAGGGGCTGGGGGCCGGGTCGGGGAGCTCACCTCCACCCCTTGGGAAGCCAGAGGCTTGGGCCAGGAGCTTTGCATATCCCTGACTGGGCACTGCTGAGAGGGCTCCAGGAAGGGAAGCCTGGGCAGCCCTGGACTCAGCTGCCGCCTTTCTGCAGAAGCGAGTCCTGGAAACAGGTGTGCACGAGGTGCCGGGTCCTTTGTGCTCGGCCTCCTTCTTCCCATGTTGGGCGGAAAGCAGGTCACCTCTGTAGGAAGCTGCGGGGCTGGGGCGGGGGCCAAAACCTGCTCATGGCCAGGCGTGCTCTGAGGGTGTGTGGGCAGCCAGGGCACCTGAGCCCGGCTCTCCCAGACTCGCTGGCCTCATGCTGGGCGTGGCTGGGGGCCTCTGGGGCATCCGGAAGCACCAATTTCCTGCTTCTTCCTGGTGCCCAAGAGTTTCCCTGCTGGTCCTGGAAGGTGGCTCAGGTGTTTTTGCATTACCCACCAGGGACTGGCAGGAGCTGAGGTGATGGCTGGGCCACCTGGCAGCTGGAGGCTGGCATGCCCTCTGGCCACCACAGGGTAGCAGAGTACACAGGGGCAGTAGGGGCCGGGCCTCAAGTTCTGACCTTTTTGCTGTGCAGACTCCTCTCCCATCTGCTCCGGACTCAGGGGACCAGAAGTTAGAGGGCAGCTGGGGACCTGAGCACCTAGGCCTGACCCTTACCCTTGGGGGTGAGGGTGCCTTGGAGGGGATGAAGTGCCTAATCCCACAGGACGCCTGCCTGGGAGTCACGGTGGTGGCAGTGTTTAGGAACAGTACTGGAGGCTGTTCAGGTTTGCTCTCTTTTGTTCTCCTGGCATTTTATTGAGCACCTACTCTGTGCCAGGCACCATGTTGGGCCCTGAGCTAGGTGGTGGGTTTACAGTGTTTGAGCCTGGTGGGGGTGGTGGTTAAAAGAGAATGTCCTTAGAAAAGATAGCTTCTTTGCTTTTTGCTTTCCAGGCCAAAGTCACTGGGCGAAGCCTGAGGCAAGGTCCTGGGTAGAAGCCATGAAGCCTCTTGGCAGGACGGGGGCTGCCACTGGCAGGGTCTGCAAATAGCGAGGGGTCTCGTGCTCCCTGAGGGTGCATTTTGTTCCTGATAAGTGAGGGGATGTTGGATGTGAACAGTGAGCCCAAAGGTCTCTCTGTGCGCCATCTCTGGGCGGGTGCTAGGCAGGAGTGAGAGAGACAAGAGCTGGTCCTCTTGGAGCTCGCTGCCCGTAGGCCAGGTGGGCTGGACCCAGGCAGTCCTGAGCCAGTGACATGGCTGAGAGGGGGCTTTGCGGGCACAGCGAGAGGTCAGTGCACTCTGGGAGAGTTGGGAAAAGCTTCACCGAGGAGGTCTTTTGAGTGGGGCGTTGGAGGATGCGTAGGAGTGTTTAGGAAGCGTCTGGTCCAGGCAGGGGCTGAGGGGTGCGCAGCCTCTGTAGGCCAGGGACCGGACGGGGAGCAAGGCCAGGAGGGAGTGGAAACCTGCTGGGGCCAGGCCGGCTGTGGAGGGCCTCCTGCTGTGCCGTGGAGCCTCCCTATTGCAGCGGGACCAGAGCATTTTTGACAAGTAAGAGGTGGTTGGTGTGGGTGGTCTCTGCAGTGAGTGGACGCAGGTGGCAGGGGCCAGTCCACGACCCGCTGGCCCGGTTCGCTCTATGCCTTAGTTTGCTGGGCTGCTGTAACACAGCGCCACACACTGGGTGTGCAGAACAATGGCGATTCCTCTCTCAGTTCCGGAGGCTGGAAGTCCCAGATCAAGTGTGTGCAGGGCCACACTCCCTCTGAGGACACTAGGGAGGCGTCTGTGCCAGGAGCCTCCCTGAGCTCCTGGTGGTTCCTTGGCTGTGGCAACCAAACCCCGTCTCCACATTCCTGTGCGGGCGTTTCTGGGTCCACATTTCCCCTTTTCACAAGGTCACCAGTCATAGGATGAGGGACCCACCCCACTCCAGTGTGACCTCATCTTAACATCACAGCTTCAAGGACCCTGTTCCCAAGTTAGGTTGCATTCGGGGGTCTGGGAGCTGGGACTTCAGCATAGCAATTCTGGGGGCACAACCAACTCATTTGGGTTGTCACAGTGTGTCGGATGCTGGGGATCCGGCAGTGACAGGTGGAGTCCCAATGGTCATTATGTGAAAGATTTTAAATCTCAAGGTTAAAGAGTGATCTTCTGTTTTAGTTAGCTTTGGCATCATCCCGACCAAAAGACCTGGTGGGAACAACTTAGAGAGGAGAAGTTTATTTGGGGCTTACAGTTCCGGAGGTCTCAGTCCACAGATGGTCCAGTCGTTGGTCTGTGCCCAAGGGGAGGCAGCACATCATGGGGGAGGGCCCAGGGGAGGAGAGCTGCTTGCTCCTGGCAGTTGGAAACAGAGAGAGAGAGAAGGGGCTGCAGGACAGATGCACCTTTCCAGGGTGTCCCCCCCCCAGTGACCCACCTCCTCCAGCCACAGCCCACCTGCCTGTGGTTACCACCCAATAATCCACTCAAGCCAGGATGGACCAATTAGGTTCTAGCTCTCAAAATAAAATCATTGTACCTCTGACTGTTCCGACATTGTTAGCAGGAACTTCTGGGGGACACCTCATATCCAAACTGCATCGTCGTGCTCGACTCCATGTCCTGCCTCCTGGACACACGGAGGCAGGAGTTGGGCCCCCAAGGCCTTGGGCAGCCATACCCTGTAGCTTTGCTGGGCTTAGACGGTGCTGCCCTCATGGAATTGGCAGTCTGTCTAGAACACAGCTGAACAAGTAAGCCCACCTATCAGATCATGCCCTGAGAAAGTAAAGCAAGATAAGGCAATAGGGGTGTGGAGAGGAGCTTCAGTCAGGTGCTCTGGGAAGGCCTCTCTAGACGTGTAAAGAGCAGAGGAGCATTCTAGGCCAAGGGAGCAGCATGTGCAAAGGCCATAAGGTAGAAATGAGTGTTTCCCATTGGAGAACAACAAAAAAGCCATCATGGCTGGAGGTTAGGGAGAGCAAGGTGAGCAAGGACCAAATGTGTCCAGAGCTGGGAGTTCATGGTCAGTTCAGGCCTTTCCTAAGTGAGGAAGCCATTGATGCTGTAGCAGAATATCATAGACTAGGTAATTATAATGGACAGGAAGCCACCTCTTCATACTTGATAGTGGCTTGGGAGGGGACATCTAAACCACAGCATTCTTCCCCCACACCCCCACACCCCATGTCCTCACATATAGAATACATTCATTCTGTCCCAGCATCCCCAGAAATATCCATGCATTCCAATCCCAACTCAGAAGACTCAAGTACAGAGTCCTGGGTGGGGCAGGTCCCTGCTGTGATCCTGTGGGTCACACAGGTGATGTGCATCCAGCACAGTGCCCGGTCAGGCTCGGGACGGACACGCCATTCCAAGAGGGAGAACGGAGGGGTAGCCAGTCCTGGTATGTTCTACACCCAGCAGCGTCGTCCTCTGCTCTGCAGGGTCAGCCCCATGTGGACAGGGCCAGGGCCCACAGCTGTGGCCACTGGAGCCACCCAGCCACACCCAGGCGAGGGCTCCACTGGACTGTGGGCTGCAGACGCCGTGCCCAGCTGTCCCTCCGGCTCCTAGCTCCTAGTTGCCTCCAAGGTCTTGAAATGCCTCAGGTCTTCTTTGTCCCACTGTCTCTGTGAATGGCACCTGGTCCTGCCAGCCATCCACACTGATCTCATCTAAAAGGGCGGCTTGGCCGAGTCCTACATTTGCTGTCCTGTGGGGACATTTCATGCTCTGCTGGCCAGGTGCAGGGTTTCCACTTCTTTAGTTATGAACTCCACCGTGGGTTGTTCGCCCTCGCGTCTCACCACCTGCCACCGCAGCCCTGGCCTCACTGCCTGGGGGCTCCTTCCTCCAGGCCCCTTCATCATGGCCCCACCTTCCACAGGGCGCTCGGGCGCGGACACAGGCGGCGGGTTCCTTGGCGCTTTATGGTGAGGATGGCCTTGCCACCCTGCTCCTCGGCACCCTCTGAGACCTCACGAGCATGGCCTACATGTCCAGGGGTCCACCGGTGTCCTGGTCATGGCCACTTAAGTAGTCTCGGAGAACCAGACTTGCCTGTGGCTCTCCTCTCCTGAGCCTCAGGAACGGCCCTCGGTGCTGCGTTCACCATCACAGAAGTGGTCCCCCGCATGCACTGTCCCAGCCGTGACCTTTCTCCAGTTCCAAGGCCACCTCCATATTTTCAGGTGTGTGTCACAGCGACAGGCCACTCCTGGTTCTGACTTTGCGTCTTGGTCCGGTTGTGCTGCTGTGACAGAGTGTCACAGCCCACGTGACTGTAATGACAGGGATTTATTTGGTGAGTGTCTGGAAGCCAGGATGTCCTGCTCGGGCGCGGGCAGCAGGCCGGGTCCTGCTGTGTGTGGACGTGGTGGAGGAGTCCCGGGGCGGAAGGGCTGGAGAGATCAAGCGGGGCATGAGTCCACTCATGGGGCAAGAGCCCTGCCTTTTAATACTGTCACAGTGGCAGTTAGAGTGCCACATGAGCCTGGGATGGGACAGACACTCTAGGATTCCCCGTCCATTAGCAGCTCTCACTGGCTGTGTGGGGACCATGTCGGGGTGAGCTGGAGGTCGGTGGGGACCGTGTCGGGGTGACCTAGAGGTCTCTGGGGACCGTGTCGGAGTGAGCCAGAGGTTGCGACATGGTCCCCACACGCCCGCGGGTGAGGCCTGGCAGGAGATAGACTCAGAGTCCGTTGGGAGGATGTTCGTGAGCCCAGGCAGCACTTGAGGGGGCAGCACCCAGCTCAGGGCTCTGCAGAGCCAGCCAGCGCTGACCTGGGCCGGGCCCAGCTGCAGGCCTAACAGAACTTCTTAGCCAAGCAACAGAGGAGGAGCATGTTGTGTGACGTCTGCGTCCTGCCCCTCAGAACCCAGGGACATGTTGCCCTGGCGAGAGGAAGTCACAGATGAGATTGAATTAAGGAGATGACACCAAGTCATCCAGGGGGTGCAGTGATGTCACAAGGGTCCTTACAAGAATAAAGAGGGCAGGGGACTTGGAGTCGGTAGACGTGATGGTGGAAGGAGGTGCCAGAGCCATGCATAGAAGGAGTGGCGCACTGGGACAGGCAGCTTCCAGGAGCTGGGAGCAGCAGAGCGGGAGAGTCCCCGGGCCTGGCAGAAGCCACTCTCCTCCCGTCTTACCTGCAGCCCAGTGAGACACACTTTAGACTCCTGACCTCCAACTGCAAGAGAAGAAAATTGTGTTGTTTTAAGTCACCAGGTTTGTCCTTGTTTGTTGTAGCAGCAACAGGAAACTCAGGCTGATTGTTGTCCTTACACCTGAGGCTTCCAAACACTCGATCGTCACCTCATCAATGAAAGCTTTGAGGACTCGGTGCATACCTGTGTCATATATCATGTCCCCAATGAGACGTTTGCAAGGGGCATTTCCTTCTAGTGCCTGGAGCAGCCCATGGCAGAGACCCCAGCCCCAGGCAGGCAGGGCCAGGACCTCCAGAACTGACCTGGACCCTCTAAGAGGGGATGGTGCCCCAGTTCTGAACCCTGTCTTGCTGGCAGGTGAGGCTGGAGTCTCCAGCCTCTTCTGGGATGTGGCTTGAGGTCAGGCTGTGAGGCCAGCTGTGGCTGCTGGAGGCAGGGCCTGGTTAAGGAGGCTGACTCAGCCCAGGGCCAGCCAGCCCTGTCCCTGCAGCCCAGGGGGAAGATGGGCTGGCCAGGAGCTGGGGGTGTGATGGTGGGGGTGGCACAGGCATGGCGGGGAGCCCGACCTCAGGTAGCCCTCAGGTGCATGCAGACAGGGATGTGGGGGAGGGGC
Source organism: Marmota flaviventris (assembly GCF_047511675.1). Classification (NCBI taxonomy): domain Eukaryota; kingdom Metazoa; phylum Chordata; class Mammalia; order Rodentia; family Sciuridae; genus Marmota; species Marmota flaviventris. Next base: position 11,774,956 of record NC_092499.1, on the reverse strand, counting down.
GGCTGCCGGCAGAGGTGTGAGCCAGAGGCCTGGCTGGAGATGCTAAAGACTGTTTCCAAGCCCAGGTGCTGTCCTCCTGACTTAATTAATCAGCATCTATTTGCAAACCAGCAATTAAAGATCTGAAATCCTTTGATGTGGCCTGATGAGGTCTGGCAGAGTATAGAATGGAAACTTCTAGAAATGAACTCAGGATTCCTCTCCCCCACCCAGACCCTGTTTGGGAAGACTTTCTCTTGCTCTCTGGGGTGACAGCTTCTCCCTGATCCTCTGGGGAGCTGCCAACCCCCCAAGTCTGGGGGAGGGGAGAAGAGGGACACGTGCGGGTTCCAGGGGAGCCCAGGCTGGCTCCGCAGGGTGGCTTTTATTTGTTCCCTCGACAGACTCCTTATCCCTCCCTGTGCCAGGCCCCAGTCCCAGTGCCTATTCCCTGGTCTGATGCTGGGTGTAGGAATTGGGGCCAGAGAAGGTCGTTCTCAGAAGTTTGGAGTCTGTCCCTGTGGGGACAGGAGCAGCCCTAGGTGTCACCAAGGCCCCACTCTTGCCCTGGCCGTGCAGCTTTGGCAGGCTAGTCATCACGACCCCAGAAGGCTTCTCCCAGCGGCGTCAGTTTGTGACATCAGAGGCACTTCGGGGTGTGCCCATTACTGAGTCAGCCATGAGGCCGACAGGACACTTGCATGTGGTCAGAGGCCCAAAGTGAGAGACAAGCCGAGCGACAGCTAGGTGTCAGGGTCGGGGGCACAACTGGTGGGGTACTGGGTTTCCATTACAGAAATACGGTGCACCGCCTTCCAGCTGGGTACCCTGTGTGACACTGGCCTCCCTGGGTTGCCGGAGCGCTCACTTTGACCCAGGAAGTGTGAGCGGCCTGAGTAACACTTCCCCTTGCCGTGTTTTCATGGTGACGTGAGGGTGGATCTGGGGCAGGTTGGAGGCAGGAGTGGAGGCCCGAGGCCTTGGGAAGCTGGCAGAGCAGATTCTCCCGTGGTTTCCCTGGCCCTGGGAAAAGGCCCTTCCCCGCCCGCTGAGTTCTCAGCCCTGGAGAGACCTGGCTCTGGGAAGCCAGTCCATCTTGACTGGACTTGACCTTGACTTAGCTGGGCTGCAGCGTGAGCTTTGCCGGAGGCCGTGTGGGGAGATGTCTGCTGCATGACCCCAGATCTCCAGATCCTTCTGGCACCTCTCGACCTCCCCCTGCTGCCAGCGGGGGCCTCCTCATCACGGGCTTTTCCCTAGATATGAGCCTGGCCGGGTGGAGGGGCCTGGGTGCTCTCACCTGTGTGTGTGACAGTGGCCTTGGCAGGGGCTGGATGTACAGGAATGTTTGAGCGAATGTCCAGGCAGGATGGAGGCGCAGGTTGGAGGTTTTATGTTTTACAAAATGGGTCAGTCTGCGGGTCACAAGTGACTTTCCTCAGAACCAGAGATACCTCTTCACCATGCTGATCCCGACCATCCCTGTCCTGGCACTGTGACAGTCCGGGTGGGCATCTAGGATGCTGGCCACGTGCCCAGGCTGGAAGCTCAGAGGCCATCCACCAGGTAATGGCCGGGTGACCCCGTCGGGTGCTTTTGAAATCATCACAGCAGTTCTACCTTCCCTGTCTTTCAGAGTGAAACATCTTTCAACCTAATATCAGAAAAATGTGACATTCTATCAATTCTTCGGGATCATCCTGAAAATAGGATCTATCAGAGGAAAATTCAGGTGAGGAGGGGACAGGGAGGCTGGGGGTGGTCCTAGATGGAATGGACTGGAGTCAGGGGTCAAGAAGGTGCTGCTTTGAAGTCTAAGAGTCTAGTTTGGGTTCCTGGGCCGATTAAAACACTCCAGATTATTCAGCAAGTAATCTATGCCTTGTTTTGTTGTTTGTTTGTTTGTTTTTTTTAAAGACATTGTTTTAAAAGCTGAGCACTATCCCAGGTGCTCAGTTCGCTCACTAAGCTTCATCACTGCTGAGGGCAGGGACTGTGCATCCCCACTTCACAGCTGGAGAAGCCAGGGCACCGTCAGAGCCTGCTCCTGAGCGGCCGAGTTGGAATTTGGACTGGGCAGCCTGATTTCCTGGGTCGTATTCAAAACCAGTGCACCAGGGGACCTCTCAGGAAAAGGAGCCTCCTGGGGGCTGTGAGGCTCCCTCTGGGGACAAGGACAGGGAGGAGCAAGGCCCCTCATCTTGGGCAGATTCCTCCACTCCTCTCACCAGGGTGGAGTGGGCTTGCTCCAGCACTGACAGGAAGTGCTGCCCACCCCCCAACCCTTCTTCTAGTTCTGTAGACCCAAGCTGCTAAGGGCTCCCTCATGGGGTAGGTGTCCTTCAGCAGCTCAGGGTGGTGGCAGTGGGTGGCTAAAGATCCACAGGCCTCCCCAGGGTGCACTGCCCGGGGCAGGAGCCAGGCACTTCCTGCCACCCCACCAGCCTTCTCAGGTGGCCCATGCTCTGAGCCTCTCATCGTTATGATGGGACCTGGGGTTCCTGACCCCTTGAAAACCACGCTTTGCTGGCAGAACCCTGACTGCGGCCCCATGGGATAGGAAAGGGGATCCAGGCCACTCGCAGCCAGGAGCAGAGTCCCATGGAGTGGCATGGCCTTCCTCTGTCCTGCAAGGAATGTCTGCAGGACTGTCCACATGGCCGTGTGCATCGAGGAGGCCCCTCCTCCCACCTGCAGCACCAGTGCCCACCGGCAGCTCCGCTGACCCCCTGGCCCACGCCTGTCTGCTGACACGAGCCACCCCCCACCTCCCGGAAGCTCTCTCTGATTGCTGCAGTTGGTGTGGATGTCCCTGCCCCAAGTCACCCCTCCTGTCACCATCACTCAGCTACCTGTCACCTCCCCTACTGCAGGCTGCCTGGGGATAGGCTAGGGTCCTCCATGCCTGACACTCAGGCCACGTCAGTGTATTTGTGCATTTGTGAATGAGCGCAGGTGGGCAGCAGGGAGCGAGTAAGTGTTACCTAGGAGGAAAGTCACTGTCACATGTTACTGCAAATGTCCTCATGTCCTTCTCTCCCGGGACCACAGGAACTCAGCAAAAGATTCACTGCAATCCGCAAGACCAAAGGGGATGGGAACTGCTTCTACCGGGCCTTGGGCTATGCCTACCTGGAGTCTCTGCTAGGCAAGAGCAGAGAGATCCTCAAGTGAGTGGGTCGTGGGGTGGTGTGTCCCTGGGTTCTCTGTGCTGGGTCGGCCCTGGCTGTCCTGGAGGGCAGCACAGGTGGCGAGTTGTTGGCGCTGGGGAGCCTGCTGCCCTCTGTGGTAGAGGCGAGGGCTGCCCAGAGCTCAGTGACCTTCCAGGAGCTTGGCAGCCCTGTGCATGCACCCCTGCACGTCTGGGTCAAGCCAGGCAAGTCACATTGGCTGGGTACTTGGTGACCTAGGCCAACAAGAGAGGAACACAGAAGAGGACGCTTACCCTGGTGTTCTGAACCACCCTGCTGGCCTGGCCCCAGTGAGTGTGACCAGGTATTCAGCTGGCCGGGTGCCTCCAAAGCTAATGCCGCAGAGGTCCTGACCTCTCCAGCCTTAGTGTCCCCATTTGGGAAGGAGGACAGTATAGTGCACTTCAGAGCTGCCATGAGCATTCAGCAGGGTGATGCTAGCCAAGCCTGTGCCAGCTCCACACGCGCTGTTCCCCTCACCCCTGTTCCTGCCGGGATGCCGGCCCTCAGCTTGTCAGTCATCATCTGAGGTACCACATGCAGACCCAGCTCCAGCCTGGGGATAGAGTTGTGAGAAAGAGACAAAAATCCCTGCCTCGTTGGGCTTGTGCCCTGTGGGAGAAGATGGAATTATGTGGGTGCCATGTTTGGTGTGCCTGGTGGCGAGGAGTGTCTTGGGGAAGAATCAGGCCCAGGGTGGCTGAGGAGCCAGGGCTGGGTGCAATGCAGAGCAGAGTTGGGGGCAGGGCACACAAGGCTTCTTGGACCTTTCTAGGGGTTGTGGCCTTCAGCTGAATGTTCTGGAGGCCACCTAGAGACTGAGCAGAGTGGGGACCTGACCTGCTGGCTCTTTGTTCAGGTGGAGGCATGGTGGGGACACAGCCCAGGAGGCATGGCTGGGGAGGGATCCAGAACAGAGATGGTGGTGTGAGGAGCATAGGGAAGGGCCGTGGAGGGAAGTGTCAATTCTAGTTTTCTGAGAAGGTGGTGTCTACAGGTTCATGCAGGACTTGAGTGTGGCCCGTGGGTGGAGACAGGGTCCAGTCGCCTCCCCGTGCTAGCCTGGAGTAGCCATTGCTGCAAAGGGCAGGCAGGGAATTGTGGAGCTCCATTTTGGTGATGCTAAGTCTGAAACATCTGGGAGCCATCGAGTGCGAGTCTCCCCAGGTACTGGGGTGTTAGGAGACCAGTATTCCGGGAACAGGCCCTGCGCCCAGTGGCCACCAGCATTTTCTTTCATAAACAAATATGGGATCAAGTCACTCCCTGTTGGAAATATATCCAGGCCTCCAGGAACCCAGGAAACCCTCCCTTGAGGCTCCCCAACCCCTTACTGCCACCTGCGTTCAGGCAAAGGGTCCATCAGGATGATGGAGCTTGCACCTGTCACACTGCCAGACATGGGCTCTGGCCCGACTCTGACCGTCCTGTCCATAGTGCCCCAGGAAGGCTGCATGTCTGCTCTGTAATTCCCTCTCCCCAGGGAGTGGTGGCCTGCTGTTGTCGTGGGGCATTAAGTGGCCGGCTCCTGTGAGTACTTAGACCCTGACGCGTGCACCGTGTCAGCTCTTTTGTCATGCTGTTGGCCCATGGCGCAGAGACCCCCACACGGATGGGGAGCTAACCCGAGGGTTTGCCCCACTCAGCGAGGCCTGCGGGTCACTCATCTCCACGTACCCCAGGCCTGGCAGAGAGGAGCCCACAGTCTTGGTGAGGAGTGAATGAGGCAGGGGCTCAGGGGTGGGTGGCCCAGGGGCAGAGGGGAGAAGGAGTGGGGGGCAGGGATCCAGGAGCAGAGCTCTGTGCTCTGGCCTTGCCGGGGACAAAATGTGTGGACCCAGAGAGCTGCAGCGGCCTCCTGGAGCGCTGCCAGTGTCCAGGCCACAGCTGGGGACAGGCAGGGGCCACCATGAGGCTGCTGCAGGTCAGACCCTCAAGTTCCCCTGGGACCTGACTGGAGGGGGTGCTGGTGGGCAGAGCAACAGCAGCCACAGCAGTAGAAAGTCCTGTCCTCACGCAGCCCTGCAGCGGAGGTCTGTAGGTGCCCATGTGTGTGCAGACGGGGCCTGAGGCCACAGCTTGATGGAGTTGGGGAGCTGTGGGCAGAATCCAGCTCTGTGTCTGTGCCCTCCCCTGCGGCACCTCCTGGTCAAATCAGGGTCTCAGGTGTGTGCGGCCCGGAAGTGACCAGGACGCCTTTGGCAGGAACGCCCACTCCTGTTTTAGCTCCCCCACCCCGAGGCTCTCCAGGCCTTGCCCAGCTCGAAGCTTCTCCAGCAGTGGCAGGCTCTTGTGACGCCTTCTGCTTCCCAGGTCCTTGTCAGCTTTCCCAGGGGACAGGCAGCTGGGCTGGAGAACTGAGCATGGCAAGGGGCCACGTGTGCCCCTCACTCGGTCCCTGCGTGGCACGCAGCCCTTCCCCCACAGCCTGCGGTTCCTTGGTTCTGCTTGTCCTTGTCCCTGCTGTCAGCTCTGTGTGTCTTGGAGCCAGGGGTCAGGCAGGGGCTCCTTGTTCTGCCCCCGCCAGCATCATGGCAGGTGCCAGGCAGGCTCAGTGTGAGAGGCTCCGCAAAGGAGCAGAACTCAGAGCAAGACCATGGACGGTGACCGGTGACGGGGTCCTGGCAAGGGTTTAATAGCTGTAGGGTGGGGGTGGGGCGGGGCCCCATCCGTGGAGTTGGCCGATTTCTGTGGTGTAAATACCAGCAAAGAGTTGGGAAGAAACCAAGGTACCACACACGGTAGTCCCTACGGTGTGCCCACCAGACACAGTAGGCCTGTGACCTCATGAGTATAGGTGACACCAGATAATTAGAGAATGATGACCTTTGAGTATTTGTCCTCTTTGTTTTTTAGTATGTGGTGTTTCATCGTAAGTTTATACCGTTTGGATTTTAATAATGACCATGTGAACACCTGGCTGCAAACTCAGCCCTCTCGAGTGGGTGTACACCAGCTCTGGCAGCCCCTCAGGCGTGTCCTGCAGAGGGTCGCAGGGGCTTCAGGAGGAACGTGCCAGTGGGGAATGGCAGTGGGGGCCCGTGGCTTGCTGTTGGGTTGCCTGTGAGGTGCCAAGGGACATACGTGTGGGGGTCTGTGTGCTATGGGCAGAGCAGGAGCATTCCATGAGAGAAGCGTGTTGGTCACTCCAGAGATCCCCATGGAGGGGGCGGGGCAAGTGCAGGTTGCATGGAAGTGAGAAGGTGGGGCCACAGGGACAAGGAGGAGGACAGCAGGCCTCTGAGAGAGGGGGACGAGTCCCTCACCTCCTCCACTGCAGCACGGTAGATGACTCCCGGGTGGTCACGTGGGGACAGGAGATGGTCAGTGTGGAGTGCTTGGAGAGGTGGACAGGTGCTCTTCCTGTACCCCCTCGGTGTGTGTGGGGTTGGCATGGGCTGAGCAGTGGTCATTCATGGTGGCACCCTGTGTTCTCCCGTAATCACCCAGTCTACTGGCCTTCAGGTTCAAAGAGCGTGTCCTACAGACTCCAAGTGACCTTCTGGCTGCCGGCTTTGAGGAGCACAAGTTCCGAAACTTCTTCAATGCTGTGAGTTCACCAGGGCCACACTGCAGGGGAGCCAGGGCCCTCCACACTGTGGAGCGGGCAGGAGTGCCCTGCTGAGCCCTGGGCCTGCAGCTCTGCACCTGCAGCTCTGCACCTGGGACCTCTGTCTCCTCCCATCTGGGCCTAGGGAGGTTCAGGATTGCTCCTGCTGGTGGCATGTGTGGGCACAGGGGGCCTAGTGCCCTGCCCTCCTTGCTGTCCCCATCTACTAGTAAAGGGGCAGCTTCCAGGACTCCTAGCCCTGTGCCACGCTGAATGTGAGGTGGAGGAACCCTGCCCATGTGGTGGAGGGGCCTGTGCCTGTCCCTTGCAGCGCCTCTGGTCTGACACACTGACCCCATTGCTTGGCCTTGGCAGACTCTAAGAATGCTGTCCTACCACGGCCCGAGAATCTCAAAGTGAACCCGTAGGGAGCCCCTGGGTGGGTTCTGCTGGGTCTCCCCTGCTGACGGCCAGCGGGGTGCAGTTTTACAGTGTGGTGGAGCTGGTGGAGAGGGACGGCTCCGTGTCCAGCCTGCTCAAGGTGTTCAACGACCAGAGCTCTTCCGACCACATCGTGCAGTTCTTGCGCCTGCTCACATCAGCCTTCATCAAGAACCGAGCCGACTTCTTCCGGCACTTCATCGATGAGGAAATGGACATCAAGGACTTCTGCACTCATGTAGGTCCCCAGGGTCTCAGGCCTTGGGGACACAGCCCCGCCCCTGGGCTCTGCACTTGTCCATCTGTTGCAAACTTTAGCACCACTGTCCCTGGCCAGGGGATGGTGGGCGTCAGGTCTACACTTGCAATTCAAATTGCGCTGGGTTCGCAGCAGCACTCAGGCCTCCTGGAGCTGCCTGATCCAGGTGACTTAGGGCAAGTCACTTTCCCACCCTGGGCATTTTCCCCTGGAAAACCAGGGCTTTGGACCAGCCTGTTTACAAAATCTCAGAGTCACCTTGGCCCCCAGATATGTTTTTGGTTAACGGTGTATTTTTCTGAAGGAGGGGCCAGTATTTAACAATTGGGTAATTTTTATATGAATATCTGGATGTCTCTAAAAAATCAGAAGATCAAGCCCGAGGCCCTAACTCTTCATGGCAACAGCAGTAGGCCCTAAGTAGCAGCTGGCCTCTCTGTGGGACACATCTGCCACCTCTACTGCCTTTTTCCATGGCCTCGTCAGCATCCAGACTCAGATACTCACCCACCCACCCTCTGGCCTGTCTCCCTGAGCACTTTGGCCTGGAAGCCTTTGATGACAGGGTCCTTTCATCCCTGAATCTTTGATGACAACCTGAAAAGTTCCAGCCCCCTTTTCAGATTCCTCATTTGGAATTCCGCATCTGCAGCTCCAGTGATCTCCCACTGAGTCGCTTTCTCTAGAGCCTCAGCCTCCTCTGCAGTGAGGTCAGCTCCTACCTCACGCATGGTTGTGAGATCCTGTCCCAGCACAGAGGCTGTAACCGTGGCCCAGAGAGCCAAGGCTGAACCCACCCGTCCTCTACAGGGCCTCCCTCTTAAGCTGGTTTGTTTTTCATTTTGGCTTTGCAGGAAGTGGAGCCCATGGCCATGGAATGTGACCACATCCAGATCACAGCCCTGTCCCAGGCGCTGAACATCGCCCTGCAAGTGGAATATGTGGACGAGATGGACACCGCCCTGAACCACCACGTGTTCCCCGAGGCCGCCGTCCCTTCCGTGTACCTGCTCTATAAAACATCCCACTACAACATCCTCTATGCAGCTGATAAACATTGATTAACTTTAGGCCACGCAGTGGAACCTTCACCTCACGGGACTGCACTCTAAATGGAACATGCCGGCTTTTCAGTTTTTTAAGCGATTTGGACTCTAACTAGAACATGTACAGCCTTTTGGGCAGAGCCATGGGAATGAGGCCTGCCCACTATGGATGGTGGTAACTTCGTGTATTTTTTGTATTTATTTTATGAAGGATCAAATACCTTCTAACTCTGGGCCAGAAAGCTAGGATCCCTGGCTCCGCATGCCAGCCAGTAACCGTGAGACCCTGTGTGGGTCACCTGCCCTCTTTGGACCTGTTTGTTCATCTGGAGGAGGTTCCTGCCAGTGTGGACATTCTGTTGTGTAAAAACGAGGAACTCGTGTTTCTCCTTGCCAGGTCCAGGAGGCAAACCTCAAGTCAGCTATTGACTTGGTGATTGACCTGAAGCTGTCAAGGTCAGTCCAGTCTTGTCAGGCTGGGCTTGCTGGATGGCTGACTGAAGGTGAGGGCTTCCTTGTGGTTCCTTCCATTCATGATGGGCCTGTTTTCCCACCCTTCACTTACAGAGAGACTTTTATACCAAAGTCCAGCAAAGGGCCTTTAGCCTTCAGAATGAAACTCAGGTTGTTGGAGTCCCTCTACCTCTCAGGGGAGAACAGCCTGGCTTTTAAAGACTAGATGAAGTCTAGGGTCTGCACCCAAATCTGTGTGTACATGGCTGGGACTAGGAAGCCGCAAGTGTCCTGCCAGCCCCAGTAAGTCCTAGATTACATCAAGGAAGGGGAGCTTGCAGCTGTGGACTCCAGATGAACAGTCATTTTGCAAGGCAGTCTTTGGCTCCTTCCTCCCACCCGTTTTCTTTATGGCCTGACCAGGGGTTGGTGGGAGAGAACAGAAGAGCAGCTGTGGACGCTGGCAGGAGATTTCCTTGGTGAAGATGGCCTGGCAGCCCTGGCTAGCAGCTTCTTCACTCGTCCACCTGGACATGCCCCCCACTTAGGAAGCTCCTCGCCCTGCTGCCCCAGGACCCCTATGAGTCCCCCCCCCAGACTGGCAGGCAACGCCCCAGCAGTGGAGCATAATGACACTGGCTGGTTTGTGGTGCTGCCAACCACCTGTTTGCTGCAGGATTACAGGGAGACAGAGGGTGTAGAATCACCTTCTGGGGTCCCTATTTAATCGAAGGCCATTTTCTCACAGGTTTCATTGTGCAGGGATTTGTTAGAATCTATTGGTGCTACTGAGGGAGTCTGCTGACAGTCTACGCAGGACTGGGCAGCAGACTCCTAAGTCTTGACACAATCGTCACATTTGTATCACTCTTGCCTTGATGAAAGCCAGCAGCATTCTCAGAGTTGGGGTGCTTTAGTTCCAAGTGGGCCCTGGTTCCCACTGTCCTTCATTGGCATTTGGACTCACGGGCTCAAGCTAAGTGATTATGTCCCTCTTTCACAGGATGCCACCTGACTGTCATCTCTATATTTGTTGTAACCCACCCTGCTCTGGGTAGGACAAGTACCCAAGACAAGTACTACAAGACTCGGTGTATCTTCTGGTATCATCTGCCAGACAAGATCCCAGGGTGTCCTTTTCCACACTGAAGGGCATGAACACACGATGCTGGCTAATACCCAGGCCGCTCCAGGGGGTTGTGAGATGGGTCCTGGGCACTCCAGCTGAGCTCTTAAGCACAGCAGAAGCCAGCCGTAGCTACCAATTCACTGCTTTTGTGGCTGTGATATTCTGTGTGGCTCACCTGACCTTGGTTTCCAGGCCAAGGTCAGGTGAGCTGCACAGAGCTGCACTGGGCCCTTTTCTAGGAGAGAATCAGCCAGTTAGGATCAGGATGCCCACAGTCTGGCAGAAGCAGGTCATGTCATCTCCGTGGTCGTATCCTCTGGTTTTCTCCTTTTACATAAACTCACCGGCCAAATTCAAACCACCTGCCCTCATTGCCTCCACATCTTCCCTCAGACCTTTGTCTCAGGGAAAGAACTGGGGAGGAAGAGGCGTGGCAAGACTCAGGAAGCCATGTGGTCACCTGGTTTGTCTGAATGGTGTCAGGTTGGCACCCCCACTTCCTGGGTGACCTGCTGTCCCCACAGAGCCGCCTCTTTCCAGACCAAATGCTGGAAGGAAGTTGCTTTTAGGGTGTGAATTACAACTGCATGTGTATGCTTTTTTTCCAGAGGAAATAATTGAAGGGAACTATTTAGCAACAGGAGGAGCAGTGTGCGTGCTTTGGGCTGGTTTCCCATTTTAAGCACAAATGAAAGGGCTCTAAAACCTGACACCTGGGTTCAAATCCCAGCTGTGCCTCTCATCACTTGTGTTGTTTGATCAAGTCTCTTCACCTCTCTGAGCTCATCCTCACATTTGCAAGAGAGACAGCAGGTATCACAGTGGTGAAATCACGTATATGAAAACATGTCACACCTGACCTGTCGGTGCTCTACCCATGGGACACAGGGAGCAGAGCACTGCTAGATGGGGAAACCTGCCACCTTGGTAGTGACTGTGGCTTCCCCAACAGTAGGAACATCAGGGGAACCATCAGACAAGTCTAAGCCAACACGCTGCCACCATGAGCAGTAGTGGGAGGCAGGGGCTGTGGCCCAGTGAATGCTCAGAGGTCATACCCTGCTGCTTCCCTGGGCAGCCAGTGAAAAGTTTCCTAACATTAAAATGTTTTCCATAAACAACTTTTGTCCCAGCTTCTTTATTTTGAGTACCTGGCATGTCCCCAAGGGCTATACCACCCTGCTACAGGGCTCTGTATTGGAGTGAACTATGCAGGAGGAATGTTCCTTATTTAATGGGTGGTCCAGGACACTCGGGAGGCTCTGCCCACATGATCTCTCCCAAACCTCTCCACACCAGCTGAGAGAACAGCCTGGAAAGCTGGCTCTCTCAAGAATCTATGTCTGGCCTATGACAATGGCCTTAGGCCTCCCATGGCCCAGGTGCTCCTCAGGCACCTTAAACCTGCTTATTGACCCCACTGTGTCTGCCTCATTTGGAGAGTGGAGTTCCCCTGCTCTCTGACACATGTCAGGAGATGACCTCCCACAAAGGGGCGCTTTCTCCTCCTGCTCAGGTCACCAGTTGACACTGGGAGCCAGGAAGGTGTATTCCCTGGTGACACTGCTGTTTCCCAAGAAAAAAGGAGTTTTCTGAACCTGCCCTGTGTCCAGAGGGCAGATGCTCTCCGGTTCTAATCCCACTTGGCTATTGTGTGGCCCTGAGCGTAGCCTCAGATTCCTCACTTAAGCTTTGCCTTGGCCTTAAGGAAGACTGAACTGATAATCAAAATAGATAAAAAGCATCTAATAACAGCTGGCACTTAGTTGACAGTGCTACCTGAATCTGTTCAGGCATAAGGCCAAGTGTCCTGTCATTTATCCAGAGGGGCTCAGGGAATCCTGCTGCCATCCTCCCAAACTTTCAAGGCTGAGGGAGGCCAGGGTCCTCTTGTGTACCCTCTTCAAACCCATAGGGCCCCGTGGACCAAGCAGGTGTGCTCTGCGTGAACATCCAGATGAGCTGTGCAGAGATCTGTGCTCCTCCTATGTTGTGGCAGCTATGGGTGCTCCCGTAGGGAATGACCCTGGGCAAAGCTGGGACAGCACCAGGACATTCGTTCCCTCAGCACAAATTTACACCAGGTCTGATGCAAGCCTCAAGGGCCCAGTCACCCTGGACCTCAGCCCAGGGAATGCTACAGCAGGTGCTCTGAGGAGGGACCAGGGCACTGAAGTGCACTGCAGGGAGAGCACTGCTGCTCCTGGAGGACACAGCAGGGTGGAGAGTGCACAGGCATCCAGGTTGAGGGGAAAGCTGTTTTGGCCAGCAGGGAATGGCCCAGAGCTAGGTGGCTGGTAGGGTGCCGCTATGGCCAAGGGCAGGAATATGTGCTGAGGTCTCAGAGCAATGTGCTCCAGTGACCAGCTGCCAAGGCCTACGATACGGTTCCCACCCTCTCCAGGAACTAGCACTGTGCTGACCCAGGGGAACCACTGAGTTAATTAGGAAACTGCACACCCCATTTCCTGGCTACAAATATAAGAAGACATTCTGTCTCTGACCATTGTTTTTAATTCAGGAAATCAAAGAAGCCTGTGACACATAAGAAGCCTGTATACATTGGAATACAGAACAACAAGCTGCTATGCAGGATTTACTCCAAAACAATGTAAACCTGCCTGAGACCCCTCCTGCTATGGGGAAAGAGCAGGAAATTTTCCTAATGGGTTGAAACTGAGTGAAGCACAAGGGTGGGAAGAAGCTTTTTGCATACAACCAGAGAACAGACACCATGTGCAGACACCAACACTGACCAGGGGCAGTTACTCTGCACTTGTACTTGGCTGCGGCAGTCCTTGCTGCTGCTCTTTTGGCCTCTTCTTCTTCTTCTTCTGTTTGGAGAGGCAGCTCAGTGCTGACTCGCCAGTCCTTGGGGCAGCTGTGAGCTGGGGCAGTCTGCCAGACTGAGTGGGATACTTGGTTTTCAGGTCCTCTTTGAACAATGGCTGGGAGAGCAGGTGACGAAGCTCCTTCTTCAAGACTTTCATCTGCTTTTGTCGCCTACGCTCTTCTTGGTGGTCAGCTTTTCCTCCTGGAGGGAACACAAACAAGCTCATATTTACTAGGATGCACAGAAGCATGTTTCCTTCAATGGATAATACAATAAAAAATGTAAACCTTCCAGAATCTTTTAGGAAGGCAAGTTAGCTTGATGGGATCTGTGAATAGCGTGGACTTCTGTTTAGGAGGAATACACAGGACCACCCTGTCCTTTATTCCTTATAAAACCCTTCTAAGAAAGAAATCATCTTCATTTTACAGAAAAGGCTGCTTGGATTTAGAGGGGTCACTTGCCTACGGAAACAGAGCTAGCTGGCAAACAGACCAGAATGCAAGACTCCAGCGGCAGATGGGCTTCCTTCCTGCCTCCACTTACTGCCCATCTGGGGCCTGGCAACATGACTGGTACCACCAATCCCTCAGGAGTCAGTGAATATTTCTCTGCAGCCTGGCCCTCCTGCACCTCACCCAGTGCTGGGACTGCATGTGCAGAGGTGGACCTAGCCAAAGGACTCTATCCCTGTCATGTCCTCAGGAGGGAAGGCCAGGGCCTCCACACCTTCACCTAAACCCCAGGCCTGAGCTACAAGAACTTGCTTGTTGTCATCACAACCAATGCTTTGGTTCCTGGCTTCCATGAAAGGACAGCAGTAAGCTTGTTTCTGAAGCTGCGGCCTCTGACACTAGGATGCCATCAACTCAGCTCAGCTGCATCCTTGATGGGATGGAAGGAACCTTGGTGCCATCAATTCTAGATGCGGTTCTGCTTCTGAGACTCTGAAGTTTTCCTAAGCAGGGACTGTGCAGACCCACAGTCTGAATCCATATAGAGGGGGCTCAGGCACTGCTGGTGGGGAAGCTGTTTCACAACACAAATCCCCTCTTTCTGTGAGCCTCTAGTAATTCTGATTTATTCATGCCATCAATCTTGTGGACAAGATCAAAGGAGATGGTGACACAGAAATGCTTTGTCAGTGTGGAAGATAGGTATAGTAGTAATCATAATGATAAATATAACTTAAGAAGTATCATAGACTTTGTTTGCCAGGCTCTGTTATACACACTTTATACTCCTTAATCAATCTTCAATCCTATGAAGTAGTTTATTACCTCCATTTTATAGATGAGGAAAGTAAGATACAGCAGAGAGGCTTGACTGGTCACATAGTCAGTTAAGGGAATGGGCTGGCAGCAAACATGGGCTGCCTGATGAGAGGGCCTGATCCCTGCACTATGCATGTCCAATGCAGGACGCAGGCAGTTAGAGCTCCAGACAGGTGAGACAGGAACAGACAGGCCAAGGACATCCAGTTCATCTGGGATTAGGGACCACCAGCAAAGGAGGAAAGGGCTCTGCTGATTCTGACAGGGCTCACAGCAGTATAGATGGTTCTGACAAGGCAAAAGCTGAGGGATAAAAGGAAAAGCTGAATCCTTCCTTAACTCCCATCCAGCCCAAAGGACTTACCTTTATACATCTCTTCTTCCAGTTCAATCTCCAGGGCAGCTGCTGCCTGCTCAATCCAAGAGTTGTGCAGACAAGCCTGGAAGTTCCGGTACTCGGCTTTCTCAATCTGTCGAGCTAGACGGATTCGCTCCTGGGGGAAAAGAACACAGTATTCATTTGATGGGAGTTCAGGTCTGTGGGAAGCAAAGTCTCACTGAAATTGTATTTCCAGCGGGCACAGTGGCACAGGCCTATAACCCCAGTGGTTTGGGAGGCTGAAGCAGGAGGATCATGAGTTCAAAGCCAAACTCAGCAAAAGAGGTGCTAAGAAACTCAGTGAGACCCTGTCTTTAAATAAAATAAAAAATAGGGCTGGGGATGTGGCTCAGCGGTCGAGTTCCTGAGTTCAATCCCAGGCACAATCCACCTACCCCTCAAAAGTTCCTGAGATAAGTGGTCAGAGAGATGCAGCTCAGCTCCTACTGAAGTGCATCTGCTTGGGTTCCTGATAAACCTGATAAAAGCCCAGAGGGCAATCACTATACACACATGCACATATCCAATCACAGGCCTCAGCTCTCCCAAGGATAAACCCTAAATGTCTCCTTGGAAGTCCAGCCCAACCCAACTGCCAACCTACAGGTAGGGGGAGAGGCCACAGCTAGTTCTACAACTCTCCTCATAATTTTGGGGTTAGACTACAGTGACAAGAATCTTTCCCCGTCCTCCCCAAATGGGAGAGATCATGTAATGCAGGAGTCAAGAACCATGAAAAGCAAGGGTGGCTTTCAGTCCTCCTTATAAGGAATTCTCTTTGAATTCTACCTTTCCATCATCCCCCACCTTTCCCCACAGAGCTAATATTCCTTTGGAGCCAGAGTAGACACCAGTCCTTGAACCATTCAATGCCTTTGGTCCCTCAGTAGCCACATACCAACTAACACCACAGTGCTCCATTGGTACCTGAACTTTAGCACGGACAGGCCTGCTCACAGGCTGGTGAACTCCTGGGGAGAACCCACTTTGCTTTGGTCCCTGACACACTGTGGTCCACAGTAAGCATCACTCACAAATGTGTGCCACTGAGTTAGCATGAACTTCCAAGGCAGGATTTACTGGCTTCTGTTTCAGGGATGTACCAAAATCTTTTTCTTTTTTTTTTTTTAATTTATTTTTTTTAGTTTTCGGCGGACACAACATCTTTGTTTGTATGTGGTGCTGAGGATCGAGCCTGGACCGCACGCATGCCAGGCGAGCGCACTACCACTTAAGCCACATAACCAGCCCCCCAAAATCTTTAGTATCTACTTCAATGAGACACATTTAACTTGCTGCTCACAGCCCTCTGATAGGAAACCCATTTGGCCAAGCCCACTGCACTCTCTAGTAGAGATGGAGGTGTGACCTGGGACCAGAGTGAAAAAAATGGATGAGGGAGAATATACCTCATACCTTTGGTCACTCCCCTTTTCTCCCTTTTCACAGATTCCCCCATTCAGCTGTGTGCAGGACATAACCTTGGTTTCCAAGAGTAAGGATGCTGGAATCTCAGGTAAGGTGCTCTGTGAGGAGTAGAGGGTTCCCTCTTAGCACTGGGGTTTGAATTTTTTTCTTTTACCTTGACTACATCCATGTATTTTGTCTGCACAGGGAACAGTGGAATGTCCTCATCTTTCTTAAGGGTTTTGTAAATCTTCTTAAAGTTGATCACATCCTCAGGCCCAATCAGCATCAGGCTTAGGCCTTCACTTGTGGCTCGAGCAGTTCGTCCGCTTCGATGGATATAAATCTCTGAGGTGCGAGGGACCTGCCAAGCAGGAACTGGGGTCAGCACCTGGTGCCAAATACTGTTCTTCCCCTCATGGCCAGATCCCCAAACCAAACCCTCCTCCAAGCCAGCCAGGTAGGTAGAAATCTTTCTAGCATCACGAACCTTCTCCCTTAGGCCCACATTCAAACTGTCCCTAGGATTAGCCCATTCATTGTGCATGCTTTGCTCTACCATGCCCCCTACCCTGGCTCAGGTCCTTCTGCCTACTCAGGTAGACCATGACAGTCCC
The DNA here is from genome assembly GCF_047511675.1 of Marmota flaviventris. NCBI lineage: Eukaryota > Metazoa > Chordata > Mammalia > Rodentia > Sciuridae > Marmota > Marmota flaviventris. Next base: position 11,758,398 of record NC_092499.1, on the reverse strand, counting down.
TTCTTATTTGATCTCTAGTCCTCCATACTCCTACTGCTCCTGCCTTGGACTGAGCTGACAGTGTCATCTTCTTGAGTCTCATCTCTGATCATAATCTCTTCCAGCTAAAGAAACTCCACAGGTTCTTCGTTAACTTTGCACAGGTGACTGACTGATGGTACTAACACCAACATTTATTGAGTAGCTGCATTGTGCCAGAAAATTCTAAGCACTTTGCATGTATTATCCCATTTATTCCTTATAATAACAATATGAAATACTTTATGATTATCCACATTTTATAGACCAGGAATCTAACCCAGAGAGATCAAAACAACCCCCCCTTGGTCACCTAAGTGGTGGAGTCGGGATTTATTATGAAGCAGCTCAGCAGTAAAGACCATGCTCTTAGGCTACACTGCCTCTATTCCAACATATACCGGATGTTTACCCATGATAATGTGGCATGGTGCTGACACCCCTCTCTCCCCCAGCCTCAAGGCAAACACCATTAATGAAACACAGAGTCTTCTCCACTGGGCCCAGATTGCATTTCAGTATTGTTTTCAATACAAAATTCTAGAATGATCTGCTCCTAATGGCTCTAGAAATAAGATCTATTTGCCATTCTTCACTTACAGGATAAAAGTCCTTCAGTGACCTGCCCCCAGTGCATTTCCTTCCATCCTCAGCAACTACTCAAGTACTCCTCTCTAAACATATCCCTCTTTAAACTCTAGCCCAATGTCCTCTGAACTAAATGCCACGCACCTCTGGAAAGCACTTTCCCATCTCCCAAACTAGAAATTACCTCTTTTCTAATACCTTTTGCCTTAAATCACAGTGATGGCCATCTACTCGTTCTGCTAGACTTGACACCTCCTAAGAACTGATGCTGTATTAGGTTCACCTTGGTATTTCCCACAAAGACTAACCCATAGCCCCTTCCCCAAACAGAAGCAGAGATTTGCTAAACTGAAACTAGTACCCTAAAATATTTTTATAAGAGCAAAGAAGAATTAAAAGAGGAAAAATAATAATAAAGATATCATAATAACTACCACTTATCGAGTACTTACACTATAGGTGCTTCATCAGCAGCTCGATTCAGTTCTCATAACCACCCTCTCTGGCAGGCAGCATTATTAGTTCCATTTTACAATGATTCTGCAACAGGAGTACTATAATAATATGCCCAAGCCAGTCAACTATGAGGCATGAGTGTGGAGAATGCAAACCTGGCAGTTGGCTTTGGAACACATACTCCTAGCCACAACTACAAGCTTACACTAATATCTCTGCTACTACCAACATATGCTAACATTTAGTAAGTGCTTCTGATGTGACAGGTGGTTTCCTAAACTCTTTCCATGAATTACCTTATTTTACCTTAATGAGAATCCTACAAATTAGATACTACAATAATTGTCATTTAACAAAAAAGAAAACTGAGGAACGGAGAGATTAAATATCTTGTTCAGGGTTACAAAGATGGGATTTAAGCCAAAGGAGATCTTAACTACAATACTTTCACACTTTTCTACATCAGGGTAACCATTCGATATGCTGACATGTTTGAACATGGTTTGTCTCTACTAAAACTCAAGTTGTGTCTTAATTCCTCAGTTCAGCAGTGTTAGAAGTGAGGCCTAGTGGGAAGTGTTTGGGTGGAGGTTTCATGAACAAATTAATGCCATCTCAAGGGAACGAGTTCTTGCTTGCAAGGGACTAAAATGTGTTGTTACAAAGCATGGTTGTCTCTATTCTGTTTTCCCTTTGCAGATGCTGCCTGCTTATTACACCTTTCCACCTTGAGGCTCCCAAACAGAAGCTGAACAGATACTGGACTTTCTATTTCTAGCCTCCAGAACCATGGGCCAAGACAAGCTGCTTTTCTTTGTAAATTACCCAGTCTGAAGTATTCTATAATAGCAACAGAAAACTTAACTTATATATTTTCCATTGCATGGAAAACACTAAGATTCTAACTTGATGATATTAAGTAGCTTGGAGGGAAGGGCTCTTTGACATTGGACTACAACTTCTGAGACTGAATCTTATCAGTGACATCAGTGGTTTTTAGATGCTAGTGGTTATTACCTGTTGTGGAGGCCTCAGAACAATAATTTCTCCTCCTTCCTCCAAACTTTGCTTTAAATTCCCCATTCAATGTAGGAAGATGCTTTCAAACCCCCAGATATCCCTACCTGGTAATGAATGACATGCTGGACTTTAGGAATATCCAGACCCCGGGCTGCCACATCTGTTGCCAAGAGAACGCAGCTGTGGTGGAGATGGAAAGCACATTTATAACTAAAAGCAATCATTATTTAAATTCCCACTATCTGCTGAGCACTCCATAATCCTTACAACCACCCTACAAGATAATACTATTGTCTCCTTTTACATGTAAAGAAACTGAAGCTCAGAAAAATTAGCTTCCCAAGGTACAGACAGGTCTATTCAGGTGCATAGGCCAGGATCCAAATCTGGATCCCACTGACCCGACTAACATGCTACACTCTGTGATGACATAAGGCCCCCCGGTTCCTCCAGAGAAGTGAATGAGGCAAATGACAAACGACATGTGCCCTAGGGTCTGACAGACTTGTCTGATACCCAGTTCTATACTTCTAGGCTGAAAAAACTTGGGTAAGTGGATCAGCTTTTCTATATCTCATTTTTTTTTTCATTTATAAAATGAAAATAGTGACAATGAAAACAAATGACAGCTGGACTAGCAATTATTAAAGATAATATTTAGTATGCACATACTATATGCCAGAAACTGTTCCAAACATTTTACATGAACAAATTTTCAACCACCTTATCCTTATAACAACCCTGAGGTACTTTCTATTATTATCCTAATAATGAGAAAATGAAGCATAGAGAAGTTAAAAAACTCGACCATATACAAGTAAAGGAGCCAAGATTTGATCCCAGGTATTCTGATTGCAAAGTCTCTGCTCTTGGCAGAATTTATTCTGCTGATTCTCAAGGATGTTAAGATAAGTAAAACAATGGGGAGATGCATCTAAAGTGCCAGCACAAGACTATGTCTGTGTGTTCAATAAGAGTAGGTTATCACCTACTCTTTGAAAGTTTCTGTAAGACATTAATAGCAACCAAATACTAAATGAGGGTGACCTTGCCAATGCTGTGCGGGACTGAGCGACAAAACAAACTACCTTCTATAGATAAAGACTTTATGACAGAAAGTAGCTTCCACTGTTCTCCCTACCAGCCTGGCCCTCTGGCCCAGTCTCTGGAAACAGGCTTTTATTTTTTGGTGGTGCTAGGGATTGAACCCAGAGCCTTATGCATGCGAGGCAAGCACTCTACCAACTAAGCTATATCCCCAGCCCATGGAGACAGGCTCTTGACTTACTCTTCCAGACGGGCAAACTGCTCCAGATTTCTGAGCCTCTGTTTTTGGTGCATGCAGGCGTGCAGGGTGAGTGGCATGATATCCAGGACTTTGAGGAGCCCAGAGAGCCGTTTGATACAGGAGATGCTGTTGGCGAACACTAAGCTGCGACCTGGATACTGCATCAGGAAGTAGTACAGATACAAGTCTTTCTCGTCCGTCTCACAATGGATCTTGGTCTCCGTCAGTGTCTCAACTGTACCCTCATTCCTTGTGAGGTCAATGACTTTTGGCTTGCCCCTCATGCCAATCTTCTGCATGAGGAGGTCAAGTTTGGCAGTTTTGTCCATTTTCTTTATGTGCTTCTTATGAAGGATTCGAGTTGGAGCTTGATGTACCAGTGTCAGTGTGGCAGAAAAAACAAGTGTCTGTCTCTTTGGATTATACTGGGAATCATTAAGCATCTCCAGCAGCTGTGAGAGCTCAGCAAAATGACCTTTCTCAACCATTCGGTCAGCCTCATCCACTACCAGGCACCTGTAGATCCAGAAAGAGCCACATCACTGGTTGGTGGTGGGTCACAGAAATCATACAGCAGTACTCTACTCCTACCCCAACCACACACACACTCACACATGCAGGCACCCCACCGTCACTACCAGGGCCTCCCTTTGCATGCTTGGCTCTCTAAAGGCCTAGGCCTGGCTGGTACTATCCTGTGGCATTCTTTTGACAGGGAGAAGGCATTGCACATAGCATCATGTCACCTCAGGCTCACTTCAGAGTGGGTAAAGTAGAAAGGAAGAGGTACCATTTCTCACCTGAGCTGCCGAAGGTTGCTCAAATGAGGGTGCCTTTCTTTAACTAGCTCCCACAGCCGACCTGGAGTGGCCACCACAATCTCAGGATGGCGGTTCAGCATTCGCTGCTGTTTCTGTGTGGACATGCCACCAACCAAAATAGCAGTTTTAATTCCTATAGGACAGAAAACATAGGGATGCTATTATTCAGTCTGGCTGCTTATTCTTTTACATGGCTAATATAGCACCCCCAGAATGGCCCAGTCACCAGAACTGCCCCCCACTTCCAGAAGTGCTAAAAGATAGTACTGGCCTGAGTGCTGAACCTACTCCTAAAGGAATTATCCAAGTATTCTGTGACCTGGGCCTGCCTACTTCTCCAATCTCATTTTTTTCTACTTCCTCCCTCCAATCACAACAGAAGGTCTGGATTTGAACCCAGTCAAGCTCTGGGAAACATGAGCAGTGCTGCACTACAATGCTGGGAAAGATGTTACCTGCAGCTCTGACATACCTTCTGAAAACCCTTCCCATTCCCCTCATTAGCATTAATGTGAAGTTCCTCTAATGCCTAGTGCGCTGTTTTTCTCTCTAATGGAGGACTTCTCACAGTATTCAACAAACGAATGAACAGAGGATAATGCAGATAAAGTGTGAATAACGACAACTTGATAACCAAATTTCCATTGTAAATCTCCTTCCTCAAAGGAGCCCCCTGAGAAAATTAAGGTCTTACTCTAAGGCATGGGTCACCAAACTTTGGGAGGGGGGGAGTCATTAGCAACCTCACTGGCCAGATGGTCTGTCATAACTAACTCTACTCCGCTCTGTCTTTATAGTACAAAAGCAGCCACAAACCATATGTAACCCCTGGTGCAGTTATGTTCCAATAAAACTTTACTTACTATAGCAAGCTGTGTTGCTAACCCCTGACCTAAGCATCCATTATATCCAACATATTAACTGTTTTCCTATGTATCTAGAATGACTTAAGCTATGTAGTACTGTTGGGAGGACTGAGAAAATGTCACTCAATTAATTTTCTTTAGGGCTTAATTCCAGGAGAAAGGTTTCTCCTAGCTGACAAGAACGGCAGCTTATTCATCTTCATCCCTGGCATGTGGATTTGCTCAGGAAACATATTAAATGAAACTAAACCTCACCTGTAAACTTGGCCACAGCATCAATATGTTGTTTGACTTGGACGGCCAGCTCTCGAGTAGGAGTCAGAACCAGGCCAAGCAGAGGACGCTTTGGATGTGATTTACAGGGAGCAATTTTGCTATCTACCAACTCCTGTTTTAACTTTCCAGTCTGCTCTTCATCAAGCTTTTCCTCTTTGTCCTCATTCTGTTTGGGGACAGGCTTATCTGTGATCAGGGAAGAAGGGCCTTCACCAGCATCATCATCACAGAATGGTGCCTGGTCAGAGACTGAGGCACTGATCTTGCCTCCGACCTCAGTTCCAGCCTCAGGGAGCAGAGCTTCACTCTCAATTACTGTCTCATCAGGCAACATTCCAGACCCAGTAGTGGCCTCACTTGGTGATCCAGTCTCAGTTCCAGCTGAAGTCTCTCCAAGTGGCACTCCAGTGTTACTTGGGATGGGTGAAGGTTTCCTCTTATGCCACTGCAACACTGCATGAATCATTGGGATGGCAAAGGCAAGAGTTTTCCCACTTCCTTAGAAGTAAAACAAAATAAGAAAATAGTCATCAACTTAAATGCTGTTGCTTGCATTCATATAACCCTTATTTAACTTAACAATGGTCCTAAAGTACAAAAGTAGTAATGCAGGGAATTCAGATATGCCAAAGGAAAACTATAAAAGTGCTTCCTTGGGGCTGGGGATGTGGCTCAAGCGGTAGCGCGCTTGCCAAGCATGCGTGCGGCCCGGGTTCAATCCTCAGCACCACATGCAAAAAACAAAGATGTTGTGTCTGCCGAGAACTAAAAAAAAAAGTGCTTCCTTTCATTGAAAAGGTGAAAGTTCTCAACTTAGTTAAAGGGGGAGAAAAAAATGAGGCTGTTAAGATCCACAGTAAGAAGAAATCTATTCATGAAATTGTGAAAGAGAAAGAAATCCATGTTATTTTGCTGCTGTACTTCAAACTATAAAAATTATGGCCCCAATGCATAGTAAGTACTTACTTAAGATGAAAAAGGCATTAAATCCGTTAAGTATATATGTACAGGAAAAAGCACTATATGGGTAGGTTCGGTATTACGTGCAGTTTCAGGCATCAATGGGGGAATCTCAGAAAGTTTAACTCAGGAAAAGCTGCACTGAAGAGCTATAGAGGGCAAAGTACTGGGATAGGGGGAGGTGATAGGGCACAAAGCATCCATATACCTCTCTGGCACACCTTCTATGAATTCACCAGCCTAGAAACTCCAAAAATACTGTCGTAGGGTTTTTATGGTATTTCTATTATGTAGGCATGACTGATAAAATCAATGGCCATTGGTGACTGAACTCAAGTCTTCAGCCCTTCTTTCCTCCCTGGTGGCCAGGAGGAAGAGAGTGAAAGTTCCAGCCCTCTGATCACTTGGTTGGTTATTCTGACAATCAGCTCCCATCCTGAAGTTATCTAAGGACTCCAGCTGCCAAGTCATCTTATTAACATACAAAGATACTCATTGGTCCAGAGACTGTAAGGGTCTTACAAGGTCTAATAGGAGGAATGGAGGACCAAGATCAAATACTGGAAAAGATGCAAGTTACAAAGGTTTTACAAACTCTGTACCAGGAACTGGGTACAGAGAGGAAATATATGTTCACAGATACCATCTTTTTTTAAAATATTTTTTTTAGTTACAGATGGACACAATACCTTTATTTCACTCATTCATCTTTATGTGGTGTTGAGGATTGAACCTAGTGCCTCACCCATGCTAGGCAAGCACTCCACCAACTAAGCCATAACCCCAGCCTCACAGATCCCATCTTATTTCCTTAATCATTTCATTAACTATAATTTTTTATGTTTTTTTAGAGGTTGCTTTGGGATTCACAGTATATATATTTTATCTATTAGTTTACCACCAAGTGAAGCAGTACTTCACATAGTATGGGATTAGCACCTGGAGTGGGGACAATCATATTGGACTGAGTCATTAAACCTAGAGTAATGACATAAACTCCAGGTAGACAGCATGAGAATTTAACTGAATTGTAGGGGCATCCCACTGATAGATCTGAAGAATAGGATGTCAGTGTGGCAAGAACCCACACAACATGGGATGTCACAAGTGTTCTGTAGGTATAAACAGATCTTTTTTTTTTTTAATTTTTTTCTTAGTTATTGAAGGACCTTTATTTACTTATTTGTATATGGTGCTGAGAATCGAACCCAGTGCCTCACACATGCTAGGCAAGCACTCTACCACTGAGCTACAACCCCAGTCCCCAAAACAGATCTTAATACAGGTTAAACATCCCTAATTCAAAAACCTTAATTTCAAAATGCTTCAACATCGAAATATTCTGAGTGCCAACATGACACCATAAGTAGAAAACTGCACACCTGACCTCATGTGACAGGTGGAAATCAAAAAACAAGTGCACTAAAACTTTGAATAAGATCACTTCCAGGTTATGTGTTAAGGTATATATGAAATATAAATGAATTTCATGTTTAGACTTGAATTCCATTCCCAAGTTATCTCATTATGTAGACACATTTTTTTTTTTAATCCAAAATCTAAAGCAATTCCAGTCTCAACCATTTCAGATAATACTCAATTGTGGTGTCACAAAAAAAAAAAAAAAAAAAACCCCAATCCCTCATAGGTGAAAAAGGAATAAGGAACAAAGAATAATTGTGACAAATAGAAAATACCAAAACAACACATTTAAACTCAACTATTTTCAATAATCACACTAAATATAAATGATTTCAATAATTCAATTAAATAGCAGAAATTGTTAGATTAAAAAAGATAAAATTATATGCCAACTCCAAGAAACCCATATTAAATAAAGTTTTTCAAAAATACAAGTATGGAAAAAAGACACACCATAGTATCATTAATCAAGGAATAGCTATATTTATACCAAAGCAGATTTTAGAGCAAAAATTATTATCAGGGATAAAGAAAAGGAACCAATTCACTTAGAGAATATATGATAATGTTTTAATCCATAAAACATTATGCCCCTAAAAATATGATTCAAATACATGAAACAAAAAATCTAATAAAACTGCAAGTAGAAAATTATCACAAAGAAAATTACGTATCTTTAGTGTTTAGAAAATTGAATTTGTAGTTAATAACTATCCTACAAAGAAAAGTATAGGCTACCCAAATTAATTTTAACAAATATTCAAGAATGAAAAAAAAATTCTAAAAAGCTCTCAGATAACTGCATAGGATATACTTCAAAAGTCATTCTGAGGCTAGTATTACTGAATTTCCAAAACCAGACAAAAACATTACAAGAAAACTACAGATAAATATCCCAGAAAAATAAATCTAAAAATTCTCAGCAGAATTTTAGCAAATCAATTTCAATAATATATAAACAGAATATATTGTGACCAGTTCAGTTTATCCCAGGAATATGTTTAGTTTCACTTTTGGTATGTGTGTGTGGGGGAAATTACCATTTATAATAACATCAACATGAAATATTTAAGGGTAAATCTAACAACAAACATGCAAAATCTACACAATGAAAACAAAAAATTGCTGAGAAAATTTGAAATGGAGGCATATACCACTTTCATGGGTTGGAAGAGTCAATATTAAGATGACATTTGTCTTCTTAAATTCGTTCTATAATCAATGTAATCCCAATCCAAATATCACCCTGCTTTTTTAATAAACTTATTCTAAAATTCATATGGGAATGCAAAGGCCTAAAATAACCAACAGTACTTTTAAGAAGGACTAAGCTTAAAATCACAAAAACCTGATTTAAAACTTATAGCTACTACAAGCAAGTTAATGAGATAGTACTGATGGATACAGACAAGTAGATCAATGATTTTCAACAAATATGCCAATTCAGTGGGAAGAATAGTCTCTCAATAAATGGTGCTAGAATAATTAAATATCCATAGGTAAAAAAACAAAAATAATTTTGATCACTACCATACATTAGAGTTAAGTCAATAAGAATCACAGACTGAAACATAAGGCTTAAAACAAAAAACTTAAAAGCTAAGACTTAAAGAAGAGTGACACTTCTAGAGGAAAACAGGAAAAAATTCTTTGTGATCTTGACTCAGGCAAAGAGTTATTAGATAAAACACCATCCACAGAAGAAAAAGTTGATAATTTGAACTCCATCAAAGTAAAAAAAAAAGGTTTTTTTTCCTATCTTATTTTTTTTGCAGTGCTAGGGATTAAACAAAGGGCCTTGAAAGATTACATAAGCACTCTACCACTAAGCCCCATTCCCAGCCCCAAAGACCTTCTGTTCTTCAAAAAACACTGCTAAAAAAAATGAAAAGACAAGCCATATACTAGGGGAAAAAAATTTCGAGTCACATATCCAATAAAGGATATGTACTTAGAAAGCATAATGAACTCTCAAATAAAGAGACATCAGCAAAGTAGGTGGTATGGATGACAAACACATGCAAAGATGCTCAAAATCATTCATCACTAGGGAAATGCAAATTAAAACCACAAGGAAATAACACTAAAATTTTAGAAGTCTAAAATAAAATTAAAGATTGACCATACCAAATTATTCGCAAGAAATGGACCAACTTGAACTCCAGTACCTGGTGGGTATATAAAATAGTATAATCATTTTGGAAAACTCCTAAAAAGTTACATTTACCAGAAAACCTGGCCATTTCACACCCAGGTATTTGCCCAATGGAAATCCTAAGAGTATATCCAGACAAAGACTGTTATACCGATTGTTTACTTCTAATAACGAAAAATTTGAAAAGCACGTAAATGTTCTATGGTTAAATCAGGTTCTATTCATTCATCAGAATATTGCTCAATAAAAAGAAATGAACAAACCATTGATATTTGCAATACCATGGCTTAATCTCAAATTATGCTGAGTAAAAAACAGCCAGATGTTATTTGCAGGTGAATGGATGGCGCTGGAGAGGATGGTTAGATGAAGTTGGCCAGTCCCAGGGGTACAAATGCGTTTTCTCTGATGTAGGGAGTCTGATTCATGGTGGGGTAGGTAGGGGGAGCATGGGAGGAATGGAGAAACTCTGGATGGGGCAGGGCAGGGAGGTGCAGGGGGTTGGAAATGACTGTGGAGTGTGATGAACATCATTATCCAAAGTACATGTATGAGAACACAAATTGTTGTGAATGTACTTTGTATACAACCGAAGATATGGAAAAATGTGCTCTATGTGTATAGTGTGATTTGTGATGCAGTCTGCTGACATCCTGTTCTATGGACCTCCTCACTGGGCGAGAGAGAGCCCACGATATAAAATTCCAGAAAACACAAATGAATTTACAGTGATAGAAAGCCTATGGGTGATCAGGTATGGCGGCACACTCTTGTAAACCCAGCAATTGAGGCAGAGGATCACAAATTTCTGAGACCAGTCTCCACAACTTAGCGAGGCACTAAGAAACTTAGTGAAATCTTGTCTCAAAATAAGAAATAAAATGGGCTGGGGATATGGCTGAGTTATAGAACACCTCTGGGTTTAATCCCTAGTACCAAAACAAAACAAGTAGGTGGGAGGGAGAGGGAGGGCTATCAGGGAGGAAAGGACTTACAAAGGAACTCACAGTATCCTTTGGGAGTAAGAATGTATTCATTACTGCATGGTCAGCAGTCTGTCCACAGCCCCAATCAAAATGCATGGCCTATCCCAAGTCTTTTTGAGTCTTAGACTTGCATATGCATAGCATTGTATGGGAAAGTTGTGTTATGGAACCAAATGTCAGGTTCTGGTCATAGCGGCTGACAACAAAGACTTTGCCTTTGCCTTCTAGAGACCCAGTTCCAGGACTGTGCACATAGCAAAGCAGTACAGCAAAGTGTTTAACAACATAAAGGCCTACCTTAGAATACAAACATTACCACCCTTTCAGTTTTAGGGACATCATCTATCTTCTGTGAAGCTGTTTCCTCACTTATGAAATGGTAATAATGTCATCTACCTCAGGGTGGTTATGGGAACTGAGTTCATCAAAATAAAGCACTTGACATAGTTCAGGACACATTTTAAATGCCCAGTAAATGTCCTAAGTTGTTATTATTACCTCCATTTCCCTTTTCATGGAGTTTCTTTGCTCTTCAAATTATGACTTTCACTTAGGACCATATCCCTAGTTTTCTTGGCCACTATTTCAAAAACCCAAGGCACAACATGTCTAGATAGTCTAGTTTTTGGTGGCTACTGTACAATATTGTACGTATGTATTATTAGAATGTATGTATTGTTAGAATTAATTTTCACCTTTTACTAACTTTAAAAAAATGTCTCCCAGGAATTTAAAATTATATATGTAGTTTGTATTATCTATATTTCTACCAGATACTGCTAGTCTAGCTGGACCAATAGTTCGAAGCTGTACAAACGCCTCCCCAGATGGTAATCTAATATACTCCAGTCAATAGGTCATTGTTTCCCAAAATCTTAGCCCAAGGGATTAGGAAATTTAAGTCTCTTCACACCTACGAAATATACCCAGTATCTATCCACCACACTCAAATCAATGACAAGAAACTCACCAACTCCCAAAGCAGCCCTTTCTATATTTGGATAAGTCTTGAGAACAAGATGATACTTCCTTAACCTCATGAACATCTACTTACCCCCCCAGTAGGCCAATTTTAGCCTTACATTAGTCCTTTGAGCTATTCAGAAAGGCTCAAGAACAGAAAAAAACCACCATTTGCAGGTCATTTACAAAGAACTGTGTAAAATTTACTATAGCATTTAATCTTCACAGCAATGTAAGAATTACTGCTGTTTTCTCCATTATAATGGGGCCTTCAGGGCTTAGAAAAATAAAGCTAGGATATCAAAATCAGGAAAAGGCAGATTTTAACCAGACCTGGCTGACTTCTCAACTACTTCATTCTATACTGCTTTTGTTGGTTACGCTCTCAACATCCCCCTCTCCCTAGTTCTCCCACCTGGCAGCTACAAACTCAATCTAGATGCAATCCTGTTCTGGCCAGAGCTGTCCTTACCTGTCTCAGCAGCCCCGAGGATGTCCAGTCTGTCACGGATGGCAGGTACCAAAGTCAAAGCTTGGATTGGTGTGGGTGCAGAAAAGCCTAGAAAGCTGAGTGCTCGGAGAACTGGTTTGGGCACAAACAGGTCCTTCCAAGCTGAAACATCTGCCTTCTGGTCATGTACCTCAGGCATCCATGTCTTTGCTTTTTTTGGTACCTTGGGGGCAGTGCTCTGCGAAGGCTCTAATCTTTTTTTCCCTTTGTTTTTCTTCTTTTTTGGAACAGTATGTTCTGGGCTTTCTGATGCTATCTCCCCTACCTCTGAATCAGGACAAATAGTGTCATCTCCCTGAGGCTCTGGCTCAGCATCTTCGACTTCAAAGTCTTTCTGGGTAGTAATGATTTCTTCAGTAATTGGTACCACAACTTTACTCTTCTTCAATTTGATCTTTTTCTTTGGAGAACTAGACTCTCCTTCCTCTTCTTCTGAACCAGCTTGTACCTTTCTCTTCTTGAGCTTCTCCTTTGAGAAGAGATTGGAGGGATTCTTGACAGCAGAGACCAATCGATAATCTGTCAGTTCCTCGAAGCATACCAAATCATCCATCTGTCCATCTGCAAACATGTTTGGGTCAATCTTCACCTGCTTCCATTTCCCCAAAACTTTGATGCCTTTGGTCTGAAATTTGCCACGGCTTGGTGGCTTTGGCCTTGATTTTGTCTCCTTCAACTTCATGGTTGCTAAAAAGGAGAGAAATGTTCCTTTAGGTTGGTGACTGAAAAGCATGGGGTTCTAAAGCAACAAATAATTTCTGGGCAATCTATCAAGTACCAGGCCCTGCAAAGAACTAAGAATACAAAGATGGCTATAACAAAGATGCTCCAGCCAAGAAAAGATGCTCCAAGCTAGAGAAAGAAATACACCCACAGCACAGGTGGCTTGGCCTGGAACAGGAGACACAGGAACTGGAGCAAAGGCATATGAGGTAAACCTGGTTTGAATTCCAGACCCAAAATTTAATGCGTGCCTGACCCTGCGCAGGGCTGCTTATTGTCTCCTGAACCTTAGTGTTTTCTTTTTTTTTTTAATATTTATTTTTTGGTGTAGATGGACACAACACAATGCATTTTATTTTTATGTGGTGCTGATAATCGAATCCAGGTCCTGCCTGTCCTAGGCGAGCACTCTACCGCTGAGCCACAACCCCAGCCCAACCTTAGTGTTTTCATCTATAAAAAAGGGAAAGGGACCTGATAATATCTAAGTTTTGTGTTTTACGCAAATAACTGAAATTATATAAAGCATGGAGAATGGGGCTTGGTTGATTCCTAAGCCATTTGGAAGACAGAATAAAAATCTGAGTTTTTGTCTGGGGGTTGGGGTGTGCTTTATTAAAAAGTGCACCGAGGGGCTGGGGCGCGGCTCAAGCGGTAGTGCGCTCGCCTGGCATGCGCGCGGCGCTGGGTTCCATCCTCAGCACCACATACAAATATAGATGTTGTGTCCGCCGAAAACTAAAAAATAAATATTAAAAAAAAATTCTCTCTCTCTTAAAAAAAAAAAAAAAAAAAAAAGTGCACCGAGCTTCCTCCTTCAACCAAGAAGGCAAATGCCTGTTCCGTCCCTCTGGCTTTTACCAAACGGGTTAAAACCCACCCAGCTTTTTCGTCACGTTAAGTGACTTAACGTCCAGGCGCAATTTCTTCGGGTGGCACTCGGCCCATGCCTCTACCTAACGCGTCAAAGTTAACAGATCCTGCGCAATACGGACCCACCCCCGACAGCCCTGGGTCTGGGACGTGTCAACCTCCGGGAGCCTCAGTGTCCCCGTCCGCGGGATGGGGCCACGCACGTCCCGCACTTAACAAGCGAAGGTGACGCACATCAAAAACCGCCGTCGAAGGGAGGCCGGTCGATGCCGGCTGAGACCGCGGTGGGCAGGGGGCGGGGACTGTCACTAGGACGGGGTCGAGGTGGCGGCAGAGACCTGCACGGAAGCTCCCCCGCGCGGCCCGCGCTCTCGCCCCTGTAGCTTATTCACAACCGAGGCCACGGGGCAGAAGCCCGAAGAACGGGGGCTGGGCGCGAGGACCGCGTGCTGCGCGCTCGGCGGCCTCCCTCTGAACCCAGCCGCCCGCCGAGGTCCGCGCCAGGAGCCCCGGGTCCGCCCCGGCCGGGTTTCTGCTCGGGTACTCACTGCGTGGGGAAAGCGGGGACCGGGCCGCAGCTCCCTCACGCGCGGGTCAGCAGCCTCAGAAGCCACCACAGCAGTGCCTCAGCTGCAGCGTCGACCGCAGTTCCGGGGCGGAGCTTCCACTCACGCGTGCGCGCTGCCGCAGGAAGTTCCGCCTCCACGCCAACTCCGCGACCTGACAGGCTGCTGCGCGGCTTCAGCCCTAGGAGCTTGGAGAGCGAGGCGGAGCGTGTCCCCAGCCTCACGCCGGGAAGCTCTTCTGTGGCGTAGGGCTCGGCGCAGGCCAAAGGTTCGTGCGCTCCATTCCTGGCGGCGGTTCGCCGGCGCAGCCCGGAACGCAAGCGTTCTTGCGGGAGTTGTCCACCTGTTGGGTACCCACTGTGTGCCTGAAGCTTTGCACACCGTTTGTCATTTAACCGCTGAAGGTACGGTCTCCTCCAGGGTTTTGTGCCTTGCCCGTTGCACCCGGATCGTTAAGGTCGATCTGCTCGACTCAAAACACAGGCTTTAACCGCCAAGCGGGCTGGCTCCTTTGTTGTAATGCAGAGAAGTTGGCTTCACAGTGAGTCGTGACCTTTACCTCGTGGCTGTCCCGGGGCCACCTGAAACTCCCTTCGCATACCTCGTGTCTGATGATGCTGGGAATCACGACAGGACATTCGCGGGAAATTGGCCCAGCTTCGGTCCGTTGTGCACTCGCCCCTCTCCATCATGGAGCCACCGTGGCTCAGGGCTTCACCCTTGTCTTGGGGGGCTTGCCATTTGTATCTCCAAGATTTGAGGTAGCATAGAGCCTGTCTGTAACTGGTGCCCGAAGAAGTCTGACAAGAGACTGGAGCTGCCCCTGTTGGCGGGGCGAGGAGAAAGGGCTGCAAGTCCCTGAGTGGCAGGTAAGTTGTGGGGTTGTCTTTCTGGAACCTTACCTAACAGGGCTGTTTGCTGGGGAAAGGAACCCCAACAGAGGGGCTGGAAGTAGACCCCTGTGGTGGAAATTGGGAGCATCTTTCTGAGTCAGGATGCTACCCTGTGTCAGGATTCTCCAGAGAAAGAGAACCCGCAGGACTGTGTGTGTGTGTGTGTGTGTGTGTGTGTACATACATTTAAAAGAAATCGGTTTAATTTTTTTTTTAATAAGAAAGAGGGAGATTCCAGCAAAAGCAAAAGAAGAACAAAGATCGTATTATAACAGTGGAAACAGATGTTTTTTTCTCTTCTTAGTATTTTATTTTCTAAGGAAATAAAAATGTGTGATAATTTAATAGACAAAGAAGCAGGGCTTTTTTCAGTTGGTAAAAGTAATCAAAATCAAGACAAGTAAGGAATGAGTCCATGAACCCCAGGGACCCAAGCAGAAGCCTCCAAAATCATTGGTTGCTGTGGGTGTACTTAACAATGTGTAGGTATGTCTTCAAAAACAAAACAGAAGAATATATGTGGATCATGTGGTTATCATCAAGAGTGCACCTGAAACAGTTGGAGATGGTGAGCTCATAAAACTCCCCAGTAAGAAGGTGACATGTCAAGTGGGGGAGAGCTCCTGGGGAGGGCTGAGGGTCTAGAATCAGATTACCTGGATCTTGATCTAAACTCTGTAACATGAGCTGTGTGGCTTTGGCAAATTATTTAATCTGGCATCTGTTTCTTCATTTGTAAAATGAGAACAGTACTGTTATGGGGATGCTTCAGAAAACACTCTTAGTCCAAATTCAGATCATTGAGAGCTTTATTTACCTGGCCAGGACTGTCACCCACCCATAGAGACTGAAGCTCTGTGGGAGAACAGCAACTTCCTGGCCTGTATCCTGGGAATTTCAAGATGAAAACCACAATTCAGGGGCTTTCCTTAGTGTCATGCAAGTAAGCCAATCACAGAAATTAAAACAATAGTTAGTGGGACCTGGGAGCTCTAAGCAGGGCTGGAATTTTCCAGTTAGCAATCAAGGACAGAAGTAGAGAAAAGGCAATCAGCTTTGCAAGTCAGTTAACCACATTTCCAGGTTCAAGCAGGTGCGAGACAGCAGTATCCTGACTTTGAACAGGGGTCGGCCAGGGATAGAATCTATTTCAAATTCATGTATACCCACAAGTGCACTCAAACCCAGGATGTAACTCTCCATGATCACCACTGCGTCCTGAGTAAGGTATAATTTGTGGAGTACAAAGTACAGAAAAACAGTTTTTATAGCTTTCATTTCAGTTTCTCAGAAACAGCTCTTGTAACAGTTTTTATTTTTAAAGAAGGCAGCAAAATGGAGTCTTAGGCCTGTCTGTGACAGCTCTTGCTTTGTAATTGTCTTATCTCACTTATCATATCTATAATCTATATTTTTTACTAATCTGTAACCTATACTTACACTCTTACTGATTTTGATTAGTTTACACCACAACAGTACCAGTAACTCTCAGAGTTGTGAGGATTAAGTGGGATAATCCATGTAAAGTGCTCCCTGTGGGACCTGGTGCATGGTGAGGCCAGGTCAGCCTTAAAACTATTCCTGTTATTTTCATCATGCACTTTCTTCTAAGCATTTTTTTATAATACACATCAAAATACAAAAAAAGTTTGGGGAAAACAGTTCAGTCAAGTGCCCCACAGTGTTATTTCAACCTTTTGCTGTTATCAATAACACCATGATAACTATTCATGTGCATATGGTTTTTGCACATCTCTGATTCTTTTTTTTACAACGAATGTGAAGATGAACAATTTCTGGTCAAATGAACTTATACTGCATGTTATTAAATTGCTGACCAGAAAGTCCATGTCCACCCTACCCAGCAGGGAAAGAGAATTTGTCTAATCCTTTCCAAGTCTGCAAATGCTGGTATTTTCAGGTTTTTGCTTTCTGAGCAGATAATAAGGACATACTCATTTTCATTCCATCCCTGCCATGAACCATGGAGGAATAAAAGATAATGACAACAAATTGTTCTGCAGGTGGCCTGGACTGTGCCAGCTGACTTCCCTGTGCAGGAATGTGAAGGTGGAGGGGAAACAGGAACTGTAATTCTGCTTTTGCTGCAAGCATAATAGTAGGGACTTAATTGAGTCCCTATTTGATCCTTCCTTCCTTCCTTCCTTCCTTCCACCCAGGGGCATTCTGCCACTGAGTCACATCCCCAACCCTTTCTATTTATTTCGAGACAGGGTCTCACCAAGTTACCCAGTCTGTCCTCAAACTTGAAATCCTTCTACCTCAGCCTCCCAAGTCTCCAGGATTACAAGCGTGTACCACTGTTGGTACACTGGTGTTGGTTTTCTGGGTGTTGGTTTTCTGCAGAAGTGGAGTTCCAGGACCCAGTTCTTATCCTATTGGACATTTTACTGCCATAGATGACACTTGCAGTTCATCCTCTCTCAGCCTTTTCTGTAATATATATCATTGTGTGGTGTGTGATTTGAGTTATAGATATTAGTAGTTAAGATTGGAATGGAATGAAAGAACTTGGGGATTGCCAGTGTCATGACACTAGGTGAATCTGAGAGGACTCTGAATTAAAGCTGATGGAATTGATGTATCTTGTGAATTTATTGTTAGTCAATAAATTCTGATATTGTGGAAAGACACAAATTTGTCCAGTCTATGTTATTTTCTTGTGATATATAGGAAAGGCGAATTCAGTTCAAGGTCATGCTTTGCATATTCAAAAAATGGCAGATGGGAATGCCTTCCTCTAAGGAGAATTTAACATTATAAAGAACAAAGTTTACTCTGAGGTCATCTAAAAGGAAAGAGTCTGAAGGACTCTTTTTGATTAGCTCCTTGTAAGATTCTCAGGAGGCTCTTACCTGAGACAAAAACAGAAAACAACTTGAGTGAGTGAGTTTTAACACTGGTTAGCAATGGTTCTTCCCCACATTCCCCAGGCACAGGTGATTGTCCCAAAAGCACCTGCTTAGCAGCTGGGGATCACGGTAGCACCAGTTCATGCTGACTCCCTGGTTATTGTTACAGCACTAGAGATTCATGCTGCATGAAATAAGCCAGTCCCCAAAAAGTCAAAGATCAAATGTTTTCGTCGGTATGTGGAAGCTACACAAAAATAAGGGGAGAGATGATTCATAAAAAAAGAGGGGAAAAAAGGGAGAAGGAATTTCATTGAAATAGAGAAAAGATTAGTAGACAAGGAGATTGAGGAGAAGGAAGGAGGGACAGGAAAAGGGAAGAACAGTGGAACAGCCAAACTTTGGTACGTGCACCTTGATATGGCAGAGGAGTCCCCACATCAGGTGTATCTACAGAACAATGATTTTTTTTTTTTTTTTTTTTAGTTTTCGGTGGACGCAACATCTTTTGTTTGTATGTGGTGCTGAGGATTGAACCCGGGCCGCACACATGCCAGGCGAGCGCGCTACCGCTTGAGCCACATCCCCAGCCCCAGAACAATAATTTAAAAAACAAAATAAACTGTAAATGGATTGAAGAAGATGGAAGGGAGTGGGTGCTGGTGTTAGAAATATCAGGGTGCCGCAAGAATTCAGACACGCACTAAGTAAGTTACTCGGCAAGGCAAATTTTACTTCTGCAGAAGGTAGTGCTATCAAAACATCTGGCAAACTAGTACACTGGGCAGGAAGTGTGCCCAGGGCTTCATCCCTGAGGTGGCACTGCCCCTTGCTCTGATAGGAGGAGTTGGAGTTACAGTCCAAGTGATTGACTAATTTAAAAGAGGGGAGGGCAAGGGGAAGGGTTGTAGTTATGATCAGATGATTTCCTACACTGCAGGCATTATGAGGACAAAGGGAGATATATTGGGGGCCTCAAAATAGCTACATTTCAACCACATGGTTTAGATGACAGCAAACACATTTTTTTTGTTACGTATGAGGAAACTCAGACTATCGGTTTAACTTTGACAGAAAAGAGAATGTGAATCTTACACTGGGGACTGAATTGGAGCGAGTTGTGTTCCACGCTTCTGTGATTGTGTCAGACTATATCCTGGTGTTGTAGATAATAAAAAGCAAATTTTAAAATTAAAGCAGTTTAACATAAAGGTCTTAACTTGCTTTATTTGAAATTCTAGATCAGGCAATACTTCATTTCATACAATAGGACCCTCCCCAATCTGGCCACAGTGGCACCCTGACCCTGTCACTTCGTCACTGGTAATGAGCCTTGCCCAGGAAAATCACCACAGTGACTAGTCTCCCGTTTCCCGTTCCTTCGAGCTTCAGCATACACAGTATCTCTTGCCCTCGACACGCCCACTCCAGCCCAATTCTCCCAAACTGCAGTTGCCCTCCAACACAGCCCACTCCAGGCCAATTCTCCGAAACTGAAGTTGCCCACCGTCTGGACCTTTGCTTTGACAACTATGTGGAGCTGGTTCATTAAAATCCTCCACTGACCCCCTACAGTGACCTTTGACCCACTGCGTTCGTCTCTGCCTGTGCTCTTGGCAGGGAATCCTGTAGCCCTCACTGGGCTCTAGCTGAGGGGCTGCTCTATATTCTGTATATGTGTACGTACATCGTTGTATGAAGAGTGGTGTGTGACTTGAGTGTTATATATATTAGAAATTAAGCTTGGAATGAATTAAAAGGACTTGTGATTGCCCAGCGGATGACTATTAGGTGACCCATGGGTATTTGGTGAAATCACTACTACTATAAGTGGTTTGCTTGCAAATTTATTGTTATTCAATAAATTCTGACATTGTGGAAAGATACATTGAATTTGGCCTGTGTTAGTGGCTTAGCTTACCCACAGCCATTGAGCCCATCCTTTGCAAGGCAAGTTTAATTGGCACTAATCCTTGATTAATTTATCTATAGTGGGATGACAGTATCCCCATTGACCTTTGGGTATGGACTTCATTCAGGCAGGGCTGTTTAGCCTGCCTCCAGCTGCAGAGACTGTTCTGTGTTCTCAGGGTGGACAGGAGCCTGGGAAATGGATAAGGAGAAGGAGCAACGGAACCCTGAGTACCTTTCTGCGTCCACCCAGGGCCACAATCACCGTGATCAGAGGTGAGTGTCTGCTGGGAAGGGGCTCCAGCCTACCCTCACCCTGAGCCTTTGGGAGCAGCTGACCTGGTCCCAGCCTGGGCTTCCCTTAAGACCTAAGACCTGCTTGGGTGAGGGTTGGATGGGCAAGGGACAGAGATGGAACGTTAGAGAATAGGACCACAGAGACAGGGACCCTAGAAAAGTTACTAACTTTAAAATCTGAACTGTACATATTTGGATGCATCCTGGAAATGGCTCACAAACCGCAATAGGACACAGGACGTGTCACCAGAACTGAAAGTTCTGCTACTTGCTGATCCACTAAAGCTCAGGAGACAGGTTGATGGAGGAAAACAGGTTTAGTAGATTGAGCTAGGGAGTGCTGGCCTGAGAATAGATAACAATTTTGGTTTTCCGGAACTTTTCTGGCGCCTGCTCAGGCTGGGCTGGGGGTTCCTTGGTTTCATTCTCAGCAGGAGGAAACTCAGTTGCAGACAGACAGTTCATCAGGACACTGGGAAGCCTGGGGCTTTCAGTGTTAAAGGGCTGTGTTCTGTGCTCACCATCAGAGGGCACTCCCGTGTTACACTGTTTCTGGGAAAGACTCTAAGCCTTGGGTGCTTCTGCACTGCCACCAAGATGTCAGCTGGAGCCACAGAAAATGGGGAAAGAGTACTGCTGAGTCCCTTCTGCAGAAATCTCAGTCAGATAGAAAGTTCCTGGAAGGAGGTTCCAGAGGGTGAAGTGGCCCAGGGCTTGAGGTGAGGGTAGAAGCTGTGGCCCAGGGGCACAGAGGGTCTGGGTTCTGGCCTGGAGCTGCCCCTAACTTGCACTGTGTCCACGTGAACGTCTTCCCTCCTGGGCTCCAGCCTCCCACTCTGATTTGAGGGGGCCTGCCAGCTCTCTGTTGGTGGCTGGGTCTCATCCTGTCTCCCACTTGGGTTCACCCCTGGGCATGCCTTTCACCTGTCAGCATAGCTGCCCCTAAGACCCCTCCCCCAGTGAGAGCTCCAGGGGGCTTCTGGAAGTGAAGGATACAGTGGGTCCCTCGGCTTCATATCCTTCTGGGGCCCATGGGGCCTCTGACCACAGCTGCCCGCTCTGTATGCTCTTCTTCATCTTTTTTAGGGGAGGATGAGATGTCCCAGTCATCTAGTGTGGCCAAGGCCTCCACTGGTTCTGTCCCTGTGGGGGCCCCAGGACCAGCTGGACCAGGGTCTGATCCCCCACATGCCTACCCAAGGATGGAGATAGGAATTTCTCCCACCTGGTAGGTATCAGAATCCACGCCGATCCTCAGCCTCCCCAACCTCCCCCTCAGCTCAGCTTCTCTGTTGTGTTAGAGCACGCTGCCCTGATGGTCTCCTCCACGCTCACTCGGCCAGAGACCACAGTGTGGGAGTCCTCTGGTCTCTGGGCCTGGGTTAATTTGTTTCTAAATGTAAGGGTAGGCTTAGGCCACTCAGATGTCTCCCAGCACCAAGTCCCATCCAATTGGGTGGCACAGAAGCCCTTTACACTGGCCTTACGTGCTTTACAAAGGCCTGGCAGCTGGCCAGTACGGGCTGAGGCCTGCTTCCTGGACCTCTTGGCCCAGCCCATGGCCTGTGAGCTTCAGTCTTGCTGGCTCAGAGCCTGGTCCATGGTGTCCTCCTCCCAGCACCTGTGTTGAGCCTTCCCCTGGGAGCAAGGCAGCAGAGGCACACTCCTATTTTTTTAATTGTGATAAAATACAAGTAAAATAAAATTTGCCATATTAACAGATTTTAAGTGTATACTTCAATAGTGTGTACTTAAGTACATACACACTCTTATGCAACCATCACCACCATCCATCTCTGGAATTCTTCTGTTGCAAAACTAAAACACAGTTAAACACTCTGCATTTCTTACTCACCCTGGCCCCGGGCAGTCACTTCAGGAATTGGACTACTCTCCTACCTCATAGACGTGGAAGGTGTGTGCCCTTATTTCACTCAGCATAATATCTTCAGGGCCCATCCATGGTGTAGTAGGTGTCAGAATCTCTTTCCCAGCAGGAAAACGGAGGAGAGTGGCGTCTCTCATTTTGTTGCTGGATCCCAGACCAGAGACTCTCCTGGGGTCCCAATGAACGGGATTCCGTCACCTTTCCACATGAGAAGTCTGTTAGGTAGCAGTTAAGGCATGAGCGGGAGGTGAGAATTCTGAGAAGATACTCAGTACAAAGCCTATCAGTTAATTGACAGTCCTGTCTCAGTGGTAGTGGAAGGCCTGGCAAGACAGCTATTTCAGGACCCTTGCCTGATCTCAGCCCCATAGATGAATCTTCTTACAACTGGAGAAAAACAGATAAGTCCAGGGGAGGACAAAGATAGGTTTGCTTAGCAGGGCCTAGTTGCTAAGACACCTTAAGCATGACCCTGCACAAAAATACAACCAGAGATTTCCAGGCTAGGAAAGAGGGGTGATCATCACTGATGATTGTGGGCCCCCTCACCATGAATTTGGCCAAACCAGTTCCAATTAGGACCTGTCAGCCAGGAAGGATGACCAAGAGTTGCCCTTTGATTGTTAGCTAGAGTAGTCCGTCCGACCAGAGCCCACAGGTGATACTTGGGTGAGACCTAACAATCTCCCTCCACCCCATTAAAAGCTGGGATGTAAGTGGGAGAGGGCCCACCTCTCTCCCTGTGGGTGCTCCCCCCACCCCACCCCACCCCTGCTTCTTTTTCTTCTAGTAAACATTGCTATACTTTTGCTAAGCCTAGTGTCTTGCCTGAAATCCTCTCGTGTGAAGACACTGTTAAGGTATGACTCCAAAATCCCAAATAAAACTCTAGGTCTTTTTGAAGTAAAGAAAAGGATTTCTTCTGGCCAGGGCCAAGAGAGCAGACAATAGGTGTGCTTCTGCCACCCTACATGTGCATTAAGCCATCTACAGGGAGCGAGGGTTGCTAACTGCCGAGGGAAATTCTATTAAAAATAAAAAGGAAACATTGGCTCTACTTGAGGCAATTTGATTACCTAAGCAGGAGGCTGTCGTCGCTACCCAGGTCACCAAAAAGGAGACTCTCTGGTCATCAAGGGCAATAATTTTGCCAATGAGACAGCTCAACAAGAGGCCCTGGACTCCAAACCAGAACCAGTCACCATGTTACCTTTGGCCTTGTATCCCCAAACCAGCCTTCCTTCCCTCCCACATTATCTGCCAGAAGAAAAAGAGAAGGTTAAAGAAAAGGGGGAACAAAATCAGAAGCTGGTGGGTCCTCCTGACTCCAGACCATGGTACCCTGAGCTTTGGGAAGAACATTAATATTGGATTTATGTGCAACAACTCCTTGGGGGAAGAATCAACTGGCTGAATTTCTAAGACATATTGTATCCCAGGGCTAAAACAACGTCCCAGGACATCTCTGGGCAATGTCCAGCCTGCCAACAGGTAAATGCCCAACAAGAAAGGTGGACCCATTCTGGGGTCCGCAATCGAGGAGACCACTGGGAGATCACTGGGAGATTGGCTTCACCGAGGTAAGACCTCCCTCCAGTAGTTATACGTTTCTCTTTATTTTTGTGGATATTTTCTCAGGTTGGCCAGAAGTGTATCCAACAAAATTTCTTCTTAATAAAGTCCCACCAGGCTGTGAACTGCCTGTCACCAGAAGGTCAGCTGTCAGGCCGGCATTCACTGCAGCGACTGGAAATTTCATTGCGCTGACCAGCCTCAAAGTTCTGCACAGGTTGAGCACGTGAACCAGACCCTCGAGTACCCTCAGTAGATTTACATTAGAGACAGTGCTGGGTGGCCAGTGCCTTTGCCTGTTGCTCTTTTGCGTGCCCAATGCACCCCTTAATCTTTGAGATTATATATGGGAGACCAACCCTTCTACTTCCCTGGGTTTCTGATATTCATTTGGCTAAAATCAGCCACCAGTCTCTTGTTAACTACCTTAAGTCTCTCTAACAGATACAAGAAAAGGCTTATAGACTCTTCCTTCAGGAGAACCAACCCAGAAAGTCCACTGGTTTCCAACACCCATTTCAGCCAGGAGGCAACGGCCCCACCTGCTTGAGACACCTGAAGGCTTTACAGTCAGTCTGCTTGATTTGCCCCTAGGCTTCACATCCAACCCAAAATGGAGAGAGTAAATAAGGTACCTCTACACATGAAGCTTCATGCGTCTCTTCATGGCTGGGCTCCAATTGGTCACCACCGGGAATCCAAACCCAACAAAATAGCGCTCCCTTAAAGCCTGTGTCAAGGTGATTAGTTCTGCTCACTGTGCCGAGTTTCCCCTCAAGAGTGCTTGAGCCCAAATGACTTCGGTTTCTGTTGTGACCGAGGCTCCAGCCTTCCAAGCCCCTTCTATGATTTGGCAGCTGCCATTGGATGGCTTTCAGCCTCAGTCAAAGGAACATGGTCAAGTTGGCCTTCCTGAGCTCACCTGGTCAAGCATAGCCTTGTAGTCGTGGAGGGGCTCAAGTGGGTTGTCTTCTAGTATCAGCCAGGTGGGGTTAAGGGCCCTTGTGGGGGCAAAGGTGAGTTGAGGGTGGTAGTGCAACAAACTCTGATATTGAATAATACGACTATTAGTCATCCATCTACCTAGTGCACCGTTTAGGAGGGTCTCTACAAAGTGTGGTCGCCACTCTGAGGGATTGTCCCAAAGTTAACTTATTGGCCTCTCTGACCATAAGGGCAGTGGCCATTATGATACATAAACAGGAAGCCCATCTGGATGCTACCAGGTCCAATCTTTTAGATAGATAGGCTATTGTCCTTTTTCAGGGTCAAAGATCTTGTGTGAGAGGCCCTTTGGCAACCCTTGGACTTTTTGCCACAAGCAGGTTGAAGGACTCAATAGCAGCGGGCAGAGTCAGAGCAAGGACCTTGACCAGGGCTTGGTGGCTTTGAAGGCCTGCGGTTCCTTCTTAGTCCATTTTAAAGGGCTAGTTCCTGTGGTGGCTTAAACAAAGACCTTGCTAGTTCTGTAAAGGAGACAATCCAAAGCCTGCAGTAACTGCCATTCCTAGAAGTTCACAGATTTGTTTCTCTGTAATAGGGCTATGGAGAGAAAAAAATCAGATTTATAGTTCACGTATTTTCTGGTGCCTTTGAGTCAAAGTGGGAAAATGTCCTGAAAGCATCTTGCAGCTTTTCAAGGAATAAGCTTCGAGCTTTGTTGGGGCCTTGGAGTACCTCAGTAGTTCTAGACAATTTAATGGGCTTTTTAGTAGCCCCTTTTAGTCCCCCTAACAAATGCCGGTGATAGGCGTCCAAATGAACATTCTTTGCCCCAGAGTTAGGGTCCTAATCAGGATGGATGTCAGGAAGGGCCTCCTCTAACAATTGTTGTCCCTTGGCTTTGGTGCAACTGGCCACTGAAAGGATGGCTCTCTTGGCCTCCACCCTGAGGCAGTCCTGCTCATCAAAAGTGACAAGAGCCAGCAAGAGCTGCTGGCAGTCGTCGCAAGCAGACCTGTGCATGCAGAAAGTGGCATCGAGGAGAGAAATGAGGGCCTGTGGGCGTGCAGAGAAAGGAGGATTTTGATTTTTCCAATTATATATCTGAAGTTGTCAAGGGGACATACACAAAGACAGTGGTTCCATCCCTTCCTGAGGGTAGCTGCCGGAGGAGCAACATGGGAAAAGTTGGGGTTGGGGGAGGAGTCGCACCCTGGAAATCAGCAGCAAGGGAGCCGAGAAGAGAGATGGGGAAGACACCACCACTTCCGTCAAGTGTTTATCTCCCCGTGAGGATGGGGGAAGTTATGTGCCCTTCTGGTGATGAAAGAACAGACCCAGGGGACCTTGGGGAAGACACAGATGAACGAGAAGGAATGTGGGGCCCATGAGGAGCATAGGGAGGTGGCAACATTCCATCCTCATCTGAAGGGGGAAGAAGAGAGGCAGAAGGGTGCCAAGAAGACTCTTAGTTCTTGTCTGTTACGACCCTGGAAACCTCTGATATCCTGAAGAGCCAGGACTTTGGCTGATCTAGGTGCATCCTTGAGGCATTTTTGTAAACATTTTGGAGGATTAAGAACCAAATCTAGTCATTGGTCTGTATATGGGAACTGGTCAGGATGGCCAGGCCTGCCAGTTACCACATTCCAGACCTTTTGGACTATGAGGGCTTCCAGAGAGCCCTCAGATGGCCATCCAACATTGAAAGAGGGCCGTTCTACCTCACACAGAATTTGGAGGTGCCCTGGTGTCACAGGCACCCCATAGTCAATGTGAAGCCCTGATGAGAAGTTTTTCAACATGTAGTTCAAAAGGGTCAAAAGACAAGACTGATTAGATCCCATGATAAGGCCAAAAGTTAGAACAACAGGCAGAAATGGGAAGAAACTGGTAGGCAAAAGTCAAATTAGATAGTTGGTGGATCCAGGGGCAGTGAGTTGGGAAAGAAGAAGGTTTTCTCGCTGGGGCAACAATGAAGGAGCAATGTTAGGTGGTCAGGCAAGCATGTAACTACAGTTATCCTCAGAAAACAGACTCTCCTCCATCCCAGTCCCAGATCGTCACCACAGTCTATGTAGCGGAGCACCTGGGTTCAAAACTGGCATCTCGACAGGTATCCAGTTTATTTGAGACACAAGGCCTCACAATCCACCCAGCTGAAACACCTCTAAGGCTTGACAGTCAATCTGGTTGATTCTCCTCTAGGTTGACATTCAACCCAAAATGGAGAGAACAAACGAGGTACCTCCAAACACACGCAGTTTTCTTAGTCTTCCTTCAAGGCCAGGCTTAAGTCAGTCACCACATAGGATCCAAACGGGACAAAACAGAGAGCTCCCACAACTAGAGGGGAAGGTGCCCCTTTCTGTGGGGTGGGGGGTCCCGATGGGCTGAGAGGCACAGCCTGGACCCCAGAGGATATCTCTCTGGGGCTTCCCAATATTTAGGCACTATTCCAAAATCCCAATCTTTTTGAAGTAAAGACAAAGGATTTATTCTAGCCAGAGCCTAGGGAGCAGAAAGCAGACAGTTCTGAAGCCTAAGACACTGAACGTGGGTTACGAGGCCAACATTGGTAGGCAAAGAAGACTCTTAGTTCTTCTTAAAAACACAAAGAAGGGGGACAGGAGAGGCAAGTACAATTATAACACACATTTCATAAAGTGTCACCAAGTTCTCAGAATTGGCACCTCCCGTACCCACTCAGGAAGTAAGCTAGCACCAGCTCCATAGTGTCAGGGTGCAAGTGGGTGGGGGTGTCAGCTTCTATGCAAGTGGACTCTTATAGGAGGGGGAGCCAATTTTGCGCAGGGTGAGATGTCTGAGCAGAATAAGGTCAGCCTGACCTAACTTCCAAATTAGCCCATACAACATTAACAGCTGAGAATATGATGCAGACTCTGGGAAGATTATCTCAGGTATGAGTTGATCTCCATTATCAAAAGTGATATAAAGCAGGTCGAGTTAGCACACGCCTGTAATCCCAACAGTTTAAGAGGCTGAGGCAGGAGGATTGCAAGTTCAAAGCCAGCCTCAGCAATGTAGCAAGGCCCTGTCTCTAAATAAACTATAAAAAAGGGATGGGAATGTGGCTCAATGGTTAAACGCCCCTGGGTTCAATCCCTAGTACAAAAAAATAAAAATTAAATTAAAAAATAAATAAAGGGAAAGGAAAAATTAATTTGATTATAGTTTAGCCAAAACTGGGAAGACAGCTAAACTCCCTTCCCCCTTTCACAGAAACTTTATGATTAATAGAAACAAAAATCAGGAAATATGGCAGAGCCAGGTTAGGCCAGCCAGAGATCAGTTGTAATTCTGGTTTTATTGGCTCCTATCTGGGGCTTTTTGGTTTCCATCATCCACCTAAGGAAGCCAGCATTTCATGGTTGCCAGATTTCACTTTGGCCTCCTTAGTTTCTGTTTCCTAGGAAAATGAAACCTAGCTCCTTGGCCGCCCAAGCACTGGGCGTGCCCTGCAGCCAGTTGGGGGGGGCTTCATCAGTGTTGGGGCTGGACAAAGAACACATGCTCTAGATAAATACTGGGGTCCATTCCACACTCTGAGGACTTCCATTCACCAGGTAAGGCAGGGAGGGTGGAAGGGACTGCCTCTTGCTGTGGCCCCCAACTTCAGGTGGGCAGTGCCCAGTGTGCACCCACTCTCCCACAGATCCTTTCTTTCATCCGGGTAGCTGTGATTGGAATAGAGGAAGGGGATCAGAGGGAGGGAAGAGAGAAGGGAAAACGAGGGAATGAAATTACCCAATTATGCTCTGTGCATGTATGAATATATCCCACGAATCCCACCATTATGTAGGTCACAGTATCAACTTAAAATGAGAAAAAAATAAGGCATCAGATTTTTTAAAAAGTTAGGTATTGGGAGAGAAGGGACTTGAGCCCCCACCTGCCCCTGACTTCTCTCAAGCCTCCAGGGTGGGTGGAGGTGAAGTGGGCTCAGGGGAGAGGTAAGTGTCTGGAGGGAAAGCATCAGTCACGATGTGCTTGTGAACTAGAAGTACCTGCCCCTGGCTGGCTCTTGCTTTGCCAAGGCCTGGGGCATATAGCTTACCCTCTCTGGGCTGCACCCTGTTTTCCCATCCCTAAGATGGGGACAGAAGCCCAAGTTTCTCATGTTAGTGAGATCACAGAGCAGCAGGCACCCACAGTACCTTGGCTGCTGTTCATACCTTAACGGTGTGACTAGTTCTGATTTCCCAATTTTGGTGCTTTTAAAATTGCTCCATGGAGATTTAAAGGAATCCCAGAAGTGGCTAAGTGGGTGCTGGGCTTTTCTCGAGGAAGAAAACAGCTGCTGGAGGAAAGACAATACCCTGCGGCTCTCCCCTAGCCCCTACCATGGGTCTTTTGGTAACCTTGATGCCCACATTCCTCCTTCCCTCACCCAAGCCCCCTTCCAGGTCCACTGTCCCCACCAGCTCACAGCAGACCTCTCTACCCATCCCAGAGCCCCTCAGATTTTTCAGGACAGTAGGCTGGAAGCCAGTTCTGGGGGTTCCATTTCTCCACCAAAGTTCTACCCTTTGGTAGGTTTGGTCCAATAGAAGCTTTCTGCTCGGCAGCATGGCCCTTACGTCTGCAAGCATGCTGGCCTCCTCCCTGGCCACCCAGTTAACATCAGCAGTGACCATGGCTGAAGCTGGCGGGGCAGCCTGTGGCACCCTCCTGGCTGGCCTTTCGTCACAAGGTAAGTATTCTTGGAAGGGGCAGGTGCTGGGGGACGAGAGGACTGCTAAGGAGGATGCAGAGTCCTGCCCTTGAGTGTCCTTGTCCTCCCAGCACATCTATATGTCCCCCCTGGCATCCTCTCAGAGAAGGGCCTGAGGGAGGCAAGACCCTGGCTGTAGGCCTAGGAGTCCAGTTCCCCAAGGGCTAGACCTAGGCGCTTCCTGCATCTCCTTCTCTCTCCAGATGTGAGCCTCCTCATGTCCATGTCTATAGCTAGGGGTCGTGGGAATCTCTAGCTAGGTCCCCCTCCCTAAGTTTCCTTTGTCAAGGAGCCCCCTCTGGCGAGCCTTCCCTAGTAGTTTGTCCTACTGGATCTGATTTTGAGCATTGATCATAACAAACTTCTTCACTTCAGGCCCTCTTTCTTCGTGTGTGTGTGTGCGTGTGTGTTAGTGGAGATTGAATCTAGGGCTCCTCTTTGGTTTATTTATTTATTCCCATCATTTATGTTTCTTTTCAACTCCATTTACCTCCCCCAAAGTCAACCTTTCTCACATGTTTAATGTGTGCCTCCCTACCCATCTCAGCCTGTGTGTGTGTGTGTGTGTGTGTGTGTGTGTGAGTTTTCATGTTGCAGAAGAGACCTGCCCATGGAGCCAGAGTGGCCATTGTCTTGTGATTCCACAGGAAGAATTTGAAACCGGATGCACAAAGAACAGACAGCAGTGTATTAGAAATGTGCGGGATTGTGGGCAGTGCAGTGCTATGTAGGCCAACTCTGGAGAGACAGGTGGCTCTTCCAGAGTCTAGGGTCTTAGGATTTATCCTTTAGTCCTTGCCCTGTTCTCTCAAGGCCCCCGTCAGTGCTTTATTACCCCTCATTAATGTGCAGCAAATTTTCTTTGTGAAGGTTGCAATGACCTAGTCCCAGGGGTGGGTGCTGTTGGATGCTGACACAGTAGTTCCCTTAAGGAGTTATAATTGACTCTGGCTGGGAGGTTTTACATGCCAATTTCCATTTTTCCAGATGTCTGTTTAGATAAGGTAATCCCCAGTCCTGTCACCTATGCACTCTCTTTGATGTGTGTGTGATGTCCTCCCTGTAAGCTCCCTGCTTCACTGTCCCTCCCCAACCTCGTTTGTGCCAAGTGGCCAGCCAAGAGTCCACATGGGTTGTTGCAGACTAGTGGTGGTTTTCATTAACGTGTGTGAGTTACACACAGGACAGTGTGTTGTGTATGTCGTGCTACTGGATTATTTTTTTCTTATGAGAACTCTTCCTTGAGATCCATCAGTGTCCTTAGGGGAGCTTCTGTCTGTTGCCAAGGGTTTCTCTGGGGTGCCTCCACTGCCTGTGACCTTTCTGTCTCCCTGGGTGGACACCCAGGGCTTCTTCCAACTCCACCAGCACAAACAGCATGGATGGGTGGGGGTGGAGCCTCTGATACCTTCCCTGACCTCTGACCCCCTGCTCTTCCCCAGGGGCCATGCTGGTATCCCAGGCTTCCCTGGCCCCTGTGGCATCTACTGTTGGCTCCTTCCTGTCGGGGTTCTCTGCTGTCACCTCGGCTGCTGCTCCAATTGGAGGTAACTGGCTCTGAGTAACAGATACCACTTGTTGGGCTCCCAGTTCTGCGTGGCGAAGGTCAGGGCCTGGAGCACACCGGCATTCCTTTCGCCATCAGAAATGCAGTCGAATCCTCAGCTCATGGTGAAGAGATTCATAAGATTAAAATAACAAGATTGGTTAAATTTTATTAGTGTTTTTACATTTAGTTGCTAAGTCTAGCACTTGACATTTGCCAATTCATTTAATTCTTCTAACCACCCCAGAGAAGTTAATATTGTGCCTTATTTACCAAGGGACAACCATGGGCATTTGGTCCCACAATTATGCACAAAGACTGAGTCCTGAAACTGACAATGTGTTGATGGGGGTGGGGGCTGGGGAGCCTGCAAGCTGCAACTGCTTTGTTCTTGCCCGGCTCATGGGGCAGTGTGAGCTTAGATCTTAACTATGGCAGAACGTATTGAAAACAACCAACTGGCTTGCTAGTACTAAGAAAACATATTTCCCAGTGACAAAACAGGATGTTCTCATAAAATGCCAGGAAACATACTCCTAAAGGACTTATTTTTCTCCTTAATCAGGGTCATTATTAGTCTAGCATGAGGAGTTATGCTGTCCTTGGCTTTGGCTAATACACAGGAACTCCGCGTTAGGATTCTTCAGGGTTGCACTCTTCATGACTTCAGGAGACTGGGCCCCAACACTGGATGGACATTCGGGGCTTCTTCCAACTCCACCAGCACAAACAGCATGGATGGGGGATAGAGCTTCTGATACCTTCCCTGACCTCTGACCCTCTTCTCTTCCCCAGGGGCTGTCCTGGCCCCTGTGGCCTCTGCCGTTGGACCTCTGCTGGGGGCACTGAATGTGGGCTCTGTGGCTGCTGCCCCAATTGGAGGTAACTGGCTGAGTAACAGATGCTACTTGTTGGGCTCCCAGTGCAGCGCAGAGAGGGTGATGAGAAGGTCAGGGCCTGGAGCACACCAGCATTCCTTTCTGCGTCAGAAATGCAGACAGATTGTCAGCTCATGGTGAAGGGATTCGTAAGACTTAAATAACAAGATCAGTTAAATTAATTATTAAGTTTTTTTTGGCTTAGCACTTGATATTTGTCAATTCATTTAATTCTACTAACAGCCCCAGAGAAGTTAATACTGTGCCTTATTTACCAAGGAACATTTACCATTGTCCCTGTGCCCTGGGCAGGGAGGAAGGGTGGGAGGATGTTTTCAGAGCTTGGGACAGGAAGTAGAACAAAAGTTTGGAGATATTCCAACAGCAGAGGGTGGGGTGGGGTTTGGGAGGAACCCTCAGGCAGGCCAGGTTCCGCACACACCAGGGGAAAGGCCAGCCACCCACACCCGTGACCTCTGGTTGAGACCAGCAGGCAGGCCATGAGATGGACAGCCTTCCATGTAAGGAGCCCAGTGTGCCAAGCTGCCTGCTGGCTGGGCGTCACCTTCCCTGCCTGCCAATAAGTTGAGCAGCAAATGCCTTTCAACCTGGTTCCTGGGTCCAGAGGATGCCCCTGGTCACTCAGGGCTTGACCTTCACATGCCTGTTGCCCAAACCAGGGAGAACCAGGACCCTAAACCCCTGTTCCCAGATCCTCTTGACCAGGGTGGGTAAACACATTCAGGACAGGTCCTTGATCTCTGAACTAAGACTCCCCAGCAATCACACCTTCTGCAAAGTCCTGCTTCTCTGAGAAAAGCAGGGAGGGGCAGGCAGGGGCCATTCCTTCCTGGGCGGCAGCTCCCTACAGTGGGTCTTTGGCAGGAAGAGGGAGGCACGACGTGTGAGCCTCACAGCATGTTCTTTCCCTTCTAGTCAAGGCTGCTGCAGTCGTGACTGGTGGAGGTAAGCCTGCAGGAAGGGGGTTCCAGCCCCGCTTCCCCCAAACCCAGGGTGCAGTCAGAGATGCCAGGGCTCCTCAGCAGGGCCTGAGGCCTGGGCAACCCATAGCAGTCCCCTCTGGGAGTGCAGCCCCCTGTCCTGGTGGCCCCCAGTCCTTCCCCCACGTTCCCTGCCTCACTGCCCTGGGCTCATCACTGCTATCCTTGCCTGTGGTCTCTCCCAAGCTCAGAGCCCAGTTACAGACTCCGTGAGGCCTCGGGATGGGCCCAGGGAGCAGGGAGTCCTTCCCCTGGATCCACCCCCATGCATCTCCTCTCCCCTACAGTCCTGACCGTGGGTGCCGTGCCCGTGGTTCTGGGTGCCATTGGCTTCACTGGGACAGGAATCGCTGCCTCCTCACTGGCGGCCAAGATGATGTCCATAGCTGCCATTGCCAACGGGGGCGGAGTCTCCGCGGGCAGCCTGGTGGCTACTCTGCAGTCAGTGGGTAGGTGTTCGGCAGGGCTTGCTGGGGAGGGGACGGAGGAACACAGGAGCCACCAAGGACCCAGCCCAGATCTCACCCGTGGCCCTCGGCCGCAGTCCTGCCTCACCCTCCTCTTCTCTCTCAGGTTTCTCTGAGGGTGGGGGGTGGGGGGAGCCCTGGCTAGAGCTGCTGGCTTAGGGCCAGGTCACTTGGAGCATCTCCTCCCACTTGGGGCTCAGCCTTCCTCTACGCGGAGCAAGGCAGTTCCCGCGGATCCACCACTGGAGTCCCTCCTGGGCCACTGCCGGCAGCGCCTCTCCCCTAGACCAAGATGCTGGGGTTCAGGAAACAGAGGGTCTGCTGTGGGGTGCCCCGCCTCGGGCCCTCATGAGGAGCATCCCTGGCCCTGCACTTTTGTCCTTCAGAGCTGCCTTGGCCCTCCCCCCTCTGCTCGCCCTCTGCTTTTTCCCAGGAGCAGCTGGACTGTCCTGGTCGTCCAAAATGGCCCTGGGCTCTGCTGGGTCTGCCATTATGGCCCGCATAGTGGGTTTGTAATAGTTCCTGCTACTCCCATAGAGAAGAGGACCCCAGGAAGAGGTGGTACTGCCCCTCAGCCTGACCCGGGAGGGGCCAGTCCTGGAGGGTCAGCACCAAGGACATACATTTCTTGAGAATAAAGCTTGTTGTTGCAACCCACCCGAGCCTCGCCTCCTGCTTCCAAGATGGGTGGGAAGGGCCAGGCAGGGGCTCTCTCCCACCATGTGTGGGTGTGTGCTGAGCAGGAATGAAGTAAGTGTGAAGACAGGAGCTGTCCCCTGCCCTGCTACTGACAGTGTGTGTCACTCTGGGCGGTCACTCCTCCTGTGCCTCAGTTTGTCCTTCTCTAAATGGGGAGTTGAACCAAACGACCTCCCACATCCCAGCCTGGGTGGGTGTTTGGCTCGGGTTCTGCCAGGAGCCACTTCCCTCAAAGCCAGATCCTACTGTCCTTGCACTTGCCACCTCCTTGGTGTCTGGTGGCCATTTCCCTAGTAGCCTGGGCTGTTTTCCTTTTCCACACTCTTCCACCATGATGTTCTGCCTTACCTCAAGCCCCAAGGAACGGGGCTGGCCATCTATGGGCTGAGACTTCTGAAACTATGAGCCCTAAATAAACTTCTCCTCCTCTAAAATTGTTCTTGTCAGGTCTTTTGGGCATGGGGGTGGAAAAATCTGACTAGAACAGACATGCTCAGAGGGGGACAGAATCAACTCTCTGGGTGTGCAGCTTCAGGGAGTGGAAGGCTAGCTTTGCCCTGTGTCCTCTCCCTTGGGCTCTGTTGCGGGGCCAGTGAGCCTTCTACACCCAGGAGAGGACAGCAGCACGTCAAGGGAGGTCCACAGCAGGGCCACGGGGGTCTGGTCTCCAGGAGATAGATCACTACCCCGCTCCCAGACTTTGGAGGATGTGGTAGCAGAGAAAGCAACTTCTCTTGTGCAGTCCAGCAGGGTGTCTCTCAGTGCAAACAAACACATCCTGAAGAACACCAAGGAACCTTCTGACTCCGAGCAATAAGAGAATGAACCCAACAAAAAAAAAAATGGTTGCTTTGACCTTTCCTCCCTCTCAAAAGAGCACTAAAATACCTGTCAGGGATTAAAGAAGCCATGGCCTATAAGGAGAAAGAGAAGGAAAGAGGAGATGACAGTAACAAAATTTTAGGAGCCAGAAATGACCTGGACAAGGGGTCCTACTTAGCAGCACCATGAAAGCAGAATCTTAGTTGTTGGTAAAGACAGGAGAACTCGCCCCACAGGACCCCGCGCAGCTCAGCCACTGGAGTGGCCCAGGCCTCTGGAGTTGAGCACAAAGGTAGGCTGACAGCAAGAGGGCTGGTGGCCAGGCTGTTTAAGAAGCAGTCAGACCCCAAGGGTTCCTCCCCACAGATCACTGAGGCTGGTATCTTTGGAGAGGTTGGTCTCTGGACCAGAGAGTACCAGGCACCATGGAGAGCAGGAGCTTCATACTGAAAGGTGAAAGCTTCCAAATAAGTGTGAAGACCCTCACTCTTCATCAATGCTCCTGGGATGTGGGCAGCAAATTGGACTTTGTCCTGCCAGAAGCAGGACTCGGTCACCCTTGACACGATTTCCAGTCCTCCACCCACCGCATGTTCCTCTCGAGATGGTCCATCCAGGTCTTTGTCTTATATAACCGCCTCCTGGTGACCACCTCCCTACAGGGTGGCTGGACACACCTGCCTGGTCACCCCACTGGCCATCGTCCTTGTGTGGACTGCACAGAATTGCCACAGGGACCAACTCTCCGTCAGTGGGACCTCCCAGAACTCTCGCCTGCTCGTTCTAGCCCCCCCAGCTAGGACTCCCAGGGGAAACCTGCTTGGCAATGCCCTGGTCCCCAAAAAAGACACTGGCCCAAGGGGCTTTTGCCTCTTCCTCCCACCTACCGGCTGAGCGTACAGGTGCCGGGTGGCTCCCTGGTCCCATGGCCCTGTGAGGCATGCTGCCCTCTCCATCTGGACCTGTGAGCAACCGGCTGCTTCTGTCACTTGTGGGCTGTGTCGAGCTGCCTCCTCCATCTCACACCCGACCTCACCCCCAACTCTAACTCTCCTCCTGCCAGGGCTCTGCGGAAGAGGGGCCGTCTTGGAGTAAGTGACATGGTCAGACAGGAGCCACAAGGACATGTGCCAGCATGAACAAGTCTCCTGTAAAGGGGACACCTGGTCGTGGTTTGCATACTTAGACATATAGCTGTCCCCTTGGATAAAGAAGTATCCCATGAGCTGGGCATGGTGGCACATGCCTGTAATCCCAGTGCTTCCAGAGGCAGGAGGATGATGAGTTCAATGCCAGCCTCAGCAACTTAGCAAGGCCCTGTCTCTAAATACAATATTAGAAAAAGTGGCTCAGTGGTTAAGCATCCCTGGGTTCAATCCCCAGTACCAAAAAAGAAGTATCCCATGAAAAGTTCATAGTGAACACCACTGACCAACCCCTGGAGTTCCATCAGGGAAGGTCTAGAGTTTACGGCCACTCTCCAGAGAGCGAGAGCTCAAGACCTAATTAAAAGAGGCAGGACAACAATAGGAACAACAGCAGGGGCAGGCCTTCGAGGACTCTCCCAGGGAATCTCACCAGCTCTGGAAAACCAAGGCTCCCATGCTTACACCCAGTAAGGGGGTGGCCCTGTGACGGCTCAGACAGATCACAGAGCTGTCCCTGGACTGACAGAGCATCCTGTGGCAGAGCCTGATATCAACATTCCAGGAGGTTCCACAGAAAGGGAAGCAGTTGTGAGCCCCACCCCTCTGAAGCCCTCAGGGTCCCAACAGCAGACATTGCCTCTGCTGCTGTTGGAGCTGGCATCTTGCCATACGCTGAAAATGATCTTCTTGTGGGTGGATCCTCCTTGAAGAAAAGAAGGCCAGTAACATACCACGCCTGGAAATGCTCCTTTCTGTCCCAAGAACCCAGACAAGTTAAGGGAACAAGAAGAGCAGTCCTGGACGGGAATGTCTAGATAAATCTGTATCTTGAAGGACAGAGAGTCCTTTTGTCACATATATTGCAACAGGGCAAACCTCTCTGAGAACTGCTTTTTTGCATACATGCCAGGACAGCTGCTCTTCTGAATGCTGGTCCGAAGAGGATTTCAGGAACAGTTCAATGTTGTGCTCAGTCCCATGCGATTGTGGGAGGCCCTGAGCAGTGGGAGGGATCTGTCTTAGACTGAGACCTGGGGACAAAGATTTGAGTGCAAGTTGTTTATTTGGGACGTGACCCCAGGAAGCACCAATTGGGGGAAAATGGAAGTGAGACAGGGACAGGAAGGTAGCCACAGAACGTCCACTAGTGGATGAGTGTGTACCGTGGGCAGCTGGGGCTCCATCCCACTGTGCACTCCTGGTTGTCCCATCCAAGGGGAGTTTATCCTCTAGCTCCCATCCATCATTGGTCCAGGGATATTCTTGAGGGGCCAACACCCCGACACTTGCAGCCTGCCTTGGGGCCTGCAGGGAGGGCCCTGGGGCAAGGAGTCAAGAGGGCTGGGTATAGAGAGCGGAAGCACGTGGGCGCAGAAGTAGGTCAGGATGGAGGTCATCCAGTCTAGACCCACATCCCTCCAAGACCTGCATATCCCAGGCTGCCTGGATGTCCCCCTTCACTGACAGTCTTGTAGGTATTTGCCACCCACCATGTTGCCATGGAAACATCTAATTACTTATTTTCTCCTACACTCCCTCCTA
This sequence comes from Marmota flaviventris, assembly GCF_047511675.1. Lineage (NCBI taxonomy): Eukaryota > Metazoa > Chordata > Mammalia > Rodentia > Sciuridae > Marmota > Marmota flaviventris. The sequence continues at coordinate 11,720,692 of NC_092499.1, read as the reverse complement.
GCAGCTGGGACCTGGTTCCCTGGCACACCTCACTCTCTGCCAGACTTCCATGTACCTTTAGATGACCACCCATTTGTCCTTCCTCCAGGAAGTCCCTCCAGCTGTCCCCCACAGGAAGAGATCCCTTTCTTCTCTGGACTCCCTGCTGTGACCAAAAACCATCTGTTATGTTTGGGAGACAAGGTGTCCCTCAATAGCTCATGTAATAGACAATAATGATTAGAAGAGCTGTGACCTAATCAGTGAATTAAGCCATTGGATGATTTAACCATTGGAATGAATTCCTGGATGCTAACTGTAGGCAGACAGGGCATGGCTGGAGGATGTACGTCACTGGGGGCGTGCCCTTGGGGAAATATGCGTTGTCCCTGGCTCATTGTGCTCCCCCACTCTCTCTCTGCTTTCTGACCACCATTAGCAGAGCAGCACCTCCCCCATGCCCTTCCACCGTGGTGTTCTACTTCATCTTGAGCCCAGAGCAATGGAGTCACCCGACCATACACTGCATCTCTGAAACCATAAACCTGAAACGAATGTTTCCCCTAAGTTGTTGCTGAAGGTATTTTGGTCATAATGACAAAAACCTGACTAACAGGCCATCACTGCACTGAACAGGTGTCCTGTGTCACACTCATTCATATGAGTGCCAGTTCCTCCTGATATCAGACTCCATGGGTCAGTGTGGACCCCTCCTGTCCACTGCAGTATCTCTTGCGTGGACAACGACTGCAAGGTCTGGGTGAGGGCATGGTCAGGGTTCCAGAGTGTCATGCGTGAATTCCAGTCTCCTTTTCTATTTTCGGGATACTGAGGTTTCTGTTTTTGATTCAGTCTCCCTCGCCTGAGGTACCAGTGCCCAACTTTAACACTCAGCACACTGTATTTCCCTAGCAGTTTGCTTGTTGACCTCTGGACCAGGACTGAGGACAGGCCAGAAAAAGAGACTGTCTTGCTCTTCCTGGGTGTCTAGTGCCTTTCATGAGGAAGGGCTGAGGGCACTGGGGTCAGTGGTTCATTGTGTGTTCCAGCTATTATGGTCTGGATCTGAAATATTCCCCCAGAGGCATATGTATTGAAGGCTTGGTCCCCAGTGCTGCAAAGTTCAATGTTCTGGAGGAGTGACCAGATCGGGAGGGTTCTCACCTCATCAGTGGATTCATCCATTGATGGATTCCTAATTTGATGGCATATTAATGGGAGGTGGTGGAAACTCTAGGAGGCGGGGTGTCATTGAAGGGAGTGTGCCATCAGAGGGTGTGCACTGGGGGGCTATGTTATATCCCATCCCCTTCCCCTCTCACTCTGTCCACTTCCTGGCTGCCAGGGGAGCAGCTTTCCTCCACCACAGCCTCCCTGCCATGATGATTCTGCCTTGGAGCCAACCACGGACTAAATACCACCGAAACCCTGAGCCCAAATCATTCTTTCCTCCTCTGTTTCCATCAGTTGTTTTGTCTCAGAAGCACAAAACTGACTGGCCCACTACACATCATCTCTGCCTGCCAACAGGAATGTCTGTCCCCCCACACTGAATAAGGGGTAAACTTAGGCCCACAGAAGTCCCTCAAACAGCTCTGGACCATTCAGTTCATCCCTTGCAAGGCTGGGACCAACCAAAGTCTTCCATCTGTTGACACTGTGCTGGAGCAACCTGCCCCCTCCCTTTGCCCTCTGTGACAAAGCTGGCTAGGAGAACCAGGGGGACTTGACCCCCCCAGCTCACAGCTCCCCAGACAGAGCCACGAGGAACAGAGATGGGCGACACATTAGCAATGGATCTTTATTTCTCAGCATCCTCTGATCTGAGTGGGGGTTTTGGAGGTTCAACTTGGGGTACATTTTCTCTTGGCTGGTCCTCTTCAGCATTGGGCTCATCTGGGGGGGAAGTGGTAGTCTTTTTTGAACCTCCCAACCAGGCTCCAAAAGCAGACCCAACGGAGCCCAGGAGGATGTTAGATGAGGTGGAGAGCCCAGCTGCCCCTGGGGAGAGACAGAGGGTGAGCACAGGGTAATGGCCAAGCCTGAGGTCCAGAGAGCCCCTGGATCCCTCCTCTACTTCCTGAGTCACCCAGGGCTCTGCTTTGACAGAGAACTCTGGAGGTAGCTGAGAGACGACAGGATGAATCCATGGGAACTGAGAGACAGAGGAGAGGGGTCACCATCCACACACAGACCAGAAAGCTGCAGATTCACCACTTTACACAGGCCACCAAGTCCCAGAGAAGGGAGGATACCACCCAAGGCCACCCAGGGGTCAGATTTGGGGAGAGCTGAACCCAGAGCCTAGGCAACCTAGGTACAACCTCTTGTATCTTGGGCCAAACTTTCGTTTTCTCCCTAACGAGCACCTCTACACTTCCACCGGAATGTCACTCAGAAGGAACCAGAGGTGGGGACAGTGAGGACAGAAGAACTGCAGGGAGCCAGAAGAGGCAAGAGAGGAGCCCGGGGAGAGGACCCCCCCTGGGGCAAGGCTTCTGGTGTGGAACCTCACCTGGCTTTAGTCCTTACCCACTGACTGCAGTGTCGCCACCAGGCTGCCCGCCGAGACTCCACCCCCATTGGCGATGGCTGCAGCCGACATCATCTTGGCAGCTAGAGAAGAGGCTGCGATTCCTGCCCCGGTGAAGCCCATTACGTTGAGCACCACGGGCACACAGCCCACGGCCAGCGCTGTGCGGGAGAGGCGCAGGGTCGGGTGGGGCCGGGGGAGGGACCCCTTAGGAATTCCTCACAGTTTCTGGGGACGGTCTGCTCTGGGCATTTGGGAGAGGACGGCTTGGAGGGGGGCCCAAGGTAAAGGAGTTGGAGTAGCGTGGGGCCAAGAGGGGGCGACGAGGTCGCAGGAGGATCAGGAGTAGCCTGGTCTTGTCTTAACCTGCTGTGTGACGCTGCTATGTCGCTGTCCTTCACTGTGTGCCATCACCACTGTAGATTTTAGCAGCAATCGTCCTCACCTTCCCCATGTCCCCGTGTGCCCATGATTGGTAAGGACTAAAGGAGACCCTGGGTAACTTTTCCCCCTGGAGTACTGCAAGTGCGCCCTCCTGGCCCCGCGCTTCGCCTAGGAAGCTCCAGGAATGGCCGGTGGGCGCCTGGGAGCCCCCTGAACCCTGCCGCGCCGCGTCTCCAGTCTCCCAGCTGCGCGGGGTCAGGAAACAAACCTCCTCCGATTGCAGCTGCAGCCGCCTGTTCTAAAGAGAGGGGCGGGAGAGCGAGTTAGCCAGGTGATTGACAAGCGAGGCAACCCGGCGGCTCCCCGGGCTTCGAGGGCCAGGGTCGGGGTGGGGCCTGTCCTTGGCCCAGGGAGACTCACTCAGCATGACGAGGCCGTCCCGGTCCCAGCTCCGCTCAGGAAATGACAAGGCTCTTGGAGGGTTGCTTCCTCGGGAACCAATCGGGACAAGGCCCGCCCTCGCAGCCCCGCACCCTGAGCTAAGCGCTGGACCCCGCGCTCCGCCCACCTGCTCGCCCGCCCCTGGCCCGCCGCCTCGCCCGCTGCAGGTGCATCCTACCGGGCGGGGGTGGGGGTGGGGGGTTGGTCCGTGCTCAGGATCTACCAAAGAGAAAAGAACTCCCAAGCCCCGAAAACTGTAGCAGGTGGCGCTGCTTCCCAGTTTAACCTCCCTCCTCCCCGTATTGGAATCAGTATTCGCTGCAAAAACCAAACAAAATAAAATCGAAAACTTTAAAAAGACAAACAAAATAACTTGCAAATTGCTCTTGTATCTAATTGGTCATTTAGATTTTCTCAGGCTGCTTAGTGTTTTTCCACAAGATATTTGAAAGTCAAGTTCATTGAGGTCTAATTTGCACAAAATAAACGTCATCCCTTTAAGCACACCTCTGTGACTTTGGACAACGTCGTACAGTGCTGGAACCACCAGCTGGTACATAGACTATTTTATTTATCCATCACCCCCTTCTTGCGTGCTCTTTGGTATCATCCCCAACCCCCACTGACCTGTGTGCAGTCTCTCACATTTGCCTTCTCAGAACTCAACATGATATTCAATTGTCATCAAATATTCTGTCCTGAGGATTTTCTACAGTTCAACGCATTGTCCTCCCTTCCAAAAGATCCAAATTCCTCCTAATTTTGCTCTTAGAAGTTATCTTGCTAACATAATGAGGCACCAATATTTTCTGATAATATATCCCCAGAGGTAGAACTGCTGGGTCAGAAAAGGTATTTCAAGCCCGGCGGGGTAGCCCACGCCTGTAATCCCAGTGGCTTGAGGGGCTGAGGCAGGAAGATGCAAAGTTCAAAGCCAGCCTCAGCAATTTAGGCCCTAAGCAACTCAGTGAGATCCTGCCTCAAAATAAAACATAACAAAAAGAGGCTGAGGATGTGGCTCAGTTGTTAAGCGCCCTGGGTTCAATCCCTGGTCAAAAGAAAAAAAAAAGTACTTAATACCAATAAATTGCTCTCCAAAGTCAGTGTATTAGTTTACATTCTCTCAGAAGTATTTGAGCAGATCTATATTTTTCTTTGTGTGTGTGTGTGTGTCTTCATACATGTATTTTGGATAATACTGTCCATCACATCCCACCATCATTGCTAACCCTGCCCTCTCCCTTTCCCTCCCACCCCTCTGCCCTATCTAGAGTTTGTCTATTTCTCCCATGCTCCCCCTCCCTACCCCACTATGAATCAACCACCTTATATCAGAGAAAACATTTGGCATTTGGTTTTTTGGGATTGGCTAACTTCACTTAGCATCATCGTCTCTAACTCCCGCCATTTACCTGCAAATGCCATGATTTTATTCTCTTTTATTGCTGAGTAATATTCCATTGTGTATATATGCTACCTTTTTAATCCATTCATCTACTGAAGGGCATCTAGGTTGGTTCCACAGTTCAGCTATTTTGAATTGTGCTTCTATGAACATTAATATGGCTGTGTCCCTGTAGTATGCTGTTTTTAAGTCCTTTGGGTATAGACCAAGGAGAGGGATAACTGAGTCAAATGGTGGTTCCATTCCCAATTTTCCAAGAAATCTCCACACTGCTTTCCATATTGGCTGCACCAATTTGAAGTCCCACCAGCAGTGTATGAGTGTACCTTTTCCCCCCACATCCTCGCCAACACTTGTTGTATCTTTCTATCCCTCATCAGCAATGAGCTTTGTCATTTGAAGAAGTCTTTGTTGACTGGGTGAGCTCAAGGATGGAGCATTTGTGGAGCAGGCTCGAGGCCCTGGGTTTCATTCCCAGCACTGGGGGGAAAAGTGATCTTAGTTGTTTTAATAGATTAAAAAATGGTGACTTGTTTTAATTAACATTTCTTTTTTTACTGTTGAGGGAAGCTAAACCATTAAACCATTTTTAAGTTTTGGGGGCTTATGCAGTCCTTATTTTGTGAATTATCTACTTATATTCTTGGGCTTTTTTTCTATTGAAGTATCTTCCTAATCAATATGTAAGAATTAATCATTACCTGTGTGACATCAGGTGCTGCAGTGAAAGAATTCATTGCTCATATCCACGTAAGATTGAACTGAAGACAATGAAGTATTCGACTGAAAATCATTGATGCCTTTTTAAAAATTTCAATGATTTGAAAGAAGGGCTTAAGAAATATATCTATATATTTACAGATTTGCACCCAATTCCCAGGAATCTGACAACTGCTCATACAGACTGAGTGACATGAGTGACACCATGATTGACACTGCTACCAGAAACTTAATTTTCTGAGATGTTGAATAACTGTCAGTAAAGTTCAAACAAACCGAATAACAATTTCTTCCTGGTTTGCAGTATGACTGCATTCCTGAAAATTCCATCTATATTAGAACCATACAAGGAATAATGCATAGAACATGTAAAACGTGGTCAAGTTCTAGGCTTAGATAATGATGAGGGTTAAGGGACATTTAAAATGTGTATGGGATGACTTTAGTTATGCAGTATTATGAATGTCTTTCAGGGTGTCAGGCGCACCTAGCCCCTGTACACTAAATCCCAGTAGCATCCTTCAGTCACATTGACTTTTCAAAGCACACTGTAAAATTCCCCAAGTATCCCACTAGGGGGCAGAATATCCCCGTTAAAAACTAACATCAGGTAGATATTTTTAAAAACCTAAGAAAAAAAAGAAAAAGAAAAAAAAATAAAACCTAAGAAAGTTTATGATTGTTTGCAGAGAAAATAAAGTCACATAAGTAAAAACAATGATATTAGTATTTCTGGCATTAGTTATAAGACTAAACTGTGCATTCTGAGTGCTTGTCTTGTGTATAGGAACTGGTTACATGTGACAGATTATGATTCCAATTACTTCAGAGATATAATCTTGTGATTGTGAAGTTGAAAATATTCTATTTTAAAAATAATTTTGTAAACAAATTTTGTTTAAGAAAATTTAATTTCAAAGTTAAATGTTTATTGTATTTTATTTATAAAATTCATCTAATATCAGTGTTTGATTACTTTCTATAAAATTATTAAGGGAATTTGATAAACCAAATTGTAAAAGTTCTCAGACTTATAGATAAAACATCAATATTATAATTTAAAATAGAAACTTAAGAATTACTAGATTTTTAATTTATTTCAATATATTTATTAATTTAAAAAACCCTAATTGCCACAAATAGCCTTTACTGTTTATAAAAACTTCTTTCAAGAAAACCCCCAAACTCATATTTATACCAGTTACCTTCATCAGCTCTCCTGAGCTAACTGAGCCTTATAAAATTACCTGTAATATATGAACTAAAATCATAAGCTTAAACCAAACTCAGAAAAGTGCTGCACTTAGCTATATGGGGAAATATTATTTGAACACAATAAAATTAAGAACCTTTATTTCAACAAAAGGCATCATAAGAACAAGAACTGAAGCCCTCTACAGAGGGAGAAACTATTTGCCGTACATATAACCAACACAGCACAGAGATCCTGGGTATATAAATTACCTTTACAATGCAACAAAAGGCAAATAATCTAGTATAAAACATGCAAGAGGGCTGGGGTTGTGACTCAGCGGTGGAGCGCTCGCCTAGCACGTGTGGGGCCCTGAGTTCGATCCTCAGCACCACATAAAAGTAAATAAACAAAATAAAGGTATTGTGTTCAACTAAAAAAAATATATATTAAAAAAAACATGCAGGAGACTTTAGAAGAAATTACAAATGAAGCTATTCAAATAACTAATACAAAAAATAATTAATACATAGGGAGAAAATGCACGATCTTCTTAGGAATCAGGAAATGTAAATTAAAACTATGGTGCAAGGAGTTCTGCTTCTGGCTAAGATGTAGAAGGACACTGAAGACCCTTTTTACTCTTGAAAAATAAGAAATCACCGAATAAGTGAAAAATGTATATTTTTCTCTAAAGCAGGTATTGACAAATATTCTGTAATAGGCCAGGGAGAAAATACTTTAGGTTTTCAGACCACATTTAGTTTCTGTTGTGTATTCTTCTTCTTATCTTAACAATCTTTAAAACTGTTTTAAGACAACGTCATTGTTATATTATGATCTGCCCAAAAATAGGTCAGATCATGTTGGCAAAAGTAGACATAATCATAAATGGAGACAGTCATCCCAGTGTAACTTCAACCTAGAATATAATTCCAAGACCAACATTTCCCTGACTTTAGATTGTGGGCCACAGTTTTCCAACCCCTTCTTTAAAATCACTGAAGAGCTATGAACAAAGAAATCTAAAATAACCAACTCTAAAAGGATAATTCTCTCCTAGACACTGTGTCCAGCATCCAATAAAAATAATTATTTTTATAAGACATACAAAGAAACAGGAGAATGTAACCTGTAATCAAGGAATAAAAATCAGTTAACAAGAATGATTCCACAGATGATCCACATCTTAAAGTTATCAGAAATGTACCTTAAATAATTATGCCTCAAAAATGTACCTTAAATAAATATACTAAAAAATCTAGAAAGAAGTATAAATTTAATGTTAGGAGGAATTAGAAATATCATTATATTTGTAGCTATAAAAAGGAACTATATGGAAACTGAAAAATATATGAGATTGTAAATTCACTGGAGGGGATTTATAGCATAGCAGACACAATGGGAGAATGTGAACTTGAAGACAGTTTAAAAAAAAAAAAAAACCCAAACTGAAGCTTAGAGGAGGAGAGAGAGAGAGAGAGAGAGAGAGAGAGAGAGAGAGAGAGAGAGAGAGAGAGAGAGAATGATCAGAACGTCCATCACATGTGGAACAGCATCAAGTGGGCTAAACGTGTATAATGCAGTAACTCATTGATCCTGAAAGCAGACTGAACCCCAAAGAGGATAAACACAAGGGAAAATAAGCATATCATAGTCAAACTTGAGACAGCCAGAAATTAAAATAAGAAAAACAACAAAATTAACTGCAAATTTCTTACTAAAAATATAATGGCGGGGGTTGGGGGGCGGGCAAGGTGGGCGCTGGGGTTGTGGCTCAGCGGTAGAGCGCTCTCCTAGCACGTTCGAGGCGCTGGGTTCGATCCTCAGCACCACATAAGTAAATAAATTAATTAATAAAGGTATAAAAAAATAATGTCACCCAGAAGACAATGGAACAATATGTTAGTCAGCTTTTGGTCACTGAGAGAAAATACTTGAGAAAGACACCTTATAAGGAGGAAAGGTTTATCCTGGTTCACAGCCTCAGAGGGTCCAGTCCTGTCATAAGCCGTCCATGCGTTGCATGAGGGTCACCACCCACGGAAGCCTTGTGGATAGAGACATCTGATGTCTGGGAATAACCAGTGGACATTTCCTCGGGTCAATTGCCCAGGACAATGTGAATCTCTTTCCCTACTCTGCTGTGGCCCACACAGCATGTGAGATGGGTGTGACCTGCTAAGATGTCAATCAACCTGCTGATGGCAAGATATCACCAAGCAAGACTCCGCCCTTGAAACCTTATCCCTGCCTTTGATGTGCCTCCTTAAATAAACCACTGGAGACATTTTCCTTTCATCCAGTGCCAGAACCCAGGTTCCCTAGATCTATCAGGGACTTGCATTCTGGAAATATATTTCTGAGTATTTATGCTTTCTTATTTGCTAATTATCTGAGATTGTACGTTTTAGGGTAGCTTGGATTCCTGGGCAGAAAGAAGGACCCCTGATTGACACTCTGGCCATCATTTCCCCCTGAAACAGCCCATGATCACTTGCCCTGTTGCTGGGAGCCTGTGGACAGGCAGAACCTCATGGTGGGAGCACATGATCTTGTGGCTGCTGAGAAGCAGGGCCGGTGGGGAAGGGGATGGGGTTTCAGTATCCTCTTTGAGGGCTTGCACCCAGTCACCTAACTTCTATCTACGAAGCCCCACCTTCTAAAGGTTCCACCACCTCCCAGCAGCACCACAGGTTGGTGACCAATCTTTTAGCATATGGGCCTTGGAGGGATGTTATGGATTGGTTGGCATTTCCCCAAATCTCATGTGTGAGGCAATGCAGGAATGTTCAGAGGTGATAGGAGTCAATTATGAGAGCTGCACCATGTGTCTTCTGGGTTTGTTGTTGTTGTTTTTACACATTTTAAAGTTGGATTGTCTTCTGCAGGCAACCAAATGATTTTCAACCAAAATCTCTCTCTCTGGAAGTGGCATTATTGCATCATACCGATACTGTGCAGTCCCTTTGAGCAGGTATGCACCATGGGATCCTCTGGTCCACAGAAGAGGCTCTGTTTCCATCTCCTCAGCTCCTGGAGCATCAGGGAGGTTGGGGGCCACCAGGCTGTCAGGCAGAACTGGAGGGACTCTCAGCCTCTCTGCCTCGGTTTCCCTCCTCTGTGAAATGAGGGTGATATTTGGGTCTTCCGGGAGGGCAACCGAAGACGAAGGGAGATGGTCCAGTGGAGCTGAGCACAGGGCCATGATACCCACGGAGCTGCCAGGGTCCAACCCTGATGCCGACAGGAGTCTTCGCGTGTCCCAACACCATCTGGCCCTCTCTCCCTCTTGGCCCAAGGAATACAGTCCAAGATATCGGTACCAGGCTCTGATTTATTTGTTTATTTATTTTTAATTTTAATTTTTTAAAGTTGGACCCTGACAGTTCCGTGGGTATTGTGGCCCTGTGCTCCGTCTTATAAATCAGTAGGCTTTAGTATGCTGTGAGAGATACGTGATCATCACAATAATGTAATTTTAGGACATTTTCATCATCCTCAAGGAAACCCTGTACCAATATTAATCATTTCAATCCCCCCCCCCATCCCCTAGCATCCAGCTACCATTAATTCATTTTGTCACTGTAGATTTGCCTGTTCTGGACATTTCATATTAATGGAATTATACAATATGTATCTTTCTGTGACTCTGCTTTTGTGCTTTGCATACTGCATTCAAGGTTCATCCACTGAATCCTTTTTGTTTTTTGATTTTTAATTGATTTTTAAAAAAATAAATGACAGTGGTGTACTTTTCTGTGTGTACACTCTAACAAGAACAGTTTAAAACAGAATAATAAACGATTCAGGGTTATGATTTTCAATAGAAAATATATAGTGTTCAATGGTGCTTCTAGTATGCACTAGTTGTTACACAGCAAAGATTGAAAAGAGGAACAGCTTTATAAAAATGCATATGAAAATTTAGAAGTCAGAATTCTAAAAATATAATGAAAATTGATTGAAGAATGAAAAAGTTTGAGGTTGGATAGGCATTAAAGAAGTTGAGTCAAAAGTTTGAAATTATCCCATAAGAAAACATTAGACCTAATTTCTAAGATGTGCTGTTCGTCTTTATGAAAAAAAAAAATACTATAATAAATAAATAAATAAATGCCAGTGGAATGCATCACAATTCTTATTACACATATAGAACAATTTTTCATACCTCTGTTTGTATATAAAGTATGTTCACAACAATTCGTGTCTTCATACATGTACTCTGTATAATGATGTCCATCACATTCCACCATCCTTGCTAACCCCCTGCCCCCTCCCTTCCCCTCCCACCCCTCTGCCCTATCTAGAGTTTGTCTATTCCTCCCATGCTCCCACTATGAATCACCTCCTTATATCAGAGAAAACATTCGGCATTTTTTTTTTGGGGGGGGGCGGGGGGATTGGCTAACTTCACTTAGCATTATCTTCTCCAAAGCCAGGCTCTGATTTATATAAGGTTAGTTAGACACTTTAAAATCAAGTAATTTGCCACATAAACAGAACAAAGGACAAATGACCTATGCCAATCTCAGTAGATGATGTCATTGAAATTTCTGAGCAATTTAGGAATAAATGGAAATGTTCTCCATCTTACCAAATTTTTGTATGAAAAAAAAATCAGAAGACATTATTACTTTATGTATGTATATGACTGCATGGCCAATATGATTCTACCACATGTGCACTCAAAAAAGTGAGAAATTATATCCCATGTGTGTGTGATATATCAAAGTACATAAATGCCTTCTACTGTCATGCGTAACTAATTAAAACAAAAAAATGTTTAAAAAATCAGTTGCAAATATCATGTTTAATATGGTTATACTTAGTAATGTTTACTGAGTGCTATATCAACAAATTATGTCAAAATATGTGCAAGTTATGTGGTCCTGTCGAGGCTCAGACCCTGGGAAACAGACTTGGGATCCTGGCAAGTGAAAGACAATGTGAGGGACAGTTGGGAGAGTAGGCATGCTTTATACAGAGGTAGCCGCAGCCCCAGCCCCCAGACCCCTGAATCTTCCCATAGGCCTTTTTGGTTTGCAGGCCAAATAAAGAAGGCACATTACCAACAGGTAAATAAGTACACGCTCATGACCTTGAGTAGAAATGCCAAATCAGGGTATTTTTGACTATATACTGAAACATTGCTGGCGGGAAGTCTCAGTGAGAGAGACTAACTGTAGCCATCTTGGGCCTGCCTTACAATATGTAAACTTTAAGATAAATATTTTAAGTCCAAAATATTTTTGAAAGAAATTGAAGTGAACCTAAAAAAAATAGAAAAGAAAATTCATATCGGTGGGTTGGAAGAATGAATTTTAAGTTGTCAATACTCCACAAATTGACCTATAGCCTCAATGTAATCCCGATCAAAATCCCAAAGGACTTTTCTCTTATGAAACTGAGGATTCTCAGGTGTATATGGAAATGGAGAGGACCTCAAATAGCTGTTTTGTTTTTTTATTTTTCCCCTGGAAAAGAACAAAGTTGGAAGATTTTTTTTTTTTTTTTAACTGGGGATTGCACTCAGGGCACTCTACCACCGAGCCACATCCCCAGCTGATTTTTAATTTTATTTAGAGACAGGGTCTCACTGAGTTGCTTAGTGCATCACCACTGCTGAGGCTGGCTTTGAACTCATGATCCTCCTGCCTCAGCCTCCCCAGCCACTGGGAATACAGGCGTGCACCACTGCACCCAGCCAAAGTTGGAAGATGTTACAATACTTGATTTCAAGACTCAGTATAAAACTTTATAGTCAAGACCATGTATTGTTGGTGTAAAGATAGGCAAGAAGACCAATGGAACAGAAAATAAATCCCATAAGTAAACCCAAATATACTTTGATTGAGTTCCAGTAAAGTAACAAGTTCATTCAGGAAGGTTTTTTTAAATCAATTGTTTCTAGAAGATCCATGTGATGGACTAATGGCCCAAAAACATCAGGTCCTAATACCTAGAATCTGTGAGTATTGCCTTTTATGAAAAATTGCACATGTGATTAGCTAAGGATCTTGAGGTGGGGGTTCTGGATTTTCTGAGTGGACCCTGACTGCAATCACAAGTACCCTTAGAAGAGAGAGGCAGAGGAGAGTTTTAGTCCTAAAAGAGAAGAGGACGGTGTGACCACGGAGGTGGAGGCGGAGGCTGTGGTGATGCAGCCACAAGCCAAGGACTGCAGCAGCCACCAGGAACCAGAAGAGGCAGGAAACAGATTCCCTGTAGACCCTCTGATGCTTCAGTATTGGCCCAGTGACAATGATTTCAGTCTTCTGCTTTCCACAGAGAATATGTTTCTGTTGTTTTAAACCACCAAGTTCACGGCAATTTGTTACAGTAGCCACAGGAAAAGGAATATAATTCACATGGAAAAAAGAAAACTCAATTTCTACCTCATGCTAGGTACATAATATGAATTGGAGATGAATCACAGACTTAAAATAAAAATAAACAGCTAGGGATGTAGCTCAGTGGTAAAGTGTTTCCCTGCCATCCACAAGGCCCTGGGTCCAATTTCCCAGCACTGCAAATAAATAAATAATAAATACAAAAGCTAAAATGCAAAACTTGTCGAAGAAATCAGAGGAGAATATCTTTTTGATCTTGAAATAGGCAAAGAGTTCTTTTAACAGGGAATGCAAATCTTAAAAAGAGAAATTACTTATCAAAAAGATAACTTCAACTCATCAGATTATATCATGAAGAAAAGAAAAAGGCAGACCAGAAACTGAAAACATTGTTTATAATACATTTATTTGATAAAGGACTTATATTCAGAAGATATAAAGAATGCACAACATTAAAAAAAACAAACAGTTCCATTTAGAAAGGGGCAAAAGATTTGAGCAAATGCTTCCCAAAGTAAGATACGGGAATAGCTACTAAGCACACAAAAAGTTTCCTGGTATCTTTAGTCCTTGAGGAAATATAAAATCATGTCACAAAGGAATATCACTTCACATGCACTAGAATGGCTAAAATTAACGGCTTGTCATGCCAGGTTTTTTGGTGAGGATCTGGAGCAACTATCATATATTCCTGGTGGAGGGTTAGAATGGTACTACCACTTTGTTCTTACAAAGTCAAACATCTGTACATATAAACATCCATTAACCCATTCCTTGGTACTTATTCAAGAACAATGAAAATTTTCACACAGACTCGAACATAATGTTCAGAACAGCTTCAATTATAATAGCCCCCAACTAGTGATAACTGGAAGAGTGTAATTCCCTGTTCACATACTTTTGAGCAATATATATTCATGAGGACATTTAGAAGATACAGGTGTGTGATGTGAAAAAGAAATCAAAGTTCTAGAACTTCCTACCTGTTTCTGGTGCAGAGTTTTATTTATTTTTTAATTTTTTGGCCTTTAATGTAGCCTTGGACCCTTCTCAGGCTCAGGTCTCTGTGTGCAGCTCTGAACAGTCCCCTTGTGCTCCAACCATCCAGCTTCGAACAGGGAATGCACTGCACCGGGACGTGCCATCCTTCAGGTGGCAGCTCTGGGCAGCAGGCCAGGGAGTGTGAGTCCTCCTGGGCTTCTTTCGGGCTCCCAGACTACCCACCCCTAACTCCCTAGAAGAATATGTAAGGACTCCCTAGAAGGACTGCAGAGGACTGGCATTCCGAGGGCTGGACTTGGGAGACTCTGCCTCTTGCTTTGGAGTGCCCTCTTCTGGCACTCTCTCAAACTGCCACCGCGGCTGCAGGCGGTGGTAGCAACCCGACAAGGGTTTTGAGGCTGGAGGAGGCTTGTCCTGAACTGCAAACCTAAAGGACGAGAGGGCAGGGTGGTTTCTTGGAGCACACGTGTGCACTGGGAGAGCAGAGACCTCGCAAGATAAGCGTTGGGCAGCACCTGTTTAGGGAGCCTCCCCAACTGAGTCGTGTCCTGTGAACGTGACCTCGCTTCCCCAACCACAGCGACAGACCAGTGGGCATCTGGCGAATCTAGATCAACCGGAGTTCTTTCCATACCACTCTGGAGAAAGAGAGACAGACAGACAGAGGAGAGAGATGCAGAGGATCAGGTGGATCTCCTGAGAAAGAGGAATGTGCCAATGTCCAGAGAAGCCAGAGGGGGAGACAGAGAGAATCCTTCCTGTGTTCTCAAGCTAGACTCTGGAGATCTGGAGCGGCCCAAGTCTGGGTTCTGAGAGGCTCCTCAACCTTATTATTATTATTGTTGTTATTATTATTATTATTTTGGGGTACTGGGGATTGAATTCAGGGGCACTGGACCACTGAGCCCCATCCCCAGCCCTATTTTGTATTTTATTTAGAGACAGGGTCTCACTGAGTTGCTTAGCGCCTCGCTGTTGCTGAGGCTGGCTTTGAACTTGCGATCCTCCTGCCTCTGCCTCTTGAATCGCTGGGGTCACAGGTGTGTGCCACCATGCCTGGCCAGTCCTCAGCCTTATTATTATGCCACATGTGTTTTGAGTACCTGGAGCCTTAACCAATCCATTCTTGGTGGCTGCTTCTGGGGCTACTCGTTCAGTCAGCAGATATTTACTGAGTGGTTCTACATGTTGAGTGCTGCTGTGGAACCTGGGGAAAGGGCAGTGGACGCAGTGAAGTCTTTGCTCCCTGTAGGGCAGATGGACATTCAGCCAACCCCAAGGGCATTCCCCGTCAGGTGGTGTGGAGGCTGCGAAGACAACTGAAGTGAAGCAAGAAGGACAGTGAACGGAGGAGCGGACGCTGCTGCTGGAGAGTCTGTGTTGCTGTAACAAAATGCCCGAGACTGGGAAATTCATGATGGACAGACTTTATCTGTCATCCTTCAGGAGGCTGCAAGTCCAAGATGGAGTCACCAGCATTGGTGTCTGGTGGAGCCTGTATCCTCCAGAGCAGAGAAACACAGCATCCTCCCAGGGGAGGGGGTGGAAGAACAAGAGAGACCAACTCCCTCCATGGGGCCTTTGCTGAGGGCACCTAACTCCAGTCCCCAGGGAGGAGTCCCTGGCCTAATGGCCTCTCAGAGGTCCTACGTATTAATGCTGTCACACTGGCAACACCTGAATTTTGGAGGAAACACATTCAAACCACAGCAGATCTCATATCAAGAAGGGCATCTCTCCCAGGGTGGGACTTCAGCCCAAATTTGAAGGAACTGGGGAAAATGAGGGAGCTAGCAACTTGGGGGAAATCTGGTCATCTAGATAAGCACTAGACAGATAAAAAACAGCAAGTGCAAAGGCCCTGAGGCAGGAAGGGTCTGAAGAGCACCAAGGACGTGCCAGTGTGGTCAGAGGAGTGAATGGAAGCTAAGGTCAGGGTGGTGGAGGAGCCTGTCAGGGGAGTCTGTGCATGGCCGGGCACTCAGGGCCTTGTCACATCAAAAGGACTTTGACTTTTGCTCTGAGTGAGGTAGAGGGTTTTAAGGTGGTGTTGTGGTTAATGCTGGTGCTAATATATTTTAAAAAGAGAAGAATCAGACATTGGTGCTTGATTTGGGAGCCTGGGGGATCCGTTCAAGACTTTGGAACGGCATAAGCACACATGGGGTGGGTAACACCCCTTGGAGTTGCGGGTCTGGGTCCTTGGCAGCATTTGGGATGTACTTGTAGGAAGAAGTGGACCTCACCGTGGAGCAGACTGGGCTCCCGTAAGGACCACTGTTATCTCCAAGTTTTGTCCTTTGGGTTTGCTCTTTTGGAAGTTTCCATCTCCTTCCCCCATGAGACAGAGAGCTTTAGCTGGGTCTGGTCTGGTCTGCTCTGACTTAGGAGGAAAGGCCCCAAAGACCCTATCTGGGGGCCTCAGGGAGGGGAGGTCTGCAGGGATCTGCCTGCGGAGTTTACATAATCAACAACCTGGAACCTTCCTCAAATTCCCAATTTAAAATCGCCTTCCATCTTGACACACGCCACAGCAATTGTCACTGTCTCATCTCGGTGTAAGGATGGCCACGGTCCGAATCCTTGAGGAACGGCAGCGGAGGATGGGAGGACTCAGTCGACCCAGACAGGACCCTGTCCTGTACAAAGGGAGGTGCTACCCTGCAGAGAGGGCTCCAGGACGGCCAGATTTTCTGAATTTTGAAGACAAGGGAAATCTCGGTTAGCCTTACACAAAGATAACAACCACCTTGTGGCCGAGTCATCTAGCCGTGGGCCACCAGGCCTGGGCTCCAGCCTCAGGGAGAGGGGCCTTCCTCTCCCCCACATCCGTCTTCCCTCTGATACCCACAGTGCCAGGCCCTGGCCCCCCTGGGATGCCCTGCCTCCCTGTCCTCTATATGGAGGGGACAAGCTTCGTTTAAGGCACCTTTTCTGATCCTTGTCATCCTGCAGAATTAGGTGGAGCTCCCGGCAGCCTGCGGCACCACCTCTCTTCACAGCTCCTCCTGCAGCCTAGGGCAGAGCCGGTTCACCTGTTCACGCAGCGAATACTTGAGTTTCTCCACTCCCAACACTTGAGAGTGCCCAGGTCAGGACAGGCAGAGCGTTGCCCCGGGAGTGTGCGGAATGCTGTATCATCTGGGTGACCTTGGAGATTCAGTGGTGCCCCATTTTCCCACTTTTTAAATCTAGAAATGATGCCACCATGGAAAATTAATCCCAAGTCACAAGTCCTCATTTGTACGACATTAGGCCGGCTCCTCTTGAGCTGGTGATCTCACTACATAACCATGTTCCAAGCCGCTTTACCAACGTTCAGTCCTGCTACCTGCTGTCCAGGGGACGAGACCCCGCCCAGGAGTGGTTCTGCACTCCCTGTCCGCCGGCTCGGCCAGTTGGATCCGGGATGCAGAACCCACCAGGCAGGAAGGGTCGGGAGGGGAGGGGCTCTCACCTGCTCTCATTTTCTCCCTCCCCATTTATTTCCTACCTCTTTTATTTTGTCGTATTTTAGTTTGCTATAACCCTAATGATGCAGTGAGATAAACTATCCCCAAAGACAAGGACTTTAGAAATCCTCAATAATAACAATAATAATAATAATTATAAATAATTAATAATAATGATAATGGTTAATAATAATGATGCCTTCTTGTGGGTGTGTGGGCAGCAGGAGTGGCTCTGTTGCTCCAGGCGGGGCTTGGCTGGGTGGCAGTTCTGGTGACCTTGCCTTGAGCAGTGACAGCTGCAGCAGCTTCCACGTGCATGGCTGGCCTTGGGTCAGAGGAGGTGGCTCTGCCCTCCGCGCATTCTGCCTGAGGTGCAGCCGGATGGGCAGCAGCTGTGGGCTTTTCATGGCGAAGGCAGAAACACGAGGCCTCTGAAGGTTGGAGTTGTCACGCTGTCACTTTCCACTGGCCTAAGCAAGTCACATGGTCAAGCCTAAAATCAAGTGATGTGGCCCTGTGTGGGCCAAAACGCTGCTGCTGCTGCGAGGGATCCGGAACTGGGGCTGGGGACCCAGTCCACTAGCCTGATCCGAGCTCAGGAAGTCCTCCCCGCTGAATTCCACGTGCAGTGGGCATATTCCCTGGGTTTTGAAAGTGCGCCCGGGGACACTTAAACTTGCTGCCTGGGTGGCCTTCTTTAACTTGATTTCCTCAAGGGAGCGGGTTCAGCTATGGCCTGCACTGAGGGCCAAGCCGCTTATGGCACTTGAAAAGGACAAAAGAGCTTTTCCAGAAACGAAGCCGCCAGCCAGGAGTCGGGCTCTTAGGATCAGGGCTCCATCACCATGAACTTGAAACGTCCATTAGCAGAGCCATTAGTCTGTAGCTGCCCGGGTGAGGTCAAGGAGGGGGCTCTGGGCCAGCGGGGAGCTTTCGCCTCATCTGGAAAACTGCCCAGAAAAGACTCATAGGATGCCGGTGTCAGGCGGGGGACACACGTTATGCCATTTAATGATCACAGAGCTCCATAAAGTCGGTATTTTTAAACCCGCGGAATGGAGCACTTACATGGGTACAATTATGATCCCTCCCCTGGATAATGACTGGGATCTTGCGCATTGTGGCTCAGTCACTTCCCAGCATTGCTGGAACTTTTGGAGATGCAGGTCAAGTGCCCTCACCTTCAAGTCACAGCACAAGCTTATTGCTCATTAAGAATGCAGACGAGGGTTTGGAGACAGCCGCAAGACCGGCTTTGCACCTGGCGTTGGGGCTGCTCCGTGGTTCCCCATCAGAGCACTGACCTGTCCTCGGTCTCCAGTCGCCATGTGGGAGATGCTCTGTGGCCTGGGGCAGGCGTGGGACTCTCCAGTCCTCCTGGGGCCACTTTGGATATCTGGCAGCCAGGTCTTTGCTGCCCATTGTTCTAGCTTAAGTCTGTACCAAGAAGCCCCCTGGGAAGGGACAGCGTGGAGGTGAAGAGAAGAAGCACCCTCACCTCCTGCTCTTCTCTACGGTCTTATCTGCTCCTCCATTTCTTGC
This sequence comes from Marmota flaviventris, assembly GCF_047511675.1. Classification (NCBI taxonomy): domain Eukaryota; kingdom Metazoa; phylum Chordata; class Mammalia; order Rodentia; family Sciuridae; genus Marmota; species Marmota flaviventris. The sequence continues at coordinate 11,701,689 of NC_092499.1, read as the reverse complement.
CTGGCCACAGTCACACCCTGATCCCTTCCTCCTCCTTCACTCTGCTGGGAAAGGGCTCCCTGTCACGCAGCCCTCTGCCCCGGCCCCTCTCCTTTCCACATTCCTAGGCTACTGTCTTCCTGTCGAGGAAACGGAGCCCCCAGCTGTCCCTCCAGGTCATGAAGGCCTTCCGTGGCAGAGCTGAACCCAACTAAGAGCTCCAGGCTCCAACCTGCACATTCTTGTCACCCACACACACTTGAAGTTTGCATATTGTAGTGCTTCTTCCGGAAATCACCAGGGGGTCTTGTTAAAATGCAGATCCTGATTCAGTAGGTCTGATTCAGTGGGCAAGTGGTGTGACACCAATGAGGCCAGACCACGGAGCAAACACTGAATAGCAGGGTAAGATGTTTAAAAAAAAAAAAATTAAAACCTCCTCCTCCTCCTCCTCCTCCTCCTCCTCCTCCTCCTCCTCCTCCTCCTCCTCCTCCTCCTCCTTTTTTCCCCTTGATCCTTGCTCTAATCCAGCAGGTCTGGCGGGGCAGAAGCAATGCGTATGTATTTTCTGGTAAGTTGGCTGAAGTCCAGAGAGTTGACATGCCTTGTTTGAAGCCCCCTGGTAGCAGACAGCATCCCGGAAATGAAGCGAGGAACCTTGGGTCTGGCTCATCACACTGCTCATCTGCAAAGACGTGACTAAAGCAGGGGCCCAGACAGCCAGGGACAGCCCAGCAGGTGCTGCAAACCAGCTACGTGTTTCATGCCACACCCCTGTCTCCGTCTCAGAGAGCAGCCTTGACATTGTGGTGATTGTTCTATTATTCTGAGGTCCCATTGTTCCTGGCCTAGTGAGATGTCCCAGTAAAGCACAAGACTCAGGACAAGTTGTGTGTGGCTGGAAGTGGAGAGCACCTCCCCAAGGGCAAAGCTCGCTGTTTTGTGGTGCAGGATCAAGTGTGCTTTGTGGACTGCTCTTGGCGGCAAAAGTGGGCCATATAAATTATACATGGAAAGAACAGAAGCTGCTGCCACCCGCCAGGAGGTCTGCGATGGGAGAGATGACACTCTGCAGGAGAACTGCAGGCCACTCAAGAAAGGCGGGGACATTGAAGCCAGGTGTTCAACTTCTGGATTTCCAATCGGTTAAGACACATTCTTTTACCTGTTGCAAAGCTTGCTGGCCTTTGACAAAGGACCAACATGTTCAGGGGTTCAGACCCGAGGTAGGAAAAAGAAAAGGAAAAGTGGTCCATCCAGTGAGGGTTCGCCCCAGGCAGCCTGGAGCCCCTGACAGTGTCTGGGTCAGAGGGGCAGCGGTGAGCCTGAGCTCTGGCTCCTTTGTGGATCAGCTGCAAACAGTCGCCCACACAGCGACACGTGCCCCAGGCACCCAGTGTATGGCAGGCAGCTTTGGGGCCAGGGTTTGGGCTTCTGAATTGTGGTCTCAAGTTCCTCACCTAGCTCCACCCTGCGCCTCCTCCTGGTCCAGGTTTTGTCTGATTTCTCTTAAGCAGGTCAAAGGGACAGCAGCAGGGCAGCAAACAGAGGAGACTTGGAGAGAAGGACTCCTTCAGAGATGTGAAAGTTTAGATCTTGAATGTTTCTCAAAGGCCCTCTGTTGAAGGCTGGGTCCGTCCCCAGCCTGTGGCACTACTGGGAGGTGGTGGAACCTATAAGGGGTGAGCCCTAGTGGAAGGAGCTCATGTCATGGAGGCATGCTCTTGAAGGGGATGTGGGGACCTCATCTCCTATCTGTCTCTCTCCTTTGCACCTGGCCACCAAACAGGACTCTTCTACTACGTGCTCCTGCTATGATGTGCTGTTGCCACCCAAAGCAAAAGTGGCAAGTGACCATGAACTGAGATCTCTAAAACCATGTTTAATAACCCTTGCTTTCTTTAAGGTTGACTGTCACAGGTTAGTTAGTTTTTTGTTACAGTAACAGAAAACTAACTAACACAGGAAGTGCACATAGAAAAAGAACAAACCTGACATCAGAGAAGACACATTCCAACAAATGGTCATCCCCTTTGGCCTCTGTGCAGAACAGACTCTTTCTTGGGCCTGTTCAGCTGGCATTTCTATCTGCCTTGCAGTAGATCTCATTGTTTATTTGTCTGGCCTTCAGTTAAATGTGTGTCAGTTGAATGAGGGAATGAACTGTGTGTGCAAGCTATTTTCCCTGCAGGTCCTCATATTCTTTTCTGAAAAACTTGATTGGACATCTCTCTGCAGGACAGGTCCTGAGCCAGGCATCAGTCATTTAAAAAAAATTGGGATATTTATTTTTCTTACTTTCTAAAGTTACTTATTGGTTAGGGAGTGTTTTCTTTATTAATTTTGAGATTTTCTAGGTAGATGATAATAGAACTTTACATTTTTCACAGGTAAAATTCGCCTCATGCCATCTCTATCAGGGACCTCAAATAACAGTAGCTTAAAGGACACCCATAGTAGTTGATTGTCACTCAGCTCTGCCTTGCAGTCTTGGAGCCTCCTATCCCCAGGACACTGCTTCCATCTGGTCTGAGTTCTCCCACTTAATCTGCATTCCAATGGGGACAGGAAGGAGAAGGCAGCTCTGGAAATTCTGCTCACATCTAACTGCTAAGGATGCTGGGAAGCAAGGTCTGCATTCTGCAAGGCCGTGTCTCCAACCTCTTCTGTGAGGCGGAAGGGGCAGCAATTGCCACCCCCTACCCCCCCACCCCCACCCCCGCTTCAAGAAGTACCTCATTTCTTCCTTTTCTTTTCTTTTCTTTTTTTTGTACCAGGGATTGAACCCAGGGGCACTTAAACATGGAGCTACATCCCCAGCCCTTTTTTATATTTTATTTAGAGACAGGGTCTCCCTGGGTTGCTTAGGGCCTTGCTAAGTTGCTGAGGCTGGCTTTGAGCTCTCGATCCTCCTGCCTCAGCCTCCTGAACTGCTGAATTACGGACATGTGCCACTGCACCCAGTTAATGCCTGGTTTCTTTATCTTCTCAATCAGATAAACTCTGGTTTAGAGCTGCCATTGGGACAGCTGGTTATCGGTGGTGCTACTCCACCTCCTCTGTCCAGAGCCAGGAGGGCATCACTCACCTTGCTGCTCTGTGCTGCTGACGGGGGTGGGGGCAGTTTCTTCATCCTTTTCGGGGCACTACAGGTAAAGACGCCTCCCAGCTCGGCTGCAGGGATGTGAGCCCATGTAGCATCTTCTCAGCCACCCTTCACCCTGGGCCCCTCACTGTGAACCATGCATGGCAAGAGGCCCCAGGGCCCCCCGACACATTCTCAGGCAACCTCAAGGATCAATATTTAAAATCAGTATGAATTTTACATTCAACTAACAATATTCTTAAAATGCATCTATATTTAAGATGGTCTTAAAAAATACACCCAGAGGAGGCTCAGGGAATCCAACTAACCTACCATCTCTGTCTAGACAAAACGTGATCATGGATAGTATTTAGAGAGTAGGTATCTCATCCGGGTCCTGGCAAGAAATGTTGGCATCAGGCTGCCTCAGGGGCCAGGGAGGGACTGCTGTCAGACCTGGAGAGCGAGAGCTCTGAACAGGAGGCTCTGGAAGGAGACCACACCCTGACAACACTCCCCTCCTCCTGGCCCTCTTCAGGGCTTCCCCTCCCTTCCTGGCTGAAAGGGGACAGCAGGAAGCCAGATGCCAGGGATCCTGGGGATGCAGTCCTGGGCAGGGAGGGGAGGGCCTGTGGGAGGAAGCCCAGGGGATGGGGGAGGACGGCAGTCACCTCTTCCATGGTGCCCCCGAATGGCTCTGTGGGTTTCCATTCTTACAGGGTCAAGGGCAAAGGAGGGGCCGAGGGCAGTGAGCAGGCAGAGGCCTTCCAGGGAGAAGTGGCTTGGAGCTGGGCCTATGGGGTGGAGTGACCTGGAGAGGATTCACTTATTTAAAACGCCCAGACTGAGGCACAGCCGAGGCAGAAGTGACATGCTGGACCAACGGGAACATTTTATCTCATGAACCAACAGTGGCCAGTGAGTGGCCTTCTGTGTGTGAGGCGGGAGGGGCGGCCGGGGTAGGAGGAGTTTGCATGTTCAGACAGGATTGGGACAAGGAGGAAGTGGCTACCTCTTGGCTCCTGCTGCAGCCAGTGGGCTGTCTTTGATTATTACCTTGGAGAAGGTCAGGAGAAAGAGGGCTTAGAGGTCATGAACACAGTGGCGGGGCCACCATCATTGAGCTCTGTGTGTGTGCCATCTACGTCCAATCCCCACAATCCTGCTAGGTAGGGGTAATTGTGTCTTTTGAATAGATGAGGAAATTGAGGACCAGAGAGATTAGGTAACTTGCCCGAGGTGACACAGCTAATAGTTAACCAAGTTGAAGCTCAACTCTAAATCCAATGAGCTTCTGTTGTTTTCCGCATCTGAAACAGACATAAAACCCAGGAAAGCTCAGGAGACCAGAGCAAACCTCTGCCTAGGTGATGGGGGAGCCAGACCGAGGACAGGAGGGGTAAGGATGTACAAGATTGTTCTGGGAGGGAAGCAGGCCATCATGGAGTGTGAGGGGCAGGTGATTAGTGTTAGTGGAGAGGAGCACTACGGAGGTGAGAGTGTGAGCAGATCTGGAGGCAGGAGCAAGACCTCCAACACCCAGCGAGGAAACAGTCCGGACGAGCCTAACTTGGGGGGACTTTGCAATCAAACTCAGCGGCAGGACTTTGGACTGGCTTTGGTAGGACTTATATGCATCAGAAAAGTGACACAATGAAAACGGTGATAAAGGAAGATTAAAATTCAAGGGACACAGCTGACCTCCGCCAACAACTTGGAAGCCTGTGTCTGAATTAGCTCTGTCTAGCAAGCGGCTCTTAAATATAGTCACGGTCTGTTTTTCCTTTAGCATCAGGTAGATATTAAAACAAAGGGCTGACATTTGAAATGTAGCTAACACCTGAAGTCGGTGTTTGTTTTTCTTCCTTTTCTGGCCTAATGAGTTTAACTGACACTTATATTATTAATCTAGAAAACTCGTGCTTGAAAATGAACCCCGTGAGTGTCTGTGCCCGAGCAGCTTGGGGAGCTCGCCTGCCTTTTGGCAGCGTTGGTGTGGGCACCTGTAGCGTAGCATTGCCACCTGTCCCCTGCGCTGCCTAGACCCCTCCACAGAGGCTGAGAAGGAGGGCTCAGGTGCTGAGAGCTCTCTTTGGATCTCCTCCACCACCCCGTGGTGAGAGCCTGGAAGCTGGTTTTGATTTGGTTTTTATAAAATTTTCAAATCAAACTTAAACACTCATCACCTGTAATCCCAGTGAGTCAGGAGGCTGAGGCAAGAGGATCGCAAGTTCGAGGCCAGCCTCAGCAACTTAGTGAAATCCTGTTTCAAAAAAAAAGGGGGGCTGGGATGTGAGGAGCAGAAGCAGGAGGAAGGTGGAGCCCGTTGCTAAGATGATGAGCAGTTGGCCTCCTGAGACGCCTGGACAGGTGACCGAGAAAGCTGATGGTCATTGTTTTCCAGCCTGTGTGACGCCCTGTGCTAGGTGCAGGGGGGAGGCGGAGCCGGCTGAGACCAAGTCTGCCCTCAGGTGGTGAAGCCGCAGCCGCTGGTCCTAGGAGGTCACCTCTTCAAGTACCTCTGTCTTATTCAGGAGCAGGTGGCTTCCCCTGGCTCCTGCAGACCCCCGTGTTGGTTCTATGTTGCTCCCCACCTGAGCTGTCATTTGCCAACCTACCCGTCTTCCTGTGCCCTCCAGGGCCAGGACATCATCGCCAGGGTCAGTGTGTGAAGAAGTTGGTCATCCAGGGAAACAAACTGAAGGACTTTAAACCCAACAGGAAAGTCAGTGAGTAATTCTGAGGTGAAATCCAAAAATGTCAACCTCATAGAAACAGAAAGTGGCAGGGAAGACACCAGGGACGGGGGTGGGGAAGATGGCCATGTGTTAGTCACAGGGTAGGAAGTTGCAGTTTCAATGAGATTAGGTCCTGGAGGGGACCCTCTAGGTCACCTCATGTACAGCAGGTGACCATATTTAATGATGTGTGTATTTGAATTTGCCAAGAGTGTGGGTTTTAAGCATTCTTACTACACAACATGCACACACACATGCATAACTAGGTGAGGTGACCCACCCCTCCTGGGGCAGGAGAACACTGTCCCATTCCTGGTGGCACCTCATGGCGTCAAGCCTGGGTGGCCGTGCCTGACCAGGGGCAATGCAGTAGTGTGGGAAAGGGAAGGAGGACAGAGGAGGATGGGCTGCCGTCTTGTCAAGCGTGGTCGCAGGTAGGACTGTCATGTGAAGGAGTGTGTTTCCTCCTCCTTCCTTGTGATCTCAGTTCCTCCCTGAGCCTCTGTGTTCTTTCATTTTGTTATGGAAACTATTCCTCAGGCCCCTGGCCAAGGGACTGATGGGCAGCGTAGGTGATGAGAAGCGAATCCCACCTTCCCTCCTCCAGATGGGTTCACTCCGTGAGGATGGGAAGATGAGTGGACACAGGAAACGGAGTGGTCACACGCTCCTGCCAGGCAGCAGCGGTTACTTAGCAACAAATTAGAAGCTGTGTTGAGTGAGTCCTGTTTGTGTCCTGGTTGCACTCGCTGTCCATAGAGGGACGATCTGTGTGTGCTTCGGCTTCTCCAGCATCGACTGCAAGGCAGCCGCGTGACAAAGAGTCTGAAGGGCTGGAGTGTTCCTGAAACTGTCTCGGGGGTCTGGAGCTATGTCAAGAGGGACTCCTCTTATCTCTGGTGCTGCGGTTTACCCTGCGCTGCGCTTGTTAAGGTTTTCCTGGGTTCCTTCAGATGGCCAGTCTTAAGACCTGCCTTCGTTTCTTAGTCCACCAATACCTCTATTCTCTACTGCTTGAGTGATCTTAGTGAACATATTTTATTTCCATTTCAGTCCTGCAATAGAGGGTTCAGAAAGGAGAAGACACATGTTCAAGGACAACCCAGTCTTTGCAAGGAAAAAGGATACAAGACGATAGGATGCCTCCTGGTTCAAGGTCCCATATCATTCCAATTCTTCCTTTCCCCATCAACCCCTTCTGTGATGCCTATGGGGTTTGTAGGAGGCTTCTGGCTTGAGACTTGAAGCCCTATCATGTGATTCCTCAAAGATGGCAGCCAAGGGGTCCTTGGATGCCTGTGACGTATGTTAGCACTCTCCCAAAGCCCAGAATCAAGATTATTGTTCCACAGGCCCTCTCTCTGGGTCAAGATTCAGGAGGGGACGAAGTTCCTTTGCAGGCCCCAGCGCTGGGCTCTATGAGTATGTGCTGAGTGAATGAATGAATGAATGAATGGATGGATGGATGGTTCTCATTCCATTCACAGCCTGGTGCAAGCTGAAGCAGAACATAATGGTTTCCATTACTCAACACTCAAGGGATTATTTTTCTGTAAACGACACTACTTGTATGCGTTGCTAGAGAATTATAAGTTCTCGTGGTTCAAATTATTGTTCTCGGTAATTACTGTGGTGACGCTGGGAGAGGAACAGAATTGCCCCTCTTATGAAACAGAGATCCAGTTGGAGTCAGGGATGAGCGTTAGCAGGTGTTGTGGCAAAACAGGTGGCCAGAGACCGCTGGTGGCTCTGTTTGCCAAGGCAAATGCCATGACAGCACAGAACCCTCAGGATCCGTGCACGGTCTTGCTGGGAAATCACGTAGAAGCTTCATTGTGGATGCGAGCTGATGTAGGCTTACTTCTCAAGTGCTTCGGTGTTTGTGGCCACTGCATCTATTCATAAGCTGTCTCCAAACATAAAGGAAAGGAGCTCAGCCTCACCTCCCTGTCGACCACTCCCCCACTCCCAGGCACACTCGTGGTGAGCGTCCTGCCTCTCAGGCTGTTCCCAGATGTGAGGGTTGGAGCAAAATGCCAAGATCGTCATTCACTCTTTCATTTGTTTCTCTTCTATTCTTCTTTCTTGCTTATGATGAATAGTCCTCAATTTCTTGCCAAGAGGCAGACACACTGGGAGATGTAAAATGGTTAAGTTATTCTTCAGTGATGAAACCCACTCACAGGACACAGTGCCTTTGTCTCTGGGGCCCATTTTATTCAAGATTTACTGGCAAAGAAGGGATCTTTACAACCCAGCAATGCAAATGACTTTGTATTGCATACTAGACGTCACTTTGCATACTCTGCCTGAGTCCCAGGCATCTCCTCTCTTTCCTTTGCCTCAGAGGGAGAGAGTTTCATCCCTGCCTCGCAGATGAGTCAGGGAATATCCTGTGAGCCAGAGATTTAGTGATGCATTCTCACTGGTCCTTGCTCTTACTCCCCTGCCCCCTGTCCCCAGTCTTGCTAAGGGGAAGGTGGTGAGTGGTATTGAGATTTAATTTACTCCCACATAAAAAAGTCATGTCCCACACTTTGTCCTCCCCTCCAGCCCCTGCCATGCCCCTTAGAAGTAATTTCTGAGGAACTACAGTCAGTTTGGTTTTAAAATACATCTATGCTCATAGTTTATGTATCTTGTTTTCTCCTCTCAGCTCATAAACTCCTTCAGGCAGGGGCTGCTTCCCCTTCAATCCCCACCCCTTGGGGTCTCTCTCATGGTGTGAGGTGAGTGGAGTGAAGCTTTATACGTCTTTTTTGCTAGATGGAAAATAGCTTTCATATTGGGTTTGAATAAATGAGTTGTTCCTTTGTGCAACAGAAGTGAACATGTAGGACGGGAAAGGAAAACAGCCTTTCAGCTCTGAGGCTACTGTAGGAACAGGTTAAAAAACTCAGAGAAAGAACAGATGTGGGGCCCAGATGTGGGGCACAGCCAGGTGAGACCAGCCTGCTGCAGAGAGGCTGGGGCAATGGGGCGGCGCTGCTTCCTTTACAGGCTTGAAATACAGATTCCATAATAATAGTGTTGGCCTTAAAAAGCACAGAAACTCGACTTGAGAATCCAATTAATGAGGGAAGTTTGCCCTAGCTTGGGTAAATGATGATGATGACAGTGACCATAATGATGATGACGATGAGGATTACAGGTTGAGTATCACTTACTCAAAAGGCTTGGGTTCAGAAATGTTTCAGGTTTTGAGTCTTTTACAAGTTTTGGAATATTTGCACGTACATAAAGAGATATCTTGGGGACGGGACCCACATCTAAACAGGAAATTCATTTATATTCCAGGTACATCGTATACATTCAGTCTAAGGTAATTTTATACAATATTTTCCACTATTTTGTGCACAAAGTAAAGTTTCATAGTGTGGAATCTTCCACTCTTGGTGTTCAATCAATGGTCAAAATTTCAAATTTCAGATTACCTGATCAGGGATAATGATGATAATGGTGATGGTTTTATGGTTTAGATGTGGTGTCCCCCAAAAGCTCATGTGTGAGACAATGCAACAAGGTTTGGAGGAGAAATGATTGGGTTATACCCTTAACTTAATCAGTGAATTAATCCCTGGGATTAACTAGTGGTAACTGAAGGCAGGTGGGGTGTGGCTGGAGGAAGTTGTTCATTGGGGGTGTGGCTATGAGTATATACTTGTATCTGGTGAGTGGAGTCTCTCTCTCTCTGCTTTCTGATCAGCATGTGAGGTGCTTCCCTCTGTCACACTCTTTCACCATGATGTTCTGCCCACCTTGAGCCCCAAGGAATGGAGCCAGCCTTTTATGGACTAGGACCTTTGAAACCCCGAGCCCTCAAATAAACTTTTCTTCCTTAAAATTGTTCTTGTCAGATCTTTTAGTCACAGCAATGAAAAACCTGACTAAAGTAGATGGCGATGATGGTGGTGATGATGATGATTTTAGTAGCGGTGATGTGATGGTGATGGTGATGGAGGTGATGGTGATGGTTATGGAAGTGATAGTGATGGTGATGATAATGGTGATGGAGGTGATGGTGATGTTGGTGATGGTGATGGTAATGGTAATGAGGTGATGGTGATGGTGATGGTGATGGAGGTGATGGTGATGGTGATGGTGATGGTGATGGTGGTGGTAATGGTGATGATGGTGGTGGGGATGGAGATGGTGTGATGGTGATAATAATAGTAGCAAATCCTTAGAAGAACTATGTTCCAGGAAGGATCTTCCATATTTTATTTGTACTAACTTATTTGATCTTCAGTGACTCTGTAAAGTCTGTCCTTTAGTCTTTCTCACTTCCTTTAAAATAGTTGACCTACTTGCTGTGTTAGGACTGGGACATTTTCCAAAATAATAGAAGAAAGAAGATATGAGCTCTTTGGAGATGGGCAATTCTTTCCCATCTTATGACCATACTGCCCAGCTTGGTGGTGGGCACTGGGACTGGCTACATAATTTGCAAGGCCAAGTACAAAATAAAAATGGAAGGCTCTTTGCTCAAAAAGAAGTTTAAAGCTTCTTCCTTTTTTTTTTTTTTGGTCTCTCATTCAACTTATTTATTTTTAATGGTTATTTAATGTTGTTATAAATAAAGAAAAATTAATATTGTAATTATTAGCATAGAATAATTTTGGCATTCATAGTTATGTTGTGCAATGCCAGTCTTAAATGCAAACATCTATGGATTTAATTCATTTATGAAATCACCAAAATCACACAGTGTGCCCTTCATGGCATCTGCGTCTTGTGTATTTCGTTCTTTCCAGGCCAGTGGAAAACTGCAGGAGTCAAACTCACCTGTTTTTCTTTCCTTCTTGACACGGGCACCTCCTACCAACTCTCAACCTTCCTTTCCCTGGGAGGAAAAGGTGGCTGTGGTTCCTGCTGTCCCCCTTTCCCCCCTTGCCTCGTCTTCCATATGGGTGCATGGCCAACCAGGGAAGGCACGCAGCAGGAGGCCACCGTGAGGGGTCCTTGCCTGTCCATGGGGTCCTTGTTCAATAGAGCATCCTGGTGTGAACGGAAGTGTGGCCTCTGGGTGGAACACACTTCCTTGGACTCATTTTGAGTGTCTTGAACTCCCATGGGTCCTGGGTCCACCAGAGTTCCCTGTCACGGGTACTGTGAATGCTCTGTGCAAATGGCATGGCAAGGGATCGTGGACACACGAACAGCTGTTTCCTCTGCCTATGCCCATGCACCAGTGTCCCATCAGACTACTTGCACAACACAAGATCAAAGTTACAATTGTTAAGATTCTTAAGACATCCAGCAGAAAACCAAGCTCAGGGTCCTTCGGAGTTGGGGACCCATGTAGCTGGACCTGCCTGACACATAATAAGTATGCAACAGCTATTTGTCTAAATGAATGAACAAATGTTACTACTTAAGAATAAACCTCAGCCGGGCGTGGTGGTACATGCCTGCAATCCCAGAGGCTTGGGAGGCTGAGACAGGAGGATTGGAAGTTCAAAGCCAGCCTCAGCAATGACGACACACTAAGCAACTCAGTGAGATCCTGTCTCGAAATAAAATACAAAATAGGGATGGGGATGCCGCTCAGCGGCCAAGGGCCCTTGAGTTAAATCCCTGGTACAAAAAAAAAAAAAAAAAAAATAGGCCTCATTAACCCAAACTCAATTTTCTATCCAGGGCAGAAGACAGAATAGGTGTATTAATGCCTCAAATAATTTTTTTTTCAAACTTTTGAGCAGAGAGCTTTAATTTCCTTTTCTTATATCAGCTTGATTAGTCAGTTGCAGTGTTGAGTAGATCTGAGTTTCATCAATTCCATTTTTTTTTTTTTGGCTAGGCAGCACTCAGGAGAGAAAGGGATGGAAATTGATGGGGGATGAAAAATTCATGGCCGGAAAGCAGGCCCTGCAAGGGGAAGATGGAT